>NC_091063.1:124193893-125492464 GCF_000393655.2 Nicotiana sylvestris
TCAAATCTCAAGTTTTTATTTTTCAATATACAGACAAAAATTTCAAAAAAATTCCCTTAAAAACTCATCATATAGATGTTAAATCTCATATATAATCATGTAATATAATTGAAAATTGGTCAAAATCACTTACCCAATAGTTGTGTGTGAAAATTCCTCCTCAAAACTATCTCCTACCGAGTCTAGGGTTCTAAAATATGATAACATGAAGCAAAGTCCCGTTTCTAGCTCTTTTATTAAGGTGCAGAAGTCGCAAATACGACCTAGGGTTCGCATATACGAACCCTGGCAAATGTAGATAATCAATAGCAAAGACGGCGCCTGATGAACCCAGGTAAAGTTGCAAATGCGACCCTAACATCGCATTTGCGAAGTAAGGCCCTTTGCAAAAGCAATCATGGGATCCCAAATGCGATCTGAAGCACTAGCAACACCAACAAAATTGTAACCATTCAAATACTCCGGAATACGTTTGAAACTCACCCGAGTTCCTGGGCTCCATACCAACCAACCACACAAGTGCATAAACATCATACAAACTTGCTCGCGTGATCAAAATACCAGAATAACATCCGGAATCACGAATCGTGCATCAAAACACATTACAATCATGACGTCAAACTTTGCTGACAAGTCACAATGATAAAACAGACCTATTTCAAGTACCGAAACCAAAATTCTAACTGGTAGCCAATAAGTCAAACGTGGTCAAACTTGAGAAAATTATAAGCCTTCAAATTGCCAACTTTCGGTAAAACAAGCCAAATCGATGTAGGGACCTCCATATTCTATTCCGGGCATATGCAAAAGTCTAAAATCACAACACAAACCTATCGAAGCTATCAAAATATCGTTCTAGGGTCCTTTTTACAAAAGTCAAACATTGGTCAATATTTCTAACTTAAGCTTCTAAAATAAGAATCATTCTTCCAAATCACTTAGAACCGAAATCTTATATGCACGCAAGTTATTCGGTACAATATGAAGCCATGAAGGACCTCAAACAGCTAAACGAAACACTAAAGCTCAAAACAACAGGTCGAGTCGTTACAAAAAATTCGGGAAAAAAGTTTCCGACCAAAATGGCCGAAAATAGAAAGTCAAAAGTATACAATTTACCCGTGTTTCGATCGTTTACATTGGAATTAATTATTTTTAATCTTTACGATGGATTCGGACGCAACCTATAAAAAATATTTATCATTTAAATATCTCGACTGATTCGGTCGCAAAAAGTCACATAAATCGAGGCAATCCTGTCAAGCCATTTTAGATGATCGGTAAAGCCACGAGTTCAACACCAAGTTCTTGGTCAAGACGCTTGAGGAATCAGTTGAAACCAAGTTCTGCTAAAAGCAGTTAAGTGATGTGTTAAGATATTTTTCCTTTGACACCGTTTGCAACGAGTCAGAAGGCACCCACCTTCATTGTTTGTATGTTTTCCTGGAAAGTTCACGGAGAAAAAGTCACAAAACAGAGCCACATGGAGAGGGTGGCTTTTTTAAGTCTCAACTCTCATGTGCAAGTGACGTGGTATATGTCCGTTTATTTTAGCCTGTGTTTGGTACATATTTTTAGTTGGGACTATTTGTGCTCAAGTTTTGCAAACTTAGAGGACAAATAGTGCTCATGGTTATATTTAAAAGATAATATTGTGTTTATCTTCAAACATAAGGGATAGGTTTAGCCAAAAACTTTGTTGAACCGCGTGCATCATAGACATATGTAAGATTCTAAATTAGATACTACCTTTATTTTTAGTTAAGATTAGTTTGTTTATATAATGTTTATCATCTTTATTCCAGGAAGGGTATCAAAGAAGATTGGAGGAATGACAGCAAATTCAGTCTGATTCCCAACCGTCGCCCAAAGATATGACTTCAATATGCACATAGGCAGTCAGTAGAGTAAATAAAGGTATAGAACTTTATAGCAATATTTGTTTTAATATTATTTTACACAAGTTGAATGTTTCCCCTTTCTCATTTAATTTTTTTTTAAACTTTTTTTTTACTTTTTTTTAACTTCTCATGAAAATAAATAAACGTAGAGTCTACGGACTTAGAGTACAATAATCATCCAGTCGTCCAGCTACACTATTCAGTGATGCTTCTGCTTCTCCCAAAGAAATTGAGACTACGAACACAAACCAATAATTTGACGCAACAATGGAATACTGCTCAAGATATAATAAGTATGATGCATACATTCATGGAAAAGCATGGCAACAAACATACAATGGAGGAATCAAACAATGAGGAGTAGTAATTTGAAATGTATATAATATTGAGACATGATTGCTTTTGACTTGGTTGGTTTTAGACTTGGAATATGTGTTTTACACTTACATTTCATTTGGTAGAAAGTTTTAGACTTTAATGTAGTTTAATAGATGTGTTTACGCTTGTTTGAAGATGTTGTAATGTTTACTAGTTTGATATTTGATGTTTTGAGTGCAATTGCTTGAGCAACTGTGATATATATTAGGCTAAATGATTGGTTGAATAATTGGTTTTGATTTGGTAGGTGATGTAGCTTAAAATACAGTAGAATTCTACTGAAATTTATCAAAATTTGCGTCTGATTTCTGACCATTGTAGTCAGAATTGCAATGGAAATTCTTAAATTTTCTACTGAAGTGATCGAAAATATTAATTATTTATTAAATTAGTTTTAATATTTCTGATCGATTTGGTCGAAAATGATTAATATAATTTAAATTAATTATAAATATACCGACCAAATCGGTCGGAATTTGTTAAATATTACTAATATTTATTTTTAAATTTATGACCGATTCGGTCACAAATTTACTAGTCAAATTGGTCGCAAGCTTTGAATTTATCCGTTCGCCCTGATTTTTCCTCTTTGCAACCAAAATGGTCGAAAATTTCAGACTGTTTCGGTCGAAAATTCACCCAAAATAATAGATTTTTTACCGATTTTCGACGAATTTGGTGATCGAAAAAGTGACATTTTCCAATAGTGGTGGTTATGATTTATTTACTAATTGTTAATGTTATGTGTTTTTTGAGAAGACAAAAATTGCATGTCGAAAGTGACTTTTCTAACCAAATTTTAGTTTTCTGGTCAAGTTCTCTAATGATTATCCATGTCGAAAGTGATGAGGGGTCTAAAATTTTATTGCGGAAGCGAGGAGACTGTTGGAGGGAAGAGAATAGATGGGGAAAGAGAGTAAAATCTGAAGCAGACGACTGTGCACTGCTAAAAAATCAGGTTTTAGCGATGGACAATTTTTTTAGCTAAACAGAAAAATTCGTCGCTAATTTCCTTTAGCAACGGATTACCAACGGATTATCAAGAAATTCTGCTAGCTACGAGCGTTTTAGCGACAGATTAGCGACGACGTTCGTAGCTAATTCCAATTTTTTGTAGTGGTGGAGACAGCGACGGCATGTGTTTATTAACTTCCAAGATCGGGTATTTGAGTGGGTATTAAGATTTAAAATGGGGCTTTATAATAATAATAATAATAATAATAATAATAATAATAATAATAATAATAATAATAATAAAGGGTTAGGGTTTAAGATGAAGTCACGTGTAGGAGAAAGGTTGGGGTCTAAGGTCTGTTAGATGAGAGGGTAGATGTGTTTATATAGGCAACAACGAAGGTAAAAAGTATCGAATAGTATAACAGAGGTTACTATAACTAATATGTCATGGTACAGAGGAAAATATAGCCCTCTTCTGTTTAAAATAAGAGTTATTTATATAATTTGTGAAACCATAGCCCCTTAAAAAGATATGTTGGAATTTCTCTCAGAATTTCATCAGGGCTCAACATAGGTATCAGACACTAAGCGGGAAATATAAATTAAAAAAATACTGTAACTTAAGATTGTCATTGAAGAAAAAATGCCATTTATATCAACGAATTTAGTGTCATAAGTTAATAGTGTAGGAATTCTCTCTCTCTCTCTCTCACACACACACATATATATATAAAAAAAAAGTATAAAGTCCCCTTAGCGAAAGATTGTTCGCTTTTTTCCCCTTTTAAAATAAAATTTGTAATAAAAAAAATATCGTTTACCTATTTTTCAAATATTTAGGAGCTTGAAACTAAAAAAATTGACTACTAAGCCTTTCCATGTTTGGGCTATATATAAATTTCTAATATTTAAAAATTTAAAGTCAAGTATCATTTAAATTATATAGATATTCCTTATTTGATTTTAGGTAAAATAACTATTAACCTTTCATTGTGTGGATGTTCCTTCCTAAAAGGTTAACTCTCTCACGTACTAACATTATATATACTTATATTTTCTTGATAAATTTAATTATATGTTTCAAGACACAAGCTAACCTAAAAAAACTTAAAAATCTAAACAATCCAGCAATTTTATTAGAGATCTTTTTCTTTGTATACAATATTTGAAACTTGTTTACCAAAATTATTCTAATTTTGTATATTACCCACCTTAAACAAGGATTACATACTATCACGACTTGAATTCTAATATGTCGTGATGGAGCCTAACGTGGTACTAGGCAAGCCGATATTTAAAATTAACTCCAACACATATAACAGAAAATGGATTTAAAGCAGTTTAAATAGTAACTTCTCATAAGCAGGATAGAAAAAATTCCAAAGCACAACGCGGAAAAACTCCCAGATTGAGGTGTTACAGAGTATATGAGCATCTAAGTATCACAAGTTTAGGAAAACACTGTCTATGATAGTCCACAACTAAATACAATAAACGGAAAGATATGGAAGGAGAAACAAGGTCTACAAACGTCGTGTAGCTACCTCCAAATCTCCAAAAGGATCAACTGCGTAGAGAATCAACGCCCATAGTGTCCAAAAATACCTGGATATGCACACGAAGTGCAGGGTATAGCGTGAGTACAACCAACTCAATAAGTAACAAGACTAAATAAAGAGCTGAAGGTAGTGACGAGCTACACAGTTATAGTTCAATTTTAGTAGTCTCAACATAGGAAAGTAGGCATATTTTCAAGTCCGGCAATGTAAGTCAAATCGGTTAATTCATGTTAAGTTCAAGTAAAACAGGACGTAATATCTCTCAGAAATTTTAAAACAATGATATATGACAGGTAAATACAACAATAATAAAATCAAATGCATCATCTCGGAGCAACAGTCACTCAGTCCTCTCATTCACTCCAACTTCACAATCATCCATTCCTCACAGTCACTCACTCCTCTTAGTCTGTAACGACCCGGTCGGTCGTTCTGAGAGTTATAGCCTCGTATTCCCTATTTCTGTTTCTTTATGTATTGTTCATCTGTGTTAGTTGTATTGAGTTGGTCGGTTTAGGTTCGGAGTAATTTTGGAGTGAAATGACCACTTAGTCTCTTATTAGAAAGCTAAGTTAGAAAAGTCAACCAGAAGTTGACTTATGAGTAAACGAATTCAGATTTGAATTTTTATGAATTGATTAGCTTCGTTGGGTGATTTTAGACTTAGGAGTTTGTCCGGAATATAATTTGGAGGTCCGTGGTAGAATTAGGCTTGAATTGGTGAAAGTTAGAAATTTTGACGCTTTTGGTCGGCAGCGGAAAATAAGGTATCGGGGTCAGAATGAAATTCCGTAAGTTGGAGTAGGTTTGTAGTGTTATTTGTGACATGTGTACAATATTTTAGATCATTCGTACGTGGTTTGATAGGTTTCAGAGTCGTTGGAAAAAGTTGGAAGTTTAAAAGTTCTTAGGCTTGAATTCGAGGTTGATTTGGAGTTTTGGTGTTGTTTTGGGTGTTCCAGAGATTCGACTAAGTTCGGGTAGTTATATATGACTTTTTGAAATTATTGGTTGAGGTCCCGAGGGTATCGGGTGAGTTTCAGAGAGATTTGGGTTGTGTTGCGCTTGTTTTTCTTATATTTCAATGTCGTTTCTTCAAGCATAAATGATATCATATTGAATAAATGAGCTCCGATTTCTTTGTTAATTAAAGTATTAGAACAGTATCGTAATTACGGACCCATAGCAAAAACAATCGTCGAATTTGAATATTGTATGAGGATTTTATGGTCATTTTACTAAGAATTAGGTTGCCAGATTTTTCAGATTAATTACGAAATTGCCACTAGCAGCGTATTTAAATTTTTTTATTATTTGCAAATATTAAAACCTACATATTTCATTCATTATAAGGTCAAATAGAGTGATTCAAAAGTCTAACTTGACTAAAATTTTACAAGAAATTCATTAGAGGAATAAAATACGAGTTTCGAGGATCGTTTGGTACGAGAACGAGATAGAATAGCTGGCAGAAAAATATATAAAACTAGGATTTGTTCATTCGGTCATATTTTGAGTTGGGGAGCTCGGATGTGGGCGATTTTGGAGGCGATTTTAACCAAATGGATTGGGTAAGTGTTCTCTACTCGATTTTTGTTATATTTCATGAATCCATCATAGTTTTTAGGATTTGATTGATGATTTCAAAGTGAAATTGAGGGAGTTAGGGTTTGCGTTTTGGAGAGTTTTAAGTGAGGATTTGAGGGATCAAACGGAGTCCGATTTTGATAAATTTTATATGGTTAGACTCGCGAAATAACGAGGTTTATTATTCTTCCATTTTGACTAGTTTCGAGAAGTTGACCCAGTGGCCGAATTATGGCCGATTTCGGATTTTTGGCATATTTTGTAGTTTTTATTGTGGAATTCGATTCTTTAGCATATGGTGATGGTATTAATTTGATTATAGTTAGATTCAGAGCTTTTGGATACCGAGTCCCGAAGAATTTTATATCATATGATTGATTAGAGGTGATACCCACGCTAGGTGATGGGCGTGTGACTGTATACCTCGAGAGATTGAGACTTGGTCCATCCCGTGGGGCCTCATAGCCATCATCTGTGTTTACGTAGTTACTTGTTTTTGAACTTATCTGCCTTCATGTTAATGATCATGCTTAGGATTTATTCATGCTCACATTATTTGTACTCAGTCATAGAAATTATTGTACATGTTTACATCAGTCTTTATTATTTGCTAATATGCTGTGATACTTGATGTGGTCTGTGTTCCCTTATTTGTTAATGATGGTGAGGCTGGTGAGGTACATGATTAAGTAAGGCTGAGGGCCTGGTTGTGAGGATATTAATACCATAGCGCATGAGTTATTCGCGCAGCACGTGAGTTGATCGTGCGAGTCCAGGTATTGATACCATAGCGCGTGAGTTGTCCGCGTAGCACGTGAGTTGACCGTGCGGATCTAGGTATTGATATGATGGCATGTGAGTTGTCCGTTCTTAGCGCTTGGGATTTGGGAGCCCCTCTGAAGTCTGTACACACCCCTAGAGAGCACAAATTGTTGAGTGTATTGATTGTTGAGTGTTGAGTGCGAGTGTTGAGTGATGGAGTGAGACATTGCTATGAAGTTGCATTTACTTTTGCTGTTGCGGCATTTATCTGTTAAATTATTTTGTGGCATTTACTGAATTATGGAATTTACCTGTTTATTTTTGTTTATTTTTTTAAATTATGAAAATAAATAATTGGACTATTTTACTTAGCTCGTCACTACTGCTCAGTTCCTTAGCTATTTCTGTTACTACTGAGTTGGTTGTACTCATACTACACCCTGCACTTTATGTGCAGATTCAGGTGAGTTAGAGCGAAGCAATCGTTGAGTTCAGGCCGGCTATCTGTGGAGATTGCAAGGTAGCTGCCAGCGTCCGTAGGACCTTGTTACTCCTCTTATCATTTCTTCTTTAGGATAGTTAGACAGTTTATATATATCTTAGTTTATAGTTTTAGATGCTCATGACTTAGTGACACCCTAATGTTTGGGACTCGTTTCCATATTTTTCTATATTATATTTAGAGTTGATTTAGTTTATGACAAATTTAAATGTTAAAATATTTTATTAATTTCTTACAATCGGTTTAGTAGTAATATTTTGGGAAGTAGGCTTGCCTTGTAACACGATAGGCGTCATCACGACCATGGTTAGATTTTGGGTCGTGACAAGTTAGTATCAGAGCCTAGGTTACATAGGTCTCACGAGTCATGAGCGGGTTTAGTAGAGTCTTGCGGATCGGTACAGAGACGTTTGTACATATCTTCGAGAAGCTGCAGAACCTTTAGGAAAATTTCACCTTCTTAAATTCTTATCGTGCTGTATTGATTCATCTTGAAGTGTAACTCTTTGAATTCCTTCCACGCGTTCGTATGCGCACATGAGCGCTCCGTATCAGTTGTGCAACAACGGCTTGTGATTCCCTGGATGAGGTGTGAGAGGTGATTTATATGGGTCCGTGATTGGGCCAATCTGGAGGACTTAAGGCCGGAGATTGTAGCTTGAGCATTGAGGTGTTGATTGTGTGAGCACGTGCTTGTGTACTTATATGTCCGGTAGTGTCCCTATTAGTGAAAATAGTGGCTGGATGGATACGTGATGAGTATGATGTGACCGCGAGATGAGTTCATATGATTTGAATGTGACGAGAAGGAGTTTCTTGAGGTGATACAACAATCTAATGGCTTTTGGAACAATTCTGGGTACGTTCGAGGACGAACGTTTGTTTCAGAGGGAGAGAATGTAACGACCCGGTCAGTCGTTTTGAGAGTTATAGCCCCGTTTCTCCTATTTCTATTTCTTTATGTGTTGTTCAACTATGTTAGTTGTATCGAGTTGGTAGGTTTGGGTTCAGAGTAGTTTTGGAGTGAAATGTCCACTTAGTCTCTTAGTTAGAAAGCTAAGGTAGAAAAGTCAACTAGAAGTTGACTTATGAGTAAAAAAAATCGGATTTGGATTTTTATGATTCGATTAGCTTCGTTGGATGATTTTAGACTTAGGAGTTTTTCCGGAATATAATTTGGAGGTCCATGGTAGAATTAGGCTTCAATTGGCGAAAGTTAGAAATTTTGCGCTTTTGGTCGGTAGCGAAAAATTAGGTATCAAGGTCGGAAAGGAATTCCAGAAGTTGGAGTAGGTTCGTAGTATCATTTTTTATGTGTGTGAAAAATTTGAGGTCATTCAGACGTGGTTTGATAGGTTTCGGAGTCGTTGGCGAAAGTTGGAAGTTTAGAAGTTCTTAGACTTGAATTCGAGGTTGATTTCGTATTTGGGTGTTGTTTTGGGTGTTCTAGAGGTTCGACTAAGTTTAGGTAGTGATATATGACTTGTTGGAATTATTGATTGAGGTTCCGAGGGTCTCGGGTGAGTTTCGGAGAGATTTGGGTTGTGTTACGCTCGTTTTTCTTATGTTTCGACGCCGTTTCTTCAAGCATAAATGGTATCATATTGAACAAATGAGCTCCGATTTCTTTTTAATTGAAGTATTAGAACCGTATCGTAATTACGGACCCATAGCAAAAAGAATCATCGAATTTGGACATTATATGAGGATTTTATGGTTATTTTACTAAGAATTAGGTTGTTAGATTTTCAGATTAATTACAAAATTGCCACTAGCAGCGTATTTAAAAATCTGCACTATTTGCAAATATTAAAACTTACATATCTCATTCATTATAAGGTCAAATTGAGTGATTCAAAAGTCTAACTTGACTAGAATTTTACAAGGAATCCATTGGAGGAATAAAATACGAGCTTTGGGATTGTTTGGCACAAGAAAAGAGGTAGAATAACTGCCAGAAAAATATATAAAACTAGGGTTTGTTCATTCGATCATATTTTGAGTTGAGGAGCTCGGATTTGGGCGATTTTGGAGGCACTTTTCACCATATGTATTGGGGTCAGTGTTCTCTACTCGGTTTTGGTTATATTTCATGAATCTATCATCGTTTTTGTGATTTGATTGATAATTTCAAAGTGAAATTGAGGGAGTTAGGGTTTGGGGTTTGGAGAGTTTTAAGGGAGGATTTGAGGGACCAAACGGAGTTCGATTTTGATAAATTTTATATGGTTAGACTTGGGAGAGAACGAAGTTTATTATTCTTCCATTTTTGACTGGTTTTGAGATGTGGGCCCGGTGGCCAAATTTTGGCCGATTTCGGATTTTTGGCATATTTTGTAGTTTTTATTGTGGAATTCGATTCTTTAGCACATGGTGATGGTATTAATATTATTATGGTTAGATCCAGAGCTTTTGGAGACCGAGTTCTGAGACGTGGGCATCTCGGAGTATGATTTTATGCAGTTGAGGTAAGTAACAATTTAACTCTGGCCTTGAGGGTATAAACCCGAAGAATTTGGTATCATGTGATTGTTTGAAGGTGATACCCACGCTAGGTGACGGGCGTGTGGTGGGTGTATACCTCGAGGGATTGAGACTTGGTCCATCCCGTGGGGCCTCATAGCCATCATTTGTGTTTACGTAGTTACTTGTTTTTGAACTTGTTTGCCTTCATGTTAGAGATCATGCTTAGGCTTTATTCATGCTCACATTATTTGTACTCAGTCATAGAAATTATTGTACATTTTTACATTAGTCTCTATTATTTGCTAATATGTTGTTATACTTGATGTAGGCTATATTCCCTTATTTGTTGATGATGGTGAGGCTAGTGATGTACATGATCGAGTAAGGCCGAGGGCCTGGTTGTGAGGACATTAATACCATAGCGCGTGAGTTGTCCACGTAGCACGTGAGTTGACCGCACGGGTCCAGGTATTGATACCATAGCGCGTGAGTTATCCGCGTAGCACGTGAGTTGACCGTGTGTATCCAGGTATTGATATGATGTCACGTGAGTTGTCCGTGCTTAGCACTGAGGCTTTGGGAGCCCCTACACACCGCTAGTGAGCGCAGAGTGTTAAGTGTATTGAGTGTTGAGTGTTGAGTGTGAGTGCTGAGCGATGGAGTGAGACATTGCTATGAGGTTGCATTTACTTTTCCTATTGCTGCATTTATCTGTTAAATTTTTTTGTGGCATTTACTGAGTTATGGAAGTTACCAATTTATTTTTGTTTATTTTTTAAAATTGTGAAATTAAATAATTGGACTGTTTTACTTAGCTCGTCACTACTGCTCAGTTCCTTAGTTATTTCTGTTACTACTGAGTTAGTTGTACTCATACTACACCCTACACTTTATGTGCAGATTCAGGTGAGTTAGAGCGCGGCGTCGTTGAGTTCAGGCCGGGTATCTGTGGAGATTGATAGCTACCAGCGTTCATAGGACCTTGTTACTCCTCTTGTCATTTCTTCTTTTGGACAGTTAGACAGTTTATATATCTTAGTTTATAGTTTTAGATGCTCATGACTTAATGACACCCCGATGTTTGGGACTCGTTTCCATATTTTTCTATATTATATTTAGAGTTGATTTTGTTTATGAAAAATTTAAATGTTGAAATATTTTATTAATTTCTTATAATCGGTTTAGTAGTAATATTTTGGGAAGTGGGCTTGCCTTGTAACACGATAGGTTCCATCACGACCATGGTTAGATTTTGGGTCTTGACATAGTCGCTCGACACTCGGCACTCGCACTCAGTAGGTACATGTGCTCACTGGGTGTGTGCACAGACTCCGGAGGGGCTTCTTCAGCCCAAGCGCTATAACAAGCCAATCATGACACAAATCAATGAAACATGCTACGGTATGCAGCCTGATCCCATAAATATCCTCACAATCAGGCCCTCAACCTTATTCACAATGAGGATTTTATGGTCATTTTACTAAGAATTAGGTTGTCAGATTTTTCAGATTCATTACGAAATTGCCACTAGCAGCGTATTTAAAAATCTGCACTATTTGCAAATATTAAAACCTACATATCTCATTCATTATAAGGTCAGATTGAGTGATTCAAAAGTCTAACTTGATTAGAATTTTACAAGGAATCCATTGGAGGAATAAAATACGAGTTTTGGGATTGTTTGGCACGAGAAACGAGGTAGAATAGCTGGCAGAAAAATATATAAAACTAGGGTTTGTTCATTCGGTCATATTTTGAGTTGGGGAGCTTGGATTTGGGCGATTTTGGAGGCAATTTTCACCATATGTATTGGGTAAATGTTCTCTACTCGGTTTTGGTTATATTTATTGAATCTATCATCGTTTTTGTGATTTGATTGATAATTTCAAAGTGAAATTGAGGGAGTTAGGGTTTGGGTTTTGGGAGATTTAAGGGAGGATTTGAGGGACCAAACGAAGTCCAATTTTTATAAATTTTATATGGTTTGACTCGGGAGAGAACGAGGTTTATTATTCTGCCATTTTTTACTAGTTTCTAGATGTGGGCCCGGTGGCCGGATTTTGGCCAATTTTGGATTTTTGGTATATTTTGTAGTTGTTATTGTGGAATTCGATTCATTAGCACATGGTGATGGTATTAATCTGATTATGGTTAGATTCAGAGCTTTTGGAGATTGAGTCCTGAGATGAGGGCATCCCGGAGTAAGATTTTATGCGGTTGAGGTAAGTAACAGTTTTAACTCTGGCCTTTAGTATATAAACCCAAAGAATTTGAAATCATGTGATTGTTTGGAGGTGATACCCACGCTAGGTAACATGTGTGTGGGTGTATACCTCGAGGGATTGAGACTTGGTCCATCCCGTGGGGCCTCATAGCCATCATCTGCGTTTACGTTGTTATTTATTTTTTAACTTGTCTGCCTTCATGTTAGAGATCATGCTTAGGCTTCATTCGTGCTCAAATTATTTGTACTCAGTCATAGAAATTATTGTATATGTTTACATCAGTCTCTATTATTTACTAATATGGTGTGATACTTGATATGGGTTGTGTTCCTTTATTTTTTGATGATGGTGAGGGTAGTGATGTATATGATTGAGTAAGGCCGAGGTCCTAGTTGTGAGGATATTAATACCATAGCGCATGAGTTGTCCGCGTAGCACATGAGTTGACCGTGCGAGTCCAGGTATTGATACCATAGTGCATGAGTTGTCCGCGTAGCACGTGAGTTGACCGTGCGGGTCCAGGTATTGATACCATAGCGCGTGAGTTGTCTGCGTAGCACGTGAGTTGACCGTGTGGGTCCAGGTATTAATATGATGGAACGTGAGTTGTCCGTGATTAGCGCTTGGGCTTTGGAGCCCCTCCGGAGTCTGTACACACCCCTAGTAAGCGCAGAGTGTTGAGTGTATTGAGTGTTGAGTGCTGAGTGCGAGTGCTGAGTGATGGAGTGAGACATTGTTATGAGGTTGAACTTACTTTTGCTATTGCGGCATTTATTTGTTAAATTTTTTTGTGGCATTTACTGAGTTATGGAATTTAGCTGTTGATTTCTGTTTATTTTTTTAAATTGTGAAAATAAATAATTGGACTGTTTTACTTAGCTCGTCACTACTGCTCAGTTCCTTAGTTATTTCTGTTACTACTGAGTTGGTTGTACTCATACTACACCGTGCACTTTACGTGCAGATTCAGGTGAGTTAGAGCGCGGCGATCGTTGAGTTCAGGCCGGCTATTTGTGGAGATTGCAAGGTAGCTGCCAGCGTCCGTAGGACCTTGTTACTCCTCTTGTCATTTCTTCTTTTGGACAGTTAGACAATTTATATATCTTAGTTTATAGTTTTAGATGCTCGTGACTTAGTGACACCCTGATGTTTGGGACTCATTTCCATATTTTTCTATATTATATTTAGAGTTGATTTAGTTTATGAAAAATTTAAATATTTAAATATTTTATTAATTTCTTATAATCGGCTTAGTAGTAATATTTTGGGAAGTAGGCTTGCCTTGTAATACGATAGGCGTCATCATGATCATGTTTAGATTTTGGGTCTTGACACAGTCGCTCGACACTCGGCACTCGCACTCAGTAGGTACATGTGCTCACTGGGTGTGTGCACAGACTCCGGAGGGGCTTCTTCAGCCCAAGCGCTATAACAAGCCAATCATGGCACAAATCAATGAAACATGCTACGGTATGCAGCCCGATCCCATAAATATCCTCACAATCAGGCCCTCAACCTTATTCAGTCATCAACCTTTCCAGTCTCTCGTGCTCCCAGTGATCATAAAAATCAGCTCCAATAGCAATGATATGATGTATCAACAAGGAACAATAGAGACTGAGATATGATATGCAAGTAAGATTTAAACTGAATACAAACAACAATTTAACAGATAATTTAACATGTAAAATGGCCTATGTGGGTCCCAACAATACCAACACATAGCCTAAACATGATTTGAATTCAAATTTCTATAACACATGGAGAGCATATAGCTAACAACAAGTTATTCAACTTCACAGTTCCATGGAATGGACTAGGTCACAATTCCTATGGTGCACACCCACACTCCCGTCACCTAGCATGTATGTCACCTCCAAACCAATCACAAGACACATAAGATAGGGTTTCATACCCTCAGAACCAGATTTAGAACTGTCACTTACCTCAATCCGAGCAAATCTCTACTCCAACACACCTTAGCCTCGCAAATCGGCCTCTAAATGCCTCGAATCTAGCCACAAACAATTTGATACAATCAACACGATCTAAAGGGATCAATTCCATAAGAAAATACTAAGCTTTAAGTCAAAAGTCAAAAGTGAACTCAAAAGTTGGCCTCCGGTCCTACGTCTCGAAACCGGGTAAAAGTCATAAAATTCAAACACCCATTCGACTATTAATCAAATCTGATACCAAAATCTTCAAAATCTAGCCTAAGAACGTTTCTTCATCTTCTCCAATTTTCCACTCCAAATCACAAATTTAATGATGAAATCAAAGACATAATCATGGAAATTAACCAAAACTAGATATGAATCACTTACCTCAAACACCTACATGAAAATATCTCCAAGAATCGCCTTTCACCGAGTTCCCAAATCAATTTTTATATTATGAACTCACATCCTCATTTTTGAAACTTATAATTCTGCCTAGGTTTGCATTATTGCTAACGCGGAAGCATCCTCGCATTCGCGAAGCACAATAATGATTGTGACCAAAAACCTTCTACGCGAATGCGAGGTCCCATTCGCGAATGCAGAAATTCTCTTGCCTAACCCTTCGCGAATACGTGCAACTCGACGCGATCGCATAGGCTAAATGCCTGATGACCCAACAGACCGTTCGTTTACGCGAATGCGAAGGCCCTATCACGAACGCGTAGACCTAAGACCTCAACATTTCGCGAACCTAGGACCTACATTGTGAATGCGAAGACATAAATCCAGTAGCACTCAAACTCCTCTACGCGAGCGCAGGAGCACCAACGCGAATGCATAGAAGGAAACCAAACACCAGAACATCTGAAGCTTCAGCCATCTTCCAAGTCTAATTTCCAATTTGTCAACCATCCGAAATCCACTCGAGGCCCCCCGGACCTCAACCAAAACTACCAACAAGTCCTAAAATATCATACGAACTTAGTTGAACCTTCAAATCATATCAAACAATGCTAAAAATACGAATTGCACCCCAATTCGAGCTTAATGAACTTTCAATTTCTAATTTTTTACAACCGGAGCCGAAACCTATCAAATCACGTCCGATTGACCTCAAATTTTACACACAAGTCACAAATGACACCACAGACCTACTCCAATTTATGGAACTCCAATCCGACTCCGATATCAAATAATATACTCCCAGTCCAACTTTCCAAAAATCCAACTTTCGCCATTTCAAGTCTAATTCTACCACGGACATCCAAATCACAATCCAGACATGCTCCTAAGTCCAAAATCATCCAATGGAGCACATATCCATCAAATCTCCATTCCGGAGTCATTTACACATAAGTCACATCCGTTCAATTATTTCAACTTAAGCTTTCAACCTTGAAACTAAGTGTCTTAATTCATTATGAAATCTCTCCGGACCCGAACTGACTAACCCGACAAGTCACATAACAGCTATAAGGTACAAAATGAGCAGTAAATGGGGGAAGTGGGCTACAACACTCTAAATGATCGGCCGGGTCATTGCATCCTCCCCCTCTTAAACAAACGCTCGTCCTCAAACCGGTTTAGAAACATACTTGGAGTCTTAAATAGGTGCGGATATCTATTCCGCATCTTCCGCTTGGTCTCCCAAGTAGCCTCCTCAACTAGCTGACCTCTCTACTGAACCTTTACTAAATCTATGTCCTTTGACCTCAACTTTTAAATTTGCCGATCCAAAATGGCCACCGGCTCCACATCATAAGACAGATCACCATCCAATTGAACCATGATGAAGTCCAAAACATAAGACGGATCTCCTACATACTTCCAGAGCATAGAAACATTAAATACTGGATGCACACTCAACAAACTAGGTGGCATGTCAAGCTTGTAAGACACCCCTCCAACCCTATGTAGTACCTCAAACGGCCCAATATACCGAGGGCTCAACTTGCCCTTCTTCTCGAACCTCATAATACCCTTCATGGGTGAAACCTTGAGCACAACCTTCTCCCCAATCATGTAAGCAACATCACGGACCTTCCTGTCTGCATCATAAAATAAGTTCGTACCCAATACTCTATCCTCACCCGGCTCAAACCAACCCACTAGAGATCTACAAGGAAAACTCTGTGAGCGGCAGAAACTGGTCCCATTAAATGCCAAAATCAATGACACAAGTGCGTAGCATATCCTCCAATATCTGATAATGATCTTGGACTGTCCATCTGTCTGAGGGTGAAATATTATACTCAGCTCAACCTGGGTGCCCAACTCACGATGCATGTCTCAATAAAATTGTGATGTAAACTGCGTGCCTCGATTTGAAATGATAGACAATGGCGTTCCGTGAAGGCAAACAATCTCTTAGATGTAAATCTCAGCCAACCGCTCCGAAGAATAAAGGGTAACAACTGGAATGAAATGCGAGGATGTCACGACCCAAACTGAAGGGCCATGACTAGCACCCGACCACACTTGCCGAGCACCAACGTACATTTCATCTAACCTTCATTATTATCTTTTAAGGCTGACGAGATCAATATAAATGGTAGACCTAGATCATGGACAACCAGCAATAAAATATGATGGCATGAATATACATAGCAGGGGATGACCAGACAATCAAGAAACTACATATAAGGTATGAGCTACCACGCTACTATGAAAGACTATACAACAAAAACTAGCCGACAAGGCATACCAAACTATACATGAGCCGACACCTGTCTATGAGCCTCTAAAAGAACATAAGTGTTGCAACATAGCCGGAACAGGGCCCCGACATACCCATAATGTCTATAACAAAAATTGCATACCAAGACCAAGGCAAGTCCGGAGAAGGGATCTCGCCAATCACCGCTGAACTGGACAGTCTACTGTGGTGGGGGAGCTGCACCTGCCTGTCTATCAGGACCTGCAGCACGACATGCAGCGTCCACAAATAAAAGGACGTCAGTACGAATAAAGTACTGAGTATGTAAGGCAAGGAACCATAAATACGATCAGTAATGTAAGCAAGGATAGAGAATATACAACCTGTAACATCTTAGTACCTCTGAGGGCTACTTACATGAAATGCATGATACATATGTATAAATACATAAACCTTTAAAGCATTCGCCTCTGTGGGCATCATTATCATCATATCGTACCCGACCATAATAGGCTCGGTAGAATCGTACCCGGCCACGTGGAGCTCGGTAAAACCCAACTGATCAGTGGTTGCACAATAGGTGCCGTACCCGGCCAACTATAGCGTGGCTCGGTAGAGTAAAATAGATACATATATATAATGCATGCTCGACTCATGGAATCACATTCTAAACCTTTCGGAGTGACGTAAGGTCGGTATCCTCTGTACACGTTATTAGGACTAACTCTTCACTATGAACCTTATAAGAATCAGGAAGTACCAATAACATTGATAACATAAGAATAAGAGAAGCAACATTAACATCAATCGTTCCATAAGAGGGAAAACAATGTAAGTACTGCTAGCTTCTAAGAGTAGAGTATCTTTGGAAGCTCGTTCATTACATTATGTACAATCGGAGTCGTGCAAAAGAAGGAAAGGGATAGTCTCACATACCTTGTATATACTGCCCCAATCTCAAGCTATGCAATTGTCAAAACTCCTTAGTCTACAATAAGAGAAACGATACTATCGTTATCATTTAAGCGTCATAACTATTATGTATCGACCACAACCTATTTTACGATGAAACGGACAGCACCTCCCCTATATATATGACCTCACACCATTCAAAACAATCACCAAACAGCCCAAACAACATCAATAATAAACATATTGAGCCTCCCAAAATAGTCCACACACAGCCTAATCACTCCATACATACGACGACCACCGTAGTCGTGTCAAACAACCTGGAAATGTTACGAATAACTATCAGCCCATAACCCTACATATATATGGTGTTTCTCCACACCCTTCCTCCTCCAAAACTCCACAAGATAGTAGTAAAATACGCAGCCCAACAACAACGCAAAACAGTCCACAAAACAATAACATTACTTCCAAGCCTTTCGATATATATTTCACAAGTTCTAGCTTCAATGGCTTAGCTGCAACTTGGATAATCTTAAATACATATAGAGTAAGAGGTTCCTTACCTTTATACAGAAATAACAACTCCAATTTGACCTTAAATTTCCATGAAATATCCCTCCAATGCTGCCACAACAACAAAAAAGCGAAACTAGCGATCAATTAGTGTTTTTCGGCACTAGAATCACTTTAGAAGGCTTGAAATCACCTAGGATTGATATTAAGAACATGAGGGAGTATTTACAGAACATAAACCCTTTAAAACAACCTCCCACACGAGCTGGAACGACACAAAAATGAGCAACAACAAGAAGAACAAGAGACTTACTAGCGCCACGGAATTCCCGACACTTGATTTGTGTTGTTTGCCCTTTTTTGGGTCTTGAATCTTGAGAGAACCTTGAGAGGATGTTCCTAGGGTTCTAAGGTCTGAAAATAGTGAAAAGAAATGACTTAAAACGGGTTGGAGTCATCCTATATAGGTCCAAATATCTTAAACCGACTTAGTGGGCCCCATAGAGAGGTGCTTGGCGCAGTCTCACGAAAACGCGAATATCTCTCTACTCCGAGATTGTATCGATGAACGGTTTAATGCGTTGGAAACTAGACTCCTAGATATTTAATTTGGTTGGTAGATCACCCCGTAATTCCTTGTAAATTATGAGAAAAGATTAGAAACATTTGACCCAATGTTTAAGTAAAATTATGAACCTAAGTTGCGACAACTTTTGTCGACTTTTGTTTCATAACTCGTTTGACTTCAAGACTTATGATACGGATATTATATGATTAAAATACCTTAATAAATGACCTCTTGAGTGTATTAAGCACCGCTAGATTACCTGAAAATACGAGTTACAACATCCTTGATTCGTTTAACTTCTAATACTGGTTAATCACCCTTATACACTCTTGTATCACTTAAGACCAATAGGATTGACTTCTTATCATCTAAAAGATAATTCCTTCTTGGATTTATGTTAACTAATATATGGCATGAACTAACACATGTGGATATGGGTTGTAACACCCTCCCCCCCTTAGGAACATTCGTCCTCGAATGTAAGGGTTTATGGGGAGTTTAAATCATCGTGGATTCCAATGGAAATTTCCGATCAATTTTCCCCTATAAAATGGTCACTAGCAAAACTTGCATGTAATTAAGCCCAACATATGGCTTCACAAGGCTACACAAAGCATTATGCGTATTTACATTATCTACATATCACCATTTTGTATTAAGGAGGAGTATTCTCAAATTATTGCTTACCTCATAGAGCCGTTTCACCTTCCAATGTATCCTGTCTTCCACCAGCATCCTTGTTATCTTCATTCTGGAATAAGTAAGGGTATTTAGACTTCATCTCCTCTTCTGCTTCCCATGTCATTTCTTCCATATTTTTGTTCCTCCATAATACTTTGACGGAAGCTACATCTTTTGTTCTCAGCTTGCGGACTTGCCGATCTAATATCGCCACTGGCACTTCTTCATATGATAGGTCCTCTGTAACTTGTACATCTTTGATAGGGATGACTCGAGAAGGGTCTCCAATACATTTTCTCAACATAGATACATGGAATACCGGGTGGACAAATTCCAATTCGGATGGCAATTCTAACTCATAAGCAACCTGTCCAATCCGTCGAAGAATTTTATACGGCCCGATATACCTTGGACTCAGCTTACCTTTCTTCCCAAAACGCATAATACCCTTCATTGGTGAGATCCTCAGGAAAACCCAATCACCAACCTCAAACTCTAGATCACGACGTCGGACATCAGAATAAGATTTTTGCCTGCTTTGTGCCGTCCTCAATCGCTCCTGTATCACTTTCACCTTCTCAATAGCTTGGTGAATCAAATCTGGCCCATATAATTCTGTTTCACCGACTTCGAACCATCCAACTGGTGATCTACATCTCCTCCCGTATAGTGCCTCGTATGGGGCCATTTTAATACTGGAATGGTAGCTATTGTTATAGGCGAATTCTATGAGTGGAAGATGATCATCCCAATTCCCCTTAAAATCTAGAACACATGCTCGTAGCATATCTTCCAGTGTCTGAATGGTACGTTCAGCCTGTCCGTCAGTCTGCGGATGAAATGCAGTGCTGAGATTTACTTGTGTGCCTAAACCCTTCTGGAAAGACCTCCAAAAGTTAGCCGTAAATTGAGCTCCTCGGTCTGATATAATAGATATGGGCACACCATGAAGCCTAACAATCTCCTTGATATACAACTTTGCATAATCTTCAGCCGTGTAAGTTGTCTTCACTGGCAGAAAATGGGCACATTTTGTAAGTCGATCAATTATCACCCAGATGGAGTCAAACTTATGATAAGAGCGAGGTAATCCAATAATGAAGTCCATATTAATCACCTCCCACTTCCAGGTCGGAATCTCTATATTTTGAAGCAATCCACCGGGTTTCTGATGTTCTATCTTTACTTGTTGACAATTGGGACACTGGGCTACAAATTCTGCAATAGACTTCTTCATATTATCCCACCAATATTGCTCCTTGACATCATGATACATCTTTGTCGAGCCGGGATGGATGGAATATCGGGATTGATGAATCTCATTCATAATCTTCTCTCGCAACCCTGCCACATTAGGCACACACAATCGGCTCTGGTATCTCAGTGCCCCATCTTTTCCGATCCCAAAAGCCATACTTTTACACTGTTGAATGCTTTCTCTTAATCGTACTAAGATAGGATCTTCATATTGTCGTGCTTTTACCTCTGCTACCAAAGATGATTCTGATGTATTCTGTACAGTAACACCTCCATCATCAGAGTCTAACAATCTGATTCTCATATTGGCTAGCTGATGAAGCTCTTTAATCAACCCCCATCTACCTGCCTCAATATGTACTAAGCTTCCCATTGATTTACGGCTGAGAGCATCTGCCACAACATTGGCTTTACCGGGATGATACAATATCTCGACGTCGTAGTCTTTCAATAATTCAAGCCACCTACGCTGCCTCAAATTCAACTCTTTCTGCTTGAAGATGTATTGTAAACTCTTGTGATCTGTGTAGATGTCAACATGGACGCCGTATAAGTAGTGCCGCCATATCTTCAAAGCATATATTACTGCAGCCAATTCCAAATCATGGGTTGGATAATTCTTTTCATGCTTCTTCAATTGTCTTGATGCATAAGCAATCACATTCCCACGCTGCATCAATACGCACCCCAAACCTATACCTGAGGCATCACAATATACCACATAACCTTCTGTTCCTTCAGGAAGAGTGAGCACTGGTGCAGATGTCAATCGATTCTTCAACTCCTGAAAACTACGTTCACAAGTGTCAGACCACTGGAATTTGGTAGCTTTTTGTGTTAACTTAGTCAATGGTGATGATATAGAGGAAAATCCTTCTACAAACCGCCTATAATATCCTGCTAGCCCTAGGAAGCTGCGGACTTCTGATGGTGTTGTAGGTCTCGGCCAATTCTTTACTGCATCGATCTTCTGAGTGTCGACACTAATACCCTCATCAGATATCACATGGCCAAGGAATGCTACTGAGTTCAGCCAGAATTCACATTTGGAGAGCTTAGCATATAACTTACGATCCTGAAGCGTCTGTAATACTATCCGCAAGTGGCCCGCGTGTTCCGCCTCCGAACGAGAATACACTAGAATGTCATCAATGAATACAATCACGAACACATCAAGATAGGGCCTGAATATAGTATTCATGAGATCCATAAAAGCTGCTGGGGCATTTGTTAGCCCGAACGACATCACCAAGAACTCAAAGTGCCCATATCTTGTCCGGAAGGCCGTCTTTGGAATATCTTTCTCCCTAACCCTTACCTGATGATACCCTGAACGTAAATCAATCTTGGAGAAATACTTGGCACCCTGGAGTTGGTCAAACAGGTCATCAATTCTTGGAAGTGGATACTTGTTCTTTATAGTAGACTTATTCAACTGTCGATAGTCGATACACATCCGTAACGACCCATCTTTCTTCCGCACGAATAGGACTGGTGCACCCCAAGGTGAAGTGCTAGGCCTAATAAAGCCCTTATCCAGCAAGTCCTTCAACTGCACCTTCAACTCTCGCAACTCTGCCGGGGCCATTCTGTATGGAGGAATAGAGATCGGTTGAGTGTCAGGCAACACATCAATGCTAAACTCAATCTCCCTTTCAGGAGGAAGGCCCGGGAGTTCATCTGGGAAAACATCTGGGAATTCGTTAACCACAGGGATTGATTGTAAAGTAGGCGGTTTCGCCTCCGCATCCCTAACGCGAACGAGATGATAAATGTAACCTTTTGAGATCATTTTCCTTGCCTTAAGATAGGAAATAAACCTACCTTTCGGTGTAGCAATGTTCCCTTTCCATTCAATGACGGGTTCACCCGGAAATTGGAACCTAACCATCTTCGTACGACAGTCAACATTTGCATAGCATGAGGCCAACCAGTCCATTCCCATTATCACATCAAAATCAACCATTTCTAACTCAAATAAATTTGCCGAGGTTTGACGACTACAAATCATCACAGTGCAACCTCTATATACCCTTCTAGCAATCACAGAATCTCCTATCGGAGTAGATACCGCGAGGGGTTTACTTATCAATTCAGGTTCAATGCCAAACTTATTAGCCACAAAGGGTGTAACATATGATAATGTAGATCCCGGATCAATCAGCGCATATACATCATAAGAAAACACAGATATAATACCTGTAACAACATCTGGAGACGACTCGAGATCCTGTCGACCTACTAGAGCATAGGTTCGATTTTGAGCACCACTCGAACTCGGCACTGCACCTCTACCCCTACCACGACCTGTCGACTGCTGAAAACCCCGTGCTGGAGGTCGAACTGATGAGGAAGAACCAGACACAGATCCAGTCGGCTGAGCCATACCATCACCTCCTCTATTAGGACAATCCCGCATCATATGGCCAGGCTGCCCGCACGAATAGCATGCATCAGAACCTCGACGACACAGTCCAAAGTGGGCCTTGCCGCACTGATCACAATGTGGTGTTGGGGGTCTCATCTGACTAGTATCCCTGTGATGTTGCGAGCCAGATGCCCGCGAACTCTGACCTGGACCAGAATAGGATCGATCATATCGAGGCCTCTGAAACTGTGGAGGAGCACTAGCTACAGGTGGCGCCGAACTCCTCGAAAACTGTGGCCTGATGCGGCCTCTGAAGTCATCAGAATACCCTGCAAATCTCGCCCTCTTATGCTGGCCTCTATCCTGCTCCCTAACTGCCCTCTGCTGGCGCTTACGATCCTCTAGGGTCTGGGCATAAGCTTGAATACGGGAAATATCCATGCCCTCCACCAAGGAGGCTGTCGTACACTCATTTATTAGATGTGGTCCCAACCCATTCACGAACATATGCACCCTATCACTCATCTCGGCCACCATATGGGGAGCATACCTTGCCAAAGAATCAAACTGCATACTGTACTCTCGCACACTCATATTACCTTGTCTAAGGTTCAAGAACTTATCAGCTCTAGCTCGTCGTATCTCAACTGGCAAGTAGTGACGAAGAAAGGCCTCAGAAAATTCCTTCCACACAGCTGGAGGAGGGTTCGGACCCCTGGATCTCTCCCAACTATCATACCAGAGAACCGCTAAATCCCGTAGCCGATAAGAAGCCAACTCTACTGCCTCTGTATCACTAACATGCATAACCCGAAGTGTACGATGAACCTGGTCAATAAAAGTCTGTGGGTCCTCCTTGGGGTCTGATCCGGTAAACACTGGAGGGTCTAAATTAATAAAATCACGAACTCTTGTACTAACTGGTTTCTCAGCAGCACCTGTATTCTGCCTCTGAGCCTGAGCAGCTACCAAGCTAGTCAATAACTGCAAAGCACTCTGCATATCCTGGTCTGGAGTGCCAGACGGAGGAACTGGAGGCGCTGGGTGCCTTCTAATATCCTCTGGAGGAGATGGAGTAGATGAGGTATGAGAGGGCATCTCACTTTGAGCCTCACTTTGTCCTGCTCTGACTTGGGGCACCTGACTGGTACCCTCTCCCGCTACTGTATCAAGCCGTCTACTAATCGTTTGCTTCCTAGTCGAAGGCATCACTGAAAAGAAACAAGGTGAATATTAGAGACAAACACTTACGACTCAACTCTACGCATGATCTAGATTCAGGAAGAAGGTAACAACCCTAGATGTCATGTAGCCTCCTGATTATAAATGTGGCGCGCTACACATCCATAATCAAGACTCTACTAGACACGGCTCATAGACAACCCCTAGGACAGACTTGCTCTGATACCAAGTTTGTCACGACCCAAACTAAAGGGCCATGACTAGCACCCGACCACACTTGCCGAGCACCAACGTACATTTCATCTAACCTTCATTATTATCTTTTAAGGCTGACGAGATCAATATAAATGGTAGACCTAGATCATGGACAACCAGCAATAAAATATGACGGCATGAACATGCATAGTAGGGGATGACCAGACAATCAAGAAACTACGTATAAGGTATGAGCTACCACGCTACTATGAAAGACTATACAACAAAAACTAGCCGACAAGGCATACCAAACTATACATGAGCCGACACCTGTCTATGAGCCTCTAAAAGAACATAAGTGTTGCAACATAGCCGGAACAGGGCCCCGACATACCCATAATGTCTATAACAAAAATTGCATACCAAGACCAAGGCAAGTCCGGAGAAGGGATCTCGCCAATCACCGCTGAACTGGACAGTCTACTGTGGTGGGGGAGCTGCACCTGCCTGTCTATCAGGACCTGCAGCACGACATGCAGCGTCCACAAATAAAAGGACGTCAGTACGAATAAAGTACTGAGTATGTAAGGCAAGGAACCATAAATACGATTAGTAATGTAAGCAAGGATAGAGAATATACAACCTGTAACATCTTAGTACCTCTGAGGGCTACTTACATGAAATGCATGATACATATGTATAAATACATAAACCTTTAAAGCATTCGCCTCTGTGGGCATCATTATCATCATATCGTACCCGGCCATAATAGGCTCGGTAGAATCGTACCCGGCCACGTGGAGCTCGGTAAAACCCAACTGATCAGTGGTTGCACAATAGGTGCCGTACCCGGCCAACTATAGCGTGGCTCGGTAGAGTAAAATAGATACATATATATAATGCATGCTCGACTCATGGAATCACATTCTAAACCTTTCGGAGTGACGTAAGGTCGGTATCCTCTGTACACGTTATTAGGACTAACTCTTCACTATGAACCTTATAAGAATCAGGAAGTACCAATAACATTGATAACATAAGAATAAGAGAAGCAACATTAACATCAATCGTTCCATAAGAGGGAAAACAATGTAAGTACTGCTAGCTTCTAAGAGTAGAGTATCTTTGGAAGCTCGTTCATTACATTATGTACAATCGGAGTCGTGCAAAAGAAGGAAAGGGATAGTCTCACATACCTTGTATATACTGCCCCAATCTCAAGCTATGCAATTGTCAAAACTCCTTAGTCTACAATAAGAGAAACGATACTATCGTTATCATTTAAGCGTCATAACTATTATGTATCGACCACAACCTATTTTACGATGAAACGGACAGCACCTCCCCTATATATATGACCTCACACCATTCAAAACAATCACCAAACAGCCCAAACAACATCAATAATAAACATATTGAGCCTCCCAAAATAGTCCACACACAGCCTAATCACTCCATACATACGACGACCACCGTAGTCGTGTCAAACAACCTGGAAATGTTACGAATAACTATCAGCCCATAACCCTACATATATATGGTGTTTCTCCACACCCTTCCTCCTCCAAAACTCCACAAGATAGTAGTAAAATACGCAGCCCAACAACAACGCAAAACAGTCCACAAAACAATAACATTACTTCCAAGCCTTTCGATATATATTTCACAAGTTCTAGCTTCAATGGCTTAGCTGCAACTTGGATAATCTTAAATACATATAGAGTAAGAGGTTCCTTACCTTTATACAGAAATAACAACTCCAATTTGACCTTAAATTTCCATGAAATATCCCTCCAATGCTGCCACAACAACAAAAAAGCGAAACTAGCGATCAATTAGTGTTTTTCGGCACTAGAATCACTTTAGAAGGCTTGAAATCACCTAGGATTGATATTAAGAACATGAGGGAGTATTTACAGAACATAAACCCTTTAAAACAACCTCCCACACGAGCTGGAACGACACAAAAATGAGCAACAACAAGAAGAACAAGAGACTTACTAGCGCCACGGAATTCCCGACACTTGATTTGTGTTGTTTGCCCTTTTTTGGGTCTTGAATCTTGAGAGAACCTTGAGAGGATGTTCCTAGGGTTCTAAGGTCTGAAAATAGTGAAAAGAAATGACTTAAAACGGGTTGGAGTCATCCTATATATGCCCAAATATCTTAAACCGACTTAGTGGGCCCCATAGAGAGGTGCTTGGCGCAGTCTCGCGAAGACGCGAATATCTCTCTACTCCGAGATCGTATCGATGAACGGTTTAATGCGTTGGAAACTAGACTCCTAGATCTTTAATTTTGTTGGTAGATCACCCCGTAATTCCTTGTAAATTATGAGAAAAGATTAGAAACATTTGACCCAATGTTTAAGTAAAATTATGAACCTAAGTTGCGACAACTTTTGTCGACTTTTGTTTCATAACTCGTTTGACTTCAAGACTTATGATACGAATATTATATGATTAAAATACCTTAATAAATGACCTCTTGACTGTATTAAGCACCGCTAGATTACCTGAAAATACAAGTTACAACATCCTTGATTCGTTTAACTTCTAATACTGGTTAATCACCCTTATACACTCTTGTATCACTTAAGACCAATAGGATTGACTTCTTATCATCTAAAAGATAATTCCTTCTTGGATTTATGTTAACTAATATATGGTATGAACTAACACATGTGGATATGGGTTGTAACTGCGGACTTGGTCAGCCGATCCACAATCACCCAAATAGCATCGAACTTCCTCGGAGTCCATGAGAGCCTAACTATAAAATCCATGGTGATCTTCTCTCATTTTCACTCTTGAATCTCTATCCTCTAAAGCAATCCACCCGGTCTCTGATGCTCATATTTTACGTGCTGGAAGTTAAGGCACCGATATACAAACCCCACTATATCCTTCTTTATTCTCCTCCACCAATAGTGCTGCTTCAAATCCTAGTACATCTTCGCGACACCCGAATGAATGGAATACCGCAAACTGTGGGCCTCCTCAAGAATCAACTCATGTAGCCCATCTACATTGGGCACACATATCTAGCCCTGCATCCTCAACACCCCATCATCCCCAATAGTAGCATCACTAGCATCATCATGTTGAACTTTGTCCTTAAGGACAAGCAAATGAGGATCATCATACTGGCACTCTATGATGCGATCAAATAAGGAAGACCGAGAAACCACACAAGCTAGAACCCGACTGGGCTCTAAAATATGTCATCTCATGAACTGGTTGTCCAAGGCCTGAACATCAACTACAAGCGGTCTCTCACCAATAGGAATGAATGCAATGCTACCCATACTCACTGCCTTCATACTCAAGGCATCGACCATCACATTGGCCTTCCCCAGATGATACAAAATAGTAATATCATAGTCCTTTAGTAGCTCCAACCATCTCCACTGTCTCAAATTTAGATCCTTCAATTTGAACAAATGTTGGAGACTCCGATGATCTATAAATACCTCACAAGACACACCATAGAGATAGTGCCTCCAAATCTTCAATGTATGGACAATGGCAGCTAACTCCAAATTATGGACAGGATAGTTCTTCTCGTAAGGCTTCAATTGGTGTGAAGCATAAGCAATCACTTTGTTTATCGTAAAAATGGTAATAACAATTAAATTTGATTTTGTGGTTCTAAAAATACGTGATCTATTTTTATGCTAGTTGTTAGGCAATGGATGCTAAGTAAAAGATTAGAAAGCAAGATTATAGCTAAGAGACGATATGATAATCGAACCAAACGGCTGGAGATCGGAGCCTCGAGCTATCGTATATGAGACCTCGAGGTCAAGTTGGGTGGCCGGCTTAGAGAGACAAAGGGAGGACTAACAGTTATGAGAGCTGTGATGATGGCTCTTTATGATCAATGATAAGAAATAAATAATGATTAATAAATAGAACACAATGAATATGAGCAATAAATGGATGTAATGAGATCAGAAGAATATGTTAGAGAGTAGAGAGAATGTTCTTGTGTATTTAATATTGTGTATCCGACCTCTACAAAATGACAAGGACCCCCTTTATATATGAGGGAGAACCCTAACACAGTACAAATGTATTTATTACAAAGTAAGATAGTTGGCACATCTACCTAGTAATCTGGTGCAGACTGGTACTATTCTTGCAGGTGACGCCAGTTTGGACCATATGCCTAGGGAACTTCCCGCTTACCCTCAATAACCACTGACTCGTGCTACATTGAGGTCGGGTGTGAAGTGCCTTCGAGGTCAAAGCCTCGAGCTGCGTCCCTGGACCTTCGGGGCCTTTTGAGGCTAAGGAAGAGACACAATGATCATGAAATCAAGCCTCCCGATTTCACCTGTATACACACTTTACCCTCCTGCATTAAGACATACCCAATACAAATCCGAGAGCCATCGCAATATACTGCATAAGATCCTGAAGCTGAAGGTAAAACTAGAACTGGAGTTGTGGTCAAGGTAGTCTTGAGCTTCTAAAAGCTCTCCTCACACTCATCCAACCATCTGAAAGGAGCACACTTTTAGGTCAATTTGGTTAAGGGCGATGCAATAGACGAGAAACCCTACATGAAGCGACGATAATAATTGCCAAGCCGAGAAAGCTCTAAATCTCCATAGTTGAAGACGGTCTGGGCCAACTCTAAACTGCCTCTATCTTCTTCAGATCCACCTGAATCCCCTCACTGGACACCACATGCCCCAAGAATGCCACTGAACTAAACAAAAACTCACATTTGGAGAACTTGGCATAAAGCTTCTTCGCCCTCAACTGCTGAAGCACAATCCTCAAATAATAGTCATGCTCCTCCTGACTACGAGAGTACACCAGCATATCATCAATGAACACTATGACAAATGAGGCGAGATAAGGATGAAATAACTGTTCATCAGATGTATGAATGTTGTTGGGGTGTTGGTTAGCCCACAAGACATCACAAGTAACTCATAATGACCGTAACGGGTCCTAAATGCTGTCTTTAGAATATCAGAGTCCCGAATCTTAAACTGGTGGTAACTAAACCACAAATCAATCTTAGAGAACATTATCGCTCTCTGAAGCTAGTCAAATCGATCATCAATACACGACAAATGATACTTGTTCTTGATTGTAACTTTGTTCAACTGCCTATAATAAATGCGCATCCTCATAGTACTATCCTTCTTCTTCATAAATAGAACCGGTGCACCCCAAGGTGGCACACTAGGCTTAATAAACCCCTTATCAAGGAGTTCCTGAAGTTGCTCCTTCAATTCCTTCAACTCAGTTAGTGCCATACGGTACGGTGTAATATAAATGGGTTGAGTGCCCAGCACCAAGTCAATACTGAAATCAATAACGCTATAGGGTGACATGCCCAGAAGATCTACAGCAAACACATTCGGAAAATCTTGCACCACCGGAACATAATCAATAGTAGGGGTATCAGTACCAATATCTCTCACAAAGGCCAAATAAGACAAAAAATCCTTCCCAACCATCTGATGGGCCTTCAAATATGAAATCACTCTACGAGGAACATAGTCTAAAGATCCTGTCCACTCAATCCTTGGCAACCCCGGCATCCCCAACGTCATCGTCTTAGCGTGACAATCCATAATAGCATGACATGGAGACAACCAATCCATTCCCAAGATCATGTCGAAATCAACCATACTAAGCAACAAGAGATCAACTTTAGTCTCCAAATCCCCAATGGTCACTATACACGACCGATATACACGGTCCATAATAATAGTATCATCCACTAGCGTAGATATATGAATAGATGAGACTAGGGACTTACGGGGCATATCTAGATAATGAGAAAAATATGATGATATGTATGAATAAGTGAAACCAGGGTCAAATAATATAGAGGCATCCATTTGGCAAACTAAGACAATACCTATGATCACTGCATCTAAAGCAACAACATCTGGTCTGGCAGGAATAGCATAGAATCGGGCCTAATCGCCACCTGATCGGCCTCCCCCTTTAGGGCGACCTCTAGCTGACTAGGCCCCACCCCGAGCTGGATGAGCGGGTGGTGTAGTAACTAGTGCGAAAGTTGCCACCTGACTCCTTTGCTGCACTAAACCTATTGGATGATGAGGACATTGCCTCCACAAGTGCCCAAACTCCCTGCGCTCAAAGCAACTCCCCAGTGCTTGTGGTGGGGACTGAAAAGATCCCCGAGCACTAGGATAACTGGTAGAAGAACCTAACATAGATGAGCCCTGAACTGATGGAGCACGGGACGAACTCTGAGCTAGAAGGACACTGAGAGATGACTGACCCTGATGAGCACTATATGAACCATGGCTAGATGATGCACCACGGTGAACTGGACAAGTTGTCTGAGCATGCATATAAGGGAGACCCCTGTCGTGGTAGACTTGGCCCCAAGAAGGAACACCGCTGAAACCTCCCAATCCGCGAGGCCTCTTGGCCTCCCTCTCACCCCGCTCCTGACTACGGACCATCTCTATCTACCGAGTAATGTTGATCACCTCATCAAAAGTAGCACTAGATAACCTCACCCGAGTTATAAGCAATCGCAGCTGATATGTGAGGCCATCAATGAACCTACTAATACTTTCCCTATAAGTGGGAACCAAACAGACTACATGACGAGCTAACTTAGAAAACCTCATCTCATACTGTATCACAAACATGCCATCCTGACGTAACTGCTCAAACTATCTGCGCAGCTCCTCTCTGCGAGACTGCATCACGAACTTCTCCAAGAAGAGAATGGACAACTCCTGCCATGTAAATGGTGCTGCACGGATCGGACTATGCCTCTCCTAATCCTCCCACCTTTTGAAGGCAGGCCCAGTAAACTAAAAGGCAGTGAACGAGACCTCATTAGTCTCTAGAATACCCGTTGTACGAAGAATCTGCTAACATTTGTCCAAGAAACCCTAGGCATCCTCTGACTTAGCCCCGCTAAATGGTGGAGGCTGAAGCCTCCAAAATCTCTCGATCCTCCTCTGCTCATCATCACTTATAGCAGGTACCTCCTAAGCTGAGTCGTTGCAATTGGCTGGGCTGGTAGTGTCCCTGGTGTATGCAGTCCTTGCATCACATGCTCTGGTGTACGGGCGGCGGGAGTCCGGGTACCTCCCCCGGCCTGAGAAGTGGTTGTTGTGGCCGAAACTAAGACCGTCTTATCAAGACTAGTGCACTCGATCAAAATCTTAGCCAAGGCCTTCTGAAGGCCTAGAATTACAATGGGCATATCTGGTGCCTAAGCTGGCCCCACTGGCTCAACTGTATCTGGTACCTGCTCTTGAGTTGGAGTGACTAGTAGGCTTGCAGGTGTGGCCCTAGCTACTATACGAGCTGCACCCCTGCCCCTACCCCGCCCTTTATTGCGACCTCGGCCTCTCGCGGTCCTAACTAGTAGTACTGGTGGCTGGCCATCCTGTCTGGTAGTAAATTTCCTCACTATCTTTGAGATAATAGAATAGCAAAAGTTTAGTTACCGGAATCAACAAATCCGCACCACAAGAATACAAGAATGTGAAATTTCCTAAGGGTTCGGCAGCCTCTCAAAGATAAGTACAAACATCACCGTACTAATACGCATGACTCTACTAAACCTACTCATATCCGCAGTACTCTACTAAACCTGCTCATGACTCGTGAGACCTATGTAACCTAGGCTCTGATACCAACTAGTCATGACCCAAATCCTAACCTGTTGTGATGGCGCCTAAGGTGGTACTCAACAAGCCAACATTTACGAATTAACACCAACACATTTAATAAAAAATGGATTTAAATCAGTTTAAATAGTAACTTCTCATAAACAGGAAAGAAAGAATTCCTAAAAACAATGCGGACAAACTCAGATCAGGGTGTCACAAAGTACATGAGCATCTAAGTATCACAAGTTTGGGAAAACACTGTCTATGATAGTCCGCGATTAAATACAATAAACCGAAAGATAGTGAAGGAGAAACAAGGTCTGCGGACGCCGGGAAGCTACCTCAAAATCTCCAAAAGGATCAATTGCGTAGAGAATCAACACACACCGTGTCCGAACACACCTGGATTTGTACATGAAGTGCAGGTTGTAGCGTGAGTACAACCAACTCAGTAAGTAACAAGACTAAATAAAGAGCTGAAGGTAGTGACGAGCTACACAATTATAGTTCAATTTCAATGGTCTAAACATAAGAAAGTAGACATACTTTCAAGTCCAGCAATGTAAGTCAAATCAGTTAATTCATGTCAGGTTCAAGTAAAACAGGATGTAATATCTCTCAAAAATTTCAAAACAATTATATATGACATCTAAGTACAACAATAATGAAATCAAATGCATCCTCTCAGAGCAACAGTCACTCGGCACTAGACACTCACACTCAGTAGGTACTTGCGCTCAGTGGGGGTATGTACAGACTCCGGAGGGCCTCCTTCAGCCCAAACACTATAACAAGCCAATCATAGCATAAATCAACGAAACATGTTGCGGCGTGCAGCCTGATCCTGTAAATATCCTTACAATCAGGCCCTCGGCCTCACTCAGTCATCAACCTCTCCAGTCTTTCGGGCTCTCATTGATCATGAAAATTAGCCCAAACAACAATGATATGATGTATCAACAAGGAACAATAGAGACTAAGATATGATATGCAAGTAAAATTAAGACTGGATACAAATAGTAATATAGCAGATAATTTAATATGTAACATGGCCTATGTGTGTCCCAACAATACCAACTCATAGTCTAAACATAATTTCTAACATGATTTGTAGTCAATTTTCTATAACACATGGAGATCATATAGGTAATAATAAGTTACTCAACCTCACAGTTCCATGGAATGGACTAGTTCACAATTCCTATGGTGCATGCCCACACGCCTATCACCTAGCATGTGCGTCACCTCCAAACCAATCACGTGACATATAATACGGGGTTTCATACCCTCAGAACCAGATTTAGAACTGTTGCTTACCTCAATCCGAGAAAATCTCTACTCCAATGTACCTTTTTCTCGCAAATTGACCTCCGAATGCTTCGAATCTTTCCCCAAACAATTCGATACAATCCACATGAGTTAAGGGAATCAATTTCATAAGAAAATGCAAAGCTTTAAGTCAAAATTCAAAAAGGTCAACTCAAAAGTCGGCCCCCAGGCACACGTCTAAGAATTGGGTAAAAGTCACAAAATCTGAACACCCATTTGACCATGAATCGACCCATACCAAAATTATTCAAATTGGATACTAAAATCTTGATCAAAACCTCAAAATCTAGCCTAAGAACTTTTCTTCATCTTCCCCAATTTTCCATCCCAAATCACAACTTTAATGATGAAATCAATGGCATAATCCTAGAACTTAACCAAAACTAGATAGGAATCATTATCCCAAACACCCACGTGAAAATCTCTCCAAAAATCGCCTTCCACCGAACTCCCAAATCAATTTTTATGTTATAAACTCAAACCCTCATTTTTGAAACTTATAATTCTGTCCAGGTGCGCCTTCATCGCGAATGCGGAAGCATCCTCGCGTTCACAAAGCACAACAATGCTTCTAACCAAAATCCTTCTATGCGAATGTGAGGTCTCACTCAGGAATGCAAAACTTCCCTTTCCTGGACCTTCAGGAACGCGTGCAACTCTATGCGATCGCATAGGCTAAATGCCTGATGACCCAACAAATCGCTTCTCTACGCGAACGCGAAGACCCTATCATGAACACGTAGACCTAAGACCTCAACACTTTGCGAACGCGGGACATACATTGCAAACTTGAAGGAAATAATCCAGCAACACTCAAACTCCTTTATGTAAATACGGGAGCACCATCGCGAACACGTAGAAGGAAACCAGACACTAGAACATCTGAAGCTTCAGCCATCTTCCAAGTCTAATTTCCAATCCGTTAACCATGTGAAATCCTCCCGAGGCCCCCGGAGCCACAACCAAACCTACCAACAAGTCCTAAAATATCATACAAACGTAGTTGAGCTTTTAAATTTATAGCGACCCGGCCGGTCGTTTTGGGAGTAATAGCCACGATCCCCTATTTTCTGCTTCCCCCTTATATGTTTCTACTTATGTAACTTACCGGGAAGTTTTGTTTTTGGTTGCTGAGTGTTTTGGGACACTTTGTTAAAACGGAAGCTTAAGCCTTAGGACCTTGACATAGTCAGAATTGTGTAAAGCCGACTCTGGAATGGAGTTTTGTCGGTTTCGTTAGCTCCATTGGGTGATTTTGGACTTAAGAGCGTGCCCAGATTGTGTTTTGTAGGTCTGTAGTAGATTTAGGCTTGAAATGGTGAAGGTTGATTTTTTGGAGATTTTGACCGAAAATGGACTTTTTGATATCAGGGTCGGATTCTGATTCCGGAAGAGGGAGTAGTTCTATAATGTCAATTATGACTTGTGTGCAAAATTTGAGATCAATAGGACGTGATTTGATAGGTTTCAAAATCGGTTATATATGTTTGAGATGTCAAGTTTATTAAGCTTGAATTGGAGGGTTATTCATATTTTTAGCGTTGTTTGATGTGGTTTGAGGGCTCGACTAAGTTTGTATGGTGTTTTAGGACTTGTTGGTATGTTTGGTTGAGGTCCCGGGGGCCTCGGGTGTGTTTCGGATGCTTAACGAATTGGAATTGGACTTATGCAAATTGCTGAAGATTTCTTGTTTCGGGTATTTTCGCAACTGCGGTGGGGAGATCGCAAGTGCGGGATTGCACGTGCATAGAGGCAAACGCAGAAGTGGATTGGGATGGTTTGTCAGAGGTCACAAGTGCGAGGATAATTCCGCATCTATGATGCCTTCAGATGCGCCTAAGGAACCGCAAACGTGGAGGAGGACCGCAGAAGAGAATAGTGCTCCGCAGGCACGCACATACAGGTGTGTCCCATTCATTGCAGATGTGAACCCAACCCTCTTAAGTCATTTCTGCACCTGCAAGGGAAATTTCACATGTGCGGCATTGCAGGTGTGAGTGGAGGCCCGCAGATGCGAAATCGTTGGGTAGAAAAGGGCCAAGTTCGAGGGTTTTATCCCATTTTCATTTTTGGGACTTTGAGAGCTTGGGGTGAGGTGATATTTCGAGGGTTATTCAAGGAATTGTTGGGGTAAGTGATTCTTACCCAGAGTGGACTATATTTCATGAATCTATTACTATTTTCATCATCTAATTAGGGATTTGAGTTGGAAATTTGTGGGAAAATGGTAGAAACTTCCTTGACTAAATGTTTGAGTTTTGAAAGACAATTTGAGGTCGGATTCAAGTAATTCTTGTGTGTTTGGACTCGTGAGTGAATGGGTGTTCATATTTTGTGACTTTTACCCGATTCCGAGACATGGGCCCGGGGAGACGTTTTGGGGCAATTTTCTAATTTCTTGTTTAAGCCTTGATTTCATTAATTAGATTAGTTTCTTATAGTTATATTTATGTTATGTAATTGCTTTTGCCTAGATTTGGGCTATTCGGAGTCAGATATTCATGGAAAAGGCATTGTTATCGACTGATTGAGCTTGGTTCGAGGTATGTGGCTTGCCTAACCTTGTGTGGGGGAACTCTCCTTAGGATTTGGTAATGTTGTGATATGTGAGCGTTGTGTACGTGAGGTGACGAGTGCGTACACAGACTATTTGTTGTAAAAATTCGATTTTTACTGAGTATTAACCTGTTTCTACTTAATTGAGTTATACTAGCATGTGTAGTTATCAAGTTTAGCCGAGAATAGCATGTTTACGTGTCTTAATTGCTTATCTGATCTTTGTGCAGCATGTTTAGTGGATTCCTACTTCTTCCTTGACTTGTATGTAGTCTAGACTATAGGATTTCTTGTTGTAGCTATTATTTCCACTATTTTGAGCTGCATATTTACTTTGGGACTACGGGATGGTATCCCGGGAGATTCCCCATGCATATTTACTTTGGGACTAGAGACGATATCTCGGAAGATCCCCCTACATATTTACTTTGGGACTATAGGATGGTATCCCGGGAGATCCCCCTGCATATTTACTTTGGGACTAGGGGATGGTATCCCGGGAGATTCCCCTACACATTTACTTTTGAGACTACGAGATGGTATCTCGGTAGATCCCCTGTGTTATTCCTGTGTATTGTACTGTTGTTCTCTGTGATTACCTTTTTGTTAAATTTCAGTCTCATATTATACTACAATATTTTATTATACATTATTAAATTAATATATACCAGTAGGGCCCTGACCTGACCTCGTCACTACTCGACCGAGGTTAGGCTTGGCACTTACTGGGTACCGTTGTGGTGTACTCATGCTACTCTTCTACACATGTTTTCATGTGTAGATCCAGGTACCTCCTACCAGTCCCGCTTGTAGTTGCATAGCTGTTGTTGCTCCGAAGACTTCAAGGTACATCTGTCCACGTCTGCGGACCTCGGAGTCCCCCCTTTATCTCTTTGTGTTGATTTTTTATTTACCGTGAAAATGGTAATAACAATTAAATTTGATTTTGCCGTTCTAAAAATATGTGATTTATTTTTATGCTAGTTGTTGAACAATGGATGCTAAGTAAAAGATTAGAAAGATAGAGTAGAACTTAGAGGTGATATGATAATCGAACCAAACAGCTGGAGATCGGGGCCTCGAGCTGTCGTGTATGAGGCCTTGAGGTCGAGTAGAACACAATAAATGTAAGCAATAAATGATGAACAATAAGTAGAACACAATAAATGTAAGCAATAAATAGGAGTAATGAGAGCAAGAGAATATGTAAGAGAGTAGAGAGAATGTTCTTGTATATTTAGTATTGAGCATCCGGTCCTTATAAAATGACAAGGATCCCCTTTATATATGAGGGGGAATCCCAACATAGTACAAATACATTTACTACAAATATATAGATCTGTTACAGCCAGTCAATGCCATGATGCGGGCTTAGGCTATCCTGACAGACTTTGTCGGCTCTAGCTACGCGCCTTGAGAGCTTCTCACTTTTTTACCATAACATATGATCTATACTGCCTTGAGGTCGGGCATCGATAGCCCCTTGGGGGTGAATCTCGACCATAACCTCGAGCCTTTGAAAATGCGCTGACGAGGCATTGTAATGACTGAAAATTGGACCCTCCGATTTTACCGTATATAGATAGTCCCCGCATTTCTTAGATTGGAACGATAAGAAATGACTTTGATATCCATCTCTTTGAACTTCCCACGATGATGTCATACTTATAAAGTAAGCCTTTGTGATAACCAAGGCATTCCGTCGGTTTATCTTTCTAGAATCATTCAATTAACTGTTGGTTCTTATTCTCCAAAGCGATAATACCGCAGCCGGTCTAGCTCCCAAATTTGCATTAATTGCGCCTGCCGATACGTCTTTCAATGACATTGATGGCGCTGTCGGTTACACTGCCACCCTTTCTATAAATGGAGGCCTTCTGGAACCAATTCTTCATTCAAGTGTTCTTCAATTGCTTTTCACCACTTTCTTCTCCTCATCCTCATCCATTATTATTTCCCATGTTTGAGGCCTGTGTCCTTAAGGTTACATGACGACATTCTTATCAGTCATGCCATGGCCTTTTTCTATGGCTTCCCCTTACTGATCAAGATTGCACTGACTTGTTATTGTTTTTGTTGCTACTGTTGTCGCCATTGGCTCGAGGTGATGAGACAGGGGCCCGATTTCTTCTGACTCAGGAAGATATTTGGACTCTACACCGCTGCTTAGGGGGAGGTTCGGACTTTACACTATTGCTCACCTCCCTACTCCGGCCTGGTGTGGCACTTTATCCCTTTTTGCTTTTCATGGGGTGAAGTGGCACTACCGGCCGCTAACTTACACGGCATAATGTTCCAAGAAGTGGACTCAAAGTAGCCATGCAGGTAAGGTCGACGCCCACCAAGTCTTCCATCGTGCCATGATTTTCTTGGCCTGGTGAGAGATTTTTCTCTTTGGCGGGCAACAACTTTTTCTTCATCTTTTTCTGCTTTTTCCGCATCACTTTCCTCTTCTTCATCTTCTCCCTTGAAGATTCCATTTTGGAAGATCGAGATAAGGCCCGCGAGGAGATGGTGCTTGAAGATACTGCTGCCGAGGATGCACCCCCGAGAATAGATTAGACTCTTGGCCTTTATTATATATGTACCTTTTTGCTTTTTTTTTCTGTATAAGGACCCCTGGGCTTTTATAACCATATGTAAGGACCCCTCGTGGGCTTTTGTAATTATGTTCTTATGAATACAAAGATGTTTCTTCAATTTGTCTCTAATTTATAATATATTTCCTTTTATCTGTGTTTGTGAAGAATCTGAATGCATTACTCCACCGATTGGTGCGAATATCAAGCCCGGGTGCAAGTATTTCTTCTAGCTCTTGATTGATTAACATGATTCCTCGTATAACCGTTTGTCGTTACTTGGACTGAGCCCGGATCGGATTGATAAACTCGAGACGTCGAAATCCCCAACTTCGAGTTGAATAAGAGTAGGGCTTCGAACTTTCAGTACGAGACTTAGCCTTTTAGACCCCACGATATTCCTCGATAGGGGGATTTGCTCGGATGCCTAAGAATAAAGATAGCCTTTAGGCTTTCGGGAGCAGTCCCCAAGTGGGGGTTCGCTGAAGCTCGGGCTAACTAGAAACTTGTTTTGAACTTAATATAGGTGGTGTTAAGGCGTTGTAGATAGATCCCGGATGAAGGCTTACCCGAGTTTAGATGGTACCTCGAGGCCAAGCCCATATTAGTAGGTTTTTAGATCTTATCTTCTTTTTAAGAGAGGTCCTCGAGATCGGGTACCATCTCGAGTCTCGTAATGATATTAATGTCTCCTTAGAGCCTATCTTCTTCTTGATAGAGGTCCTCGGGATCGGGTACCATCTTGAGTCCTGCAATGATATTGATGGCTCCTTAGAGTCTTTCTTCTTTTTGAAGGAGGTCCTCGAGATCGGGTACCATCTCGAGGCCTATAATGATATTGATGGCTCCTTAGAGCCTTTCTTCTTTTTGACGGAGGTCCTCAAGATCGGTTACCATCTCGAGGTCTGTAATGGTATTGATGGCTCCTTAGAGCCTTTCTTCTTTTTGATGGAGGTCCTGGAGATCAGGTACCATCTCGAGGCTTGGTTGATGCGGGGGTGTCTGACCCCAAAATGTCCTATGGCGGTGTCAAGTATATGACATGGTTACGAAATGACCGAGACGATCCCGCTGGCACATCTTCCCCAAGTGATAAAGGATTTAGCCAGTATTTTTAATTAGTCTTTGAGGCAGGTGGATAGTCGCCGCTTTTTCCATATATAGGGTTGTCTTCGCCCTTTTGAAGATTCCGCTATTCTGAGTAGTTATCCTCTTTTATAGAGTTCTCCTTTCCTGTGTTAGGTCCTCCATCATTTCAATTTTGATGCCCTTACTCAAATTCCCACTCTAATTCTCTAGTTTTGCCATAGTCATGGCTTCTACGTCAGGGTCTGCTCGGCAAGGAGAAGTGAGTTCCGCCTCTGGGCATTTTGTTTCGAGGGGGGATCTTTTGTCAAAAAAGACTCCCAATGTTCGAGGTCATTGGGAGTATGCCTCGAAGTTTATTTCTTTAATAGGATAGGAGCACCTTGAGTCGGCGAGGAAGGACTGTGGATGGGGGGAAAGGTGGTACTGCAGGTACCTTCCCCGAAGGAGAGCATCATGACCCATGTCGAGGGGTTTTTGAAAGTGTATACGTATCTCTTTACGTTGGGCTCCCCTGACATGGTCGTTCTTGAGTTCTGTAGGAGGTATCAGGTGACCCTGGCACAGGCTCACCCATCCCTTTGGAAGATAGTGCTGATGATAAGGTACTTTATGGATAAAATCGGGCTCGAATTTACCCTTAGCCATCTCGTTAGGTTATATCGTCCTCTGCATTACCGGGGCTTGATTACTCTGGGACATCGATCCACTCGATCCCCTGCCATTAACGATGAGCCAGTTTGTCTGAGCACGGGCAGTCAATATTATCCCTAGAGAGTTTTTGCCGTTTCCTGAGAAATGGAATTCACACGTAAGTGGTATACTTGTATTTTTATCGCTTTGTCCATGGTGGAGGCAGACTCCGTAAAGACATATTTTCATTTCATTCTTTTTAGCGATTCCTTGGTTGCCGAATAAGGTCCCTGACCTGGCTGAATGGTCTCATAAGCAAGCAGCTTACTCGACCTATGATAAGCGCAAATGGTGAGACCTGTCCAAGGGGAGATGGGAGTCAAAGAATTATGGTAGGTGTTTAGTAGCATGTTTCCTCATAAAGGTACTTTCTTTTTAGTGCACTATGTATGCCGCTGCAGGTGTTGGAGGTTTTTCCGAGATGAGGCCGTGTCCCCTTGGGAAGGAGGAGAGATTGCCGACCTTGGGTTCGAGGATCGATAATAAAGGGAAAGAGTCTTAGAGGTGTGAGGATGCTCACGGCGGGGCGAGTACTTCTTTGAGTTTCAAAAGAGACGAGTCGGCCGATCTTCTAGCTTCGGAGGCCTCTATTTTCGAAAAAACAATTCCTGTTCCCGTCGAAGGTACTTTGAAGGACAAGGGTCATCCGATGCCTCCCTCTTCTCCTACCGAAGGCACTTCGGGGTAAACTAAGCCATCGGATGTATGCTCGACCTTTGGTGAGGCTCAGCGGCTTAGCGCCATGGTAAGTTTTGGTAGCTGGTATAGGCTTCTTTCAGTTTCGCGTCTTTCTTATTGAGATTTCTTTTGCAAGCCTTTAACAAGCTTAATTCCGAGCTGCTTCGCCGTGAGGCCAGGCTGCGGAAAGCTTTGAATGGGGAAACATCCCTTAGGCTTCTTTGCACGAAAAAGGAAGATGAGCTGGTATACCTGGGGTATGAGGCAAATCGAAGTCAGAACTACGAAAGCCATCTCAAAATATAGTTAACCTACACTTTGTGTCGATGTATGCTCCCATTTCCGCTTTCAGAGATTAATATTCCGATATTTCAGTTGAAGAACAAAATGGAAGAGCTCGAATGACTTTAGGGCGAAGTTGGCTGGGTTAAACGTGAGTGTAACGAGCTGAAGGCTCAGGCAGATTCCCAAGTTGCGACCAAGGAGGATGCTTTGGCTAAGGCCTCCGACCTCGAGGTGAAACTCCGGAATGCTCGTGCAAACAATTCTGTCTGAGCGAACATGATTACAAGACCCGAGTCTGAGCTTTTGAATGTGAAGGCCAAAGTTGAGGATTCTCGGGCCGAAGCCATAATGAGCCGCACTAAGGTTGACAAGAAAGTGGCGGTCTATTTGAAGGGCACTGCCGATGCTCGAGGTGAGCTGAGGAGGGCTCTTGACCATGAGAGCAGAAACAAGGAATATGCTCGGTGCATATCTCGATAGGAAACCCTCGAGGAGATCCATGCTAGAGGGTTTGACCTCTCAGAAGAGGTGAAGCAGGCAAAGGCAGATAAACACGATGCGAGGTCCCTTCTGCCTGATGCCGAGGATAGCGAGAAAGAGGCCGGTGGGCCATAGTCCCCGAGGGGGACGTAGATTAGGCCCTCCTTTTCTACGTATAGTGTTATCAAAGAACATTTGTAAATGGAACTTGTATTTTTTCGCATACATGTATAAAAGGAAGCCTTGTAGTTTTATTTTTCATGCATTTCTCTTTGCTTTGATTTTAGCCAGATTAACTGGTCTTCGAGGTAAAAGGAACCCTCAGATTCATGTTATGGCCCCGGGGCTCATTGGGCTGGCCCGTAGGCTCTTACGCGCTTGGGCACTACGACCTTTTAGTATAAGCCGTTGTTTGAGCACTTATGCTTTTGATCTTAGGCATATTTAATCAACTGTTTTGGGTTCAGTCTTCGAGTCGAGTTTCGACTCGAGCTCCTTCAACCCTCAAGTTTTTGAATTTTAAGCTGGCCCTTAAGCTTTTACGAGTTGGGTCGGTGTTACCTCTTGTATGGTCTGGCGACAGTAGATCTTACGCAATAGGTTGGTACAACCTCTTGTTGGGCTGGAGATAGTGGCTCTTACGCATTGGGTCAGTTCGACCTCTTGTATGGGCTGGCGACAGTGGCTCTTACGCATTGGGTCGGTACTACCTTTTATATGGGCTTTATTTTTCCCTCATTAAGGACTTTTTGAAATTGTGTTTGCCTGACTCTTCGACAGTTTGATTAAAACCTCGATTGTGAGTCATTATATGGCGATGATCGAGCACCTCGGGAGGTTTGGCTCGGTGGCTGAGTATCTCAAAGCCTATAGTTTGGAGCTGACATGGTCGAAACGCTTTTGCCTATGTCAAAGGTAGACTTTTTAACCGGTTCTTTTTGAAGTATTTTCGAAGTAATTGAAGGCCTGTGATTTTATGGCGATGGTCGGGCGTCCCTGAGTCGCATTAGTTTGGCTGGTACAGCCTTATGACCATAGTGATTTATGTTTGGCCGGAGCCTTTCAGTCCCCGAGTAAAGTAGTTTCGACGTCTATATCGAGGGTATGCCTTTTTAGGGGTCTTACAAGTTCGATATATAGGCTTAACCTTAAGATCGTGATTATGCCTTTAGTAAGGTCTTACAGGTTTTACATGCCTTTGAGGTCTTACAGTTTTGGCTACTTGGTACAAGTATGGTTCATGCCTTCCTTGAGGTCTTACAGATATTGTTACTTGGTACAAGTGCGGTTAATGCCTTGCTTGAGGTCTTACAGATATTGTCACTTGGTATAAGTGTGGTTCATTCCTTACTTCAGGTCTTACAAATATTTTTATTGCCTTACATAGGTCTTACGAGATCGAGGCTACCCCCATGTGGTCTTCTGGCCTCGAGTTTTGATAAGTCGATGCGGGTGGCGATTGGCGGCAGTTCCCGAGTCATCGAGGATTTTTTTGTCTCGGGAGCCATTACTTGTAAATATGGTATTGCCTCAATGAGGGCTTACAATTTTGGTGTTTCCGACCCAGAGGTCATGTGGCCTTGAGTTTTCGATACCAGTCCCCGAGTGTCCGGGACGTTTTTGGCTCTGGAGCCATTTTGCGATCTTGATGTTACCTCATTGAGGGCTTATGAGTTTGAAGCTCCGACCCGGGGGTCAAACGGCTTTGAATTATTGACGCGAGTCCCCGAGTATTCGAGACTTTTTTGGCTATGGGGCCGTTTTTTGAAACAAAATACCGAGCTTCCTTGAAACGCGAAATGCTTTGATGAAGGGGAAAGTGTTCTTTGATTACTTGGTACAAGTATACATGTTTTTCTATTACGGGCTTGGTTGTTCTATGCGGACACGGTTCGTTCGACCGTTAGGCCCAGTATATTATTTTCCTATCGAGACTGCACTTAGTCCATCTTGGCTTCTCCGAGTAGGTGACCTTCTGGGGGGATGCCCCCCAATATTTGAGGTTGATTTCAAAAGAAACCTTGAATACTTGGTGGGTCTTCCTTAGGTAGCATATAGATGTTGCCTCATTAAAAACCTTGCCGGTAAAACCCTTCTTGGGATAAAAACCCGGTCGAAGGAAAAGAGTGCAATGCATGCTATTGAAACCTAAGGCCTTCGAGTTGGGAAGCGCTTCGACCATTTCAATCGGATACCTGCATTCAGGTTAGTATAAAATGTAACTGAAAAAGGGAGATAGCCATACCTTAGTGCTGACGGCGCTTTGGATCTCGATGTGATTCAATCGTTTGTTATAAGGACTCGGTGTGGTCCTTCATTTTGTTTAGTTGGACGTAGCCAAGAATGTAGCTTGTTATTGCTATTTCACTATTTTTTTATCCTTCAGCTCCTTTTATGGTGGAGATATTGGTGTTGGCGTCACATCGTGCACTACGAACATTTCTCTTGCCGCATGCTGTTCTCCGTAGATGGTTTTTATCCCATCTTTTGTTGGGAATTTCATCATTTGATAGAGAGTGAATGGTACTGCTCTCATGCAGTGTATCCATGGCCTTTCGAGCAAGGCGTTGTATCTCATGTCTCCTTCAATGACATGGAATTCGGCATTTTGGATAGTGCCAGCTACGTTGACCGGGAGGGTGATCTCCCCTCTGGTTGTCTTGCTCGCCATATTGAATCTGTTAAGGACTCGAGAGGTAGGCATGATATGGTCAAGCAGTCCGAGCTGCTCTATCACCCTCGACCTGATAATATTGGTCAAGCTACTTGGATCCACAAGTACGCGTTTAATTTAAAATGTATTTACAAGGAAAGAGATTACCAGTGCGTCATTGTGAGGCTGAGACAAGGTCTCGATGTCCTCGTCACTAAATGTGAGAGCATCCTCGGGTATGTAACCCCGAGTTCACTTTTCTTTGGTGATGGATATTTTAGTTCTTATGATCATGGGTTTTTGTGGGGCATCGATGCCTCCCAAGATCATGTGGATGACATGTTGTGGCTCATTTGTTTAATTCTTCTTGGTCGCCTCTCTTTCTTGGAACTGATTTTTAGCCCGGTCGCTGAGGAATTCTCGGAGATGACCTTTGCTGAGTAGTCAGGCTACTTCTTCCCGAAGCTGGTGGCAATCCTCGGTCCTATGGCCGTGTGTGTTGTGAAATTCACACACTAAGTTATGATTTCTTTGCGAAGGATCTGATTGTACAGGCCTAGGCCACCTGGTATCTCTAATTTTACTAATGGCGAATACGATGTCTAAAACATCGACGTTGAAGTTGTATTACGACAAGTGAGGTGCCTCCGTTAGCCTTGTACGCCTATCGAATCCAGCTCTACTGGCAAGTCCCCGAGGGTTCTGGCCTTGATCCATTCTTCGATCTTTGCATGGTATATTGCGTCTCGTAGCATTTCTTCTATCTTCAGGTTATGGTTGGTATCTCTCTTCATTCGGTTTCGATTCTTTCGCTGGGAGCCTGCTAGGATATACCGAGCCCGAGGGGCCTCCTAGTTGGTATCTTCGACCCTGATCTTTGATTGGTATCGGTTGTCGACGTCCGACCAAGTCACGGCGGGGTATTCAACCAAATTCTGCTTCAGCTGTTTCGAAGCCACCGAGCTTCGTTCGTTCAAACCTTGAGTAAAGGCTTGTACTGACCAATCGTCAGAAACGGGTGGTAGTTCCATCTGTTCCATTTGAAAGCCAGATACGAACTCTTGCAGCATCTCATTCTCCCTCTGCTTGATCTTGAAGACGTCGAATTTCTTTGTTGCTACTTTGATGGCACCAGCATGTGCCTTTATGAAAGAATTTGTTAGCATGGCAAATGAATCTATTGAGTTTGGGGCCAAGTTGTGATACCACATAATTTCCCCTTTGAAAGCATTTCTCCGAACTTCTTCAGTAGGACAGACTCTATCTCGTCATCCTTTAGGTCGTTTCCCTTTACTACACAGGTGTAAGCAGTAACGTGCTCATTGGGGTCTGAGGTTCCGTTGTACTTCGGAAGGTCTGGCATTCTGAACTTCTTTGGAATGGGTTTTGGAGCCGCTTCCTGCGGGACGACTTCTGTACGAACTTCTTTGAATCCACACCCTTCAAGATCGAGGGTGCGCCCAAAATTTGGTCGACCCTGGAATTGTAGGTCTCGACCTTCTTATCGTTGGCTTCCATCTTTTTCTCGCCCGACTCGATCCTCTTTGTGAGGTCCTCAAGCATCTTTACAATGGCGGGGTCGGTTGCCGACCCATTGTTGCTTGATCTTTTTGGTGCCTGTTCGGTCCTAGGGGCTGTTCCTGGGGCCACTGTACTTGGGGTTTTTTGGTGTCTCTGTAGCTGAGCGATTGCCAGCTGTTGTGCTTGCAACATCTCAAAAATAACGTGAAGACTGACCTTCAGTTCCTCCCGAGCTGGGGATTTTTGGACTTCTTATTAATCTCCTTGATGTACGCTCTTGTTAGTATGGCAGCTTATATCGACGTGTTGGGCATCACGTGAGACCGCGCCCACAGGAATTGGTTTTGGTGCATTCTCAGGGTTTCGTGGTGGTACACCAACACCTGGAACATCCACACCATTGTCTCCATGGTCCTCAAGATTGTTGTTTATTGAGTTAGACATTTTCACCTGAAATCAAAGATCTTGGACAAGAAAAAGTGTGAAAGGTAACCTGTGTTATGTAGTAAAACCAGCAAGAAAATAATAACTATTATTTTTAGCCCCACGATAGGTGCCAAACTATTTACCATGAAAATGGTAATAACAATTAAATTTGATTTTGTGGTTCTAAAAATACGTGATTTATTATTATGCTAGTTGTTAGACAATTGATGCTAAGTAAAAGATTAGAAAGCAAGAGTAGAACTTAGAGGTGCTATTATAATCGAACCAAACCGCTGGAGATCGGAGCCTCGAGCTGTCATGTATGTGGCCTCGAGGTCTAGTTGGGTGGCCGGCTTAGAGCGACTGAGGGAGGATTAACAGTTATGAGAGTCGCGATGATGGCTCTCTATGATCAATGATAAGCAATAAATGATGAACAATAAGTAGAACACAATAAAAGCAATAAAAGATGAACAATAAGTAGAACACAATAAATAAGAGTAATGAGAGAAAGAGAATATGTTAGAGAACAGAGAGAATGTTCTTGTGTATTTGGTATTGAGCATCCGGTCCTTACAAAATGACAAGGATCTTCTTTATATATGAGAGAGAATCCTATCATAGTACAAATACATTTGTTACAAAGATATGGAGCTGGTACAGCCAGTCAATGCCATGATGCAGGCTTAGGCTAGCCTGACAGACCTTGTCGGCTCTAGCTACGCGCCTTGAGAACTTCCAACTTTTTTACCATAATCGCTGATCTATACTGCCCCGAGGTCAGGTGTCAATAGCCCCTTGGGGGTGAATCTCGACCATAACCTCGAGCCTTTGAAAACGCAATGAAGAGGCATCGTAATGACAGAAAATTAGACCCTCCGATATTACCGTATATATTCTTCCTTTACTTATTTTAGATACTAATATATAGAACAGCTAGAAAAATTCTTAAAAGCTTGTGACTTATGGTGTTCCGGGTCTTGGGAGATTTTGTGTATATTTTGAGAGTTGGTTATTTTACATGCTGAGCGACATTTTTAGCAGTATTTAATTATCTATTGCAGTTAGCTATTAGATTTATGTTTTCATTTTTATTATTCCGCAAATATTAGGCTTACCTAGTGGTAGAGACTAGGTACCCTCATGACATCTTACGGAGGGAGATTTGGGTCGTGACAAAATCACATCAAATAACACAAAAAATATGAATTGCACCCCAATTCAAGCTTAATGAACTTTGAACTTCTAATTTTCTACAAACGGTGCTGGATTGTGACCCCCAATTTTGCACACAAGTCATAAATGATACCACTGACCTACTCCAACTTCCGGAACTCCAAACCGACCCCGATATCAAAAAGTCCACTCCCGGTCAAACTTTTCAAAATTCCAACTTTCGCCATTTCAAGCCTAATACTACCACGGACCTTCAGATCACAATCCAGACACGCTCCTCAGTCCAAATTCACCCAACGGAGCTTACGGAACCATCAAAACTCCATGTAGTAGTCGTTTACACATAAGTCACATCCGGTCAATCATTTCAACTTAAGCTTTCAACCTTGAGACTAAGTGTCTCAATTCATTCTGGAATCTCTTCACACGTGAATCAACTAAACCGGCAAGTCACATAACAGCTATAATCTACAAAATGAGTAGTAAATGGGGGAAGAGGCTACAACTCTCGAAATGATCGGTCGGGTAGTTACACTTACAAATTATATAGAATCCATAATTAGTGCCATATATTAGGGGATTCAATTACACCATTTTTCATTTTTTTCTCCTATCCTCTTTCCTTAGTTTTTTGCCTCAATTATGGGGAATTGAATTGCTCTTACCGAGTTTTTGTGATATACTCAAACAACATTCAAAACTTTTTTGATTCTCATCGTTTTTTCCATTATAGATTCCCCTCTTTTTAGTAAGTATATTCACCTGTTTTTCCTCCTCATTATTTTATTCTTTTATGTCTATTTTTTCATTTATTTTCTCCCAACAGGAAGCTTGTTCTTGTGCTATACATCGTTAGCACTCTGTCCTTGCATTTCATTCTTGCTTTCTCAATTGTGTTATTTATCCTACGAAAGAAGTTAACTGATAATGATTGAATAATGCATGTAAAATTCAAAATAATGACAAAGCTAACTAATTGTATTGCATATAATTCTTTCTTGGTTTTTGGTTAATTTTTTTTATCCATTAATTAGACATTATTTAGTTATTCAAAAACATTATCGCATGAGAATATTATTTTCATTTTATTCTACCACTTACTAATGAAATAAAAAAATTCATGTGATAAACGATATTTTAAGTGACAACAGTAGCATATAAATTTGTATGATACAACAACATACAAATTAAAAATAAAAAACGTATAATTTCGATACATCTACAACAACATATAAACTAAAAACGTATTTTATATAACTAATTATATAGTATAAAGCTTATTCATAACTTATCTGCAACTTTCATACATTATTTTTACTCATTAAATACAACAATAATAACATACAACTTAAATAATATTTTCATACTAATTTTATACAATATGTCTTTTGTATATTTTTTAAGGGGTGTGTTCTTCTTACTCTTTGAAATTCCAATAAAAACTTCCTTTCTTAAAATAATTTTGATACGTATCAACAACTTTATGTAAAAAGACAGTATATATAACATAAATACTAATTTTATACAATAATTCATATATTATACAACTATTTTTCAACTTTCATACAACATTCAAATATATATATATATATATATATAATACAATTATAATAAAACTTTACTACAATTTCGTAAGTATATTGTATGTCATGTGTTCTTCTTCTTCATCTTCTTCGAGTTTCAATATGAAATTCAGCCAAAATCAAGTCTAATCTTCACCAAACACCCTCAAAATTGAGATATAAAAACCAAACAATACTCCTAATTGTTTGCAACAACACCCAATCAAAACAAGTAATGATTTTTAAAACCTCAAATTCTATTTTAAAGCTTCAAAGCTTTTTAATAGCTGTCAATGGTGGAGATTCAAACACCTTAAAAATTTATTTATTTACAACTTCAATTTGAACACCAATTGTGCAACATAAAAGGAAATTGCTAAGCTAAAACTCTATAGTAAAACGATTGAAATCCATTGATGAATTCTATTAAAAATATATACAACATGAATGAATAAAAAGTAGAGAATATCAGAGAAGAAAAATTGGGGAAACAATAGAATATATATATATATACTGTATACGGTCAAAATCGTATATTTTCGACTTATAGGCTCGAGGGCCCGTCCTGTGTCCGAGTCCAAGCAAAATCAAGATCGAGTTTGAGGAACCAGACTCGAGCTCAAAGGTGAAGTATGATGCATACCGAGGTCGAGTGTGTTCGACCCCGAAATAGTACCGTTATGGATTTATACCAGAACGAGTTAGATTCCTGCCATGCCCCCAAAGTCATGGCGCAAATCCCGGAATATGATTGTACTATTCCGTACTAGGCAGTTAGACAGCTGTATTAAAAATATTCCTTAATGTAAATAGAAATATTCCTTATTTAGGGTTCCCCTATTATATAAAGGGGACCCCAATCATTTGTAATACCACATGTGACGACCCGGCCAGTCGTCTCATGAGTTACCGCTCTATTTTTCCCTATTTCTGCTTCTTTATGCTTTTTCTATCCATGTTATGTGGTATTGGGTCGGTCGGATTGAGTTCGAAAAGGATTTAGTAAGGTTTGAGACACTTAGTCTCTTTAGAGTGAGTTTAAGTTGGAAAAGTCAAACCATTGTTGACTTGTATGTTAAAGGGATTGGATGTGAGTTCTGATGGTTCGGTTAGCTTCGGAAGGTGATTTGGGACTTAAGAGCGTGATTGGAATGAGCTTTGGAGGTTCAGAGTAGATTTAGGCTTGAATTGGCGAAATCGGATTTTTGGCAATTTCCGGTTGATAGGTCAGATTTTGATATAGGGATTGGAATGGAATTCCGAGAGTTACAATAGTTCCGTTGTGTCATTCGAACGTGGTTTGGTCGGGTTTTTTATCAAAAGCATAATTTAGAAGTTTGTGGAAACTTAGGCTTGAATCCGATATGTTTTGGTTGATTTGATGTTGTTTGAGGTGTTTTGAAGATTGTTACATGTTTGAATAAGGTTTTGGATATGTTGGTGCCTTTGGTTGAGGTACTGAGGGCCTCGAGTGAGTTTCGTGTGGTCAATCGGGCCATTCCATGAAGTTGGTGTCACGACCCAAACCGATGGGCCGCGACGGGCAACCCGGTACCTTACTCGACCGAGTACCAACGTAACGTATATTTCTTATTACATCATTAGATACACGTGACATATGGGCCCAATAGGCCAACATAATCATTTATAAACTCAAAACATAGGCCGACAAGGTCGTACAATCTTTCACATACACGACATATGTCTACAAGCATCTAAGAATACATAAATGTCATAATGGTCGGGATAGAGTCCCGCCATACCAAACAATACACGTCTAAATCATACTAACCAAACAAGCAACTCCGAAGCAAATGGAGCGCACCAACATCTTCCGCTGAGCTGATAGCCTACTTGGAGGGCTCTCGACCTGTCTATCGGGACCTGCGGGCATGAAACACAGCGTCCCCAGGCAAAAGGGACGTCAGTACGAATAATGTACCGAGTATGTAAGGCATATAAATAAGTACATAAGAGACATAGAAGAAATATAGAGTACATGACTCATCTTGCAAGTCTGAATAACTTTGTAAATCATAAATTACTTTTAGCGTCATCCATATGTGTATGAATGTCATGTCATGCATATGTACATGTTTCATAACATCATCAGCCTCTGAGGGCATCCCATCATATCATATCGGGCACTGTGGGCAAAATCATCATCGTATACCAGCTGATCAGGTGGTGGTGCGTATATAACACCATAACCTTTCCCATATCCCATATACATATATATACATACATATATACACGTATATAACGCCGTTTGAATACATGCATGTATATGCGTATATAACGCCATTTGAATACATACCCATATATGTGTATATAACGCTGTTTGAATCATATTTCAGCCACTGTGGGCAACATTATCATCATATACCAGCTGATCAGGTGGTGGTGCGTATATAACGCCATAACCTTTTCCCATATCCCATATACATATATTTACATATATACGCGTATATAACGCCATCTGGTCATGGATCAATGCACATGAATGCAATGCATAAAAAGTACGTCAATAAAATCATTCGGAATGTCATAAGACCATCTTACCTCTGAGTAATATCATAAAGTAAACTCTTTTCAACTTTCGTATTTTTCTGAGACCCATGAACAGATGATAAGATATTATAACACACGAAAATTCAAGAATACAGATGTCTCTAATACTTCTATGAATAGAGTCATTCATGGAATTTGTGCTTTTGCACGTTCCGTTCATATCGTATGGGTCATGCCAAAAGAAGGAAGGGATAGCCTTAACATACTCGGTACATTATTCGTACTGACGTCCCTTTTTCCTGGGGATGCTGCGTTTCATGCCCGCAGGTCCCGATAGACAGGTTGAGAGCCCTCCAAGTAGGCTATCAGCTCAGCGGAAGATGTTGGTGCGCTCCATTTTCTTCGGAGTTACTTGTTTGTTTAGTATGGTTTAGACGTGTATTGTTTGGTATGGCGGGACTCTATCCCGACAATTATGACATTTATGTATTCTTAGAGGCTTGTAGACATATGTCGTGTATGTGAAAGATTGTACGGCCTTGTCGGCCTATGTTTTGAGTTTATAAATGATTATGTTGGCCTATTGGGCCCATATGTCACGTGTATCTAATGAAGTAATAATAAAGATACGTTACGTTGGTACTCGGTCGAGTAAGGTACCGGGTTGCCCATCGCGGCCCATCGGTTTGGGTCGTGACAGAAGTGGTATTAGAGCAGTTTTGTCCTAGGGAGTCTACAAGCTGTGTCTAGTAGAGTGTTGTTTATGGGTGTGTCGTGCACCACACTTATAAGCAAGAAGCTACAGGGCATTTAGGACTGTTACTCTTTCTTATTACTCTATATCGTGTGGTAGAGCTCACTTATAAGAAGTCAAATTTCGAAATTCTATATTATTCGTAATAAGACAATACCTACATTCGGAAAGATGGTTGGAAAGAGGGATAGTTGTAGAAGAGCTCAGTCAGAGGAATTCGATTTTTGTATGATGCCTATGATAAGTAAATATGAGGTCTTTTAGCAGATCACGGGTATATTGAAAGGTGTAAGCTTTCTGATAAAAAGCCTTAAGGCAAGAATGTCTATCCATCTTTATGGTGAAGGACAATGAGAGATTAAGAAGATAAGTACAAGTTTTAGCAAGTAAAAGAAGCAAGATGAATAAAGGTATGAGGCGCCCAGTTAACAAAGGTTAACAATGTTTATAATTCTGGCAGATGAACATAAGTTTTTTTTGAGTTATATTCAAATGTAACAGAGGTATATACAACTGGCCGCACCCATTCCAGATATGCCCTATGGGGGTTAATAGGAAATAGTATAAGAAGATGTAATGGATGAATTGTTTGTGTCAGTTGACATTTTCGAAGGATATGGCGAATTTGCTAATAGATCTCCTTGTGAGACTCCCAAATGGTACACTTTAAAATAGCGCAACCAGATATGAGTACTACAAAGACATGTATTATAAGCCTTGAAGGGATAAATATTACCTTAGTACGGCTCACGTCCCTAGTAAAGCGAGGACGTTAAGCAACTTGAAGAGCCATTGGATAGAGCAAAGGGAAGCTAAGAGCAAAAAAATGTCTTATTCAAGTTTTCAGAACAAAGTGATCGAAATAAATGTTAGCAGGGAATAAGAAAAGAGTTAATAAAGCATTATGAGTAAGATATGATATATGGATGACAACGGATTATCAAAAGATGACAATATTACAAAATCTATAGTCAAGTGAAGGAAGAAACAAGAAGTGATAGTCCTTAGGACAACCAAAGAGCATAGGGCATATAATCATGTCCTCATTTCAAGAAATAAATTTGCAACTCTAGCGCGATTACCGAGAGGAAAAGTTAGACCCCATAGTAATAGAACTAGTATGGATTGGTGAACAAGATAAAGTAAACAAGAATTAGGGACTGAGTGACTGGTGATAGTCGCCATTATAAGAACTTCAAATTTTGTTCCGAAAATAATAGAATGGACGACAAAAGAATATTCATGAGAAATTTAGAGAATGATCATTCAGGAAGACGCTTCCCCTATAGCAAGTAATGTGAGCAAAGTTCAGCTTAAGGGACTGTATGTGTCAGTTATACTAAATCTCACCCTCGTGAGTAAGGGATTTTGCTATCCTTGGTACGGAAGGATTATCGCAAGGCGGGTAAGAGTCATTGATAATGTGAAAGGATGCCAAAGTTGAAAAGGTGAAACATCTAAAGGCAGGTCATCGTAGCTCCAACTCTTAGTACTCCCCTAAAGGGGGGAATATGGAATGATAAAAGGAATAATGTGATAAAAATGACAAAGGGATGAGATTTCACTTATCTAAATGCTACAGATATGCTACGATTCCAGAACATTATGCATACTCGACGTCAAGGAGAAGAAGTAAGGGTTACTGCCCGATATGTTATTGATAATTAAGGAGCCAGCACGAAACGTAAGTTAAGACCAAGGAAATAACCCAAGAAAGATTTCACGGAATATTGACATGAGGATGGGCCAATGAGTAGTTAGTAGTTAATTCAGAAAGAGCCTAGCTATGGCTAGTCAAGAGGATACAGAACAAGATAGCAGGTCGTGCAAGATAAAGATAGTAAAACCCAATAGAGTGAATTTAACCCCACAGTTATGACATTGTAATACTTGAGAAATATTCAAATAGGAGTTGGGTTAGTTAAAGGTACCGTATGAGTGTTACGAAAATAAAAGATAGTTCTACCGGAAAGATTGTCAAAACTTTAGTTCAGAAGCAGCCACACGAGCAGATGAGTATGGAGGTAAGTAACTAAGGATAATTACAAGTGAGAACGAACATCAAAAATTCTATCAGGAATACGTTATAATAAGATCGAATCTTTACAAGAGTCAGAGGGACTTCCCTAAGTACTATGACGAAAGACTAACTGAGGAAATAAGGAAGAAGGCTTCAACCTCAGTACAACGACCTAAAGAGGAAATGGTCGTGTGACAATAGTCTCAAAACAACATTGTATGCACTCCCTAAGAAAGTGGCACCTATAGTGGCTAATGAACAGGGAGTAAAATCAGAAGTGATATTCAGGATCATATGAGTTGTATGGAATTTCAATATATATGGGCACTAAGATAAGCTAAGTATGGACGCAGCAAGGGGGCAGAAAGATCAAGAAAAGTAATAGCTTACGTTTAAAGAAAGCTAAATTGGAACGAAAGAAATTATTCGATCAATGATCCAGAGTTGGTTATGTTATGAACACACTTAAGGGTTCAGAGTTTTATGCATACAGCATATACACCCATAGAAGACTCCGGTATAAGTTAAAAGAAAGAATTGACCTCAGGGCATAGACAAATGATTGAATTGTTAGAAGATTGTATCTTGGATTTTCCATAACGCCCATGAAAGGCAAAGGTAATAACTGATATCATGAGCCATAGATCGGAAGATAACTTAAGCCTACATAAAGGCTGATCAGAAGGATGAGGGAACTAAAGAATTATATTACCCAAATAAATTATGAGTTTGATTATTGGACCTAGAAAAATTATAGAAGTTGTGCTTGAGAACATGATAGAATCACTCTTAATATCAAATGTTCAAGAGAAATAACATAACAACCATGATCTATAATGGCTCTACAAGGAAGCCAGTTAGAAGAAGTACCAGCCTCATAAGAAGTCAGTACGAAGCTCTCACCGGATTGTGTATGTACCAGATGTGCGAGTATTACAATAGAGCTTCAAGTTATGGACGTGAATTACACATAGGTGGAAGGGAGGTCATAAAAAAAATATAGAAGATACGATGCGAGATTTTTAAGGTAAGTAAGGTAAAGGTGAACAAAGTACGAGATACTAAAAGACAGAAGATCGTGAGTAGTCGATACTTCGGATAAAAGGGCCAGAAGCACGAGGATTCATTATCTAGGAATCATAGCGGCATCGTCAGTACCATACCTTCCAACCTATGGTCTAGGTATCGAAAAGCTTGACTAATAGAGTAAAGAAGAGTTAGAGACGATGTGATGTCTCGCTTGATGTTCCAAATGACATAAGGAAATATATGGTGCAAGCAAGTTGAAGGAAAGTTGCGAGTAACAAGCTCAAGTATGGTAGAGCGACAAAGTGTTAAGAGAACATGAGTAAGGATAAGGAAAGGCAAGTGAGAAGGTGACGAGAATGGGTAAGTCCTCGAGATTAAGTCCATGAAAACAAGAGAGATAATGGTTTCTCTAAGTTATTGAAAGTTCAGTATAGCCTGAATGAACTCAAAGGAGTCTAAGATTAATAGCATTTACAAGGAATGAAATGCTGACCTGGTAATAAAATGAGGGTATAATTGTGACAGATAAAGGATGACGTTTGGGCCTTCATTTGAATAATGACTTGAATAAAAGAAAATAGAAGAAGTGGAGGAGAAAAGATTTCATTGGCGGCACGAAATTAAGATACCCCCATAAGGTGAATCACATTGAGACACTATGAAATATGATTATAGAAATCACTTCAAGTATTCCTCAATGCAACATAAGCCCTGGCGGTAATGTATTACGCAAGAAGTTTCAAGTCTTCAAGTAAAGGATTATAGATCAACATTGAGGCGAAGCAACAATGGTCAGATATAAGTTACAAAGTATGACATGAGATTAGGCCATGATTCTTAAGACGAATGGTAATGAAGGGGCATTAAAGGACTGAGATTTATACCTAAAGGGTAGGCAACAAAAGTAACTGGGAACTTGGTAAGCATACCTCAGTAAAGGTAGATTGAAGCAAACATTATGGTATAGTATAACCCATGTAAATGCAGTAAAGTCATATGAATGGGTAACTAGATCTAGGAAATGAGATATGGCCATATTCGCAAGTTCTACAAAGTATCGAGCAAAGGACTTCAGTATACCTATAAAGGCCCAGAGAGGCATCATATTAAGCCTTGTATATACAAAGTAAGGCCTATAGATTGACTAAAAGATAAAAGGAAAAATAAAATATGAATCGCATAAGTGCACCTATAAAGCCAGGGTCATACAAGCTGCGTGACAGGAGGTAACAGAAGTTGCAAGATTAGGAAGATTTCGACCACAGGTCATGATATGAGCAAAAAGACGAAAGGGGGAAATACCCAGAACAACTGCTTAAATGGCAAGAAGAGTATTAAAGTAATCACAAGATCTATAAGTTATGAAAATGATAAGAGCATCAGTAAACATTCGAGGACGAATGTTCCAAAGGGGGGGATGATGTTACGCCCCGCAATATTACGTCAATATTATGTCCTGCTGTATTAAGTTACGACAGTGTTGTACCCTGTAGTATTTTACATTGAATTTGTCGTAAGGTAATTGACATCAGTTCAAGGAAAAGATTATGTGAGGATTATAAGGATTATGCTATTTCACAAGAGATTAGTAAATTCATGAAGGTGAAAGGGGGAGCAAGTCAAAGAAAATGAATTTCGTTGAAATTTGATATTTTGGGATAAAATACGGGCCGAGCATTAATACCCGGTATTTATGGACTAGTGTCATAAAAGATATTACATGACCATGCTAGTAACGTGTACAAGGTATGTTGAAAGAGAGTAGTATTTAAGTAATTGGAGGAATTTTTGAATTATGCGGGTAATTGGTTAATTACCGGGTAGCGGGATATTACCTAATTAAATTAATTAGAAATTTTGGATAAGTATTAAGGTGAGAACGTTGCATCAAGCCACATATTGTGCAAATGACTCTTAGTCATATTAGCCTAGGTGGACATTTAAAGTGAGGTATATAAAACAATGTGGATATTACGTGTAAGATTTTTAAGATTGGCTTAATTGGACTCAAAAAAATCAGCAAAACTTGAAGTTGCTTCATGTAAGTCATGTAACCTTTTCCTAAATTAAAACATTTCAAAAGAAAGGATCTAGTAAGCTTTCAATCCAGTGAGTTTTCGAAAATTTGTAGCTTTTTTCAACAAAAGCTTTCAATGAAGTACGCTTTCAACGAAAGTGTTATATCACTCAATCCAGTAAGCTTTCAACAAATATCTTATGAAGATTTGTAGCTCCTTAGCAACGAAAGTTTTTGCGGTTCTAAAGGAATACAGTGTAACCCATCTCAACAATATCGCACGAATTTTTCCCTACTCCAGATATGTTAAGGCTATCCCTTCCTTCTTTTGGCATGACCCATACGATATGAACGGAACGTGAAAATGCACAAATTCCATGAATGACTCTATTCATAGAAGTATTAGAGATATCTGTATTCTTGAATTTTCGTGTGTTATAATATCTTATCATCTGTTCATGGGTCTCAGAAAAATACGAAAGTGGAAAAGAGTTTACTTTATGATATCACTCAGAGGCAAGATGGTCTTATGACATTCCGAATGATTTTATTGACGTACCTTTTATGCATTGCATTCATATGCATTGACCCATGACCAGATAGCGTTATATACGCGTATATATGTAAATATATGTATATGGGATATGGGAAAAGGTTATGGCATTATATACGCACCACCACCTGATCAGCTGGTATATGATGATAATGTTGCCCACAGTGGCTGAAATATGATTCAAACGGCGTTATATACGCATATATGGGTATGTATTCAAATGGCGTTATATACTCATATACATGTATGTATTCAAACGGCGTTATATACGCGTATATATGTATGTATATATATGTATATGGGATATGGGAAAGGTTATGGCGTTATATACGCACCACCACCTGATCAGCTGGTATACGATGATGATTTTGCCCACAGTGGCCGATATGATATGATGGGATGCCCTCAGAGGCTGATGATGTTATGAAACATGTACATATGCACGACATGACATTCATACACATATGCATGACGCTAAAAGTAATTTATGATTTACAAAGTTATTCAGTCTTGCAAGATGAGTCATGTACTCTATATTTCTTCCATGTCTCTTATGTACTTATTTATATGCCTTACATACTCGGTACATTATTCGTACTGACGTCCCTTTTGCTTGGGGACGCTGCGTTTTATGCCCGCAGGTCCCGATAGACAGGTCGAGAGCCCTCCAAGTAGGCTATCAGCTCAGCGGAAGATGTTGGTGCGCTCCATTTGCTTCGAAGTTACTTGTTTGGTTAGTATGGTTTAGACGTGTATTGTTTGGTATGGCGGGACTCTATCCCGACCATTATGACATTTATGTATTCTTAGAGGCTTGTAGACATATGTCGTGTATGTGATAGATTGTACGGCCTTGTTGGCCTATGTTTTGAGTTTATAAATGATTATGTTGGCCTATTGGGCCCATATGTCACGTGTATCTAATGATGTAATAAGAAAGATACATTACGTTGGTACTCGGTCGAGTAAGGTACCGAGTTGCCCGTCGCGGCCCATCGGTTTGGGTCGTGACAGTTGGAACCTGCAGAAAATTGCAGGTCAGTGCTGCAGAAAAATGACCTTCGCATTCGCGAGAGGGTCCTCGCGTTCGCAAAGGGTCAGTTGAGGAAGATGGAAATTAGGCCTTCGTTCGCGAGGGAGGCTCCGCGTTCGCGAAGGGCTGGGCATCTGTGCATCGCATTCACGGGGGTGTTTTCGCGTTCGCATAGAAGGAATGGGCAGCTGAGCTTCAGGGAGGAATTTGTTCATCGCGTTCGCGAGATGCGGAACGCGATTGCAAAGGTTGGTCTGAGCAAAGCATCGCATTCGCGATGGGGAGATCGCGATCACGAAAGAGGAAAATTGGTCAAAGTTAATTTGTTCTTCGTGAATGCGAGGCTTTGACCGCGTGCGAGATTGATTTCAGGCCTGGGCAGAAAGTTTAAAACGTCATCTTGTCCGCGAATTTAGGGTTTATTTCTTTCAATGTTGGTCATTTTTGGAGCAATTTGAAGGAGATTGAAAAGGTATTCAAGGGGAATCACTTGGAGGTAAGAATTTTGGACTTAAAACTCAATTCTAATGTGAAATCTACCTAATAAATCATGGAATCTAAGCCTAAAATTGAGGAATTAGCGCTTGAGATTAAGAGACTTTAGAATGAGAATTTGAGGGGTCATTTGGACTGCGATTTTAGTGTTCTTGGTATGTATGGACTCGTGGGAGGATAAGAATTCCATTGATATGATTTTTATCGAGTTTCAAGACATGGGCCCGAGGGTTGGGTTTGGCCAATTTCGGAATTTTTAGTATAATTTGATTATTTTAGATTGGGTTTTGTTCCCTTAGCATATTTTGACGCCGTGATTCTGATTTTGGATAGATTCGACATGAGTGGAGGCTGATTTGAGGGGCAAAGGCATTGCGGAGTAGTATTTTCACCGGTTTGAGGTAAGTAACCATTGTAAATCTGGAACTAAGGCTACAAACCTCGGTATTTGACGAGCGTGAGGGCATGCATCGGTAGGGATTGTGACTTGGTCTGTCCTGTAGCGATTACTAAGCCGCATATTTGATTTGGAATATTATATTATTCCGTACTTTAGTCATTTATACTATATTATGGGTTGTATGCCATGTTTGAGGCCTTGTGCCAACCTGTTGAGACCCTTAGGGGCAGTTTTATTGTTTTTCCTAACTTTACTTGTTGAAAGCATATCCTTAGTCATGTTTTACCTGTTTAAATGTTTAAAACTGGTTTTATCACTCCACTTCTAAATGTGAGGACCGTTCGGACCGAGTTCCCTAATTTCTACTATTGTGCCTGAGAGGCTGTGAGGTTAATAACTAAGAGAGGTTGAGAACCTAATGGTGAGGATATTTATATATGTGTGAGTTATGGATCGGGCTACATGCAGTAGTGATACTTATATGGATCGGGCTGCATACCGCAGCGATATATATATATATATATATATATATATATATATATATATATATATATATATATATATATTATATCGGGCTGCGCGCCGCAATGATATGATGCTTTGGCTATAGAAGCCCCTCCGGAGTCTGTACACCCCCAAATTATGGATCGGGCTGCACGCCGCAGCGGTTACTATGATTTCTACTATTATGAAATATTAATGAGCTGAGTGTTGAGAGTGAGTACTGAGTGACGAGAGTGAGTCACGAGTATCTGAGAGGCTGCCCTAGAGGCCATGTTCTGAGTGATACCTTGCCAGAGGGGCCCAGTTATGATGTTTTCAATGATTTCACTCTTCTTTTAAAATAAGCCTCTATTGGAAAATTGCTAAGTATATTGTGTATGGTGAAATCGGGGGAACCCATCTCCCGCCCTTAAGGTATATTCGGAATGTCATAACAGCACCTCGAGGTTGTGGGATCGTGATCGGGCCCCTTATCTTGACGATCATCCGCGGTCCCGCAGTGGCTCCGAGGTTGAAGGATCCGTTTGCGGCCCAGCAAAGGTTACAAAGACGGGGGACTCCCGAGGTAAGCAGCTAGAATCAATAGGTCCTGGTGTCTTGTCTAGCCGTCCCATCCCCGTATCTTTACATTTAATGCACTCTGTACCATGCCGGGTTCCCTCGCCTATATAAGAGGAGCCCATACCATCTTGTAAAGGGCTGATGTTGCTCCATTTCTCCACAAGTGCAATAATATATATCTCTCTCTCTCTCTTTTCTTCTAAGTGGTTCATCCTCGCAGGCTTGAGACCTCCGTAGCATTTATCATTTTCTTACTTGTTCTTCACCGTATTGTTTAGTATTGGCAATATAGAGCTTTGCTTAATCATACCTCTAACTGTTATCCCATCCTCGTCCATACCTAATAGTCCGAGATCGTTACAACCGCCGACCCCAAGGTCCCATCGACCATCTCTGAGCTCGGGCAACAGGCCCCTTTGGTTTGATTACTGCCTCGCCTTAACTCGCATTTTATCTTTATACTTCACGCTCTTAGCATTAACTGCTTTAACAACTAGCTTAGGAATAGATCACGTATTTTTAGAGTCCCATTTACAAATTTAATTATTGTTACCATTTTCACGGTAAATAGTTTGGCGCCCACCGTGGGGCTAAAAATAATAGTGCTTATTTTCTTGCTGGTTTCATCACACAAATGCACATTATCTTTCACAATCTTTCTAGTCCAAGATCCTTTGATGTCAGGCCAAAATGTCCGGCTCGGTAAACAGAGTTGAAAACGATAACCTCAAAAATCACGGGGAAAATAGCGTGGCTATCCCAGCCGTTGGAGCACCACTGCGTAGTCCTGATATCGCTCCAGGACCAATCCTAGTGGACGCAGATTCATAGAATCCACAACGAGTCAATGAAACTTCTCACACCAACAAGAATCACAAAAAAACCCCGGCCCGGGTAGAACAGGAAGTTAGACTTCATGTTATTTTTGAAATGTTGCAGGCACGACAGTAGGCTATCGCTCAGCTGCAAAGCCGCCCGGAGACACCCCCTTACGATGAGCTAGTACCCAAGGGATCAAGTAACAATGGGTCGGCAACCGACCCCGCCGCAGTGAGGATGCTTGGGAACCTCTTCAAAAGGATCAAATCAGGCTCGTGGAAGCTCTTACAGCAACCGTCCCACGAGGAAATAGTCCCAGAACTCGCTTCGCAAAAACCTGGAATGCCAGAACTCCCTAGGTACGACAGGACCTTGGATCCCAATGGGCGCACCACCACTTGCGCATGCTCGTTCAAAGGCAGTGGTACCCGAGACGGTGGGTTCGAGCCCGTCTCGTTGGGGAAGTCCGAAGAAACTCTTTCGAGAGGAACCGTGATGCAACACCATTGCCTGGCACCTGACCTCACAGACTCGCTTACCATACCAGCGTGGTCCTCCGCGGAACCACGCGTCAGTGCCACCAAAGTAGTGTCAAGAAGTCCCGATACAACTGAGGCCGAATGAAGAAGAAATGAAATCCGCAGGAAGCCGCACCCTATCCCCTATTAAGACAAATGAGATCACTCCCGATCTCGGATGACTGGCCAACACAGGCCCTCACCAGAAGCCTAAGCTAAGCATGCCCAACGACTCTGGGGCATTTTGAACGGAGCCCGATCAGGTACCTAGCCGAGGTCCGGTTGGATACCCACACCCGGCACCAGTCCCGAATCGGGGCCATGGACAACCTTCCAGGAACCCCCTCGAGTTCGGTATATCCAAGCAGACCCCCGATAAAGGAGCTGATACAAAGCAGATGGAGGTATCATCCATGCACGACGAATGGAAGGAATGACTTGAGAAGCAACTTACCTCACAACAGCAGGGGGATGGCCCGAGGACAGCACCCTAAAGGAACCTCCAAAGGAACTAGATTCAACAAGGCACAGCTGGTAGGGAAACCCCGCCCAGCTGAGCGCAATTTCAGCTTTGTTGTACCGAACATCGTGATCACCATAAGCGAATCCGAAAACGCCAGGCGGCTCAGACCTGTTCGACCAAGACTCTTCCAAGAGAACTATGGCCCGGTGCAAGAACCACAGGGCGCGCGGGATCACCTGCCCAAAAGAACAACAACCATGCTATTCAATAGAGGTCGCCACCAAGTATCATCGAGCAGTCAGGCTCGAATCCAACTCCAAAGGAGGAAGGATATCGGGAAAAATGAAGCCGACAAGCCACAGTGTATTGCCACGACAGTAGAGGGGCGGCGACACCCTTCAAAGATCCATAAAATGCAGAGAGAAAGCGCACATCTCCATGAAAAGGCGGGTCCGGGGAATATACCCGAAGGATACACTTGCATCCAGGGAAAGGGATGCCGAGACTTTGCCTCGGCCTCGTATTCACACGTTGGTAACCCCCTCCCTCATTTAACCTATTCCAAGTAAAGCATGTTTTCATGAATGCAGGTGTTTCCACCAACTACACCGATGACGTCAGGCCAAAGCCAATAAGGCAGATCGGACTAACAAACCAAATCACTCCCACACCTCAAATCCTTGATGCATTCCGGATGTCGATCGCCACAACAATCAGGAAGGCCACTCCCTCTACACAGCTCGCTTGAGCTCAGACTGGAACGCCGAGTCCGCAAAGCGTAGACGTTTTTATTCGGATGACAATGGGCGCACCGCCTAGAAGCAATTTCGACCCCACTCTGCCAAAAGGGTGAAACTCCCTGACAAAGGTGGGACTAAGGCATTCGACAAAAAGCTACACACAACGAGAGGAAATCCCTCACCATGTAACCCGTCACTGGAATCAACGACTCTGCCCTCGAAGTGATCAGAGGGTAAGCAGAACCGTATCTTCGACCGAGCCTGGTTTAATGCGACAGAAGGCTGCATTAAGGCTCGTGCCTCGAAATGGTAGGAACATACCTGACCTCAAAAACATCGCCTACACACCACGCAGCAGGGAAGAACTACTCTTCTCCTTTGTTGCTTCTTTCCTTTTACTAACCTACATGCAGGCAGTCAGCCAAGGAATTCAGAAATCCTAAACTCCACTCGGAGAGCCGAGGCCTCCGCAGGACCCGCCAAGCTCTCTCTCCACGACCGAGCTTTTTAACCTAAAGGTCCCGCCAGCAAGATTATTAGCGAAGCAACATACCCCCAATAAAGGGATTCGACAAGATCACAGTCCTTTCTTCTACAGTCGGATAACGCGTGATGACCTCCTCTTAAGGGCACCATCCCCTCGGAAGGGCCAGCAATTGGCAAGTTAAGTTACAAAAACAGAATCATGTAAATGGATCAAATAATCAGAGGAGCCGCACCCATGTGGGTCGAGCTCGCGACAACGAGACAATATGTATTTACAACATATATTTACGCTAAGCAATAAAGAATACCCTTTAGGAATTTCTTATTTCGGGAAGATTTCGACATATTCGCAGCAAATGCTTCCTTTAATTGAGCTCTGATATACTCAAAGGCTCAGCATCATCAATTCGACAACTTGCGTGTCCTCAGGGTCGGAACTCCGGGCTCATCAAGCCCCTAGAAGGCAACTCCGAGTTCACGAGAAGCTGTCTTCAAGCTCAAACAAACTCGATGACTCGGAGACTGCTGTTAATCGCCATACAACTAAAAAACTCGAAACTGTAAGACCCCTAGGGGCAGCCTCGGCGTAACCAGATCTATTCTACAAATTGTAAGACCTCAATAGGCATGGCAAACTGTAAGACCTCAATAGACATGGCAAACTGTAAGACCTCAATAGGCATGGCAAACTGTAAGACCTCAATAGACATGGCAAACTGTAAGACCTCAATAGGCATGGCAAACTGTAAGACCTCAACAGGCATGAAAATCCCAAATTTTAGGCTATACATCGCATTTGTAAGAATCCCTAAAGGGCATACCCTCGATGTAGATGCCTAAACTATCACTAGGGATCAAAAATGGCCACGGCCAAATGCATATGAATTCGGTCAAAATGGCTGATATAGCCAAAATAATGCTACTCGGGGACGCCCAACTATCGCTAAAAAATCATAGGCCACTACTCCAAATATACTTCGGAAAGAATCAGTTAAAACAGGCTTCCCTCCATAGGCAAAAAAGAGCTCCGATAATATTGGCTCCAAAATGCAAGAATGTCGATCTACGAGCTATGAACCTTATGAGGTGCTCAAAACATCACCAACAATGATTTGAAATCGAGGTTCCTCTGGGACCGACGACGGGTCAAGCAAAAATATTATAAAAAGACCTTAACGAGCGGAATCAAAGCCTATAAAAAGCCCACAGGCAAATACAGCGTAAGAGCCATTGTCACCAGCTAAGCAAGCCTACTGGCCTCATATTAAAAGGTCTCTACCACCAAACAGCATAAGATCCATTGTCGCCAGCTACAAAATCTTGACAACTTGAGGATTAAAGTGAGCTCGAATCGTAACCCGATTTGGAGACCCGATCCAAAATAGTTAACTATGCAAACCCTCCGGGCCGCATACTAAAAGGTCTCAGATGACCGAATGGCATGAATGCCACTGTCGTCGACCAGAAATCCAAGGCAATTCGAAGGCCGATTACTGCTCAGATCGCAATGTGATCCGGAGACTTGGCCCGAAAATTGCGAAAACACCCAAGGGCAGGAAATAAAAACCATCATCGCCAAGCCGAACTAGCGCAAAACTCGAAGGTATTTTAAGCTCGAGTCGGACCCCGACTCAGAGACTGAACCCGAAGACGGTTAAAGCATGCAAGCCTAAGGACAAATCTGGGATCAAATCGACCCGGTAAAGACTCCAACAAGCAGGAATACAGAAGATACAAGTTGCAGGGTTTCCCCTCTTATTACTACATATTGATGATGAGGCGCAATCTCGGCCTGCATCGTATAATGACAGTTATATATACACAACAAAGAAGGCAGGGAATATTCATTTTGGTAGCTACGGCCCGGCGGTCTTTTCCTCATCATCCTCATCGTCGGATATCAGGAACTTGGCGTCGAACTCCTCTCCTTTGGCTTGTCCAATCTCCTCCGAAAGATCAAAGCCTCTGGCATGAATCTCCTCGAGGGTCACCCTCCGGGATCTGCACCTCTCATGTTCCCTGCTGTTATTTGCTCGATCAAGGGTCTTCTTCAGCTTAGCCTTAGCGGTAGCGACACTCCTTGAATGAGCCAACATTTTTCGCCCCGCCCTGGTATTATTCATTACGACCTCGGCTCGGACGTTCACCACCTCAATTTTTTCCCTTGATAGCTGGGATGAGAGTCTCGCAATCATCTTCGCCCGAGCAGAATCATTCATACGAGCAGCTTGAATTTGCGCCTCAAGAGCGGATGTTGTGTCCTGAGCCTTCTCTTTGACTTCAGAATGGGCACGAACACGCGCTTGCAGCTTAGTGAATTCACGTTTGGCTTTGCCGACCTTGGCCCAAAGTTGTTCTAGTTCCTCCGCCTTGTCCTCCAACTAAAACGGCGGCACGTCAAACAGCAGGAAAAAATGGGTATACAGGCCAGCGCGGGATGTAGCATACCTGTTTCTCCAAGAGGGTCTCCTGGGCACAGCTTCGATCCGCCCCACGCCGTAAAGATATGAGCTCATTTTCCTTTGCCGAACAAAGAAGTTTGGGGGATTTTTCCCTTTCTCGAGCCTCCCGCAATGGGGCCTCGCAACGAAGCAGCACAACTTTGAGCCTATCAAAAGCCTGAAGAAGGAAAGCCGGGTGAGTAAAGGGAAGAGAAAGGATCATGGGGCTAGAACATCCCCACCACAGCCGAAAACTCACCACAAGGCCAAGATTATGAGCCTCGCCGAGGGCCAAAACAACATCCGATAATGCATCAATCCCGGAAGTTTGCCGGCCGACCAAATCGCTACCCCTCAACCACTGTGGAGGAGGCGCCTCACTGCAAGCCTTCTCGCGCCATGAGACGCCTTTCCTTTTGCCAGCGCTCCTCGATCCTTGGGCCAATAATCTCTCCTCCTCTTTCGGGGAATCCAGTCCTCGCCTCGAATTAACTCCCGGCACCTGCGCTAGAGGAATCAGGTGAATCAGCCAAAAGGAAGTCGTCCCTAGAAAATGAGGGGGAACGCCAGACACCTACCATGATGCTTCGCCTCCTATCTCCCTTTTGAAAGATCTCACCACCGGCGCCTATCATGATCCCAGCAAGCTGCCAGCCTACAAGACCATTCGGCTAAATCAGGGACCTCCCCGGGTGACCAATAGGTTGCTGTAAACAAAGGACAGAAAAACATTGTTATGGGGCCAGCTTCATATGAAGAGAAAGGTGGTTCAAATAGAATGCTTACGTGCGGAGTTCCTTTTCTCAGGGAACGGTAAAAATTCACCGGGAATAATGTCGGTCGTCTGGATTCGGATGAACTGACTCATCCACCCACGGTCCTCGACCTCTTCACTGCCAAATATGGAAGCTCGAGTGGACCTACGCTGAAAAGCAACTAGGCCCCGGTAACGTAATGGCCAGTACAACCTTATGAGGTGATTGCGGGTAAACTCTATCTCGGCCTTATCAACAAAAAAATCTCATCGACTGCACTATCCTCTAGAGAAAGGGATGAATCTGCACCAAAGTTACTTGGTACATTCTACAGAAATCAAGCATGACCCGATCCGGGAACCCCGGCACGAGGACATGGGTATATATGCTCAAAAAGCCCTCAACATGCGTCATAACACTTTCCTTGGGGGAAGGTACTTGTAGAATCACACATTCCTCCCATTCGCACTTTCTCCTGATCGTCCCGAGGTTCTCCTCCCTTACCGATGAAGAAATCCTCGACACATGGTCCCGATGGCTCGGAACATTGTGGGCTTCCCTTGCGTGGCAACCCTCTTCATGATAGCATTCTCCGGGCCTCGCTCCCCCGACATCGGGAGAAGACTGCAGGCACCAATCAAAGGTGGAACGCAGGAAGGAATCCCACTCATCCGGAGATCAGGTGTCGAAGCAGCGGCCATGGCCACGATGGAATACGGAGAAGAAGAGGAGGGTTTAGGAAAAAACTCCCTAAAGCAAAGAAATGGAGAAACTCGCACAAAGCGCCAGGCTCTACAAAGGAGATAGGCTTACCAAACAACTACAAAATTGCTGCTTGAAGGGCGGATAGATAAATATATAGGGGCCAGACAACAACTGCTTAATTGCCCAAAATGGCCAATTAATTCTGGTCGTGTTAAACGTCCCCTTCTCCTTGGGGAGTGCACCGGCAAAATCATCTCAGGCTCCCACATGACTCATAAAATCAAGGTACCTTGAGAGACCCCCGATGTCACATGTATCAGTTCGGAGGAGCCATTGACTCAACCTCGGGACATGGCTGGTCTCGGGGCCCCCGACCCGTCCTATGAAAAGGCTCCGAGGGGGGAAGGATAAAGGGAAAGCAGCAAGAAGGACTAGCAGAATAAAAGCTCCTTTCGTGCATTAACAAAAAGGAAAAACGCCTTTTTACACTATTAGTCTCCCGGGAGGGAGAGCGCATAAAATAAAAAAGAGGCATACACAAAAAAGGGGGGCTCGGAGACTACTCCTCGCCACTATCATCTTCACCCCCATCGGGGACAATCAAAATCGCCAACGTTCCCTCCATCATGAGAGCCTCCTTCAAGTCGGCAGATAGCTCAAAGCCCCTGTCCTCGAGTTCTTCCAGGACCTCCCTCTTCGCCTTCGCCTTCGCCTTGGCATGCTCGACAGCTCGTGCCAGTTTCTTCCCAGTCGCAAGGGATATGTCACGAACCATTGCATGCGCTGTAGCTGCATCCTCCCTATAAGCGACGACGTTTTGCTTGGCCTCAGACTTAGCCGCAGCCAATGTAGCAATCTCCCTGTAGGTGTCCGCGAGAAGGCCCCGGGATGTCACCAATTCCCTGGTTACATTCTTGCTCCACTCCTTCAGCCCGGAGATGTCTGTTTCCAACTGACTAATCTGCGAGCTGCTCTGCTCAACCTACAAGGAAAGGCGAGATGGTGAATATGTGAATAACAAAACACGTATGGATACGGAGTAAAAGGGGGAGGTTTGAGCAAGGCAGAATACCTTGTCAGCAAGAGCGACCTTCTCCCGAAGAGCCGCCTCCAAAGAGGCCTGAAGCTCCCCCAACTCTATATCTCTCTGTGCGCCACGAGCCTCCGAGTCTTGAAATTTCGAAACAATGTTATCGCGCTCCTTCTCCTGGCTAGAAAGTTCCTCACGAAGCCGAAGGATGGCATGATCATACTCCTCTTTACACTGCGATACAACAAGAAAATTAAGAGAAATGACGAATGATTCTCGAAAACGAAAAGAAACACGCAAGGAAAAATTATCACCTGTTGTAGGGACTTCTCCATCTCTTTAACGGTGCCAGAAACGTTGAGGTTAGCTCCGTCGATTATGCCATCAAAAATGTTGGCAATGAAGCCTTCCCCTCTGAAAGGATTACCAACCATGGAGCCAATCATCCCCTCAGCATCTCTCAGCTCTCCTGATGAGACTGGGAAGTTCTGAATAAAATCGTCGGGTCGCTGATGTCTCCGAATAGCAGTCCATGTCCTTGGAAAGTCCCGAATCCCGACTCATCGGGACCAACGGTACTACTAGCAGAAGCCATATCAAAATTCGGCTGCACGATTTGAAGTCACATTAACATTCTCTTCGAGGACCCCCGGCTCTTTAGCCCTGTCGGACCCAGCCGGCCTAGACTCAGTAGCCTCCGACTGAGGCACGTGTAAATCCCTCATACTGGACCTCGTCCTCCTCCTCAACGGACTTCTATCCTCATCCTCCCCCTCAACATCGGGGTTCGACCCGGATGTTAGGCCCGCGGTTTCATCAGGACAAGCAGTGGCCGTCCTGTCTTTCCTTTTCTTGTTCATATCAGGCCCTAAGGCCTCCGCTTTACCATCGGGGGATGGCCTCATATATATATATATTCTCCCTAAGGCCTGCACCAGCACAAGATACGCAATATGTTGCTACTTAGAGTTCGGAAAGAAACACAAAAGGTAAAGCACGAGCAACGAAGAAGCCTCACGGTGATTCTTAGCCACCCATTGCTTCTTGGACATGATGGTCCAAGACCGGAGACGATACGGGAACCTTGCATACAAACGCCTGATCCATCCCGCCAAGTCTGGGACCACCTCGGGATGCCAAGCGATAGCTGGAGAGAGCACAAAAGGTTTATCGTGACAAACAGAAGAATAATTGAAGTGGCTAAAGAGAATTTCACTCACGTCGATCGTTCCATCGCTATGGAAAGGGCATCCTCCGAGCCGGGATGATATATGACGTCCTCACTCGAACTAACCTGCTCATCCATCCCCGGTCATTCCCCTCATCAACGCTTGTGAAGAAAGATTTTTTGGACCGCTGTCGAAGCTTGATTAAGCCTCGATATAGCCGCGGGCGGTACAATCTGATCAAATGGCTGAGGGTAAAGACCTCACCTGTAACCCCTTTGGTAAAATGCTTGAGCATCAACACAATCCTCCAAAAGGACGGGTAGATTTGACCGAGGGTCACCCGATATTGAGCGCAGAAGTCAAGGATAATCGGATCGATTTCCAAAGGAGGAGATTCGACAGATTTATCAGGACCCAAGGTGAATGGATAAGTGTACATGTAGAGAAAACCATCCTTGAAGTTGGTAATGTTGTCGCTGGGGTTAGGAATTTCTACCTCCACTGCCTTACTCTATCGGCAGTCCTCCTTCACTTTGTCAACATTGGTCATGACCCTGACATATCGAGATATGTGCTCACATCGACGCGGTGTAGACGAGGGAGTTTTTATGTCAAAATTATCCGACGTGTTAATATCAGGAGGGGTCCATTGCTCCAAAGTGGGAACCGATTTACTTTCCCCCTCAGACAATCGAGAAGACGATGCAGCATCATTCCGTCAAGGGACCTTCCTAGAAGTCCTGACCATGAGAAATGGTAAAACCTTTCCGTAAAGAAAAGGAAAAAAGTAAAGGTATCAAATAGCGAAATTCTAGTTTACAAGCTTGAGGGAAGGATGAAGATGGGGAGTATCTAGCAACCAGAGCATTTATAGGAATCGCTGGGAAAGCAGAAGAGACGAACCTATGGTAGTTTAGGGGTTTCTCAATTACCGTATTTGATAGCAACCCTACACGGTTCCCTAGGACATAGCATTTAATGCTCTTAGGCGGTTGACGTCATGGCAATAATGTCCTCGAAACGACGATTCAACATCGTTTCCTATCACTTTGTTCTAAGAAACGTAGAGACTATCTGTGTATGGTGAAATCGGGGGAACCCATCTTCCGCCCTTGAGGTATATTCGGAATGTTATGATAGCACCTCGAGGCTTTGGGATCGTGATCGGGCCCCTTATCTCGAGGATCATCTATAGTCCCGCAGTGGCTCCAAGGTTGAAGGATCCGTTCGTGGCCCAACAAAGGTTACAAAGATGGGGGACTCCTGAGGCAAGCAGTTAGAATCAATAGGTCCTGGTGTCTTGTGTAGCCGTCCCATCCCTGTATCTTTACATTTAATGCACTCTGTACTATGTCAGGTTCCCTCGACTATATAAGAGGAGCCCATACCATCTTATAAAGGGATGATATTGCTCCATTTCTCCACGAGTGCAATAATATCTCTCTCTCTCTTTTCTCCTAAGTGGTTCATCCTCGCAAGCTTGAGACCTCCTTAGCATTTATTATTTTCTTACTTGTATTGCACCGTATCGTTTAATATTGGCAATATAGAGCCTTGCTTAATCATACCTCTAACTATTATCCCATCCTCGATAGTCTGAGATTGATACCAACGCCGACCCCGAGGTCCCATCGACCATCTCCGAGCTCGGGCAACAGGCCCTTTTGGTTTCATTACTGCCTCGCCTTAACTCGCATTTTATCTTTATACTTTATTCTCTTAGCATTAACTACTTTAACAACTAGCTCGAAAATAAATCACACATTTTTAGAGTCCCATTTACAAATTTAATTGTTGTTACCATTTTTACGGTAAACATATATGATTTCAATTTAAACTGAAATTTATGATTTTACGACGAAACTAGTTTTAAAATGCGGAGTTGACCTGTTATCCTGTTGTTTATTTAGTTATATCATTTTTTTAACTGATCGTCACTGCTTTCATACCTTATTTACTTTAGTTACTTTTTGAGTTGGCATACTCACGTTACTCCCTGCACATTGGGTGCAGATCCAGGTGCCCGAGTGGCAGAGTGAGGGTCCTCAGCTGATCCACAGGTTGCCAGAGATTTCAAGGTAGTTGCATGGCATCCGCAACCCTGTTTTCTCCTTCTTCTTTTTTTGGCAATCCGCTAGGCAAGTGCTTAGGGCTAGTTTTTTATTAATAAAAGAAAAACAAAAATACAACAATTAGGAAAAGTATAAATAAGGGGGACAATAGCACCGGTACTGTTACACATATGCCTTGGCTATATAATCACTCCTCTGCGCCTCACATTGCCTTATGATGGCAGCCTCATGTAGAGGATTCATGGTGTAGTGCCGGCTTTGTCTCACGAGGGCATATAATCTCATAGCCGTGTGTATAATTTTCCAAAGGCATAGGACCAAGGCAACACTAACCGTGCTAAACCTTACCTTACTAACCTTCTCCTTCTTATCTTGTTCTTTTTGCATTTTCTAGAGTTATGTCGTATCAGACAGTCAGTTATGTAGTAGAGGCTCTAGACTCGTGCCACCAGATATTTGGGGTTGTGTACTTCATGTTTATTTGACTTATGCTTATAGTTTGTTGTTTTTAAACACTTATTATAGAAATTTGGTATTTAAACCAGTGTTAGAAAAATGGTTTTATAAAAGGAATTTGTTGCAGTTAATGGTTTGGGTTGGCTTGCCTAGTAATGTAATAGGCGCCATCACGACCGGGTATTTAGGGTCGTGACAAGTTGGTATCAGAGTTTAGGTTACATAGGTCTCGCGAGTCATGAGCCTATTTAGTTGAGTCTCGCGAATCGGTACGGAGACGTCTGTATTTATCCTCGGGTGGCTGCAAAACCTTTAGGAAAATCTTCATATTCTTGAAATTCTTGTCATGCGAATCTGTTGATCTGAATACTAAACTTTTGTTATTTCGTTCTCTCACATATGTTGAGGACATGTGCTACCGGGTAGGATGGACAACCGCCAGTACCACCAGCTGAGGCCACCAGAGGCCAAGGACGCGGTCGAGGTCATGGTAGGGCCAGAGCAGCTAGGGCAGCACCTATAAATCCACTAGTTGCCCCAGTTCAGGATCAGGTCCCAGTTGTGGACGCTACAGCAGCACCAACTCAGGCACCGGCTGTACCTATTATGATTCAGGCCTTCAGAAGGCTCTAGCTCAGATCTTATCAGTATGTACCGGTTTGACTCAGGCGGTCTCAGTTACTGCGGCCGCACCTACTTCTCAGGATGGGGGAGGCACCCAGCCTCCTGTAGCTCGCATACCTGAGCAGGTTGTGCAGGGACTCCAAACACCGGAGGCACCTCCAGCCAGCCAGTTACACCAGCTCAGGAGTATGCGGTACCAGTTATGCCGGACGACGAGCAACGTCGACTAGAGAGGTTTGGTAGACTCAAGCCTCCAACTTTTAGTAGTGTAGAGGGCGAGGATGCCCAGGGGTTCTTGGATAAGTGCTAGAGGATGCTATGTACAACGGGTATTCTAGAGACCAGTGGTGTGTCTTTTACCACCTTTTAGTTTTCTGGGGCTGCCTTCACTTGGTGGGAGGCATATGAGAGGCGTAGGCCTATTGGTACAGCGCCCTTTACTTGGCAGCAATTCTCTATTCTCTTTCTGGAGAAGTATGTGCCACAGTCTCGCTTAGAGGAGCTGCGCAGGCAGTTCGAGCAGTTGTGTCAAGGAGAGATGACCGTGACACAGTATGAGATGTGGTTCTCTAAGTTAGCTCTTCATGTGGTCTGGTTGGTTCCGACAGATAGAGAGAGGATTATGAGGTTTGTTAATGGTCTCACATATCAGCTTCGGATTCTCATGACTAGGGAGAAGGTTACAGGTGCTACCTTTGAGGAAGTTGTTGACATCGCCCATGAGATTGTGTCAGTTCGCCGGCAGGAGCGAGAGGAGAGGGAGGCCAAGAGACCTCTTGGATCTAGTAGCTTCAGTAGTGCTCCTTCAAGGGGTCAGTTCTAGCAGGGTAGAGGTCGTCCATTCAGACAGGCTCATTCAGCTCGCCCAAGTTATCGTGGGGCATAATCAGGTCATGGTTCTCATATTTCTCATTAGGGCCACTCATCACTCAGTGCCCTTCCAACCCAGAGCTCGTCTCGTGCTCCATCAGTGTAGGTTTCTTCCATACCAGGTCTTTCTACTGGTCATTCCGATGCCAGGGGTTCCCTTCAGTCCTCATCTCTAGCACCGGGGAGTTGTTATGAGTGTGGAGAGTTTGGGCATATAAGGAGGCAGTGTCCTCGCTTTCATGATAGTCAGTCTCAGTAGGGGGTCAGCCCTCGACTTCTACTCCAGTCACTTCACAACCCGCCCAGCCAGCTAGGGGTGGAGGACAGTTAGCTAGAGGTCTCCCTAGAGGGGGGGTCGATTAGGTGGTGGTCAGGCTCGTTTCTATGCCCTCCCAGGTAGACCAGTTGCTACCACTTTAGATGCCTTGATTTCAGGTATTGTTTCAGTCTGCCACAGAGATTCCTCTATATTATTTGATCCTAGTTCCACCTTTTCTTATGTGTCATCATACTTTTCCTATTATCTAGATACACCCCGAGAGTCTCTTGTTTAACCTATTCATGTATCTACTCTAGTGGGCAAAACTGTTGTTGTAGACCATATGTACCGGTCGTGTGTGGTGACTATTGGGGGTCTGGAGACCCGAGTGGATCTTTTATTATTGTGTATGGTAGATTTTGATATCATTTTGGGCATGGACTAGTTATCTCCATGTCATGCTATTCTGGATTGTCATGCCAAGACACCCACATTGGCTATACCGGGTGTGCCATAGATTGAGTGGCAAGGTTTGACTGATTATGTTCCCAATAGAGTGATCTCATTCTTGAAGGACTAGTGTATGGTTGGGAAGAGATGTCTTTCGTATCTAGCCTTTGTGAGGGATGTCGGTACAGAGACTCCCAGTATTAATTCTGTTCCACTTGTGAGGGATTTTCCCGATGTGTTTCCTGCAAACCTGTCGGGCATGCCACCGGACAGGGATATTGATTTTGGTATTGACTTGGTGTGGGCACTCAGCCCATTTCTATTCCACCGTATCGTATGGTACCAGCGGAGTTGAAGGAATTAAAAGAGTAACTTTAGGAACTCCTCGATAAGGGGTTCATTCGGCCTAGTGTGTCACCTTGGGGTGCGCCGGTTCTATTTGTCATGAAGAAGGATGGCACTATGAGTATGTGCATTAATTATAGGCAATTGAACAAAGTAACAATTAAGAACAAGTATCATTTGCCTCGCATTGATGATTTATTCAACCAGCTTCAGGGAGCGAGAGTGTTCTCCAAGATTGATCTCCGATCGGGTTATCACCAGTTGAAGATCAGGGACTCGGATATTCTTAATACAGCTTTCAGGACCTGATATAGTCATTATGAGTTCTTGGTGATGTCTTTTGGGTTGACTAATGCCCCAATAGCGTTCATGCATTTGATGAACAGCGTGTTCCGACCTTATCTCGATTTGTTTGTCATAGTCTTTATTGATGATATTCTGGTGTATTCGCGTAGTCAGGAGGAGCACGCGGAGCATTTGAGAGTTGTGTTGTAGAGATTGAGGGAGGAGACGCTTTATGGAAAATTCTCCAAGTGTGAGTTTTGGGTCAATTCAGTGGCTTTCTTGGGGCACGTGGTGTACAGTGAGGGTATTCAGGTTGATCCAAAAAAGATAGAGGCAGTTCAGAGTTGGCCCAGACCATCCTCAGCCATAGAGATTCACAGCGTTCTTGGTTTGGCAAGCTATTATTGCCAGTTTGTTCAGGTATTCTCATATATCACATCGCTCATGACCAAGTTGAATCAGAAGGGTGCTTCATTTGTATGGTCGGTCTAGTGTAAGGAGAGCTTTCAGAAGCTCAAGACAGCTTTGACCACAGCTCCAGTGTTAGTTTTGCCATTAGCTTCAGGTTCATATACCGTGTATTATGATGCTTCGAAAGTTGGCATTGGTTATGTATTGATGCAGGAGGGTAGAGTTATTGCTTATGCTTCTCGTCAGTTGAAGCCCCATGAGAAGAACTACCCCATTCATGATTTGGAGTTGGCTGCCATAGTTCACGCGTTGAAGATTTGGTGGCGTTACTTATATCGTGTGTCTTGTGAGGTGTTTACTGATCATCATAGCCTCCAGCACTTGTTCAAGCATAAGAATCTTAATTTGAGGTAGCTGAGGTGGTTGGAGTTGCTTAAGGATTATGATATCACTATATTGTACCGTCTGGGGAACGCCAATGTGGTGGCCGATGCTTTAAGTTGAAAGGCGGTTAATATGGGGAGTTTGGCATATATTCCAGCTGGGGAGAGAGCTCTTGCAGTTGATGTTCAGGCCTTGGCCAATCGGTTTATGAGGTTAGATGTTTCAGAGCCCAGTCGGATATTGGCTTGCATGGTTTATCGATCTTCCTTATATGATCGCATCAGAGAGCGCTAGTATGATGATCCGCATTTGCTTGTCCTTAAGGACAGAGTTCAGCATGATGATGCCAGAGATGTGACTATTGGTGATGATAGGGTGTTGAGGATGCATGGCCGGATTTGTGTGCCCAATATAGATGGGCTTCAGGAGTGGATTTTGGAGGAGGCCCATAGCTCACGGTATTCCATTCATCCGGGTGCCGTGAAGATGTATTAGGATTTAAGGCAGCATTATTGGTGGAGAAGAATGAAGAAAGACATTATAGGATTTGTAGCTCGGTGTCTCAATTGTCAGCAGGTGAAATATGAGCATCAGAGACCGGGTAGCTTGCTTCAGCAGACGGATATTCCCGAGTGGAAGTGGGAGAGGATCACTATGGACTTTATTGTTAGACTTCCACGGACTCTGATAAAGTTCGATGATATTTTGGTGATTGTGGATCGGCTGACCAAGTCCGCGCTCTTCATTCCTGTGTGTACTACTTATTCTTCAGAGTGGTTGGCAGAGATCTATATCCGAGAGAATGTTCAGTTGCATGGTGTCCCAGTTTCCATCATTTCATATAGGGCACTCAGTTTACTTTGCAGTGTTGGAGGTCTGTGGAGCGAGAGTTGGGTACTCGGGTTGAGTTGAGAATAGTTTTTCACCCTCAAACGGACGGGCAGTCCGAGCGCACCATTCAGATATTGGAGGACATGTTGCGTGCTTGTGTCATTGATTTCGGAGGGTCTTGGGATCAGTTTCTACCGCTTGCAGAGTTTGCTTATAACAACAGCTACTAGTCGAGTATTTAGATGGCTCCATATGAGGCTTTGTATGGGAGGTGGTGTAGATCTCCAGTTAGTTGGTTCGAGCCCGGTGAGGCTAGGCTATTGGGGACAGACTTGGTGCAGGATGCTTTAGAAAAGGTGAAGGTAATTTAGGAGAGGCTTCGTACAGCGCAGTCGAGACAGAAAAGCTATGCTGATAGGAAGGTTCGGGATGTGTCCTACATGGTTGGCAAGAAGGTTCTGTTGAAGGTTTCACCCATGAAGGGTGTTATGAGATTTGGGAAGAAAGGGAAATTGAGTCCTCGGTTCATTGGGCATTTTGAGGTGTTTCGGAGGATTAAGGAGGTGGCTTATGAGCTTGTTTTTCCACCCAGCTTGTCGAGTGTGCATCAGGTATTTCATGTTTTTATGCTCCAAAAGTATATTGGAGATCCGTCTCATATTTTGGATTTCAACACGGTTCAGTTGGATGATGATTTTACTTATGATGTGGAGCTAGTATCTACTATGGGTCGGCAAGTTCGAAAGTTGAGGTCAAAGGATATAGCTTCAGTAAAAGTGCAGTGGAGAGGTCGGCCCGTGGAGGAGACTACCTGGGAGATCGAGCGGGAGATGCGGAGCAGATATCCTCACTTGTTTGAGGCTTCAGATATGTTTCTTGACTCGTTCGAGGATGAACATTTGTTTAAGTTGGGGAGGATGTGACGACCCGGCTAGTCATCTCATGAGTTACCGCTCTGTTTTCCCCCATTTCTGCTTCTTTATGCTTTGTTTATCCGTGTTATGTGGTATAAGGTCGGTCGGATCGAGTTCGGAAAGGATTTAGTAAGGTTTGAGACACTTAATCTCTTTAGAGTGAGTATAAGTTGGAAAAGTCAACCAGATGTTGAATTATATGTTAGAGGGATCGGATGAAAGTTCCGATGGTTCAGTTAGCTTCAGGAGGTGATTTGGGACTTAGGAGCATGATCGGAATGAGTTTTGGAGGTTCGGAGTAGATTTAGGCTTGAATTGACGAAATCGGATTTTTGGCAATTTCTGGTTGATATGTGAGATTTTGATATAAGAGTTAGAATAGAATTCCGAGAGTTGCAGTAGTTTTTTTGTGTCATTTGGGACGTGTGTGCAAAATTTCAGGTCATTCGGATGTGGTTTGGTCGGGTTTTTGATCAAAAGCGGAATTTTAAAGTTTGTGGAAACTTAGGCTTGAATCCGATGTGTTTTGGTTGATTTGATGTTGTTTTAGGTGTTTTGAAGATTGGTACAAGTTTGAATAAGGTTTGAGATATGTTAGTGCCTTTGGTTGAGGTCCCGGGGGCCTCGGGTGGGTTTCAGGTGGTCAATCGGGCCATTCCATGAATTTGGAACCGGTAGAAAATTGCAAGTCAGTGCTGCAGAAAAATGACCTTCACGTTCGCGAAGGGTTAGTTGAGGAAGCTGGAAATTTAGACTTCGCGTTCGCGAGGGAGGCTCTGTGTTCGCGAAGGGCTGGGCATCTGTAGTCGCATTCGCGGGGGTGTTGTCGCGTTCGCATAGAAGGAATGGGCAGCTGAGCTTCAGGAAGGAATTTGATCATCGCGTTCGCGAGATGCGGAACGCGATCGCGAAGGTTGGTCTGAGCAAAGCATCACGTTCGCGATGGGGAGGTCGCGATTGCGAAAGAGTAAAATTGGTCAATGTTAATTTGTGCTTCGCGAATGCGAGGCTTTGACCGCGTTCGCGAAGAAGGATTTTAGGTTTGGGCAGAAGGTTTAGAAGGTCGTCTTGTCCGCGAATGTGGGGTTTATTTCTTCCATTGTTGGTCGTTTTTTGGAGCTATTTGAAGGATATTGAAGAGGGATTCAAGGGGAATCACTTGGAGGTAAGAATTTTGGACTTAAAACTCGATTCTAATGTGTAATCTACCTAATAAATCATGGAATCTAAGCCTAAAATTGAGGAATTAGGGCTTGAGATTAAGAGACTTTAGAATGAGAATTTGAGGGGTCATTTGGACTCCAATTTCAGTGTTCTTGGTATGTATGGACTCGTGGGAGGATAAGGATTCCGTTGATGTGATTTTTATCAAGTTTCGAAACGTGGGCTCGGGGGTTGGGTTTGGCCAATTTTGGGGTTTTTGGTATAATTTGATTATTTTCGATTGGGCTTCGTTCCCTTAGCATATTTTGACGCTGTGATTCTGATTTTGGATAGATTCGACGTGAGTGGAGGCCGATTAGAGGGGCAAAGGCGTCGCGGAGTAGTATTTTCACCGGTTTGAGGTAAGTAACCATTGTAAATCTGGAACTGAGGGTACAAACCCCGGTATTTGACTTGTTTTGATAAATGCGGTGACGCACATGCTAGGTAACGAGTGTGTGGGTGTGCACCGATAGGGATTGTGACTTGGTCCATCCTGTAGCGACTACTAATCCGCGTATTTGATTTGGAATCTTATATTATTTCGTACTTTAGTCATTTATACGGTATTATGCGTCGTATGCCATGTTTAGGGCCTTGTGCCGACCTGTTGAGACCCTTAGGGGCATTTTTACTATTTTTCCTCACTTTACTTGTTGAAAGCATATCCTCAGTCATATTTTACTTGTTTAAATGTTTAAAACTGGTTTTATCACTCCACTTCTAAATGTGAGGGCTGTTCGGATCGAGTTCCCTAATTTCTACTATTGTGCCCGAGAGGCTGTGAGGTTAATGACTAAGAGAGGTTGAGAACCTAATGGTGAGGATATTTATATATGTGTGAGTTATGGATCGCGCTGCATGCCGCAGCAATACTTATATGGATCGTACTGCATGCCGCAACGATATATATATATATATTAGATCGGGCTGCGCACCACAGCGATATGATGCTTGGGCTGTAGGAGCCCCTCTGAAGTCTATACACCCCTAGTGAGCGTAGTCGATTATAAATTATGGATCGGGCTGCACGCCGCAGCGGTTACTATGATTTCTATTATTATGAGATATTAGTGAGCCTGAGTGCTGAGAGTGAGTACTGAGTGACGAGAGTGAGTTACGAGTGACTGAGAGGCTACCTGAGAGGCTATGTTCTGAGTGATACCTTGCATGAGGGGCCCGGTTATGATGTTTTCAATGATTTCACTCTTCTTTTAAAATAAGCCTCTATTGGAAAATTGCTAAGTATATGATTTCAAGTGTTTAAACTAAAATTGATGATTTTACGACAAAACTAGTTTTAAACTGCGGAGTTGACCTGTTATCCTATTGTTTATTTAGTTAGATGATTTCTTAACTGCTCGTCACTACTTTCAGACCTTATTTACATTAGTTACTTACTGAGTTGGCGTACGCACGTTACTCCCTGCACCTTGTGTGCAGATCCAGGTGCCCGAGTGGCAAAGTGAGGGTCCTCAGCTGATCCAGAGGTTGCCCGGGATTTCAAGGTAGTTGCATGGCGTCCGCATCCCTGTTTTCTCCTTCTTATCTTGTTCTTTCCGCATTTTCTAGACTTACGTTGTATCAGACAGTCAGTTATTTAGTAGAGGCTCTAGACTCGTGACACCAGATATTTGGGGCTGTGTAGTTCATGTTTATTTGACTTACGCTTATATTTTGTTGTTTTTAAACACTTATTATGGAAATTTAGTATTTAAACCAGTGTTAGAAAAATGGTTTTATAAAAGGAATTTGTTGTAGTTAATGGTTTGGGTTGGCTTGCCTAGTAATGTGACAGGCGCCATCACGATCGGGTATTTGGGGTCGTGACACCACAGAATCACTGAGAAAAGAATATACTCCCTACCTTTTTGCCTACTGTTAATCAGCATTGTCCTTTAGCTCCATTGTTCTTACTTTATTTTTATTGCTTAATTGTTCTTACTGCCCTAAGCCACCTCGAGGTCACTAAGCTCGAGGTCGCTACTGCTAAGTAATATTTGTTTGATTCACTTCTATCTTTCATTTCTACTTCACAATTCTTGATTATTAATTGATATTGAACTAAATCACATATATTTAAAACCACTAATCAAATTTAATTGTTACTCGTATTTTTGAGGTAAACAGTTTGGCGCCCACCGTGGGGCTAAAGATAATAGTGATTATGTCTTTACTAATTTTCATTACACACGTTGCTTTTACACTTTTTCTTGTCAAAGATTTTTTGATTCTCAGGCTAAAACATGTCTAGCACACAAAACGCACCCATTCATGACAACGAAGTTCTTGGGGAAAACAGCAACGCAGGAGTCGGTGTACCACCGATAAACCCAGGGGAAGTTCCAAATGTGGAACCTGTTGATGTTAGTTCTCACATTGCTTTGAATGCAGATCTAGACACGAACCCCGAAGGACATATACGCATGGAAGCCCGGCCCAGTGGCCAAAGAATCGAAGAAGGGGGAGTCAGCCTCCAAGTGATATTCGAGATGTTACAGGCTCAGCAAATCACCATCGCTCAACTTTATAGTCAGAATAGAACTCCAAACACAACCGAACCAGTAAACACTCGGTGTACTAAACCAGCATTGGAAAGGCCTGATGAAAGTGGCCCGGGGACTGACCCCATGATTTTGAGAATGCTTGAGGAAATAACCAAGAGGGTCAAGTCCGTAGAAAAGAAAATCGAAGACAATGATAAGAAGGTGGAAACTTATAACTCCCAGGTAGACCAGATACCGGGGGCTCTTCCAGTTTTGAAAGGTATAGACACCAAAATTTTCATACAAAAACTATTCCCCCCGAGTGCGACTCCAATGCCCATTCCCAAGAAGTTTTGTATGCCCGATATAGCCAAATATAACGGGACAACCGACCCTAACAAGCATATAACTTCATACACTTGTGGAATTAAAGGAAATGACTTGAATGACGATGAAATCGAGTCAATTTTGTTGAAAAAATTTGGGGAAACACTATCAAAGGGAGCCATGATTTGGTATCACAACTTAGCTCGTAACTACATTGATTCATTTTCTATGCTAGCAGATGCCTTTGTGAAAGTACACGCCGGGGCCATAAAGGTGGCCACGAGAAAATCGGACGTCTTCAAAATAAAGCAAAGGAACGATGAGATGCTAAGGGAGTTTATGTCTCGATTTCAGATAGAAAGAATGGAATTACCACATGTCTCCAATGACTGGGTAGTATTGGCCTTTATGATGGGTCTGAATAAAAGGAGCTCGATCGTATCTCGATAGTTGAAGAAGAACTTGATCGAATATCCAACTGTGACATGGTCAGATGTGCACAATCGTTATCAATCAAAGATCAGGGTCGAGGATGACAAGTTGGGAGCCCCCTCGGGTTCAGTTCATCCTAACAGATTCGCAGCCAAGCCCCCAAGGGACACAGACTTGGAGTCTAAATTCAACAAAGAACGGTATCAGCTATATGCCAATCGAAGGAACAGTGGCCCGAGCCGCAACACTCCTCGGAGCAATTTAAGAAACGATCAAGGTCAAAGCTCTTGGGGACTCATGAGTAAGAGAGGGTTCGATAAGCACACCGACCTCGCCGAGGTCCCTCGATTATCAGAGTAAAACTTCAACATAAATTCATCAGGGATCGTCTCAACTATTGGGAGAATCAAAGATACCAAGTGGCCCAGGCCAATACAGACCGATCCTTCTCAAAGGAACTCGAACTTGATGTGCAAGTATCATGGCACACATGGTCATAGAACAGAAGATTGCAGGCAGCTAAGGGAAGAAGTGGCTCGGTTGTTCAATGAGGGCTACCTTCGAGAATTCCTAAGTGATCGGGCTAAGAATCACTTCAGGGAGAGAGATGCAAGGAAAAATGAACAAGAAGAACCACAACATGTAATCCACATGATCATTGGCGGAGTTGATGTCCCTCAACGACCTATGTTCAAGCGCACCAAAGTATCAATAACGAAAAACGGACTTGGAGCAATGTGCCCGAGGACATCTTATCATTCTGTGATGAGGAAGCAGAAGGCATATCTCGGCCTCACAATGATGCCCTGGTAATCTCTATCCTTTGAATAAAATTCAAGTTAAACGTGTTTTAGTGGATCCAGGTATCTCGGCAAACATAATCAAATCGAGGGTCGTGGAACAACTCAGCCTACTAGATCAGATTGTACCTGCATCCCGGGTCCTGAATGGCTTCAACATGGCAAGCGAAACAACAAAGGGAGAAATTATCTTGTAGTAAATGTAGATGGGACCATACAAGATACAAAGTTCCATGTCATCGAAGGTGATATGAGGTATAATGCGCTCCTCGAGATACCATGGATACACAACATGAGGGTAGTGCCTTCAACTATTCACCAGATAATGAAGTTCCCAACAGAGGAAGGAGTGAAAAAAATCTACGGAGAGCAAAATGCAGCAAAGGAGATGTTTGCGATCGAGGAGGTGGTGCCGATACTAGAGCCTTTGACCTTGGATAAATCGATCATCGGAGGTAAACAAGTGACCAAATAGCAATTACCGCCTCCAGCCTCGATGGAATCGGAACAACATGTAATCGAAGACGAAGAAGAGGATTTCCTTACTCCCCAAACCTTCGTCGTTGCCGAAGAATCCGATGCTACCAAATCAACTATCGAGGAGCTGGAGCAGGTCATTTTGATCGAATACATGCCTGAGAAAAAGGTATACATCGGGACGGGATTGATTCCCGAACTCAGGGAAAAACTCATTCAATTTCTTATCGATAATATGGATTGCTTTGCTTGGTCCCATTTAGATATGATAGGGATTCCACCGGAGATCACCACGCAACGGCTAAGCACCGATCCCAGGTTCAAATCGGTGTAACAAAAAAGGAGGTCTCAGTCCGAGGTAAATCATGATTTCATAAAGGACGAGGTAACCAAACTCCTTAAAATAAGATCTATTCAGGAGGTAAAGTATCCCGAGTGGCTAGCCAACGTCGTTGTAGTTCCTAAAAAAGGAAACAAACTTAGAATGTGCGTAGATTATAAGGACTTGAATAAGGCATGTCCGAAAGATTCTTTCCCACTGCCCAACATCGATCGTATGATCGATGCCACGGCCGGCCACGAGCTCCAAACTTTTCTCGACACCTACTCCAGGTACAATCAGATTCAGATGAACCCAGGGGACCAGGAAAAAACTTTGTTTATTACAAAATTTGGGACTTATTGTTATAATGTAATGCCCTTCGGGCAAAATGCAGGAGCTACAAACCAACGCCTATTTAACAAAATGTTTGAATAACAAATATGTAAAATAATAGAAGTTTATATTGATGATATGTTGGTTAAGTCCCTGCGCGCAGAGGACCATTTGACTCATTTGCAGGAAACGTTCAAAATCTTGAGAAAATACAACATGAAGCTCAACCGGAAAAATGTGGCTTCGAAGTCGGCTCGGGTAAATTCCTCAAATTCCTGGTGTCAAATAGGGGCATATAAATTAACCCCGATAAGATCAAGGCCATCGAGGACATCACGGTCGTGGATAATGTGAAGGTCGTACAAAGGTTAACAAGTCGAATAGCTGCTCTGGGTCGATTCATCTCTAGGTCATTGGATCGGAGGCACCGATTCTTTTCCTTTATCGAAAAGGAAGAGGATTTTGCATGGACCCCGGAATGTCAAAAAAGCCTTAGAAGAATTAAAGCGATTTCTATCGAGCTCACCTTTGCTTCACACCCCGAAGGTAGATGAGAAACTTTATCAATACTTGGAAGTATCTGATATAGCGGTAAGTGGGGTACTAGTTCGAGAAGAACAAGGTACGCAATTTCCTATTTATTGCGTAAGTCGAACCCTAGGAGATGCTGAAAGTAGGTACCCTCACTTAGAAAAATTAGCACTTGCATTGATAAGCGCATCTCGAAAGTTAAAACCATATTTTCAATGTCATCCTATATGTGTACTAACCACCTACCCCTTCGAAATGTTTTGCATAAGCCTGAGCTATTGGGTCGATTGGCCAAATGGGTTGTCGAGCTTAGCAGGTACATTATCGAATATCAACCCCGAACGGCCATCAAGTCTCAAATTCTAGCTGACTTCGTGACCGATTTTACACTAACCCTCATGCCCGAAGTGGAGAAAGAACTCCTGCTAAGCTCGGGTACAACATCGAGGGTATGGACCCTTTTCACGGACGGCGCCTCGAATGTGAAGGGGTCCAGGCTCGGCATTGTTTTAAAGCCACCCAGGGGTGATACCATTAGGCAATCTATAAAAACTCCTAGATTAACTAACAAAAGGCCGAGTATGAGTCCATGATTGCAGGTCTCGAGCTAGCCAAAAGCTTGGGAGCAGAAGTCATCGAAGCCAAGTGTGATTCTCTGTTGGTGATAAATCAGGTAAACAAGAGTTTCGAGGTTTGGGAGGATAGAATGTAGCGGTACTTGGATAAGCTATAGGTAACTTTTTACCATTTCAAGGAGTGGACTCTAGATAATGTACCTCGAGAACAAAATAGCGAGGCCGATGCATTTGCTAATCTGGGATCTTTGGTCGAAGAAGATGACATCGTCCTGGGGACTGTCGTCCAACTATCAAAGTCTATGGTTGAAGAGGGTCATGCCGATATAAATTCAAAAAGTTTAGCGTGGGACTGGAAAAAAAAGTACATCAACTATTTGAAGAATGGAAAACTCCCATCGGACCACAAAGAATCGAGGGCCCTACGAGCCAAGGATGCTAGGTTTGCATTAGATAAAGATGGGACATTGTACCGAAGAACATTCGATGGACCATTGGCGGTATGCTTAGGGCCAGGGGACACCGATTATGTTCTACGAGAAATCCACGAAGGCACTTGTGGGAACCATTCCGGTGCCAAATCTTTGTTTCCTAAAATTATCAGAGCAGGATACTACTAGGACAGCATGGAAAAAGATACTAAGGAATTTGTCAAAAAATGTGATAAGTGTCAGCAATTTGCACCGATGATCCATCAGCCCGGAGAATAACTCCATTCAGTCTTATCCATGTGGCCTTTCATGAAATGGGGAATGGATATAGTCGGCACTCTACCAACGGCCCCAGGTAAAGCTAAATTCATTTTGTTTATGACTGATTATTTTTCTAAGTGGATGGAACCACAGGCCTTCAAGAAGGTCCAAGAAGAGGAAGTTATTGACTTTATCTAGGACCATATCATATGCCGATTTGGGATACCTACCGAGATTGTATGTGACAATGGAAAGCAATTTATCGGCAGCAAGGTAACGGAGTTCTTCGAAGCACATAAAATAAAGAGGATTTTATCAACACCGTACCATCCGACTGGAAATGGATAGGCCGAGTCAACGAACAAAACTATCATTCAAAACCTGAAGAAAAGGTTAGATGATGCAAAGGGAAAATGGAGAGAAGTTTTACCCGAGGTCCTTTAGGCATATCGGACAACACCGAAGTCTAGCACGGGGGCCACCCCATTTTCTCTAGTATATGGTTCCAAGGCCCTCATCCTCGTCGAGGTCGGGGAACCCAGCGCTAGATTTTGGCATGAATTGGAGGAGTCAAATCATGAGGCCATGAATGCCAGCCTTGATTTATTAGATGAAAAGGGAGAAGCAGCGCTTGTTTGAATGGCCGCACAAAAGCAAAGGATCAAAAGATACTACAATATAAGAATCAACCTTCGACATTTTGGAATCGGGACTTAGTCCTATGAAAAGTCACCCTCAATACTCGAGACCCAAATGAAGGGAAATTAGGCCCGAATTAGGAAGGATCGTACCATGTCCTCAGAGTTGTCGGTAAAGGATCTTACAAACTTAGCACAATGGAAGGTCAACAACTGCATAACAATTAGAACATATCATTGCTCAAACGGTACTACTGCTAAGGTACGACTTTATCCTTTTGTCCATTTGAGTTTAAAACTAATTCATTACATATTGTCGATCAAGGGCATACGATCTCGAAGGCATCGTTCTTCTACACGAAGGCCTTAGGTTTTAAAGCATGCATTGCACTCGTTTTCCCTTAGATCGGATTTTGTCCCAAATGGGTTTTACCGGCAAGGTTTTTAATGAGGCAACAACTATGTTCTACCTAAGGAAAACTCAACAGTATCCAAGGCTTCTTTTTAATCAACCTCGGATACTGGGGGAATCACCCTTGGAGGTTATATTTTCAAGGAAAATACTTCAAGCCTAAGAGGGCCTCGATAGAAAAACTTTGTAATGGGCCAAACTATCAGATGAACTGTGTCCATATAGAATAGTCGAGCCCCGAAGGCAAAGCATGTACACACGTATCAATTATTTGAAGAAGCATTATGTTAATATCAAAAACATTTTGTGTCTCAAAGAAGTATACTATTATACGAGCTCTACACTTATAATCCTATGGGAAACGGCTCAAGAGCCAAAGCATAAAAGCACCCCCGAATATTCTGGGACTGTCATCAACAGTCAGTACATCCGAGTCATCGAAAACTCGGACTTATAAGACCTCAAAGGGGCACCCCCTCGAAACAAAGGCCAATGCCAATATACTCGGGGACTAACTTTTCGAACAACTTCGGAAAGTTATCGGGGAACAAATCCAAGTGACATACCCGAAGGCTACGGCCATACTAAAGACTACGGTCATAGAAAGGCTACGGCCAAAATAATGCGGCTCGGAGACGTCCGACTTCCACTATAAATTAAAAGCCTTCAAACATTAAAAAATAGGTTAAATCAGGCTACCCTTAGCAAAAGCAAAATACGAAGGGCTTCAATAAATTCAGCCCCCAAAAAATCTGAGGGCCTCGATAAATTCAGCCCTCAAATAATCCAAGGGCTTTGATAACATCGGCCTTCGAAAATACCTCAAGAGGTATTCGATTATGTTTACACAAATAAATTACTAATAAGGTTCTGATGCGTCGAACCTTCGAAAAACCCAACAGGTACAAAAAACACATGTTAAGGCATACAAAAAAATTTACTAAATCTTTTAGCCGGAAAGAGGAAAAATTTATAGCCATTTTAGAGGCCGAAACGGCCCAACTTAAAGAGCCTAAGGGTCGATATATAAGAGCCTAAGGTCCAACTTAAAAGAGCTTAAGGGCCAAAATATATAGAGTTTGAGACTCGCTCTCACTCAACTCGGACTCAAGAGCCCCATTATTCCGAGCTCACATCAAATCGGTTTAAGCTTAACTCGTGGATTAACAAAATCTTAAGAGGTATTATATTGATCAGTGAAAGCCTAAAGGTTTATTATGTTCTAAGTCCAAATCAAAACTCGGACTGATTGTTTGAATCATCAAAATATTCCACAAATGAAAACAAAATAAAATCCAACACAATTTGAGAATAGAGCAAAATTATATTTAATATTCATGAGGGGTGTTTTACAAAACATATTTACAACACCCACAAGGGGCCCTTGCGCAAAAAAGAAAACCTAATCTATTTTTGGGGTCACGCCCCCAGGAGCATCATCTTCAGGAACTGCACCTTCAGTAGCTCTATCTTCGGGAGCCTCCTCTCCCTCGGGAACATCTTCTTCACCGGAGCCACTCACTACATCCTCATCATCAGAAGAGACAAGAAACTTGGCATCAGTTTCCTGTGCCTTTGCCTCGGCTATCTCCTCGACAAGGTCGAACCCTTGGGCATGGATTTCTTCGAGAGTTTCCCGCCGGGCCTAGCACTTGGCCAAATCATTGCTCCATTTTTCTCGTTCGAAGGCCTCCCTCAACTCAGCTTGAATGGTCGTGGCTTCCCTTAAGTATACGATAATGGATTTATCAACTGCAGCCTTCGTTTCCTCAGTTTTAGCCTTAGCCTGTACAGCTTTGGCCCGGGCTATAGCTAGATCTGCCTCCATCTCCTTGATTTTCTTAGCCTGGGCTAGACCCTTCGCTTTAACACCCCGAAGTTGAGTCTCAGCCGAGGCTAGTTGGGCTGTGAGGGCTTTCTTATCGGTAGCAAGCTTATCTATGCTCTCCTTCCATCGATGACAATCAGCTTTGACTTAATCAACCTCGCCTCGGAGCTGCCCCATCATCTCTAGATTTTGCTACAGTTGAGATATCGAAGTGTTAGCCTCCGAAGTAGAGCCAAGAAGGTCGTACTCTGTTAAAATCACAATTACCTTCTCATCTAGCTCGGACTCATTTTTCCGAGCTTCGGCCAATTCGGCTCGGAGATCCATAAGCTCTTCCTCTTTTCTGCTACAGAGGAGCCTCAGAGCCTTCTCTTCGCCCGAAACTTTCCTAAGCTCGGCCTCAAATTGTCTCAACTCAGATCTAAACTTGACGATGGCATATACATGAAATGAAGATATACCAGGCAAAGGAAAGAGAGGAAAGAGAAAATTACAAAGATGAAAGTAAGTATTTAGCTGAGAAAGGAGATGTTGAGCCTCTTCAAAGATGATAGATACATCATTAAGGTCAGTAGCATCCTCGACCCCAGCAAAGCAACCCTGAAAGGGATCTTCCTCGAGGACCCTGCTCGGATCGGGCATACGCAGAGTGTTAGCTTCTTTGATTGCCCCCACAAAATAAGTTGGCAAAGAAAGGGAATGACATGTTGTCGCGGCCCCGAGCTCTTCACTCGGGGCATTCTCATTGACTTCGGGGGTCTTCGCATTTGTCCCCTCATGTACGTTTGTGGAATGAGGAGGAACGATCTCAACCACCGGGGACACGGGGGCCTTGTCCACATCCTTCTTTGGGGTTCCCTCACTACGGGATGAGGTCTCCGGTTCGGAGGGCTTGGCGGCCTCGATTGGTTTCCTAGTTCGAGGCACCAACGCCAACTCTTCACCGTCCTTTTCTTCATCATCCGTGGAGTCGTGGGCCGAATCCGCGCCCGCTTGAGAAAATCTTTTTTGCAGCCTTCGAGCAAGGGTTTTCTTGTCTTGAGGTTTTTCAGACTTCGAAACCCTTTTTCTTTTGTTGTCCTTCTCAGACTTTGGGATTGAAGACTTGGTCCCTTCCCCGGGCGGCGCCGGCCTCATCTTGGATACATCTTCGAGGCCTGTACAAGTAAACGTGAATAAGTTGACACCGCCAACATATGAAAAGTATTTGAAAGTTGGGAAAAGCACTTACCATGATTCTTGGCCTCCCACTAACCCTTTAATAATTCACGCCACCTGCGCTTATCATAGGAAGAGGTGGCAGCTAACTTTCGAACCCAATCCTCGAGGTCGGGCACTGCTTGGGGAACCCAAGCATTGGCTTCCAAAAGAAGGATAAAGGCATTATGAAATGTGAAAGCAGAATATGAATAGATACTGGAAAAACGAAATCCGCTTACGATAAAATTTCCACCTCTCAGGGAACGGCATTTCATCACCGGGGATGACATTACGTTAATATAGATTAACGTTTATCATTTTCAAAACATTTATAATTTTTAATAAACAGATCTATATAAGGTAATAAGTAAAGTTTCAATATAAATATGGAAACAACAACAGTCAGAATTAATTAACCAAGTGATTCCCCTTTAATCAAGAGATCACTTGTTTAACTGGGGTAACAGATTCAAAAAATAAAGAAAGACGAATCAGTTTGTAGACAGACTGATTATTGCCATAAAAGGGGTAGTAAAAGCAATAAGTAAGCAATCAAGTTTAAGTACAGAAATATGCTTATTTTGGGAAAGGATTCAGTAAGGCAAAATATCATAATAAAGGAAAAGAATCAATTAACCTTAAATAGGCGAGTGAAATTAGAGTTCATAAAAGAAAAGTTCTGAAATCAGTCACAAGATCGATATCAATCAAGGAAGTAACATGCTTTTGCACTTTAGTATTTAGGTAGAGTGAGGAGAGACACCAGTCATGTGAGGCCAAACCCATTGGTAAAAGAAACAACATACAGAAATAGACATAAGGTTCAGTAGTAAACCAAACATTCGAAGCATAGTAATCGAGTAGGTCAAGTCACATTGAGTCAACAATGGAGAAAAGTATCAGAAACATGCAAAGGTCTCACAGTAGCAGACGAGAAAACCTTTTGAAAAGTTAGGGTTTCAAGCATAGTCGAGTTTTAAAAATAATAAAACCCAAAATCAGAGGAATCACATAAAGAAAAAGAGATTCTGAAACAAGGAACTTCAAATTGAGTCAGGTATTCAAACGAACAATTTCAGACCCAAGACATAGGTTTTTTTTCAACAATAGTCGAGCTTAAAAGATGATAAACAAATAAATCGAACAAAAACTTAACCAAACAAGCACTCATCTAACAAACAGCCAAAAGAAATTAGGGTTTTTTAAACATGCTAACTCAGAGAGAAGAACAACATGAGGGAATCATAGCAAGATCAGAAACACGTTAAAATCAGAGAATAGATTTTGAAATAACTTAAAAGAAGAACCCTAATCGGAAAAGATAAAGGGTTGTTTTGAGATCAAAGTTAAAGAAACTTTGAGAATATGCTTAAAAGTTCAAGGTAAGCACAGATCTAAGGTAGATCTGAAAGAAATCGAAAAGATCTTAGAGATTAGGGCTTCATAAAATCCAAAAAATGTGAGAAAAGTCCTAAAATTTACCGATCTAACCAGGAGAGTCAAGGATCTTACTCGAGCGGTCATGGCTGGCCGGAGAAAGGTTAAGGATGACCGGAGAAGAGCCATGAACTAAAATCGAACAAGGACTAGACCAGACTCCTTCAAGGTCTGGCCTTGAAACCATAAGAACAAATACATAGAAGCCATAGAAGGCTGGTATATGCCTCAAATGACCATGGAAGACCATGGATTAGGTAGGTATTAGGGTGGGGTGAGAGGGCGGCTGTGGCGATTTGGCCAGTCGTCTCATGAGTTACTACTCCATTTTCCCCATTTTTGCTTCTTTATGATTTGTTTATCCCTTCTATGTGATATCAGGTTGGTCGGATCGAATCCGGAAGGAATTTGGTAAGGTTTGAGACATTTAGTCTCTTTTGAGGGATCTTAAGTTGGAAAAGTCAACCGGATATTGACTTATGTGTTAGAGGGCTCGGAAGTGAATTCTGATGGTTCTTTTAGCTTCAAGAGGTGATTTGTGACTTAGGAGTGTGATCGAAATGAGTTTTAGAGGGTCGGGGTAGATTTAGGCTTGAATTGGTGAAGTTGATATTTTGGCGATTTCCGGTTGATAGGCGAGATTTTGATATAGGGGTCGGAATGGAATTCTGAGAGTATCTGTAGTTCCGTTTTGTCATTTGGGATGTGTTTGCAAAATTTCAGGTCATTCGGACATGGTTTGGTTGGGTTTTTTATCAAAAACGTAATTCGGAAGATTTTAGAAAGTTTGGCTTGAATCTGATGTGTTTTGGGTGATTTGTTGTTGTTTGAGGTGTTTTGATGATTGGAACAAGTTTTAATAAGGTTTTAGGATATGTTGGTGCCTTTGGTTGAGGTCTCGGGGGCCTCGGTGAGTTTCGGGTGGTCTATCGGATCATTTTTGGAGTTAGGAAATTGCAAAAAATCTGTTCAGCTGTTGCAGAGATTTTACACTTCGTGTTCGCGAGTGGAGCCTCACGTTCGCGAAGAGGCAGTTGAGGAAGGCAAGGATTAAGCCTTCGCGTTCGTAAGAAGAGCTTTGCGTTCACGGAGGTCTGGGAAGTGGTGCATCGCGTTCGCGAGAAGGTCTTCGCGATCACGTAGAGGAATTTAGGTCAGATGAGTTCGAGGTCAAGTGTTCATCGAGTTCGCGGAAGAGTGAGTGCGTTCGCGAAGGTTAAGGTAGAGGAAGCATCACGTTCGCGATGGTCATGTCGCGTTCGCATAGAGGAAAAGTTGGTCAAAGTAAGTTTGTGCTTCGCGAACGCGAGGGTTTGACCGTGTTCGCGAAGAAGGAAATTAAGGCCTGGGCAGAATGTTTTTAACTCGTCTTGTCTGCAATTTTGGGGCTCATTTCCTCCATAGTTGGCCATTTTGGGAGATTTTTGAAAGAGATTGAAGAGGAATTCAAGGGGAATCGTTGGGAGGTAAGATTCTTGGACATAAAACTAAATTATTATGTGAATTCTACCTAGAAAATCATAGAAACTTAAGCTAAAAATGGAAGAACTAGGGCTTGGAATTTGGGACTTATGATTGGGGATTTGGAGGACCATTTGGGGCCGGTTTGAGAACTTTTGATATGTATGAACTCGTGGGGAGATAAGGAAATTGATGTGAAAATTTTTGAATTTCGAGACGTGGGCCTGGGGGTCGGGTTTTGATAATTTTGGGATTTGCGCCCTTTATTGATTGTTTTCGCTTAGGCTTTGTTCCCTTAGCATATTTTGACATCCTCGTTCTGGTTTTGGATAGATTCGACGCACGTAGAGGCCGATTTGAGGGGCAAAGGCATCGCGAGCTAGAGATTTAGCCGGTTCGAGGTGAGTAATTATTGTTAATGATGTCCTGAGGGTTTGAAACCCCGGATTGCACATATATTAAGGTGAGACACACGCTTGATGACGAGCGTGGGGTTGTGTACTATTGGGGATTGTGACTTGGTCCATCCCGGTTGATGATTTTACTGCGTATTTGATTGATTCTTATTTACTATCATCATGATTTGGGCGGAATGCCAACTATTTGAACCCTTCAGGGATTTTTAATACAAATTCCTCACTATTTTGATTCATTACTTGAACTCAGTCATGTTATTTTCCACCGTTTTACTACTCAGTCATGTTTACTCAATTTTAAGACTTAAATGATATTTTAAATGATGTTTGGGCTGAGAAATACTGTTTTACTATTGCCCGAGGGGCTTGTGAGTATTTTTGACTGAGTAAGGCCGAGGGCCTAGTTGTGAGGAAACACTGATACTGATTTGAGGCCGAGGGCCTGAGATATATATGCCACAAGGTGGCTTGATTGATATGAGGCTGAGGGTCTAGATTTGATGCCACGAGATGGCTTGTTATTGCGCTAGAGCCATAAGGGGCCCCTCCAGGAGTCTGCACACCCCCAGTGAGCGCGGGTACCCATTGTGATGTGAGATTGAGCCCGAGGGGCTGGTACTGATCCGAGATGTTGGCCGAGGGGCGGATTTGTTGATACTATGCCCGAGGGGCAAACTTTTATTTGTTTACTTTATCTTAATTATCTATCAAATTACCTGTTTACTGGTTGAAAGAGGAGTTTACTTGATTTTTACTGGTTTTACTGATTTTAAGTGATTTTACATCTTCGTTATAGAATGTCTTGCGCTTTACCTGTTTTCTTACTTTCAGTCGTTATTTACATTTGTTACTCACTGAGTTGGAGTACTCACTTTACTCCCTGCACCCCTGTCTGCAGATTTAGGCGTAGCTGGTACCGCTCCCGAGTGCTGATCCCTCCAGTTTCAGGCGAGCGTTCGGAGACTACGAGGTAGTTGTTGATGTCCGCAGCCCCGTGTCTCTACTCTTTTATCATTTCTATTTCCCTTCAAACATTTGTACTAGTTTATGGATTTGTATACTTGTATTATGGCCTATAGACGCTCATGACTTGTGACACCCCGGTTAGGGCTGTGTTGGGTGGTATTTCCGCATTTTTTTGATATTTTCCGCTATTCAGTATATTTAAGTCATGGTTACACTATTTTTATGTTGGTTAACTGTTTTAAAAAGGGAATTGGATTTAACTGGCTTTCCTTGTCTTCACGAGAGGCGCCATCATGACCGAGTTCGGGGTTAGGGTCGTGACAAGTTGGTATCAGAGGCTAGGTTACATAGGTCTCACGAGTCATGAGCAGGTTTAGTAGAGTCTCGCGGATTGGTACGGAGACATCTGTATTTATCCTCGAGAGGCTGCAGAGCCTTTAGGAAAAACTTCATATTCTTGAAATTCTTGTCGTGCGAACTTGTTGATCCGAGTACTAAACTTCTATTGTTTTATTCTCTCACAGATGGTGAGGACACGACCTACTGGTTGCGGTGGACGACCCCCAGTACCACCAGTTGTGGCCACCAGAGGCCGAGACGCGGTCGTGGTCGTGGTAGAGGCAGAGCAGCGAGGGCAGCACCTGTAGATCCACCAGCTGCCCCAGTTCAGGACCAGGTTCCAGCTATGGATGCTCCAACAGCACCAGCTTAGGCACCAGGTGTGCCCATTGTGATTCCGGGTCTTAGGAGGCCTTGGCACAAATCTTATCAGTTTGCACTGGCAAGGCTCAGGCGGTTTCAGCCACTACAGCCGCAACTACTTTTCAGGCCAAGGGAGGCAATCAGACTCCCGCCGCTCGCACACTTGACGAACCGGCTCATCCAACCTCGATCTTTGGTTTCATCAGTACTGGCAAAGAAGGCTTTCGTTGTTCGATGTTGCAGCTTGATAAGCCCTCGAAATAACTGGGGCCGATACAATCGAATCAGGTGGCTGAAAGTGAATTCCAACCCCTCGACCTTTTCGGAAAAATATCGCAGCATGATCACGATACGCCAAAAAGATGGGTGAATCTGACCGAGGGTGATTTCGTATGTTTTGTAGAAGTCGATCACCACCGGATCAAGGGGACCCAGTGTGAAGGGGTAAGTGTAAACACTTAAAAAACCCTCCATGTGGGTAGTAATTCTTTCCTCGAGGCTCGGGATCTGATTCACGACCTCATCTCCCCAGCCAATGTACTTCTTCACATCCTTGAGGAGCTTCTTCGATATCAAGCTAAGATATCGAGATGCGTGCTCGCACCGGCCTGGGACGTCGGGGGAATTTTCAATACTAAAATCCTTCTTAATTATACAAGGGTCGGGGGTGATTTCCTCAAGAGTTGGCAGCACCGCCGGTTTGGCCGGCCGGGAGATAGAAGAAGACGACCCTTTATCTTTTTTGGGGACCATTTTGGATGTTTTAGCCATGATTGTAAGCTAAAGAATACGGGTTTCACAGGGATGTGGTGTTTCTTACAAGAGCTTGTCGTTTTCTGGCGCTTAAAGAGGCGGTGGAAATGGGTGATTAGAGAAAGAGATGAAGATGGGAAAGATGTAAAGAAAGGGTAAAGTTCTTTACTCGGAGGAATCGCCTCATATTTATAGAAGGGCAACGACGGTTCGACGGTGCTAGTGGCCGACCAATACTGGCGTGCATTCAATATTATGGGAAAGTGGACCGACGGGACGTTTCGGTCACTTCGAACACCTGCATCATAGAGATGATGTCATCACTAAAGGCTTCGAGGAAGCGAGGATCAAAAACATTTCTTATCATCTTACTCTAATAAATGCAGGGACTATCTATATGCGGTCAAATCGTATACCTCCGACTTATATGCTCGAGGGCTCGTCCTGAGTTCGAGTTCGGGAAAAATCAAGTTCGAGCTCGAGGAACCAGACCCGAGTTCGAAGGCGAAGCACGATGCATACCGAGGACGAGTGTGTTGGACCCTGAAATAGTACCGTTATGGATTTATACCAGAACGAGTTAGATTCCTGCCACGTCCCCAAAGTCATGGCGCAAATCCTGGAATATGATTGTACTATTCTGTACTAGGCGGTTAGACAACTGTATTAAGAATATTCCTTATTGTAAATCGAAATATTCCTTATTTAGGGTTCCCCTATTAAATAAAAGGGACCCCAATCATTGTAATACCACAAAATCACTGAGAAAAGAATATACTCTCTACCTCTTCGCCTACTGTTCATCAACATTGTCCTTTAGCTCCATTGTTCTTACTTTATTTTTATTGCTTAATTGTTCTTACTGCCCTAAGCCACCTCGAGGTCATTAAGCTCGAGGTCACTGCTGCCAAGTAATATTGGTTTGATTCACTTTTATCTTTCATTTCTACTTCATATTTCTTGATTATTAATTGGTATTGAACTAAATCATATATCTTTAAAACTACTAATCAAATTTAATTGTTACTCGTATTATATATATGCATATATATATATTTGGTGTTGGCTTGCCTGGCAGTGGTGTCCGGCGCCATCACGACCTTTAACGAATTTTGGGTCGTGACAGTTTACAAGTTTTTTTTTTTGTTAAAAAAGTTATAGGTTTAGTATTGCTTATTTTCTTTTTCTTTTTTAGACCTCCTTTTCTTAGTATAATTAATTTAATTTGATTATACAAAATGAGCTACAGTAATTTATTCTTTTTCTAGTCTGTTGAAAATAATTCACATAGTATTTCTTATTAACTAAAGCAATAACATAATTTACATTTTACTCTTAAAAAATTATTATTTTCTATCGATTTGATAATCTTGTTTGAGTCTTCTAAATGAACTTGTGAATAATTTTTCAAAAAAAAAAAAGATACTTAAGTTTTCGAGGATTGTATGCGATGCTGAAATTGAAAAAGAAGCATGATAACTTATAAATTCAAAGTGATTGAATTATAAAGTTGAAATAAATTTTTAGTTGAATATATTGACCGATGATTGAGAACTTCTTTAAAGATCCATCATTTTAGGGAATATTAACTTTTATTTTATAACTCAAATATAATATTTTAATATATTATTCATATAATATTTTTAAAAAAAAATTCTTATTTGATAGTATACACGCGCAAAGCTCGTATCATAAGACTGGTATATATATAAAATTAACCTCAACTAATTTGAAACTCATGCTTAATTATATTTGTGTCGCTGTACCGTTTGGCTGGCAACACAAGCTCCTAAAAGTTAGTAGCTGATTTCTTGACTGTTGACTTTGACTATAGAGCGATGACACTAAAAAAAAGACATGAAACCCGGGTAAAAGACAGGTCAGCAGTGACATGTCATCAAGACTTCCAGATATGGTTGGCTAACTAATCAGATCTCCTCCAACATGTGACAAATCGGCCGTCCAAGAAATAGCCACTTTTTTGCCTCCATTTCTGTGATTTGTTTTAAGCATCTCACCTCCTTTAGAGGGAATCTGTGTTTGACTTCTATACATTTTAAATGTTTTCTACGCGTTTTGGATTCTAATTGAAATATAATGCATCTTGAAAATTAAAGATGTTACAAACTAATACTTATAAACTTTTTTTTTCATTAGAAACACCATCTTGTGGGAGGTTGAACCTTTATCAGTATATTAGTGAAAAAAATGAAACTAAATACACATAGAAGATCAGCAATAGAGTAATTTACCTCTTCATATATAGTATTGTTGTATAACTATTGCCAAACTATATAGAAGATTCCCTTTCTTGCTATATATAGTAGCAATCTCTTACCTCTTGGTAAATACTTTGAAATGAGGACATTCTTTCTCTTATACTATGATAGCGTACAATAATTTACTCAAGCAAATAAGTTTAGGAGTTTAAATTATATACAAAGACAGTATAAAGAATTTTTTATACTATCATGCAGTCAATTAGAGAGATCTAAAAGTAACTTTTCATAAAAATAGAATTTATAATCTTGAAATTATGATGAGTTACATGTTACAACAGTTAAAAATGTTCATAATGTAAATTTTCGTATATTATTGATGTACACAAACCACGTGAACTCTAAGGTTAAAAAAACTAGTGTAGCTAAACTTAAACGAAGGGTAATTATATTCCTAATGATGGTCGAAACGTACAAATTTTTGTAGCAACTTGACGATAATAAAGGCTGTAGTAATGAAAAGATTTAAAAGAAAAAAAAAAGCCTAAGAATTTTATTTTTAGCTTCATGAGTTTATATTTTCTTTAGTGACATTCTTGTTTGTCATCAAAGAAGAATAAGGACAATTTCGCAAGTCGTAGCACGTGCGGGTCCTCTTGGCTTATCTTGTGGAAGACAGAGTTGGTATAACTTTAAGACCTGTTGAGCAATGAGGCAAATTAAGTATAATGAAAACATTGTCATGAAGAAATTAAAAAGAGGTGATCGGTCGTCTCTATTAAATGATTAAAAATGGAATTTATATACAAATAGCCGATTGGATTCACTATGTACATTATACACTAATTTATATACAATTATATATGTGTGTGTGTTCGTCGGTCGATTTTAGTTTAAGTGGTTAGTTGGCAGCTGTTTAGGTAATTCTTTAAAAATTAAAAGAAAACATAAATGTATGCTATACAATTTGTGAATTAAACTCAATCACTTGGTTAGGTTCTTGGCCGGTTCAAACGTGATAACCGTTCACTTTTATATATCCTTCATATAATTAATATCATAATAACCTAAAAATATTTTCTTTCAAAACTTTTTGATGGGGGACCAACACAAAACGGGGAGGGGTCCTGTAGAGTAGGGACCATATTGTATACTTAAAAATCTCATACTCTACATCTCTATAAATAGCCATGCATTAGCCTCACATCTTCAGCAAAGTCTCAACTCCCAACCATAAAACAGTACTCAATACAATCAATAAGTAACAAAATGGCTATTAATGACCAAAAGCAATATCATCATTTTCCATTTCTTTTCCTCCTTTTTCTTGCAATATGTTTGCAACACTCTTGTGGATACTCTCACAATGGAGGGCATAGTGGTTGGAACAACGCCCATGCAACATTCTATGGTGGTGCTGATGCTTCCGGTACAATGGGTATGTATTTACGCTAATTCTTAAAATATTGGCGTAAGAGTAGAGAAGCCGAAATTCAGAATCTAGAGTACGTCATTAGGTCATTGCCTTCTAATAGAGTATATGATATTATTATAAGTGTACATTACGAATTCTTTGAAGGGGAGTCTTGGATTAACAGTAAAAGTTGTCGATGTATGACTAGGAGGTCATGGATTCAAGCCAAAGAAATAATAGTCTCTTATAAGAACTTTTGAACCTCGTGCAGAGCGGAAGCATAGTGCACCATGGTTGCCTCTTCTTTTATATAAACATACGTATACATAGTTCGAGCCATATGACCCATTATGGTGTTACTTTTACGTCATGTACTCAAGATTTAATCTTGTTTGGAACATAATTTTTTCAGGTGGAGCATGTGGATATGGCAACTTGTATAGCCAAGGTTATGGTACAAACACTGCAGCCTTGAGTACTGCACTCTTTAACAGTGGGTTGAGTTGTGGTTCTTGCTATGAACTCAAGTGCAATGTAAATGCAGAGCATCGATGGTGTCTAGCTGGTATTATCACTGTCACAGCCACCAATTTCTGCCCGCCAAATTATGCACCGGCTAATAATAATGGTGGCTGGTGCAATCCCCCTCTTCAACACTTTGATTTGGCTGAGCCTGCTTTCTTGAAAATTGCTCTATATAGAGCTGGCATTGTCCCTGTCCTTTATAGAAGGTACTCTTTCCGTCCCAATTTATGTACTAATGTTCGATTGCGCACAGAATTTAAGTATGAAATTTACGTGGTGATTTCTTTAATTAATGTTTATACACTTAAAAGAATTTTCTCCTAGTTATATATATATATATATATATATATATATATATATATATATATATATATATATATATAATACGATTTTTCAAAGAAGGGAATTCGGTTGAAACTCGTTGGTAAAAGTGGCTCCATTGCTGCGGTGACATGGCAATTAAGTGTTATATCTCAGCACCAAAAAATTGATATTCCGATTTTTTGTGTCTTTTAAGTAATTCACACATCATTCATTTAATTTAATATGAAAAAAATATCTTTTTGACTTTACTGTTATAGTGATTAGAGCTTTGTGACTATACATGAAGTTTACCCCCTAAAACATATATAACCTTCATAATTTGACTATGATTATACAGAATTTCATACATACTACCTTCCTCCTCTTTCATCTTTGACTTGGAACACTTTGTGAAACTCACATAAAGACAATGATATATTCTAGATCTGGGTTTTAAGTTTTATAAGTTCAATTTTTAAGATTTTTAATATTGAATTTATTGTAATTTTATAATTAATATAGTATTTGTTGCAATTGTAGTAAATTTTTACCTATAAATTTATACTTCAAAAATATTGGGTTCAAGATGAATCCGGTACTGCAATGCTACATTCGCCCATGTCTAAAGGAGATTGTTTTATGGTATATGTATGGCAGGGTGTCTTGCAGGAAGAAAGGAGGAATGAGGTTCACCATTAATGGCCATTCCTACTTTAATCTTGTATTGATAACCAACGTTGGAGGTGCTGGAGACATCCGATCAGTGGCCATAAAAGGATCAAGAACAGGATGGCAAGACATGTCAAGAAATTGGGGTCAAAATTGGCAGAGTCACTCTTACTTTAATGGCCAAAGCCTTTCTTTCAAAGTCACAGCAAGTAATGGCAAGACAATTACTAGCTACAACGTCGCTCCTGCCAATTGGCAATTTGGTCAAACTTTTGAAGGAGGTCAATTCTAAAATAAGTTACATGTTTTGATACTCAGCCAGTGCTTTTAAGGAGGTCTTTATTTTTCAAACAATATATGTACGTACGAAGTTATTTTCGTCAAAAAGAAAGTGGAAAGGTCGGAATTAAGTGTCTATGCCCTGTTGATTAGTGTCGCAAATTTATAATGCTAGGTCTAACGACAGCACCTGGCAAGAATTACAACAAATGAATGTAGAAACATGTTTATGTTATATATTTTAATTGATGTGAATATATTATTACTTTAGTTCTGGTATCCGAAAATATGAAATGATTTTAGAAACAATTTGTAGTGTCTCAAAGTAAATATCAATTTAGGAGACCTACATGTTTCTCCTTGCAGAAGCAGATCCATTACTGCCACGGCCTGTCGGTAAAACCTACCACAAAGCGAAAATAGCCTAAATATCTTCTAGAAAATGCAGAGAAATCTATTCTTAAACCTGTCGTCATCGCCTAATGAAAAAGCGTACATTTTCTCACTCGTAATATTGTATTTATATCATATAAGTGGAAATTTTAGGAGAAGGACGAACTAACAGATTAACGGGCTAGTTAGCACCCCTTATGATTAGACCCCGACCAAATAGCACTTTTCCAACACCAATCAAATATGCGTTTTGGAGTTTTGAGATTACCCGATTTTAACATTTATTAGTTTTACCTTTTGGTTAGTTCCCGAGTCGCAGTATTACTTTAAGAAAGATCATAGTAGGGTGTAAAATAGCTATGCTGTCCAAAATCTGGTCCTACTCAGCATTTTCTAGTTTCTTATCCTCCACTTATAACAGTACTCAAATATGCAGAAAACATTAAACAATCTCTTCTTTAAACGCGGCTTCAGAAATTGAAAAGGAAAAAATTCAAGTAATGTCTTTTTCCGAACAAGGGAAAAATCTTAAGTGATACCAACTAGAGACTAGAAAAGTCATTAAACATAGGGGATGTTTGGCGATGACTTCATTTGCAAATACTGAAATTGTTATTTGCAAGTTGAAAGTTTGACCTTCTGCATTTGCAAATATTGAACTTCAATATTTGAAATACTAGTGAAATATTAGTGACATTTTCTACAGAGAGAATAATCTCAAACCAAGAGAAGATAATTGTGCAGCAAAATTTGAGAAATTTACACATCCAAAACAACCAAGTATACATTCTTTTCCAAAGGGAAATTTACCATCAAACAAAGATAGTACACAAGAAACAACCAAAACACCAATATACACCAAAAACACCACCATCTCTCCCTTTCTAGAACCAAATGCTGCATGTTTCAAAACTCTATTAACTAATAATTAAGCAAAGAATACTTTAATCTCAAAACAATTTTGCCTTTCTCAACACCAAGCTTTCCGCCTGTGACAATCCAATGACCTGGAGGATCTTGAGGTCCCTTGCTCATTTCTGTCATGTCAACAAACTTTGCCAACTTATTGCCTATAAAATTCTCCCCTGTAATTGAACTTTCATCGTTATTCCCATTATCGGCCTGTTTCCTTAACTTATCATTTGGTGTATGGTCCCATAATGATCTCCTAATAGTGCAGCCCGGTAACCTTGAATACAACAGCCTCATATACAAAACGTTTCTCGACCCAAAATTCCAGACCCCAAGCTGAGCTCCCGTAACTATGTACACACCAGACAGATCGCCTATGAAAGTTTCAGGGCTCTCAATGGGTGCAGTACTCACATGTGAGAAGTTCTTCCATTTCACTGGCTCAAACCATCTACTATCTTGTTCTTCTGGACCTTGCCACTTTGGAGCGCCAATTGCGACATGACTCTCCCAGTATGGTTGTAGGATCCTAGGAAGAGAAGCGAAATGTTGAAGATGGATGACTAGTCGATTCCCCTTGGACCCTTCAAGATATAGCCGCATGCCAGTCACGGGTTTACGTCCCACTGACACCTGTAGTGGATAAAGACCAAGAGCAGAGGTCAGGCCATTAAATTATTCACTATTACTAAACAAAAAGACGACGCCTGATATATCTCAAAACGAGACTGCCAGACAATTGGTGAGAAACTTCATGGAATAAACAAGTAATGACCAGATAACCTTCTTAAATTTAGAAACAAAGACAGTAGCATACTTGTTCTTGGCTAACATAGAGCTTTTGCCCCATCATGCTGAACTGAAGAGACGGACATACAGGTTCCTTTCGTTGTTGGTTAGGAAGTCTGTCATGTACAGGGGCCCATACTCTTGGGACCTGAAACTCCAGGAAATATCTAAGCTCCTCAATTTGAGGTTTATCTGCAAAAATTTATTCACAAGAATCACTTATCACCAACAAATTACTTATATATTTATGTCTTAAATTGATATAGTATCTTACATTCAAGATAAAGACTTATGGCCCGTGCCAAATGATCCTTCCCTTTGACCCCTTCAAGGAGAAGAGTGATTGGGTAAAACGACATCTCAATGACATCTGGCGAAGATCTAACAGTCTTTTCCCATTGAGTATGGCTTTGTTCAAGATCATCCCCTCCCCTTCTTCTGAAAATGACTGTAACATCCTGCATGAGATACATTCAAAACCTCAAGCTCATTTCAATATTCAAAAAAGTTAGGGAAGTTTACACTCAAGATACACAGCCTGTTGTCGTCCAAAACAAAAGGAAAAAAAAATCATCAACAGATTAATAAAAACATGCTAGTAATGCTAAAAAAAATGCTAGTAATAGCATCGACCTCCAAAGCAAATTGACACCAATACGATCTAAAATTGACAGTCAGAGACACACACAGAGAGAACTCCCCCATTCTCCATCTCTTGCTTCAATGGTCTAGCTGGTGCAGAGTACTAATTTGAAGGAAAATTCTTGTCAAGTCAATTCTAGGGGAAAAAAATTGGGAAAGCAGTTCATTCAATAGCTTCCTGGCGACTACATAGAGCTATGGCAGTATATCAGATTTTAACATGTCAAAGCAGCAGACAAATTTTTAACCAAATTTCATGCTTCATTTTTAAAAGAACAATGATAAAATTCAAAGGGAGTAGTGTACATTTCCGTAATACTACCTCTATCCCATTTGATATGAATTTTCTGATGAGAAGTTGGTCAATTCATTAAAAAGGCTTTCAGTTTTTAAAACTTGTGGAAATTACACAAATAGTATTATGTGTTGAGCTATGTCAAAAACTTTGAAAGGTCTCAAAATTTGAAGTGTGTAACACAGTTGGGTTGGTGGGAATATCGAATAGCCTTTGCAGCACTATGAACATTAAAAGAACCATTACAAGGCAAAACAATTAGTAAGAGGATAAAGGGATTATTTAGCCCTTTACATTTAATAAAGTATTAGTCCTCTAACATATATCGGCTAACATGCACCCTCTTGTATTGGAACAGATCACACACCATGAATTTTGCCTCTGTGTGTCATCATAAGGTAATCCCAGTGAAGCTTTCGAGATTTAGAAAGTTATAAAAGAAACCAACAAAAAAGAAGGAAAAGGGAGGAAGGTCACACACCTCTTTTCCATTTCCGGGAATATATGGTGCACTACTGGGTTGGGGATATACCCCCTGATTATTGAAGAGCGATGGATCATTAGCCTGTTAAATTGAACAAAAGGAAAAGTCAAAAGACAAGCATTACAGTATATCTCAAAGGATGAAACGGACTATAAATAAAACAGCAATAAAGAAAGGTTTTTAGAGATTGAAAACAAAGAAATAAATTGGAACTAGCCTTATCCTTGTATCTCAATAAACCTGAACTTGTAAGGCTTTCTGCGCTGGAGAACCTCTGATTTCCAACATCTTGAACGTAGTTTTTTACTTCCACAGTGGACAGAGGTGATGATATGTGCTGTTTAACATAAATTACATCTTTTCCACCGATAGTTACAGATGTGATTACATGCGTCCCAAAATTTTCAATGAAGCTGTAAGACACAGGAGTAACACTTGCATTAGATTATGATAGAAGCTCTAGAAAAAGGTATCTTATATCTCAACAATAGACAAAATTCACTTGCACAAAAAAATAATTAAGATAATTCCTACCTTGCCAATGCTGGTGGATCCCATGACGTAGGGACAGCTCTTTTAACATTTTCCTGTAAGACCAGTGGGGAGGTCATGAGTTGAAGCTTAGAAAGCGGCATGAAAAATCCATCCATACAAAGTGTCTTTGTAGTGGCAGAATCTACATGCTTTGAACCAGTGTAACTGAACACAACATTGAAGCTACCAAGAGGAGCATGGTCTGAAAGATTAGCCCGTTTATTAAAATACTCCACCATCTGCAATCAACAGTAATAAAACACATTAGAGGGGTAAAAGTTTAGCAAACATGCATTCACCACAAGTATCAGTATCTAAATCAACAACATATGGAAGCCATCACACTTATGACTTAACTAAGTTTCAATCAGAAAGTTTGAAGGTACCACGTAAAGGTCAATGGAATACAGAAATGAGGCTTAGAAAATTATAATTCACACAAAAAAAAAAAATATCCAAGAATTATGACTGTGATACAGAGATGAGGGGAGATCCATTTCTGGACATAGATTTCACATGAAGAGAGCCAGCGACATTGATGGAAAAGTCAAGCACCAATATGTGTATGTATGTGTTCTGTTTGTGTTAGTCAATGACTTCTCTGCGAATGTAGCTTACTCTTAAAAATCACGTTTTGGATCACGAGAATACATCATAGAAGTACCATCATAGCATGTTCTCCTTCAATGAAAATAAACAGATAAAGGTGATGTTCACATACTTCAGCATAGTAGCCTCAATATCCTTAATGATCATGGGGTAGCATGATGAGGCGTAATTATTCAGTCCCTTACAAATTGTTTATTTGGAACTTGACCACTATATTAGCCTTTGCAGCATTCCCGTTTAACTAAACAAATTAGTCTGAGACAGAAATCTCCAAAGATAAGGTCATAGAAAGCTTCTAATATTTAATTTTTCTAACTGTTTATACTTGGTGATGGTATTGATATGCAAATCATTGCATTGGTTTTCATGTAAGATAATTTTCACACATTTTACTTCATTGGATTGTTTTTTATTGATTTAGGGAAAGGCACATCCTAATCAGTAGATATAGGCCAGGCGTATTCTTGTGGCAAAAATTTGGTACCAACGCTATCCTCACCCTTAAGTACTTGAACTAAATATGAGATAGTCCCCTGTATAACGAATCTTGTAGACAATCAACCTTTAACTCCATTTTGTAAACCGCCACGTTGTTAGTTGCCCGATAGTACAAAAAGTTGATTTAGACCAAAGATGGTCATGTCTAGTTTAAACTATAGTCAACCACATCTGCAAACATAATCAAAGCAAGCGAAATAGCCACACTTGGTTCATTGCCACATTGTTGGTCGCCCTATGTACAACAAGTTGACTTTAGACCAAAGACCGTCATGTGTAGTTTAGACTAAAATGAAAATATCTGCAACATATAATCATAGCCAGTGAAACAGCCAGACTTGATATTTCATTCATCACAAGCACCTCATGGACTTGCAAGTTTGCTGTCCTCTGGTAACCATACCCCAATCCCCCTCCCCCCCCCCCAAATAACTGACCTTCTAACCGACACAATGTACATACCCCAACTGATATACTATGTAAACCTTTGTTTTATTATTGCTGGTTTAACTACCATGTGAAGAGATAACATCCTCATAAAGCAGATAGGCTTTGATCTCTTTTTTTTACGGCACCACATAAAAGAGTCTGATTAAGAACATATCTTCCTTGGTTCATCTCAAACACGGGGCCTAGACAAGTGACTGCTTTCCCCTAAGATGTCTATTACATACAATAAAGACAGAACCACATGCAGAACATGCATACTGAAATTGCTCATAGACACCCTTAACTGGCAATTGACCTAAACAAGTGGCTTCTTTCCCCTGAAATGTTTACGACACACAATAAAGATAGTAGCACATGTAAAACATGCATACAGAAAATATGCATAAGTACCATTAACTGACAACAGGTTCCTAGATTAGATAAATTTCCTTCCTCTAGAAAGCAAAAGGATAAAAGTTATAATCTTTATACAACAGAAATCAATTTCAACCAGACAACCATTCAATGTCGCATCAACCTAAGCACAGCTTGCAATAACGAGGCTACTTTTTCGAAACAATTAAATGGACGCAGTCCATCATAGTTCAACATTTCCAACTTCAAACACGAGTTTACAATCTTGGAGCACTTGTTTTTAAGCAAATAAATTATTTGGTTCATTTCAAATTTCAATTCGAAATCTAGAGGTAGCAAGAGTGCTTCACACAATTGACAAAAGAGTAAAACTAGTGCCATAGAGGAAACTTAACAACATTGTACATACCTCATTATAAGAGCAAACACTAGTGCCATCGCGACCGCCGGGCCCTTGAAAGTTCTTAATATCCTTTGAGACATTTGGGAGAACGACATCATCATATAACCAAAGATCCCTGGTATGTTCTTCATTAATCTCTACAACCCTAGAACCAGCCACTCCCTTACAATAGAGCAACCTGGTATCATAGTTCACATCAAAGCCCCTACCAAGTGCCTGCACTGCATTTATAGCAGTATGAAAAGCTGCTGCTTTATCCTCCATCACATCCCCCCTCCCCTCTTCCTTCAAATCCAAACTCACCAAACCCCAGGGTAACTCCAAAAATCAAAGTAACAACAACTAAAAAACTGAGAAGCTCAAAATCCAAGAAAAACTCAAAAAACGCAATTCAACAAATTCTTCAAACAATCAATCCACAACCCAAAAACCTTTCTGGCAGAAAAATATCAATTGTGTTGAAATTAGCACACAACATAGATAAAGTTTCAATCTTTTCGAGATTAAACAGCCGCCCCCTTTACCACAAAGCTGTAATCTTTACAACCCATATCTCAAAAAGAAAAATCTCAAGAATGAGTCAAGTCAAGTATATAGAGCTTCTTCTTAGATTGACTAAAAAGAAATTACCAAGAAAAGATTTTTACCCAAAAATAGTGAAAAAGTCCAGCTTTACTGCATGCCCCCTATCTTGATCTTGAATCTTACATAAAGATTTCAGACTTCTGATGCTCTAATACGTCTATGTCTATATATATAAAAAACATAAATATATAGTGTGTGTCTGTATATGTTTACATGTATATATATATCTAACAACTCCCTATGTTTCTTTACTTTACTGTATATAGTACTTTGTGTCTTTGTTGTCTATGTTTTCCAGTATCTAAATCTAAAACATTTATGTCCAAAAAATAGGCATTGACTCTTCAGACTTTTTGTTACTGTTTTGTACTTGGGGAAATGCTCATGGGTTGTATATTTACTTACATCTGACCCGTTGAGTTATCTACTGTACAAAATGTTGATGTGATCGTACGGTTAAGAAATAGAAAGAGGGTGTACACGTGAGTGGACTTTGACTTATGATATTCACATGGAGTGGGTCATCATAATATTTGAGGAAATCAGTAAAAAGAAAAAGTAAAAGCAAAAGTCTTTTTTCCTTTGTCTTACTCATCAATAAGGTTTACCCATCTTTAATTATTCTTTTATCTCTAAATTCAATTTTCACTTTTGTCTTTTTGAAACTTAGATAAAGAAGGAAAATTGCAATTAATTAACGGTCAACATAAAAATAATCTAATAATGATATAATTTATAGAGGATTATAAGAATAATTGTGTTTTGGCAGAGTCGTGGGAATATGTACATACAAAATATGAAATTTTCCGGTGTAAATTCAAATTAATCGAGCCCAAAGCGAATATCAAATATTTCAAGAGAAATCAAAGAAAAAAGATTAAGAATAATTGTCCCATTTGAATAGTATAATAATTTCTAATTTTACAGAGCAATTGTATCAATTTCTCCCTAGATTTATTTTTCAAGAAAAGTTAATTGGAAAAATATTTTGTAATTAGATTTAAGTTATATATCGTAAGTGTAAAGACTTTTTATAATATTATTGTAGGTTAATCTATTATAACGGGTTAATTATCGTTCTTATCAAGTTAACAATTAATATTATCGTAAAGGTTTACTTATAATTATCTTACAAATGACATAATTGTATAAATAATTTTAATTTATCAGTATGGAACCTAAATTCTTTGTAATTAAAACACTAAATTTCTCCACTATTGAAAATTGGGGTTTGGGGAGGAGGGGGAGGAGGGGGAGGAGCTGTTCAATTTTCCGGTTTGAAACATGAACTTGATTTTACTTTGAAAAGTAGTAAAGTACTTAAAGACCCGTTTGTCGATTAAAAAAAATCCATTTTTCGAATTTTTTTTCTTAATAAAATATGTTTGTCCATAATATCTTGCAAGTTTTTGAAAAAGTTTCGAAAATGAGTTTTTAAAAATCCAAAACAGCAATTTCACTCCAAATATTACTTTTTTCAAAAAAAAAATCATTCATAAAAATACAATATTTTTTCAAATGAAATGCATGTCCAAACATATTTTCAAATATCATTTTTCAACTTAACTTCAAATATTACTTTTTTCAAAATTTATAATTTTTATGTCCAAACACCTGCTTATTATAGTTGACCAAAATGAACAAATTCGAATTTCCGGTCCTAAAAAGTGGATAATTGTATTTAATTTTGTTTTATGAATAGTTATTAGAGTTGACCAAATAATGTCAAAAGTAATAAGTTGGAGATGGAGTTTTAGGATTTTATTTACTCCCCCCATCCCATTTTAATTGTCGTTTTAGCTCTTACCATGTCTATTATATATATATATATATATATATATAATTTACTAAGCTACCCTTTTTATTTTTATTTTTTTGAGAATTGAGCAGTATTAAAAAGAACTATTACTCCTTTAATATTAAGAGTATAGTTGGAAATAACTAACAAATTTAGTCTTGAAATTTTAAAGTGACAGTTATTTTGTGGATGAATTTTTTAAGCTAAAATGATAGTTAAAACGGACGAGGGGGAGTAACATTTATTAAGAGTTATAGTTTGTTTGGTCAAGCTGCAAAAATCAGTTTATTTTGAGATATGTTTTTTCTCAAAAGTACTTTTGGTGAGAAGCAGTTTGTGTTTGGCTAATTAATTTAAAAAACACTTCTGAGCAGTAATTGATGTTTGGTCAAACTTTTAATAACTGCTTATAAGCGTATTTTTCTCAAAAGTATTTTTAAAAAAAGTGCTTTTGGAGAGAAACTATTTTTTTCTGCTTCTCTAAAACTGCTTTTACTTCTCCTCAAAAATATTTTTTTTTTCTTCCAAAAACTTGACCAAACACTTCAACTTTAAAAAAAATATATTTTTTGATAAAAAAAAAAAGGTTCTTCTAGGCCTAAGATTCGAGAAGTTCGGTCAAACAGGCTATTAATCCTTGGACCTTTGCTCCCACTTGCATTCATAAGAAGTACTAAATGAATAGCTTATAAGCCATTTAAGAGGGGTTTATCATGCAGTCTCGTATATTAAATTCTCGCATAGACCAAGAAGAAAACAATTAGATCATTAAATCAACTACCACTGAATTCTGAATGAGTTAAGGTTAACTGTGTAATTATTTGACTATTTTTACGTTAATCATCAAGTTACGGCAATTCTTTTTGGAATTTTTACTTTCTATAACAAAAGTTAACACCTTATTTATTTTAAATAAATATCATTTTAAAAAATTATATTGTATAGATACCTTTAATATTTATAGCAAAATATCTAATTTTAGTTACCTCCTACCCCTAAGCCACTGAATACGCTATTCAGTTACACTATTTTCTTCCTCTCTCTACTTTGATACATGTCATTCTCTTCCTCATTCCCTGAAAACAGATGCTCAATCTCAAAATTTCTCTCACCCACATCACCTACCATTAGTCAAAAACCTCACGCTCTCTCCTCTCTCTCTAGAAAGCTTCTATGTATCATGTTGTATCAAATTCTTGTGTTGTAAAGTTTACAATGGACGATGCCTTATTGGATGGCTTGCAAGAAGACATATTTTGATTAGATTCGACAGATATGATGACTATGTTCTTACAGCGGCTAAATTTGTTAACTACATATCCTTGAATGGGAAAGAAAATCAGTTTAGGTTATTTCCAAGGACTATTGATTTAACCTTAAAGAAGAGACTTCAAGAGCCTTTGTTTGGATCTCGTTTCCGAATTTACCGCCTATGTTGTTCGCGAAGAAATCACTGTTGTCTATTGCCTCAGCAGCAGGTAAGCCCATTGCTATTGATAAGGCTACGCAAGAAAGGTCTAGACCTAGCACAACTAGGGTTAAGGTTGAACTTGATCTTCAAGGAAAGTTGCCGCAATATACGAGGAATAAATTTGTTGATGATAAAACTAGGAAGGTTATCGAGCATGTCCAGAAATTCAATTTGGGGCTGAGCAACTTGGTTTTCTGTTAATATATTTCAATGTATTTTCAATGTATCACGTTGTATTTTCATGTATTTCATTGTATTCATTGTCTAATTTTTCATTGTAATTCAATGTATCTCGTTGTATTCCATATATTTCATTGTATTCACTGTCTTTTTTTCATTGTATTTCAATGTATCCCGTTGTATTCTATGTATTTCATTGTATTCATTGTCTCGTTATATACTATGAATGTATTTATATGTTTTTCTAATTAATATAGTTTATGTATTCAGATGTATTATATAATTTCTCTGAAGATTGCTATATTTTTGGGGTATTTTTCAGTTGAGAATCTTTTTTATAACTGGAAATACAAAATTTGTGTGTTGTAATTGAGTTTGTTGAGTTATATTAGGAGTTGATTATGTTAATTGATTCACTTTCCGTTTAAAAACAGTATAATCCCCTGTTTCATGCCGTGAATACAGTCGAATACAATAATCCATCCAGCTGTAGTCCCATGTTTCACGCCATGAATACAGTCGAATACAAAAATTTGTCTAGCTGTAATCTCCTGTTTCACGCCTAAAAATGCTACTGTGTTCATGAATACAGTAGCTTAAATACATCAAATACATCTTATAACAACAGAAAACATATCTATAATCCGTAATATAGCAAATGGTATCTATAGATAGCTAATTACCACTAAAAGCTAGTGCTTTATGAAAATTTCTCATTCTTTTTCGCTTAGTTTGATACCATTTATATATTAATAATATTGTTAGAGTTAGATAAAAATGGAGTCAGTAAAAGGGGAAAAAGAACAAACAGTAGAGAAACATACCTAGCAACTATTATTTATTACAACATATACGTCCCAAGGTGGCGTATAATGAATATGTGACTTATTAATCATTATTTAAATGAGTGTAAAGTCATACTAAGACTATATATGATGTTTGGATATAAAATATAAAGTTTGGAAAAAATTGGATTTAAGTTGCGGAAAAACCGGCTAAGGATTTGCCATGTAACGAAGTTTTTTCAGCAAAATATTTCATGCGCTATATGAGGTCTTTGGGAGATATATTATATACCATATTGAAAGTCATGGAATGTAGTTTCCAACACTCTTAACCGTACATTCATACAGCATCCGGATAAAAAGATATGAGTGTCTAAAGAAGGGTCAATGTTAGGGTGTCAATCTAGCACCTCTTTGACTTTTCAAAAGTTGATATATATAGGTCTTAAGTCGTCTTTCTCTTCATTTTTCCATAGAACATGACCAGAGAACACCCATAAACCTATCCTTAAGCCCTCTACAAGGGTTTCAAAAAAGATTAACATCCCGGGTACGAAATCAAGAAGTGATAACATTAGAACGACCCTACGACGTAAGTATCATTATACCGCCTATCTTTTTATTTGTAGTTTGAGTTTTGGAAGGTACTTCATAGTTAGGAAATGCCTAATTGTTGTGTTTAAGCATTTTAAATGTCAAGGAATGTTGATAAATTTGTTTCCTAATAGTTAGAACTCATAGGACGGTGATTGGAAGCCGTAAGTTCGATTTATTCCACTTGTTGTTGATACCCAATTTTTCTCTATATATTTTCAATACGCCTAATACCTTCAAAATAGTATATATATGCATATATAAGCATGCCCAAGGTTTTTATTATTTTTTCCATAATTTTAAGATTTTAAATTAATTTATTTTCTCCCTTTTTATCCATAAAATCTCCAATAATTATTTCCAAAATTATTGTTTTGATAATTCATCTATTGGATTTCTATTTTTATGCCAAAATATGGCTAAAGAAATTTTTATATATTTTTATAATTACATTTAGTATTTTTAAAGTTAAATTGTACAAAATTGCAATATTAGCCCTTTTAAGATTTAATTATGTTTTATATGCATTGGATCCTGTATTTTTAAATTGCTAATTATGTATTATAAATCATTTTAGCATTTTTAAATTATTTTTCAGAAATTATCTACTATTTTTTATAAATTAAATAGGAAAAACTAACTATTTAAACTATAGCCAAATTGGCTTTCAATTATAGCCTAATCGGACCCCAATTCCCAGACCAATTTTACAATTAAAAAACCGGACCCAGACCCTACTAACCCATACCCAAAAACGGAACTCACCTATCCCATTTAATCTCGACCGTTGATCTCCTAGATTAACGGTCCATGTTAGCCCTTTCCTTTTTTAATCAAATGACCCCCCAAACCCTACCCCCATTCTCTCATTTGCACCGCCTATGAATCCTTCCTCTCCCAAATTCTTTCTCAACTCACCCTAACCCTAATCACCATTACCGGCGAGAACCTCCTTCCCATGGTGTTCTCGTGCCTTCTCCGACCACCTCTGGTCTCCTATACTCCATGGCTCTTCGACTTCATGAGTCCTTGAGAAGATATCAAGGAAAGCCAACCTGTTCCTGTTTGAAACTCATTCACTGGCCTGTCTCCGGCCATTTTCGTTTGTAAAAAAGGATTTCCTCTTGTTTTTCGTTTGAATCCTTGAGTTTTTAACTGATTCTCTACATCTCTACTATTTTTCGAAAACCCTAGTTCGCTACTGTTCGATTCTTCTCAGATCTTTATAGATCTGAGGTGATTCGAGTATTATTAAGTATTTTCCTTTAAAAATCTCTCGTTTAACTAACTATTTTGATTTTAGTCGCTCTTTTCTAAACTAGGGTTTCTGAAAATCCTTTTCTTCAAAACGCTTTATGGTTTTAAGTGTTTAGCCCCCCCCCCCCCCGTTTCTATGTGTTTTGATTGATTTTGTTGAGTTCTTCCTTAACCCTAACTAGCCTATGCTAAAATCCCAAATTTTTGACATTTGTTTGGATTCTGCACTTGTCCGTGTTATTTGATACATGCCAATGTTCTATGCTTTGATTTACATGACTACTTCTTCGTTTAATTAGAATATCTTGTGATTTGTACCCTAGTATGCCTCTATTAGGGTTTCAGATTCGATTATTTCTATTTATACTTGGCTTAGTTGCTTATTCATTGAAAACCTATATCATTTTCCCTAAATTAGTATTATTTTGAATTCTTATTCACTGATTTGCTATGGTAATACCTATATACTAATTTCCGGTTATTTTCCTATTTCTACGACCTTTGCTTATTTCTTGCCTTGTTTACGATTAACTGTGGTACTTGCTGATTCTTATTGATTGTTCACTTAATTGAGTTTTTGTTCATTTACCCTTAATTACCCACCACGTACTTAAGTATTTAATTTTCTTTCCTTAATTATATGCCCTGCTCTTTATCATTAACTGGTCACCCCTTTATTAGAAGAGAACCTTGTTGATTTTATGCATGATTGATTATGTAATTTTCTCTAATTACTGAATGATTGATTCTTTACCTTACTTTACTCTGATCTCAACTACTATATATACTTTCCTCTATTCTCACTTCCAAAGACACGAACAATTAGTTCAAAAAACACATACACACACATAAAATTCTCTCTTCTCTCTCTCTCTCTGCTACTTGTGCTAACTACTTGTCTAGCCGGCTGAAAGCCAAGGCTAGACTGTGGAACTCTACTTGTTTTACTTTCTGCATTTTGCTTCCTTAACTGGTATGTTCCTAGTTCAATTCTGAAACTCAACTCTATGTGCTCCATGTCTGTTAATCCATGTCTCCTTCTGCATTAATTTAATGGCTTATATGTTTAATTGCCCTTCTTGTTTACTTTTTTATTTAGCATGCTTAAGTTTTGCCCTCTCTTGGTCAAGTGTGTCATCTGCATGTCTAGGTATCAGTTGTCTTGTTTGATACTCGGCCAGCATGTTTACTTGAGTTTCTATTTATTTCCTTCAACTAGTATGCCATGTTAGTATCATAGGCTCTTTATGTACCTGATTAACACTAAGCAGCATGACAAATTATGTGTAATAGACCCCTGTCCTCAACATGACTACTCCCATACCCTGTCCCTATGCCTTATTACTATTCTAATTTCGAGCATGATTCCCTTGTTAACACTTTGAAGTAGTAGTTTTGTGTGCTGGAGGCTAATCAGTTGCTACTTGTTCCTTGTACCTGCTGGTCTATATGCTTCTCTTCTTATCCATGTTTATGTGTTTCTGATTTGGGCTCTCTATGTCCCCAACTCTTTACTTCCCTACTTGTAAATGTTGAAATGATACTATTCTTTGAACTTGTTCTATGTGTGTTGGCTTGGTCCAAGTTGTTGTTGCTCCTATTTCCTTCTCCTTTCAAAACTGTTTTTCCCTAAGCAACCCTTCTGTTGTTTTGCAAACTTATTTCAAACATGCTATTTCAAAACGGTTTTTCCAATTCAACCTTTTCAAAACTGTGATAAGCACTCTCACTCTACTCTTAGACCACTAAGTTCTTCCCTTTTTGTGTGAGCCTTGCCTTGGGACCCTTGAGCTCCCTCTGAACTTGGACACATGAAAGCTGGCCTTTCCACACTGCACTTACTCTATCTTGGCTATGAAATCTGGGTATGAGCACTGCCCGGGATCCCTTGAGGTCCTTAGGGAACTCTGACACACTCGGATATGAGAAAGGCTATGAAACAATCTTGGCACTTAAGGTGATTTATTACATAACTCAGAGTGGAATTCTTAATCAGGTCCTGGAAATCTGGGCCTGTTTTCAGGTTCTCTATAGTGTAACCTTTATTTTTCGTATGTAATTCATTTCAGTATTGGTCTGTAATATTCTGTTGTAAACAAGTATTGGGGCTGACTAGTGAAAAGGGGAGGGTAGTTATGTATGCTACCAACATCAATGGGTATAAACCATGTCTTAGGTTTACATTTCCTATATGTGCATTATCAACCCATTCAAAGCATGTCATGCATTAGATATCATGTTCTTAGGTTTACTGTTTCAGCATCTCATTTGGCATCACTTTATCACTTGGAAATCCTGCTTTAGGCTAAATAACAGTATTAATATAAAATGTTGCTCCTGCACATCTTGAAGTCATGTTGTAACTCTTTGGGCATTTAGAAACCATACTTTAGGAATTCTGCATATTCTGCAATCATTCTGCATTTTCATATGTGCACTTTAGATACCCTGTTGTTAGGATCTCGCTTAGTTACACCTAGTTATACTACTGATGCATGAAAAAAGAACATAAAATAGTCTTATATTTGATTATCCTATTTAAGCAAAACTGGTCATAATCCTGCATGTCGTTGCAACATTTAGAACAACATGTCTTTAGGTAAAATAACTTTTTAACTGTTTTCAATAATCCTGGTAACTGCTGCATATTATGTTACACCTAGGCAAGCCTTAGATAGTAAACTTAAATAAAACCAGAACCGTCTTTGTGATTAGTGTTTAATTGGCAACGTGTTAAAATCAGTAGGCAAGCCTGATTCAGACTTCTTTTCTGAGTCATGTAATAAATCTGGTTCTACTGCTATCACTTAGATACCATGCTTTAGAATTCTGAGTTCAAATGTGGACCTTATCTGTGTATGAGTCGTGATGTCTATGTGCATTACTTGTGGAGGTATATCTGAGCCTTCTATTTGTTTTCTGTGTTTTCCCCTAAATGCAGTCCTATGTGTTCTTATTTTTCATTTAGTATTTTGCCTTTAAACCTGAGGATCTGCCTAGAAACCCCCCCTTAAAGGATAGGAGGCCTAAATTCCTCCGGGACTGATAGGAAGGGACGGGTAACAGCATGCAATAGGGGTCGATACCAACCCTCGCTTTAATTACCTTCACGGGGCAGAAAAGGGTAGATATGAACATGATGACCTGTGCATTATTACCACATGTAGCCCCTTTTTTAGGAGTGTCATACCGGGTATTGCATTGATGTGATCCATATTATAAACAAACCTAGGACACCTCCTTTTACATTCACAAATGTGCTTAGATTGTAATTATTTTAAACTCTTGCTTTTCATTAATTGCTTTTCAAACATCTGTGTTCTTAAACTTAAATCCCCTACTATTTGAGTCATACTTGTTTATTTGCTACTTGTACAAATTCACAAAAATGTTTTGGCCGGGAACCACACTAGTGGATCCTGAGGGGTGCCTAAGACCTTCCCCTTAGGATAATTAAAAACTCTAATCCTATCTCTGGTTACCAAACGTAGTTATAAATGAACCCTATAGGTGCCCTAACGCACCTTAAATTGTTAGGTGGCGACTCTTCAAAATGCAAACCCCCTTTCCCAAAAGGAAAGAGTTGTCCTAACCAAAATGTCATAAACCCGAATCTGTGAAGGAAAAAGAGGGCGCGACAGCATGGCGACTTTGCTGGGGAATCTAGGCTTTTACCATTTCATACTATTTTATGAATTTGTACCCTCCCTATGTGCAATTATTTGTTTAATTTCTTTTTCAAAAGCAAAACTGACATATCTTTCTTGTTTTCTTCCTTTATAACTACTTTAAATTATAGAACTGTTGTATTTATTGCTTTTTTAATGTGCAAATACATGTCAACATGCTTTTAATTATTGCATAATCATGCTCAACATCATACTCCACTCGTGCCAAACAAATACTATAGCAATGCTTGATGAGTGGTTGCGCCCTTCCTATATCATTACCTCCTAAATTCGGAAAGACTTATTTGCGATAAAACTAGCTGATCAACGGTGCAATCGATAGTTCTGTGCCTTCCCCTTGAGTTGTATGCTCAAGGGTACCAGTCTAAAACACCATAGAAACCTTACACTATTTAAATTGTGCATGCATCATGGTCAAACCTAGTCGGGTCAGTTATGTTGTCCACATAATGATCCTTTAGGATAGCTTTATCCAAAAGTCCACTGGGTTTCCCTAAACCCAAACGGACGTCATCACGTTCTGTTCATTTATTTGGAGAACTAAATGTTTCATGCTAATTGTTGATGTTAAATAGTCGAGTCCGTTGGGGGTATGGTCTTAACCCTTTTGTTTTACAAAAAATGAAGAACGAGGTCCCCAGCTTCGGTATGGTTAGCACACCCTTACTCTTACTAGACTGGTGGAGGAGTCTTCCATCAAATGACCAAATCAATGAGTGGAAAGAGAGGGCCGCCAAAGCTAGCGAAAAGTTGGAATATCTAGAATACAGTCTGTTGGAATTGGAAGGAAAAGTGAGGAAGAGAGTCGCCGACTGCCAAAACGCTGAGGGAAATGAAGGAGAACACCTGGAAAAGGCATTTTTACTGGTAAACCTACACGAGCTGGAGGATTTGATCAATGAGGGCATTCAACCTGAGGAAGGTCCTTCTGAGGCCAAATAGATTAGGTTTACTCGCCTTCCAAATGTAATAAGGCCAATGGCCATTAGTGACTTTTATTTCTTGCTTATTTAGTGTCGTTTTGGGATTCGCCTATCTATATCAATAAAATGAGGCATTTAGCATTAAAAGATCTCCAAGTCTATTTGTCGCTAGGCCTACCTCGGGCACAAAGAGGTTGCCAAATTAGGACACGCTTTACATTCCCGCACTATATGTTTAAATATTGCAATAGTTTTCATAACCATCACCGACTTGATTACCTTTTGTTTTTATTTTTGTTTTTATAATCCCCCCTCCCCGAAGGTTAGTTCGTGCACTCTGGAATCATTATCTTATTTCACAAGATCCAGGGGGCCTCCACCCACTGCTCCTCTTGGTCCCATTAAAGTTAAGAACAAAGGCAAAATGGAAGATTTAAGCAACATCAAGAAGGAGAACACAACTGAACGGGTAGAGGCCACTGATGCCCAGGGTATTTGGGTTCCTAACGAGAATGTGTCACAACTTGAACAGAAATTGTTGAAATTCCAAGAAGAGCTCGATCAGGTTCGAAATCTGGCAAACCTGTCATTTTCCCTCAACATCCCAGATATAAACTTCCCCAACACTCAAATCCCTACCCCTACTCAAAATATCCCAAAATAGCAGAATCATCCCGCTCCTCACCATCATGCTGCTCCACCAAAGAACCAATATAACACCTGCCATACCCCAAACAATGCTCCACTACTCATCCCAGAACCTCAAAACTCCACAAACGACCATTTCCACACTTATACACCAGGCCACCATAACAATCATATCTACGTGGAGACCATGCCACACTCTACCCAACCGATCTCAGGCACACATGAGTCTGATGAAAACGACCTGCTTATCAGGAACTTGGCCGAGGAACTTAAGAAATTGACCGCTGGATTTAGGGCATTGAGGGAAGCAAAGGAATTGGGGGCTGAACTATGAGGACCTTTGCATACATCCTGATGTCAAACTGCTTGAGGGGTACAAACCTCCTAAGTTCGAAATGTTTGATGGTACGGGTTATCCAAGGGTCCATATGAGGACATATTGTGACAAGTTGGTTGGAGTAGGGAAGGATGAAAGGATCCGCATGAAGCTATTCATGAGGAGTCTGAAAGGAGATGCATTATCTTGGTACATCAGCCAAGATCCCAAGAAGTGGTCAAGCTGGGTAGGCATGGCATTTGACTTTATGGATAAATTCAGGTTTAATACAGAGAACACACCAGGCGTGTTCTATATCCAGAATTTGAAGAAGAAGTCCAGAGAGATGTTTCACGAGTATGCTACTCGCTAGAGGTCCGAAGATCCTAAGGTCAGACCTGCCTTAGAAAAGGAGCAAATGAACAAATTCTTTGTCCGGCTTAGGACCCGCAGTACTATGAACGGCTGATGATGATTGAGAACCACAAGTTCTCCGATATTATCAAATTAGGAGAAAGAATCGAAGAAGGTATTAAAAGTGGTATGGTTACAAATTTTGAAGCCTTGCAAGCTACGAATAAGGCTATACAGTCCGGTGGTGTGTCCAATAAAAGGGATGTAGGGGCCATAATGGTTGCACAAAGGACCAAGTATCCCCTCAAATACCAAGCTTACCCAACACCTCCACTCACACACCAGCCAACCCCAAATTACCAAGCACCCTCACCCTCGTACCAAGCTCCGCCACCAACTTATCAGTCATCTCCACTTCCTACATATCAACCTACTTCACCCAAATACTCTCAACCAGCTCATGTCTACCAAACCTATAATGCTCAACCATCCCATTATCAATAACCCTCTGCATGATAAAATTTCCCTAGACCCCGACCTAATTTTGATCGCACACCTCCAAAACAATATACAGCCATCGCTAAACTCATCAACCAGCTGTATGCGAGGCTCAAAGCTACTGGTTATGTCACCCCTATCCCTGATGCGACCCCTGAGAATCCTTCTTAGTGGGTTAACCCAAAAAAATCCTTTGCATACCACTCCGGCATGAAAGGGCACACCATCGATGAATGCCGCTCATTGAAAGACAAAATACAGTCTTTGATTGATAACAAGATCATTGTGGTAAAGGAACCCGCTCCAAACGTTTGCAACAATCCTCTACCAGACCATAAGGGTGGAGGTATCCACATGATTGAAATAGAAGATGACTGGGATCCCGAAGGATCAATCGGGTTGATCGCAGAAGGTGATGACCCAAAAAAACCAACAATTACTCTCAATCCAATCTATGCCTACAGATGGGACCAACCTAGTTCGAAGTCGATTTCTCAGGTGATAGATGTACCAGCGTCTTACAACTTACTGCTAGGATGGCCATGGATTCATGCTACTGGGGTCGTAGCATCAACAGTGCATCAGGCAGTAAAGTTTGAATGGAATCACCAGGAAGTGATCATTCATGGCGACGGTAGCAACCCTATATACAATCGCCAGACCATTCCGTCGATCGAGGGAAGAAAGAAGCTGGGTGGAGAAACTTACCACCACATTAAGAGGGTTAATGCTATCGACAAAGACAAATGGTGGGATATCAAAATCAAAAGTATACTAAGTTGGAGTGGGTACGAACCTGGCAAAGGGCTCGGCAAGAACCTCCAAGGAATCTCTAAACCCATAAAACTCAAGAAACATGGCACTAGCTTCGGCTTGGGATATGAATATACCTGGGAAGAATTCAATAACTGGTCGCTACAATGGAACGATCCTTACTACCCACTAGAGCAGCCAATACCGCATCTAGAGCAGACTTTCTAACAGGCTGACATTATTTATGGGTCAGATGAAGAAGAAGCACTTGCAACAGTGAAGAACTTGTTTCTAGAGGATAGTGATATGGACTGTTGTATTACTCTCGAGGAGGAGGGGGAGGAAGACCTTTCCATACAGGCTGTGAGCATAGGGGCACATCTCAAGAATTAGACCATCAGGACAACCAAAGCCTGACATGCCTCGGGGTAGTAAGGCTAAAACAAGCATTATTCACTATTTTTACTAAATGATTTTCTTTTCGCATTTTTCAATTCCCGCAATAAGATCTTCGATGTTCAAAATAGTTATTCAATTTATCAAAAACATTTTGATTTTTCTTATGAATTAATATTTATTGCTATCATTTTATCTCCTTGCTTTACCAATACAATATTACTATTACTTGTCTTGATGAACCAATGACTGTGACATGCAATGAGACAATGCAACAAACGGAAATTGATTCAGAGGAAGATGACATACCTGACGAGATTGTCAAATAAGTTGAGAATTTTGAGAACATACCTAAGTCCAACCTAGACGAGACCGAGATTGTCAACCTGAGAGATGCAGAAAACATCTAGGAAACGCGGATCATCATTCACCTATCGCCATCAGAGAAGGGAGAATACACAAAATTTCTAAAGGAGTATGAGGACATATTTGCCTGGTCGTATGATGACATGACTGGTATGAGTACGTCTATTGTGGCTCACAAACTGCCAATCGATCTAATGTGTCCACCGGTAAAGCAAAAGCTCAAAAAGTTCAAGCCTGATATGAGTTTGAAAATCAAGGAAGAAGTCACCAAGCAGATCAACGCTAAAGTTATCAGGGTAGTAGAATACCCGACATGGTTAGTCAACATTATGCCAGTGCCAAAGAAGGATGGGAAGGTCAGAGTCTGTGTCGACTACCGAGATATCAACCGAGCCAGTCCGAAAGACGACTTCCCTTTACCAAATATACACATCCTGATTGACAATTGTGCCAAGGATGAGCTACAGTCATTCGTAGATTGCTTATCTAGTTATCATCAGATCTGGATGGATGAGGAAGATGTTGAGAAAACAGCTTTCAGTACGCTGTAAGGAGTGTACTGTTACAAAATAATGCCATTCGGCCTGAAAAATGCAGGGGCCACCTACATGAGAGCCATGACTACCATCTTTCATGATATGATACACAAGGAGATAGAGGTATATATGGATGATGTTATTATCAAATCCAAGAATGCCACTGACCACATAGAAGATCTGAGAAAGTTCTTCAATAGACTACGGAGATACAATCTGAAACTAAACCCCGCAAAGTGCGCATTTGGGGTTCCTGCTGGGAAATTTCTTGGGTTTATTATGAGCCGCCGAGGAATAGAACTGGATCCATCTAAAATTAAAGCCATTCAGGAACTACCACCGCCAAAGAACAAGAAGGATATGATGAGTTTCTTAGGAAGGCTTAACTACATCAGCCGATTTATAGCACAGTCTACAGTTATCTATGAGCCAATCTTTAAGATTTTGAAGAAAGACGCCGCCACCAAATGAACAGATGACTGCCAAAAGGCCTTCGATAAAATCAAAAATTATCTGTCAACGCCACCATCCTTAGTCCAGCCCGAGCCAGGTAGACCTTTATTACTCTACCTTTCAGTGTTGGATGGAGCTTTCAGCTGCGTTATGGGGCAGCATGATGAAACAGGGAGGAAGGAGCAAGCCATTTATTATCTCAGTAAGACGTTCACCCTGTACGAGGCCTGATATTCTCTATTAGAACGCACATGTTGTACTTTGACTTGGGTAGCTCAGAATTTGAGACATTACTTATGCGCTTATACTACATATCTTATATCGAGGATGGATCCCTTGAAGTACATCTTTCAGAAGCCCATGCCCACCAGAAAGCTAGCTAAGTGGCAAATCCTGTTGAGTGAGTTCGACATTGTTTACGTAAATCAGAAAGCGGTCAAGGGACAGGCACTGGCAGACCACCTTGCTGAAAACCCCATGGATAGAGGATACAAACCCCTAAAAATGTATTTTCCTAATGAAGAGGTATCATTCATAGGAGAAGACATTACGGAATCCTATGACGGTTGGAGAATATTCTTCGATGGAGCAACAAACTTCAAAGAAGTTGGCATAGGAGCAATCCTAATATCAAAAACTGGTCGGCATTATCCGGTGTCTGCCAAACTCAGGTTCCCCTGCACAAACAATATGGCCGAGTATGAAGCCTGCATCCTAGGACTCAAAATGGCCATTGACATGAACGTTCAAGAGCTGCTAGTAATTGGAGATTCAGACTTACTTATACATCAGGTACGAGAAGAATAGGTAACCAAGAACTCCAAGATACTCCTGTATCTACATTACGTACAAGAATTGAGAAAGAGGTTCACAAAGACGGAATTCGAGCACGTTCCCAGAATCCAGAATGAGTTCGCTGATGCATTGGCTACCCTATCATCCATGATACAGCATCCCGACAAGAATTTCATCGATCCTATTCCGGTGAAAATCCATAATTAGCCAGCTTACTATGCCCATGTTGAAGAGGAAGCAGACAGAAAGCCTTGGTTTCATGCTATCAAGGAATATTTGGCAAAAGGAGAGTACTCGGAGCTTGCTAATCCTACTCAGAAACACACACTTCAGAGATTGTCCAACAACTTCTTTCACAGCAGAGGAATCCTATATAGGAGGACTCCCGATTTAGGATTATTAAGATGTGTCGACGCAAAGGAAGCATCCAGGCTACTAGAGGAAATTCATGCTGGGACCTGCGGTCCACATATGAACGGTTTTGTCTTAGCAAAGAAGATACTACGGGCTGGTTTCTTTTGGATGACTATGGAAACAGATTACATCCAGTATGTCCGGAAATGTCACCACTATCAGATACATGCAGACATGATAAAGGCACCTCCAAGCGAGCTTAACACAACAAGCTCACCATGGTCGTTCGCCGCCTGGGGAATGGATGTTATTGGACTAATCGAGCCTGTTGCTTCCAAAGGACACAAGTTTATCCTAGTAGCCATCGACTATTTTACCAAATGGGTCGAAGCAGCATCTTACAAAGCAATGACTAAGAAAGTCATGGCAAACTTTGTCCGCGACCGCATTATTTGTTGATTCGGAATTCCAGAGTCAATCGTTACTGATATTGGCTCTAACCTTAACAGTGACTTGATGAAATCTATGTGTGAAACTTTCAAGATCAGACACAAGAATTCCACAGCCTATAGACCTCAGATGAATGGAGTTGTAGAAGCCGCCAACAAGAATATCAAGAAGATATTGAGGAAGATGATAGAGAAGCACAGACAATGGCACGAGAAGTTATCATTTGCTCTATAAGGGTATCGTGCCACAGTCCACACATCAACCGGGGCAACCCCCTATATATTAGTTTACGGTACAGAGGCTATCATTCTCGCTGAGGTAGAAATTCCTTCCCTAAGGATCATACAAGAAGTTGAGCTTTACGACACAGAGTGGGTGAAAAGTCGTTATGAGCAACTAGCCCTTATAGACAGAAAGAGAATGAATGCAGTCTGCCATGGTCAACTCTACCATAACAGAATGTCCAGAGCCTTCAACAAAAGAGTCAAGCCAAGACAGTTCACACCGGGGAAGCTGGTGTTAAAGAAAATTTTCCCGCAACAAGATGAAGCCAAAGGGAAGTTCTCTCCCAACTAGCAGGGTCCATACATAGTTCACCGAGTTTTGACAGGAGGAGCCCTCATACTTGCAGAAATGGATGGAGATGTCTGGCCAAAGCCGATCAATTCAGATGCAGTCAAGCGTTACTATGTGTAATCTTTATGATTTCCTTATATGATGTAAATTGAACTACGTATGTCCTAATTCCCGTTTAAGAGGGGATACATAGGCAGCCCTATGGTTTCGGTCATAATGCAATAAAAATTTCATCCCCCCCGCAATTGGAAACTGGGGCAGAATTTTGAGGAGGACCCTCAAAATTCCAAAGTAATTTCAGCCGATCGCCGCACGAGCAACAGTCAGAAACGTCAACCCATGAATCTGGGACAGAATTTTGAGGAGGACCCTCAAAATTCCATAACAGGAGAGGTTGCAATGTCCTGAACTACGTCACTGTCATCGGTTCATCTAAAAGCTATTTTTAACTGTACATTTATGCCATACTTTTACAAAATCATGCATGTTTATTATTGAAACTGCTTTGTTTAGCAACACTACCCCAATAATACAGACGGTATCACCAGATCAAAGCCGAACGAGTCAAGCAAAGCTAGCAGGGATACGAACTAACCTTCCCCCTTACAAAACTCACGATTTTTCTTTGGATGCAGGCACTAGCATTGAGAAATTGTGAAACGTACTGTACGCCCATGGGACAAACATTGTTTAGGAATACGACTCTCCGAACCATTGCACTTGCCAACATTTGCTATCAGCACACACCAGTGATGTCCCGTATGTCATGATGCTCCCAGTAATCACAACGCCGCAATCTGCTATCAGCTAAACTCTACTGTCATTTGTTATTTTATTTCTTGTATAAGGCTACTATTCTGCCTTCCGAGACTAAACGTTGTCTCCATCTGCATCTGCGTTGCATAAGGCTACCATTCCGCCTTCCAATTTGCATAAGGCTACCATTCTGCCTTCCGAGACTAAACGTTGTCTCCATCTGCATCTGCATTGCATAAGGCTACCATTCTGCCTTCTAATTTGCATAAGGCTACTATTCTACCTTCCAAGACTAAACGTTGTCTCCATCTGCATCTGCATTGCATAAGGCTACCATTCTGCCTTCCGAGACTAAACACTGTTTCCATCTGCATCCGCATTACATAAGGCTACCATTCTGCCTTCCAAGACTAAACATTGTCGCCATCTACATTCTTGCATAAGGCTACCATTCTGCCTTCCGAGACTAAACGCTTTCTCCATCTGCATTTGCATTGCATAAGGCTACTATTCTTCCTTCCAATCAACATAATGCTACGATTCTGCCTTCCAAGGTTAAGCTCTACCTCCATTTGCATTCGTATCTTTGCATAAGGCTACTTATAAGCCTTTCGAGGCTAAGCTCGGCCTCCAATTTTCTTCGAAACTAAGCACTATCCCAAGCACTATTTATCTCGCTTCTCTTACGAGCTAAGCTCTACCCTTCAATTCGCAAGACTAAGCTTTGTCTTGTCTGCATCATACTACTGCATCCTTCTTGGGCTGAAATATCGCCAACTCATCCAAAGACGTCATCGTTCGAAGGCACCATCTTCATAGCCCGAGAACACCATGTCATGGCCTGACGATCCCTTTAAATTTTTTGCATATCATTATCTAAAGGCGTCATCGTTCGGAGGTACCATCTTCATATCCCGAGAACACCATGTCATGGCCTGAGGATCCCTTTCAATTTTTTGCATATCATTATTCAAAGGCGTCATGGTTCGGAGGCACCATCCTTATAGCATGAGAACATCATTTCATGGCATGCGAATCCCTTATCATATGATTCATGGCCCAGGACATCATGGTCTAAGTACATCATTCCCATTGTCCGAAGACAACTTTCATGGTCCAACAGGAATTTGCATCATGTTTAAATTTATGCACAGTATACGCTTGTATTATTTCTATTTGCACGTAAGCCGACGAGCGACGGCTATCCCACCAGGAGCGATCCCGCTCCAGTTCCCTCAGCCATAACAAACCTAACCATTCCCGTAAACCGTCCACTCACCCAGCCCTAGATATCGCGTCCGTTCTTGAAATGTCTTCATCGGTATACTCCGCAAGTGAATCCGGAACTACATACAACCTGATTCCTGTGAAACCAGGGATATGTAGGCAACTCAGAAGCCAAGATGTGGCCTAACCTCTTCAAACTGTTTTGCTCGGTAAAAATTGACCATCATTTCTTTACCCGAAAACTCTTTCATTCTTCCCGGGTAAAGAGGGGCAACTGTTGATACCCAATTTTTTCCTATATATTTTCAATATGTAAAATACCTTCAAAATAGCACATATATGCATATATAAGCATGACCAAGGTTTTTATTATTTTTTCCATAATTTAAAGGTTTTAAATTGATTTATTTTCTCCCTTTTTATCCATAAAATCCCCAATAATTATTTCCAAAATTATTGTTTTGATAATTAATCTATTGGATTTCTATATTTATGCCAAAATATGGCTAAGGTAATTTAATATATTTTTATAATTAAATTTAGTATTTTTAAAGCTAAATTGCACATAATTGCAATATTAGCCCTTTTAAGATTTTATTATGTTTTATATGCATAAAATTGGATCCTATATTTTTAAATTGCTAATTATGTATTATAAATTATTTTTTCATTTTTAAATTATTTTTACAGAAATTATCTTCTATATTTTATAAATTAAATAAGGGAAAACTAGCTATTTAAATTATAGCCAAATTGGCTTTTAATTATAGCCTAATCCGACCCCAATTCCCAACCCAATTTTACAATTATAAAACCCGACCCACACCCTATTAACCCATACCCAAACTCAGAACCCACCTACCCCATTTAATCTCGACCATTGATCTCCCAAATCAACGGTCCACGTTATCCCTTTCCTTTTTAATCGAACGACCCCCCAAACCCTACCCCCATTCTCTCATTTTCACCGCCTCTGAATCCCTCCTCTCCCAAATTCTCTCTCAACTCAACCTAACCCTAATCACCATTACCGGCGAGAACCTCCTTCCTATGGTGTTCTCTTTCCTTCTCCGGCCACCTCTGGTCTCATATACTCCATGGCTCTTCGACTTCATGAGTCCTTGAGAAGATCTTAAGGAAAGCCAACCTGTTCTGGTTTGAAACTCGTTCACTGGCCTGTCTCCGGCCATTTTTGTTTGTAAGAAAGGATTTCCTCTTTTTTCTCCTTTGAATCCTTGAGTTTTTAACCAACTCTCTTCATCTCTACTATTTTCCAAAAACCCTAGTTCGCTACTGTTCGATTCTTCTCAGATCTTTATAGATCTGAGGTGATTTGAGTATTATTAAGCGTTTTCCTTTAAAAATCTCCCGTTTTAACTAACTATTTTGATTTTAGTCGCTCTTTTCTAAACCAGGGTTTCTGAAAATCCTTTTCTTCAAAACGCTTTCTAGTTTTAAGTGTTTAGCCCTATGTGTCTATGTGTTTTGATTTATTTTGTTAAGTTCTTCCTTAACCCTAACTAGCCTATGCTAAAAACCCCAATTTTTGATACTTTGTTTGGATTCTGCACTTGTCCGTGTTATTTGATACATGCCAATGTTCTATGCTTTGATTTATATGATTACTTCTTCGTTTAATTAGAATATCTTGTGATTATTACCCTAGTATGCCTCTATTAGGGTTATAGATTCGATTCTTTCCGTTTATACTTGGCTTAGTTGCTTAATCATGAAAAACCTATATCATTTTCCCTAAATTAGTATTATTTTGAATCCTTATTCACTGATTTGCTATGGTAATACCTATATACTGATTTCTGGTTATTTTCCTATTTCTATGACCTTTGATTATTTCTTGCCTTGTTTACGATTAACTGTGGTACTTGCTGAATCTTATTGATTGTTCCCTTAATTTAATTTTTGTTCATTTACCCTTAATTACCCACCCCGTACTTAAGTATTTAATTTTCTTTCCTTAATTATATGCCCTGCTCTTTATCAATAACTGGTCACCCCTTTACTAGAAGAGAACCTTGCTGATTTTATGCATGATTGATTATGTAATTTTTCCTAATTACTGAATGATTGATTCTTTACCTTACTTTACTCTGCTCTCAACTACTATATCTACTCTCCTCTATTCTCACTTCCAAAGACACGAACAATTAGTTCAAAAAACACATACACACGCACATAAAATTCTCTCTTCTCTCTTCTCTCTCTCTGCTACTTGTGCTAACTGCTTGTCTAGCTGGCTAAAAGTGAAGGCTAGATTGTGGAACTCTACTTGCTTTACTTTCTGTATTTTGCTTTCTTAACTGGCATGTTCCTAGTTCAATTCTGAAACTCAAATCTATGTGCTCCATGTCTGTTAATCCATGTCCCCTTCTGCATTAATTTAATGGCTTATGTGTTTAATTGCCCTTCTTATTTACTGCTTTATTTAGCATGCTTAAGTTTTGACCTCTCTTGGTCAAGTGTGTAATTAGCATGTCTAGGTATCACTTGTCTTGTTTGATACTCGGCCAACATGTCTACTTGAGTTCTGTTTATTTCCCTCAACTAGTATGCCATGTTAGTATCATAGACTCCTAATGTACCTGATTAACACTAAGCAACATGACTAATTATGTGTAATATACCCTTTCCCTCAACATGACTACTCCCATACTCTATCCCTATGTCTTATTACTATTCTAATTTCGGGCTTTATTCCCTTGTTAACACTTTGAAGTAGTAGTTTTGTGTGTTGGAGGCCAATCGGTTGCTACTTGTTCTTTGTACCTGCTGGTCTATATGTTTCTCTTCTCATCCATGTTTAAGTGTTTCTGATTTGGGCTCTCTGTGTCCCCAACCCTTTACTTCCCTACTTGTGAATGTTGAAATGATACTATTCTTTGAAATTGTTCTGTGTGTGCTAGCTTGTTCCAAGTTGTTATTGCTCTTATTCCCTTCTCCTTTCAAAATATTTTTCCCTAAGCAACCCTTCTGTTATTTTGTAAACTTATTTCAAACATGCTGTTTCAAAACTGTTTTTCCAATTCAACCATTTCAAAGCTATGATAAGTACTCTCACTCTACTCTTAGACCACTAAGTTCTGCCTCTTTTGTGTGAGCCTTGCCTTGGGACCCTTGAGCTCCCTCTGAACTGGGACACATGAAAGCTGGACTTTTCATACTACACTTACTCTGTCTTGGCTATGAAATCTAGGTGTAAGTACTGTCGGGGATCCCTTGAGGTCCTTAGGGAACTCTGATACACCCGGATATGAGAAGGGCTATGAAACAATCTTGGCACTTAAGGTGATTTATTACATAACTCAAAGTGGAAGTCCTAATCAGGTCCTGGAAATCTGGGCCTGTTTTCAGGCTCTCTATAGTGTAACCTTTATTTTTCATATGTAATTCATTTCAGTATTGGTCTGTAATATTCTGTTGTAAACAAGTATTGAGGCTGACTAGTGAAAAGCGGAGGGTAGTTATGTATGCTACCAACATCAATGGGTATAAACCATGTCTTAGGTTTACATTTCCTATATGTGCATTATCAACCCATTCAAAGCATGTCATGCATTAGATATCATGTTCTTAGGTTTACTGTTTCAGCATCTCATTTGGCATCACTTTATCACTTGGAAATCCTGCTTTAGGCTAAATAATAGTATTAATATAAAATGTTGCTCCTGCACATCTTGAAGTCATGTTGTAACTCTTTGGGCATTTAGAAACCATGCTTTAGGAATTCTGCATATTCTGCAATCATTCTGCATTTTCATATGTGCACATTAGATACCCTGTTGTTAGGATCTCTCTTAGTTACGCCTAGTTATACTACTGATGCATGAAAAAATAACATAAAATAGTCTCATGTTTGATTATCCTGTTTAAGCGACACTGGTCATAATCCTGCATGTCTTTGCAACATTTAAAACATCATGCCTTTAGGTAAAATAACTTTTTAACTATTTTCAATAATCCTGGTAACTGCTGCATATTATGTTATACCTAGGTAAGCCTTAGGTAGTAAACTTAAATAAAACCAGAACCGTATTTATGATTAGTGTTTAACTGTCAACGTGTTAAAATCATTAGGCAAGCCTAATTCGGACTTCTTTCTGAGTCATGTAATAAATCTGGTTCTGCTGCTATCACTTAGATCCAATGCTTTAGAAATCTGAGTTCAAATGTAGACCTTATCTGTGTATGAGTCGTGCTATCTATGTGCATTACTTATGGAGGTATATCTGAGCCTTCTATCTGTTTTCTGTGTTTTCCCCCTAAATGCAGTCCTATGTGTTCTTATTTGTCGCTTAGTATTTTGCCTTTAAACCTGAGGATCTGCCTAGAACCCCCATTTTATAGGATAGGAGTCCTAAATTCCTCCAGGACTGATAGGAAGGGACGAGTAATAGCATGCAATAGGGGTTGAGACCAACCCTCGCTTGAATTACCTTCATGAGGCATGAAAGGATAGATATGGACATGATGACCGATACGTTAATACCACATGTAGCCCCTCTCTGAGGAGTGTCATACCGGCATTGCATTGATGTGATCCATATTATAAACAAACCTAGGACACCCCCTTTACATTCACAAATGTGCTTAGATTGTAATTCTTTTAAACTCTTGCTTTTCATTAATTGCTTTTCAAACATCTGTGTTCTTAAACTTAAATCCCCTACTATTTGAGCCATACTTGCTTATTTGCTACTTGTACAAATTCACAAAAACTGTTAGGCCGGGAACCACACTAGTGGATCCTGAGGGGTGCCTAACACCTTCCCCTTAGGATAATTTCAAGCACTTACCCTATCTCTGGTTACCAAACGTAGTTATAAATGAACCCTATAGGTGCCCTAACCCACCTTAAATCGTTAGGTGGCAACTCTTCAAAATGCAAACCCCCTTTCCCAAAAGGAAAGAGTTGTCCCAACCAAAATGTCCTAAACCCGATTTCGTGAAGGAAAAAGGGGGCACGACACTTGTAATGGACTGTTTTGTAGTTCACTCGTGTTGGCCTCTTGTGCTGCTTATTTATGGAGTTTGGAAAGATAAGGGGTGTGGAGAAATGTCACATGTGGTAGGATAATGGCTGGTCGCTCGTCGTTGCAATTTCAAGCTAATTGATAACTTATTGATTGGGTGTGTTATGGTATATTTGGGGTTTTGTTGCATTAAAGGTTCCGAATTGTAGTTAGGTTGGTTTTGAGTTGTTGATTGTATTGTATTGTTGTTCACCTATAGTAGGCTTGAGGGAGTAGTAAAATCAGGGGAAGTGCTGCCCGTTTGTTTGTTACAAATTAAGTTACTTCTTGTGTAGATTTTTGAGTCGGTCCCAACGGCGGTCAGTAGATTGCTCGGGTTGACTATTGAACGGAGACTTGAGGTATAGATTCTCGGCGTTCGTAGCCCCGAAGTTCCCTTATACCTTATCCTGGTTGTTTATTTATTTTCGGATAATTTTACTTTCATTCAGACCATTATCTGTATTATTCTAGTAGCCCGTCCACTTGTGATACCATATTCGAGGCTGTATTTAGATATTTCGGTTGTTATGACTTTTTGCACTTTATTTCAGATCTATTTCAATGATTTCAGTTTAATTGGCATCAATTAATTTGATTTGTTTAAAATGGCTTAAAATTATTCTAACATTGGTTTGCCTATCAAGTGAAATGTTAGGCGCCATCACGGTCCCGATGGTGGGAATTCCGGGTCGTAACAAGTTGGTATCAGAGCACTAGTTTACCTAGGTCTCACAAGTCACGAGCAAGTATAGTAGAGTCTGAACGATCGATACAGAGACATCTGTACTTATCTTCTAGAGGCTATGGAGTTTAGGAACAATTTCACTTCTATTCTTCTTTATCGTGCGATTTTATTCTATCATTGATGATTGAACTCTTCTATTCTTGTTCTCTCGCAGATGATGAGAACACGCACAACATCAGTAGCCAGAAAGGAGCCAGAGCCCCTAGTGGAAGCTATGACCAGGGTAGAGGTCGAGGCTGAGGTGGTGCTAGAGGCAGAGCTTAGCCTAGAGCTCGAGCAGCAGCACCCGCAGTGGAGCCTAAAGTAGATTTTGATGAGGAGATTCCAGCTTAGACTATACCTATCGGACCAACTCAGGTCCCAGAGGGGTTCATAGCCATTTCAGTGCTTCTAGACGCTTTAGTCCATTTGGTGAGCCGTATGGAGAGTGTGGCCCATACGAGTACATTCCCAGTAGGACCAGCCGTCTCTCAGGCTGGGAGAGGAGCACAAACTCCCGCTACTCACACCCTGAAGCAGATGGCTCCCCAGTACCAAACCCCAGCAGCCCCGCCAGTTGGGGTGGTTTAGCTGGTTGTTGCGGCACAGGCCGATGATAGGCCTGCTATGTCTTCTGAGCTTTGTTAAGGTTAGACAAGTTTACCAAACTCTTTCTAGTTCATTTCAGTGGTGCATCTTATGAGGACCCACAAGATTATCTAGATCGTTGCCATGAGGTGCTATAGAAAATAGGTATAGTTGAGACCAATAGGGTTGATTTCGCTGTGTTTCAGATAACTGGTTCTGCCAAGAGGTGGTAGAGAGATTATATATTGAATAGACTAGCCGGGTCGCCTGCAGTTACTTGGGATGAGTTCTCACAATTATTTCTAGAGAGTGAGAGAGGAGTATCGCAGGCAGTTTAAGCGACTTCAGCAAGGTGGTATGACTGTTACCCAGTACGAGACTCGTTTTATGGACCTAACTCGTTAATCCATTATTTTGCTCCCTATTGGGAGGGAGAGAGTGAGGAGATTTATTGATGGGCTCACTTGCACTATCAGGATACAGATGGCCAGGAGACCGGGAGTGATATTTCCTTCCAAATCGTTGTAGATATTTCTAAACGGATCGAGATGGATCGTGCTTAGGAGAGGGGGCAGGTGTCTGATAAGAGGCCTCATCATTTCGGTTGTTTCAGTGGTGCCTTATCTGGAAGTAGGGGTACTTTTGGTAGAGGCCATCCTTCCAGGCCATTTCAGTCAGCGCTTCAGGCATCTCATAGTGCTTCAGAGAGTCGTGGTCCTTATATACCTCATTATGGGCAGCCAACCTATAATACACCATTAGCTCCTATCAGTGCATCTCCAATTCAGAGATATCACTGTGGTTATCCGGCCCATTTAGGTCAGCTTCAGCTTCAGCAGCCACAGCACCAGGATGGGTGTTTTGAGTATGGTGGTATTGGTCAAATCAGGAGGTTTTGTCAGAGACTATTAGGTGGAATGCCACATCAGAGTTCTCGTGCCATGGTTCCGGCACCGTTTTCTCCACTGCCCGCTCAGCTAGCTAGGGGCAGGGGTCAGATAGCCAGAGGTGAGGGTCATGTCGTTAGAGGTGGAGGCTAGCCAGCTAGAGTCCGTCCCAGAGATGTAGTTTAGAGTGGTGGGGCCTAGTACCGATTTTATGCTTTCTCAGCTAGGCCTAAGGCCGATTCATCTGACGTTGTTATTACAAGTATTATTCTAGCTTTCCATAGAGATGCTTCAGTTCTATTTGATTCAGGATCTACTTATTCCTACATTTCAAACTATTTTGCTTCATATCTGGTTGTGCCTCGTGATTCTTTAAGTGATCCTGTGTATGCGTCCATGCCTGTGGGAGATTATATTATGATAGATTATTTCTATCACTCGTGTGTGGTTACTATTGAGAGTCTTAAGACTAGTGTAGATCTTCTACTTCCTGATATGGTAAATTTTGATGTCATCTTGGGTATGGATTGCCTGTTACCTTATCATGCTATATTGGATTGTCATACCAAGACGAAGACCTTAGCCATGTTGGGGTTGCCTCGATTAGAGTGGAGGGGGACTCCTAGCCATTCTACCATCAGTTTTGTCACACCTCCTTTTCGCGCGCCCGTCCCCGAAGGGTTAAATGCGCGGGTGGAGTTTTTCCAATTTAAGTGACAATATTCGAAATGGGATTATTTATTTAATTCAGAGTCGCCACTTGGGAAAGGTTTGGTTTTGGTGTCCCAAGTCACCGGTTTATCTTGAATCCCAAATCGAGGAAATTTTCGACTTTTCCAAATGAAGTCTGCGAACCAGAAATTCTAAGTAAGGAATTCTGTTGACCCGAGGGAAGGTGTTAGGCACCCTCGAATCCCGTGGTTCTAGCACGGTCGCTTAAATTGTTATAATGGCTAAGTATCTGATTTAAATACAGGTTGTGACTTATGTGCTTTTATTAAGTTTAAACCGCTTTTATTATTATCATTTATTTTATAGAATTGCAACGTCATGAAAATGCATCTCGAACCACGTCACAGTCAATGCACCCGTAGTTGTTAATACATTTTGACTCCGTTGAGACTTGGATTTGGGTCACATCAATGTGCACCCGATTTTAAGAATATAATTTACTTAAAGTTGCGCCTAAAGAATCTAAACGCGTTATTATCTTTGGGGAAGGCAGTGGAATTCACTAAACAGTCCGTCCCAAATTCTAAGTATTTATCATGATCAATTGTTGAGGGCCCCGCAATTTGCAATTTTATTCGGCGAGGCTCGTCTCATTATTTTAGAAGGGTACCCTACAGTGGCTACATTTCTACTACGTTTATCTTTAAAGGGAAGGATGATACCGAACTTTGCTTGTTTGAGCAAATACAGACTGAATCCTTATTATGTTTGCTGAACCTAAATTTGTTTGATTACCTGATTGATTGTCCATGAGGTGAGAGTTACCTCATGCTTTGTCTCCATCGAGTGAATACGCTTATTAATCTGCTAAGTGAGATTGCAAACAAACTAACAACATGTATTGAGTTCTGTTTAACAACCTCCAAATTCTATTTTAACACTCTAACCTATTTGAAATTGATAAACGAAATTGGCTGTTTATTAGGAAAATTACTACTAATTGAACTCAAGATGACTATTAGTTTTTCTCAACAATCATCACATTATTTCGAAACAAAGAATCTATACCGAAACCCGATATCGAACCTGCATTGGAACAAATAAAACTGACAGGAGAACTGGCATTCATAGCCAGACTCTTAATGTGACTGCATGAGAGTTTGTTTGGGATACATTTATCCCAGACCTAATACCACAGATTTGTCAATTCAGTGGTCTAGGCAAAAATACATACAAGTGCCTGCCATGACTCTATGTTATACAGTCATAACTAAGCCAAACAGAGCGTTATACTGAACTGAATGTATACTAAATCAGACATGTTGTCTATGTCATACTGTCATTACTATTGAACAATGTTATCTAACAGTCCATCTCAAACAGAATGTATGCTAGTTTATACAAAGTATTTGCAGTTTGCAGTAAAAATACAATCCCAACTAACATTCGACCTATTTTTAACACCCATGTTATAACATGAACAGCTGTTCGTTTCTTTATTTCTGTTTCAACTTCAAACTTTCAACAATACAAGGTTTCAGAGGTTGTGTACCTGGAAATATTTGACAATTGAAGAAAAGGGGAGTCAGCAGAGTACAATGACAACAAAATGCAGCAGCAATCATAGCACTATCAGTAGCAGCAGGGCAGAATAGCAGCAGGCAAAGCAATACAGCAAGAAACAGGCTCGAGTGCAGAAATGCCACTATGGCCAATAGAAAGCAATAGCCAAATGACAGCAACACCCAGTGGAGTAGAATCAGAACTCCAAGCAGACCAAATCAGTCGTAAACCAATGGAAAACACTTGACTAAATAGACACAACTGGAACTTCAAAGAATCAGAATTGATTTCAACAAGTTGAACAACTCAAAACCCAAATAACAAATAGGAAGAAGCAATTTCTGATTGTAGATTGTATACTTTCTATCTCTTAACCTCCCTCTATCTGTGTTTTCCTAAAATCAGTTCTATCCTTTTCAATCCTCTCAGTCTAAATATCCCTCTATGTCTGTATCTCTTTGTATGTCTTTCGAGCTCTCTCTTTCAAAACTCCTCACAGTGTGTTTCCCCTTCTTCCTGTATTTTCTGATCTCCTCCCTTCATCTCTGTATGCCCATCCTTTTATAAGCCTTCATATTACCCCTTTTACAGCCTGATAGATTATCACCAATACCCCTCCCATGTGCCTCCCATTTTCCATCCCAACTTTAGCTAATTAAGTATTAGACCCCATTCACATTCCCTGGCAGATTCAACTTTTCCATTTTATTAACTAAAAGCAAGTATGGGCAGTAGAATATATCTGACAGCATATGCTGTCAAACCATTTTAAAATTGAAAGCCCTTTTATGCAGGAAAACAGGCTGTGCACAAAGCACATGAGGTGCACCAATGCACATGCTGTGCACGAGTGCACATGCCTTCCAATTCAGAATTTAAACCAAACAATCCTTTTTACATTACTGATCAATTCAAACAACTATAAGTAAACAAAAACTGGTTCTTAATTGACTCAACAAATGCTTAGCAGAAGTAAATCGATTTGTTATTGTTCGGACAGTTGAAATTAATTGACGACACATGTCGACTCGACTATATTAGCATTAACATACACAATCGTAACCAAAAATCCGACATTTAACAGTATCGACCCATAATTCGAATTATACTGACTGAGCAAAGTGGTACTCGAGGAACCAATTGCTCAGTCAACATTTGAAGCTCAATTATTGTACAACAAATACATATGTCTTATCAGAATAGGAGGGGGGATTTTAGACAAACAAACAGAGGTTCAGGCAAAGCGGTTGAAGCACAGTTGATAGAAGTCAAGGACAGAAAACGAACAGACCCTTACAACAATCAAACGAACCAAAACAACTAAGAAAAGAAAGAAACTCACCTTAAACCGCAAAAGATCAAAACCTTAACTCGGACTTGGTCAGGCCTTTCTTAAGGCTGAACGGACTTTAAACGAAGTGTTTCTCAGATGAGAAACACTTTGATTAAAGTCCATTAGACCTTAATCTCTTCGGTTGAACCAGTGACGGAGGAACACAAAACTTTCAAAACTTAGATCTGGGATTCAGGCTTCCCTGATCAGATTCGGACCAAACCAAGTATGGTTTGGTCACGAGGAGGGTCTGGGGAGTGTCTGGTGTGAAGCTGGGGTTGGTTGGTGTAGATCGAGTTTTGACTCGAATCTTCAAATGAAGATTCGAGGACCTGGAGGGTGATTCGAACTAAACGGTTAACAGGTCTATGTTCAGGGTGGTGAGGGGGTTCTATGGTGTTCAGGGCAAGGTCACCGGCGTTCATGCCGCCGGTTTTTCATGGTGAGGAGTACAGGGGCGGCTCTAGGGTTTGTGGGTTTGGGTGAAGACGACGAGGCTGGGGTATTGGATAGGGGGGTAGGGTACGATTATGAACTTATATAGTTAGTGGGTGGACGGATCTCGACCGTTAGATCAATTTAGATCTACGGTCTGGATCTGGTGGTTAAATGGAACGGTGTCGTTTCAAGTGTTGAGGGTTTGGGTTCGGTCCGGTTGTAAACGGGTCGGGTTCCTCAGTGGGTTGTGGGGAAGTGATCTTGGCCGTTGATCAATCTGAGATCAACGGCCCAGATCACACTGGACTAAAACGTCGTCGTTTGGACGTCCTGGGCATCAGGTGGCCTGGACCGGGCAGGCCTGGGTCTTGGGCTGTTTGTTTGGGCCAATTTTGTTAAAATTGGCCCAAGTCCGGAAGGGAAGGGGTCCTTTCTTTATTTATTTTTTTTATTTATTTCCTTTTTCTTATTTATTTTAAAACAAAACTAAGCCAAAAAATCAAATTAAAATTAAATACACACTCAATACAATTATTTGCACACACACTAAAATATTTCAAAACAGGTAAAGTCAAACAAAATAAAATCACGGACGAAGATGCCTATTCATGATTTTCTATTTAACGACCGGATTACGGTTCGAATTATGCAGGACACATATATTTTTTTTGAATTTTGTTTTAATAAAGTAAATAAATAAAAATGGGCCGAAATCACAAATAAATCAACAAGGTGCCGCACAGAAATCCAAAAATTGTACAGCAGGGCCAATTATTATTTTTTATTTCTTTTTGGAGCGATTGTCGTGCGAAACAAAAATCACGTGCTCACAGCTGCCCCTCTTTGTTCGGAAACACGAAGGGTTTTCGTGCAAAGATAAAGTGAGCGTGTATGAGCGATTTTTGCCTATAGACCACTCCGTATGAAGCATGTTTTTTTTTTGAAAGATCTGACCGAATCTTGCTTCAAAGATTTCCTACATATCCTGGGCTAAACAGGAATCAGGTCAATGTAGTTCGAGAAGTTTTGGTAGCTGGGACTACCATGGGATTGCAATGCTTGCTGCTACTGCTGCTGCTGTTGTCACTGCTACGTCACTGACCGCCTTATTACAACCAAACGAAAATTGGAAACTGAACTAACTACTTATATGCATGTCAACTGCTAGTTACAAGATTCCTATCTATGATTCTTTTACGACTTGATCTTGGGTCTTAGCTGATTCTGCTTGTAGACTCCGATCTGAATCCTGATGCTTGCGAGTTGCGGCGACCTGTTTAATCTCTGGGATACTGAGTGAGACGCGATTGGCAGGGTTTAGGACCTTAGTCAAATGTTGGAGTCGATCATGCTCTCCATTCACTCTGATATCTCGGGATGTCTTCTTTTGTCTTTTTCTTCTTTGATTCTGAGTTGAGACTCATCTCGTGGGTCATTTCGATCCGTGTGGCTCGAGGTTAGACCTGCGGGAGAAAACAAACGGACGAAATTTTCTGCCCCAGTTTCACTAGGAAAATTTCGTTAATTATTCACCAGGAAGTTCATAAAATTGATGAAAGAGGATATGCATGCTCAGTTCAGGGTTGGAGCCCTAATACCGACTAGATGGGGAAAGGTTCAGTTTAGGGTTTAAAACCCTAAAGCTGATTGCGTGAAAAAGCTCAGTTTAGAGTTTAAAACTCTAATGCTGGCTGAAAGGAAAAAGTTCAGTTTAGGGTTTAAAACCCTAATGCTGACTAAAAGGAAAATTCAGTTTAGGGTTTAAAACCCTAATGTTGATTGCATGAAAAAGCTCAGTTTAGAGTTTAAAACTCTAATGCTGGCTGGAAGGAAAAAGTTCAGTTTAGGGTTTAAAACCCTAATGCTGACTAAAAGAAAAATTCAGTTTAGGGTTTAAAACCCTAATGCTGATTGAAGGAAAAATTCAGTTTAGGGTTTAAAACCCTAATGCTGACTGCATGGAAAAGCTCAGTTTAGAGTTTAAAACTCTAATGCTGGCTGAAAGGAAAAAGTTCAGTTTAGGGTTTAAAACCCTAATGCTGACTAAAAGGAAAATTCAGTTTAGGGTTTAAAACCCTAATGCTGATTGCATGGAAAAGCTCAGTTTAGAGTTTAAAACTCTAATGCTGGCTGAAAGGAAAAGTTCAGTTTAGGGTTTAAAACCCTAATGCTGACTAAAAGGAAAATTCAGTTTAGGGTTTAAAACCCTAATGCTGACTAAAGGAAAAATTCAGTTTAGGGTTTAAAACCCTAATGCTGACTGCATGGAAAAGCTCAGTTTAGAGTTTAAAACTCTAATGCTGGCTGAAAGGAAAAAGTTCAGTTTAGGGTTTAAAACTCTAATGCTGACTAAAAGGAAAATTCAGTTTAGGGTTTAAAACCCTAATGCTGATTGCATGGAAAAGCTCAGTTTAGGGTTTAAAACCCTAATGCTGATTGCATGAAAAAGCTCAGTTTAGAGTTTAAAACTCTAATGCTGGCTGAAAGGAAAAGTTCAGTTTAGGGTTTAAAACCCTAATGCTGACTAAAAGGAAAATTCAGTTTAGGGTTTAAAACCCTAATGCTGATTACATGGAAAAGCTCAGTTTAGGGTTTAAAACCCTAATGCTGGCTGAATGAAAGAGTTCAGTTTAGGGTTTAAAACCCTAATGCTGACTAAAGGAAAAATTCAGTTTAGGGTTTAAAACCCTAATGCTGACTAAAGGAAAAATTCAGTTTAGGGTTTAAAACCCTAATGCTGACTGCATGGAAAAGCTCAGTTTAGGGTTTAAAACCCTAATGCTGATTGCATGAAAAAGCTCAGTTTAGAGTTTAAAACTCTAATGCTGGCTGAAAGGAAAAAGTTCAGTTTAGGGTTTAAAACCCTAATGCTGACTAAAAGGAAAATTCAGTTTAGGGTTTAAAACCCTAATGCTGATTGCATGAAAAAGCTCAGTTTAGAGTTTAAAACTCTAATGCTGGCTGAAAGGAAAAAGTTCAGTTTAGGGTTTAAAACCCTAATGCTGACTAAAAAGAAAATTCAGTTTAGGGTTTAAAACCCTAATGCTGATTAAAAGGAAAATTCAGTTTAGGGTTTTAAAACCCTAATGCTGATTGGCTGGAGATAAAGCTCGAGAATACTACACGATCTATTTTTGAGTTTTCTTGTTTCAATAGAAGATAAAAGGGAGTTTTGCGGGAACTTACCTTTTGAGTGAATTCCTTATTGCCAAAATGTTTCTTGTACTCGTGTACCTTCTTCTTTGGGCGACACCCGCTTCTTGCATGGTTGTCTTGGATCATTCCTGTTTCAACTTTTCAGACAAAGAACAATTGTTAGTTCGGAAACGACGGTTGGTTCGGTGACCTTGATCGTTCCCAATTGCTTTGTTGCGTCTCTATTTCTGTTGCGAAGTCCCGCCATTGATTTGATTCGAATGGCGAAACCTTTAGACTGCTCAGGCTTGTATTTCCGGATTCTGTGATGATTTGCCTCGTAAGGCCTCTTTTTTCTTTTTTTCCCGTTTTGATTGAAGGTTCTCAACGAGGATTTTATTGGAGGTGTTCTGTGGGAACTTGTACAAAAGGAAGCTATGTGGGGGGGGAATATTTACAAAGTGGATTCTTTGTGCGGATTCTGTACAATGGGGTATGTTGGGTTTTTGTTTCAAAACGGGCTTCCCAGGGTTTGTTGGGGTAAGCTTGTTGGGGAATATTTACAAAAGGACTCGCTGGGGATGTGCTGATGAAATTCCAACGGGGATTTTTTTTTATTTATACTGGGGGGACTTTGTGGGAGATTGTACAAAAGAGAAACTCTTTGGGGTTTTGTACAGGGGGAGACTCTGTGGGGATTTGTCTGAAGGTGGACTTGCTGGGGAAGATTTCAAGATTTCTCTCTTTCTTCTTTACTCCGAAACACTATCAAACGTCATGATTCATCATGCTTGGGTAATCATATCAACGAGATGAGGTGCTTTCCTTCATGAGACGGGATTCCGTGCAAATAAACCTGCCACCTGTCCTTTCCGGTGTGTCCTGAACTCGGGGTTAAAATGCAAAAGGGATTCGGGAAGAAACAAAGAAAGGGGAAAACAAATCAGAAAAGGAATACCCTTTTCGGGACGAGAGAGACTTATCTGAGGAAGATAACGCTGGCTTTAAATGACATGACATGCTCTTTGGACTGGACGTCTGACCTTCTAAGAGCTTGCGTTTTCCTGAACCAGAACGGATCTTTGTGATTCCAAACTGGTGGCACTCTGCCGAAACTTTCTTGGGGTGGCGTCATTCTTTTTCGGCCAACAGCGCCCTTTGCGGGTTTTCGCTGGCTAACCTCTCTCATTTCTCTTCCTGTCATCGCTTGATAGCGCTCTTTGCGAGTTTTTACTAAACAAGCTCTCTCATTTTGGTTTCTCTACTCCCGTCGCCTCGTGGTGCCCGAAGGTTTTCACCGCCGTGAGTCTCTCATTTTATCTCTCTCAATTCAGAGTGTGCCGGTTTCCATTCGTGGTGCTTATTGGTTTCCCACCGTATTTGGGAATTGATTTGAAGGCTTGTGCTTGGTAAAGAAAGGTAGATGATACTAGCTTCTCAAGTGCTCGACGTGCCCCGGTTTTCAATTTCAGGGTGAATGGGATCTTATTGTTAGTGTGACTGAACCTCAGGGAGAGGCTGCCTGCGTATCCTTTCGGAATCAAGTCAAACGTAGTTCAGGCCTCAATCAAATTTTGTTTTTGTTTTCTTTCTTTGTTTTTTTTTTTTTTTTTTCTTCTTTTTTTTTCTTTTTGTAGAGAGGGTTGGGTAGTGTTTGGGGAGTAGTGGGGAATAAAACCTTCGCCATTTTCAAACGTGTCAGGACCACTAGAGTATGATTTAGACGTAGTACCTCTTGACTGCATCTGCATTTACTGCTGTGTCGGGGTCATTTCCTTCGATATCACCTAAATACAATGCTCCTCTTGGCAATATTTTCCTTACGATGTATGGGCCTTTCCAATTTGGGGCGAACTTTCCTTTTGCTTCTTCATGATGCGGTAGAATACGCCTTAGTACCAGCTGACCTACTTCGAAATTCCGGGGTCGGACTTTCTTGTTGTAAGCACAGGCCATTCTTCGTTGGTATAACTGTCCGTGACAAACCGCGGCCATTCGCTTTTCATCAATCAACGTCAATTGCTCTAGCCGAGTCTTGACCCACTCGCTGTCCTCGATTTCTGCTTCGACAATGATTCGAAGCGAAGGAATTTCTACCTCTGCCGGTATTACAGCCTCGGTCCCATAAACCAAAAGATAAGGAGTCGCTCCCACCGATGTGCGTACCGTAGTGCGGTACCCCAATAATGCAAAAGGTAACTGCTCATGCCACTGTCGGGAACTTTGTATTGTTTTCCTCAAAATCTTCTTGATGTTTTTATTTGCAGCTTCCACAGCACCATTGGCTTTCGGCCGATAAGGAGTAGAATTCCTATGCGTTATCTTGAACTGCTCGCATACATCTCCCATCAAGTGACTGTTCAAGTTTGCTGCATTATCTGTAATGATAGTCGCAGGAATACCGAAACGACAGATAAGATTTGAGTGCACAAAATCTACTACAGCTTTCTTAGTGACCGACTTGAGAGTGACAGCTTCTACCCATTTTGTGAAGTAATCGATGGCAACCAGTATAAACCTGTGTCCATTCGAGGCCTTTGGTTCAATTGGTCCAATGACGTCCATGCCCCAGGCGACAAATGGCCAAGGCGCAGACATGGGATGCAGTTCCGTGGGAGGTGCATGAATCAAATCACCGTGCACCTGACACTGATGACATTTCCGAACGAAGCTGAAGCAATCCTTTTCCATGGTCATCCAGTAATAACCTGCTCTAAGGATTTTCTTCGCTAAGACATACCCGTTCATGTGAGGTCCGCACACACCTGCGTGTACTTCGTGCATGATCTTTCTCGCTTCCTCGATATCGACACATCTGAGGAGATTGAGGTCCGGGGTCCTCTTATACAACAATTCGCCGCTCAGAAAGAAACCACTTGCATGTCGCCTAATGGTCCTTTTTTGATCTCCAGTAGCGTGCTCGGGGTATTCTTGTGTCTTCAGGAATTTCTTGATGTCATGGTACCAAGGCTGCGTATTTGATCCCGCCTCGATTACACTGCAGTAACCGTGTCTTTCCTTGATTTGGATTTCCAAAGGATCGACGTGGGCGTTGCCCGGGTAGGGTAGCATTGAAGCCAAAGTAGCAAGTGCATCTGCCAGTTCATTGTGACACCTCGGAATATACCTGAACTCTATTGATGTAAAGCGCTTGCTGAGGTCCTCCACATGTTGTCGGTATGGGATAAGTTTGACATCCCGAGTTTCCCATTCGCCTTGAGCTTGCCGGATGATCAGGTCAGAGTCTCCCATAATCAGCAAGTCTTCGACATCCTGATCGATTGCCATATGCATGCCCATAATGCAGGCTTCATACTCGGCTGTATTGTTTGTGCAAAAGAAACGCAGTCTAGCTGTGGCGGGATAATGCTGACCGGAAGGCGAGATCAAAATTGCCCCAATCCCTACACCCTTGGCGTTCACGGCTCCGTCAAAGAACATCTTCCAAACATGAGCTTCTTCCGAGATCACTTCTACGGTGTTTACCTCTTCATCTGGAAAGTAGGTATCCAATGGCTGGTATTCCTCATCGACCGGATTTTCGGCCAAATGATCAGCTAACGCCTGGGCTTTCATGGCCGTGCGAGTGACATAAACTATGTCGAATTCCGTAAGCAAGATTTGCCATTTAGCCAGTCTCCCAGTAGGCATTGGTTTCTGAAATATATACTTCAAAGGATCCAACCTGCTTATGAGGAATGTAGTGTGGGCTTGGAGATAATGTCTCAGCTTTTGAGCAACCCATGTGAGAGCGCAGCATGTCCTTTCCAGCAGAGTGTATTTGGCCTCGTAGCCGGTGAATTTCTTGCTCAAGTAGTAGATTGCTTGCTCCTTCTTTCCGGTTACGTCGTGTTGCCCGAGGACGCAGCCGAAAGAGTTCTCCAAGACTGTCAGATACAAGAAAAGTGGCCTTCCTGGTTCCGGAGGGACCAAGACTGGGGGATTCGAAAGGTACTCTTTGACTTTATCAAAGGCTTCTTGACACTCAGGTGTCCATTTGATCGCCACATCTTTCCTTAATAGCTTGAATATGGGCTCACACGTGCTTGTCAGCTGGGCAATAAACCGACTGATGTAGTTCAACCTGCCCAAAAGACTCATCACGTCTTTCTTTGTTCTTGGGGGAGGCAGATCTCTGATGGATTTTATCTTAGTTGGATCTAGCTCGATACCTCTCCTGCTTACGATGAAGCCCAAAAGTTTGCCCGACGGAACTCCGAAAGCACATTTGGCTGGGTTTAGCTTCAAGTCATACTTCCTTAGCCTCTCGAAGAATTTCCTCAAGTCTTGGATGTGATTATCCTGTTCTAGACTTGACTATCACGTCATCCACGTACACCTCTATTTCCTGATGCATCATGTCATGGAAAATGGCAGTCATGGCCCTCATGTAAGTAGCTCCAGCATTCTTCAGACCAAATGGCATGACCCGATAACAGTAGGTGCCCCAAGGCGTGGTGAAAGCAGTCTTCTCGGCGTCCTCTTCATCCATCAGTACCTGATGATATCCAGCATAACAGTCTACGAAAGACTGTATCTCGTGTTTGGCGCAATTATCAACTAGGATGTGGATGTTGGGCAGCGGGAAATTATCTTTAGGACTTGCTCTGTTCAGATCTCGGTAATCTACACATACTCGAGTTTTCCCGTCCTTTTTCGGTACTGGAACCACATTCGCCAACCATGTTGTATATTGGACTACCCGGATCACTCCTGTTTTCAGTTGCTTGGTGATCTCCTCTTTAATTTTGTCACTGACCTCGGTTTTGAACTTTCGTTGCTTTTGTTGAACCGGAGGACAATCAGGATGAATCGGCAATTTGTGAACCACTAGATCGACACCTAGTCCCGGCATGTCATCATATGACCAAGCAAACACGTCTTTAAATTCAAGAAGAAGTTGAATTATCGCCTCTCGCGTTTTCTTGTCCGTGTGAATGCTTATCTTGGTCTCCCGGATTTCTTCCGGGGTTCCTAAATTTACCGGTTCAGTGTCATTCAGATTCGGCTTAGGTTTATTCTCGAAATATTCCAACTCTCGGTTTATCTCCCTAAAAGCCTCTTCCGCATCATATTCTGGTTCTGGGTTCATTAATTCGCAGTTAAATAACTCATTGTGATCCGGGCGTGAAGTCCGCAAGCATGTCATATTTAAAGCCGCATTATTAGGACTGAAAAGGAAAATAAAAGGAAAAATGATAAAAATCAGAACAAAAGAAAGAATAGGAAAGCAAATGATGATTTTTTTTATATTTTCTTTGGAAAGTTGGAAGACAACAATGTTTACAACTAGGAATTCAAAGCAACAATAGAAAAGAAGAAAACGTTCAAGTTATGTCCTGGAGATAACTTGTGACACAGGAAAGGTGGCGGGACAGGTCTACCCGGACTTCCGTCTAGTCGGGAATGGCGTGGCCTCCCAGTTTTGAAGTTGGGCGCTCGGCCCCATGTACAACATCTCAGCAGTGCTTGTGCCTTCACCTGGTTGAACCATGTGGACCTCGTAGAGCATCTCTCTCATTGCCCCACATATCTCCTCAATTTCCTCAGCTGTGAAGACCTCATCATCTTCTTCTTCAGTGTACCTCGGCCTGATGAAGGTTGTATATAAATCCGGCAGTGGTTGAGGTAACTTCCAACCCTCATTTCTCCTTTTCTTTGCCCATTCTTCGTCTGCTGGAGTAGGTTTGAAACCTAGTCCAAAAGGTTTCTTGATGAATGGCAAAGTAATGGGTTCTGTTATTCCCTGAAGGGTTTGTCCAAGTCCCTTCCCTGGCCTAAATCCGTGCCGGATCATCTCTTTGGCCACCATGACCGAAGCGTTAGACAAGAAAGGCTGGGGGCAAGGTACTCCCTCTTCGTGCTGCTCTGCCAGTACCACCTCGAAAGCTTGATAGACCGTATGTTCGCTCCCTTCTCTCGGTTCAAGATACGGGATGGATGGGTCCCGGTAAATGGCATGTTCGTCTTCCCCATGGACCACGATTTCTTGGTCTTCGTACTCGAATTTCACCATCTGGTGAAGAGTGGAAGGCACGGCTCCTGCCGCATGGATCCAAGGTCTGCCAAGGAGGAAATTGTAGGATGTGTCCATGTCGATCACCTGGAAGGTTACTCGAAATTCGACTGGTCCTATGACCAACAACAGGTCTATTTCTCCCATGGTATCTCTCTTGATGCCGTCGAAAGCTCTTACGCAGACATTGTTGGGTCGGATTCTTCCGGTCCCAATTTCCATTCTTTGTAGCGTGGAGAGCGGGCAAATGTCAACGCCTGAGCCTCCATCCAACATTACCCGCTTGACATAATAGTCTTCGCATTTAACTGTTAGATGCAAAGCCTTATTGTGTGCCGCTCCTTCTGGGGGTAAATCATTCTTGCTGAAAGAGATTTGATTGACGGCGAAGAATCTTTCCGTCATCCGCTCTAGTTGCTCCACCGAGGTTTCAACCGGTACATATGCTTCATTCAGGGTTTTCAGCAGGATCTTTTGATGCTCGGTTGACCTTATTAATAATGACAGCATGGATACTTGCTTAGGATGCTTGCGCAGCTGATCTATCACTTCGTAATCCGGCATTTTCATTTGTTGGAAGAACACTTCCGCTTCTTCAACACTTACGGGCTTCTTTGGCGGGAAGCGCCTTTGTGTGGCGTTGTTCAGTTCTTGGGTATTTGAATACCTTCCAATGAAAGTATTTTCTGGAAGTTCTCCCATGACCTCTTTACCTTTGTACATTACCAAAGTCTTTTGATAATTCCACGGCACTGTGGACGGGTTGGTCATTGGCTTTTGTGGCACGCGTCCGATAACCACTGGCTCATTCAGCCGAGGTGGTTGAATCGTCCCCCGGATCACATAGGCCCCTTTCAGCACGTACATAGGTTTTGTCTTTTTGATCCCGAAGTTCTGCGTCTTCTTGGCTTGACCTCGTGGTATGTAAAGAACTCCACCCTTTGCTGGTACCACTTTCTTCTCCACCTTCTTTTCAGGCTTGCTCTCTGCAGCCTTGGCCTCCTCCCCCTTTTCTGATTTCTGGTCTATTTCAGGCCTCTTCCCCGTGTCGACAATGGCAATTATGGCTTTCAAAGCAGGGTCGAACTCTTTGTATTCACAAATCATGCCGATCAGCGGCCCATTATTGTGAGCGGGCAATGGATTGTTAGTCACATTTGGGATCTCTTCGTCCCTTAGCACTATTTTTCCCTGCTCTATCAAATTTTCGACCACTCTTTTCAATGACCAGCAGTCGTTTGTATCATGTCCCTCGGCTCCTGAATGATAGGCGCATCTGACTCCGGCTTTGTAAGAAGGCGATGTTGGGTTTTGCCTCGTTTGGGGAATTGGTTGCAAGAAACCCAACTGGACTAGCTTAGGGAACAAAGTAGAGTATTGTTCACCGATGGGCGTGAAAGTCCGCCTTCGAGGTGGCTCCTGAGGGCGAAAGTTATTCTGCGGGGGTTGTGGGTTATAGTGGTTGCGGTAAGGGGGCTGATTTCTGGGAGGTGGAGCTGGGCCTCGGTTGGTTTGTTGTGGTGGATGGTTATAAGGTTGGGCATTCATGACCATATAAGGTTGATGAGCATATGTCACATTTGAGTGGGGGTAATAGTGTTGTGGGGCTCTTTCCGGAAAATGGGGCCTGGGATGACGATACTCCCTTGCTTCAGAGGCTGCCATAGTCATTTCTTCCTTCTTCTTCCCCCTTGTCGTTCCTCCGGACCCTCTTTGGACGGCCTGGGAGGTTGCCCTTATGGCTGCTTGACTCAGAATCCTACCTGTTTTCAAGCCATTTTCTACCATCTCTCCAATCTTAATCGCTTCCGCGAATGGCTTACCCATGGCTGACATCATGTTTTGGAAATAGTCAGACTCTTGAGCTTGGAGAAAGGTAGTGACCATTTCCACTTCATCCATGGGAGGCTTCACTCTCGACGCCTGTTCACGCCACTTAATAGCATACTCTCTAAAGCTTTCTGAAGGCTTCTTCTTTAAATTCGACAGAGAGTTTCGGTCGGGCGCAATGTCGATGTTATACTGGAATTGTTTTACAAAATCTCTGGCGAGATCATCCCATATATGCCATCGGGACATTTCCTGATCCATATACCATTCCGAAGCTATCCCTACTAGACTTTCCCCAAAGTATGCCATTAGCAGTTCTTCTTTTCCGCCGGCTCCCCGCAATTGGTTGCAGTATTTCTTAAGATGTGCAATGGGGTCACCGTGCCCATCGTATTTCTCAAACTTGGGGGTCTTGAAACCCGTTGGCAGGTGCACGTGAGGAAACATGCACAGGTCGGCGTAAGAGACGCTCTTTTGCCCGCTCAATCCTTGCATATTCTTCAGACTTTGTTCAAGGCTTCTCATCCTTTTGGCAATCTCATTTTGTTCTGCAAATCTGGGGTTCTGATCCTGCCCGGGTGCAAGCTCGCACTGAGGCGGTAGAGGATTAGTATTGGTAGCGAACCTAGTTGGTTCCATTGAGAACGATGGGGCTTGGAACGTAAAAGATGATGAGTCAAAGCTTGGCTTGTATGTGGTAGGTTGTGCCGTAACCGGGCAAGGCGACGCAGTAAAGATGTTCATGCTTGCATCAGTGGCCGACATTCGGGGATGAGGTTCAGAAGGCGATCCAGCGGAGAAGGCTGAGGTCGCTGGGTACCCGAATGGGGTAGCAGGATAATTTATGGGGACATTAGAAGTCCCACTTGACCTGGAGAATAATTCAGGGAATCCGAGGACGACACTTGGCGGCTCTTTCCCATTGTTCCAGTCGCCCAGCATTTCCAACATGCGGAGCCGTAGGATTCTATTTTCCTCCGCAGTTGTGGATTCAGGTGTGAGGGCGGCTGAGATTGAGCTCTCCTCAGAAACAGGGATCGTTTGCAATGGAATTTCTGAAGACATTTCCACACTTCCTTTCGACCTGGTGAAGTAAGTGTGAGTACTGCTTCTGGCCCTAACAACAGGTGGTTGAACACTTTTCCTTGACCTCGTGAAATATGAGTGCGAGGCCAGACTTTCACCAAACCAACCGTCTTTTCAAAAACCCTGGAAAAATGCTCAATGACAAACGCACGGTTAATTTGTAGCAAATAACAGATAGTTAATCTCACGTTGGGCATGATGCACCTATACAGTTAAGTGGATTACTATATGTTTGCTACGAGAGCATGCGTCATTCCGGCGTTTTTTTTTTGTTAGTTTTCTTTTTTTTCTTTTTGTTTTTATTTATTTTATTTATTTTGCAGTAAAAGAAACGCGACCGGATCCGATGAGGATTGCCTACGTATCACGATGCCTACGTAAATCAGATCATTACGTAGTTCGAAAAACACGAATAAGCGTAAAAGAAACAAACTCTTTATTGTTGAAACGTTCTATTACAAGCTACATTTTGCAAAAGAAAGAGCCAACTTTGAAAATAAACCTAGACTCAAAATAGACTGAAAATCACCCTGATGGAAAAACAGGCAGAAGATGCTAAGATACAGATTTGACCTATGAATGCATTATGGTTTTAAAAATTGGTTTCCGCGGGGCATCGTTCGGCCTTGCCGCGGTCCTAGGTGTGAGATCCCTCTCAAGTTGCTCCAGCTCATGCATAGTCTGCTTGACATAACCCATTACTGCCGAGAGGACGGTAACGCTGGACATGTTCTCACATCGTAGACATTGTCTGGCGATGGCATGGGCAATGGCCTTGATCCTATCTCTGGTTCGCTTCCTTTCTATGAGTAGGCGTTTTATCTGATCGCTACATATCTCGAATACTTGAGTATCCTGTATATGCTGATGCTTCAATCGCCGTACTTCCAACTTCATCTGGGCCATTGAGTCGTACCAGTATCTGCTCTCAATTTGGAAATCCTTGGCCTGATTAACTGCTTTGATCTCAAGTGCAGCCATCTCTCTCTTTATCTTAGCAACAGTCTTCTCGTGGTCGCTTTCCAATTGATTCAGGTATCTGCGATGCTTATCTGCTCTTGTATCCCACTGCGCTTTGAGCTCTGCTATGACATCTTCAGACTTCTCCAAACCATCTTGCCATTCTCTGACCTCGCTTTTTAGCCTTTTGATCAAGTGCTCGTCTGATCTACGCCTTGGTTGTTTGTCTGCATCCAACCTTATCTGTTTGATCTGGGCTCTGAGCATTTCATTTTCTTGAATTAACCTGTTCCGCTCTCCCATATCGGTGGCAATTTGCACGTTGTGCTCGTATTTCATGCCTTCTACTTGTTGCTTTAACCTGCTGATTTCGGCATAATAGCCTCTTTCCTTTGCTAACCAATCCCAATGCCTTTGCGATGACTCGGTGAAATTTCGGATATGGGGTCTCTTAGCTGGCCTTTCATGCTCGAGTTCCCTTCTATACCATGCAAGGTAACCTGGCGCCATTTCCCCTTTGGCTCAATCCCGCACGCAAGTATCTGATTTCAAGTGTTGACTCTCATTCCAGATTTGGCGAATCTTTGCTTCTGGGAACTGTCCGTTAGGACTTATCTCAACTGCTTGAGCGCTAAGATCTTCCTCATGAGGTACTGTCTGGCATCTTCCGAATTGTCTCAAAAATCGGCTGGGTGCGTAAGGTTGAATGCTCTTAAGCCCCATCAGCAAGAAATGAGTTTTAGCCGCCGACATATATAAGATCTCATCAACAGGCAACCATCCCAACGTCCATTGTATTTGGCTGGCAGTAAGAGCTTGCAAGAACGAGGTCCATGCCAGGACTCCTTTGGGCCAAATGATCTCTCTGGTTCTCGTGTAAGATTCTTCTATGCGGGTCTTTTCCGGGGAACCATGGCTCAAAATCTCGGAATGATGGCAGAGGTGCTCGGTCATCCATATCTGTAGGAGCAAGTTACAACCTTCGAAGAAATTTCCCCCAGCTTTACAAGCTGTGAGAGCTCGAAAGATGTCGGATACCACCATAGGCGCGAGAGTACTGTCACTTTGCGTGAGTAAAGTGCTGACGACCCCAGATATCTTCAAATCAATGTTTCCATCTTTCCTGGGAAATACCAGAAGACCCAGAAACGTTATCATGAACGCCACCCGTCTGTGCTCGTCCCACTTCTGACGAACTCCTTTGCTGCACAGTTTGTTGATTGGATTATTGAATCCCCCCTCGTGACCGTATCTATCATATATGAAGCATGGAGTACAGAATCCGGCTGCTAGATCCGGGTTGTGGACTGTTCTAGGTATTTTCAATGAATCCAGGAACCGATGTACCGTGACGACTCTTGGGGCGACCAAGTATTTTTCCCTCAACGGAAGTTCAGTATTCCCGATGTATCCGGCCATTTCTTCCAAAGTCGGGGTGAGTTCAAAATCAGAGAAATGGAAAACATTGTGCGCCGGGTCCCAATAGGTAATCAAAGCTCTTATGATATCTCCCCGGGGCTGGACTTCCAACAGACCCACAAGACCTTTCAGATATTTCTTAACCTCATTTTGTCCTTCAACACCTAGATCATTCCACCATAGCCGTAACTTGACAGGGATTTTGGTCATTATTGAAAAATGTTCATTTTGCATCGTGCTCATCCTGCACATTTATTAAGGTGATTTTAACAAAACGACTTGACTCAAAATATTTTAAACAGAGGGGATCAAGTTTTGAACACGGCCTTTAAACACTTCGGGGATGAAGAGTTTAAGGCTGTGCGGGTCAACTGGACAAAAATGCTAAACAAGACCCAAAAGGTGGCTGTTTATGCAAAGTCAGCCTTCCGGCGTCCCTTTCGGGAACGTTTGGCTATTTATGACAAAACAGCGTCACCTGATTTATTTATGACCCTTTTAAAATTTGACACACATTTTTTTTATTTATTTATTGATTTTGGCTGTTTTAGCAAAAATGGGGGTTGAACCCGACGAGGGTTGCCTACGTATCTCACATCCGGTGAGAATCAAACCGGCGTAGTTCGGGCTATCGTAAAATAGGAAAAAATCGAATAAACCTAGAAATCAGGGATGCGTATTTTTTTACATTTTTTTTGAAAAGAGATAAAGATTAAAGAAACTATTTATTTTTTATATTATTTTTTTTTTAGGAAAAATTTGGACTATTAGTCTGAATTCATAAAAGGGGTACTACGAAAGAAACAACACATCTTTTTGAATTATGAATTTTCGATTTTTTTTTTTACTTTTAAAATAAATACCTTTTCTTTTTTTTTTTGATTTTGAAAGTGATAAAAGAAAATTTTTATATTTTTGTTTTAATAACTCTCAATAAACAAGACAGTTTTTTTTAGAAAAATTCCGGCGAGGTTTTGACACTACTTGGACATTGGTTTTATTTTCTAAAAATAAGTAATTATCTCCCCTACGCTGCTATTTTCCCCTTTTTTTAGGAACCGGTCGACATGCGGAACCGAAGCAAATAAATGCACAACACAGATAGGAATGCAGCATGATGGTCTTTTCCATTTCAGGTTGCCTGTCCTAGACGGACCCAACCCCTGTGTTGAGTCCCCTAAGTCAAATGCAATATGATGCAAATAAGCGTTCCTACTAGGGATCCGGCATGAAGTTTCGTTATACTAGGTTTAAACCTTGGTATTTGTTCTAGACTGTGTACCCGAGCGGACAACTCGAGTCGAGGAGGGGGCTACGTACCGGGGACCCGCGAGATCGTCCGGCTTTGTAACTTGTCCGACCTCTTTCTTATTTCAGGTATTGACACTAACAGAATAGGGAGTCTCGACCAGCGAGCTTCTCCCCGGAGGTAAGAAGAGAAGGGTTTCGGCACAGTTTATATACAGTTCAGATAATATCAAAGCGGTAAAAGACAACATTTAGCACGTTATGCACAACACGTAATAAAGATCAGATAATAAAGCCAAGTATAACAATTATTCTAAGCTCGAATTCTTGAACCCTGAACCAGTGGTTCTGGGTTCTCTTTCCCCAGCAGAGTCGCCAGAGCTGTCACACCTCCTTTTCGCGCGCCCGTCCCCGAAGGGTTAAATACGCGGGTGGAGTTTTTCCAATTTAAAAGACAATATTCGAAATGGGATTATTTATTTAATTCAGAGTCGCCACTTGGGAAAGGTTTGGTTTTAGTGTCCCAAGTCACCGGTTTATCTTGAATCCCAAATCGAGGAAATTTTCGACTTTTCCAAATGAAGTCTGCGAACCAGAAATTCTAAGTAAGGAATTCTGTTGACCCGAGGGAAGGTGTTAGGCACCCTCGAATCCCGTGGTTCTAGCACGGTCGCTTAAATTGTTATAATGGCTAAGTATCTGATTTAAATACAGGTTGTGACTTATGTGCTTTTATTAAGTTTAAACCGCTTTTATTATTACCATTTATTTTATAGAATTGCAACGTCGTGAAAATGCATCTCGAACCACGTCATAGTCAATGCACCCGTAGTTGTTAATACATTTTGACTCCGTTGAGACTTGGATTTGGGTCACATCAATGTGCACCCGATTTTAAGAATATAATTTACTTAAAGTTGCGCCTAAAGAATCTAAATGCGTTATTATCTTTGGGGAAGGCAGTGGAATTCACTAAACAGTCCGTCCCAAATTCTAAGTAATTATCATGATCAATTGTTGAGGGCCCCGCAATTTGCATTTTTATTCGGCGAGGCTCGTCTCATTATTTTAGAAGGGTACCCTACAGTGGCTACATTTCTACTACGTTTATCTTTAAAGGGAAAGATGATACCGAACTTTGCTTGTTTGAGCAAATACAGACTGAATCCTTATTATGTTTGCTGAACCTAAATTTGTTTGATTACCTGATTGATTGTCCATGAGGTGAGAGTTACCTCATGCTTTGTCTTCATCGAGTGAATACGCTTATTAATCTGCTAAGTGAGATTGCAAACAAACTAACAACATGTATTGAGTTCTGTTTAACAACCTCCAAATTCTATTTTAACACTCTAACCTATTTGAAATTGATAAACGAAATCGGCTGTTTATTAGGAAAATTACTACTAATTGAACTTAAGATGACTATTAGTTTTTCTCAACAATCATCACATTATTTCGAAACAAAGAATCTATACCGAAACCCGATATCGAACCTGCATTGGAACAAATAAAACTAACAGGAGAACTGGCATTCATAGCCAGACTCTTAATGTGACTGCATGAGAGTTTGTTTGGGATAAATTTATCCCAGACCTAATACCACAGATTTGTCAATTCAGTGGTCTAGGCAAAAATACATACAAGTGCCTGCCATGACTCTATGTTATACAGTCATAACTAAGCCAAACAGAGCGTTATACTGAATGAATGTATACTAAATCAGACATGCTGTCTATGTCATACTGTCATTACTATTGAACAATGTTATCTAATAGTCTATCTCAAACAGAATGTATGCTAGTTTATACAAAGTATTTGCAGTTTGCAGTAAAAATACAATCCCAACTAACATTCGACCTATTTTTAACACCCATGTTATAACATGAACAACTGTTCGTTTCTTTATTTCTGTTTCAACTTCAAACTTTCAACAATACAAGGTTTCAGAGGTTGTGTACCTGGAAATATTTGACAATTGAAGAAAAGGGGAGTCAGCAGAGTACAATGACAACAAAATGCAGCAGCAATCACAACACTATCAGTAGCAGCAGGGCAGAATAGCAGCAGGCAAAGCAATACAGCAAGAAACAGGCTCGAGTGCAGAAATGCCACTATGGCCAATAGAAAGCAATAGCCAAATGACAGCAACACCCAGTGGAGTAGAATCAGAACTCCAAGCAGACCAAATCAGTCGTAAACCAATGGAAAACACTTGACTAAATAGACACAACTGGAACTTCAAAGAATCAGAATTGATTTCAACAAGTTGAACAACTCAAAACCCAAATAACAAATAGGAAGAAGCAATTTCTGATTGTAGATTGTATACTTTCTATCTCTTAACCTCCCTCTATCTGTGTTTTCCTAAAATCAGTTCTATCCTTTTCAATCCTCTCAGTCTAAATATCCCTCTATGTCTGTATCTCTTTGTATGTCTTTCGAGCTCTCTCTTTCAAAACTCCTCACAGTGTGTTTCCCCTTCTTCCTGTATTTTCTGATCTCCTCCCTTCATCTCTGTATGCCCATCCTTTTATAAGCCTTCATATTACCCCTTTTACAGCCTGATAGATTATCACCAATACCCCTCCCATGTGCCTCCCATTTTCCATCCCAACTTTAGCTAATTAAGTATTAGACCCCATTCACATTCCCTGGCAGATTCAACTTTTCCATTTTATTAACTAAAAGCAAGTATGGGCAGTAGAATATATCTGACAGCATATGCTGTCAAACCATTTTAAAATTGAAAGCCCTTTTATGCAGGAAAACAGGCTGTGCACAAAGCACATGAGGTGCACCAATGCACATGCTGTGCACGAGTGCACATGCCTTCCAATTCAGAATTTAAACCAAACAATCCTTTTTACATTACTGATCAATTCAAACAACTATAAGTAAACAAAAACTGGTTCTTAATTGACTCAACAAATGCTTAGCAGAAGTAAATCGATTTGTTATTGTTCGGACAGTTGAAATTAATTGACGACACATGTCGACTCGACTATATTAGCATTAACATACACAATCGTAACCAAAAATCCGACATTTAACAGTATCGACCCATAATTCGAATTATACTGACTGAGCAAAGTGGTACTCGAGGAACCAATTGCTCAGTCAACATTTGAAGCTCAATTATTGTACAACAAATACATATGTCTTATCAGAATAGGAGGGGGGATTTTAGACAAACAAACAGAGGTTCAGGCAAAGCGGTTGAAGCACAGTTGATAGAAGTCAAGGACAGAAAACGAACAGACCCTTACAACAATCAAACGAACCAAAACAACTAAGAAAAGAAAGAAACTCACCTTAAACCGCAAAAGATCAAAACCTTAACTCGGACTTGGTCAGGCCTTTCTTAAGGCTGAACGGACTTTAAACGAAGTGTTTCTCAGATGAGAAACACTTTGATTAAAGTCCATTAGACCTTAATCTCTTCGGTTGAACCAGTGACGGAGGAACACAAAATTTTCAAAACTTAGATCTGGGATTCAGGCTTCCCTGATCAGATTCGGACCAAACCAAGTATGGTTTGGTCACGAGGAGGGTCTGGGGAGTGTCTGGTGTGAAGCTGGGGTTGGTTGGTGTAGATCGAGTTTTGACTCGAATCTTCAAATGAAGATTCGAGGACCTGGAGGGTGATTCGAACTAAACGGTTAACAGGTCTATGTTCAGGGTGGTGAGGGGGTTCTATGGTGTTCAGGGCAAGGTCACCGGCGTTCATGCCGCCGGTTTTTCATGGTGAGGAGTACAGGGGCGGCTCTAGGGTTTGTGGGTTTGGGTGAAGACGACGAGGCTTGGGGTATTGGATAGGGGGGTAGGGTACGATTATGAACTTATATAGTTAGTGGGTGGACGGATCTCGACCGTTAGATCAATTTAGATCTACGGTCTGGATCTGGTGGTTAAATGGAACGGTGTCGTTTCAAGTGTTGAGGGTTTGGGTTCGGTCCGGTTGTAAACGGGTCGGGTTCCTCAGTGGGTTGTGGGGAAGTGATCTTGGCCGTTGATCAATCTGAGATCAACGGCCCAGATCACACTGGACTAAAACGTCGTCGTTTGGACGTCCTGGGCATCAGGTGGCCTGGACCGGGCAGGCCTGGGTCTTGGGCTGTTTGTTTGGGCCAATTTTGTTAAAATTGGCCCAAGTCCGGAAGGGAAGGGGTCCTTTCTTTATTTCCTTTTTCTTATTTATTTTAAAACAAAACTAAACCAAAAAATCAAATTAAAATTAAATACACACTCAATACAATTATTTGCGCACACACTAAAATATTTCAAAACAGGTAAAGTCAAACAAAATAAAATCATGGACGAAGATGCCTATTCATGATTTTCTATTTAACGACCGGATTACGGTTCGAATTATGCAGGACACATATATTTTTTTTGAATTTTGTTTTAATAAAGTAAATAAATAAAAATGGGCCGAAATCACAAATAAATCAACAAGGTGCCGCACAGAAATCCAAAAATTGTACAGCAGGGCCAATTATTATTTTTTATTTCTTTTTGGAGCGATTGTCGTGCGAAACAAAAATCACGTGCTCACAACTGCCCCTCTTTGTTCGGAAACACGAAGGGTTTTCGTGCAAAGATAAAGTGAGCGTGTATGAGCGATTTTTGCCTATAGACCACTCCGTATGAAGCATGTTTTTTTTTGAAAGATCTGACCGAATCTTGCTTCAAAGATTTCCTACATATCCTGGGCTAAACAGGAATCAGGTCAATGTAGTTCGAGAAGTTTTGGTAGCTGGGACTACCATGGGATTGCAATGCTTGCTGCTACTGCTGCTGCTGTTGTCACTGCTACGTCACTGACCGCCTTATTACAACCAAACGAAAATTGGAAACTGAACTAACTACTTATATGCATGTCAACTGCTAGTTACAAGATTCCTATCTATGATTCTTTTACGACTTGATCTTGGGTCTTAGCTGATTCTGCTTGTAGACTCCGATCTGAATCCTGATGCTTGCGAGTTGTGGCGACCTGTTTAATCTCTGGGATACTGAGTGAGACGCGATTGGCAGGGTTTAAGACCTTAGTCAAATGTTGGAGTCGATCATGCTCTCCATTCACTCTGATATCTCGGGATGTCTTCTTTTGTCTTTTTCTTCTTTGATTCTGAGTTGAGACTCATCTCGTGGGTCATTTCGATCCGTGTGGCTCGAGGTTAGACCTGCGGGAGAAAACAAACGGACGAAATTTTCTGCCCTAATGCTGACTAAAGGAAAATTCAGTTTAGGGTTTAAAACCCTAATGCTGATTGCATGGAAAAGCTCAGTTTAGAGTTTAAAACTCTAATGCTGGCTGAAAGGGAAAAGTTCAGTTTAGGGTTTAAAACCCTAATGCTGACTAAAAGGAAAATTCAGTTTAGGGTTTAAAACCCTAATGCTGATTGCATGGAAAAGCTCAGTTTAGAGTTTAAAACTCTAATGCTGGCTGAAAGGAAAAAGTTCAGTTTAGGGTTTAAAACCCTAATGCTGACTAAAAGGAAAATTCAGTTTAGGGTTTAAAACCCTAATGCTGATTGCATGAAAAAGCTCAGTTTAGAGTTTAAAACTCTAATGCTGGCTGGAAGGAAAAAGTTCAGTTTAGGGTTTAAAACCCTAATGCTGACTAAAAGAAAAATTCAGTTTAGGGTTTAAAACCCTAATGCTGATTGCATGAAAAAGCTCAGTTTAGAGTTTAAAACTCTAATGCTGGCTGGAAGGAAAAAGTTCAGTTTAGGGTTTAAAACCCTAATGCTGACTAAAAGGAAAATTCAGTTTAGGGTTTAAAACCCTAATGCTGATTGCATGAAAAAGCTCAGTTTAGAGTTTAAAACTCTAATGCTGGCTGAAAGGAAAAAGTTCAGTTTAGGGTTTAAAACCCTAATGCTGACTAAAAGGAAAATTCAGTTTAGGGTTTAAAACCCTAATGCTGATTGCATGGAAAAGCTCAGTTTAGAGTTTAAAACTCTAATGCTGGCTGGAAGGAAAAAGTTCAGTTTAGGGTTTAAAACCCTAATGCTGACTAAAAGGAAAATTCAGTTTAGGGTTTAAAACCCTAATGCTGATTGCATGGAAAAGCTCAGTTTAGAGTTTAAAACTCTAATGCTGGCTGAAAGGAAAAAGTTCAGTTTAGGGTTTAAAACCCTAATGCTGACTAAAAGGAAAATTCAGTTTAGGGTTTAAAACCCTAATGCTGATTGCATGGAAAAGCTCAGTTTAGAGTTTAAAACTCTAATGCTGGCTGAAAGGAAAAAGTTCAGTTTAGGGTTTAAAACCCTAATGCTGACTAAAAGGAAAATTCAGTTTAGGGTTTAAAACCCTAATGCTGATTGCATGAAAAAGCTCAGTTTAGAGTTTAAAACTCTAATGCTGGCTGAAAGGAAAAAGTTCAGTTTAGGGTTTAAAACCCTAATGCTGATTGCATGAAAAAGCTCAGTTTAGAGTTGAAAACTCTAATGCTGGCTGAAAAGAAAAGTTCAGTTTAGGGTTTAAAACCCTAATGCTGACTAAAAGGAAAATTCAGTTTAGGGTTTAAAACCATAATGCTGATTACATGGAGAAGCTCAGTTTAGGGTTTAAAACCCTAATGCTGGCTGAATGAAAGAGTTCAGTTTAGGGTTTAAAACCCTAATGCTGGCTAAATGGAAAAAAGTTCAGTTTTGGGTTTAAAACCCTAATGCTGACTAAAGGAAAAATTCAGTTTAGGGTTTAAAACCCTAATGCTGATTGCATGGAAAAGCTCAGTTTAGGGTTTAAAACCCTAATGCTGATTGCATGAAAAAGCTCAGTTTAGAGTTTAAAACTCTAATGCTGGCTGAAAGGAAAAAGTTCAGTTTAGGGTTTAAAACCCTAATGCTGACTAAAAGGAAAATTCAGTTTAGGGTTTAAAACCCTAATGCTGATTGCATGAAAAAGCTCAGTTTAGAGTTTAAAACTCTAATGCTGGCTGAAAGGAAAAAGTTCAGTTTAGGGTTTAAAACCCTAATGCTGACTAAAAAGAAAAATTCAGTTTAGGGTTTAAAACCCTAATGCTGATTAAAAGGAAAATTCAGTTTAGGGTTTTAAAACCCTAATGCTGATTGGCTGGAGATAAAGCTCGAGAATACTACACGATCTATTTTTGAGTTTTCTTGTTTCAATAGAAGATAAAAGGGAGTTTTACGGGAACTTACCTTTTGAGTGAATTCCTTATTGCCAAAATGTTTCTTGTACTCGTGTACCTTCTTCTTTGGGCGACACCCGCTTCTTGCATGGTTGTCTTGGATCATTCCTGTTTCAACTTTTCAGACAAAGAACAATTGTTAGTTCGGAAACGACGGTTGGTTCGGTGACCTTGATCGTTCCCAATTTCTTTGTTGCATCTCTATTTCTGTTGCGAAGTCCCGCCATTGATTTGATTCGAATGGCGAAACCTTTAGACTGCTCAGGCTTGTATTTCCGGATTCTGTGATGATTTGCCTCGTAAGGCCTCTTTTTTTCTTTTTTTCCCGTTTTGATTGAAGGTTCTCAACGGGGATTTTATTGGAGGTGTTCTGTGGGAACTTGTACAAAAGGAAGCTATGTGGGGGGGGGGAGAATATTTACAAAGTGGATTCTTTGTGCGGATTCTGTACAATGGGGTATGCTGGGTTTTTGTTTCAAAACGGGCTTCCCAGGGTTTGTTGGGGTAAGCTTGTTGGGGAATATTTACAAAAGGACTCGCTGGGGATGTGCTGATGAAATTCCAACGGGGATTTTTTTTTTATTTTTTTATTTATACTGGGGGGACTTTGTGGGAGATTGTACAAAAGAGAAACTCTGTGGGGTTTTGTACAGGGGGAGACTCTGTGGGGATTTGTCCGAAGGTGGACTTGCTGGGGAAGATTTCAAGATTTCTCTCTTTCTTCTTTACTCCGAAAAACTATCAAATGTCATGATTCATCATGCTTGGGTAATCATATCAACGAGATGAGGTGCTTTCCTTCATGAGACGGGATTCCGTGCAAACAAACCTGCCACCTGTCCTTTCCGGTGTGTCCTGAACTCGGGGTTAAAATGCAAAAGGGATTCGGGAAGAAACAAAGAAAGGGGAAAACAAATCAGAAAAGGAATACCATTTTCGGGACGAGAGAGACTTATCTGAGGAAGATAACGCTGGCTTTAAATGACATGACATGCTCTTTGGACTGGACGTCTGACCTTCTAAGAGCTTGCGTTTTCCTGAACCAGAACGGATCTTTGTGATTCCAAACTGGTGGCACTCTGCCGAAACTTTCTTGGGGTGGCGTCATTCTTTTTCGGCCAACAGCGCCCTTTGCGGGTTTTCGCTGGCTAACCTCTCTCATTTCTCTTCCTGTCATCGCTTGATAGCGCTCTTTGTGAGTTTTTACTAAACAAGCTCTCTCATTTTGGTTTCTCTACTCCCGTCGCCTCGTGGTGCCCGAAGGTTTTCACCGCCGTGACTCTCTCATTTTATCTCTCTCAATTCAGAGTGTGCCGGTCTCCATTTGTGACGCTTATTGGTTTCCCACTATCTTTGGTAATTGATCTGAAGGCTTGTGCTTGGTAAAGAGAGGTAGATGATACTAACTTCTAAACTGCTCGACGTGCCCCGGTTTCAATTTCAGGGTGAATGGGATTTTATTGTTGGTGTGACTGAACCTCAGGGAGAGGCTGCCTACGTATCCTTTCGGAATCAAGTCAAACGTAGTTCAGGCCTCAATCAAATTTTGTTTTTGTTTTCTTTCTTTGTTTTTTTTTGTTTTTTTTTCTTTTTTTTTTCTTCTTTTTTTTTTGTAGAGAGGGTTGGGTAGTGTTTGGGGAGTAGTGGGGAATAAAACCTTCGCCATTTTCAAACGTGTCAGGACCACTGGAGTATGATTTAGACGTAGTACCTCTTGACTGCATCTGCATTTACTGCTGTGTCGGGGTCATTTCCTTCGATATCACCTAAATACAATGCTCCTCTTGGCAATATTTTCCTTACGATGTATGGGCCTTTCCAATTTGGGGCGAACTTTCCTTTTGCTTCTTCATGATGCGGTAGAATACGCCTTAGTACCAGCTGACCTACTTCGAAATTCCGGGGTCGGACTTTCTTGTTGTAAGCACAGGCCATTCTTCGTTGGTATAACTGTCCGTGACAAACCGCGGCCATTCGCTTTTCATCAATCAACATCAATTGCTCTAGCCGAGTCTTGACCCACTCGCTGTCCTCGATTTCTGCTTCGACAATGATTCGAAGCGAAGGAATTTCTACCTCTGCCGGTATTACAGCCTCGGTCCCATAAACCAAAAGATAAGGAGTCGCTCCCACCGATGTGCGTACCGTAGTGCGGTACCCCAATAATGCAAAAGGTAACTGCTCATGCCACTGTCGGGAACTTTGTATTGTTTTCCTCAAAATCTTCTTGATGTTTTTATTTGCAGCTTCCACAGCACCATTGGCTTTCGGCCGATAAGGAGTAGAATTCCTATGCGTTATCTTGAACTGCTCGCATACATCTCCCATCAAGTGACTGTTCAAGTTTGCTGCATTATCTGTAATGATAGTCGCAGGAATACCGAAACGACAGATAAGATTTGAGTGCACAAAATCTACTACAGCTTTCTTAGTGACCGACTTGAGAGTGACAGCTTCTACCCATTTTGTGAAGTAATCGATGGCAACCAGTATAAACCTGTGTCCATTCGAGGCCTTTGGTTCAATTGGTCCAATGACGTCCATGCCCCAGGCGACAAATGGCCAAGGCGCAGACATGGGATGCAGTTCCGTGGGAGGTGCATGAATCAAATCACCGTGCACCTGACACTGATGACATTTCCGAACGAAGCTGAAGCAATCCTTTTCCATGGTCATCCAGTAATAACCTGCTCTAAGGATTTTCTTCGCTAAGACATACCCGTTCATGTGAGGTCCGCACACACCTGCGTGTACTTCGTGCATGATCTTTCTCGCTTCCTCGATATCGACACATCTGAGGAGATTGAGGTCCGGGGTCCTCTTATACAACAATTCGCCGCTCAGAAAGAAACCACTTGCATGTCGCCTAATGGTCCTTTTTTGATCTCCAGTAGCGTGCTCGGGGTATTCTTGTGTCTTCAGGAATTTCTTGATGTCATGGTACCAAGGCTGCGTATTTGATCCCGCCTCGATTACACTGCAGTAACCGTGTCTTTCCTTGATTTGGATTTCCAAAGGATCGACGTGGGCGTTGCCCGGGTAGGGTAGCATTGAAGCCAAAGTAGCAAGTGCATCTGCCAGTTCATTATGACACCTCGGAATATACCTGAATTCTATTGATGTAAAGCGCTTGCTGAGGTCCTCCACATGTTGTCGGTATGGGATAAGTTTGACATCCCGAGTTTCCCATTCGCCTTGAGCTTGCCGGATGATCAGGTCAGAGTCTCCCATAATCAGCAAGTCTTCGACATCCTGATCGATTGCCATATGCATGCCCATAATGCAGGCTTCATACTCGGTTGTATTGTTTGTGCAAAAGAAATGCAGTCTAGCTGTGGCGGGATAATGCTGACCGGAAGGCGAGAACAAAATTGCCCTAATCCCTACACCCTTGGCGTTCACGGCTCCGTCAAAGAACATCTTCCAAACATGAGCTTCTTCCGAGATCACTTCTACGGTGTTTACCTCTTCATCTGGAAAGTAGGTATCCAATGGCTGGTATTCCTCATCGACCGGATTTTCGGCCAAATGATCAGCTAACGCCTGGGCTTTCATGGCCGTGCGAGTGACATAAACTATGTCGAATTCCGTAAGCAAGATTTGCCATTTAGCCAGTCTCCCAGTAGGCATTGGTTTCTGAAATATATACTTCAAAGGATCCAACCTGCTTATGAGGAATGTAGTGTGGGCTTGGAGATAATGTCTCAGCTTTTGAGCAACCCATGTGAGAGCGCAGCATGTCCTTTCCAGCAGAGTGTATTTGGCCTCGTAGCCGGTGAATTTCTTGCTCAAGTAGTAAATTGCTTGCTCCTTCTTTCCGGTTACGTCATGTTGCCCGAGGACGCAGCCGAAAGAATTCTCCAAGACTGTCAGATACAAGAAAAGTGGCCTTCCTGGTTCCGGAGGGACCAAGACTGGGGGATTCGAAAGGTACTCTTTGACTTTATCAAAGGCTTCTTGACACTCAGGTGTCCATTTGATCGCCGCATCTTTCCTTAATAGCTTGAATATGGGCTCACACGTGCTTGTCAGCTGGGCAATAAACCGACTGATGTAGTTCAACCTGCCCAAAAGACTCATCACGTCTTTCTTTGTTCTTGGGGGAGGCAGATCTCTGATGGATTTTATCTTAGTTGGATCTAGCTCGATACCTCTCCTGCTTACGATGAAGCCCAAAAGTTTGCCCGACGGAACTCCGAAAGCACATTTGGCTGGGTTTAGCTTCAAGTCATACTTCCTTAGCCTCTCGAAGAATTTCCTCAAGTCTTGGATGTGATTATCCTGTTCTAGACTTGACTATCACGTCATCCACGTACACCTCTATTTCCTGATGCATCATGTCATGGAAAATGGCAGTCATGGCCCTCATGTAAGTAGCTCCAGCATTCTTCAGACCAAATGGCATGACCCGATAACAGTAGGTGCCCCAAGGCGTGGTGAAAGCAGTCTTCTCGGCGTCCTCTTCATCCATCAGTACCTGATGATATCCAGCGTAACAATCTACGAAAGACTGTATCTCGTGTTTGGCGCAATTATCAACGAGGATGTGGATGTTGGGCAGCGGGAAATTATCTTTAGGACTTGCTCTGTTCAGATCTCGGTAATCTACACATACTCGAGTTTTCCCGTCCTTTTTCGGTACTGGAACCACATTCGCCAACCATGTTGTATATTGGACTACCCGGATCACTCCTGTTTTCAGTTGCTTGGTGATCTCCTCTTTAATTTTGTCACTGACCTCGGTTTTGAACTTTCGTTGCTTTTGTTGAACCGGAGGACAATCAGGATGAATCGGCAATTTGTGAACCACTAGATCGACACCTAGTCCCGGCATGTCATCATATGACCAAGCAAACACGTCTTTAAATTCAAGAAGAAGTTGAATTATCGCCTCTCGCGTTTTCTTGTCCGTGTGAATGCTTATCTTGGTCTCCCGGATTTCTTCCGGGGTTCCTAAATTTACCGGTTCAGTGTCATTCAGATTCGGCTTAGGTTTATTCTCGAAATATTCCAACTCTCGGTTTATCTCCCTAAAAGCCTCTTCCGCATCATATTCTGGTTCTGGGTTCATTAATTCGCAGTTAAATAACTCATTGTGATCCGGGCGTGAAGTCCGCAAGCATGTCATATTTAAAGCCGCATTATTAGGACTGAAAAGGAAAAAAAAAGGAAAAATGATAAAAATCAGAACAAAAGAAAGAATAGGAAAGCAAATGATGATTTTTTTTTATATTTTCTTTGGAAAGTTGGAAGACAACAATGTTTACAACTAGGAATTCAAAGCAACAATAGAAAAGAAGAAAACGTTCAAGTTATGTCCTGGAGATAACTTGTGACACAGGAAAGGTGGCGGGACAGGTCTACCCGGACTTCCGTCTAGTCGGGAATGGCGTGGCCTCCCAGTTTTGAAGTTGGGCGCTCGGCCCCATGTACAGCATCTCAGCAGTGCTTGTGCCTTCACCTGGTTGAACCATGTGGACCTCGTAGAGCATCTCTCTCATTGCCCCACATATCTCCTCAATTTCCTCAGCTGTGAAGACCTCATCATCTTCTTCTTCAGTGTACCTCGGCCTGATGAAGGTTGTATATAAATCCGGCAGTGGTTGAGGTAACTTCCAACCCTCATTTCTCCTTTTCTTTGCCCATTCTTCGTCTGCTGGAGTAGGTTTGAAACCTAGTCCAAAAGGTTTCTTGATGAATGGCAAAGTAATGAGTTCTGTTATTCCCTGAAGGGTTTGTCCAAGTCCCTTCCCTGGCCTAAATCCGTGTCGGATCATTTCTTTGGCCACCATAACCGAAGCGTTAGACAAGAAAGGCTGGGGGCAGGGTATTCCCTCTTCGTGCTGCTTTGCCAGTACAATCTCGAAAGCTTGATAGACCGTATGTTCGCTTCCTTCTCTTGGTTCAAGGTACGGGATGGATGGGTCCCGGTAAATGGCATGTTCGTCTTCCCCATGGACCACGATTTCTTGGTCTTCGTACTCGAATTTCACCATCTGGTGAAGAGTGGAAGGCACGGCTCCTGCCGCATGGATCCAAGGTCTGCCAAGGAGGAAATTGTAGGATGTGTCCATGTCGATCACCTGGAAGGTTACTCGAAATTCGACTGGTCCTATGACCAACAACAGGTCTATTTCTCCCATGGTATCTCTCTTGATGCCGTCGAAAGCTCTTACGCAGACATTGTTGGGTCGGATTCTTCCGGTCCCAATTTCCATTCTTTGTAGCGTGGAGAGCGGGCAAATGTCAACGCCTGAGCCTCCATCCAACATTACCCGCTTGACATAATAGTCTTCGCATTTAACTGTTAGATGCAAAGCCTTGTTGTGTGCCGCTCCTTCTGGGGGTAAATCATTCTTGCTGAAAGAAATTTGATTAACGGCGAAGAATCTTTCCGTCATCCGCTCTAGTTGCTCCACCGAGGTTTCAACCGGTACATATGCTTCATTCAGGGTTTTCAGCAGGATCTTTTGATGCTCGGTTGACCTCATTAATAATGACAGCATGGATACTTGCTCAGGGTGCTTGCGCAGCTGATCTATCACTTCGTAATCCGGCATCTTCATTTGTTGGAAGAACACTTCCGCTTCTTCAACACTCACGGGCTTCTTTGGAGGGAAGCGCCTTTGTGTGGCGTTGTTCAGTTCTTGGGCATTTGAGTACCCTCCAACGAAAGTATTTTCTGGAAGTTCTCCCATGACCTCTTTACCTTTGTACATTACCAAAGTCTTTTGATAATTCCACGACACTGTGGACGGGTTGGTCATTGGCTTTTGTGGCACGCGTCCGATAACCACTGGCTCATTCAGCCGAGGTGGTTGAATCGTCCCCCGGACCACATAGGACCCTTTCGGAACGTACATAGGTTTTGTCTTTTTGATCCCGAAGTTCTGCGTCTTCTTGGCTTGACCTCGTGGTATGTAAAGAACTCCACCCTTTGCTGGTACCACTTTCTTCTCCACCTTCTTTTCAGGCTTGCTCTCTGCAGCCTTGGCCTCCTCCCCCTTTTCTGATTTCTGGTCTATTTCAGGCCTCTTCCCCGTGTCGACAATGGCAATTATGGCTTTCAAAGCAGGGTCGAACTCTTTGTCTTCACAAATCATGCCGATCAGCGGCCCATTATTGTGAGCGGGCAATGGATTGTTAGTCACATTTGGGATCTCTTCGTCCCTTAGCACTATTTTTCCCTGCTCTATCAAATTTTCGACCACTCTTTTCAATGACCAGCAGTCGTTTGTATCATGTCCCTCGGCTCCTGAATGATAGGCGCATCTGACTCCGGCTTTGTAAGAAGGCGATGTTGGGTTTTGCCTCGTTTGGGGAATTGGTTGCAAGAAACCCAACTGGACTAGCTTAGGGAACAAAGTAGAGTATTGTTCACCGATGGGCGTGAAAGTCCGCCTTCGAGGTGGCTCCTGAGGGCGAAAGTTATTCTGCGGGGGTTGTGGGTTATAGTGGTTGCGGTAAGGGGGCTGATTTCTGGGAGGTGGAGCTGGGCCTCGGTTGGTTTGTTGTGGTGGATGGTTATAAGGTTGGGCATTCATGACCATATAAGGTTGATGAGCATATGCCACATTTGAGTGGGGGTAATAGTGTTGTGGGGCTCTTTCCGGAAAATGGGGCCTGGGATGACGATACTCCCTTGCTTCAGAGGCTGCCATAGTCGTTTCTTCCTTCTTCTTCCCCTTGTCGTTCCTCCGGACCCGCTTTGGACGGCCTGGGAGGTTGCCCTTATGGCTGCTTGACTCAGAATCCTACCTGTTTTCAAGCCATTTTCTACCATCTCTCCAATCTTAATCGCTTCCGCGAATGGCTTACCCATGGCTGACATCATGTTTTGGAAATAGTCAGACTCTTGAGCCTGGAGAAAGGTAGTGACCATTTCCACTTCATCCATGGGAGGCTTCACTCTCGACGCCTGTTCACGCCACTTAATAGCATACTCTCTAAAGCTTTCTGAAGGCTTCTTCTTTAAATTCGACAGAGAGTTTCGGTCTGGCGCAATGTCGATGTTATACTGGAATTGTTTTACAAAATCTCTGGCGAGATCATCCCATATATGCCATCGGGACATTTTGTGATCCATATACCATTCTGACGCTATCCCTACTAGACTTTCCCCAAAGTATGCCATTAGCAGTTCTTCTTTTCCGCCGGCTCCCCGCAATTGGTTGCAGTATTTTTTAAAATGTGCAATGGGGTCACCGTGCCCATCGTATTTCTCAAACTTGGGGGTCTTGAAACCCGTTGGCAGGTGCACGTGAGGAAACATGCACAGGTCGGCGTAAGAGACGCTCTTTTGCCCGCTCAATCCTTGCATATTCTTCAGACTTTGTTCAAGGCTTCTCATCCTTTTGGCAATCTCATTTTGTTCTGCAAATCTGGGGTTCTGATCCTGCCCGGGTGCAAGCTCGCACTGAGGCGGTAGAGGATTAGTATTGGTAGCGAACCTAGTTGGTTCCATTGAGAACGATGGGGCTTGGAACGTAAAAGATGATGAGTCAAAGCTTGGCTTGTATGTGGTAGGTTGTGCCGTAACCGGGCAAGGCGACGCAGTAAAGATGTTCATGCTTGCATCAGTGGCCGACATTCGGGGATGAGGTTCAGAAGGCGATCCAGCAGAGAAGGCTGAGGTGGTTGGGTACCCGAATGGGGTAGCAGGATAATTTATGGGGACATTAGAAGTCCCACTTGACCTGGAGAATAATTCAGGGAATCCGGGGACGACACTTGGCGGCTCTTTCCCATTGTTCCAGTCGTCCAGCATTTCCAACATGCGGAGCCGTAGGATTCTATTTTCCTCCGCAGTTGTGGATTCAGGTGTGAGGACGGCTGAGATTGAGCTCTCCTCAGAAACAGGGATCGTTTGCAATGGAATTTCTGAAGACATTTCCACACTTCCTTTCGACCTGGTGAAGTAAGTGTGAGTACTGCTTCTGGCCCTAACAACAGGTGGTTGAACACTTTTCCTTGACCTCGTGAAATATGAGTGCGAGGCCAGACTTTCACCAAACCAACCGTCTTTTCAAAAACCCTGGAAAAATGCTCAATGACAAACGCACGGTTAATTTGTAGCAAATAACAGATAGTTAATCTCACGTTGGGCATGATGCACCTATACAGTTAAGTGGATTACTATATGTTTGCTACGAGAGCATGCGTCATTCCGGCGTTTTTTTTTGTTAGTTTTCTTTTTTTTTTTTCTTTTTGTTTTTATTTATTTTGCAGTAAAAGAAATGCGACCGGATCCGATGAGGATTGCCTACGTATCACGATGCCTACGTGAATCAGATCATTACGTAGTTCGAAAAACACGAATGAGGCGTAAAAGAAACAAACTCTTTATTGTTGAAACGTTCTATTACAAGCTACATTTTGCAAAAGAAAGAGCCAACTTTGAAAATAAACCTAGACTCAAAATAGACTGAAAATCACCCTGATGGAAAAACAGGCAGAAGATGCTAAGATACAGATTTGACCTATGAATGCATTATGGTTTTAAAAATTGGTTTCCGCGGGGCATCGTTCGGCCTTGCCGCGGTCCTAGGTGTGAGATCCCTCTCAAGTTGCTCCAGCTCATGCATAGTCTGCTTGACATAACCCATTACTGCCGAGAGGACGGTAACGCTGGACATGTTCTCACATCGTAGACATTGTCTGGTGATGGCATGGGCAATGGCCTTGATCCTATCTCTGGTTCGCTTCCTTTCTATGAGTAGGCGTTTTATCTGATCGCTACATATCTCGAATACTTGAGTATCCTGTATATGCTGATGCTTCAATCGCCGTACTTCCAACTTCATCTGGGCCATTGAGTCGTACCAGTATCTGCTCTCAATTTGGAAATCCTTGGCCTGATTAACTGCTTTAATCTCAAGTGCAGCCATCTCTCTCTTTATCTTAGCAACAGTCTTCTCGTGGTCGCTTTCCAATTGATTCAGGTATCTGCGATGCTTATCTGCTCTTGTATCCCACTGCGCTTTGAGCTCTGCTATGACATCTTCAGACTTCTCCAAACCATCTTGCCATTCTCTGACCTCGCTTTTTAGCCTTTTGATCAAGTGCTCGTCTGATTGACGCCTTGGTTGTTTGTCTGCATCCAACCTTATCTGTTTGATCTGGGCTCTGAGCATTTCATTTTCTTGAATTAACCTGTTCCGCTCTCCCAGATCGGTGGCAATTTGCACGTTGTGCTCGTATTTCATGCCTTCTACTTGTTGCTTTAACCTGCTGATTTCGGCACAATAGCCTCTTTCCTTTGCTAACCAATCCCAATGCCTTTGCGATGACTCGGTGAAATTCCGGATGTGGGGTCTCTTAGCTGGCCTTTCATGCTCGAGTTCCCTTCTATACCATGCAAGGTAACCTGGCGCCATTTCCCCTTTGGCTCGATCCCGCACACAAGTATCTGATTTCAAGTGTTGACTCTCATTCCAGATTTGGCGAATCTTTGCTTCTGGGAACTGTCCGTTAGGACTTATCTCAACTGCTTGAGCGCTAAGATCTTCCTCATGAGGTACTGTCTGGCATCTTCCGAATTGTCTCAAAAATCAGCTGGGTGCGTAAGGTTGAATGCTCTTAAGCCCCATCAGCAAGAAATGAGTTTTAGCTGCAGACATATATAGGATCTCATCAACAGGCAACCATCCTAGCGTCCATTGTATTTGGCTGGCAGTAAGAGCTTGCAAGAACGAGGTCCATGCCAGGACTCCTTTGGGCCAAATGATCTCTCTGGTTCTCGTGTAAGATTCTTCTATGCGGGTCTTTTCCGGGGAACCATGGCTCAAAATCTCGGAATGATGGCAGAGGTGCTCGGTCATCCATATCTGTAGGAGCAAGTTACAACCTTCGAAGAAATTTCCCCCAGCTTTACAAGCTGTGAGAGCTCGAAAGATGTCGGATACCACCATAGGCGCGAGAGTACTGTCACTTTGCGTGAGTAAAGTGCTGACGACCCCAGATATCTTCAAATCAATGTTTCCATCTTTCCTTGGAAATACCAGAAGGCCCAGGAACATCATCATGAATGCTACCCGTCTGTGCTCGTCCCACTTCTGACGAACTCCTTTGCTGCACAGTTTGTTGATTGGATTATTGAATCCCCCTCATGACCGTACCTATCATATATGAAGCATGGAGTACAGACTCCGGCTGCTAGATCCGGGTTGTGGACTGTTATAGGTATTTTCAATGAATCTAGGAACCGATGTACCGTGACGACTCTTGGGGCGACCAAATATTTTTCCCTCAAGGGAAGCTCAGTATTCCCGATGTATCCGGCCATTTCTTCCAAAGTCGGGGTGAGTTCAAAATCAGAGAAATGGAAAACATTGTGCGCCGGGTCCCAATAGGTAATCAAAGCTCTTATGATATCTCCCCGGGGCTGGACTTCCAACAGACCCACAAGACCTTTCAGATATTTCTTAACCTCATTTTGTCCTTCAACACCTAGATCATTCCACCATAGCCGTAACTTGACAGGGATTTTGGTCATTATTGAAAAATGTTCATTTTGCATCGTGCTCATCCTGCACATTTATTAAGGTGATTTTAACAAAACGACTTGACTCAAAATATTTTAAACAGAGGGGATCAAGTTTTGAACACGACCTTTAAACACTTCGGGGATGAAGAGTTTAAGGCTGTGCGGGTCAACTGGACAAAAATGCTAAACAAGACCCAAAAGGTGGCTGTTTATGCAAAGTCAGCCTTCCGGCGTCCCTTTCGGGAACGTTTGGCTATTTATGACAAAACAGCGTCACCTGATTTATTTATGACCCTTTTAAAATTTGACACACATTTTTTTTATTTATTTATTGATTTTGGCTGTTTTAGCAAAAATGAGGGTTGAACCCGACGAGGGTTGCCTACGTATCTCACATCCGGTGAGAATCAAACCGGCGTAGTTCGGGCTATCGTAAAATAGGAAAAAATCGAATAAACCTAGAAATCAGGGATGCGTATTTTTTTACATTTTTTTTTGAAAAGAGATAAAGATTAAAGAAACTATTTATTTTTTATATTATTTTTTTTAGGAAAAATTTGGACTATTAGTCTGAATTCATAAAAGGGGTACTACGAAAGAAACAACACATTTTTTTGAATTATGAATTTTCGATTTTTTTTTACTTTTAAAATAAATACCTTTTCTTTTTTTTTTATTTTAAAAGTGATAAAAGAAAATTTTTATATATTTTTTTTAATAACTCTCAATAAACAAGACAGTTTTTTTTAGAAAAATTCCGGCGAGGTTTTGACACTACTTGGACATTGGTTTTATTTTCTAAAAATAAGTAATTATCTCCCCTACGCTGCTATTTTCCCCTTTTTTTTAGGAACCGGTCGACATGCGGAACCGAAGCAAATAAATGCACAACACAGATAGGAATGCAGCATGATGGTCTTTTCCATTTCAGGTTGCCTGTCCTAGACGGACCCAACCCCTGTGTTGAGTCCCCTAAGTCAAATGCAATATGATGCAAATAAGCGTTCCTACTAGGGATCCGGCATGAAGTTTAGTTATTCTAGGTTCGTAACCTGGGTATTTGTTCTAGACTGTGTACCCGAGCGGACAACTCGAGTCGAGGAAGGGGCTACGTACCGGGGACCCGCGAGATCGTCCGGCTTTGTAACTTGTCCGACCTCTTTCTTATTTAAGGTATTGACACTAACAGAATAGGGAGTCTCGACCAGCGAGCTTCTCCCCGGAGGTAAGAAGAGAAGGGTTTCGGCACAGTTTATATACAGTTCAGATAATATCAAAGCGGTAAAAACAACATTTAGCACGTTATGCACAACACGTAATAAAGATCAGATAATAAAGCCAAGTATAACAATTATTCTAAGCTCGAATTCTTGAACCCTGAACCAGTGGTTCTGGGTTCTCTTTCCCCAGCAGAGTCGCCAGAGCTGTCACACCTCCTTTTCGCGCGCCCGTCCCCGAAGGGTTAAATGCGCAGGTGGAGTTTTTCCAATTTAAGTGACAATATTCGAAATGGGATTATTTATTTAATTCAGAGTCGCCACTTGGGAAAGGTTTGGTTTTGGTGTCCCAAGTCACCGGTTTATCTTGAATCCCAAATCGAGGAAATTTTCGAGTTTTCCAAATGAAGTCTGCGAACCAGAAATTCTAAGTAAGGAATTCTGTTGACCCGAGGGAAGGTGTTAGGCACCCTCGAATCCCGTGGTTCTAGCACGGTCGCTTAAATTTTTATAATGACTAAGTATCTGATTTAAATACAGGTTGTGACTTATGTGCTTTTATTAAGTTTAAACCGCTTTTATTATTACCATTTATTTTATAGAATTGCAACGTCGTGAAAATGCATCTCGAACCACGTCATAGTCAATGCACCCGTAGTTGTTAATACATTTTGACTCCGTTGAGACTTGGATTTGGGTCACATCAATGTGCACCCGATTTTAAGAATATAATTTACTTAAAGTTGCGCCTAAAGAATCTAAATGCGTTATTATCTTTGGGGAAGGCAGTGGAATTCACTAAACAGTTCGTCCCAAATTCTAAGTAATTATCATGATCAATTGTTGAGGGCCCCGCAATTTGCATTTTTATTCGGCGAGGCTCGTCTCATTATTTTAAAAGGGTACCCTACAGTGGCTACATTTCTACTACGTTTATCTTTAAAGGGAAAGATGATACCGAACTTTGCTTGTTTGAGCAAATACAGACTGAATCCTTATTATGTTTGCTGAACCTAAATTTGTTTGATTACCTGATTGATTGTCCATGAGGTGAGAGTTACCTCATGCTTTGTCTTCATCGAGTGAATACGCTTATTAATCTGCTAAGTGAGATTGCAAACAAACTAACAACATGTATTGAGTTCTGTTTAACAACCTCCAAATTCTATTTTAACACTCTAACCTATTTGAAATTGATAAACGAAATCGGCTGTTTATTAGGAAAATTACTACTAATTGAACTTAAGATGACTATTAGTTTTTCTCAACAATCATCACATTATTTCGAAACAAAGAATCTATACCGAAACCCGATATCAAACCTGCATTGGAACAAATAAAACTGACAGGAGAACTGGCATTCATAGACAGACTCTTAATATGACTGCATGAGAGTTTGTTTGGGATACATTTATCCCAGACCTAATACCACAGATTTGTCAATTCAGTGGTCTAGGCAAAAATACATACAAGTGCCTGCCATGACTCTATGTTATACAGTCATAACTAAGCCAAACAGAGCGTTATACTGAACTGAATGTATACTAAATCAGACATGTTGTCTATGTCATACTGTCATTACTATTGAACAATGTTATCTAATAGTCTATCTCAAACAGAATGTATGCTAGTTTATACAAAGTATTTGCAGTTTGCAGTAAAAATACAATCCCAACTAACATTCGACCTATTTTTAACACCCATGTTATAACATGAACAGCTGTTCGTTTCTTTATTTCTGTTTCAACTTCAAACTTTCAACAATACAAGGTTTCAGAGGTTGTGTACCTGGAAATATTTGACAATTGAAGAAAAGGGGAGTCAGCAGAGTACAATGACAACAAAATGCAGCAGCAATCACAACACTATCAGTAGCAGCAGGGCAGAATAGCAGCAGGCAAAGCAATACAGCAAGAAACAGGCTCGAGTGCAGAAATGCCACTATGGCCAATAGAAAGCAATAGCCAAATGACAGCAACACCCAGTGGAGTAGAATCAGAACTCCAAGCAGACCAAATCAGTCGTAAACCAATGGAAAACACTTGACTAAATAGACACAACTGGAACTTCAAAGAATCAGAATTGATTTCAACAAGTTGAACAACTCAAAACCCAAATAACAAATAGGAAGAAGCAATTTCTGATTGTAGATTGTATACTTTCTATCTCTTAACCTCCCTCTATCTGTGTTTTCCTAAAATCAGTTCTATCCTTTTCAATCCTCTCAGTCTAAATATCCCTCTATGTCTGTATCTCTTTGTATGTCTTTCGAGCTCTCTCTTTCAAAACTCCTCACAGTATGTTTCCCCTTCTTCCTGTATTTTCTGATCTCCTCCCTTCATCTTTGTATGCCCATCCTTTTATAAGCCTTCATATTACCCCTTTTACAGCCTGATAGATTATCACCAATACCCCTCCCATGTGCCTCCCATTTTCCATCCCAACTTTAGCTAATTAAGTATTAGACCCCATTCACATTCCCTGGCAGATTCAACTTTTCCATTTTATTAACTAAAAGCAAGTATGGGCAGTAGAATATATCTGACAGCATATGCTGTCAAACCATTTTAAAATTGAAAGCCCTTTTATGCAGGAAAACAGGCTGTGCACAAAGCACATGAGGTGCACCAATGCACATGCTGTGCACGAGTGCACATGCCTTCCAATTCAGAATTTAAACCAAACAATCCTTTTTACATTACTGATCAATTCAAACAACTATAAGTAAACAAAAACTGGTTCTTAATTGACTCAACAAATGCTTAGCAGAAGTAAATCGATTTGTTATTGTTCGGACAGTTGAAACTAATTGACGACACATGTCGACTTCGACTATATTAGCATTAACATACACAATCGTAACCAAAAATCCGACATTTAACAGTATCGACCCATAATTCGAATTATACTGACTGAGCAAAGTGGTACTCGAGGAACCAATTGCTCAGTCAACATTTGAAGCTCAATTATTGTACAACAAATACATATGTCTTATCAGAATAGGAGGGGGGATTTTAGACAAACAAACAGAGGTTCAGGCAAAGCGGTTGAAGCACAGTTGATAGAAGTCAAGGACAGAAAACGAACAGACCCTTACAACAATCAAACGAACCAAAACAACTAAGAAAAGAAAGAAACTCACCTTAAACCGCAAAAGATCAAAACCTTAACTCGGACTTGGTCAGGCCTTTCTTAAGGCTGAACGGACTTTAAACGAAGTGTTTCTCAGATGAGAAACACTTTGATTAAAGTCCATTAGACCTTAATCTCTTCGGTTGAACCAGTGACGGAGGAACACAAAACTTTCAAAACTTAGATCTGGGATTCAGGCTTCCCTGATCAGATTCGGACCAAACCAAGTATGATTTGGTCACGAGGAGGGTCTGGGGAGTGTCTGGTGTGAAGCTGGGGTTGGTTGGTGTAGATCGAGTTTTGACTCGAATCTTCAAATGAAGATTCGAGGACCTGGAGGGTGATTCGAACTAAACGGTTAACAGGTCTATGTTCAGGGTGGTGAGGGGGTTCTATGGTGTTCAGGGCAAGGTCACCGGCGTTCATGCCGCCGGTTTTTCATGGTGAGGAGTACAGGGGCGGCTCTAGGGTTTGTGGGTTTGGGTGAAGACGACGAGGCTGGGGTATTGGATAGGGGGTAGGGTACGATTATGAACTTATATAGTTAGTGGGTGGACGGATCTCGACCGTTAGATCAATTTAGATCTACGGTCTGGATCTGGTGGTTAAATGGAACGGTGTCGTTTCAAGTGTTGAGGGTTTGGGTTCGGTCCGGTTGTAAACGGGTCGGGTTCCTCAGTGGGTTGTGGGGAAGTGATCTTGGCCGTTGATCAATCTGAGATCAACGGCCCAGATCACACTGGACTAAAACGTCGTCGTTTGGACGTCCTGGGCATCAGGTGGCCTGGACCGGGCAGGCCTGGGTCTTGGGCTGTTTGTTTGGGCCAATTTTGTTAAAATTGGCCCAAGTCCGAAGGGAAGGGGTCCTTTCTTTATTTTTTTATTTTTTATTTATTTCCTTTTTCTTATTTATTTTAAAACAAAACTAAACCAAAAAATCAAATTAAAATTAAATACACACTCAATACAATTATTTACACACACACTAAAATATTTCAAAACAGGTAAAGTCAAACAAAATAAAATCACGGACGAAGATGCCTATTCATAGTTTTCTATTTAACGACCGGATTACGGTTCGAATTATGCAGGACACATATATTTTTTTTGAATTTTGTTTTAATAAAGTAAATAAATAAAAATGGGCCGAAATCACAAATAAATCAACAAGGTGCCGCACAGAAATCCAAAAATTGTACAGCAGGGCCAATTATTATTTTTTATTTATTTTTGGAGCGATTGTCGTGCGAAACAAAAATCACGTGCTCACAAGGTTTATCTCCTATGTGAGGGCTCGGCGTATGGTCGAGAAGGGATGTCTAGCTTATTTGGCTTATATTTGCGATTCTAGTGTAGAGGTTCCTTCCATGGATTTAGTACCAGTTGTTCGTGAGTTTCCAGAGGTGTTTCTTGCAGATTTTATGAGGATGTCACCCCATAGAGATATTAAATTCTGGATTGATTTGGTTCTGAGCACTCAGCCAATTTCTATTCCAGAGTTGAAGGAATTAAAGGAGCAGTTACAAGATTTGCTTGATAAGGACTTCATTAGATCTAGTGTCTCGCCCTGGGGTGCGCTCTCTTTGTTCGTGAAGAAGAAAAATGGATCGATGAGGATATAGATTATCGGAGTTGAATTTAACCTTAATTAACCTTGTTTTAATTCAAATCATGTTATAATACTTGATTCGCAAAATCAAAAAAAAATTCCTGTTTTACCTAAATTTAGCTACATGATTTCGATTAACTTAAGGTTAGCGATACTAAAACCCTTACAAATAAGGAACTTAATCAATTTTGCCAAACTGATTTAATAAAGTCATTTTTACGTTATTTTCTTCTCGCTCTAATTATTAGCAGTTTAATCAGTAATAAACAGGCTTAAATATATACTACCTAATAATCAGGTTAAGGCATTGTTTAATATACTCTACAACATGTCTAGTTATGCCAAATGACAGTGATTTACAGGATAATAATACATGAAATAATCTAAATACAATTAAAAAAAATTAAAACTAAATTAGAAATTTAACATTCCATTCTTCATTTCAGCTTACAAAATGTCAAAATTACAGTTGTGTACCTGATATTGCAAATATAAGAAGAAGAAAGTCAGCCACGTAGTACGTAACACAGCAACAACAATAATAACCAGCAATCCCGTCAACAGAAATCCCAGTGACAGATTTGAAAATCAAAATAAAATCCAGAAACACCAACAACAAACAACGGACAGAAACCAAGGGAATTTTCAGATTTGAAAGGCTAATTAATGTTTAACCCTTTATTTCTAAACCCGTATATCAGAATATTTATCAGGTGTGTGCTACTCTCTCTTCTAATTTCCAGCTCCTTTTTTATTTGTATTTTTTCTTTTCTTTTCTTTTTCTTGAAAGTTTTAATATTTTTTGGAATTTTTCTCTCTCTTAAATATTCAGCTCTTTTTTTTCTCTCTCTATCTGTCTTTTTTTTTCAAAATCTGATCAAGTCCTTCCTTTTATTAACATCTTTTAGCATTAAAAAAAATTAAAACCCACTATCTTCCACTCATCCCCCTTTTAATTCCACTAACTAATGTTTTGTCCTCCACTTTATTAAACAAATACCCCATTATATCTTGTCCCTCATGCTTATATTAAACAAATGTATTATTCACCACCATTATATCTTGTCCCCCCATTATTAATTATTTTAATATTATCTTAATTTTAATGGAAAGAACACTCAAAATAAATAATTATTCAGAATTTTAATTCCAAAAATACCCCTCTGCCCTTACTGAAATTATCATTTTACCCCTGAACGTACTGCAAATTACCAAACTACCCCCATCAGCTATAACCAATTCACCTAATTAATTTCAACCCAAAATACAACAAATATGACCAATTTCTAAACAATTTTTTAACAACAAATTCAAACTAAATGATGAACAACAAAGAAACAACTAAAATTATCTTGATTGAACAATATTTTTAACAACAAACAAACCTACTTTCAGATTCAACACCAACAAACATGTATATTCAGATTTCTAAATTCAATAATCATTTGAACTTAAAATTAAATCTAACAACATTACAACCACAATTTCTATATTAAAACTAAACAAAATCATGAAGCAAACTGAAGAAATAATCAAAAATGATAATCAACAAACAAGAAGATCAAACTTATACTAATTTCGGATTCAAGAACAATCAAACAAAGTATGGACATAAATGAAAAGATTCATCAACAATAACAAGCAAGTTTTATTCAAATTCGAATTAAACTCGAATTAAGTTTAAACAAAACAAATAAACATATTCAAATCACTAAACTTCAAATAATCAATTGATCTTTTTAAATTAACTCCAACAAAATTATAACAAAGATACATGATTCAAAAATTTAAAAACCAAAACATAACTTCACATTAAATCACTAAATTAAAACGAACTTTAAACAAAATGAACACGAATTTAATCTACAACAAACAACAGATTCAAGCGATTTAAACTAACATTCTTTTATATTAACATTAAATCCTTTTAAATTAATAAAACAAACTGAAAAATAATCAAATGAATCTTCAATTTAAATCTAGCAACATTATAATTAACGAATCAATTTCTACCTAAAATAAACAAGAAAAATGAATGAAACAAACTGAAGAAAATAAAAAAAAACGATGAACATGAAGTTAATATCAAACATATTTGATTTCAAATCCGAAAAATATCAAACAAATTACGGACAGAAACGAAACTTAAACCAACTAACCGGATCGGAACGACGATGAACTCGAGCCAAGTCTGCCAATGACCTAACGGATCTCGACTTCAACGAAACCCACCTTCCTTTTAAACTCGACGAACTCAAAACGACAAACGACGACCTCGACGGATTGAAACTGAGGAACGACGAGTAGTAGCCATGAGAGCTCGAGCTCGAGCTATAATCAAACTAACGACGATGAAGGGCGAAGCAGCAGCAGCAACGAAGCAGTTAGCAACGCTGCTTAACTGTAGCAGCAACACGAAACAGTAGCAGCGGCATGAATTCATGCTGTCGTCCGACATGGAAGTAGTAGTTCATCGGAGTAGCAGCAGGTGGGCAAAGCAGCAATAGCAACGCTGCTCAACTGGTGGCAGCGACGATGCTCGTTTGGACGAAGCCATGGTCGAAGTCGGCAACCATGAAAGCTTGAGCTCGAGCTCGTTCATGGCTGCTCGGAGACGAAGAAACATCGAAGGTGGTCGACGATGCAATGGACTGTGTGTGACTGGCTGGACAGAGCAGCAGCTGCGCGATGACAGTAGGGTCGTTTGGTCGTTTGGACGAAGAACGAAGAAGAAGTAGCAGCCAAGAACGGCTGCTGCGTGTGTGCGTTTTCCATTGTGTATGTGTTGACGTGTGTGTGTGTGAGTGTGACGGGGTGAGGGTGTGTATGTGTGTGGAGATGGTGAAGAGGATAGCCATTGATGGCTTGCTTGGAGCTTGAGGAAGAAGAACGAAACAGAGGGGGGGGGCGGGCATTCAACAGTGAAAGAAAAGAATGTTAGGGTTTTTTGGGGTTTTTTTGTTTTGTTTTGTGTAAGATAGGGGGGTGTTGGGTATTTGGGTTATGGACTGGGTCGACCCGGTTTAAAATGGACCGGGTCATGGGGAAGGTTGGGTATTTTTTGGGCCTGGGGTTGAAATTTGAAGAAGTGGCCCAATCCGATTTTTCTTTGTATTTTTTCTCTCTTTTCTTTTACTTCCTAATTAATAAAACTAAAATTCTAAATTAAATTACAAACTAAATTATCTTATAAAAAAAACTAATTAACTCTAAAAATAATTATCGCACATTTAAATAGCAATTAACGATAAAATCGCACAATTTAGACGTTAAATGCTAAAAATGCAACGTACATTATTTTTTATGATTTTCTCATTTTGTAAAACAAACTTAAATAAATACTAAATGAAAATGCGACATATTTTATATTTTTATTAATTTAAAATAAATAAACATGCACAGACAAGAATACAAATAATTATACAAAAATACCACAAAAATACAAAAATTGCACACAAAGGAAAATTGTTTTATTTTGAATTTTTTTTTTGGGAGTGATTCTCATATAGGGCAAAATTCACGTGCTCACAGCTGCCCCTCTTTGTCCGAAAACACGAAGGGTTTTCGTGCAAAGATAAAGTGAGCGGATACGAGCGATTTTTGCCCGTTCGAGTACTCCGTGTGAAGCATTTTTTGAAAGATTTGACCGAACCTTTGCTTCAGAGGTTTCCTACATATCCTGGGCTGAACAAGAATCAGGTCAATGTAGTTCGGGAAGTTTTGGTAGCTGGGACTACCATGGGACTGCAATGTTACTGCTGTTGCATGCTACTTTTACTGTTTGCTGACCTCCTTATTACACCATGCTTAAAAGAAAAATCAAGAAGTTAGGTTAGACTACGGATTACAAGATCTTATCTGTCTTCCCCTTGCTCTTGTTTCCTTGCTTTCTTGTCGGCTTGTGTTTCCTCTGGTGCCTTTCTTTCGAAAACTGCTGGGGATGACACTGGCCTTTTTCCTTTTTGAGTATAAGTTTTATTATTCCGTTCTGTCTGCTGGGGACGCTGCTTTCTGCATTAAAGCTTGTTATGCTGAGGATTTTTGTTGTAACCCTCCTCATTACTGCCTTCTGCTTGATCTTGACATGTATTCCTCTGTTCTGCAGGCGGGCTCCTGACTTCAATCTTAACTTTTGAAAGATGACACAACCTCAATTCTCCAGGCGGGATCCTGACTTCAACAATATAACAACCTCCGTTCTGCAGGTAGGATTCTGACTTCAGCAACAACTTAAATGTAACACCTCCATTCTCCAGGCGGGCTCCTGACTTCAGCAACAACTTAAATGTAACACCTCCATTCTCCAAGCGGGCTCCTGACTTTTCAACTAAAAAAAATATAACAACCTCTGTTCTCCAGGCGGGCTCCTGACTTCTTCAACTTTCTCAAAAATTTCATCACCTCCATTCTCCAGGCGGGCTCCTGACTTCTTCAACTTAAAATTTAACAACCTCCGTTCTACAGGCGGGCTCCTGACTTCTTCAACTTAAAATATATCAACCTCCGTTCTCCAGGCGGGCTCCTGACTTCAACAACTTCTTAAATTCTATCACCTCTATTCTCCAGGCGGGCTCCTGACTTCTTCAACTTCTTACATTTTATCACCTCCATTCTCTAGGCGGGCTCCTGACTTCTTCAACTTCTTACATTTTATCACCTCCATTCTCCAGGCGGGCTCCTGACTTCAATAACTTCTCAAAATTTTATCATCTCCATTCTCCAGGCGGGCTCCTGACTTCTTCAACTTTCTCAAAATTTTAACACCTCCATTCTCCAGGCGGGCTCCTGACTTCTTCAACTTAAAATATATCAACCTCCGTTCTCCAGGCGGGCTCCTGACTTCTTCAACTTCTTAAATTCTATCACCTCTATTCTCTAGGCGGGCTCCTGACTTCAATAACTTCTCAAAATTTTATCACCTCCATTCTCCAGGCGGGCTCCTGACTTCTTCAACTTTCTCAAAATTTTAACACCTCTATTCTCCAGGCGGGCTCCTGACTTCTTCAACTTAAAATATATCAACCTCCGTTCTCCAGGCGGGCTCCTGACTTCTTCAACTTCTTAAATTCTATCACCTCTATTCTCCAGGCGGGCTCCTGACTTCTTCAACTGCTTCCTTCAAAATTGGTGTTTTATTCCTCTGAAAATTGCTGGGGATAACACCGATATTTTATTTCATCAATGTGTCATTTTCCTTCCTTAAAGACTATTTCCTTTAAAGCTGGTGCTTTCACTTCCCTGCAACCTGCCGGGAATAACACTGCTGGGGAATTATCTTTCTCCTTTTAATAATGGTGGGGATGATACTGATTATCTTGATTCTTCCAAGATTGTTTTTCTCTTAAAACTTGTATCTCCCTTCTCGTTTACTGCTGGGGATTTTTTCTTCCTTCAACACTTGTGTTATTTTTTCTCTTTCCCAAATGACTATCTGATTTTAAGAAAATTTTCGTAATGAGAGAAAATTTTCTGCCCCAGTTTGATGATCTTCTCTATGACCCTGTCTTTCTGCGGTCAATAATATTTCTTTTCCCTGTTTCAAATCAAAGAAAAATTTATTAGTTTAAAATGGGGGCGAGTGGTCGTGCCACTTCTGCTGAGGATGGTTTTTCCCTTTTCTTTTCCTTTCATTGGTATAAAACTTGCTAGGGAGAATATTGATTGCTGGGGCTGATATTTCTGCTGGGGATGGTTGTCGTTCCTCTTCCTTCCCCGCTCCGTGTCGTCCGACCATTGTGGAGCTTGGTCGAGAATCTGTCGGAGTTGTCCCTGTATCTCGCAAATCTGCTGAGGATCATCTTGGAATTTGATCCATAACTTCCCTTGGAAATTTGGGCCTCTTAGGATCTAGACCCATTCATCATTTGGTCTTGCGACAAACTTCCTTTTGTTTTGTCGTCTTATCTTTGGCTTGTCCTTTTCGCATTTCGCCTTGCACCATTTTGGCAATTGGTAGTAAACTCTGAAAATCTTTTTCAAAAATAAACTACTGGGGAAATGAAATTTTTTTAAACTAAGAAATGAAAGAGTGATAATTTTAAAGATAGAGAAGAAGTCTTTCTGAACAAACGCTGGGGAAAAAGAAAAGAAAAGAACTTATCTGAATGATATAACCAATCCCAATGATCATGTCGTGCATTCCGAATTGGTCAACCCAGTCTATTTATATCAATCAATCTTTTCGGATGGCCTTATCTCGCTGGTGATAAATAATTACTCAACTTTTGCCAAAAGTGGACCTTTTCCGCCAACCTTGCCTTGTCGCCTCATAGTGCCCTTCGAGGGGTTTTTACTAATAAGACTCTCTCATTTCTCTCAACTCCCGTCGCCTCATGGTGCCTGTGAAGGTTTTCACCAATAAGACTCTCTCATTTTATTTTATTTTTCAGTTGGGGATTGGAGCGTTTGTCGACTTGACGTTCTTTGTTGGGGATTCTTTCGGTTATCAATTCCTTTCCAGTTTATGATAACTCTTCTCTGCTCTGTGGGATCAGAGTGTTGTTCCCGACTTCCACGTGCATGAACTTAGCACTTCTCGGATACTGATCGGCAGGTCTTTTTTAGACATCAATAGGGATTTTCGCGTGGAGTTAAAAGAAAAGGCTATCAAAAAGCTTAAATATAATTTTAACGGGTAAAACATTACAACTCTTGGAATCAAACTTTCTTTCCCAAAAATTATAAACACAACTTCTGCCCCAGTTTTTCTTGCTTGGGGATTCTTATTTTTTGTTATACTATGACCGAGCCACGAGGCGCCTACGTATCCTTCTTTGAGGAATCAGGTCAAACGTAGTTCCCACTTCCTTTGTTTTCCTGGTGATTTTCTTTTGTCTTTATTATTGTTTTTCTTTCTTTCTACCTTTTATTTTAATTACTGACTCCAAAAGAGGGATATGAAAGAATAAATAAGGCTCAAAAGGGTAAGCAAATGTTAAAGTGTTTTGATAGAAGAAAGAATTGCCTCCGTCATTTCATTCTCCGATAAAAGCCAACCACAAACAAATGTCAATTACAATCAAAAGGAATCATACATAATATCTCTTAACTGCGTCGGAATTGATAGCCATGCCGACGCATTTTCCTTCGACATCTGTTAAACATAAAGCGCCATTGGACAATACTCTGGTTACAATGAATGGTCATTGCCAATTCGGGGCGAACTTGCCCTTTGCTTCTGCTTGGTGTGGCAGGATTCGTTTCAACACTTGTTGCCCCACTTCAAATTTTCTGGGGCGCACCCTCTTGTTGTAGGCTCTTGCCATTCTCCTTTGATATAACTGGCCATGACACACAGATGCCAATCTCTTTTCATCAATCAAGCTCAACTGTTCCAAACGGGTTTTGACCCACTCATCATCATCAATCTCAGCCTCGGCGATAATCCAAAGGGATGGAATTTCCACTTCCGCCGGTATTACTGCTTCAGTTCCATATACCAACAAATAAGGGGTTTCACCTATTGAGGTTCGGACTGTAGTGCGATAACCCAATAATGCAAATGGTAATTTTTCATGCCATTGCCTGGATCCTTCTACCATCTTCCTCAGTATCTTCTTGATGTTCTTGTTGGCTGCTTCAATAGCTCCATTTGCCTTGGGACGATATGGTGTGCAATTACGATGTGTAATCTTAAATTGTTCACATACTTCTCTTATCAAATTACTGTTAAGATTAGCACCATTGTCCGTGATTATTACTTTCGGGATCCCAAATCTACAGATGATATGGGAATGGACAAAATTCACCACTGCCTTCTTGGTTACTGACTTGAAAGTTTTGGCTTCAACCCACTTAGTAAAATAGTCGATGGCCACCAGAATGAACCTGTGACCGTTCGAAGCTGCCGGCTCAATAGGCCCAATGACATCCATGCCCCATGCCACAAATGGCCATGGTGCTGACATTGTGTGCAATTCCGTTGGTGGAGAATGAATCAGATCTCCGTGTATCTGACACTGATGGCATTTTTTGTACGAAACTGATACAATCATGCTCTATAGTGAGCCAATAATATCCTGCTCGAAGAATCTTCTTCGCCAACACATATCCGCTCATATGTGGCCCACAAACTCCAGCATGCACCTCTGTCATAACTGTCGTGGCTTGACTGGCATCTATACATCTCAGCAATCCTAAATCTGGGGTTCTTTTGTACAACACTCCTCCACTGAGGAAGAAACCATTTGATAATCGCCGAATGGCTCTTTTTTGATCTTTGGTGGCCTGATCCGGGTATATCCCCATCCTGAGGTATTTTTTGACGTCATAAAACCATGGCTCGACATCCACTTCTTCCTCTATCATGTTGCAATAGGCATGCTGATCACGAACCTGGATGTGCAACGGGTCAACATGAATTTTGTCTAGGTAATGCAACATTGATGCTAAAGTGGCCAATGCATCGACAACCTCATTGTGAACTCTTGGGATGTGTCTGAACTCCACTGATCGAAATCGCTTGCTCAGATCGTGCAAACATTATCGATATGGTATGATCTTCAAATCCCGTGTTTCCCATTCACCCTGAATTTGATGCACTAGGAGGTCCGAGTCCCCTAAGACCAAAACATCCTGGACATCCATGTCTGCCGCTAATCGCAAACCCAAAATGCATGCCTCATACTCAGCCATGTTGTTGGTACAATAGAAACGCAGTTGAGCTGTAACAGGATAATGATGTCCTATTTCAGAAATAAGCACTGCTCCTATTCCAACTCCCTTCGCATTTGTGGCTCTATCAAAGAAAAGATTCCAACTTGGTTCCTCAGGTAAGTTCAACTCATCTATATTCATTACTTCCTCGTCAGTAAAATACGTCCTCAACGGCTCGTATTCTTCATCAACAGGATTCTTAGCCAAGTGATCTGCCAACGCTTGGGCCTTTATGGCTGTCCTCGTCACGTAGACGATGTCAAACTCCGTGAGTAATATTTGCCATTTTGCTAACCTTCCTGTGGGCATAGGTTTCTGGAAAATATACTTTAACGGATCCAGACAGGAAATGAGATAAGTAGTATATGAGGATAAATAATGTTTCAACTTCTGGGCCACCCAGGTTAGGGCGCAACATGTCTTCTCGAGTTGAGTGTACTTAACATCATATACTGTAAACTTCTTGCTGAGATAATAGATGGCTTGCTCTTTTCTTCCTGTAATGTCGTGTTGCCCCAACACGCAACCAAAAGAATTCTCCAAGACCGTTAGATAAAGAATTAATGGTCTTCCCGGCTCAGGGGAACCAATACAGGTGGATTTGATAAATATTCTTTGATCTGGTCGAATGCCTCCTGGCATTCCGCCGTCCATCCTATTGCAACATCCTTCTTCAACAGCCGAAAAATGGGTTCACAGGTTGCTGTGAGTTGAGCAATAAATCTACTGATGTAATTCAACCTTCCCAACAGACTCATTACTTCTGTCTTGTTCTTCGGCGGTGGCAACTCTTGGATAGATTTGATTTTTGATGGATCCAGTTCAATACCTCGCCGACTGACAATGAATCCCAAAAGCTTCCCAGATGGAACACCAAATGCGCATTTGGCCGGGTTGAGCTTAATATCATACCTTCGAAGTCTTTGAAAGAATTTCCTTAGGTCTGCTACGTGGTCTTCCTGATGCTTGGACTTTATGATTACGTCGTCTACGTAAACTTCAATTACTTTGTGAATCATGTCATGAAACACAGTGGTCATTGCTCTCATGTATGTTTCCCCAGCATTCTTCAAACCAAATGGCATTACCCGGTAACAATAAGTTCCCCACGGCGTAATGAAGGCTGTCTTTTCCGCATCTTTCTCATCCATCAGAATCTGATGATACCCAGCATAGAAATCCACAAAAGATCCGATCTCGCGTCTGGAACAATTGTCGATCAAGATATGGATGTTGGGTAAAGGAAAGTTGTCTTTAGGGCTTGCCCTATTCAGATTGCGGTAATCGACACACACCCTGATCTTTCCATCTTTCTTTGGTACCGACACCACATTAGCCAACCAATCAGGATATCGAGTGACACGAATAACCTTTGTTTGCAGCTGCTTGGTTACTTCTTCTTTAATCTTCACACATATCCATTTTGAACTTCCTCAATTTTTGCTTGACGGGAAGGCATGCCGGGTCAGTGGGCAATTTATGAACCACTAAATCTGTGCTTAACCCCGGCATGTCATCATATGACCATGCAAAAACATCTTTGAATTCAATAAGTGTTTTGATCAATTCCTCCCTGATATTTGGTGCAATGTGGATGCTTATTTTAGTTTCTCTGATATCGCCGGCATCCCCTAAATTGATGGCTTCTGTGTCATTTAAGTTGGGTTTGTATTTTTCTTCAAACTGGCTCAACTCCCTGTTTATCTCCTCGAATGCTTCATCCTCATTGTATTCCGATTCGTTATCATAATTGACCTCTTGTATGATTAGCTCGGAATCAGATTGATTTTTTAGACTAGGTTGAAGATCCGTTGTGCATGCTATGTCATTAGAACCAGTATGAAAAGAACTGTTCAGAAAAAGAAACGAAAGAAACAAAATTAAAATAATAAGAAAATAAGATAAGAAATAAAGAAGAAACTTTTCATTTTATTTATGGGATAACAAGGCTTCACACTGTATTCGATATAATAAAAAGAAATCTGGATTACAGCCCTGGAATAATCCAGAAAACAGAAGAGGAAAATCAGAATCAACTACCAAGACTCCCTCCAAGTAGGAAGAGGAGTAGCCATCCAATTGTTGACCTTGACTTTGGGACCCACAAACTATATGTCTGCCTTACTGGAGCCCTCTCCAGCTTCTATCATGTTGACGTCGGTAAACACTTTTCCAAAGCATTCATTCAAATCTCCGTTTGGCCCCATCAGAGGTCCAAGAACTTCCGGGACTGGCAACTTTTTGCATCCTGCTTTGACAAATGATCTGGACAGGTGTGGGACTGGTTTAGGAAGGACCCAAACTCTTTTCTTCAATTTGCGGGCTCGCTTCACATCCGCTGCGGTAGGCTTGAATCCTAACCCAAAAGTTTCTAGGTTCTTGGGCAAAGAAACTGGCTGGATCATTCCCTGCAGATCAACCCCCAGACCTTTCCCTGGTACAAACCCATTATTCAATATTTCTGCTGCTATCATGAAGGTTGCAGCTGTGATTCTGGGAAGTGGAAGGCTCTCGTCCTCAGGAATTTTGTCTACCGAGACTGCATAAAAAACCTGATAAATCCACGGGCCCTTATCATCGTCGGTTTATATGAAGGGCACAATAGCATCACTGATGGTGTGTGTGCCATCATCCCCGTGTATCACAATCTCTTATCTATCCCATTCAAATTTGACCACTTGATGCAGTGTAGAAGGTACTGCCTTAGCTGCATGGATCCATGGTCAACCCAACAAAAGATTGTACGACACTGCCACATCTATTACTTGAAATTCCATGGTGAACTCGACTGGACCAATGGTTAGTTCCAGTACGATATCACCTACTGTGTTAATGCCGCCTCCATCAAAACCTCGGACGCAGACACTGTTCTGGTAGATCCTGTCATCAACAACCTTTAGCTTGTTGAGAGTGGCCAAAGGACAGATATTGGCACTTGACCCGTTATCAATTAATGCTCGAGTGACCACCGATTCTTCGCATTTTACCGTCAGATAGAGTGCTTTGTTGTGCTCAATACCCTCTACCGGTAACTCATCATCAGAGAATGTCACTCGGTTTACTTCAAAGATCTTGTGCGCTACTTTCTCCAAATGGTTCACTGAGAGATTGTCCGGAACATAGGCCTCGTTCAGAATCTTCATTAAGGCCTGACAGTGATCGTTTGAATGGATTAACAAGGATAGCATCGAAATCTAGGCTGGGGTCTTTCTCAATTGCTCAATAATTGAGTAATCCTGCGCCTTCATCTTCTTAAAAAATTCCTCTGCCTCTTCCTCTGTTACAGGTTTCTTTATTGTTTCAGGATTGACTCTTCTCAACTCTGCGGGAGCAAAACACCTTCCCGATCGAGTTAACCCTTGTGCCTCGCATACGTCTTCTACAACCTCCTTCCCCTTATGTGTCACCGTCACTTGACTGTAGCTCCACGGCACAGCCTTCTCACTTGTTATCGGCAACTGTATGATCGGCTTGATAACAACTGGTCCCACATGGACCCCTTTTACTACCAACCTTGGTTTGTTTGCTAATCCCTGCAACACTGCTCTGACTGACTCTGGCCTCTTCGCAGTAATGGATGGCCCTTTCCCTGCTATCACAAAGGGCTTGTCATATACCTTTCCCGACTGTACCACTGCCTTTCCACTGGTTGACTCTTTATTAGTACTGGCGCGAATCATCATTACCGTTTGTGAGGGTGTTTTTGGTTTCCCTCCCTCGTGCACTAATTCGATCATGTGGGCTTCATGGTGCACCGGTAACGGATTTTCATTGATGTTGGAGGCCCCTGGTGCCTAAACCTTGATCCTATTTGTGTCAATAAGATCTTGTATAGTAGTCTTTAGCTTCCAACATTTCTCAGTATCGTGCCCGGGAGCACCCGAACAATATTCGCAACTCACTGAATGGTCCAGATTTATGGGAAGGGGATTTGGAAATTTGATTTCAACAAGACTTAGTAGGACTATCTGTTTCAACTTGTGAAACAGAGTAGTATAGGTTTCTCCCAACGGAGTGAATGTTCTTGGCTTCTGCATCCTTTCATTCCTGAAAGCCTGATTTCCGCGGAAGCCTAGACCTGAAGGATTCCTGTAAGCCCTCGGTGGTAGATATGTGCTTTGTGGAGGTGGATATGTATGTTGGGGAGCCGGTACATGCCATTGCGGACGAGCCGGAGGCTGGGTATAAGTTTGGGCGTGATGTATGGAAAAATGTTGTTCTTGTGGCGGGTAGTAGGGTTGTGGATGGTTATGTGGATTGTGTGGGTAGTTTAGATGATGGGGTTTGGATTGGTAATGAGGAGAAGGGCCTTTAGATCTGGACCAATTGCCTGCCTCTATTGTCGTGACCTCCTCTCTTCTTTTCTTTCCGAGCGCACCTCCCGTGCCGCTCTGAATGGCCTGAGTTGTTGCCTTAATTGCCGAGTAACTAAGGATCTTATTGGACTTAAGTCCCTCTTCTATCATACTTCCCATTTTCACCACTTCATTGAAGGATTTGCCAACTGACGTCACCAAGTGACCGAAGTAAGTCGGCTCTAGAGTTTGTAGAAAGTAATCTACCATTTCTCCTTCTCTCATTGGAGGATCAACTCTGGCTACCTGCTCTCTCTATCGGAACCTGAATTGCCTGACGCTTTCTCCGGATTTCTTCTCAAGCTTTAGCAATGTGAGACGGTCTGGGACTATCTCAAGGTTGTATTGGAAATGTCCTGCGAAAGCCTGTGCCAAGTCATCCCAGGTGTACCACCTGCTCGGATCTTGTCTTGTATACCACTCTAATGCCGACCCGCTCAAACTCTGGCCAAAGTAAGCTATCAATAGCTCATCTTTGCCCCCTGCTCCCCTCATTTTGCTACAAAAACCCCGTAGATGTGCCATAGGATCGCCATGCCCTTCGTATAAATCGAACTTGGGCATCTTGAACCCTGCTGGTAATTGAACGTCAGGGAAAGGGCATAGATCCTTGTAAGCCACGCTGACCTGGTTACCTAACCCGTGTATGTTCCTGAAGGATTGCTCCAGGCTTTTAAATTTCCGCATCACCTCGTCCTGCTCTGGGCTCTTAGCCGGCTTTTCAATCTCCGCCGGGACCTCAAAGTGGGGATTATAGGTATGTGGCTCGGGTGCTTTGAATGTGAGTTCAGGGGGGTAGTATTGTGTATCGTGAGCCTGAAACAGTGGCTCACTAGATGATCTGTGCAATGGGGCTGGGGGAGGTGCCACAAAGACGGGAACATTTGGTGGAGGAGGGTTTTGAGTGGGTGGTGGAGCTTGGGAATCATAAGCCTCTCTTCCCTGATAATAGTGATGGCTTGGGAAATTTGTTGAAGGACTGGAAGAGGGGTATTCTGGCGTATGTACTGGTTGGAGGGTAGGAGTAACGGGTAGTTCCTGCCCCTTCTGGGCTCTAGCTAAGGCTATCTGCATTTCATTCTTTTCCATCCTCATTTTTTCCATTTTCTCCAGGGCTTCCTTCAGCATCTGAATGGCTGTCTTTTCCGACTCAACGTTGTTTTCTGACCCAGTCATGCTTTCTGGTATAGGACCTTTCGATCTTATTTGATAATGGTATGGTGCCAGTACGCTCTAACAAACTAACTGATATTGATTGGAAAAACAACAAACTTGTCAGTGTTAGAGTCTTAACAGATATTGTAATTGCACGTCGGGGGATGCAATGTTCTTAGGCAGTTAACCATTTCTAACATGCTTTTGCTCTGACCGCATGCATCATTCCGGCTTATTTTATTTGTGCCTCTTTCGAGTGTTACCTCTCTTTTCTTCTTCTCTCTCTTTTTCCTTTATTAATTACGGTCGAATCCTATAGAGATTGCCTACGTATCGTGACCCCACACGAATCAGACCAAGCGTAGTTCATGCAGAAAGATTTTCAATTTTTCATTACTTAAAACAAACTATTACAAACTAAAATCCTTTTTGCAGAAAGAAAATAACAAACGCAAACTAAGGTCAGATACAAGTTCCAATACTATGGAAATACTTTGATGCGAAAAGACAATGGACAGACAACCCATAGGCTAAAAACAATATAAAGAAATACAAACTCGAACTACGCATACTCTAAAGCTTCAAATATGGGTGCCCGCGGGGCGTCGTTCGGCCTCGCCGTGGGCCTAGGTTCCAAGTCCCTTTTGAGTTGCTCTAATTCATTCATGGTCCATTTCGCATAGATTAGCACTGCTGAGACAAAAGTAGCATGGGTCATATCTTCACAAGCGCGACATCTTCTAAAAATGTCACGGGCAATGGCTCTAATCCTGTCCCTTGCTTGCTTCTTTTCTATAAGCAGGCATTTTATCTGATCACTGCATGTTTTTAACGCCTGAGAATCCTGAATATGCTGATTCTTCAGTTGCCGCGCTTCTACCTCCATTTGGGCCAACAAGTCGTAACAGTGTCCGCTTTCAATTTGGAAATCCTCAACTTGTTTAACTGTTTTACCCTCAAGTGTAGCCACCTTTCTCTTCAAGTTGGCAACAGTTTTCCCGTGGTCTCATTTCAATTGATTCAAGTATCGGCGATGCTTATCTGCTCTTGTACCCCATCGTACTTTGAGCTCTGCCATGACGTTCTCAGACTTTTCTAAACCATCTCGACATTCCCTGACTTCATTTTTCAGTCCTTTTATCAACTGCTCATCTGATCGACTCCTTGGTTGTTTATCAGGAGCCATTCTCAATTTCTGGATTTGGGCCCTAAGTTCTTCATTTTCTTGGGTCAATCTATTCTTTTCGCCTCGATCCGCAGCAACTTGCATACTGTTATTGAATTTCAGACTTTCAACCTGTTGCTTCAACTCACCGATATCCGCCCGATAACCCTTTTCCTTTGCTAACCAGTTCTATTGCTCCTGGGATGACTCAGTGAAATATTTGAGATGAGGTCTTTTAGCTGGTCTCCCGCAGGACATGTCACCTCTAAACCAAGCGTGATACCCCGGGGAAACTTCTCCTTTAGCCGTATCCAACACACAAGTATTTGCCGTCAAATGTTGACATTCACTCCAGATCTGGCGAACTACTTCTTCGGGGAACCGACCGTCCGGACTGATTTCAACCACTTGGGTACTCAAGTCTTCATCTTTCGGCACTACTTGATACCTCCCAAGTTGCCTCAAAACCCGATACGGTGCATAGGGTTGGATGCTTTTAAGTCCCATCAACAGAAAGTGGGGCCTGGTTGCTAGCATGTATATGATTTCCTCAACAGGCAACCATCCGAGCGTCCACTGGATTTGGTTGGCAGTGAGAGTTCGGAAGAATGACGTCCAAGCTGTGACTCCCTCGGGTAGACTAACCCCTTTGATTCTTGTATAAAATTCTCCAATACAAGTCTTCTCGGGCGAACCGTAACCCAAGAGCTGGGAGCGGTGGCATAAATGATCAGCCATCCACATTTGCAACAATAGGTTACATCCCTCGAAAAAGTCGCCCCCGGCTCGGCAAGCAGTGAGAGCCCGGAAGATGTCAGCCATAATCATAGGCGCCAGAGTACTTTTATCCTGGGTGAGCAAGGTACTGACGACCCCAACTACTTTCAAATCAATGTTTCCATCTTTCCTTGGGAACACTATAAGACCCAAAAAAGCTATCATAAAAGCTACCAGCCTGTGTTCATCCCACTTTTGTCGGTTATCTCTACTGCATAGTTTGAAATCTGGCTTATTGAACCCGCCCACGTGGCCGTATCTAGCATATATGAGGCGGAGACTACAAAAACCTTTTGCAAAATCTAGATGGTGAAATGTTCGGGGTATTTTTAGGAAATCCAAAAACTGGTGTACAGTGACGGCCCTAGGTGCAATCAAATACTTGAACCTTAACGGAGCTTCATCACTTCCGATGTATCCTGCTATTTCTTCCAATGTCGGGGTGAGCTCAAAGTCCGAGAAATGAAATACATTATGTGTTGAATCCCAGTAAGTGACCAATGATCTGATAACATCACCCCGAGGCTGGATGTCTAGTAAATCCGGGAGATCTTTTAGATACTTCTTTACTTTGTCTTGCCCTTCCTTGCCTAGGTCATTCCACCATAATCGCAACTCAAAAGGGATCTTGGTCATTATTGAAAAGGGTTTGTTTTGTATTGTGCTCATCCTGCACATTTATTAAGGTGATTATGCCAACGAAAAACTTTTATTTGACTCAAAATAAAACTATCTATATTCTTTTCCAAGATTTTTTTTTCAAAACGATGGACTCGATTTTCAAATGCGGCCTTTTAGCACTTCGGGAACGAAGATTTTAAGGCTGCGAGAGTCAACCGGTCAAAAATCAAAAATGATGACCAAAGATGGCCGTTTATGCAATGTCAGCCTTCCGGCGTCCTGCTTAGGAACATTCGGCTATTTTTTGCAAAAAACGGCATCATCCGACTTGTTTATAACGAAAATTAAAATAGACTTTTTGGCTATTTTTTACAAAAAGGGAGATTGGACCCGATGAGGGTTGTCTACGTATCTCACACCCAGTGAGAATCAAACCAGCGTAGTTCGGGCAAATAAACTAACTGATTTTGAAAAAAAACATATTTTCCCCCTCTTTTTTTTTTTAGAGAAAGAAACTATTTTTCCTTTTCGTTTTTTTTTTTGAAAACAAAACAAACTAAAATAAAGGACTTTTTCCTACACACTTTCTGCTTTTTTGGGTAAACAAACAATTTTAAAAGTAAAAAATATATATATATTTTTAAAAAAAAAATCGGCAGAGTTCCAATAGTACTTGGACACTGGGTTTTTTTAAAATAATGAATTAACTCCCTAACTGTTATTTCTCTCTTTTTCTCTCTTTTTTTTTTTAATTTTCCAACATTCCCGAGATTCAAAAACCGGTCAACATGCGGGTTCGGAATAAATGCACAGCACAAATAGCATACAGCAGGATGGTCTTTTCATTTCAGGTTGCTAGTCTTAGACGGACCCAACCCCTGTGTTGAGTCCCCTAAGTCAAATGCAACATGATGCAAATAATTGTTCCTACTAGGATCCGGCATGAAGTCATGTTATTCTATGTTCAAAACCTGAGTCGGTGTTCTAGACTGTGTACCCGAGCGGACAACTCAAGTCGAGGAGGGGGCAACTTACCGGGAACCAAAAGGTCATCCGGCTTCGTAACTTGTCTGAGCCTCTTTTTTTATTTCAGGGTATGACACTAACAGAATAGGGAGTCTCAACCAGTAAGCACATCCCCGGAGGTGAAGAGAGAAGGGTTCAGCACAGTTTATATATACAGTCAAATAATATCAAAGCGGTAAAAGCAACATTTAGCACATTAGGCTCAAACATGTAAAAATCAGATAAAGCCAAATATAATAATTTATCTAAGCTCGAATTCTTGAACCCTGAACCAGAGATTCTGGGTTCGTTCCCCAGCAGAGTCGCCAGAGCTGTCACACCTCCTTTTTCCGCCCCCGCGAGGGGTGAAAGAGTTTTTCCAATTAAAGGACAATCGAAACGGGATTTGTTTATTTATTTCAGAGTCGCCACTTGGGAGATTTTAGGGTGTCCCAAGTCACCAATTTAATCCCGAATCGAGGAAAAGAATGACTCTGTATTACAGTCCGTGAACCAGAAATCCGGATAAGGAATTCTGTTAACCCGGGAGAAGGTGTTAGGCATTCCCGAGTTCCGTGGTTCTAGCACGGTCGCTCAACTGTCATATTCGGCTTGTTTATCAGATTTTTTAAATAATTAAGAACTTATATGCAAATTTAGCTTTTAAACCGCTTTTATCATTATTCCTCTTATTATTTTATACAAGAATTGCAACGTCGTGAAAACGCATCTCGAACCACGTCACAACCAGTGTACACGTGATTTGTTGACGCATTTTGACTCTGCCAAGATTGGGATTTGGGTTACATAAATGCACACCCATGTTTAAGAAAATACCCTTATTAAATATGCGCCAAAATACTACGCGTTATTATACTATTAGGTAGGACTGTGAAATTTACTAAATGGCCCATCCCGGAATCTAAGTATTTTTTTAAAAAAATAAATAAGATTGGAGGACCCTGCAAATTTTGTATTGTTTATATTTATTTATTTTTAGCGAAATCCTCCCTTATTTTATGAATATCTTAAAATGACTACATTTCTTTTTATTAAACTTGTCTATAAATACAAAAATCAATTTTTTACATACTTAAAATAACGTATTAAATACTAGTTTAAGACAAATATTTAACGAAATGAAATATCACTAAAAATGTAATTATAAAAACAATATGGAATTGTCAAATAATATTTTAAAAGAAACTAATTATCCCATCTAGATTAAATTCACATTGTTAGATGACTTGAGCTATTGAAATTAATTATTTACAATTACGGAGAATTAGAAACAATCTTGATTACTAATGCGTATTTCTAAAATTTAATTAATTTAACCTTAATTAACCTTGTTTTAATTCAAATCATGTTATAATACTTGATTCGCAAAATCAAAAAAAATTCCTGTTTTACCTAAATTTAGCTACATGATTTCGATTAACTTAAGGTTAGCGATACTAAAACCCTTATAAATAAGGAACTCAATCAATTTTGCCAAACTGATTTAATAAAGTCATTTTTTACGTTATTTTCTTCTCGCTCTAACTATTAGACAGTTTAATCAGTAATAAACAGGCTTAAATATATACTACCTAATAATCAGGTTAAGACATTGTTTAATATACGCTACAACATGTCTAGTTATGCCAAATGACAGTGATTTACAGAATAATAATACATGAAATAATCTAAATACAATTAAAAAAAATTAAAACTAAATTAGAAATTTAACATTCCATTTTTCATTTCAGCTTACAAAATGCCAAAATTACAGTTGTGTACCTGATATTGCCAATATAAGAAGAAGAAAGTCAGTCACGTAGTACGTAACACAACAACAACAATAATAACCAGCAATCCCGTCAACAGAAATCTCAGTGACAGATTTGAAAATCAAAATAAAATCCAGAAACACCGACAACAAACAACGGACAGAAACCAAGGGAATTTTCAGATTTGAAAGGCTAATTAATGTTTAACCCTTTATTTCTAAACCCGTATATCAGAATATTTATCAGGTGTGTGCTACTCTCTCTTCTAATTTCCAGCTCCTTTTTTATTTGTATTTTTTCTTTTCTTTTTTTTCTTGAAAGTTTTAATATTTTTCGTAATTTTTCTCTCTCTTAAATATTCAGCTCTTTTTTTTCTCTCCCTATCTGTCTTTTTTTTTTCAAAATCTGATCAAGTCCTTCCTTTTATTAACATCTTTCAGCATTAAAAAAATTAAAACCCACTATCTTCCACTCATCCCCCTTTTAATCCCACTAACTAATGTTTTGTCCCCCACTTTATTAAACAAATACCCCATTATATCTTGTCCCCCATGCTTATATTAAACAAATGCATTATTCCCCACCATTATATCTTGTCCCTCCATTATTAATTATTTTAATATTATCTTAATTTTAATGGAAAGAACACTCAAAATAAATAATTATTCAGAATTTTAATTCCAAAAATACCCCTCTGCCCTTACTGAAATTACCATTTTACCCCTGAACGTACTGCAAATTACCAAACTACCCCCATCAGCTATAACCAATTCACCTAATTAATTTCAACCCAAAATACAACAAATATGACCAATTTCTAAACAAATTTTTAACAACAAATTCAAACTAAATGATGAACAACAAAGAAACAACTAAAATTATCTTGATTGAACAATATTTTTAACAACAAACAAACCTACTTTCAGATTCAACACCAACAAACATGTATATTCAGATTTCTAAATTCAATAATCATTTGAACTTAAAATTAAATCTAACAACATTACAACCAACAATTTCTATATTAAAACTAAACAAAATCATGAAGCAAACTGAAGAAATAATCAAAAATGATAATCAACAAACAAGAAGATCAAACTTATACTAATTTCGGATTCAAGAACAATCAAACAAAGTATGGACATAAATGAAAAGATTCATCAACAATAACAAGCAAGTTTTATTCAAATTCGAATTAAACTCGAATTAAGTTTAAACAAAACAAATAAACATATTCAAATCACTAAACTTCAAATAATCAATTGATCTTTTTAAATTAACTCCAACAAAATTATAACAAAGATACATGATTCAAAAAATTAAAAACCAAAACATAACTTCACATTAAATCACTAAATTAAAAACGAACTTTAAACAAAATGAACACGAATTTAATCTACAACAAACAACGGATTCAAGCGATTTAAACTAACATTCTTTTATATTAACATTAAATCCTTTTAAATTAATAAAACAAACTGAAAAATAATCAAATGAATCTTCAATTTAAATCTAGCAACATTATAATTAACTAATCAATTTCTACCTAAAATAAACAAGAAAAATGAATGAAACAAACTGAAGAAAATATAAAAAAAATGATGAACATGAAGTTAATATCAAACATATTTGATTTCAAATCCGAAAAATATCAAACAAATTACGGACAGAAATGAAACTTAAACCAACTAACCGGATCAGAACGACGATGAACTCGAGCCAAGTCTGCCAATGACCTAACGGATCTCGACTTCAACGAAACCCACCTTCCTTTTAAACTCGACGAACTCAAAACGACAAACGAAGACCTCGACGGATTGAAACTAAGGAACGACGAGCAGTAGCCATGAGAGCTCGAGCTCGATCTATAATCAAACTGACGACGATGAAGGGCGAAGCAGCAGCAACAACGAAGCAGTTAGCAACGCTGCTCAACTATAGCAGCAACACGAAACAGTAGTAGCGGCATGAATTCATGCTGTCATCCGACATGGAAGCAGTAGTTCATCGGAGTAGCAGCAGGTGGGCAAAGCAGCAACAGCAACGCTGCTCAACTGGTGGCAGCGACGATGCTCGTTTGGACGAAGCCATGGTCGAAGTCGGCAACCATGAAAGCTTGAGCTCGAGCTCGTTCATGGCTGCTCGGAGACGAAGAAACATCGAAGGTGGTCGACGATGCGACGGACTGTGTGTGACTGGCTGGACAGAGCAGCAGCTGCGCGATGACAGTAGGGTCGTTTGGTCGTTTGGACGAAGAACGAAGAAGAAGTAGCAGCCAAGAACGGCTGCTGCGTGTGTGCGTTTTCCATTGTGTATGTGTGTGTATGTGTTGACGTGTGTGTGTGTGAGTGTGACGGGGTGAGGGTGTGTGTGTGTGTGGAGATGGTGAAGAGGGTAGCCATTGATGGCTTGCTTGGAGCTTGAGGAAGAAGAACGAAAGAGAGGGGGGGGGGCAGGCATTCAACAGTGAAAGAAAAGAATGTTAGGGTTTTTTGGGGTTTTTTTGTTTTGTTTTGTGTAAGATAGGGGGGTGTTGGGTATTTGGGTTATAGACTGGGTCGACCCGGTTTAAAATGGACTGGGTCATGGGGAAGGTTGGGTATTTTTTGGACCTGGGGTTGAAATTTGAAGAAGTGGCCCAATCCGATTTTTCTTTGTATTTTTGCTCTCTTTTCTTTTACTTCCTAATTAATAAAACTAAAATTCTAAATTAAATTACAAACTAAATTATCTTATAAAAAAACTAATTAACTCTAAAAATAATTATCGCACATTTAAATAGCAATTAATGATAAAATCGCACAATTTAGACGTTAAATGCTAAAAATGCAACGTACATTATTTTTTATGATTTTCTCATTTTGTAAAACAAACTTAAATAAATACTAAATGAAAATGTGATATATTTTATATTTTTATTAATTTAAAACAAATAAACATGCATAGACAAAAATACAAATAATTATACAAAAATACCACAAAAATACAAAAATTGCACACAAAGGAAAATTATTATTTTTTGAATTTTTTTTTGGAGTGATTCTCATATAAGGCAAAAATCACGTGCTCACATGCCCTATTTGGATTTTTTTTGTGATTGTATTCATTGATAATATCTTGATCTACTCCCGCAGTCGAGAGGAACATGATCATCATCTTCGGATTGTACTTCAGACTCTAAGAGATAACCAGTTATATGCCATGTTTTCAAAGTGTGAGTTTTGGTTAGACTCAGTAACCTTTTTGGGGCACATCGTATCGACAGAGGGCATAAAGGTGGATCCTAAGAAGATTGAGGCAGTTCAGAACTGGCCTAGACCTACTTCAGCTACAGAGATCTGGAGTTTCCTAGGTTTGGCGGGTTATTATTGTCGGTTCGTGGAGGGGTTTTCATCCATAGCAGCCCCATTGACTAGATTGACCCAGAAGGGTGCTCCATTCAGATGGTCAGATGAGTGCGAGTTGAGCTTTCAGAAGCTCAAGACTGCTTTGACTATGGCGCCAGTGTTGGTGTTGCTCACAGGTTTAGGATCCTACACGGTGTAGTTTAATGCATATCATATTGGGCTCGGGGCAATATTGATGCAAGATGGTAGGGTGATTGCATATGTGTCGTGGCAGTTGAAGGTTTTTGAGAAGAATTACCATGTTTATGAGTTAGAGTTGGCAGCCATTGTTCATGCGCTAAAGATTTGGAGGCACTATATTTACGTCGTGTTGTGCGAGGTATTCACGGATCATCGAAGTCTACAGTGTTTGTTCAAGCAAAAAGATTTCAACTTGAGGCAGAGGAGGTAGTTGGAGCTGTTGAAAGACTATTATATCACCATTTTGTATCATCCCAGAAAGGCCAATGTGGTGGCCAATGCCTTGAGTAGAAAGGCTGTGAGTATGGGCAGCCTTGTGTATATTCCAGTTGGTGAGAGGACGCTTGTATCGGATGTTCAGGCTTTGGCCAATCAATTCTTAAGGTTAGATTTTTTGGAGCCCGGTCGTGTTTTAGCTTGCACAGTCTCTCGTTCTTCCTTGTATGAGCACATCAGAGAGAGTCAGTATGATGATCCCCATTTGCTTGTCCTCAAGGACACAGTGTGGCACGATGGTGCCAAGCAGGTTACTGTTGGAGATTATGGGGTTTTGACGATGCATGGTCGTATTTGTGTGTGCAATGTGGATGGACTTCGTGAGTTGATTCTTGAGGAGGCCCATAGTTCCTGGTATTCTATTCATCCGGGTGATGCCAAGAAGTATCAGGATTTATAGTAGCATTATTGGTGGAGGAGGATGAACAAGGATATAGTTGCATATGTAGCTCAGTGTCTAAACTGTCTGCAAGTTAAGTACGAGCATCAAAGGCCTGGTGGTTTACTTCAGAGGCTAGAGATTCCTGAGTGGAAGTGCGAGCGTATCACTATGAATTTTGTTGTTGAACTCCCACAGACTCAGAAGAAGTTCGACGCGGTATAGGTCATTGTGGATAGGTTCACCAAGTCAGTACATTTCATTCTAGTGGTAGTTACCTATTCTTTAGAGCAGTAAGCTGAGATATACATCCGCAAGATTGTCCGTCTTCATGGTGTGCCCATGTCTATCATTTCTGATCGAGGTACGCAATTCACCTCGTACTTCTAGAGGGCCGTATAATGTGAGTTAGGCACACAGGTTGAGTTGAGTACAACATTTCATTCCCAGACAGATGGACAGTCTGAGCGTACTATTCAGATATTAGAGGATATGCTTTGCGCTTGCATTATAGATTTTAGGGGCTCATGGGATCAGTTCTTGCCACTTGCAGAGTTTGCCTACAACAGCAGCTACCGGTTGAGCATTTAGATAGCTCCCTATGAGGCATTATATGGGAGGTGGTTCCATTCACCAGTTGGATGGTTTGGGCTGGGGGAGACTCGTTTGTTGGGTACAGATTTGGTACATGATGCCTTGGGTAAGGTCAAGATTATTCAAGATCGACTTCGCACAGCTCAGTCTAGACAGAAGCGTTATGTCGACCGTAGAGTTCGTGATGTTTCCTTCATGGTTGGAGAGATGGTATTGCTCCAAGTTTCACCCATGGAGTGTGTGATGAGGTTCGGGAAGAAGGGCAAGTTGAGCCCTAGGTATGTCGGACCTTTTGAGACTCTTGAGAGAGTGGGTGAGGTGGCCTACAGGATCGCATTTCCACCTTTTTTATTAGTAGTCCATCCACTGTTCCATGTGTCCATGCTCCGGAAGTATCATGTTGATCTGTCCCATGTGTTAGATTTAAGCTCAGTCCAATTGGACAAGGATTAGACTTGTGAGGAGGAGTCGATGGCTATTCTAGCCCAGCAGGTCCGACAGTTGAGGTCTAAGAGTTATCATTCAGTTCGAGTGCAGTAGAGAGGTCATCCGATTGTGGAAGCCACGTGGGAGTCCGAGTCGGACATGCGGAGTAGATATCCATACCTTTTCACCAGTCCAGGTACTTTTGTATGTCTGTTCGAGGATGAACGTTTGTTTTAGAGGTGGAGAATGTGATGACTCGATAGGTCATATTCAATTTTAGCCCTTATTTCTATTTTTTGAAATTTTGAATAGCTCCATTTAGCTTTCCTCGAATTGTGTGTGTAGTCTGTGTCCTTTTTCGTAAAGTTTTAATGGGAAAATTGATGAAAATGTAAAATCATGCTTTAAAACTCATCTGAGTTGACTACGGTCAACATTTTATGTAAACTGATCTGGATCAATATTTTGATTGTCCCGCTGGGTCCGTATCGTGATTTCGGACTCGGGTGTATGCCCGAAATCAAATTTGGAAGCCCCTAGCTTGATTTAACGTAATTTGTTGGAAACTAAAAATTTAAAGGTTTAAAGGATTTCTAAGTTTGACCATGAATTAACTTTGTTGCTAACAAGTTCAGATTTCAATTCTGGAACTTGGTATAAGTTCATTACAGTTTTTATGACTTGTCTGCAAAAGTTGGTGCAAAACGGAGTTTATTTAACGTGATTTGAACGTCCGGTTGAGAAACTGCATGTTCTTAAGTTCCATTAAAAATTTCATTCATTATGGTGTCTAATTCGTAGTTCTAGATATTATTTTGGTATTTTGATCATGCGAGCGAGTTAATATGATATTGTTGGACTTGTGTGCATGTTTGGTTTGGAGCCCCGAGGGCGGGTGAGTTTCAGATAGGCTACGGATGATTTGAACTTAGAAATTTCTGGCTTTTCTACTTCTGTTGGTGTCTGATGAATCCTTATTCACGATCGCAAAGAATAGTTTGGGACCGTGGTGGATTTGTTCTTCGCAAACGCGAGGTACTGGGCGCAAATGTAAAGTGGAGGGGGGCTTACCCTTTGTGAACGTATCTTTTCCTCCACGAACGTGAAGCATTGTGGGCTTTCGGGGAGTTAGGCTTATGTGCTACGTGAACGCGATCAATGAGTCGCGAACGCGATTTTCAGGAAGGGGGAGGGGGGACCGTCACGAACGCAGAGCAAATCTCGCGAATGCGAAGTCCATTTGGGCAACAGTGCTACGCGAACATGGCAGGTCTTTCGCGAACGCGAAGAAGACGTGACGCCAGTGAATTAAAATATCCCAAACGCGGGATTTCACCCCTTTTCACCATCTTTTCATTAGAGCTCGGCCCTAGAGGCGATTTTGAAGAGAAATTTCATCACCCTTCATAGGTTAGTGTATTTTAACTTGTTTTCTTCCATTTCCATCATCACCCATTAATTTCTAACCTTAATCTATGTTCTTTCATGGGAGAAAATTAGGAATTTGGGAAGAATTGGGGGGTTTTGTAAAAATTGCGATTTACACCTCGAATTGAGGTCAGATTTCGAAAGTAATTATATAATCAGGCTCTAGAGTGAATGGATAATTGGGTTTTGATTCAATCTCGGGTTTTGACCAAGCGGGCCCGGGATTGACTTTTGTTGACTTTTTGGAAAAAGTGTAAAGATCTTAATTTTTTGTATTGTAACTGATTTCCCTAGCATTATTTGATGTTATTGAGTTGATTTTGGTTATATTCAATTGGTTTGGAGGCCTATTTTAGAGGAAAGGCCCCGGTAGAGCTTTGATTTGCTTGTGGAGCGAGGTAAGTGTTGGGTCTAACCTTGATTTGAGTGAATTAGGAACCCTTGAGCTATGTGCTATGTGAATTTCATGTGTAGCGGCGTATATGTGAGGTGACGAGTGTATATACGTTGTCAATACTTGTTTCCATGTCTACACGTATTTCATTAATTATTTTATTCCATGTCTTGATTGTTACATGCTTTAATTGCTTCCTATGCCTTAACTTGCTAATTGTCATTTATTATTCTCGTATTAAAAATGTTAATTTCTTCCATCCTCCCATGATTAATTGCTACTTGTCTTAATTGTCTTACTTGTACCCTTTAACTATCATATATCTGACTTGTCTTGTTGCTCAGTATTAATTGTAGCCTTTCTTGATTTGGTACGAGATTCTTTAATGGTTTTGCTATCATATTCGTTAATCGTAAAGATTCTTGTGATTCGAGTTGTTCAATTGATTGCACTTATTGATTTTATTTATGGATCGGGTTGCACGCCGCAACAAGTGGAATAAGGGAGGATTGATATTTATACGGTGGGATCGGGTTGCGTGCCGCAATAGGTGAAATAAGAGAGTGTTGATATGGTGAAGTAAGAGAGGATTATGATATTAACTCTTATTATATGGTAGTTTCGGATTGTGCGCCGCAACATATTTTTACTTGTTATTATTGATATTTACATGGTGGAATAAGGGAGGATCGTGTTTGTACGGTAGGATCAGGTTGCGTGCCACAACGGTTTATGTATTTTGTATTCCTTGTTGTATTGTGTTAGCTTTGGTGTTTTCGTACGAGACTTTGAGGATTTGTATTTCTGGTTTTTGCTTGTTTTCGAGGATTGAGTTATTTTCATGAGTTAACTGCCTTATTTTTCATATTTTCCTTTCATGTCATTATTACTATACTGCATACAGGTTATTGTAAGTGACCCGCCTTAGCCTCGTCACTATTTCGTCGAGGTTAGGCTCGACACTTACAGAGTACATGAGGCCAGTTGTACTCATACTACATTTTGCACTTCTTGTGCAGATTTTGGAGTCACTCCTAGCGGCGGTCAATAGATTGCTCAGGTTGACTATTGGACGGAGACTTGAGGTACAACTGCTCGGTATTCGGATCCCTGAAGTCCCCTTCTACCTTATCCTAGCTGTTTATTTCTTTTCGGGCAGTTTTAATTTTATTCTGATCATTATCTATATTATTCTAGTAGATTGTGCACTTGTAACACCAAATCTGGGGTTATATTTAGATATTTTGGTTGTTATGACTTTTCTCACTTTATTTCAGATCTATTTCAGTTATCTCAGTTTAATTGGTATCAGTTAATTTGATTTGTTTAAAATGTCTTAAAACTATTCTAACGTTGGCTTTCCTAGAAAGTGAAATGATAGGCATCATCACGATCTCGAGGGTAAGAATTTCGGGCCATGACTCACCAGCTCCAGCGCCCACCCTAGTACCCCTAGCTCCTCAGCCAGATGCACCGGGTTAAGTGATGATAGATGTTATTTAGCTATTGACTTGATTAGTGGCCGCACAGGCTCGGCGCTAGGAAGTAGGTATTAGTCATGCAGATAGGGCCATCAGTGCGAGGGTTCGTGATTTCATTAATTTGGACCCTCCGATATTCACTGGAGCAGATCCAAATACGGATCTTCAGGTATTTATCGATAGGATGCAGAGGACTTTGGGTAATGAAGGCCACTGCGACTGAGTTAGTTAAGCTAGCTTCCTATAGACTTTAGGATGTTGCAGTTAACTGGTATGAGTCTTTGGAGTTGTCCAGAGGTGAGTATGCCCTTCCAGTAGTATGGCGGGAGTTTATATAGGCTTTTCTTTGTCATTATTTGCCACCATAGGTTAGACGGGCTAGAGTTGATCGGTTTTTGACCATTCGGCAGGGTAATATGAGTGTTCGGGAGTACAACCTTCAGTTTGATTCTTTGGCTATGTATGCTCCCACTATTGTATCTAAGATGGAGGATCGAGTTCACTAGTTCGTGATGGGGTTGGATCCGCACCTGCTTGATGACTGTATGTCGGTCTCACTTCAACCAGGCATGGATATTTCTCGTATTCAGGCATATGCTCAGGGTGTAGAGGAGTGAGCAGAAGCAAAGGGCCTATCATGAGAATGATAGGGGGCCAGAGTAAGAGAGCGAGATATTTAGGTCCTTCTGGTGAGTTTCGAGATGGTTAGAGACAACAGTACCCGAGGTATCCAGCCCAGCCATCAGCTAGTGCATCCCCTCAGTTTGCCGGTAGGAGATTTGATCGTTCCAAATGTTCAGGGCCCAATCAGAGTTCCAGAGCCTCTAGTTCTAAATATAAGGATGAGTCAAGTCAGGTGAGGCCGCCCTTGCCACGATGTTCTCAGTTTGGTAAGCAGTTTGTCGGGTAGTACCTTGTGGTGTTGGGTATTTGTTATACTTGTGGTTATCCATGCTATGTTATGAGAAATTGTCCTATGAGAGGTGGTGCAGGTATAGTTCAACCAACGAGATCTATAGCTGGTTCAGCATCATCAGTATGCCTCCTGGGCAAGGTTCACATGCACCAGTCGGTCGTGGTAAAAGCAGAAGTGGAGCATATATGCATTAGCGGGTCGATAGGATTAGGAGTCGTCATGTGATGTTGTTATAGGTATATTACCAATCTCTTCGTATGATGTATATGCATTGATTGATCCAGCTTCCACATTATCGTATGTCACTCTGGTGGTTGCTAGTAAGTTTGGGATAGAACCTAGGTTGATTGAACCTTTTAAGGTGTCTACACATGTTGGGATCTAGTGATAGCTAGACGGTATATAGTGATTGTATAGTAGTAGTTCATTGTAGTTCTACAATAGCAGACCTGATTGAGATAAATATGGTAGAATTTGATTTTACAATGGGTATGGATTGGTTGGATTCTTGTTATGATAACGTTGATTGTAGATCAAAGATGGTTTGGTTCAAATTTCTAGGGGAGCCAGTTTTGGAGTGGAAAGGTAAAACTGTATCGCTAAAAGGTAGGTTTATTTCCTATCTCAAGGCAAGGAAGATGACCAGAAAAGGCTATATTTATCACTTATTTCGGGTACATGATGTGAAAGCAGAGTCACCTACCCTTCAGTCTATCCCGGTGGTTAATGCGTTTCTCGATGTTTTTCCCGATGAGCTTCCAGGACTTTCGCTAGAGCGTGAGATTGAATTTGTTATTGACATATTACTAGATACTCTACCAATATTTATTCCTACTTATAGAATGGCACATGTAGAGTTGAGAGAGTTGAAAGAACAGCTGAGGGATTTGCTTAAAAATGGCTTTATCACACCCAGTACATCACCGTGGGGAGAACCTGTGTTATTTGTGAGAAAGAAAGATGGTTCCTTGCGGATGTGTATTGATTACAGGTAGTTGAATAAGGCGACTATCAAGAATATGTACCCGCTCCCAAGGATTGATGACTTATTTGATCAGTTACAGGGTCCCAGGTGTTTCTCGAAGATAGACTTGAAGTCTAGGTACCATCAGGTAAGTGTTAAAGAGAAAGATATTTTGAAGACATCATTCATGACCAGATACGGGCAATTTGAGTTTTGTGTTATGTCGTTCGCTTTGACCAATGCCCCAACAGTATTCATGGACTTGATGAACCATGTGTTTAGACCCTTTCTAGATTTGTTCGTGATTGTATTTATAGATGATATTTTGGTTTACTCCCATCAAAGGCTGAGCATGCATATCATTTGCGTGTCGTGCTCAGATTTCTACAAGAAAGGAAGTTGTACGCAAAATTCTCTAAATGTGAATTCTAGTTGAATTCTGTAGCTTTCCTTGGGCATATTATTTCAGGTGAGGGTATCCAGGCTGATACACAAAAGATTGAAGCAGTGAATACTTGGCCTAGAGCCACAAAACCGATGAAAGTTTGTAGCTTCCTAGATTTGGCAGGTTATTATAGGAGATTTGTAGAGGGCTTTTCTTCTCTTTCGGCATCATTGACAAAGTTGACTTAGAAGGAAACTAAGTTTAGTGGACTGATGCTTGTGAGCGGAGTTTCCATGCGTTGAAACGTTGTCGCTTATGCTTCTAGACAACTAATAAAGCATGAGAAGAATTACCCGACCCACGATTTAGAGTTAGCCATGGTTATCCATGTACTAAATAAGTGGAGGCACTATTTGTATGGCAATACATGTTGATATCTATACGGATCATAAGAGCCTTCAGTATATCTTCAAGCAAAAGGAATTGAATTTATGTTAGAGGTGATGGTTGGAGATACTGAAAGAATACGATGCTGATATTTTATACCATCCAAGGAAGGCAAATGTAGTAGCTGATGCCCTCAGCCATAGATCTATGGGTAGCCTATCATATTTACAACCATAGAAGAGTTATATAGCCTATGAGATTCATCATCTAGCTAGTCTTGGAGTTCGATTACTAGATTCAGGTGATACTGGAGTTACTATTCAGGACAAGGCAACATCCTCTTTAAAGTTAAGGAACACAGTATGAGGATCCTGTGCTAGCTCATTACAGAGATACATCCCCTTAAAAGGAGAAGACACCATTTGAGATTACAGGAGATGGAGTCCTCAAATATTGAGGTCGACTATGTGTTCCTAATGTGCCAGGGCTGCGCCGGCAAGTTATGGGAGAAACTTACTATTCTCATTATTCTGTTCATCTAGGAGGGACGAAAATGTATCATGATATCAGGGAAATATACTGGTGCAATGAAATAAAGAAAAATATAGCAGAGTTTGTTGCTTAGTGTCCTAATTGTCAGCGGTTAAGATTGAGCATCAGAAACTCGGTGGATTATTGCAGGCTATAGCGATTCCAACTTGGAAATGGGAAGTAATTAATATGGATTCCATCATAGGCTTACCTCGTACCCAGCGTAAGTTCGATTCTATATGGGTGATTGTTGATAGACTTACAAATCAACACATTTTCTATTTGTCAAGACTACGTATTCAGTAGAGGATTATGTAAGGCTTTACATTAAGGATATAGTACGACTTCATGGTGTCCATATATCTATTATCTCAGATAGAGTTACTCAGTTTACAGCTAATTTCTAGAGGTCTTTTCAAAAAGGATTGGGACTCAGGTAAGTCTTAGTACATCATTTCATCCTAGACAGACGGTCAAGCTGAGCGTAATATTCAGACACTTGAGGATATGCCACGGGCTTGTGTGATAAACTTTAGGGGTAGCTGAGATGATCATCTTCTGCTTATTGAGTTTGCATATAATAATAACTATCATTCTAGCATTCAGATGGCTCCATACGAAACTCTTTACGGATGAAAGTGTATGTCACCTATCGTATGGTTCGATGTTGGGGAAACTAAGTTAGTAGGACCAGAGTTGGTATAATAGGTATTTAAGAAGATTAAGCTTATACATGAAAGGCTATTAGCAGCTTAGAGTCGTTAGAAGTCCTATGTAGATAATTGACGGCGAGACTTGGAGTTTTAGGTAGATGATGGGGTATTCCTAAAGGTATCACCGATGAAAGGTGTTATGAGAATTTGTAATAAAGGAAAGCTTATCCCTCGGCACATTGGACCTTACAAGATCATACACATAGTAGGTCAGGTAGCATATGAGTTAGACTTGCCTTCCAACTTGGAGTTTGTACATCCAGTATTTCATGTGTCTATGCTCTGTAAGTGTATCAGAGATCCTTCTAGAGTCGTTCCAGTTGATGATGTCTAGGTCATAGAGTATCTATCATATGAGGAAGCTCCCATTTCTATACTAGATAGTCAAGTTCGTAGATTGAGAACTAAGGATGTAGCTTCGGTTAAAGTATTTTGCAGAAACAAGAATGTGGACGAGATGACTTGGGAAGCTGAAGAAGACATGAATTCGAGGTATCCTCACTTGTTTCCGCTTCCGGAGGAGGAGCAGATTGAAGCATCACAACCTGTAGGTGCGCATATGATACTCGATTCTTATGTTAGTTACTGTCATTGGTCGTGTGAGGCTATTGGTGTTATTGATGATTGTTGTCCCGTGTGGCTTTGTATTATTGGGTTTTCTGCATGACAATTTGGTATTAGTACCGTTATAGAGGAGACTCTGCCAAAATTTCTATAGATCTCTAGGAGTTTAACATTCAAGGACGAATGTTTCTAAGGGGTGAAGATTGTTACACCTTGTGCATTCCAAGGTGATGTATAATGAATATAAGACTTGTTAATCATGATTTAAATGAGTGTAAATTCATAATACGACTATATATGATATTTAGATATAAAATATAAAGTTTGGGGAAAATCGGATTTAAGTTGCGGAAAAACCGACTAGGGATTTTCCTTGTAACAAAGCTTTTAGAGAAACACATTTTGTGTGCTATATGAGGTAACTTTGGGACATATTATATACCAAATTTAAGGTCTTGGAATTTAGTTTCTAACACTCTTAACCGTATATTCATACGACGTCCGGATAAAAAGATATGGGAGTCTGAAGAAGGGCCAATGCTAGGGTGTCAAGCTAGCACCTCTTTGACTTTTCAAAAGTTGATATATATAGGTCTTAAGTCGTCTTTCTCTTCATTTTTTCATAGAACATGAATAGAGAACACCCATAAACATATCCTTAAGCTCTCTAAAAGGGTTTCAAAAAAGATTAACATCCTGGGTACAAAATCAAGAAGTGATAACATTAGAACGATCCCTACAACGTAAGTATAATTATACCACCTCTCTTTTTCTTCGTAGTTTGAGTTTTGGAAGGTACTTCATAGTTAAGAAATGCTTACTTGTTGTGTTTAAGTTTTTTAAGTATCAATGAAGATTGATAAATTCATTTCCTAATAGTTAGAACTCACGGGACGATGATCGAAGCCGTGAGTTCGATTTATTCTACTTGTAGTGAACTATTTTATAGTCCACTCGTGTTAGTCTCTTGTGCTGCTGATTTATGGAGTTTGGAAGGATAAGGGGCGTGGAGAAACACCCCATGTGGTAGGGTAGTGGGATGGTCACTCATCGTTGCAATTTCAGGCTAATTGATAACTTGTTGATTGGGTGTGTTATGGTATATTTGGATTTTTTGTTGTATTAAAGGTCCCGAATTGTAGTTAGGTTAATTTTGAGTTGTTAATTATATTGTGTTATTGTCTCGCCTATAGTAGGCTTGAGGGGGCATTAAAATCAGGGAAAATGCTGCCCTTTTTGTTACAGATTAAGTTACTTTCGTTATATAAATAAGGCGGTCATTCGTAACTTGACAATAGCTTCATTGTCATTGTTGTTGATTAGGGTGGAGTGAGTTGAGTTTAGCATTGTTATTGGACAGATTTCTATAAGGTATGTTAAGGTTGTCCCTTCTTTCCTTTTGGCATGATCAATATGATACAACGAAACGAGCAAACACGCAACTTTCACAGATGGCTCTATTCTTAGAACTATGAGGGTTGCCGATGTTCTTGATTCCCTATATGTACTATTATTATATCATTTGTTCATGGGTCTTAGAAAATACGTAAGTTGATAAAGTTTATTTCGTGATATTAACCGAAGGCATATTGATCTTATGACATCCCGAGAGATCTTATTGACTTACTTCTTATGCATTCCATTCATTTATACATGTACATTGACACATGACTAGATGACATTATATACACGTATATTATATGTATATGGGGTATGGGGAAAGGTTACGGCCTTATATACACACCACCACCTGATCGGTTGGTATACATTGATAATTTTGCGCACTGAGGCCGAGATGATATGATGGGATGCCCTCAGAGGCTTGATGATGTTATGTACACAAATACCTATGCATGATATGATATTTAGACACATATGCATGACATTATAAATGTTTCATGATTCATAGAGCTATTCAGACTTACAGGTTGAGTCTTTTACTCTATATTTCTTCAGGTCTTTTATATACTGATTTTTATGCCTTACATACTCGATACATTATTCGTACTGACGCCCCTATTGCCTGGGGCCTGCATTTCATGCCCATAGGTGCAGGTAGACAAGCTGACGGTCCCCCTTCTTAAGATCCTTGCTCAGCGAGAGTTGGTGCGCTCCATTTGATCCAGAGCTACTATTGGGTTCTGGTACAATATTTTTGTATACATATATGGGCACGACGGGGCCAGTCCCGTCCTTTATATAGTTGTACACTCTATTAGAGGTCTGTAGATAGTCATGTATAGTTGGATAGTATGTTGCCTTGTCGGTTTCTATTTCGATATATAGTTTTCCATAGCAGCGTTGTCGGCTTGCCCTACTATATATGTGTGTGTGTGTGTGTGTGTATCTTTTGGGCATATTTCCTCACGTATGTTATTCACATGATTCAGCAGTTTATTGACAGATATTATGCATGACCTACCCCTATTTCATGTTTATATCTTAGACGTATGCTTAGAGGTATTCGACAAGTAGGACTCGGGCACTCGTCACGACCCATCGGTTTGGGTCGTGACATTATTAGAACTATCTACATATAAGTTTTGGAAGTCCCGCGACCAATTCAAACTGCAACTAACTCTGATAAAAGTTGAGCAACAAAATGATTAGGATTTACCGGGTGGAATTTGTACTCTATATTACACATCTAAGCCAAAAATATATAGTAGCTTTGAAGTGGATAAGTTTCGCAAGACAAATATTTTCACTTTTTGGGGTCGTTTGGCATGAGGTATAAGAAGGTTTAGGGGTGATATAAAATTTAATATCACCTTAATACTCTGTTTGGTTAGCAAACCAAGTATAAGTTATCTCGGTGTTAATTTTAACACCGAGATAACTTATACCTTATAGAGGATGGGGTAATTAGCACCGATATAACTTATACCTTCTTCTTAGAAATTATGCAATTGTCATTCTTAATACAACATTCCAAACAGTGAATAAACAACGATCCCAGCATAACTTATACCGGCATAAGCCGTATTCCAACCAAACAACCCCTTAAAGTTTGATCAGTCATACACCATCCATAACTGCACATGTTTCACATGCTAAAATTCTACATAACTGTTTCAAAAACGGATGCAGAAAAACTATGTTCTCATGATGTTTCATCCTTAGTCATCTTCTAATAATAACACAATAAAGAATCGCTTTCCAATTATGCTTGTGGGAAAAAGATCCCACAAAGAAGAGAATTATACAGTATGAAAATAACAATCCTACAAATATCTCAATTCAAAATAGGAGTGTTACATACTTTAAAAATTAGCTTAAGATGAATAACATTCTGAAGAGCAACATATATTGTTAGAAATATCTGCCGAGAAGCAGCCATCACTATCCTGAGAAAAATGCAAAAGAAAACTGTTACTATACGGCCTACCGCTACAGAGATTCCCATAAAATGAGAGGATTGGATATGAACAAGAAAGTACAGGTAACAAACTTCCTTTACAATGACATTATCTACTTGTTTTTCTTCCTTTGGTTTTGTTTATTGGTTAATCGACTAACATTGTTTCTGTTCAACACTTGTCATCCCTCTGCTTGAGAGTAAAGTGTTGAAAATTTTGCCAGCTTACTGTGAGTTCTTAGCCTTCTTTGCAGCAAAAAGTTGGCGAAGGAAAGCAAATTTTCCCCTTGCTCTTGCAGAAAACTCAACAATGGTACCATTGCTGGCAACCGTCTGCTCCACAGAATCTGTTAGTGGTACGGATGGTGTGGGCGGTGGAAGTGTGAAGAGATACGCAGTAAGCATCCGGATTATCTGGCTGAAGCTTGGTCGCATATTAGGGTCTTCCACCCAACATGATTGTATGATAAATGCCATGTCAGCAGAAATATCTTCTGGAAGACTAGGTCTCTCTTGCTGCATTTCCATGTCATATAAACCAATTTAATACATAAAACAAACTCCAAAAAACTCCAGTAAATGATTTCATGGAAAAAGCCAAATGCAAATGATAGTTTAGCTTACACCCTTCAGAGTCAAATATTAGAAACTGCACCACCATTATAGAAAAAGGGGATTACCACATCCCATCTAAGAGCACAAGTTTACTTCAATTACCCTCATATACACCTTAATGTAATGCATGGAAGTCAAGGAATGTTGACTATGACTTTTGCAACAAGAGTTATGAAACCTAGCTAATCAAGAGAAGAGAATCATCTGAAGCAATCACGACCGTGGCACAAGACAAATTACGTACACCATGTGACAGCATTTCAATTAAAAATTTTGCTACAGGCATAAACCAAGGATTTTTGGGCATTTGAGCTCATTCCTAATGCATTTAACTTTGACTTGGCATCCAAATTTGCTTGTTAACTTTGACTTGGCATGATTATCAAGTGTTGAAAGTATGGCTTAAATTATATTTGCAGCACAGAAAAATAGGGTAATCTGTATTGTTACGAGAATAAACGTGAGCCCCCTAAAATTTCTTGTGATATTTAATAAAGAAAGTCTCTACTCTCTCAGGGTAGGGGTAAGGCATGTGTACACACTACCCTCCCAAGACCCCACTAGTGGGATTTTACTGGGTCGTGGTTGTTGTTATTTAATAAAGAAAGTGGACAACATATTGATGCAACAACAAAAGAACAGTAGGAGAAGTTTATCGGGATGGGACTAGTACTTGCAAGTAGCTGGCAAGAAGATACTGGCGATGCAACATTTTATGTCTCAGCACCATTGAGTATATATTTATTAAAATACCTCCATTTTCTTGACCACCTGGTGCTTGAGAACCTTTTAAGTTGCGGAAAAGTTGAGTGTGGCTCACTTACGTGTAGCTTTGTCAAGATCAAAGCCATGAACCCGCCCTACACCTATGTTGCTCAGACTCTTCAAAAATGTCATCGGGTGCCTTTTTTTAGGATCCGACATGGGTGCGGCAGTAGTTGGAGAGTCCAAGCAACATAGCCCTACGGCCTACGCGGACCAGCTTGAGTGCCTATTGACCATCTATTAGTTTGTTTACTCTCCATCTGTATTTTCATGCGAAATAATTTACAGTCTGACCCTTTTATATACACAAGAACCACATAACAACTTACTATAACGCTGATACCTATCACGCACTTATTTTCATATCCTCTATTATCTTGTCTCTCGCTAATCCAAGCCACCACCCTTCATTGGATTGCACTCTTTCTTTCTTTTTTCAAACCCCATTGTTTAAAATGCCTCGACTAATGAAATCATTCTCGCCACCACCCTTCAGTTTCATCTCCTAGACCCACAAAAAAGACTAATAAATCAACAATCAATCAACTACGCTTCAATCTTAAAATTAGTTGAAAAGAGCTATATGAATCATTTGTAACCGCCTCCAGGGTTTTGGCCTAGTCGCAGGAACACAACTTGTTGTGATGTGTGAGTTAGGTGCACGTCATAGGTTCGAACCCTGTTGGGATAAAAGCCTGGCATTTAAGTAGAAAAAGTTAAAGGAAATTGCCCAATATCCACCGAGTTTCGGACCGTGCGTCACTAGCCTTCAAGAATTTTCTTTGTGACAAAAGAAATGAATCCACTGTAATCATTCCACTTCCAATTATTAAAAAAAAAATTAGTCTTTTACGACAGGCTAAAGGTTGTCTAGAACTAGAGGATCTCTAGTCTTCCATTTATCTCTACTCAAACTAAAAATATTCATAGCAAATGGAGCTGAGATCATAGGAACCAGACTCTTGTCACAACCTCAGTGATACACCCCGATATCAAGGCACAATATTAAGCTTCTTGACATATGCAGCTCTAGTTATCTGGTTCTCATAATATCAGCCAGAAGTAACCAATACATGCTCGTTTGAAGAACTCCTAAGGATTCAAAGACAGCAACTTTGCGTTGAATTATTCCTTTCCTTTTAGAGAGAAAGTGAGGTACTTTCATTATGTATAGTATAGCAACACGGGAACACTGCATTATCTGTAGATGCATTGTTCAAATACCAGCTACGGAAACAATCAATCACATTTCCCTCCATATAAAACACAAGTGCCGGCTGAGTGTTGGACATTTTTTCATCTCTTTTAGTGGCAGTACCTGGGTGATTCCCCTCTTTGCAAAGGACTTTTCAGTTAGCTTGAGCGTTTGTTACTCGGGCAGAAATAGAAAAAGTTGGAACTCAATTTCAGAAATGTTAAAATTGGAATAAATGGTTGGAGAGGAACAGAAGAATGCTTCAAGGGAAAGTACCAATGAAAGATCTAAATATCTGATAACTCAATCTTTTTTAAAATTTTGATACCGATAAATCCAAGTTTTCAGTTTTGAAACTCTGTAGATAATGGACCCGCCTTGTACTGTTCTCTGCATAAATACCAGATTGGGTTCAATAGCCAGGATTCATACTCATGACATCCACACCTACTATACATCCCGCGATGTACTACCTTTGCCATTGAACCAAAGACCCGGGAGCATCTGATAACTCAATCTTTCTACCCTAGTGCAAGGATAACCACCCTTCTTCTTGTGATCTGTTAACCTTGTGGACGTGGATGAGCTAAACTTGTAAAGCTTACTGTTTTGGGGAGATATAATCATTCAATTGTGTTTCTGTAAGTTTCTTGAATATCCTTATTTTAACTGGATGTTTTACCCCCTTGGCACCCTGTAACACCCCAGAAATTTTTTGAAGTACTTAAGCTATTAAGAAAGTTGATGTGCGCTAATTATATTATTTTATGTGCAAAGACGGACTATTAATATAATGGAATCAATTGGATATGATAATAAGTGTACGAAGTATATTATAAGTGATTTGGGGTCTAAGGAGAAGCCTAAGTCTTAAGCCAAGTTGGAAAATTTCAAGATAGACTAAAATTCTAAATGAGCACGCACAAGATCACACTTTGGACGAGCATATCTACATATATATATATATATATATATATATAAGGTTTTATGTGATGCACAACCTATCAAATTAAAGGTCTTTGAGTCTAGTTTCTAATGCTTCAAACCGTTCATCATTTGGACATTTGTACAAAAAGTTATGATTGATTTACTGAAGGCGGGTAATGATGTGTTCTGGGGCAGAGGCAAATCGTTGTTACCAAATGCGATTTATAAGTCGTATTCGGCACCTGCGACTTACCTGGACAGATTACAAAACGAGAGTTTCAGCCATTTTTAACACATTTGAAGCTATGGAGCTCGGATTGAAGCGATTTTTGAGGCGATTTTTACCATATGGATTGGGGTAAGTGATTCTAACTCGATTTTAGTTAAAATACATGAATCTATTGTTGTTTTTATCATGAAATTGGCGAATTGGGTTGAAAATGGTAGAAATTCTCTATACCTTAGATTTAAGATTTGGAGGTCGATTTGTTGTTGGAATTTAGTAATTTTGGTATGGTTGGACTCGTGGTTGAATGAGCGTTCATATTTTGTAACTTTCGTCGGATTCCGAGACGTGGGCCCCACGGGCGATTTTTTATCTAATTTCAAATTTTATTGGAAAATTTGGTATTTTCATATGGAATTGATTCCAATAATTTGTGTTGATTGTATTGAATTATTTTTGGCTAAATTCGAACCATTCAGAGTTGGATAATCAAGGAAAAATGTCTATTATTTGATTGAGATAGCGTGATTTGAGGCAAGTATCTTGCCTAACCTTGTGTCGGGAATTTCCCCTTAGGCATTGAGTCTTATGTGGAAATTGTGTGATTGAAAACCATTTACGCGAGGTGATGAGTACGTACTTGGTTTATATGTGCAAATTATATCGGTTAAAATTCGTAGACAACCTTATGTATTAAATTGGAAAATTGTTGGGACTTATTAAATCTCTTATTTGTCATGTCTCATTCCTTATTTGTCTAGATTATTTTTATATGATAATTTGGTGCGATTGCTACTTGACTTTTATGTGAACTCTGTGTTTGTTTGAGCTGCTATTTTTATGGAAATAATTTTCGTTTTTACAATTTAAATGAGAAATTTAGTTAATAAGATGAATAAATCTATTTATTTCATGAAGTTGTGAATTAAAAAAAAAGTGTTGTCCCTTGATGAATTTCTTTTCAGTTCATGTTGTTGAAATTGATATTGAGTATTAAAGGCTGTAAATTATATTGAGGCGAAGTGTTAAATTGTAAAATATTATTTTGTTGAGTTTTCACTCCCAGATATTTTGTTAGAAATTTTGTGCGCAGTATGACCGAGCCGTGGGCTTCTTATTGTGGAAAAATAATGTATTGTTGATTTATGTGGCAAGTTGTAATATTTGGGCACCTGATGTGCAATTTGTGATATATTGTAATATTTGAGCACTTGGCGTGAAATTTGTGATATGTTGTAAGATTTGAGCACTGGATGTGAAATTTGTGATATGTTGTAGTATTTGAGCACTTGACGTGAAATTTGTGATATGTTGTAAAATTTGAGCACTGGATGTGAAATTTGTGATATGTTGTAATATTTGAGCACTTGATGTGCAATTTGTGATATGTTTTGATATGTGATCACTTGAGGTGCAAGTTGTATTATGCTCCGATAATTGGGCACTTGAGGTGCAAGTTGTATTATGCTGTGATATTGGGCACATGAGGTGCGATTTGTGAAATATTGTGATATTGATACGCATGCGGTGATACAAGGCCAGGGTGTTGAAACGCATGCAGTGAAATAAGGGTGGCTTGAAACGCGTGGCTAGTAGGGGAACTACTAAAAGTCATGCGGTGTGATAAGGGTGGCTAAAACGCGGGATGCTATTTCGGGGAAAAATATTTTCTTTAAAAAATTATATGTGAAGGCTCCCGCGGTGATATAAGGAAATGAGATATTGTGAGTTTATTTATGATTTTGGACTACGAGGCGGTACCTCGGGAGTGCCCCGTTGATATTTCTTTATTTATGTTCTTGTCTTTGGTGATTTTATTTCATTACTATGTAAATTCTTGTCTTCTTCCATGATGTACTAGTTGACTTTATGATTATGTGTTTTGCGCTCCTTATTGCATTGTGTTGGCTTGACTTTTTAGTACGAGACTTTGAAGATTTATATTTTTGGTTTTACTGATTTTTGATGATTGAGTTGTTTTAATAAAAGAAATTACCATTATATTTTAATTTAATAATTTTTACATCCAAATCAGTATTTTATCTAATGCTTTAATTTAAGTACAATGTCATTTTCTTCACTCAAACTATTTCTAAAATAAATTGATCGTGCAGATTTATATATATATATATATATATATATATATATATTGATATTGATACTTTTGGCACGTGAGTTTTCCGTGCAGTTATGAAAGAAATATGGGCACGAGGTGCCGTGGAAATATGAAAGTGGGCCGAGACCCATATTGTATGATTATGAAGTGAGGTGTCACATGGTGACATTTATTTGAAGGAATTATATTCCAAAAATATTATTTGAAAGAATTTTTGTTGAAAGCTATTTATTTAAGAGAGTATATTCGAAATATATATTTATTTGGCAGGATTATATCCTAAGGATTTTATTGAAGTACTTGCATTTGAAAGACATTATCTGAGGGACTTGGTTGATTTGTTTTATTTCTGTTCCTTATTCGTTTGAGCAATATTATTGGTGTTCTTGTTGCCTTGTTGTTTATATCATTGATTGATTCTCGTTGCCATTGTTGTTATTTGTTTCTATTATTATTATTATTATTATTATTATTATTATTATTATTATTATTATTATTATTATTATTATTATATACTGCTACACTGCACATGTTTATTGATTAGTGAGTGTCTTGATTGTACCTCGTCACTACTCCACCGAGGTTAGTCTTGATACTTACTGGGTACCGCTGTGGTGTACTCATACTACACTTCTGTACATTTTTAATATACAGAGCCAGGTATTGGAGATATAGGACTCAGACAGAGTTAGAGTGTGATCGCAAGGATTCAAGGTAGGGCTGTTTGGTCATCGCAGTCCCTTGGAGTCTTTCCCTCTTATCGTACTGTTAATTATTATTTGAGCAGTAATGTACATTTAATTTCCTTCAGATCATTTCATATATTAAGTTAGAGTTCGTGACTCAGTACTACCAGTCTTGGGAGGTTGTATCTTTATTCCCGTTGTTGGTTTCGATTATCCTTAAAAAAAATGGCTTGACTGTTATTATAAACGGCTTACTTAGTCTTAGAGACTAAGTGCCATCACGACACTTATGGTGGGATTTTGGGTCGTGACACACCCATTAATGAGATTGATATCTACCTTTAAAAAGGAGTAGTTCTTCTCGAACCATCTTTAGCACTCTTTATTAGCAGCCATTGTCAACCGCACAAGTTTTTAATCTGGATGTGGAGATTCAATAGGAAGTCAAATGACAGCATCTGTAATTGTTTTTTTAATTTTTTTTTGGGGGTGGGGGGTGGGGGGTTATATTTTCTACATTCTTTTTTCACACGCTAAAACTGAATCGTAGATCAAGGTTTTCCAATCCTCGAGCAAGCCAATCGACGCGTGGGATTTCTTAATGAAGTTAATCCAAAGGGTTGGCTCTTTTACAGTCATAATCAAAAATAACAAATAGCATACCTCATTGTACTGCAATAAATATGCCCAGGAACAACAGTATGAAGACAGAAAAATCCTCCGTACCTTGAAAGCAGCAGCATAAGCAGCTTGCAAATTCGACATTCCTTCGAATGGCATGCGGTTCGTCAGTAATTCCCACAAGACAATACCAAAACTATAAACATCAACCTTGTTATTGTAATGCTTCTTCTCACCCTGACGCAATGTGACAGTGCTGTACAACTGCCAAAAAGAAATAATTCAGATAATTGAGAAACTTGAAAATTCAGGATAAACCATATAAAAGGTATTGAAAGTGACCCAAGTAAGAATACATTCAAAAGAAAAAATATAAGAGAGAAACGACAAAACATTTGAACTTTGATCATCAAGGCATTAGCGCACACCTTTATATCATAAAATATATAGTAGACTACCAGGAGTTCATTGCGGAATTCCAATAGGAGTATCACAAAATAATTAGACTTTAGAGGCACCAAACTACCAAATTAAACAGGAAGGATAGTAGTTTATAAAGGCGACTGAAAAAACGATGACAGCAACACAGAACAGCCTTAAAGATAATAAATTGGATATGAATATCATCAAACCAAAGTCCTCCTTTTATCCTAAGTTAAAAGTGGTAACAGTTCAAGGCTTGCTTCAGATCAAGATTATAATATTGTAATTCAGAAGAACAGAAGAGAAATTAGAAATTACACCTGAAGATCTTCCTTTTAAGTTTTTGGGATAACCGGAAGATTCCCAAGGGACAATGGTGCACAGTTCGAGACTTGGCGGATAATGGGCTTTTCCCCCTACCCTTCCCCACTTAATATCATGCTTTTGTATGTGGCAGGTCTGGAACCATGACATGCGCCTAACCCACACATCAACCACTGTGATCTTAGTTCTTAACACTAGACCAAAGCCAAGGGACATAGATTTCCTTTTAAATATAAGTTAAGGAAACTCCTTTTACATAATAATATTTTCTAGAGGTGGGTAAACGGATAAATAGGATGCCACTTTGGTTGTCAAATCATTATCTATTCACTCTTTGTCACTTTTCATCTCTATCTTGCAAATAATTCTGATGGGTCAATACTTGAGGATATATTCCTATGCAGTAGCCACTCAGTAGGTACATAATCCTACTCGCCACGACGTCATCATAGCCTTTACTAATCTATGAGATGAGAAAATGCAAAAGTGTAAATCTGCTCACGTTTCATTAGTGGAATCATAGTTGCAATCCCTAACCATTCTATTCAACCATGCAAGTTGATATTACCTATAATTTAATCCTCCATACAGAAAGATATTGATACATAAATAGGTATAAAATAATAATAACCTGCTACATTTGAAGTGATGTTTATTGACATGTCTAGTGGAGGAAATTACATGGTTCACTCCTGAAAAGATGGTGCTTGAATAACAAGTCGCTAAATTAGATACAAACCTCAGGTGCCATCCACCGGTACGTCCCAGTTTCTGCCGTCATCATCTCAGTGAGGGTCTCTTCCCTAGCTAGCCCAAAATCTGCAAGCTTCACAGACTTCTGATTGGCCGTGAGCAACAAATTGTCTGCATAAATGACATTTCCAGATGTGCACTTTCTTAGACAGGAAACGATCAAAAAAAGAAAGCACACTAAAACATGAAATAGGAATGGTAATAAGAGAGTGATGCCAACTTAAGAATAAAACTCCAAGTTAGGAGCATAAACTGACCCATACATCAACTAAGAATGAGTGTGCTATCCACTTTTGGCTTCCCTAGATATTGAGATTCTTTTTATAAAAAGAAGAAAGAATTGAGATGGCAAGCAATGAAGTGAAATATATACCACAATGTCTGCACTAATAACTTCTTCCTTCAATGGTACTAAGATTACTGACCATAGAAGAGCCAACATAAAATGATAAGATAACCCAGAAGAAGAACTATTCCAGCAGTAAAATATTGATGGATAAAAGAATATAGTCCAATACCACAATATCTGGCCTGTTTAACATTTCAATGGATAACTACAATAACAAAAAGAAAAAAAGAAAAAAGTCTTGTACAGCTCGCTAGCCAAGTGGTACCAGGTTTTAGATCTCTATGTATAATGCCATTGGCATGTAAACATTCCATGGCCCGAGCAATGTCAAGCGCATAATTTAAGGCGACATGAAGATCAAGCACTTCTGGACGAATGCTGACTAAGTACTTCCGAAGGGACATTCCAGGCAGAAGCTCTGTCACTATAACCATCAAAGGATCCTTGCAAGCTCCAATAAACTGCAAACAAGAAATCAGAATTTACTAGCTAACACCATAGGGCTTGCTAAACTTAACAAAAGAAAGCTGCTCAAGGGAAGTTAAAAGCAGCACTTTGAAAAGATAATCAGAATAGTATTATTTCGGAGTCTAATGAAGTTGGAAGAGAAAGAAAAATGATACGGAGTAATTACTTTTACAAGATTCTCATGTTTTACTCTTGACATCATAACAACTTCCCGAACAAAACGGCTTCCAAGTGAAGCTCTTTCTTCCGAAGTTTTACCGCCATTTAGAACTTTTATCGCAACAATTTGATCACCATACCTGGAGAGACATGAAGCATTTTTTCCGATAAATGAAAAATGTACAATAAAACCAGACAGCAGATAATCCAAAATATAACAAAAAGCACAAATATTTTCGATCTTCATGTTGTGTTAAATGACAGAAATTGTTGCGTTTGACTGCTTCTCAAGACAAAATGAAAATAACCAAACTAGAAAAACCACAGGAAGAAAATAGTTACTCTCAGTTACTATATAAGACCCAACGAATATATCAATCTCAAATGGCAAGCAAACTCTCATGTTACATTTTCTGACTAAGATAGCATTTACCTAACTAGTAAACCAATGGAACAGTAACACTGGCCAATCACCTAAAATAAAATCCACAAGTTACAGCATCACAATTTTCAACTAACTGGCAGAACAACAATGATGATCAGCACTACACTAAAAAAAATTATGGGTAATATTGCACGAAAGGCGTTACATACCTTCCTTCATAAACTTTTCCATGAGCTCCCTCACCAATTTTGGTTCCAATAAAGAGTTGTTTTGGATCCACCAACACTCTCTCATCAATAGATAATTGATTTGAGGGTACTACTGATGATCCATTTCGCGATACGCCTTCAACGTGTTTCTGTACACTACCAACAGGATTTTCTTCCTCTTCTCTTTCTCTACTCTTCTCACTGCAACTCATGGTTGCAAAATTCTCAATCAGATTATCCCTGAATGCCTCATCCTCAACTCAACCCTTTGATCCTACAAATTACTTGCAAATAACCCCCATCACTCAAAAAGTCAATACTATCTTCTCACGTTACAATATGAATATTTGATCCTAGCAAACACTTGAACCCTCATAAGCAAAGCTTCTTCCTTTAACTTCCTAATAAGTCCACCAACAAGTCCAAGAATTTAAAACCAAAATATGCCTCCAAAACTTCAAACACCCAAAAGATCTAAAAATACAAAAGAAACTCAAGAATCATATAAAAAGATAGCCCCTTTTCTTGAAAATGAAAAAAGAAAGACTTGATTTTTAAACTAAAATCAAGAAACTAGCAGTCTTTGGATAGTGTGCACATTAAAACAACCCCCCAAAAATAAAAGCAAGAACCTTCAAAGGAAGCAACAAGAGGAGCTAAAAAAGAAACTTATAGTGGCGAAAATATATCTAAAAGAATATAAATATGTATACTATCAATACAAATTTCATGCATAGATAAGGACCTAACAAGCAACTCTAAAGACCCCTATAAAGCTTTGAACTTTACTCTTCTTTTTTTGTCTTTTGGTCCCCTTTTTTGGGCGATAGGGGTGGGTTTGAAAAGGGGGGGGGGTTAACTTTGTTTTTGTACTACAAGCTCTTATCTACAATTGAAATGGCGTTCCTGTGAAGATATTCTGGGAGAGTCTATTTTCCGGTGAGTGTGGGGTATAAGTGAAGAGAGAGAAAAGTTGGGGAATAAATGTGAATATATTAAAAAGAAAGCACGTTTAAAGTGCACCAAATAGGAATTAGACACGTGGAGAGCACTGAGAACACTTTGGAATATTATTAGCATTAAGACATTCGAGGATTTGGACATTGTTAGTTGAGGATGCTTTGGACAAAGCTATTGTGAACGAAGAGAAGAGACCTTTCTTTCTCTCTTGACTAACTAATTGGCTTTTTGTGATGTGCAATTCTATATATATATATATATATATATATTTTGTGTTTGATATTTGTATTTTGAGTCCCACTTAATTTGGATCTAGGCTGCATAAGACTTATTAGAAAGGGAAACGTTTTTTATCGGAATTTTTTTTATTCGTAAAATTTGAACTAAGACCTTTGATTACAACAACAACATACCAAGTATTATCCCATATCGTGAGGTCCGGGGAGGGTAGTGTGTACGCAAACCTTACCATTACCTTGTGAGGATAAAGAGGTTGTTTCCAATAGACACTCGACTCAAGAAAGCATAAGCATCACATTAATGAAAATATAGACAAGAAGGGACAGTACCAAAAAGACATATAAAAGCAGAATAAAAACAATAAGATAGTAAGGTTATCAACAATAAAAGGAAACAACAACTAGTCATAAAAATCTACGACCAACAGAAAGCGAGACTGCCTGCCAATACTACTGTTATAAACACTCTAGACTACCTACCCTACTACCCTAATCCTCGACCTTCATACCTTCCTATCTAGGATCATGTCCTCGGTCAGCTGAAGTTGCGTCATATCTTGCCTAATCACCTCTCCCACCTCTTCTTTGGCCTACCTCTACCTCTCCGTAGGCCCTCCAATGTCAACCTCTCACACCTCCTCACCGGGGCATCTGTGCTCCTCCTCCTTACATGACCAAACCATCTAAGCCGCGCTTCCCGCATCTTGTCCTCAATAGGTGCCACACCCGCCTTGTCACGAATAACCTCATTTTTTATCCTATCTAACCTGGTGTGCCCGCACATCCATCTCAACATACTCATCTCTGCTACCTTCATCTTCTGGACATGAGCGATCATGACTGGCAAGCACTCAGCCACATACAACATCGTTGGCCTGACCACCATTCTATAGAACTTACCTTAATGTTTTGGTGGCACCTTCTTGTCACACAAAACACTGGAAGAGAGTCTCCATTTCATCTATTCCGCCCCAATACGATGTGTGACATCTTCATCAATCTCCCCATCCCCCTGAATAATAGACCCAAGGTACTTAAAACTTCCTCTCCTAGGGATGACCTGCGAGTCCAGCCTCACCTCCCCTTCCCCTACTTGAGTCTCGCTACTAAACTTACACTACAAGTATTTTGTCTTGGTCCTGCTCAACTTGAAACCTTTAGACTCTAGGGTCTGCCTCCATACCTCTAATTGCGCATTCACGCCATCTCACATCTCATCAACCAATACAATATCATCTGCAAATAGCATGCACCACGCCACCTCCCCTTGGATGTAGCGTGTCAATACATCTATCGCTAAAGAAAACAAAAAAAAGGCTGAGTGTCGACCCCTGATGCAATCCTATCATTACCAGAAAATAGTTTGAGTCCCCACATACTAGCCTCACTCGGGTCTTTGCTCCATCATATATGTCCTTAATCAACCTAACATAGGCAACTGGTGCACCTCTAGCCTCCAAACATCTCCACAAAACCTCCCTCGAAACTTTGTCGTACGCCTTTTCTAAGTCGATGAACATTATATGTGTAACGACCTGACCGGTCATTTTGAGCATTTGTACTTTGCTCGGTAGTTTGAGGGCATGAATAGCCCTATATGATGTATCATGACTTGTGTGAATTGTCAGTTTTAGTTTTTAGGTTATTCGGAATCGACTTGGTAGAATGAACGTCATGATGGAAGCTTTAAGTTAAAAGAGTTGACCAAGTTTGACTTTTAGCATTTGATCTTGGATTGGAGTTTTAATGGTTCCCTTAGGTCCAGATGGTAATTTTAGACTCGGGCTTATGCCCGGATTTGCATTTGGATATTTCTTGAAGGACTCAGCGCTAATTGGCGATAGTTGGAAATTTGAAGGTTTGAAAAGTTTATAAGTTTAACCGAAAGTTGACTTTGAGGATATCATGTTCGGATTGTGGTTCCGGGAATTGGAATAGCTTCGTTATGTTATTTGGGACTTGTGTGAAAAATTTGAGTTCATTCCAGGTTGATTTGATATGTTTCGGCGTGAGTTTTGGAAGTTGAACGTTCAAAGTTCATTCAAGTTCGAATTGAGGTGTGATTCGTCGTTTCGATGTTGTTATGTGTGATTTGAGGACTCGAGTAGGTTCGTGTTATGTTATGGGACTTGTTGGTGTATTTGGATGGGGGCTCGAGTGGCCCGGGTAAGTTTCGGATAAGGTTCGGATAATTTTCATTTCATGTTGCATTGTTGAAGGTATACTGGTTCTGGTGCTTCCGCATTTGCGGAAGAATGGATGCAGATGCGAGTCCGCATATGCGGAAAATTGGTCGCAGAAGTGCAAACAGTCTTGGCTGGAGATCATCGTAGATGCGGAGGAAGAGGCGCACCTGTGTGTGCGCATAAGCGAAATCCTTGGGCGCATGAGTGGTCTTATGCGCAAATGCGCGTTCAGTGGTCACACATGTGATGGCGCAGGAGAAGATGTTTTTCGTAGGTTCGAAGAGTCATTTTTCCAGCTTATTCCGTAGAAGCGAGTTTCACATCGCAGAAGCGGCTCAGTTCACAAAAGCGAAAAGCACTGGGCAGAAGCTTTAAGTTCGAGGGTTTGGTCATTTTTGCATAGTTGGAGCTATGAAGCTCATATAGAAGTGATTTTCACTAAGTGGACTAGGGTAAGGGTTCTCTACTCATTTTTGATTTTATATCATTAATCTATCTTCATTTTTGCAATTGGTTGATGAATTTTAAAGAAGGAATTAGGGGGGTTTTGCCTAAAGTTTCATAGAGTGAATTTTTGAGTTTTGAACGTCGATTCGAAGTCGGATTTGAGTGAAACTAGTGTGGTTGGACTCGTAATTGAATGGGTTGTTGGGTTTTGTGAGTTTTGTTGGGTTCTGAGGTGATCCGAGTTTGACTTTTGGGAAGATTTTGGGCTTTTGATTAAAGATTCAACCTTCATCGATTGGGTTTATTTCCTTCGGCATTATGTGTTGTATTTAAGTTGCTTATGGCTAGTTTCTTGAGCCGTTTAGAGGTTGGTACGAGCAGGATGGCATTTGTGGAGCATCTTTTGGCTTTCTCAATATTGGATTTGGCTTGTTCGAGTTAAGTAACTCTTCTAAACTTGGTGTTGAGGGTATGAATCCCCGAATTACGTGTTATGTGATCGATTTTGAGGTGATGCACATGCTAGGTGATGGGCGTGTGGGTGTGCACCATGTAAATTGTGATTTAGTCGATTCTATGGAACTGTGTAGCTATCTTATATGAACATTTTTACTGTACTCTATGTGTTAGAGCACCTGAGATGTAATTGATGCTAGAAATCAGGTTTAGGCTATATGCAGGAACTGTTAGGATCCGTAGTTGTCGTTCTTTGCTGTTGACTTATTTGTTAAATTGCAATTATGTACTCAATCTTATTCATCATTTCATATCACGTCTTTGTATATGTTATTGTGTATTGTCACGTCTCATATAATTAATTAGGGCTGCTTAGTATGAGCATTGTGAGCTCGAGGGACGAGAGAGATTTATGACTGAGTGAGGTTGATGGCCTGATTGTGAGTGATATTTATGGGATCAGGCTGCACGCCGTAGCATATTTTATTTATTTATGCCTGGATCTGGCTTATTATAGTGCTTGCTTTGAAGGAGCCCCTCCGAAGTCTGCACCCCTATAGTGAGCGCAGTTGATTTATATTGAGGGATGGATCTTCCTAGGGCATGGATCTTGCCCGAATCATTTATATTTAGGGATGGATTTTCCCTGGGCTGGATTGGCCTTATATAGTACTGAGTGACTGACTGTTAGTTGATATATATATATTTGCGGTGGATCTTCCCTAGGCTGGATTGGCCATATACAGTACTGAGCATGAGGTTTTATTTATGTTTGATTGGGCTAGATCCGCCCTGTACAGTGCTGAGTATTGAGCGTGATGACTGAGAGAGTGAGACCATGAGATTGAGTAATCTGAGAGTGTGAGTAGATGAGTTCACCACTGAGATGCATTATGTTTGGCATGCATATTTGAGATACAGGCATAGAGATGCATTTCCACACGCCACCCAGTTTTGGTGACATTCATGATTTCACATACATAGTGACATGTAGACATAGAGATGTACTTTCCTCATGCTATCTAAAAAGTGAAACATTTTATTTATTGTTGAAAGGTTTTTTGGAAAAATCATGATTTTTGAACTTACTCTTATATTTTAGGTGTTTCAGTGGAAGATTTGGGACTTACTGTTATACTTGAAAAGCATGCCTACTTTCCGTAACTGTGAAGGAGTTGAACATCTTATCCCTGAGTTATTTTCTTGTATCATTCTTATTATATTGTTACGTATTGTGACTGGTTATTGGAGTTGGACTCGGACCCTTGTCCCAGCTCGTCACTACTTTCAACCTAAGGTTAGGTTTGTTACTTATTGAGTACATGTGATCGGTTGTACTCATATTACACTTCTGCACCTTGCGTGCAGATGTTGGATGTTGATGTTATTGCATATGGCGGGAGTTGGATCAGACAATATACCTGCGTTCCAGTTACAATTTCCTCTTGTCCTTGGTAGCTTTAGAATTTTAATCTGTTCATGTATATTTAAAACAGATAATGTATTTATTTCAATTCAGTTTTATAAAGAAATCTAAATCTTAGAAGCTCATGATTTGTACTACCAGTTCTTGGGAATTCTTTGTATAAAAGCAATTTTATTATCATATCTTCTCTTGATAAATCTTATTAAATTGGATAGTTGTTAATTGGATTATCTAGTGGGTTGGGTTAGGTGCCATCACGACTAATTAAATTTTGGGTCATGACAAGTTGGTATCATAGCTCTAGGTTCATAGGTTCTACAAGTCATGAGCAAGTGTCTAGTAGAATCTTGTGAATCCGCATGATGACGTCCATACCTTTCTTCAAAAGGCTATAGGAAATTTAGGATATACTTCCCATATTTCTTTCTTTATCGTGTGACATTGATTCAGCTTGAAGCGTAACTCTTGAAATTCCTTCCATGCATCGTATGGCATGTGAGTGCTCGGTATCAGTTGTGCATCGACGATTTTTGATCCCATGAATGAAGTGCGAGATGTGATTTCTGTGTGCTGATGACGGGCCAGTTTGGAGAACTTGAGGCTGAGTTTTGACTGTAGCTTGAGCATGGGGATTTTAGTTGTGTGAGCACGTGCTGGTGGACTTATAAGTCCGGTAGTGTCCCTATTAGTGGAATTCATAGCTCGATGAGTGGTTGGATGGTTATATGATAAGTATGATGTGACTGCGGGATGTGTTCAGATAGATTGAACGTGACGAGAAGAGTTTTCTTGAGATGTAAAAAGGACTATTAGGTGCTTGACTTCTGTCTTGATGTGACGTATAGTCTCGAGTTACGAGTGTATTGGAGGATCTTTCATATTGTTTAACTGTGGAATGAATCAGGTTCTCATGCTTTGTTGGTGAGTTCAGACTTAGGAAGCTTAAGTGATTGCGTAGTAGTTGTGGCTGTGAAAGGGTATAAAAAGATATTAGTTTGAGGCTAAGCATGTGGGTTATAACCTACGAGGTAATCTATAGATATGTGATTTTATGATGTTGTGTGGAGGCTTTCTTTTCTACCAGTGGGTTATATTTGTGCGATTTGAGTTGGGATCGGTTGTAATAGTTGACCTTACCGTCAAGAGGATGAATGCGATATTTGCAGATAATTTAAGGTATTAGATGGTTTGTGTTACATGAGATTATGATAGATTTAGTTGAATCTCACTATCAGATGTTTTATTTCAGGACTTTGAGCCAAGTGGGGGAGTCATCTATCAACGAGTTGATTGCACGGTTATGTGTTGCATTGGTTTCAGTTTGAGGTATACTTGTGAATCAGTTATGACTTGTAGAGGTTGAGATCGAGGATGACTCGAGTAAGGGAATTTCTGGATACGGGTTGTATTACACTCTATAGGTATATAGGAATCATGGAATGATTGAGTGGTTATTCGTGAATGATGTTGTGTGCATGGAGTAGGAATTTTCTTGGTTACATTAAGGTGGGGTGACTTTTTTGGGTGTCATTGTGCTAATGAGGCAGAGGTCGTTTGTTCTATTTAGGCAATGCAATTGAGTTGTGAGCAGAGTAGATGACTCTCGAGAAGGTTCTAATAGGTTCAAGATTTATATGTAGCAATTGAGAGTTTTCCGGATTTGTTACATTAGATGGTGTCGGGACTCGCGATATTTCTATATCATTATGGATTATACATTTAGTATCAAGAAGGTGAATGAAATGACTTTAGAATCACAAAAGGTCTCTTCGGAGTGGGTGTCTTAGTTGTGGTACTTTTGGGGTGCTTAAGGGGGAACACAACCGCTTATGGGCCTTAGGGCGGTGTGATTTTATTCTAGGATCTCGTGGGGTAATTTTTGGTTAAGGATCATGGTGTTCTGGCAAGGAGAAGTGTCACCTTGAGGGTAATTCGGGAGGAACTCGGAGAAATAGGATAGTTTGATAGTAGGTTGGATCAGTACGGTAATGGGTATGATCGGTTCCTTAGGTACTTATGATATGGTGAGTCTCTACAGGTGTTTCGTGGCATATGGTCTTGGGTTTGGCGACCAGCGTAGATTGGTTTAGTTAGAGGGATTCAAATCTGATAGCTTAGTTATGTGCAAATTGATTTCAAAGAGTTCTTGATGATTTCTATCACGGTTCAAGGTGGATATTCTCCTACTGGCATGAGGGACATGTTGCATGTTGGGATTTCTCCTATATGAGATCAAATGGAAGGTTTCTGACTGATCGGGTATGTATTTTGCTGGCGACCTAGAGTTGATTATGAGATCCTCGTACTTTTCAGATGATGGTATGGTTGATGCGGTGTGTTGTGCGGGATTAAGATTTGTGTGTACAAGGTCACAGGTCATTTTTGAAAGGAAGGTCATGAATTATTAGACAACGTGGATAATTTCTAATGTTTAAATGGATGCTATAACTACTTTTTATTGCCTCAAAATATGCGCATATTAGAAGGCACATTGAGTTTTGACTTACGGATGTTTCGTTGGTATTGCTGTACTCGCCTGGTTGACTGACTGCTGATATTCAAATCTTTGCTACGTGGCACGGAAGAATTTTAGAAGTATTCCTTATGGGATGATCATGTATGAGAGATGTGTTAGACATTCGGGCGATGGAGTTGGGATTAGATATGGTGATTCGTGTATTCTATGTATTTGGAGACTGAGAGTTCTCAAGAACAGGCTGTTTCATGGTTATGGACTATGAAGATGTGTCCAAAGATAGCCAGATGATAGTATGTGTTATGGTTCAGTCACTGTGGACCTTCGGAGGGTTATTTATCTATTATGGATGGCCAAAGTTGATTTGGGGTCCATTGATAGACCCATAAGGAGGTGTATTCTGCACCAGGTAGGATTGGTTAACTCCGTATTACTATGGTTGAGGGATGTGCCATTCAGTTAGAGTTGAACTTATTTGTGTTCTGATATGTTCTATGAGTTACTCTTTTTTTCTACGAGGGGTTGTGATATATTGGTTATATGCACATATGGTGCAGTTCTATTTGGGCTTTATAGCGGAATTTGAGCGAGATGGGTATTTGGGTATTGAATGATTGATTTCACATTAGTTATGTTCTCTCAGGTTTGTGTGGCATTGTGTCATTTGCTTCTCCGCGGTTATGGTCATGCACCTTAGGTACTTGATGTTGAATTGCGTGTGGTTTTTGATTTCAAGCATGGTGGCTGAGGTATTTCATGCGGACCAGTGTTTGGATGGAGTCACGCATTGCATCGGAGTTACGCTGAGATATGGTCCTTTGTGTTAGATTCATGCGTTATGGTTCTGCGAGGTGTGATGGGTTTTTAGCATTGCGTTGTGGTGGTACTTGTTGAGCTTGCGGGACAATTCTCTTAGTGGAGTCATTTTCTATGTTTAAGTACACTTGAATTGTTACGTATTGGTGCAGAGGTTGCAGGTTTGTGGTTTAAGGTTGTATTGGTGTGGCTTGTCAGTAGGCGGCTCTATTTGATAAGATGAGGTCGTCGTACCTAGATGCTATCGAATCTGATTGCGGTATATTTGAAAGGACAATTGTTTACCGTGAAAATGATAATAACAATTAAATTTGTTGATGAGACTCTAAAAATACGTAATCTATTTTTATGCTAGTTTGTTAAGCAGTTGATGCTAAGTGTGTGAAATTTAGAGGCGAAATAGAGTCAAGAAGAGAGCTACAATCAAACCGGTAGGTCAATTATTCAGGGCCTCGAGCTTGTCGATTCGGAGCCTCGAAGTCGATTCCGGGGTTTAGACTCGAGCTATCGTGGGTGATCGGGGTAGGGCTAACAAATATGAAATAATCAATGAATGCTCTTTCTGGCCAATGATAAGCAATAAATGATGAGCAAATAAGAAGGTAATAAATGAAAGCAATAATATCAAGAGAGTATATGAGAGGGCAAAGAGAGTATTTTCTATATTTCTTATGGAGCAGTGGGAGCAACAAGGTTTACAGGAATGGTAGGAATGCCACTTATATAGGAGAGGAATCTTAACATAGTACAAAATATATTAACTATTCGGACGCGAGGATGGGACAGCTAGATATGATGTCCTGACGCCTTCATTGGGTTTAGAATAGCCCGCTAGGCTCTGTCAGTCTTAGCCAAACGTCTTGGGAACTTCCCTCTTCTCCAATATAGCCGTTGGTCTACACTGCCCCGAGATCGGGCCCGGATGACACTTGACAGTGAGCCTCGACCTCGGTCTCGAACCTCGAGAAGCACGTTTGCGGGGCACCATGATGACGAGGAAATTGGACACCCCTGATTTTACCGTACACAGATAGTCTTCGCGTTTCTTAGAGTGAAAGCGATAAGAAACGACCTTGAATTTATTACTCCTCCGATGCTCTCGTAACGACGTTAGGCACAAGGCACCAAGACATGATGTACACGCAGCCCCTGAAGATTTTCCCATTGACTATGGCAGTTGGCTGTCTCTTGGCCTTCTTCAATGCGCATGCGGGGTTTATATAAATACTCCCCTTCTTTTTTCTATAACTCATTGTATTCCCAAACCTCAGAAAAGGTGTGTTATTCCTTCGCTTTCGTTTTTTCTTAGGAACGCAACTCTCCTTCTTCTTCTGGAAATTTCTGAAAGTGGCGAAAACTTCCGCCTCCGCCTCTCAAGAGGTTGTGGCCTCGTTCTCTTTGCTCCTATCTCAAGGTGAAGTGACGATGCCTCCTCGTGCAGAGGAATGTGTTCCAGGGTCTTTCGCGATGGCTTCTGATTTTAGGGCCGAGAGATCTTCTTTGAATCTGGGGCGCAACGAGCCCGTGCTCAGTATATTAGCTCGATAATAGACACCGGAAGAGTGAAAGCTGATTGTCGGTAGGGGGACGCAGTGCTTGTAGAGATTCCTTCTCTGGAGGAGGATATTACGACACACAAAACAGGTTTCCTCAGTGTATACACCTATCCGTTTACTCTAGGGCCGGTGGGGCCATCTTCGCCCTCGATTGACCCCGTGATTCTCGACTTTTGCCAATGATGCCAAGTGACCCTTGGCCAGATTCATCCTTCATTCTGGCGTGTTGTTTAGATGATTAGGTACTACGTGAACATAATCGGGGAGATGCCCTTCACTCTTGATCATCTGATCACCCGTCTCCTCCATGGAGGTTTAGTCAAACTCTGCTGACGAGCCCCAATGTCCCTCTTTACCTGTACCGAAGAGCTCAGAAAGGGGGGATGAATAAGCCGATTCATCCGAGTTAGGACTTCTGACCAGATCCCGGCGGAAAAGATGTTGTTCCCCGAGAGGTGGAATGTGGAGCGTAAGTAGACATGCTACCTTTCCTTCCCCCGCTTCTCTGCAGCTATATTCCTTCAAGCACTTAACATTTATTATTTTTTGTTACTGCAACCGCAACAATTTACCTCGGCGTAATTTCGGACCTCTAGAATTGGGTCGGTAGTCTGTACTCGATTTGCCCGTATGCTGAGTGAGTGTGGAGTGATTTATCCCAGTCCCGGTGGGAAGCCAAGGACCATGGTGAGCCTCTACCCTTGCCATAGTCATCACTTTCGACTTAAATTGCTACTGGTGGTGCTCCCGTTCCCCGTGCTTACCTCTTGCCTTTGTGTAGGTTTGGGGGAAGTCCCCTTGATGAAGGGAGCTTTACCCAGCGGGGAAGGCGCTTTGGTACCCGATGAAGGGAAGAAAAGACAAGGGGATCCGTTGGATGGACCTTCCGAATTTAAGAGGATTAAGGCGGAAAAGACTAAGGCTGACTGGGCAGATCTAATCCCGAAAACGATGGGAAACCCTCGAGTTGAGGGCGAGGAGGAAAACAGCTTCTCGATGACGCCTGAGGGAGGGATAAACCTGGCCGACCCTAAGGCCGTAGAGATGGTGGCTTCTGGGCCAGAGATTGATGCCGTTGTGGCCCTACTTTGTGGCGGAGAGACAATTGAGGGAGAATCGGGTTCTTCCCCCGAGCTGGTCGGTGGTCAGAGTTCTCTACGATATGAGGTGCCTTCGTTAGGTGGTTTGGAGAGGCCTAGCTCGGGGACCTCAAATAGACAAGGGATGGCCTTGATTGACCTTGTTAGTGCTGTGGTCATGATTGATTCCCCTCAGGGAATGACCCTACCATTTGAAGGAGTGCAAGATGCCCCTTGCGAATAATGTCCTGATGCGGGGATGCCTGTCAAAGCCGGAGATGTGCCCGAAAGGTTACCAACCGCTTCCGAGGGAGTTTCTGAGGTTGATGCTTCTCTCGTCTTTGGTGAAATGAGCAAGCTTTGCGAGAAGGTAACCTTTGTTTTCCTTGTCCGTCGCTCGGACCTCGGTTGCCTCGACCTTTTTCTTTCTAACTTGTCTTTTTTTGTGTCTTTAGGCCAAGGTGATTTACAATCGTACTTTCACCTGGTATCAGGTCGAGGAGACCTGCCTCGAGCGTGAGAAGGCTTTCCTTACTGAGTAGGTTATCTAGTCCCCGCTTGCCTTTATCTGAATGCTTTGCCAGATCCCAGTGTTTTAACATCTCGGATCTGCTTTATGTAGTTTGAGAAGGAATGCGTCCTACTGAGGGAAGAGGTTCAGGCCAGAGACTCTAAAGTCTCCGAACTCAAACGGCGTGAGAGAGAGGTATCTTCGAGAGGATGCCCTCCTGGAGAAGGTGACATTAGTTGGGCATCAGCTTAGTGAGGTGAGGGAGGATAGTGGCAAGTACAAAGGTCTCCATTGCAAGCTCGTGGATGCATTATCTAGGATCAAGACTGAAGCTGAGACACTTATATCTTTGCATTGAGAAGATGCCATTGTGACAAGCGCCCAAGCCGAAGGGGCACCCTAGGGGGACGAGCCGAGGTTGACTCGGGCAGTGGATATACGTATGGGAGATATCCTTTTACCTGCTGAGTTCGAGAGAATGGAGACCCTAGAGAAGAGAGATGCAACCTTGCTTGCTTTTGGGGGTGTGCCGAGCAGTGGCTTAGGAGGTGACAAAAGAGAAGGGGAGGAGGCCGTCGAAGAGAGGCCGCTAAAGGACCCGTAGTCGTCAGGATGCAACCTTTGGTAGAGACACCGGGGACCTCCCATTCGATGGTAGATTAAGATTCTGTTTAGTTCTCTCTTTGTAAGGGTTTTTTCAAGACTTGAAAACATCCCTCTAAAGGTTATAAGAAGGGTTTTTATTTCTTGTTCCTCCTTTCCTCTTTGCTTTTAGGAAATACTATGTGATGTTCTTTGACTTTCGAACTAGGGTCCCGTCTTCAGGTTAGACCCCCGGGCTTCACTATCATTGAGACTGGTGACAGTGACTCGTACATACTGATTCAGTTGCTTCTTAGAGTAAGCTAGCATTTGAGATCTTGTGTTTTTGCTTTCAAGCATCTTTATTAAGTCAGTTCAGTCTCCGAGTCGGATCTCGACTTGAGTTCATCTGACCCTCAAGTTTTTAGGATTTCAAGTTGGCCTTTGGGCTCTTACGCGTTGGGTTGGAGTGACCTTATGTGCGGGGTTGGCGACAGTGTCTCAATCAACCCTCAAGTATTCGAATTTTTGTGGGCTGACGACAATGGCTCTTACGCCTTGGGTCGAAACGACCTTTTATATGTGCGGCCCTGAGGCTCATTAGGCAGGCGACAATGGCTCTTACGCTTTGCCCTTAGGCAGGTATAGTTAACTATTTTGGGTCCGGCCTCCGAATCGGGTTACAACTCGAGCTCATTTTGACCCTCAAGTTTTTGAATTTGCGTGGGTTGGCTAAAGTGGCTCTTACACCTTGGGTCAAAGCGACCTTTTATGTGTGCGGCCCTGAGGCTCATTAGGCTGGCGATAATGGCTCTTATGCTTTGCCCTTAGGCAGGTATAGTTAACTATTTTGGGTCCGGCCTCCGAATCGGGTTACTACTCGAGCTCATTTTGACCCTCAAGTTTTCGAATTTGCATGGGCTGGCGACAGTGGCTCTTACGCCTTGGGTCGAAGCTACCTTTTATGTGTGCGACCCTAAGGCTCATTAGGCTGGCGACAATGGCTCTTACGCTTTGCCCTTAGGAAGGTATAGTTAACTATTTTGGGTCCGGCCTCCGAATCGGGTTACGACTCGAGCTCATTTTGACCCTCAAGTTTTCAGATTTCAAGCTGGCGACAGTGGCCCTTACGCTTTTGGTCGATGTGACCTTTTAGTGTGTGTGGCCCTGAGGCTTATTAGGCTGGCGACAATGGCTCTTACATGCTTGGTCGATGCGACCATTTATGTAGGCTTTATTTTCCTCTTGTTAAGGACTTTTGAAGTAAATTTTGCTTGACTCGTTGTCGGTTCGGGAAGAACCTCGATTTCTAGTAACTTGCGGCGATGTTCGAGCACCTTGGGAGGTTTGGCTCGGAGGCTGAGTAGCTCGAAGCCTGTGATTTGGAGCTGACATGGTCGAAGCTCTTTTGCCTATGTTGAGGGTAGCCTGTTTAACCGGTTCTTTCCGAAGTAGATTCGGAGTAATTAAAGGCATGTGTGGGCTGGCTACAATGGCTCTTACACCTTGTAGCGATGGTTGGGCGTCCCCGAGTCGTATTAGTGTAAAGCCCCAGAAATATTTTGCTAAGTAATTTAAGATTTCGTGGTGCCAAGGTAGGCTAATTGTTTTATCTTGCGTGAAAATGAGGATTCATGATATAATGGATATTAATTGGATATGTTAATAAGCGTATAAGTTATATTATAAGTGATTTGGAGTCTAAAGAGAGGCCTAAGTCTAAGCCAAGTTGGAAAATTTCATAATGGACTAAAGTTGTGAATGAGTACGCACAAGACCTCACTTTGGACAATCATATCTCCAGTTATATAAGGTGTTTGTGATGCACAACCTATCAAATTAAAGCTCTTTGAGTCTAGTTTCCAACTCATCAAACCGTTTGTCATTTGAAGGTGTACACAAAAAGTTATGACCATTTTACAGGACCTGTGTCAGATGAGCATCCGCGGCGCGACCGCGAGAAAACTGATATTTTCTACCTCCGAGCGCAGCCAGACCGCGGTAAGAGCTTAGCCACCGCATCCCGGAGCGGTTTGACCGTGGTCGCGCACCTAGCAGCCCTATAAATACCCCAAGACTGGGTATGGAGAGTCTCTAAGTCATTTTTTTGAGCTAGGGCTTGCTCTATCAAGGGGAATCCGTCCCATACTTCCCTCCTATGATCCAAGGTAATGTTTTTGGAGTATTTTGAGTTGATTACTACTCCTAAACACTTATATTAACAAGGATTGATCTTGAAAATCCATATATTCCCATTCAAATCCCTAAATTGATCAAGAACACTACAAGTGTGGATTCTCAAGATTCTTACTACAAGAGGTATGTCTATCATCTCTAACTACTCTATAGTGATTATTTATGTATGATATATACGTTAAAACTCATGGGATGGTGATTGGAAGCCATAGGTGCCTAATCAAGGTTGTGTTGGTGTTGAAGGGATTGTAAGATGGGTTATTGAGGTATGATTCTTGGGTGTAATAGTATTATACATGCTTGTACAAATTAGGTTTGTGGGAAAATTGTTGAACATAAATAAGTAAAGATTGGGTTGGGGAATGAAGTAAATCTTGTAAAAGAGATTTGAAATCAAGATGCTCAACTAGTATTTGATAAAATGCTCAAATGAGCTGAAACCTGGAATGCTTTCCTAATTTGTGTTCAATTTTGTCATGTCTCAAGTAGATTGGGATTACTAGAATTTCCGGAACGTCGTAGTAACTTAAGAAAAGCTTAAACAAGGTATGTATGGCTAAAACCCCCTCCTCTTAGAAATTGAGCTTCCATGGTGCCCATGTAAATGTTGTAAGTTCGAAACGTGATTGATGTAATGCTTGTTATGTTAAGTGAATTGATGTTGTGAAAATGTATGTGGTAAGTACTTATTTATGTGTGTAATGTGTTATTCTTGTAAATGGAAGATGTGTGGAGAACATGATGTGTGTGCTAAATGCCTAAATGTCATGCCAAGGTTACTTTGGAACTAATATGCCAAACTTGATGAATTTTCTTATGTGTGGAGAACATGATGTGTGTGCTAAATGCCTAACTGTCATGCCAAGGTTACTTTGGAACTAATATGCCAAACTTGATGAATTTTCTTCTATGCTTATGACTTAAATTGCTTTTGTGTATGCCAATGACTTTAAGTGGCAAGGTAAATGTTGGAAATGGGAACAATGTGAAGCGTGGGTTATGAATTATGGAAATTGTGGCCCCAAGCGCTGGTAAACTAATACATGTGTAGCCAAAGATTGGTGTGAGATGAATAACGGAAAATGGTAACATCTCGGGGAGACAGCTTAGCCGATCGGGCCGTGATCGGATGCCATTATATATATATATATATGGTGGTAATGTATCGATGATCGAAACGGGAAAGTGTGAACGAAATAATGGTAACGTCTCGGGGAGACGGCTTAGCCAATCGGGCCGTGATCGGACTCTGCTCACAAAAGCGGTGGTAATATGGATAATGATGCAATAGTGTGGGATGCTTCAATCTAAAATTACAAGAACTATGTGAAAATCATGTGAACCTCCTTATATTGACGGCATGGTGCTTATTTGATACTTTGTTGCCTATATGATTTCCTCTTTACTCTTGTATAGTTGTTCTCTCTAACAGGATGGTGTTTAGTTATACATACTAGTACTATTCCATTGTACTAACGTCCCTTTTGCCGGGGACGCTACATTTTTAAATGAATGTAGGTGGCTCCATAGCGGATAATGCCAATCGTATGTAGCAGAGCATCCTTTTCTCAAAATCTTGGCGAGCCCCATCCTCCTTCAAGGGGTCATGTTGTACACCTTTTGTTATAGATATCCATTTTGAGGTATAGCCGGGGCCTTGTTACCGGCGTTGTTATCCCTGTCTTTTGTATCCCTAGAGGCTCCGTAGACGTTTGTGTGAGTTATGTACGGGTATTGGATAGGTCAATGAACTATGTTGTTACCTTGTACTCTTGCTTTCTTTTAAACTATAACTGTATGGAATCTTGGACACTTAACTACGATTTAGTGTTGTGATATAAAATGAACTAAAATGTTGAATGTACTGTCTTTCCTTATCTAAATAAATGAAAGCATGGTTTCCTTTTTCATATTGAGTTGGATGGGTAGTGTTTGTTAAGGCTTACTCAGTTGGGTTCACTTGATTGAGCGCTGGTCGCGCCTCCCGAGGTTGGGGCATGACAAACTTGGTATCAGAGCCTAAGGTTTTAAGGTGTCCTAGGATGTCTCGGAGCCGTGCCTAGTAGAGTCCTTCTTATCGGTGTGTAGTCGACCACATCTATAAGTTGTAGGCTGCTTGGGTATTTAGGAATAACACCCTTCTTTGATATTTTGGATCGTGCGGTACAACTTGTTATGAAACTATTCCCTCTCTAATTAGTGCATTGCTTGGAATCTGTTTGCCCTCCATGGTGCCGAGCTTGTAAGACCCTTTGCCGACTACTCCGAGGATGCGGTACGGTCCTTCCCACTTTTGGCCCAGCTTTCCTTCATTAGGGTTTCGAGTGTTAAGGGTGACTTTCCTTAGAACCAAGTCCCCAATTCCAAAATATCGGAGGTTTGTTCTCCTGTTATAATATTTTTCGATCCTTTGTTTTTGGGCAGCCATTCAGACCAGCGAGGCTTCCCGCCTTTCATCCAGCAATTCGAGGGCTGTTGTCATGGATTCGTCGTTTGAGCTCTTAGTGGCGTGTTGGACCCTGGCGCTCGGCTCCCCGACCTCCACTGGTATCAAAGCCTCGATGCCGTATACTATAGAGAAAGGTGTTTCCCATGTGCTCGATTTTGAAGTTGTTCGGTATGCCCACAACACCTCTGGCAATATTTCTCTCCACTTTCCCTTGGCGCTTTCCAGTTTCTTTTTTAAGTTTTGGATGATGGTTTTGTTTGTGGACTCTGCCTGGCTGTTCACACACAAGTGGTAGGGCGTCGATAGGATCCTCTTGATTTTGTGATCCTCGAGGAATTGGTTACCTTGCTCCCGATGAATTGTTTCCCATTATCATACATTATCTCGGAAGGAATCCCGAATCGGCACATGATGTGTTCCCAGATGAAGCTGATGACTTCTTTTTCCCTTATTTTTTCGAAGGCCTGCGCTTCCACCCATTTGGAGAAACAATCAGTCATAAATAAAATAAATCTAGCCTTACTTGGTGCCATTGGCAGGGGGCCGACGATGTCCATCCCCCACTTCATGAACGGCTATGGCGATAAGACTGAGTGCAGCCGTTCACCGGGTTGGTGAATCATTGGGGCAAATCTCTAGCATTTGTCACATTTCCGGATGAATTCTTTGGTGTCCTTTTCCATGCTTTCCCAATAGTAGCCTGCTCTGATTACCTTTTGGATCAAGGCATCAGCTCCGGAATGATTTTCGCAGATGCCCTCGTGAATTTTTCGGAGTACGTAATCTGCATCCCCTGGCCCCAGACATACGGCCAAGGGGCCATCAAAATTTCTTCTGTATAAAGTCTTGCTTTCATCGAGAGAGAATCGAGCTGCTTTGGTTCACAGGGCCCTCGATTCCTTTGGGTCCTCGGGCAATTTTTCGTCTTTCAAGTAATCAATGTATTTATTTCTCCCGTCCCATGTTAGACTGGTGGAATTAATCTCCGCATGACCTTCCTTGATTACTGATTTAGATAGCTGGACGACAGCCCCAGGGTGTAGGTCGTTCTCCTCAACAGATGATCCTAAGTTTGTGAGGGCATCAACCTCGTTGTTTTGCTCTCGAGGCACATGGACTGTCGCGCCCCCTTTTTCTCGCAAAATCGGGTTTATGACATTTTGGAGGACAACTCGTTCCCTTTTGGGAATTGGGTTTGGATTGAAGAGTCGCCACCTAATGATTAAAGTGCATTAGGACACTAAGAAGGATTTTGATTTAGAAAACCAGAGATCGGGTAAGGGCTAGAAATTATCTCGAGGTGAAGGTGTTAGGCACCCCTCAAGATCCACTAGTGCGGTTCCCTGCCATATTACAATTGTGACTTTAAGTGCGAACAACAAATAGACACGTAAGGGTTTCCAATACAAAAAGGGTTTTCACATAATGGTTGCAAGTAGTTGAAGTTGAGATAAAATAGAGAAAAGTTGATGTTAAAGTAGTTAAAAGAGTTCTGAAAATAAAGCAAACAAGTAAGAAAAAAGGAGGGGGGGTCCTAGGTTTACAAATAATATGGATCACATCAATACAATAGCCGGTAATCACTCCTCAAAAGAGGGGTTACACGTGGTATTAGCGCACCGGTCATCATATCCATATCTACCCTTTCCCACCCCGTTAAGGTATTAAAGCGCAGAATAGTTTCATTACTTATTTCATGCTATTACCCGCCCCAATCCTATCAGTCCTAGAGGCATTTGGGACTACTAGTCCTAAAGGGAAGGGAGATTTGGGCTTTTGGGTTTAAAAAGACAAAATCTAAGGCGACAATCAAAAACACGTAGAGTAGTTATGGGGAAACATATAATAGTTAAAGGCTCAAACAAGACTCCTCAACTTAAATACAAATTGTTTAGCATGTCTTGCACGTATTGATTATGGTCTAATTAAACTTAAAAGAATGAGGCAGACTGATTTATTACATACTTCAGATAAGAAATCTGAATCAGACCTGCCTGCTGGTTGTAATTAATGAAGTCTGATTCAGCTAGCTAATTAACCTTATGGCTTGCTTAGGTGAAACCTATATGCACGATATCTATTAATGCAGAAGTATACTGATTCTAGAGAAGAGGACTTATTAGTTATAGAAAACATAAGTTCTGCAAATATTAAGCAATGCTACTATTGATTTTTAGACTTATAAGCGAGATAGACTGTCACACCTCCTTTTTACCTACACCCCCGGAAAGGGTATATAAGGAATTTTTCCAATTAAAGGACAATCAAAACGAGATTATTTATATTAAGAAATTTAGAGTCGCTACTTGGAAGATTTATGGTGTCCCAAGTCACCGGTTTAAAATCCCGAATCGAGGAAAGATTGACTCTGTATTAGTCCGTGAACTAGAAATCCGAGTAAGGAATTCTGTTAACCCGGGAGAAGGTGTTAGGCATTCCCGAGTTCCGTGGTTCTAGCACGGTCACTCAACTGTTATATTCGGCTTAACTCTCTGATTCTAGAAACACATTTTAACCTATGATGCCATTTTAAACTTTTGACCGCTTTTAATTAATTTGTGAAGATGATTGAACGTCATTTAAAACATGCCTTTGGATCGCGCCACATGAAATACACCCGCAATCCTAAACTCATTTAGTCAACATTTTAAGATTTTGATTTGGGTCACATAAAGGCACACCCGAGTCCCTTTAATATAATTTGACGTAGTTCAACAATCCAATTTCTATACCGTGACGAAATCATGTTCAGCTATAACCAATTCGAGTAAACATACGAGCAAATAACTAAGTGGGCAAATTCGAAATTACAACAAAAGTGTGACTATCCAACTAGAGGCAAAGATCAATTTGTGTTGCTTGCTACAAAGAAAACCGAGAAACAGAACAAGCCTTCAAGCTTGCTAAATGAATCTGCAATGAATAAGGAATTCCACCACATGGCCAAGGCCGTTTCTAATAGGTTGCAGACAACTATTTGTGATGCCATATTCTCTCATTAAGTACCAAAGTTTTGCCTTCCGATTTTATGTTTTAATCTTTCTTTTAAAAAAAAACTGTCGGGAAGCCTTGCTTTTGGATTAAATAGACTTTATGATCATTTAGAAAGATCCACTCAATTTGTGACAACTCTATTTTATTAGCTAATTTCGACACTGCAAGGCTACCATTAATTGTGAAATCACATGTTCAATAGAACTTTAACAATAAAGTAGTGATGAAAATCCGAAGTTAAAGGAAAATTCAACGTAATAATCAGAGTAATGTCCCAACATAGAAAACTAATAAACAAAAATCATCTGAATCATACAAATTAAATCAAATACGAAGCGATCCAAAACGTTAGCGAGAAGAACAATATCGGAAAGGAAAATTAACCTTTATTGCGGCGTATTTTCCTCCATGAACAGTGAAACAAGATCTCAAGAACAACAAATTAAGACAAACGAATTACTAATCCGAACCTCGACGAAGCCAGCCTGGAACACAGACTCTAACCTCGAGCAGTAGTAGGGTTCAAATCGGAATCGACGTCGAACAATCTCGATCGGCGACGAATGAGAACCTCAAACAGAAAAATGGAATGCTTCGCCGAAGCCTCAACGAAACCCGACCAAACCTCTTAGAACTCGGCTACGATGGACACCTCAGCTCGATTTCTTGGACTTTGGACTGAAATGCTCGACTTCAAAACAAGGTCGAGCAGCTCGCCTCCATGAATTCCAATATGAGAAGGAAAATCATAGGTTGAGGGCTGGTTGTCAATGGAGTGTAGAAGCAGAAGGGTTTCTTTCTTTCGTGTTCTCTTTTGGGTAAACAGGAACGAGGGTTAGATGAGGGGGTCGTTCTTGTATTACTGTTGCTGAAGAAAATGAACAGGCGAGAGGGGGTCGAAGAAGACGATCCGAGGGGGGGGAGGGGTCCTGTATTTGCTGCGTAGCTTTTGTGTGTATGCCTTCTTCCTTCAGCCCTGTTCCCTTTCTTTTTAGATTTTTAAGCATTCTTTATAGGTAGAGTCTAGGTTTAGGTGTATTTTTGTGTATTTTATCCATTAGTCCTTAGGTATTTTGTGTTAAGTCCTTAGGTTCTTCTTTATTTGTTTTTTTTTTTCCAAAGAAGAGTTTAGAAGGGTCCGTTGGCTTAATGGACTATCCGAATTGGGCCAAGAACTGGACTCTAAAACTCTTAAAATTGTGATCCAACACCTTAATTGACTCCTTTTAAAATAAGATAAAAATACTACACCATCCAAAGCTAATCCTAATTAATTAAACTAAACATGAAACTATTTTTGTGTTTTTGAAATTATATAAAGATAAAAATAAGGTACCATTTTTATATATTTTTTTTAAAATTTATGAAAAACTAAAATATTTTTTTGTGATTTTCATTTTTCTTGTAACAAAATAAAGTAAAAGAGTAAAAATAAGTTGAAATAGCTATATTAGTCCTAAATTAAATATTTTACGCTAAAATATAAAAAATCTTGGGGAGGGTTAAAAATCACATGTCTACAGCTGCCCCTCTTTGACTGGAAACGCGAAGAGTTTTCAGACAAAGAATGACTAGACAGGTTTTTTGACCCGATTCTTATTTGGAGGGACTAAAACTAAGAAAAGGGGAATGTAACCGAGCCCTGGTATCTAAGTTGCCTACATATCCTTGGCTATAAAGGAATCAGGCCACGTGTAGTTCAGAGGTGAGTGAGATGATGGAGTACCGAGGTGGAAAGCCAGTCGAGGTGTCGTTCCGCCGAGGTTCCGGTCCGCGGTTCCTGTTATTACATCAAAAATCAACTGAAAAAGACTAACTAGTCCTTTCAACTACGATTTACAAGATTCCTATCTATAAGTCTTCTGAAGCTTGATCTTGAGTCTTGAATGGTTCTTCATGCAGACTTTAGACTTGAACCTTGGCGCTTGTTAGCTACAGGTGCTAGCTCGTTCTTCTTCAGCTTTTTGGATCAAGACCGGACATGTAGTGCTTGTGACTTCCACCATGTCTTAAGCAGTTCACATCTTCCATCAACTTCTGCATTTGGATTCACTTCTTGCCTTTCTCTCTTTTTCTTTATTGTGACTAACTTATGTTGATCACCTCGGAGTGTTGACTCGCATTCTTGCCGTAAGATTCTTTGGTTGCTGACTTGATTTGCAATCTGAGATGCTTTTCCTTTTCTTCAGGTGGATGCCTGATTGTTGAACTCAAACTGTATTTCCTTGCTCTCCAGGTGGGCGCCTGACTGCTGAACTTGAATTATATTCCCATGCTTTCCAAACGGGCTCCTGATTGCTAAACTTGAATGTATTCCCTACTCTCCAAGCTGGCTCCTGATTACTAAACTTGAATGTATTCCCTGCTCTCCAGGAGGGCTTCTGACTACTAACTTGAAATGTATTCCCTGCTATCCAGGCGGGCTCCTGACTGCTGACTTGAAATGTATTCCCTGCTCTCCAGGCGGGCTCCTGACTGCTGACTTGAAATGTATTCCCTGCTCTCCAGGCGGACTCCTGACTTCAACAAAATAGACAAAAACAAAGAAAATTTTTATGCCCCAGTTTGGGTATCTGGGCACATATGTAAGTGTAAAACGAACCACATTACCAAATATCAATAAGAACTTGAAAACTAAAACTTGAGTTATACTCCCTTGTTCTCCAGGTGGGCTCCTGATTGCTGACTTGAAATGTATTCCCTGCTCTCCAGGCGGGCTCCTGACTCCTAACTTGAAATGTATTCCCTGCTATCCAGGCGGACTCCTGACTGCTGACTTGAAATGTATTCCCTGCTCTCCAGGCGGGCTCCTGACTGCTAACTTGAAATGTATTCCATGCTCTCCAGGCGGGCTCCTGACTTCAACAAAATACACAAAAACAGAGAAAATTTTTCTGCCCCAGTTTTGGTATCTAGGCACATATGTAAGTGTAAAACGGCTCATATTACCAAATATCAATAAGAACTTGAAAGCTAAAACTTGAATTGTACTCCCTTGTTCTCCAGGCGGGCTCCTGATTGCTGACTTGAAATGCATTCCCTGCTCTTCAGGTGGGCTCCTGACTGCTGACTTGAAATGTATTCCCTGCTCTCCAGGCGGGCTCCTGATTGCTGAACATCAATGTATCCCTGCTCTCCAGCCGGGCTCCTGACTTCTGACTTGAATGTATTCCCTGCTCTCCAGGCGGGTACCTGATTTCAAAAAAAAAAAATAGACAAAATAAAGAAAATTTCCTGCCCCAGTTTGGTAGCTGGGCCCATATGTGAGTGTTAAACTGAATAATATTACTAAGAATTTGAAAGCTAGGTCCCATTATCCAGGGGACTCTTAACTAAAAGACAATTTTAAATCTAAGCTTTATCTTTTAAAGGCATGACTTCCGCTAAATCTTGTTATCTAAGAAGGTCTTAAACTACTCCCCATTATCCAGGAGGGTCCTAACAACTCTTAACTAAACGACAATTTTAAATCTAAGTTATATCTTCTAAAGGTATTACTTACGCTAAATCTTGTTATGCAAGCCAGTTTTAAACTACGTCCCATTATCCAGAAGGTTCCTGAAAATCAAAAGTCAAGTTTTATCTTAAGAATGATAATTTCACGGCTAAATTATATTACCCTACACCAGAACTTACGCTAGATTTTGTTATCCAATGGGAATTTTAAAGCTAGGTCCCATTATTCATGAGGGTCCTGACAACTCTTATTTGAATACTATCTCAAACATGCAAACTTTGAAGCCAACTTATATTCCTTGGGGTTACATTTATGCTAGATTATGCTACTCATGATTGTTTTGAATTTAAACTAGGTTCCATTTTCCAGGAGGGTCCTAAAAATTTACGGTCAAACCTGTCTGGTGCTTGCCTTTCCTTGCAGAGGGTTTCTCCGAAACAAACGAAATTTTCTGCCCCTGTTTCAATCAAAGAAAAATCTTGTCAGTTTAAAATGTGGTGGTTGGTTTGTGGCCTTGACTTTGAGGGAGATTTCTCCTTCACTTCCCATGATAATTGATTTCCACTCGACGACCTTGCTTGTTTATTGATTAACCACTTTCTCTATCATCCTTATCACAAAAAATACCTCTTCTCCTTTCAAACTCAATACCCTCTATCTGTTGTATTGCTTATAAACTGACATTTACCAGACCTTTGTGCCTCACATGAATCCTAAAGTACGTCAATTGCCACCCACTCAGTACGTATGTTGTTCTTTCTTGCCTTAAACCACTAGCCTTGGCCTTGAGGTCTATTGCTCCTTCACTTGCCATGATAACTTTGATTTCTGCTTGGAAGACCTTGCTTGTCACTGGTTAACCACTTTCTTTGTCAATCTTATCACAGAAAATACCTTTGATCTGTTCACCCTACACCCTCCATCTGTTGCATTGTTCATGAATTGGTATATACCAAACCTTTGTATTTCACATGAATCCCAAAGCATGTTGATTGTTACCAACTCAGTGCGCACATTGTTCTTTCCTAACTTATGCCACTTTGATGTGCTGGCCAGATCCCGTTTTGTACAATTGGAAAGCTGGTGGCAAATTTTGAAGTCATTTCTCACTTGTTCTGACCAAACAGACTCAGAAAGAGGAAGTAAACAAGACAAAAGGAACAGAGTAAAGGACAAAAAAAAGAGGTGATTCCTAACAAGAAAACTACAAAGTAGAAACCTATAAGATGTGGATACCAACTCTAATGACCATGACATGCACCTGTGGCCTATTCTGTTGAGCAAGTCTGATGTTCAGCTCCTGTTATACTTCTAAACCGTGAAACTGGGGTTCAATGCTCCGATCATCCAATCTAATTCACAATCCTTATTCGACTTGTAGTGCCCGAAGGGTTTTTACCATCAAGCCTCTCTCATTTTGTTCTTTCTATCAACTTACCATCGCCTTACGGTGCCCGTGAGGGTTTTCACCACTAAGACTCTCTCATTTTTGGATTTCTCTCAGCTCCCGTCGCCCTACGGTGCTCATGAGGGTTTTCACCAATAAGATTCTCTCATTTTCATTATTTTTCTGCTTGGACCAGAGTGTTGCCCCTGATATGAATTACCTCTCCTTGCTTGACTTGGCATCTCTCGAAGACTGATCAGAAGGTCTTTCTTTGGACCGTAACGTGGGCTTTTGGATAGGGTTAAAAAGAAAGGATATCAAAGGCTCACAACAATTCACATGTGTTCAAAATTACAACTTTCGGAATCAGATTTCTTATAACAACCACAACTTCTGCCCCAATTCTTGCTTTGGGACTTTTGGATTTTTATTTTGATGAGACCGAACCGTGAGGCTGCCTACGTATCCTTAAAAGGAATCAGGTCAAACGTAGTTCATGACATAGGAATTAATTTGTTGTTGTGATTTTCTCTTTTCTCTTTCTTTTCTTTCTCTTTTTGCTTTCTTGTTCTCTTTTTGTTGTTTTTCTTCTCTCTTTTTTCTCTTTTTTCTCTTCATTCTTTTCTTTCTCTTTTTTTCCTTTTTTTTCTTTTTTTTTGATTTTCATTTTTCTTCTCTCCCTTTTCGTTCTTTTCTTTTCTCCTTTTCCTTTACTTATCTTTCACGCTTGTATTTCTGCTCTTTGCTACTAATTCCGAAAGAGGGGTATGAAAGAAAATAAATAAGGCTCAAAGGGGTAACGAAGGATAAGGTGTTTAGATAGCAGAACAAAATGCCTTCGTCATTCCAATCTTCAAAACATGCCAAGTACAAACAACACAATTAAACAAACCAAGGAAAACATTCGTAACATCTTTTGATTGTGCCAGACTTGATGACCATATCCACACATTCGCCTTCTACATCTGTTACATACAAAGCACCATTGGACAACACTCTCACTCTCACTACCACGAACGACCCCCTACAAATTTGGGGCAAACTTGCCGTTATCTTCACCCGATGCAGCATGATGCATTTTAATAGTGTATTTTTATGTTTTATCTGCCCTAGTTTCACACAATTCGGGCTTGGAGTGGTCTCAAAATGCCTTCAGTTATTTCCCTCAAATGTCCCTATATTTTCAACATTGTTTCATTGCTTCGTGACTAAATTGATTTTTAAAACCAGGTTGAGAATTACGCGTGCATGTTATGTCACTAGAGTCAATCAGGAAAAGAACTATAAAAAGAAAAGGGAACTAAATGAAAATGACTAGAAACTACAGAAAACATAAATTGCATTAGACAGATGGTGAAATGGTTTAGACAACAAAATAAACAAACTAAACTGGGGTTACAAACCTAGAACAACACTAAACGGGCTACTATGACTAAATAAACTAGGCAAAATAAAAGGATAGAAGGGTTTGAGTCACAAGACAATATCCAAATTACAACCTTGAAATAACCCGAACAACAGAAATGACAACAAAATAAACCATCAAAACTCCTCCCTGGCTAACCAAGAAATAAGTGTCTTTCCAATTGTCAAGCTCGGCATCTTAGCCATTGAATTCCGCATCAACATTACTATGACCCTCACAAACCTCCATCACATTGTTCTTAATAAATTGCTTTTGGGTTCCCTTTGCTGGCTCATTCTTAAGATCAACCTCTGATAGCACTGAAAGCTTTGCAGCGCGTGGACCTTCAGGGATCTCAGAAGAATTCTCATATTCCTTTTCAAAACAAATCATACTCACCATATGCATCTCATTACGAACAGGCGATGGACTTTGGCTAGTGTCTACTGCATCTGGATTTTGCACGACAATGTCACCTGCATCAATAAGCTTCTGAATTACTCTCTTTAGATTCCAACACTTCTCTATGTCATGCCCCTGGGCATCTGAGCAATATGCGCACCTTTGAGAAAAATCAAACTTCTTTGATAGAGGGTTTGGCATTTTTATATGAATCGACTTCAACATGTCCAATTGCTTCAACTTTCGGAACAAACTGGCGTATGATTCTCCAGTAGAGGTGAAAGCCTTTTCTTTTTTCAGCAACCTCTCATTCTTAAATGTTTGATTGGGCCGGAAACCTGATCCAGGAGGTTTTTGGTAGGCTCGTGGGGGAGGATAGGCATTTTGTGGAGCTGGGTACTGGGAAAGTGATGTACGATTTTGGGAGTTCCGTGGAGAGAAGTGTTATTGGGGAGGATCATCTGGCGCACAAGGATATCCACGGGGATGATGTCGAGGCTGGAAGTGTTGATCGGGAAAGCCCATCGGATCATCTTTTCTGTTCCTCTTTCTTCCACCCAAGCTTACTGGGGTGTTCTGAATGTCTTTCGAACAACTCATGATTTTGCGTGACTTGATTCCCTCTTCCACTAGCTCCCCTATTTTTAACACATCTTTGAAAGGCTTTCCCAAGGCTGGGATCAAATGACTGAAGTAGGTGAGCCCCTGGGCTTGTAGGAAAAGCTCAACCATTTCTTCTTCACCAATCGGGGTATTGACTCGAGCATCTTGCTCCCTCCATCTGAGCCCAAACTCCCTAAAGCTTTCCTCCGGCTTCTTTTCCATTTTAGATAGGGAGGAGCGGTCTGGGGTAACACCTAATCTGTATTGAAAGTATTGAACAAAATCTTGAGCCATGTCACCCAATGTAGGCCACTTACCAACATCTTGACGATTATGCCATTCCAAAGCTGCCCCGGTCAGGCTCTCACTGAAATACGCTATCAACAAATCATCTTTCTCGCCAACACTTCTCATTTCACTACAATAATCCCTCAAATGGGCTACCGGATCTCCACACCCATCATACAAGTTGAATCTTGGCACTTTGAACCCCGCGGGCAGGCGAACGTCAAGGGACACAGACAGTTCTTTGTAAACCATGCTACCCTTGTCTCCCTTTCCTTGTTTGTTCTTTAAGGATTGTTCTATGCCTTTCAGCCTCCTGGGTATCCCATCTTGCCCTTTTCTTCCTGTGCACTCTTCATTTACAACATGAGGCCTATCCCGCGGACCCTGCTTGTATAAGTTGGGGACCTTGTGGGCAACCTCTGAGTGGTAATATTGGGCATTATGAGCTTTGAGTGAGTATTCATTGTCGGGGATAGTGGATAAGACAGGAGGACAATTTTTGGGAAAGGTAATTGGATGATGAGTAACGAAGCTACTAGGGTGGTTGGGAAAGCCATGATAAGCGGGTGGATCTGGAGAGTATGGGCGATCATCTGGCACTGTGACCGGTGTTTGGGTAAGGGCAACATTTATGAAGCTAGGTGGTGGCGGGGGTGGTGCCTTCCCAGTCATCCAAGCCTGATACATGTCCGCCATGTGTTGTCTCAATATCTTTACCTCTTCAGCCAACCCATTATCCTGTTCAACCAACTGCTTTCGGGCACCGGTATCAACCAACTCAGTTCTGTTGTTGTCTGCCATTGCCTTTTGACTTTGTGTTGTAGAGAAGAGTTACCACTTAAAAAACCACAAACCAACCACCCTTCTGGTATGAATATAACAAAATGAAGCCATCACGTTAGCGTTAGGGCATTTAACATAAGATAATCTCACTTTATGTGCAATGCACCTAGCCACAATTATCGGTTCTAAAATGACTTCGAGGGTACAAAGGTCAGTTGGCATCATCCCAATTTGTTCATTTCAACCTCTCTTTTCTTTGTTTTTCTAGGACTTCTTAGCTCGCTCATTTTTCTTTCTGATTATCGCTCTTTTCTTTCCTCTCATTTCTTACTTCCCATAATTCCACCCCCCTTTTTTCTTTTTTTTTTCTTTTCTTTTAATAAATAAAAAAAATGATTCAATCAAACCCTATGTAGGTTGCCTACGTATCATGACGCCGCATGAATCAGATCTTTGCGCAGTTCGGGAAGATCGAGGGTAAAGCACATAAACTAACGTTTTCTTTTTCATTTTCTTCTTCTTTTTACCTTAATGACTACTCTGCTGAGAAAAGAGAAATAAATGAAGCAAATCTTTTTTTCGAATTTTCTAAACTTAATGTTCTATAACCTATTTTAAACTCAAGCTTAACAAGCATATATTTTTTCTTTTTTGAAACAAATACTCTATAGGAAATTATTAAAGAAAATCCCTACAAGAAAAAAAATATTTTTTTGATTTTTTTTCTTTTTTAAGAAGGAAATCTAAAGGCTATACCAAAGAAAAATATTTTGAATTTTCACTTGATATCCTGAAGAAAAGACTTCAAAACAAGAAATGAAAAAGATAAAAAAAACTATTTTTGGATTTGAACTTTTGATTACCTAAGGAAGAAACTCTGAAAATAAACCAAAGAAAAAGTATTGTTGTTTTCTTTTTCTTATATGTACAATATTCTAAAGTTCTAATAAAAATAAAAGATTTTTTTTTCAAGTCATTTTTCATCAATTTCCTAAAGAAAAACTTCAACAGAAAATCTTTTTGGATTTTTGGATTTAATATCTTAAAAGAAAACCTTTAAAGATGTACTAAAGAAAATTCTTTTTTTTTAATTTTTGGTCTTAATATACTAAAGGAAATATAAAAGCAATTTTTATTTTGATATTAATTGACTAAAGGAAAAACAACCTCAAAGGAAATTTGTTTTCATTTATAGAATTAGTATTCTAAAGAAAACTTATAACGAAAATATAGAAACGCAAAATTTCTTTTGTTTTTTTTTTGTTTTTTGTTTTTGACTTGTAACACATTTCCAAATACCAAATAAGGAATACAATAACAAAAGACTAGGCAAACTTAACTAGACTATTACAAACTCTAACATCACCTAAAAGACCGAATACTACTATACATGACTAGAAAGTAAAACATGAACAATTGACTCAAAAATATAAAATGACTCCTCGAGCAACTTCTGAATGCAGTGATCCTGGGGTATCTGTCATGCCCAAATTCCAGTAAGTAAATCCACACCTGTATAAGAAAACTTAAACCAACACTATGTGAGACAATAACATTCCATACTAGACACATGCAAGACATGGTTGCGGTTATTTTTGCAAAATGGCTTATTTGGCCAAAAGGTGGCTAGAAGTGCAAAATTTGGCTAAGACCACGCAAAGCCAAGAACCTAAGATTTACTAGGAAGACCGGACCCTATGTGGGTTGCCTACGTATCACGTCCTGAAAGACGAGAATCAGGTATGCGTAGTTTGGGCAGATTGGATACGGGCGAGAATAATAAAAAAAACCACTAAATTATAGAAATCACATTTTTTTCTTGGTTTTTCTTGAAAAATGACGAAACATGCAAAATCTTTTTGGATTTTCTTTTTCTCTTTTTTTTCTTCTGATTTTCGACAAATGATGAAAAAGTGCAATTTTTTTTTTTGAATTTTCAAGCTTTTTCTTAACAACATAATTGGGCCCAACTCGCTTTATCTTCACACTTCACCTTCTCTTTTTTTCTTTTTTTTCTTCTTTTCTTTCATTTTTCATTCGCCCTCAACTAATATTGGTCCGCCAAATGACCCTTTTACCCTTGAATAAATGCAACATGTAGCATATAAGATGCATCAGGATGGTCTTTTATTTTCTGGGGTATACCTGTCCTAGACGGACCCAACCCCTGTGTTGAGTCCCCTAAGTCAAATGCACGTGATGCAGACAAACGTTCCTACTAGGGATCCGGCATGAGGCTGTGTTTTTCTAAGTTTAAAAACCTGGGTTTATTTGTTCTAGACCTGGCTTACCCAAGCGGACAGCTCGAGCCGAGGGGGGGGGGAAGCGTACCGGGAATACAGAAGCTTCACCGGCTTTGCAACTTGTCCGAACCTCGTTCTAAATTTGAAATATGACTCTAACAGAAAAGAAGTCACACAAAGTGCACACTTATTCATGATTTAGAAAACTCAGAGAAAAGAGGGATTTCACAACAGTTTATATAAAATTCACGAAATATCAAAGCGGTAAAAGCAATCAATTAGCACATTAGGCCCAAATCATGTAACAAATTCAGATAATGGATAAAGCCAACTATAACAATTATTCTAAGCTCGAATTCTTGAACCCTGAACCTGAGATTCTGGGTTCGATCCCCAGTAGATTCGCTAGAGCTGTCACACCTCCTTTTTACCTACACCCCCGAAAAGGGTATATAAGGAGTTTTTCCAATTAAAGGACAATTGAAACGGAATTATTTATATTAAGAAATTCAAAGTCGCCACTTGGGAGATTTATGGTGTCCCAAGTCACCGGGTTAAAATCCCGAATCGAGGAAAGATTGACTCTGTATTACAGTCCGTGAACCAGAAATCTGAGTAAGGAATTCTGTTACCCGGGAGAAGGTGTTAGGCATTCCCGAGTTCCGTGGTTCTAGCACGGTCGCTCAACTGTTATATTCGGCTTAACTCTCTGATTCTAGAAACACGTTTTAACCTATGATGCCATTTTAAGCTTTTGACCGCTTTTAATTAATTTGTGAAGAAGATTGAACGTCATTTAAAACATGTCTTTGGATCGCGCCACATGAAATGCACCCGCAATCTTAAACTCATTTAGTCAACATTTTAAGATTTTGATTTGGGTCACATGAAATGCACACCCGAGTCCCTTTAATCTAATTTGACGTAGTTCAGCAATCCAATTTCTATACCGTGACGAAATCATGTTCAGCTATGACCAATTCGAGTAAACATACGAGCAAATAACTAAGCGGGCAAATTCGAAACTACAACAAAACTGTGACTATCCAACTAGAGGCAAAGATCAATTTGTGTTGCTTGCTACAAAGAAAACCGAGAAGAAGAACAAGCCTTCAAGCTTGCTAAATGAATCTGCAATGAAAAAGGATTTCCACCACATGGCCAAGGCCGTTTCTAACAGGTTGCAGACAACTATTTGTGATGCCATATTCTCTCATTAAGTACCAAAGTTTTGCCTTCCGATTTTATGTTTTAATCTTTCTTTTCAAAAAATAACTATCGGGAAGCCTTGCTTTTGGATTAAATAGACTTTATGATCATTTAGAAAGATCCACTCAATTTGTGACAGCTCTATTTTATTATCTAATTTCGACACTACAAGGCTACCATTAATTGTGAAATCACATATTCAACAAAACTTTAACAATAAAGTAGTGATGAAAATCCGAAGTTAAAGGAAAATTCAATGTAATAATCAGAGTAATGTCCCAACACAGAAAACTAATAAACAAAAATCATCTGAATCATACAAATTAAATCAAATACGAAGCGATCCAAAACATTAGCGAGAAGAACAATATCAGAAAGGAAAATGAACCTTTATTGCGGCGTATTTTCCTCCATGAACAGTGAAAAAAGATCTCAAGAACAGCAAATCAAAACAAACGAATTACTAATCCGAACCCCGACGAAGCCAGCCTGGAACTTAGACTCTAACCTCGAGCAGCAGTAGGGTTCGAATCGGAATCGACGTCGAATAATCTCGATCGGCGACGAATGAGAACCTCGAATAGAAAAATGGAATGCTTCGCCGGAGCCTCAACGAAACTCGACCAAACCTCTTCAAACTCGGCTACGACGGACACCTCGGCTCGATTTCTTGGACTTTGGACTGAAATGCTCGACTTCAAAACAAGGTCGAGCAGCTCGCCTCCATGAATTTCGATATGAGAAGGAAAATCACAAGTTGAGGGCTGGTTGTCGATGGAGTGTAGAAGCAGAAGGGTTTCTTTCTTTCATGTTATCTTTTGGGTAAACAAGAACGAGGGTTAGATAAGGTGGCCGTTCTTGTATTGCTGTTGCTGAAGAAAATGAACAGGCGAGAGGGGGTCGGAGAAGACGATCCGAGGGTAGGGGAGGGGGGGGGAGGGGTCCTGTATTTGATGCGCAGCTTTTGTGTGTATGCCTTCTTCCTTCAGCCCTTTTCCCTTTCTTTTTAGATTTTTAAGCATTCTTTATAGGTAGAGTCTAGGTTTAGGTGTATTTTTGTGTATTTTTCCCATTAGTCCCTAGGTTTTTTGTGTTAAGTCCTTGGGGTCTTCTTTATTTGTTTTTTTTGTTCCAAAGAAGAGTCTAGAAGAGTCCCTAGGCTTAATGGACTAATCCGAATTGGGCCAAGAACTGACTCTAAAACTCTTAAAATTGTGATCCAACACCTTAATTGACTCCTTTTAAAATAAGATAAAAATACTACACCATCCAAAGCTAATCCTAATTAATTAAACTAAACATGAAACTATTTTTGTGTTTTTGAAATTATATAAAGATAAAAATAAGGTACCATTTTTATATTATTTTTTTAAAAAAATTATGAAAAACTAAAATATTTTTTTGTGATTTTTATTTTTCTTGTAACAAAATAAAGTAAAAGAGTAAAAATGAGTTGAAATAGCTATATTACGCCTAAATTAAATATTTTACGCTAAAATATAAAATTTTTTGGGGAGGGTCAAAAATCACATGCCTACATAGACGATTCAGATTTGGTTGATTACTCATATAGGCATGCTTTCTAGGCGTTATTGATTTTTAAACATTTATAGAAGTGTAGAAGTCCTATAGGCATGGTATCTAGAATGCTGATTGTTATTTAAACCTATAAACCGTTTGCATAGTGATAGATGCATATGCTGAATTCAGGAAGTCCTATAGGCATGTTATCTATATGATATGCAGCGTTTGGAAATGCAGAACCTATAGACATGTTTTCTATATAAAATGCAGATCCTATATAGACATGGTTTCTACGTGAAAATGTAGATCCTATAGACATAGAATCTATATGAAATGCAGAAACCTATAGACATAATTTCTATGAAATGCAGAAGTACAGAAACCTATAGACATGGTTTCTACATATGAAATGCAGAAGCGACAACTGTAAGCAGGATATGAGTGCAGAAATATAACAACTCCCTATGAACATGATATCTACCCCTTTTGCATGTATGATTGACCCTCCCCTTTTCACTAAAACCCCCATAAGTTATTACAAATTATTATAGCCCGAGAAAATGAATAAAAATTACATCAGAAACTTAAAATTCCAACCAAGGAGCCTGATTTAGACTTCTGTCTGAAGCATGAAGTAAACCAACTCCGAAGATCAAATTTCCAAAGCCTTTCTCTTATTTGGGATGTGTCAGAGTTCCCTAAGAGTCTCAAGTGGACTCCGGGTAGTGCTTACACCCAAATATATTGCAGAATTGAGTTACAGTGCAGTGTGGAAGGGCCAACCCTCGAATGTCCAAGTTCAAAGGGAACTCAAGGTCCCAAAGCAAGGCTCATAGGAGGGGGGCAGAACTTAGAATCTAAGAGAGAGTGTAAGTGCAGAGAGGGGATTCTGGGGGAAAGCCAAGACAAACTAGTGGTCATACCTAGCAATTGGAGTGCCGGCACACCCCAACCAGCCTATTAGCCACATTGTTTGGGAGTTAGGATCCCCTAAGGGATCAAGTTCAGACATGAGCAACAACTTGGATGTTGCCATGTTCTCAACTTCAAATCAAACAAAGAGGGGAATAGGGGTACAGGGATTCACAGTAGAAACATATACAGAGGAATTGATATGCTAATTAACATTAAACATAGGCAGTTAAGTAGACAGGGGTGTAGAAGCTGTAAAATAAACACAGTGGGATGAGGCTGAAAACCAAATTAGAACATACCAGTTTCAGGGAAACAAGAAAAGAAAGCAGTAGTCTTGTAAAGCCAAAGTGCAAGCAAATTGTCAGAAGATCTTAGAAGAGAGCTATGAGATTATGTGTGTAAAAGTGTTGAATTGAGAGTGTGTTAAAGTGCAGAAGGGTCGTGCCCTTTTATAGTGTAGAAGGCAAGCAGAATAAGGTAGGAAAATGATTTGAAAATCAATTACAAAGGTTTCCCTTTGTTTAAGGGATTCTAATTTCAAACGGGTAAAAATAATTAAGGAAAGAGATTGATCAAAACCTTTTCCAAAGCAGTACAAGAAGGGTAAATACACAGAGATTTATTTAAGGAAAAAGTCTGATAGCACACGGTTTATGCAGGTAAGGAAAGGAAATTAGTTAACCGCCAAGAAATCAAAATTGAAGCCTTTGTACAAATGAACCAAGTCAGGAAAAGTGAGGAAAGGTTTTACTTAAGGAAAATCAGTAACAATCAATCAAACCTAAAAAAAGGATTCTGAATCAATCATAAGTTGGAAAGCCTTTTGAAGAAAGGTTCAACACACATATAAAAGCATACAGACATGCTTAAACAAGAAAGAACTGTCATGCTAATAAGAAGAGTCTAGCATAGAAGAGTCTAAAAGTTCAAAGTCGTAAATAAAGAAATTCAAACTTAGTTCATAGACTCAGAATGAGTCTAAAAGAGTCAAGGGTTCCAAAATAGAACCCTAGTCCAAACACAAGATTACCCTCGTCAAAACCCCCAAATTCTAGGGTTCCTACTTCGAATCAGATACAGAGACGAGGTGGCAAGTAATTGAAACAGGCTTAGAGATCTCTTTCAGATACTCATGAGAAAACAAACAGATACAATAGCAAGTTCGAAGCAAACAAAGTGAAGAAACTGATTTGAAGCATATGTTTAAGAAAAACCTGGGACTTAAACAAGTTCAGAAGAGAAAAGAGGTAGTATAACACTTAAGAAAACAGTAGAGGAAACATGTGTAAAGGGAACTCAAACAAAGGTCTAGTAAAGGCAACAAAGAACTTAAGAATTTAGTAGGAAATACATACAGTAGGAGAACACAAAATACCAGAAAAGAATATCAACAAGACATATAGGAAAAACACAGCAGGGTGAACATGTGAGCATGGTGTAGAAACACAGTAGAAAGACAAGGCACAGAAGAACATATATAGTAGAAAAACATAGGAAAGTAGTAGAAGCACATGCGTGACAAATACACACAAAGAAAAAGGAAAAGAAAAGTCGGAGAAACATTTTGAACTTTTCAGAAACCCTTAATCGAAGAGAAGTAATTTTTGAAAGAAAAATTGGGAAAATCGTTTAAGAACTCAAGTAGAGCACAAATATATAACAAAACTAAGAAAAATCAGAGAAAACCTTGAATAACTAGGGTTTCAGAGAAACCCTAAACGAGAAAGGCTTGGAAAAAGGTCCGATCTTGAGTCGGATGAGTTAGAAATAGGCTCATAATGCTTGGAGATGCCGGAGAGGCCATAAAACCTTGAATCGGAGAAGATCTGAATGGAAACCATCGAGCTCAGACCTCGAAACTTCGAGCACCAAGCATTTAAGAGCGGAGAAACGTGAGTATAGGCCATCCATGACCTGAGAGACCATAGATTCTGGTGAGATTGAGGTTGAAAATAATAGAAGACGATTAGGGTTTCAAGAACCTTCAAGAGAGTTTGAGAGAGGGAGGGTATTCAGATGCTGCTGATAGAAAGAAAATGAGGCAGGGTTAGGGGTGTGGGCGGATTAAAAAAGGAAAGGGGAATTCGTGACCGTTGATCAAAATGATCAACGACCTGGATTAAAAAGGGAGCCGGGCGGGTTGGATAAACGGGTCAGGGGTCGGGTTAAATAGAAATTGGGCCAGTCCGTTTGGGATTAAAAATTGGGTCAATTAGGGGGATCAATTTGGGCTATAGTTGAAATGAAATAGGGTCAGATTTTAAATAGCCAGTTTTCCCCTTTTATTTTATAAAAATAGTAAAAATGACTTATAAAAATAAATTAAAAGTACTGAGTCAATTAATAATATATAAATATTAATTTATAAATATTGAAACCAATTTCATAATTATAAAATGCTACTAATCTTAAAATAGGCTAAAATTAAAATTATATGCAATTTAGCTTTTAAAATACCAAATAAATTTGTAAAAAATGTATAAAAATTACCCTAGCTATATTTTGGTATAAATATGAGAATAAAGTAAGTTATTCACAAAAATGATAATTTTGGGAATAATTATTGGTTTTTGTATTGCTAAAATGGGCAATAAATCGGTTTAAAAATCTTTTAGAACTTAGGAAAATTATTGAAACACTTGGACATACTTATATATATGCATATATATGTTATTTTGAATGTATTTGCATGTAAAAATGCATAGGAAAAAATTGGGTATCAACAGCTGCCCCTCTTTACCCGGGAAGGATGAAAGAGTTATCGGGTAAAGATATGATGGCCAATTTGACCGAACGAAATGGTTTGAGGAACTTGACCGTGCTCTAGTTACTGAGCTGCCTACATATCCCTGGTCTTATAGGAATCAGGCCATATGTAGTTCAAGATCCGTCAGCGGAATATGCCGATGGAGATTTCTTCAAAGAGGGACGCGATTTTTAGGTTGGGATGGATGGTTAAAGTCTAACAGGGCTGCGGGAACTGGAGCGAGATCGCTCCTGATGGGACGACTGTTGCTAGTCAGTTTACCTGCAAATAAGCAACACAAGTGTATGTTGTGCGAAAAATTAAACATGATGCAAGTTCCCGTCGGACCATGAATGTTGTCTTTGGACGGTTAGGATGACGTCCTCAGACTATGACGTCCTGGGCCATGAAGTGTATGATAAGGATTCGCAGGCCATGAAATGATGTTCTCGGGCTATGAGAATGATGTCTCCGAACCATGATGCCTTTGAATAATGATATGCAAAAGATAAAAGGGGTCCTCAGGCCATGAAATGGCATTCTCAGTCTATGAAAATAGTGCCTCTGAACAATGACGCCTTTGGAAAATTTGGCGATCTTTCAGCCCATGAGATGCAATAGGTGGTGATCTTTCAGCCAATGAAATGCAATAAGTGGCGATCTTTCAGCCGATGCAAGGTATAAATGAAGCGGCAATCTTTCAGCCGATGGATTGCAATAAGTGGCGATCTTTCAACCGATGCAAGATGTAAATAAAGCGGCAATATTTCAGCCATGCAGATGTAAATGAAGCAGCGATCTTTCAGCCGATGCAAGGTATAAATGAAGCGGCGATATTTCAGCCATGTAGATGTAAATAAAGTGGCGATCTTTCAGCCGATGCAAGGTATAAATGAAGCGGCGATATTTCAGCCATGCAGATGTAAATGAAGTGGCGATATTTCAGCCATGCAAGGTGTAAATGAAGTGGCGATATTTTAGCCATGCAGATGGAGGTAGAGCTTAACCTCGGAAGGGAGAATGGTAGCCTTATGCGATGCAGAGAATGCAGATGGAGGTAGAGCTTAACCTCGGAAGGCAAAATGGTAGCCTTATGCAATGCAGAGAATGCAGATGGAGATAGAGCTTAGTCTCGGAAGGCAGAATGGTAGCCTTATGCAATGCAGAGAATGCAGATGGAGACAGAGCTTAGTCTCGGAAGGCAGAATGGTAGCCTTATGCAATGCAGAGAATGCAGATGGAGGTAGAGCTTAACCTCGGAAGGCAGAATGGTAGCCTTATGCAATGTAGAGAATGCAGATGGAGGTAGAGCTTAACCTCGGAAGGCAGAATGGTAGCCTTATGTAATGCAGAGAATGCAGATGGAGACAGAGCTTAGTCTCAGAAGGCAGAATGGTAGTGTTATGCAGGAAGTAAAATGGCAAATGGCAATAGAGTTTTCTTAGCTGATAGCAAATTGCGATATTACGACTGTTGGGGATACTGTGTTTGCTGGGGACACTGTATGCAGATAGCAGCTGTGAGTAAGTGCAACGGTTCTGAGAGTAGTATTTCCGAGTAATGTGAGTCTTGTGAGTGTATAGTATATTTGATGATTTTGCAACTCAAGTGCCTGCATCCAAAGAAAATCGTGAGTTTTGTAAACGGGGGCGGTTAGTTCGTATTCTCGCTGGCTCTGCTTGACTTGCTCGGCTCTATTCCGGTGATACTGTGTGTATCATTAGGGTAGCATTGCTAAACAAAGAAACTTTGGTAACAAACATGCATGATTTAGTAAAAAAAAATATAACATAAATACATAATCGAGAATAGTTTTACTTAGATGAACCTACGATTGCGACGTGGTTCAAGACATTACAACTTCTCTTGCTCCGAAATTTTGGGGGTCCTCCTCAAAATTCTGCCCCAGTTTACTGGGCTGCTGCTTCTGACGGCTGTTAATGATAAATGGCTGGAATCGACTTTGGGATTTTGAGGGTCCTCCTCAAAATTCTGCCCCAGTTTCCAATAGTGGGGAAATGGAAATTTTATTGCATTGTGACCGAACCCATAGGGCTTCCTACGTATCCCCTCTTAAACGAGAATCAGGTCAGGCGTAGTTCAAGTTACATCATAAAGGAAAGCATACAGGTTACATATAGTATCGCTTCACTGCATCTGAATTGATCGGCTTCGGCCAAACTTCTCCGTCCATTTCTGCAAGTATGAGGGCTCCTCCTGTTGGAACCTGGTGGACCATGTACGAACCCTGCCAGTTGGGAGAGAACTTCCATTTGGCCTCGTCCTGATGCGGGAAAATCTTCTTTAACACTAGCTGCCCCGATGTGAATTGTCTCTGCTTGACTCTTTTGTTGAAGGCTCTGGACATTCTTCTCTGATAAAGTTGATCGTGGCAAACTGCATTCATTCTTTTTCCATCTATAAGAGCTAGCTGCTCATAACGATCTCTTCACCCATTCTGCATTGTCGAGTTCTGCTTCCTGTATGAACTTCAAGGAAGGAATTTCTACCTTGGCAGGAATGACCGCCTCTGTACCATAAACCAGCATATAAGGAGTCACCCTAGTTGATGTGCGGACTGTGGTGCGGTACCCCAATAAAGCAAATGACAACTTCTCGTGCCACTGCTTATGCTTTTCTATCATTTTCCTTAGTATCTTCTTGATATTCTTATTGGCGGCCTCTACGGCTCTGTTTATCTGAGGTCTGTAGGCTGTAGAATTCTTGTGTTTGATCCTGAAGATTTCACACATGGCTTTCATCAAATCACTATTGAGATTGGAACCATTATCGATAATGATTGATTTTGGAATTCCGAATTGACAAACGATACGATCGCGGACAAAGTCTGCCACGACTTTCTTAGTCACTGCCTTGTATGAAGCTGCTTCAACCCATTTGGTGAAATAATCAATTGCCACTAGGATGAACCTGTGCCCGTTTGATGCGGTAGGTTCGATTGGTCCAATAACATCCATTCCCCAGGCGGCGAACGACCACAGTGAGCTTGTTGCATTAAGCTTGTTCGGAGGCACATTTATCATATCTGCATGTATCTGATAGCGGTGGCACTTTCAGACATACTGGATGCAGTCCGTTTCCATAGTCATCCAAAAATAACCAGCTCGGAGTATCTTCTTGGCTAAGACAAAGCCGTTCATATGCGGACCATAGGTTCCAGCATGGATCCCTTCTTGCAATTTAGATGCTTCCCTTGCGTCGACACACCTTTGTAATCCAAGATCCGGAGTCCTCCTATATAGGATTCCTCTGCTGTGAAAGAAATTATTAGACAACCTTCGAAGTGTGCGCTTCTGAGTAGTGTTTGCAAGTTCTAGGTACTTTCCTTTTGCCAAGTATTCCTTGATATCATGAAACCAAGGCTTTCTGTCTGCTTCTTCCTCGACATGAGCACAGTAAGTTGGCTGGTCATAGATCTTTACCGGAATAAGATCAATGAAGTTCTTGTCTGGATGCTGTATCATGGATGATAGGGTAGCCAATGCATCGACAAAATCATTTTGGACTCTAGGAACATGCTGGAACTCTGTCTTTGTGAACCTCTTTCTAAACTCCTGTACGTGATGTAGATAAGGGAGTATCTTGGAGTTCTTGGTCGCCCATTCTTCTCGGACCTGATGTATAAGCAAGTCTGAATCCCTGATCACTAGCAACTCTTGAATGTTCATGTCAATGTCTATCTTGAGTCCCAAAATGCAGGCTTCGTACTCGGTAATATTATTGGTGCACGGGAACCTAAGTTTCGCAGACACCGGATAATGCTGGCCAGTTTCTGATACTTAGACTGCTCCTATGCCGACTCCTTTGAAATTAGCTGCTCCATTGAAAAACATTCTCCAACTGTCATAGGATTCTGCAATATCTTCTGCTATGAATGATACCTCTTTGTCAGGAAAATACGTCTTTAGGGGTTCGTATTCTTCGTCCACGGGATTCTCGGCAAGATGATCTTCCAAAGCCTGTCCTTTGATTGTTTTCTGAGTTACATAGACAATGTCGAATTCGCTCAGTAGGATTTACCACTTGGCCAGCTTGCCAGTGGGCATGGGCTTTTGAAAGATGTACTTCAACGGATCCATCCTTGATATGAGATACGTAGTATAGGCACAAAAATAGTGCCTCAACTTCTGAGCTACCCAAGTCAGAGCACAACAAGTGCGTTCTATCAGAGAATACTAGGCCTCGTATGGGGTGAACTTCTTGCTGAGATAATAGATAGCCTGCTCCTTCCTCCCTGTTTTATCATGTTGCCCAAGAACACAACCGAACGCTCCATCCAACACTGCAAGGTAGAGTAATAGGGGTCTACCCGGCTCGGGCGGGACCAAAACTAGCGGTGTGGATAGGTACTCCTTGATTCTGTCGAAGGCCCTCTGACAGTCATCAACCCATTTGGTAGCGACGTCCTTCTTCAACATCTTAAAGATTGGCTCACAGATGACAGTAGATTGAGCTATGAACCGGCTGATGTAGTTGAGTTTCCCCAAGAAACTCATTACTTCTTTCTTGTTCTTTGGCGGCAGTTCTTAAATAGCTTTGACCTTTGATGGATCCAATTCCATTCCTCAGCGACTCACAATGAACCCAAGTAGTTTTCTGGCAGGAACCCCAAATGCACATTTCGCGGGATTCAGCTTCAAGTTGTACCTTCTTAGTCTATTGAAGAACCTACTCAAATCTTCCATGTGATCACTTGATTTCTTGGATTTGATGATGACATCATCTACATACACTTCGATCTCTTTATGTATCATATCTTGGAAAATGGTAGTCATGACCCTCATGTAGGTGGCCCAACATTCTTTAACCCGAACGACATCATCTTGTAACAGCACATTCCCCACAGCGTAATGAAAGCCGTTTTCTCAGCGTCTTCTTCATCCATCCAGATCTGATGATACCCAGCAAAATAATCCACGAATGATTGCAACTCATGCTTTGCACAATTGTCAATCAGGATGTGTATGTTTGGCAAGGGGAAGTCGTCTTTTGGACTGGCCCGGTTGAGATCCCGGTAGTCGACACAGACTCTGACCTTCCCGTCCTTCTTCGGCACTGGCACGATGTTGGCTAACCATGTCAGATATTCTACTACCCTGAGAACCTTAGCTTTGACTTGCTTAGTGACTTCTTCCTTGATTTTCAAACTCATGTCAGGCTTGAACTTTCTGAGCTTCTATTTTACTGATGGACATATCGGATCAGTTGGTAGTTTGTGGGCCACAATAGATGTGTTCAGACCAGTCATGTCATCATATGACCAGGCGAATATGTACTCGTATTCTCTTAGAAATTCTATGTACTCTTCCTTTTTTGATGGCGATAAGTGGACATTGATTCTCGTTTCTTTGACGTTCTTTGCATCTCCCAGGTTAACAATCTTGGTCTCATCCAGGTTGGACTTAGGTCTGTTCTCAAAATTTTCAACCTCTTTATCAATCTCTTCTGGTATATCATCTTCCTCTGAATCTATATCCGTTTGTTGCATTGTCTCATTGCATGTCACAGTCATTGGTTCATCAAGATAAGTAATAGTAATGCTGTATGAGTAATGTAATAAGAGAAAAATAATAAGAGTAAGATTTATAGGGAAAATGGAAATGTTTTGCTAAATTCCATAACTGTTTTGAATATTGAAGATCTTATTGTGAAAATTCAAAAATGCGAAAGGAAAATCAACTAGTAAAAATGAAAGATAGTGCATGATGCTTTGTTCAGCCTTGCTACCCCGAGGCTTTCCGGTCTCTGATGGTTCTGGTGGTCCAATTGTTGAGGCATGCTCCTCGGCTTACAGCCTGTATGGAAGGGCCTTCCTCCCCCTCCTCTTTGAAAATGACACAACAATCCATGTCATCATCTTCCACGAATAAATTCCTCATTGCTGCCAGTGCTTCCTCTTCTTCTGACCCATATATAATATCGGCAGGCTGGAAAGTCTGTTCCAAATAGGGTATCGGCTGCTCCAGTGGGTAGTAAGGGCCGCGCCATGGTGGCGACCAGTTGTTGAACTCTTCCTAAGTGTACTCGTATCCCAGACCGAAAGTGGTGCCATGCTTCTTCAGTTTGATAGGTTTGACGATTCCTTGGAGGTTCTTGCCAAGTCCCTTGTAGGTTCATATCCGCTCCAGTTCAATATGGTTTCGATTTTGTTGTCCCACCATTTGTCCTTATCAACAACGTTGACTCGCTCGATGTGGTGATAGGTCTCTCCCCCTATCTTTCTTCTACCTCCGATCGCTGGGATGGTTTGGCGACTATATATGGGATTGCTACCGTCACCATGAATTATCACCTCTTGGTGATTCCACTCGAACTTCACTACCTAATGTAAGGTTGATGCTATAGCCCCAGCGGCATGAATCCAAGGCCATCCCAAAAGCAAGTTGTAAGATGTTGGCACGTCTATTACTTGAAATTCAACATCAAACCAAGTAGGCCCCATCTGCAAACACAAGCTAATTTCCCCAATAGTGGACCTTTGGGAACCGTCGAAAGCTTTGACATTGATGGACCCATCCTTGATCTTATGCAGGCTCTTTCTCAATGTTTTGAGCGTTACCAATGGACAAATGTTGAGGCTGGACCCACCGTTAATTAGGATTCTGGTGATGAAATAATCCTCGCACTGCACAGTGATGTGCAACGCCTTGTTGTGACTCAACCCTTCTGGAAGCAACTCATCCTCATGAAAAGTGATCTTGTGACTCTCCAATACCTGCCCTACCATGTTTGCCATTTCTCCTCCAATGATGTGGCTCGGTACATATGCCTCACTCAGCTCTTTCAACAAGGCGTTCTTATGTGCATCGGAGCTTTGCAGCAAGGCTAGGATAGAGATCTGTGCCGGTGTTTTGTTCAACTAATCAATGACTGAGTACTCCTTTGCTTGTATTTTTCTCTAGAGATCATCGGGCCTGGTTTTAGTGATGGTCGGCCGTCCAGAGGCCGGTTTGATTGATTCAGCCAAATGTTCTAGGGTGTATACTCTGCCGGTTCTTGCCATACCCTGTGCCGCAACTGCTTCTCCGGATTTGGTTTTCCCTTTCCTTCTTGCCTCGGCTGTGTAGTCCCAAGGGATGGCCTTTGTATGGAATGGGGTTATAGCCGACATTGCTATCAGAATGGGAACTTTTACTCCAAATGGAGTAGGTGTTTTGGAAGGTAACATAGCAACTTCAAATAGTGCAGGTGCATTTGCTGGAGATCAAAACTCGACCTCAATCGGTGCTGGCGTCTTTGCAGAATAGGGAGCTTCGAACTCAAGTGGTATGTACATATTCACTTCGGCATCCCCAGAAGGCTGAATCTGGACTACAATCAGATTAAGGGTGACTGTTGGTTTCTTTGGCTCGTCACCTTCTACGATCAATCCGATCGATCCCTTGGGGTCCCAATCATCCTCTATCTCAATCATGTGAACGCCTACACCCTTGTGGTCGGGTAGAGGGTTGTTGTGGACATTTGGAGCAGGCTCCTTTGCCACAATAATCTTGTTATCGATCAGTGCCTGGATTTTATCTTTCAGAGAATGGCGTTCATCAATGGTATGCCCTTTCATGCCTTTATGGTATGCACAAGATTTATTAGGATTGACCCATTAGAAAGGGTTTTCAGGAGTTATAGCGGGGATGGGGGTGACCTAACCAACAACTTTGAGCCTTTCATACAGCTGGTCAATTGGTTCGGCAATGGCAGTATATTGTTTGGGAGGTCTGCGGTCGAAATTCGGTCCGGGTCTAGGAAAGTTTTGGCGAGTGGGAGGCGATTGATAGTGAGAGGGTTGAGCATTGTAGTCTTGCTAGACATGTACGGGTTGAGAATATCTGGGTGAAGTAGGCTGATATGTGGGAGGTGGAGGTGATTGGTAAGTAGGTTGTGGAGTTTGGTAAGAGGGCGAGGGTGCTTGGTAATTTGGGGTAGGTTGATATGTGAGTGGAGGCATCAGGTAGGTTTGGTATTTGATAGGGGATTTGGTTTTCTGTGCAACCATTACGGCACTCACGTCCCTTTTCTTGGACGTGCCACTAGACTATAGAGCTTTGTTGGTAGCCTGCAAAGCTTCAAAGTTTGTGACCATACCACTTTTGATGCCTTCCTCGATCCTCTCACCTATTGATGATGTCGGAAAATTTCTGGCTTTCAATTAGCATCAACCTTTTATAGTACTGTGGGTCTTGAGCTCGGACGAAAACCCTGTTCATTTGCTTTTCTTCTAAAGCCAGTCTGACCTTAGCAGCTTCTGATCTCTAGCAAGTAGCATACACGTAGAATGTCTCCGTGGGTTTCTTCTTTAGGTTCTGGATGTAGAACATATATGGCGCATTTTCTATGTTGAACCTGAACCTGTCCATGAAATCGGACGCCATGCTTACCCAGTTCGACCACTTCTTCGGATCTTGGCTAATGTACCAAGACAGAGAATCTCCCTTCATACTCCTCATGAAAAGTTTCATGCAGATCCTTTCATCCTTTCCTACTCCGACCAGCTTGTCACAGTATGTTCTCAAATGAACTCTCGGATCTCCTGTACCATCGAACATCTCGAACTTCGGAGGTTTGTACCCCTCAGGCAGTTCAACATCGGGCTGTATGCAGAGATCTTCATAGTTTAGCCCTTCAATTCCTTTGCTTCCTTCGACACCCTGAATTCAGCTAGTCAACTTCTTAAGCTCTTCAGCCAGACTCCTGATGAGTGAGTCTTTATCATCAGACTCGGGTGTGCTTGAAATGGGTTGGGTAGAGTATGACATGGTTTCCACGTAGATGGGGGGTGTTATGAGTGTGGAAATGGTCATTTGTGAAGTTTACCGGTTTTGGGATGAGCAGTGGAGTATTGTTGGAAGTATGATAGGTGTTGCAGTGGTAGTGAGGAGCGGGATGGTTTTGTGGTTTTGGGATATTTTGTGGAGGTGTAGGGTTCGGAGCATTAGAAAAATTGACATCTGGGGTGGTGAGGGAAACTGATAAGCTCGCCAAGTTCCGGACCTGATCAAGTTTCTCCTGAAATTTCAACAGTTTTTGCTCGAGTTGGGATGTACTTTCTTTGGAGTCCTGAGTACCCTGAGTGATTTCTACTCGTTCAACTGAGTTTTCCTTTCTGATGCTGCTCAAATCTTCCATCTTTCCCTTTTTCCTGTTTTTGACGGGACAAGGAGAAGGAGTGGGTGGAGGGCCCTTGGATCTTGTGGAGTATGATGACGATGCCAGAGTGCACGAACTAACCTTTGTGGAGGGGAATAAAACAAAAGTAAAACAAAAATGTAACAAGTTAGTGAAGATTATGAAAAGAAATGTTGTGATATTTAAACACGTAGTGCAAGAATGTAAGTCGTGTCCTAATTTGGGAGGCTCATTGTGCTCGAGGTAGGCCTAGGGACAAGTTGATTTGGAGAACTTATAATGCTAAATGCCTCATTTTATTGATAAAAATAAGACGAATCCCAAAACGACACTAAATAACAGAAGATAAAAATGTCACTAGTGGCCATGTGCCTTATTACATTCATAAAACAAAAAGTAAAGACTCCTATCTACTTGGTCCCAGAACAGAGTAGCAGCTTCTATGATTTTATTGTTGGGTTGGATCTCTAGGAGGGAAGGTATATTTCCTAGGTATTTCCGGACAAGTGTCTGATCACTGGAATGAAGATCTCTCCACCAGCTTAGCAATCTTGGGTGGATGTTGGTTACCATGCCGAATCTGGGGACTTCGTGCCTCATTTTCGGCAAGACAAAAGTGTTAGGCCCTTACCCCCACCAGACTCGACTATTAAATATCAATAATCGGTATAAGAAGCATTTAGTTCTCCAAATAAATGCACAAAACGTGGTAGTGTCCGTTTGGTTTCAAGGAAACCCAGTGGACTTTGGACAAGGCTATCTTAAAGAGTCATTATGCGGACAACATAACTAACTCGGCTAGGATTGACAATGATGAATGCACAATTAAACAGAGTAGGGTTTCTATGGGGTATTAGACTAGTACCCTTGAGCGGACAACTCAAGAGGGAAAGGCACGGAACCGTCGACTACACCGTTGATCGACTGGTTTTACCGCAAATATGCCTTTTCCAGATTTAAGGGGTGATAATATTGGAAGGGCGCAACCACTCATTATAAGAGTTGCTATGGTATTTTGTTTGGCACAAGTGGAATCTGATGTTGAATATGCAGTTACAATAATTAAACAAGTTGTCACATATTTGCACGTTCATAAAGTAATAATTACAATAATTCCTTAGAATTTACAACGGTAATGAAGGAAAGCAGCAAAGGAAAGCAGTAAAGAAATAAAGGAAAGAAACAAAGAGCCAAGTCAGTTTCGTAGTAGAAGAAGGGAAATAAATATTTAAAGGCATTAAATAAAGACATATAAAGTAGCATAAAGTCACAAATAGCATGAAATGGTAAAAGCATAAAAGGTATCCCCAGCAGAGTCGCCATGCTGTCGTGCACCCTTTTTCTTGCGAAATCGGGTTTATGACATTTGGGAGGACAAATCGTTCCCTTTTGGGAATTGGGTTTGGATTGAAGAGTCGCCACCTAATGATTAAAGTGCATTAGGACTCTAAGAAGGATTTTGATTTAGAAAACCAGACATTGGGTAAGGGCTAGAAATTATCTCGAGGGGAAGATGTTAGGCACCCCTCGAGATCCATTAGTGTGGTTCCCGGCCATGCTACAATTGTGACTTTAAGTGCGAACAACAAATAGACACGTAAGGGTTTCCAATACAAAGAGGATTTTCACATAATGGTTGCAAGTAGTTGAAGTTGAGAGAAAATAGAGAAAAGCTGAAGTTGAAGTAGTTAAAAGAGTTCTGAAAATAAAGCAAACAAGTAAGGAAAAAGGAGGGTGGTCCTAGGTTTACAAATAATATGGATCACATCAATGCAATACCCAGTAATCACTCCTCAGAAGAGGGGTTACACGTGGTATTAACGTATCAGTCATCATATCCATATCTACCCTTTCCCACCCCGTTAAGGTATTAAAGCGCAGAATGGTTTCGTTACTTATTGCATGCTATTACCCGCCCCGATCCTATCAGTCCCGGAGGCATTTGGGACTACTAGACCTAAAGGGAAGGGAAATTTGGGTTTTTGGGTTTAAAAGGACAAAATCTAAGGCGACAATCAAAAACACGTAGAGCAGTTATGTGGAAACATATAACAGTTAAAGGCTCAAACAGGCCTCCTCAACTTAAATACAAATTGTTTAGCATGTCTTGCACGTACTGATTATGGTCTAGTTTAACTTAAAAGAGCGAAGCAGACTGATTTATTACATACTTCAGATAAGAAATCCGAATCAGACCTGCCTGCTGGTTGTAATTAACGAAGTTTGATTCAGCTAGCTAATTTACCTTATGGCTTGCTTAGGTGAAACCTATAGGCACGATATCTATTAATGCAGAAGTATACTGATTCTAGAGAAGAGGATAGTTACAGAAAACATAAGTTCTGAAAATATTAAGCAATGCTACTACTGATTTTTAGACTTATAAGCGAGATAGATGATTTAGATTTGGTTGATTACTCCTATAGGCATGCTTTCTAGGCGTTATTGATTTTTAAACGTTTATAGAGTCGGATGAGTCAGAAATAGGCTCATAATGCTTGGATATGCCGGAGCAAGGCTGGAGAGGCCATAAAACCTTGAATCGGAGAAGATCTGAATGGACACCATCGAGGTCAGACCTCGAAACTTCGAGCACCAAGCGTTTAAGAGCGGAGGGAGGTGAGTATAGGCCATCCATGGCCTGAGAGGCCATAGATTCTGGTAAGATTGAGGTTGAAAATGGTAGAAGACGATTAGGGTTTCAAGAACCTTCGAGAGAGTTTGAGAGAGGGAGGGTATTCGGATGCGGCTAATAGAAAGAAAATGAGGCAGGGTTAGGAGTGTGGGCAGATTAAAAAAGGAAAGGGGAATTCGTGGCCGTTGATCAAAATGATCAACGATCTGGATTAAAAAGGGAGCCGGGTGGGTTGGATAAATGGGTCAGGGGTCGGGTTAAATAGAAATTGGGCCAGTCCGTTTGGGATTCAAAATTGGGACAATTAGGGGGATCAATTTGGGCTATAATTGAAATAAAATAGGGCCAGATTTTAAATAGCCAGTTTTTTCCCTTTTATTATATAAAAATAGTAAAAATGACTTCTGAAAATAAATTAAAAGTACTGAGTCAATTAATAATATATAAATATTAAATTAAAAATTTTGGAACCAATTTTATAATTATAAAATGCTATTAATCTTAAAATAGGCTAAAATTGCAATTATATGCAATTTAACTTTTAAAATACCAATAAATTTGTAAAAAATGTATAAAAATCACCCTAGCTATATTTTTGTATAAATATGAGAATAAAGTAAGTTATTCACCAAAATTATAATTTTGGGAATAATTATTGGTTTTTGTACTGCTAAAATGGGTAATAAATCGGTTTAAAAATCTTTTAGAAATTAGGAAAATTATTGAAACACTTGGGCGTACTTATATATGCATATATATGATATTTTGAAAGTATTTTCATGTAAAAATACATAGGGAAAAATTGGGTATCAACATGGACCAAAGTCCATTCTTTGAAGTGACGCAATGTGACTTGGAGTTTTTCCTAATATCTCTGCTTCCTATCCTCTCGGACCTCGTAGCTCCCATTCACCTGGATCACTACTAGGAGTGAATCGCATTTTGCTTCAATGGTCTCGGCTCCCAAGCTTTTGGCCAGTTCTAAACCTGCAATCATAACCTCGTACTCGGCCTCATTGTTAGTCAATTTTGCAGTTTTTATGGATTACCTGATCACGCCACCCGTATGTGGCTTTAGGACTATACCTAGTCCAAAACCCCTCACATTTGTGGCACCATCAGTGAACAGGGTCCATACCCTAGATGACATGCCTGATTTCAGTAAAAGTTCCTTTTCTACCTCGGGCACGAGGGAGGGCGAGAAATCGGCCACGAAGTCTGCCAGAATCTGGGACTTGATGGCTGTTCGAGGTTAATACTCGATATCATATCCCCCGATCTCGATGGCCCATTTGTCCAATCGACCCAACAATTCAGGTTTGTGCAATATGCTCCGAAGGGGGTATGTCGCTAGAACACAAATGTGATGGCATTGGAAATAGGGTTTCAATTTTCGCGGTGCACTTATTAACGCGAGAGCCAATTTTTCGAGGTGAGGATACCTAGTTTCAGCATCCCCTAGGGTCCGGCTTACGTAATAAACAAGGAATTTTGTACCTTGCTCTTCTCGAACTAGCACGCCGCTTACCGCTATCTCAGATACGACTAGGTATAGATATAGTGTTTCATCCACCTTTGATGTGTGAAGCAGAGGTGGGCTAGTCAGATATCGCTTCAGCTCTTCTAATGCGCGTTGCCATTCTGGAGTCCATTCGAAGTTGTTCTTTCTTTTGAGTAAGGAGTAGAAGTGATGGCTCCTATCGGATGACCTGGATATGAATTTGCCTAGGGCCGCTATCCGACCTGTTAGCCGTTGCACGACTTTTACATTGTTTATCACCGTGATTTCTTCAATGGTCTTTATTTTATTAGGGTTAATCTCGATCCCCCTATTTGATACCATGAAGCCTAGGAATTTGCCCGAACCTACTTCAAAGGCACATTTCTCGGGGTTGAGCTTCATGTTGTAACTTTAAGGATGTCGAATGTTTCCTGCAAATGAGTTAAATGGTCCTCTATGCGCAGGGACTTAACTAGCATGTCATCAATATAAACTTCCATGGATTTGCCTATTTGACTCTCAAACCTTTTATTAACTAAACGCTGGTATGTAGCCCCTGTATTTTTCAGTCCGAAAGGCATTACATTGTAACAATAGGTACCATATTTTGTGATGAACGAGGTCTTCTCCCTGTCTTCGGGGTTCATTTGAATTTGATTGTACCCTAAATAGGCATCTAGAAAGGTGAGAGTCTTGTGACCGGCCATAACATCGATTAGACGATCAATGTTAGGCAACGGGAATAAATCCTTGGGACACGCCTTATTTAAGTCTTTATAGTCTACACACATTCTTAACTTATTTCCTTTTTTGGGTACCACTACTACGTTGGCCAATCACTTGGGGTACTTTACCTCCCTAATGGACCATATTTTAAGGAGTTTTGTTACCTCATCCTTGATGAATGTGTGTTTTATCTCGGACTAGGGCCTTCTTTTTTGCTTTACCAATTTAAACCTGGGGTCCACACTTAGTTGATGGGAGGTTATTTCCGGCGTGATACCTGTCATGTCTAAGTGGGACCATGTGAAACAATCGATATTATTGATAAGAAATTGAATAAAAGTTTTCCTGAGTTCGGGGGTTAAACTCGTTCCCAAATATACCTTTCGATCGGGGAGGTGCTCGATCAAAACAACTTGCTCTAGATCTTCGATTATCAATTTCGTCGCATCCGACTCTTCAGGGGCAACGAAGGTTCGAGGAGCGAGGAAATCATCTTCGTCATCCTTGGGGGTCTGTATGTTCCCAGACACATCCAAGGTCGGGAGTAAGGGGGTCGACTCCCCCTGGTAAACCGCGAACATTTCTTTCGCCGCACGCTGTTTTCCATATATGGTCATTATGCCATCCTTTATCGGAAATTTGATCATCTAGTGTAGGTTTGACGGTACTGCCCTCATGCTGTATATCCACAGCCTGCCAAGCAATGCATTATACTTTATGTCTCCATTGATGACTTGAAACTTTGTGTTCTAAACCATGCTGGACGTGTCGACTGGGACGGTGATTTCTCCTTTTGTTACTTCGCCGATCATGTTGAAGCCGTGGAGGACCCGGGAGACGGGTATGATCTGGTCGAGTAACCCGAGCTGCTCTACTACCCCTGTCTTGATCACGTTGGCCGAGATGCCTGGATCCCCGAGCACACGGTTAACTTGGACACTGTTTAAAAGAAATGAGATTACCAGAGCGTCGTTGTGTGGTTCATCAAGGCCTCGAGATCTTCTTCGCTAAACGCAAGGGTGTCTTCGGCCACGCGAATTTGGATTGGCCCTTCTGTTGCGGCGAATATTCTTGTTCACTTGATCATGGGCCCTTGGGGAATGTCGGCCCCTCCAATAATCATATGAACGACGTGCTGAGGGATCTCTTTTTGTGCCCAGTCCAGAACAACCACAACACTTTTTCCCCGGTCTCCCAGGTAGTTGTTTTCACCTCTATTTGATGAGATAGGCATTTTGACCTGAAATTTGAAGATCTTAGATAAGAACAGGTGTGAAACATAACTTGTGTTGTGTGACGAAACCAACAAGAAAATAATCACAATTATTTTTAGCCTACGGTGGGTGCCAAACTATTTACCGTGAAAATGGTAATAACAATTAAATTTATTTATGGGACTCTAAAAATATGTGATCTATTTTTATGCTAGTTTGTTAAGCAGTTGATGCTAAGTGTGTTAAATTTAGAGGCGAAATAGAGTCAAGAAGAGAGCTACAATCAAACCGATAGGTAAGTTATTCAGGGCCTCAAGCTTGTCAATCCGGAGCCTCGAGGTTGATTCCAGGGCTCGGACTCGAGCTATCGTGGGTTATCGGGGTAGGGCTAACAGATATGAAATAATCAATGAAGGCTTTTTATGGCCAATGATAAGCAATAAATGATGAACAAACAAGAAAGTAATAAATGAAAGCAATAACATCAAGAGAGTATATGAGAGAGCAAAGAGAGTGTTTTCTATATTTCTTATGGAGCAGCGGAAGCAACAAGGTTTACAAGAATGGTAGGAATGCCCCTTATATAGGAGGGGAATCTTAACATAGTACAAAATACTTTAACTATTCGGATGCAGGGATGGGACAGCTAGATATGATGTCCTGACACCCTTCATTGGGTTTAGAATAGCCCTCTAGGCTCTGTCAGTCTTAGCCAAGCGTCTTGGGGACTTCCCTCTTCTCCAATATAGTCGTTGGTCTGCACTACACCGAGATCGGGCCCCGATGACCCTTGACAGTGAGCCTCGACCTCGGTATCGAACCTCGAAAAGCACATTTGCGGGGCACTATAATGACGAGGAAATTGGACACCCCCAATTTTACCGTATACAACAATGTTGCTGATCGACTTAGAAATTTTCTATAGTTCTTGTCGAAGGAGAGCGAGCTCCATGACTTGTTTATCTGATAAGTGGTTATGAGTTTTTGCATGTTTCTTTCATCATTGCCAGTGTACGAAGGTTTTAGAATGAGGTTTTTTTCGATACGTAATTTATTATTGGTATCGGGTTTGTTCGAGCAGTATAGTGGACAAAAATTATTGCTATGAGTATTTGAGTTATGTGATATATCATGTGATTGCATCTTGGGCTATGGTTATGGCTTGATACATCTTCTTCAGACTTATACAGTGTGTGGGTGCGAGATTCGAGTCTTGTAGGGAATTCCGGATGTTGGAAATTGGGTTCCAAGGGTTATGGGCTAAGGTTGGATTAAAGATCTTGAGTTTGGTTATGTCATCAGGCTTATATGGAATAGGGTGACATGGGATCAACCCCGAGTATGTACATGGTAAGTTTACATGGCGATTTGATGGCTTTGGAATGACTCTGGGCACGTTCGAGGATGAACGTATATTTAAGTGGGGGAGGATGTAACGACCCGACCAGTCATTTTGAGCAATTCCACTTCACTCAATAGTTTGAGGGAATGAATAGCTCCGTATAATGAATCATGACATGTGTGAATCGTCAATTTTGGTTTTTAGTTTATTCAAAATCGACTTGGAAGAATGAACGTCATGATTGAAGCTTTAAGTTGGAAGAATTGACCAAGTTTGACTTTTAGCATTTGATCTCGGATGGGAGTTTTGATGGTTCCATTAGGTTCGGATGGTGATTTTGGAATCGGGCGTATGCCTGGATTTGCATTTGGATATTTCTAGAAGGACTCGGCTCTAATTGGCGGAAGTTTGAAATTTCAAGGTTTGGAAAGTTCATAAGTTTGACTGGAAGTTGACTTTGAGGATATCAGATTCGGATTATGGTTTCGGGAATTGTAATAGCTTTGTTATGTTATTTGGTACTTGTGTGCAAAATTTGAGTTCATTCCGGATTGATTTGATATTTTTCGGCGCGAGTTTCGGAAAGTTGAAAGTTTATTCAAGTTTGAATTGAGGTGCGATTCATCAATTTGATGTTCTTATGTGTGATTTGAGGCCTCGATTAGGTCCGTGTTATGTTATGGGACTTGTTGGTGTATTTGGACGGGGTCCCGAGTGGCCCGGATGAGTTTCACACGAGGTTCAGATCATTTTCGTTTCATGTTGCATTGTTGAAGGTATGCTCGTTCTGGTGCTTCCGCATCTGTGGAAGAATGGACGCATATACGAGTTTGCAGATGCGGAAAATTGGTCGCAGAAGCACAAACAGTCTTGGCTGTAGATCATCGTAGATGCGGAGGAAGAGGCGCACCTACATGTGCGCAGAAGCGAAATCCATGGGCGTAGGAGCGGTCCTATGTGCAGATATATGTTCAGTGGTCGCACCTGAGATGGTGCATGAGCGGATGTTTTTTGCAGGTGCGAAGAGTCATTTTCCAATTTTTTCTGTAGAAGCGGGCTTCACGTTGCAGAAGCGGCACTACAGAAGCGGCTCATTGTTCGCAAAAGCGAAGATGACTGGGCAAAAGCTTTAAGTTCGAGGGTTTAGTCATTTTTGCATATTTGAAGCTATGAAGCTCAGATTGAAGTGATTTCTTAGGCGATTTTCACCATGTGGATTGGGGTAAGTATTCTCTACTCATTTTTTTATATTATATCATGAATCTATCTTCATTTTTGCAATTAATTGATGAATTTTAAAGAGGGAGTTGCGGGTTTTTGCCTAAAGATTCATATAATGAATTTTTGAGTTTTGAACGTCGATTTAGAGTCGGATATGAGTGAAACTAGTATGGTTGGACTCGAAATTGAATGGGTTGTCAGATTTTACGAGTTTTATCAGGTTCCGAGGTGAGGGCCCAAGTTTGACCTTTTGAATGATTTTGGGCTTTTGATTAAGATTCGACCTTTATCGATTAGGTTTGTTTCCTTCAACATTATGTGATGTATTTGAGTTGCTTTTGGATAGTTTCGAGCCGTTTGGAGGTTGATACGCGCAGGATGGTATTTTTAAAGGATCGTTTGGATTGCTCGATATTGGATTTGGCTTGTTCGAGGTAAGTAACATTTCTAAACTTGGTGCTAAGGGTATGAAACTCCGAATTACGTGTTATAAGATTGATGTTGAGGCGACACACATGTTAGGTGACGGACATGTGGGTGTGCACCATGTGAATTGTGATATAGTCGATTCCATGGAACTGTGTAGCTATCTTATATGATCATTTTTAATGTACTCTGTTTCTTAGAGTACCTGAGTTGTAATTGATGCTAGAAATTATGCTTAGGCTATATGCTAGTGCTGTTAGGACCCATAGTGGCCGTTCTTTGCTGTTAACTCATTTGTAAAATTGCAGCTATGTACTCAGTCTTATTCATCATTTCATATCACATCTCACTCTTTGTTATTGTGTATTGTCACATCTCGTATCATTGATTAGGGCTGCTTAGTATGAGCATTGCGAGGCTGAAGGACCGGAGAGATTGATTACTAAGTGAGGCCGAGGGCCTGATTGTAAGTGATATTTATGGTATCGGGCTGCATACTGCAGCATGTTTTATTTAATTATGCCTGGATATGGCTTATTATAGCGCTTGGGATGAAGGATCCCCTCCGGAGTCTGCACTCCTATAGTGAGCACAATTGATTTATATTGAGGGATAGATCTTCCCTGGGCATGGATCTTGCCCGAATCATTTATATTTAGGGATGAATTTTTCCTAGGCTGGATTGGCCTTATACAGTGCTAAGTGACTGACTGTCATTTGATATATATATATATATATATATATATATATATATATATATATATATATATATATATTTAGGATGGATTTTCCCTAGGCTGGAATTGCTATATACAGTACTGAGCGTGAGATTTTATTTATCTTTGGTTTGGCTGGATCTTCCTTGTACAGTGCTGAGTATTGAGAGTGATGAGTCAGAGAGTGAGACCATGATATTGAATACTCCGAGAGTGTGAGTACATGTGTTCATCATTGAGATGCATTATGTTTGGCATGCATATTTGAGAAATAGGCATAAAGATACATTTCCTTACGCCACCTGATTTTGGTGACATTTTTGATTTCACCTACCTAATGACATGTAGACATAGAGATGTACTTTCCTCATGCTATCTGAAAAGTAAAGCATTTTATTTATTGTTGAAAGGATTTTGGAAAAAATCATGGGTTTTTAACTTACTCTTATGTTTTTGGTGTTTCGATGGAAGATTTGGGATTTACCATTATACTTGAAAAGCATGCCTTCTTTCCGTAACTTTGAACAAGTTGAGCATCTTATCCCTGAGTTATTTTCTTGTATCATTCTTATTATATTTGTATGTACTGTACTTGGTTATCGGAGTTGGACTCAGACCCTTGTCCCAGCTCGTCACTACTTTCAACCTAAGGTTAGGTTTGTTATTTATTGAGTATATGGGGTTGGTTGTACTCATACTACAATTCTGCACCTTGTGTGTAGATGTTGGATGCTGATGTTGCTGTGTATGGCAGGAGCAGGATCGGACGATGTAGCTGCGTTCCGGATACAGCTGCCTCTTTTCCTTGGTAGCTTTAGAATTTTAATATGTTCATGTATATTTCAAACAGATGATGTATTTATTTCGATTTAGTTTTGTAAAGAAATCTAAATCTTAGAAGCTTATGATTTGTACTACTAGTCCTTGGGAATTCTTTCTATAAAAGCAGTTTTATTATCATTTCTTCTCTTGATAAATCTCATTAAATTGGATAGTTGTTAATTGTCTTATCTAGCGGGTTGGGTTAGGTGCCATCATGACTAGTTGGATTTTGGGTTATGACAAGTTAGTATCAGAGCTCTAGGTTCATTGGTTCTACAAGTCATGAGCAAGTATCTAGTAGAGTCTTGAGGATCGGTATGATGACATCCATACCTATCTTCGAGAGGTTATAGGACATTTAGGACACACTTCCTATCTTTCTTTCCTTATCGTGCGACATTGATTTAGCTTGAAGCATAACTCTTGAAATTCCTTCCACACATTCTTATGCGCATGTGAGCGCTTGGTATCAGCCGTGCATCGATGGTTTGTGTTCCTATGATTGAAGTGCAAGATGTGATTTCGGTGTGCTGATAACGGGCCAGTTTGGAGGAATTGAGGCCTGGCTTTGACTGTAGCTTGATCATGGGGATTTCAGTTGTGTGAGCATGTGCTTTTGGACTTATAAGTCCGGTAGTGTCCCTATTAGTGGAATTCATGGCTCGAAGTATGGTTGGAGAAGTGTGGAAATCTAAATCTTTGTATCTTTGGTTTGGCTAGATATTCCTTGTACAGTGATGAGTCAGAGAGTGAGACCATGAGATTGAATACTCCAAGAGTGTGAGTACATGTGTTCATCATTGAGGTGCTTTATGTTTGGCATGCATATTTGAGAAATAGGCATAAAGATGCATTTCCTTATGCCACCTGATTTTTGTGACATTTTTGATTTCACCTGCCTAATGACATGTAGACATAGAGATGTACTTTCCTCATGCTATCTGAAAAATCAAACATCTTATTTATTATTGAAAGGATTTTGGGAAAAATTACGGTTTTCGAACTTACTCTTATGTTTTTGGTGTTTCGATGGAAGATTTGGGATTTACCTTTACACTTGAAAAGCATGCATTCTTTCCGTAACTTTGAACGAGTTGAGCATCTTATCCCTGAGTTATTTTCTTGTATCATTCTTATTATGTTGGTATGTACTTTAATTGGTTATTGGAGTTGGACTCAGACCCTTGTCCCAGCTTGTTAACCTAAGGTTATGTTTGTTATATATTGAGTATACGTGTCAGTTGTACTCATACTACACTTCTGCACCTTGTGTGTAGATGTTGGATGCTGATGTTGCTGTGTATGGCAGGAGCAGGATCGGACGATGTAACTGCATTCCGATTACAGCTGCCTCTTGTCCTTGGTAGCTTTATAATTTTAATCTGCTCATGTATATTTCAAACAGATGATGTATTTATTTCGATTCAGTTTTGTAAAGAAATCTAAATCTTAGAAGCTCATGATTTGTACTACCAATCCTTGGGAATTCTTTGTATAAAAGCAATTTTATTATCATTTTTTCTCTTGATAAATCTCATTAAATTGAATAGTTGTTAATTGTCTTATCTAGCGGGTTGGGTTAGGTGCCATCATGACTAGTTGGATTTTGGGTCATGACAAGTAGTATCAGAGCTCTAGGTTCATTGGTTCTACAAGTCATGAGCAAGTATCTAGTAGAGTCTTGAGGATCGGTATGATGACATCCATACCTATCTTCGAGAGGCTATAGGACATTTAGGATACACTTCCTATCTTTCTTTCCTTATCGTGCGACATTGATTTAGCTTGAAGCATAACTCTTGAAATTCCTTCCACACATTCTTATGCGCATGTGAGTGTTTGGTATCAGTCGTGCATCGACGGTTTGTGTTACCATGATTGAAGTGCAAGATGTGATTTTGGTGTGCTGATGACGGGCCAATTTGGAGGAATTGAGGCCTGGTTTTGACTGTAGCTTGAGCACGGGGATTTCAGTTGTGTGAGCATGTGCTTTTGGACTTATAAGTCCGGTAGTGTCCATATTAGTGGAATTCATGGCTCGAAGTGTGGTTGGATGGCTATATGATAAGTATGATGTGACAACGGGATGTGTTCAGATGGATTGAATGTAATGAGAAGAGTTTGCTTAAGATGTTAAAAAGACTATTGGATGCTTGATTTCTGTCTTGCTATGACATATAGTCTCGAGTTATGAGTATATTGGAGTATCTTTCATGTTGTTTATTTGTGGAACGAATTAGGTTCTCATGCCTTTTTGGTGAGTTCAGACTTAGGAAGATTAAGTGATTGCGTAGTAGTTGTGGCTATGAAAGGGTATTAAAAGATGTCAGTTTGAGGCTAAGCAGGTGGGTTATAACCTGCAAGGTAATCTACATATGTGTGATATTTATGATGTTGTGAGGAGGCTTTCTTTTCTACCAGTGGGTTATATTTGTGCGATTTGAGTTGGGATATCTGACCGTCACAAGGATGAATGCGAGATTTGCAGATGATTTGAGGTATTAGATGGCTGTGTTACATGAGCTTATGAAGATTTAGTTGAATCTCACTGTAGTATTGTGGTAGTAATGGGGTATTGTTATTGTAAGTTGTTAGATTTGTTATTTCAGGGCTTTGAGCCAAGTGGGGGCATGCTATCGACGTGTTAATTGCACGATTATGTGCTGTATTGGTTTCAGTTTGAGGTATACTTGTGAATCAGTTATGACTTGTAGAGGTTGAGATCGAGGATGACTCGAGTAAGGGAATTTCTAGATATGAGTAATATTACTCTCTATGGGTATATGGGAATCATGGAATGATTGAGTGGTTATTTGTGAAGGATGTAGTGTGCATGGAGTAAGAATTTGCTTGGCTGCATTAAGGTGGGGTTACTTCTTCGAGTGTCATCGTGCTAATGGGGCAGAGGTTGTTTAGTCTGTTTGGGAGATGCAATTGAATTGTGAGCAGAGTAGATGACTCTCGAGAAGGTTCTAATGGGTTCAAGATTTATATGTAGCAATTGAGAGTTTTCTGGATTTGTATATGGCTAGAACCTGAGATTTACATTGGATGGTGTCGGGACTCGCATTAACTCTATATCATTATGGATTATACATTTCGGTATCAAGAAGGTGAAGGAAATAATTTTAGACTCACATAAGGTCTCTTCGGAGTGGGTGTTTCAGTTGTGCTACTTTTGGGGTGCTTAAGGGTAAACATAACGGCTTATGGGCCTTAGGGCGGTGTGATTTTATTCTAGGATCTTGTAGGGTGAGTTTTGGTTAAGGATCATGGTAATCTGGAATGGATAAGTGTCACCTTAAGGGTAATTTGGAAGGAACTCGGAGAAATAGGACAGTTTGATAGTAGGTTAGATTAGCACGGTAATGGGTATGATCGGTTCCTTGGGTACTTATGATATGGTGTCTCTCTACAGGTGTTTCATGGCAATGCTCTTGGGTTTTGGCGATCGGCGTGGCTTGGTTGAGTTAGAGGGATTCAGATCTAGTAGCTAGGTAATGTGCAAATTGATTTCAAAGGGTTCTTGATGATTTCAATCACGGTTCGAGGTAGATATTCTCCTACTGGCGTGAGGGACATGTTGCATGTTGGGATTTTCTCCTGTATGAGATCAAATGGAAGGTTTCTAACTGATTGGGTATGTATTCTTATAGCGACCCAAAGTTGATTATGAGATCCTCATACTTTTCAGATGATGGCATGATTGATGCAGTGTGTTGTGTGGGATTATTATTTGTGTATGGTTATTGATTTCGAGCATGGTAGCTGAGGTATTTCATACGGACCAGTGTTTGGATGGGGTCATGCATTGCAGTAGAGTTATGCTAAGATATATATGGTCCTTTGTGTTAGATTCGTGCGTTATGGTTCTATGTGTGTGATGGGTTTTTAGCATTGCGTTTTGGCTATACTTGTTGAGATTGCGTGACAGTTATCTCATTGGAGTCATTTTCTATGTTTAAGTACACTTGAATTGTTATGTATTGGTGCACAGGTTGCACGGTTTGTGGTTTAAGGTTGTATTGGTGTGTCATGTTAGTAGGTAGCTGTATTTGATAAGATGAGGTCGTCGGACCTCGAATGAGTGCTATCTGATCTGATTGCGGTATATTTGAAAGGATAACGTCGCTGATCGGCTTAGAAATTTGCTATAGTTCTTGTCGAAGGAGAGAGAGCTCCATGACTTATTGATCTGATAAGTGGTTATGCGTTTCTGCGTGTTTCTTTCATCATTGCTAGTGTACGAATGTTTTAGAACGAGGTTTTGTTCGATATGATGTTTATTACCCATATTGAGTTTGTTTTGAGCAGTATGGTAGTTGGATATTACTGCTGTGATTATTTGAGTTATGTGGTATATGATGTGATTGGATCTTGGGCTATGTTTATGGCTTGATACAACTTGTTCAAACTTATACAGTGTGTGGGTACAAAATTCGAGTCTTGTAGAGAATTCTGGATGTTGGAAATTGGGTTCCAAGGGTTATGGGCTAAGGTTGGATTAAAGATCTTCAATTTAGTTGTGTCTTCAGGCTTATATGAAATAGGGTGATGTGGGATCACCCCCGAGTATGTACATGGTAAGGTTACATGACAGTTGATGGCTTTGGAATGACTCTAAGCACGTTCGAGGACGAACGAATGTTTAAGTGGGGGAGGATGTAATGACCCGACTAGTCGTGTTGAGCATTTGCACTTTGCTCAGTAGTTTGAGGGCATGAATAGCTCCGTATGGTGTATCATGACTTGTGTGAATCGTCGATTTTGATTTTAAGGTTATTCGGAATCGACTTGGAAGAATGAACATCATTATTGAATCTTTAAGTTGGAAGAGTTGACCAAGTTTGACTTTTAGCATTTGACCTCAGATTGGAGTTATGATGGTTCCGTTAGGCCCGGATTTGCATTTGGATATTTCTAGAAGGACTCGACACTAATTGGCAAAAGTTAGAAATTTGAAGGTTTGGAAAGTTCTTACGTTTGATTGGTAGTTGACTTTGAGGATATCAGATTCGTATTGTGGTTCCGGGAATTGGAATAGCTTCATTATGTTATTTGGGATTTGTGTGCAAAATTTGAGTTCATTCTGGGTTGATTTGATATGTTTCGGCGCAAGTTTTGGAAGCTGAAAGTTCAAAGTTCATTCAAGTTCGAATTGAGGTGCGACTCATCGTTTTAATGTTGTTATGTGTGATTTGAGGCCTCAAGTAGGTCCGGGTTATGTTATGGGATGTATTGGTGTATTTGGATGGGGTCCCGAGTGGCCCGGGTGAGTTTCAGACGAGGTTCAGATCATTTTCATTTCACGTTGCATTGTTGAAGATATGCTAGTTCTAGTGCTTCCGCATCTGCGGAAGAATGGATGCCTATGCGAGTCTGCAAATGCAGACAATTGGTCGCAGAAGCACAAACAGGCTTGGCTGGAGATCATCGCAGATGCGGAGGAAGAGGCGCACCTCCGTGTGCGCATAAGCGAAATCCTTGAACATATGAGCAGTCCTAGGAGCAGATGCACATTCAGTGGTCGCACCTGCAATGGCGCAGGAGCGGATGTTTTCTGCATGTGCGAAGAGTCATTTTTCCACCTCATTCCACAGAAGCAGGCTTCGTGTTGCAGAAGCGACATCGCAGAAGCGGCTCATTGTTCGCAAAAGCGAAAAGGACTGGGCAGAAGCTTTAAGTTCGAGGGTTTGGTCATTTTTGCATATTTGGAGCTATGGAGCTCGGATTGAAGCGATTTCCTAGGAGATTTTCACCACGTGGAGTGGGGTAAGTGTTATCTACTGATTTTTGATTTTATATCATGAATCTATCTTCATTTTGGCAATTGGTTGATGAATTTTAAAGAGGGAATTGGGGGGGTTTTTGCGTAAAGTTTCATAGAGTGAATATTTGAGTTTTGAACGTCGATTCAGAGACGGATTTGAGTGAAACTAGTATGGTTGGACTCGTAATTGAATGTGTTGTCAGATTTTGTTAGTTTTGTCGAGTTCTGAGGTGCGGGTCCGGGTTTGACTTTTAGGTTGATTTTGGGACTTTGATTAAAGATTCGACCTTTATCGATTGGATTTATTTCCTTCGGCATTATGTGATGTATTAGAGTAGCTTTTGGCTAGTTTCGAGCTGTTCGGAGGTTGGTACGCGTGGGATAGAATTTTTGGAGCATCGTTTAGCTTGCTCGCTATTGTATTTGGCTTGTTCGAGATAAGTAACACTTCTAAACTTGGTGCTAAGGGTATGAAACCCCGAATTACGTGTTATGTGATTGATGTTGAGGTGACAAACATGCTAGGTGATGGGAATGTGGGTGTGCACTATGTAAATTGTGATTCCATGGAATTGTGTAGCTATCTTATATGAACATTTTTACTGTACTCTATGTGTTAGAGCACCTAAGATGTAATTGATGCTAGAAATTATGTTTAGGCTATATGCTGGTACTGTTGGGACCCATAGTGGCCGTTCTTTGCTGTTGACTTATTTGTTAAATTGCAGTTATATACTCAGTCTTATTCATCATTTCATATCAGATCTCAGTCTCTGTTATTGTGTATTGTCACATCTCTTATAATTGATTAGGGCTGCTTAGTATAAGCGTTGTGAGCTCGAGGGACTGGAGAGATTGATGATTGAGTGAGGCCGAGGGCCTGATTGTGAGTGATATTTATGGGATTGGATTGCACGCTGTAGCATATTTTATTTATTTACGCCTGGATCTGGCTTATTATAGCACTTAGGTTGAAGGAGTCCCTCCGAAATCTACACCCACACAGTGAGCGCAGTTGATTTATATTGAGGGATGGATTTTCAGTGGGCATGGATCTTGCCCGAATCATTTATATTTGGGGATGGAGTTTCCTTGGGTTGCATTGGCATTATACAGTACTTAGTGACTAACTGTCAGTAATATATATATATATATATATATATATATATATATATATATATATATATATGGGATGGATCTTCCCTAGGCTGGATTGGCAATATACAGTACTAAGCATGAGGTTTTATTTATGTTTGATTGAGCTGGATCTGCTGTGATGACCCGACTGGTCGTCTTAAGAATTAATACCCCGATCCCCTATTAACTACTTTCCCCAAGTTTATTTCTACTATTTTGATTTGCCGGGATGTTCGGTTTTGAGTTTCGGAGAGTTTTGGGAAACTTAGTCCCTAAATGAGAGCTTAAGTGTTGGAGAGTTGACCGTAGTCGGAACAGTGTGAAGATGACCTTGGAATGGAAATTCGATGGATCCGTTAGCTCCGTTGGATGATTTCGGGCTTAGGGGCATGTTCAGATTGTGGTTTGGAGGTCCGTAGCTAATTTAGGCTTGAAATACCGAAAGGTCGAATTTTGAAGTTTTCGGTTCGATAGTGAGATCATGATCCGAGGGTCGGAATGGAATTCCGAAAGTTGGAGTAGCTCCGTAGTGTTAAATGTGACGTGCGTGCAAAATGTCAGGTCATTCGGACGAGGTTTGATAGACTTTTTGATCAAAAGCATATTTTTAAAGTTTTTGGAATTCTTAGGCTTGAATCCTATGAAAATAGGTGTTTCGATGTTTTTTTCAGAGTTCCGAAGGTTGGAACAAGTTTGAATGAAGTTATGGGATATGTTGGTATCTTTGGGTGAGGTTCCGGGGGGACTCGGGATGATTTCGGATGGTTGACGGAAGGATTTTGGGACTTTGGAGTTGCAGCTTCAGTTGTTCTTCTGTCATAACCACACCTGCGAGTGTGGGACCGCAGGTGCGGTGCTGCAGAAGCGGCGGATCTACCGCAGAACTTGAAAAGGAGGAAAGGCAGCAGGGACCGCAGAAGCGGGGTCTTCACCGTAGAAGCGGCCCCGTATTTGCGAAAGGATAGCCGCAGATGCGGAAAGTTGGGCCTTAAGTGAAAAATCACAAACGCGACCATTGTTCCGCAAATGCGGGACCGTAGAAACGGTCCCAGGATCGCAAATGCAGAAACAACTGGGCAGAAATATGAAATTTCGAGGGTTTAGTTTCAAAAGTTGGAAATTCGATTTGGAGCTCGGGACAGGGCGATTTTGAGAGGAAATTGAAGAGGAGATCATTGGGTAATGATTCTTTAACCCTTTCTAGTTATACTCCATCAATCAATAGTTAGTTTCACCATTTTATTTCGGATTGGAGATGAAAATTGGGGAAAAGTTGGAAGAAAGTTCTTAGACCAAAAATTTGACTTTTGAGTGGAAATTTGACCTTAGATTTAGATAATTTTGGTATGCATGAACTCGTGAGAGTATGAGAATTCTTAACATATAAATTTTACCCGATTCCGATATGTGGGCTCGAGGGACGTTTTGGTCATTTTACCTAATTTCGCGTATTAGCTTAGAATTTCTTTGTAGAATCAGTTACTTGCAGTGTTATGTACGTTATGAAATTGAATTGAATAGATTTGGGCCATTTGGAGTCGAGTACTCGTGGCAAGAGCGTGGTTTCGGATTGATTATTGAGCCGGTTTGAGGTAAGTGTCTTGTCTAACCTTCTGTGGGGAACCTTCCCCTTAGTATTGGTATATTTGGTAATTGAAATGCCTTGTATGTGAGGTGACGAGTGTGTACTTGTGCTAATTGTTGGAAATCCGGTTTTCATTAAGTAATCACTAGTATGTTTACTTTCCTGTTTTTATTACTTGCACTATTAAGCCTGTTGTTAGCTTAGGCAAGCATGTCTAAGTGACTTAATTTCTTTATTTGCTCAACCTGCCTTACCTGAACTCTGTGCAGCATGCTAGGCTAGAATCACTTGTTGCCTTAATATGAAATTTTGCCATTTCTATATATTTTCCTGTTGCTGTTGTGTATTTATTTTGGGACTACGGATGTGGGATTCCGGTAGCTCCCCCTTGTCTGTTTATTTTGGGACTACAGATGTGGGATTCCGGTAGCTTCCCCTTATATGTTTATTTTAGGACTACAGATGTGGGATTCCGGTATATCCCCCTGCACAGTTATATGGAACTACGGGAATGCACCTGGTAGATTCCCCCAGTACTGGGTATTTACATTTGGGACTACGAAATGGGATTCCAGTAGATCCCGCGCACTATGAGTTGGACTACGGGACGGGATCCCGGGAGATCCATTGGATATGTACATATGGGACTACAAGACGGTATCCTGGGAGATCCCAAATTGTTATTTTGGTGCTAAGTCGCATTTCTTTTCGTGTTCTACCTTGTCTCTGTAATAGTTGTTGTTGCCCTTTTAATATCCTGTGTTACTTTTACTGCTGTATTTATTTATACTGTTCTGTTCTACACTGTCAAACTTTATACTTTATTTAACCTCAGTAGGGCCCTGACCTTCCTCGTCACTACCTGACCGAGGTTAGGCTTGGTACTTATTGAGTACCGCTGTGGTGTACTCATGCCCCTTCTGTGCATGTTTTTCATGTGCAGATCCAGGTACTGCGACTCAGTCCTATCACCCTTGAGGCGAGGTGACTGCTCCAGCGACTTTGAGGTATATCTGCCGTGTCCGCAGATCGAGGAGTCCCTTTCTATTCTAGCTTTTAAACATTTGCCCTTCTGTATTTCTTTTCCTTGCTAGATATTTTGGAGATAGAGTACTGTGTAGTGATCCTTAGCTTGTGATTCATGGGTTTCCGGGTCTTGGAAGTATGTATTGGTTGGAGAGTAAAATATTGTGCATGCCGAGCAACACTTTTAAACACTATTTTATCACTCTTTATTCTGTTTTAATTTGTTTTTATTCTGCACTTTGGGTTATCTTCCGCAATTTAGGCTTACCTAGTCGTAGAGGACTAGGTGCCGTCATGATGGTTCACGGAGGGTGAACCGGGGTCGTGATAAGTTGGTATTAGAGCTCTAGGTTCATAGGAGTCATGAATCACAAGCCGGTTTATTAGAGTCTCGCTGATTGGTATAGAGACGTCTGTACTTATCTACGAGAGGCTATGTAACTGCTAGGAAAATTCCACATTATTTGATTTCCTTGTCGTGCAATATTTTGACATCACAATTATAAACTTCTGTCTTCTATTCTCTCACATATGATGAGGACACATTCTACCCGAGATGATCAGTCACCCGCGCCCCCTACTGCATCCGTCAGAGGCTGGGGCCAGGGTAGAGGCCGAGGACACGCACGTGGTGCTGCCAGAGCACCTGCGCGAGCTGCCGCCGAGGTACCACCAGCAGTTCCAGCCAGAGTCCAGGCACCTGACACGCCTACTGCTACTACTACTCCAGCTCTTCAGGAGACTCTGGCACAGTTCATGAGCACGTATACCACTCTGGCTCAAGGAGGGTTGCTTCCCCTTGCTGCAGCTACATCTCAGGCCGGGGAGGAACACAGACTCCCACCGCCCGCACTCCTAAGCAGCGAGTGCATGTTGAGCAGGTCCCCGAGATTATTCCCGTACCGCCTGCAGTGCTAGTTCAGCCCGAGGGCAGGGCAGCGTCTTCCGAGGAGGAGCAGCTGAGGCTTGAGAGGTTCAAGAGGTACAAGCCTCTTGTATTCAACAGTCTAGCATCAGAGGATGCTCAAGGATTTCTAGATAAGAGTTACCGCATTCTCCATACCATGGGTATATTAGGATCGAGCGGGGTTTCCTTCACTACATTCCAGCTTCGAGGAGCCGCTTATGAGTGGTGGCACACCTATGAGTTAGACAGTCTGGATGAGGCTGCTTCACTGACTTGGAATAAGTTTTTAGATCTGTTCCTGAGAGAGTATGTTCCTAAGAGCCTCAGGGATGCATGGCGGGCAAAGTTTGAGCATTTGTGCCAGGGTGCTATGACTGTCTCAGAGTATGCTAGCCGTTACACTAGTTTGGCTAGGCATGCACCAGCCTTGGTTTCTACTGTTCACGAGAGGATTCGCCGGTTTATTGAGGGCCTTATTCCCAGCATCAGGTCTAGCATGGCTCGTGAGTTAGAGATGGATAATTCTTATCAGCAGGTGGTGAGCATTGCTTGGAGGATTGAGGGTATGCATGCTAGGGAGAGAGAGGAGAGGGAGGCCAAGAGGTCTCAAGAGTTGGGCCATTTCTCTGGTGCACGTGCCCCAGCAGCCGGTCGTCATGGTAGGGGTTATATAAGTCGCCCTGTTCATTCAGCTCTTCCAGTAGCCAATGACATTCCAGCTCCTCCTATACCTCAGAAGCCTTATTATGCACCACCGGTATCTAGCGCGCCTCCTGCGCGGGGTACTTTTAAAGGTCAGTCCAGCAGACCTGGTCCGAGCCAGTCATAGCCACCACTTCCTCCCAGAGCTTGTTTTAAGTGTAGTGACACACGTCATATGGTGAGGGATTGCCCCAGACTTGGGAGGGGTGCACCTCCACAAATTTCTCAGCCACAGCGTTCCCCGCAGAGTTCTCAAGCTATGATTATAGCTCCAGTTGCTACCCCACCTGCTCAGCCAGCCAGAGGTGTAGGTCGGGGAGGTAGAGGTCGCCCTAGAGGGGGAGGCCAGACTCGATACTATGCCCTTCCTTCCCATATCAAGGTTGTTGCCTCTGATTCTGTCATCACATGTATTATACTGGTTTTTCATAGAGATGCATCAGTTCTATTCTATCCAAGCTCCACTTATTCTTATGTGTCTTCTTATTTTGCCCCGTATTTAGGTGTATCTCGAGATTATTTGAGTTCCCCTGTTTATGTTTCTACTCCTGTGGGAGATTCTCTTATTGGGGACAACATTTATCGGTCGTGTTTGGTTGCTCTTAGTGGTTTTGAGACCAGAGCAGATCTATTGTTCGAGTACTCGTAGCAAGAGCGTGGTTTCAGATTGATTATTGAGCCGGTTCAAGGTAAGTGACTTGTCTAACCTTATGTGGGGGACCTTCCCCTTAGGATTTGTATATTTGGTAATTGAAATGCCTTGTATGTGAGGTGACGAGTACGTACTTGTTCTAATTGCTGGAAATCCAGTTTTCATTAAGTAATCACTAGTATGTTTCCTTTCTTGTTTATATTACTTGCACTATTAATCCTGTTATTAGCTTAGGAAAGCATGTCTAAGTAACTTAATTGCTTTATTTGCTGAACCTGCCTTACCTGAACTCTGTGCAACATGCTAGGCTAGAATCACTTGTTGCCTTAATATGAAATTTTGCCATTTCTGTATATTTTCCTGTTGCTGTTGTGTATTTGTTTTGAGACTACGAATGTGGGATTCCGGTAGCTCCCCCTTGTCTGTTTATTTTGGGATTACAGATGTGGGATTCCAGTAGCTCCCCCTTGTATGTTTATTTTGGGACTACGGATGTGGGATTCCGGTAGATCCCCCTGCACAGTTATATGGAACTACAGGAATGCACCCGGTAAATTCCCCCAGTACTAGGTATTTATATTTGGGACTAGAGAACGGGATTCCGGTAGATCCCCGCGCACTATGAGTTGGACTACGGGACGAGATCCCGGGAGATACATTGGAAATGTACATATGGGACTACAGGACGGTATCCTGGGAGATCCTCGGTTGTTATTTTGGTACTAAGTCACATTTCTTTTCGTATTCTGCCTTGTCTTTGTAATAGTTGTTGTTTCCCTTTTTATATCCTGTGTTACTTTTACTGCTGTATTTATTTATACTGTTCTATTATACACTGTCAAACTTTATACTTTATTTAACCTCAGTAGGGCCCTGACCTTCCTCGTCACTACCCGACCGAGGTTAGGCTTGGCACTTATTGAGTACCGCTGTGGTGTACTCATGCCTCTTCTGCGCATGTTTTTCATGAGCATATCCAGATACTGCGACTCAGTCCTATCACCCTTGAGGCGAGGCGACTGCTCCAGCGACTTTGAGGTGTATCTACCGCGTCTGCAGACCGAGGAGTCCCTTTCTATTCTAGCTTTTAAACATTTTCCCTTCTGTATTTCTTTTCTTTGTTAGATATTTTGGAGATAAAGTACTGTGTAGTGATCCTTAGCCTGTGATTCATGGGTTTTCGGGTCTTGGAAGTATGTATTGGTTGGAGAGTTAAACATTGTGAATGCCGAGCGACACTTTTAAACACTGTTTTATCACTCTTCATTCTGTTTCAATTTGTTTTTTTTTCTACACTTTGGGTTATCTTCCGCAATTTAGGCTTACCTAGTTGTAGAGGACTAGGTGCCGTCACGATGCTTCACGGAGGGCGAACTGGGGTCGTGACATCTCCCCTGTATAGTGCTAAGTATTGAGCGTGATGAGTGAGAGAGTGAGACCATGAGATTGAGTACTATAAGAATGTGAGTACATGAGTTCATCACTATGATGCATTATGTTTGGCATGCGTATTTGAGATACAGGCATAGAGATGCATTTCCTCACGTCACCCGGTTTTGGTGACATTCATGATTTTACCTTCGTAGTAACATGTAGACATAGAGATGTACTTTCCTCATCCTATCTGAAAAATAAAATATTTTATTTATTGTTGAAAGGATTTTGGAAAAAATCATGGGTTTTTAACTTACTCTTATATTTTTTGTATTTTGGTGGAATATTTGGGACTTACTATTATACTTGCAAAGCATGCCTCCTTCTGTAACTGTGAACGAGTTGAGCATCTTATCCCTGAGTTATTTTCTTGTATCATTCTTATTATATTGTTACGTACTGTGACTGGCTATTTGAGTTGGACTTGGACCCTTGTCCCAGCTCGTCACTACTTTCAACCTAAGGTTAAGTTTGTTACTTATTGAGTACATGGGGTTGGTTGTACTCATAGTACACTTCTGTACCTTGCGTGTAGATGTTGGTTGCTGATGTTTCTGCGTATGGTGGGAGCTGGATCGGATGATGTACCTGCATTTTGGTTACAACTGCCTCGTGTCCTTAGTAGCTTTAGAATTTTAATCTGTTCCTGTATATTTCAAATAGATGATGTGTGATGACCCAAAAGGTCATCACTTGATTTAAAAGTAAATTATGTGTTCCGAGGCCTTAAAATCCTCCTTTTATCTCACTTCAATTTGCGTGCGCAGTTCGGGCGTATATCCGGAACGCTTTTATGTGAAAATTTGATGAAAATGCTAATTTGGCCTTTAAATTTGAATTTAAGTTGACTTCGGTCAACATTTTGGGTAAATGGACCCGGACCCATTAGGAAAATATGGGACTTGGGTGTATGCTCGGAATTGAATTCCGAGGTCCCAAGCCCGAGAAATGAAATTTTGAAGAAAATTGTTTAACTGAAATTTTATGAGTTTTTAGGAATTTAAATGTGTTTGAAATTGATGGTATCGGGCCCGTATTTTCGTTCTGGAGCCCGGTACTGGTCTTTTATGGTATTCAGGTTGAGCCTGTAAAATTTGGTAAGAAACGGACTTGAAATGACGTGAATCGGATCCTCGGTTGTTAAAATTTGAACTTAAGAGTTCTTGAGATTCTTCTTTGACTTCAATGCTAAATTCATTGTAAAAGGTATTAATTTGGCGATTTGATCGCACGAGTAAGTCCATATGATGCTTCTGAGTTAGTATACATGTTTGTTTTGGAGCCCCGAGTGCTCGGGTGATTTTCGGATAGGTTTTGGGATGTTTTTACACATAGAAAGGTTGCAGGTTTTGCTATCTCAAGTGTACAGAGATTTTGTACTTCGCGTTCGCGTGGCTTCACTCTCGAATGCGTAAGGCAAGTTTCCTCAGGTGCCAGTTTGTTATTCGCGAACACGGAGCTCAGGATGCGAACGCGAAGCTGTGGGGGGGGGAGTTAATCTTCGCGAATGCGTTCAGGCTCTCGCGAACGCGTAGGGTTAGTGGGCCTGGGGGAGGGATTTAAAATTGTTCTACGCGAACGCGGCCACCTGACCACGAACGCGAAGTCTTGAGGAGCTGAAGCTCTGCGAATTTAAGCCTTTGAACGCGAACGCGATGGCCATCTGGGCCTGACCCATCGCGAATACGACAGGCCCATCGCGAACGCGATGAAAGCCTGCCCAGTCATTTTTAAAATAGTAGCAAAAAATGGGCAGACCCCATTTACTTCATATTTTCAAAACTAGAGAGCATTGAGGCGATTTTCAAGAGACAAGTTCTTCCCTAAAGCATTGGTATATGATTCTATACCTTTTTCTTTTGATTTCCCATTGCATTTCATCAATCTTAATCTAAAAATCTAGGGTTTTTATGGTAGAAATTGAGAATTTGGGTAGAGTTAGGGCTTTTTGAATAATTAGGATTTAGACCTCATTTTGGGGTCGGATTTCAAAACTAATTGCATATTTGGGATCATGGGTGAATGGGTGATCGAGTTTTGGTCTGAACCTCGAGTTTTGACCAAGCGGGCCCGAGGTTGATTTTTGTCTTTTTGGGGAAAATGATAGAAAACATATAATTAAGCATTGGATATGAATTCTTTAGCATTTATTGATGTTGTTAAATTAATTTGGACTAGATACAAGTAATTTGGAGGCGAATTCTAAAGGAAAAGCGGTGTTTGAGGCTTGAGTTGGCCGTGGAAATTCGAGGTAAGTGTTTGGTCTAACCTTAGCTTGAGGGAATAGGTGTTGTGTCTTATTTGTTATGTGCTAGGGTAGTGTGCGACCTATAGGTGTGGTGACAAGTATCTATACGTCATTTTCAAGCACGCCCGTGAGTCTTAAATTGAAATCATTGTATTCTTAAATAGTACTACAAATGCCTAAGTTGTTGATTCTCGGTGTTGGGCAAGAATTATGATTATTCTCGTGGTATTTGTTTTTGGCTGAGTATTGGTTCTAGTTGAGATTTCTTTTGTGAAGTTAAATGTTGTTACAAGTTTGGTTATAGCTGATTCCCTTGCTGGGACGTTTTTACTTCTTACCGTTGGTTCCCTTGCCGGGATGTGTTTATTCTCATTGTTTGTTCCCTTGCTTGGATATTTTTGTTTCCTTATTATTCCCTTGCTGGGATTCTTTTGTGATTGATGTTGAATTGTATATTGGGATCGGGTTGTACGCCGCAACATGGAGTAATAAGGGAGGACATGAGGGGTCGGGTTGCACGCCACAACAATAATATATGATTGGATCGGGTTGCACGCCACAATAATGATATATGATTGGATCGAGTTGCATGCCGCAACAGTGTTATATGATTCAGATAGGGTTGCATGCCGCAATAATAAATAATAAAAGTGGATATTGACTTGTTATTGTTTCCTTATTCTTGCTGATGCAAACCTTAAAATGTTCTTTATGTTTTTCTCCTGAGTTACTGTTGTTACTTGATATTCCCCCGCAGCATGTTCTCCTTCCCATTTTTAACTGCTAGTTTTATTATTATTGCTTGTAGTATATGCTTTAACTGTACAAGTTTATTTGGTAGTATTGTCCTAGCCTCGTCATTACTTCGCCGAGGTTAGGCTCGACACTTACCAGCACATGGGGTCTGTTGTGCTGATACTACACTCTGCACTGTGTGGAGATCTCGGTATTGGAGCATACAAACCTTAGCTAGGGGTTGCTGCCTTAAGTCCATTAGGAGACCCGAGGTAGACTTGCATGCGTCCGCAGGCCTTGGCATCCCCTCCCTATCTAGTTTCCAAAGACAGACATGTACTTTCTTGTTGAGACTTTATTTGTAGTTTTCTTAGATAGTCCGTGAGATTGTGACACAAGTTCTGGGTAGTTTATGTTATAGATTCGTATTGGTATTGGCTTAATCATTAAATTTCATTCTTCCGCTTAGTTAATTTCCACTATTTATAAAATATAAATTTACAACTATTAAGGGATTGAAAATGAAAAGGGTAAAATAATTGAAATCATTGGCTTGCCTAGCTTTCACTAGTAGGAGCTATCATGACTCCCGAAGGTGGGAAACCCAGGTCGTGACATGATGTATTTATTTCAATTCTGTTTTGTAAAGAAATCTAAATCTTAGAAGCTCATGATTTGTACTACTAGTCCTTGGAAATTCTTTGTATAAAAGCAGTTTTATTATCATTTCTTCTCTTGATAAATCACATTAAATTGGATAGTTATTAATTGTCTTACCTAGCAGGTTGGGTTAAGTGCCGTCACGACTAGTTGGATTTTGGGTCGTGACAATATGCAAGTTCTTTTTTCTCTCCCTATACTGTTCCATCAATCTCCTAATAAGGTGGATGACTTCTGTAGTCGAACGCCCCGACATAAATCCGAACTGGTTCTCGAAAGTGGACACACTCCTCCTCACCCTTAGCTTTACTACTCTTTCCCAGTCTTTCATAGTATGGCTAAGCAGCTTGATACCTCGATAGTTATTGTAATCTTAGATATCACCTTTGTTCTTGTATACAGGAACCATCGTGCTCCACCTCCACTCTTTGGGAATCTTCTGCGTTCTAAAAGTGACATTAAATAACCTAGTGAGCCACTCCAAGCCTGCCTTGCATGCACTCTTTCAAAACTCCACTAGAATTTCATCCGTCCCGTTCACTTTGCCCCAGGCTCATCTTACGTATAGCCCCCTCAACTTCATAACCTCTAATCCGCCTACAATACACAAAGTCACAATGACTCCCGGAGAGTTCCAAATCACCCAGTACAATGCTCATGCCCCCTCCTCGTTAAAGAGTCTATGGAAGTAGGTTTGCTATCTCGGACGGATAAGCCCCTCATCCTACAAAACTCTACCTTCTTCGTCCTTGATGCACTTCACTTGGTTAAAGTCACACGCCTTCCTTTCTCTCGTTAACAATGTGAAATAATTATTTCTAAATTCTCTTAAATTCCAGCAATATAAAAAAATAGTAGTAACTTGGAGAATTTTAGTGTGTGTGTGTATATATATATAAACTATTTATATATATTACTCACCTGTTCCAAAAAGAATAACATTATTTTCTTATTAATTTATTTAAAAAAGAATAACATCTTTCTAAATTTAAAATAATTTAACTTGAACTTTATATTTTACCTTTAGTGGCAAACCTTTATAGCCATAAAAAATATTATGGCATATTTTTGATCAAAAGTATCAGAAATCTTAAAACCACACAAATATTATCACATACAAAAGTCTTTTTACCCTTAAACTTTGTGTCAAGTCAAACTATGTCATATAAATTAAAACACATCTTTATATTGGTTCATAAAAATTTCAGGTAAAATTTTGTATAAAAGTGACATATCTTAGGGTTAACTTGACAACAATATGAGGTGTTGTAATTTCAACAAACTTGAAAGTTTAGGTTAACTTGTGATAAAAGATATTATGGCATATTTTTGATCAAAAGTATCAGAAATCTTAAAACCACACAAATATTATCGCATACAAAAGTCTTTTTTCCCTTAAACTTTGTGTCAAGTCAAACTATGTCATATAAATTAAAACACATCTTTATATTGGTTCATAAAAATTTCAGGTAAAATTTTGTATAAAAGTGATATATCTTAGGGTTAACTTGACAACAATATGAGGTGTTGTAATTTCAACAAACTTGAAAGTTTAGGTTAACTTGTGATAAAAGATATTATGGCATATTTTTGATCAAAAGTATCAGAAATCTTAAAACCACACAAATATTATCGCATACAAAAATCTTTTTTCCCTTAAACTTTGTGTCAAGTCAAACTATGTCATATAAATTAAAACACATCTTTATATTGGTTCATAAAAATTTCAGGTAAAATTTTGTATAAAAGTGACATATCTTAGGGTTAACTTGACAACAATATGAGGTGTTGTAATTTCAACAAACTTGAAAGTTTAGGTTAAATTGTGATAAAAGTGATTTTTATTTTAACATAGCTTTATAGATAGATACAATCTATCTTAGCTCAAACGAAAGGACAATTAAAGTCTGGCTAGTATTCTTATAAAGAAACAAAGGAATTATTTGAGAAAGGTTATTCCACGCATACTATGTTAAGTTGAATGATAAAAGTCTCATTTAGTAAAAAATGCTCCATTTGACAATAAAATAACCAAATAGAATTATATATATGAACAGCCAAACTCGTGAACAAGACGTTTGGGTCCCCCAAACACTTGAGAAAAGTCAACTTGGGCTCCATTTAAACACGATTATAAACCCTACACGTGAGAGAAAAGAAAAGGAAAAAAGGACCTTACAAATGGGTTCAATTTTGTTCTAAGAAGAAATTCTCTGAAGTTAAAGACTAAGAAAAGATCTTCTCCATAGACTTTTAGAAGTGACCAAGAAAGTAAAACATGTAGTTATATATTCAGAAAAAAAGCCCCTCGAGTTTTATTAGCAGTTAAACAAGTGCTGAGATGAAGATCAAAGATATATGGAACACATGGCCGGAACTAAAATGAAAGGGCACAAGCAAGCCTCCTTTCACCGCATGAGAAATTATTCGAATCCATATTGAAGAAAATGGACTACTTAAAAAGGTTATAAAATCACATTGATCACCATATATTACGTAAGCTACTTGATAGTACTGCATATACATGCTGCAATTAGAAAATGAAAATTTGAATGTGATACTGATTATAAATCATTTCCGAACAACTCTCTCTAGTCTAGCTAGTATCATCATCTTCTACGGAACATTCTAACCATATAAAAGTTTAGTTCTTTGATGGAGCATTAAGATCGAGGACTTTAGTTACTATTTACTTAGACCGTGCTCTTTATTTCTATTCTATTAAAGTGCGTAGTTGACAAAGATTTCTCTTTTTTCTTTTTTGGACAACCTATTAGAAGTAAACTTATATCCAAAAAGTTAAAAACTCGCATTGGAAATTTTTGAATAAATAATAGTCGAATGATGACCAAAGGCTTGATAAGTCTTCAGCAACCAACAACTAGCACTGCTTTTGCCACAACTGCTTCTCAACCCACAACACCATCTACTTCATCTCCTTCCACGCCGACCATACCTTTGTCACCAGTAACTGCTACATCATCCCCACCAGCCGCAGACACCCAAGAGGAGGATGTCCCTCCTACCCATCCCCAGACTATTGAAATTTGGGTCACAACTATTCGCTCCCTTTTGCAGATCCCTAGAGGAGGAGGAGTGCCTCCCTCTCGGTATCTACCGAGTGCCATCTGCTGTCACAGGCGGTGGAACTCGCCAATTACCTGAAGCCGCTGGCTTTAGAAAAAGATAAGAAGAAAATACACTCTCTTTCGGGGGAGTGTATGATAAATAATGCCATGCACAATGTTGACGACCAATTTTGACCTCCCTCTTAAAATTGATTTATTTATACTTAATAATTTATAATGAATATTTTGAACATTTTTTCAATCAATAACACCTATGTTTACAAATTAATTTGGTATTAATAATTTTGAAATTCATAATTCAATTTTATAAATATGTCATACTTACTATTTTATGATTTTTAAAATAACCTTACATATATTGCATATGCCTTACAATTAGTTTAATTAGCTATTCTTCAATTTTTAGTTAATTAGTCTATCATTTCAATAATTAGAAACTATTATCACAATTTGGAAAATAAGTATTTTTTAATTAATTATTTTACAATAATTAGTAGTGTATATGATAATTATAATTTTATTACATTTTATTGAAAGTAATTAAGTTTATGTAATTTAATTCTAAAAGGGATTAAAGGCTATAATTACAATTCTCTAATTAAACACAAAAGGGCTATCTTTTAAATTAATTTGGCACAAATAAAAAGCCCAATCTGGAAATACCTAGTCCAAACAATCGTGTCCCCTCTATTTTGGCTATCCACACCACTCTCATCCAATCAGACTGCCACGTCACCCATCCCAATCACTCAAAATAGAAACACATTTAATCCAGGCCATCCATATGTTTGATCAACGGTCTACGTTTTAACTCTCATTTTCCTCTTAATTTTAAAATACCACCGTTGGATCACAAAGATCGAATGGACACTAAAATTCCCCGTCAAAATTATTAACTCCCTAAAATATCAGGACAGTTGATCTAAAAGATCAATACCCCAGATCAAATCCTTCCACTTTAACCTAGAGACCTACTGGTCTCACCCCAAAATCCTAAAATCATTTCACTCCATGCCAACCGCCCCTTTACCTTTCCTCTCTCATTTTCTCTCAAACCCCAGACCATCATCCCTAGAAAACCTTGCACCAAATCGTTCAAGGTTATGAATCATGACCCCAAATCATTACCTATGCCTTCTAACTCCACGAATCTCGCAAATATCTCCTCATTTCATCATAAGAATTTGAAATTTCGAGTTCTCTAACCCAAACACAAACATGAAACTTCAGTCTTCAAATCTTCTGATGCTGCAACAAAATTAGAGCATGCATGAGCTCTTCATGATGATTATTATAAACCAAAGGCCAAATGCAATGACCTCTGGTCCTCCGGTCTTTGTCCAACGGGTTCTTCACTTGTAACGGCTGTCACACACTCATGGTAATATTCTCCCTTGTTTTCCCTCTAATTAACTCTGATTTCACTCTGATTTTACCTTCTTTGCTATCATCACCCATCCTCTGTCACTCTCCATTAATCAAGTTGAATCTGAAACCCTAGGGCTTCACAACCACTATAAATAGGGAATTTTAATATTTTACCTAACACACAACAATATACACCTACCAACTATACCTAGTATATGAGAATTTAATAGTTGTTCCAAAGAATTTTGATTAAAGTCCAAGTCTTGGTCAATTTCTACTTTTCTTTTTCTCCCCGATTCTGAGTGTGTTACTGATTAAGAGCTTTGAGTTCTTGGCTTCCAAAAGGCTAATTTGAACTCTCACTTGGTTTGCTTCCCCAGAGGAGGACTCAGGCCCAAATCTCGTACCAGTGCATCTGAAAATCTGTGGTTCACTACTGTTCATTCCTGCTGATTGTTAGGCCTACCTCTTTCAGGCCCAAATCAGAGTCACTCTTTACCCCTTTACTGCATTATTACATCCTGCTATTTATATTCTCTCACATGTATATGAAATTGCACTCATCATATTTTATTTATGTTTTACTTTACCCTTTGAATTACATTAACAACTTAGGCAATCCTGAAATGACATAGGATTAAAAGAAACATTAGGCTTAATAGTAACTAGTTTTCACTCGTTTATCATATACTACTCATGCTATTAATCCCTTATGTTTTACTAATATTTCATGAAGATTTTGTAGCCAAAATAGCTTAGCAAAGATGGTTGTCCCTATTTCAAACGAAAAACTAGAAATGAATTTCAAGACTAACCTTCTAAAAGAAAATCGAATCTTTCAAAAAATAAAGTGCTGCAACCCAGCAAAAGATTTTCAAACGATTTCCTCAAGTCTAAGAATTTAGATTTTCGAAAACTAAGGTACATCTTAGGCTCACCTTGTTATAACATCTTTATCTTATTAGAGTTACATGTGTTAAAAACAAAGTATTTTATAACTTATCCCTTCATATGTACATAAATATAAACCACCAATGTACATATGTTTGAACTCCTTCAATTAGCAAGAAGAGAGAGAGAGGCTCCTCCATCTCTCTAACTCCCCCCAAACATACCATGGACCCAGATCTTCCAACCTTAGCAAATACACAAATTCCCCCGAAATTACCGGATACTTTAATGACTAGCAATCAATCTAGGGATCAAACCAATATGGGTAACCCAACCGATCTCATCCCAACTACCTTTAAAGATAAACTTATTGGAAATGGAGAGCAAATTGACCTCTCCATGGACCCTCTATCTTCCACTACTTTTCTAATGGAAATTCACGAAGATGAGCCTGCCTTATCTCCAAAGAAGATTATGACTACCTAGCCCTCTCTATTACCATCACAAAGGAGGACAAACAACAAATATATCACCCCTGGAAGTACTCTCTAATAATCAAGCTACACAGAAAGAGGATTCTACATCAAATATTGAAACAGAAAATTCAAGAACTATGAAAAATCAAAGAAAATTTTTGCCTCATCGACTTGGGAAATGACTGCTACATAGTTAAACTTCAAAATGAAAGTAGTATGAATCATATCCTCCAAGATGGGCCATGGTTTATCTTTGGCTTCTTTTTATGCATCCAACACCGGCAACCAAACTTTGTAGCTAAGAATGCCAGGCAAAGCCACACGGCTGTTTGGATTAGGCTACCCCAACTACCCACAGAGTTCTATGATAGTCAAATTTTACAAAAAGTAGGGAAAGCTATCGGTAAACTCCTAAAGGTAGACGCCTGTACTTCCTCATGACTAAGAGGAAGATATGCAATGCTATGCATAGACGTTCCTATGAATGAACCATTTAAAAAGGTCATTTTTATCGGAAGTCATAAGCAACAAATTCAATACAAAGCAGATAACTATCTTTGCAAATACTGTGGTCATTTGGGACATAGAACCATAGATTACCAGGAGAGGAACATTGCCAAGAAGGATTTAAATCCCCCACAAATGGAAAAAACCAAATACTCAGCACTAAATACACCGGACAAAGGATGGCAAACAGTCAACTTCCTACGACGGAGAAGAATTCAACAACAAAAATCAAACGAGGTATTAGCAACAAAAGTCCAAACGTTAGGTAATAATGCCAGATTTTCAAACCCCACCACAAGTCTTCTACAAATCACAAATTTAAATTTGTTCCAAAAGTGAATAATAATGTTTCTGGAAAAAAAGATCAACATAAAACGCAACTCTCTTCTCTTCAAATTTCATTTAAGGAAAATGTATTTGATATCCCTACAATTTCTCAAAATTCCGAGTCTCAACTAATGGTTTTTGAAAATACCACTCTGCTAGGAGATCAAGACCACTCCAAATTAGGTTCAATGAACCGGGTTCAGGTAACAAATCTTGACAAAAATCTTTCAACTTCACTAAGTGGCAAAATTGATAATAAGCAAGACTACTCCCTAATTAACCATAGTAACCAATCAGAGGTCCTCCTTTCAAGCTTTAATCATCATCATCTATTCTCCACACCTTCTAGAAACGAATTAAACCTACAGCCTACTACCATGCCTTTGCATGCGGATGTCTACCCGCCTAACCACACACACCATCCAGTCTAAATGGCAAAAACCCCAATCCACGTGCCTACAAAATCCCATGCAAAATCCTCTATATGTTCTAACACGCTAAACTACCCCGTGGACATGCAAATAGAGGTAATCATTCCCTCTATCTCAACTCCTCAACCCTTATATTACCAATACCTTTCTTCAAGGAATGCCAAGAACACCTCTAAGCAATCAGAGAAGATTTCGACTAATTCAAATACTGAGAAAACAAAGACTACTCCACATGGACAATCTACCTCTGTTTTCTCAACAAATGCCACCACTTCCAATAGTGTATGCCCAACAATCCACCAATTGGATATAGTTAGGCCTAATGGGGAGGGAGATATCACTCCAAGTGAATATCAACGGGCAAGAGAGCATAATACTCATCAACAATCCACAATTCCTAGCACATGATGTGTCCGAGGGTCTATACTTATCAATGAGAAATTACCTGAATCACATTTGGGTAAAAAAATCATGCAGCCCCTGGCACCTTGTATGAACAACAACTTAGTTCAAGACATGCGTGCCCAATGGAACCTCCCACATCACTTCTCTCAGAACCCTTATCTCTCTCAGAATATGGGTCTAGAGCTACCCTTTTTTCCTCCGGAAGAGTTCATTGATCTAAATCCAATCCTAATGCCCTAGGAACTACCTCAAAATCTCATGCAACAAGAAGTGCAGATGAACTCAGGCCCGATGGATCAACAGGTTCCAGAACCACATATGCACAAGGTTTAGGAAATCTAGAGGGGGAGGGACTGGATAGGGAGATAGACCTCATAGGGGAACACACAGTAGAGTCTTCAAACCTAAACGAAGTAAAAGTGTATCTATTCGAGGAGAGGCGGGAGAAGAGGCTTATTCTACCATGTCCTCCTTCACTATACAAATGCACAATGGACATGAGGCCACCCCAGGATCCCACTGTAGGGAAATTAGCTATGATCCTAGTTCCCTCTCAAAGGAGGAATCCGATATTCCCATAGGCTTCCCAGTCCAACGGTCCCCCCTTCCAACCCACCTCCCAATGAATCGTGCTAAAAACATCATTATTTGGAACATCGGAGGAGGAAATAATGCTGAGTTTAGGAGAAATTTTCATGAGCTTCTTGCCACTCACCATCCTTGCATGGTCTCCTTACTGGAAACTAGAATGAAAAACCATGGAAGCCTAATGAATGAATTTGGTTTTTCGGATATGATAGAAGTCCCAGCAGAGGGACAATCAGGTGGCATGGCAGTGGTGTGGAATTCCAATTTGGTCTATGTCAACAATTTCATGAAAAGAAACAATGAAATTCATGCACTTCTTGAGGCAATCCCTTCTCAACAACCTTGGTTATTTACATCTATTTATGCTAGTACAAAGGTTTCTAAAAGAAATAATATATGGGATAATATCACAAACATTTTCGATAACTATAAATGTACTTGGTTGCTAGGTGGAGATTTTAACGATATTCTTGTAGCTGATGACAAGTTAGGAGGTAACCCTATTAATAGAAGAAGGGCTGCTAAATTATGGAATAGGATTAATTATTGGATGTTAATGGACCGAGGCTTTAAGAAAAGTAAATATACTTGGTCAAATCATAACAAGATAATTAGTAACTGTATTATGGAAAGGCTAGACAAGTTTTAGCAAATGAAGAATGGTTAAGCATATTCCCTAGGGCATCTGTTATTCACTTACCAAAAACCCATTCGGATCATAATCCTATTCTACTAGAAATAATTCCAAAACACATAACTTCCCTCTCCAAGCCATTTAGATTGGAATCCTTTTGGTGTGGGCACCCCGAATTTAGTAACATTATTAATGATTGCTGGTTTGACAATAATTTTGTTGTAGCCTCTAACAATTTTAGGAACCGTATTATTGATTGAAAAAATATAACTTTTGGATATCTTTTTAGGAAAAAGAATTTTTTTTGGCAAGACTAGCAGGGATTCAAAAATCCAGTTCCTATGGCCATAGTAGTTTTCTTAGTAACCTGAAAATAACCCTTAAGTCTGATTATAACAATTTACTTTAAATAGAAGAAGAATTCTGGAAATTACTTTCTAGAATAAGCTGGCTCAATGAGGGAGACTCCAACTCACAATTTTTCCACATTTGTGCCACAAATAATAGAAGAACCAATAAAATTGTGTTTTTCAAAGATACTGAGGGGAACTGGATAGATGACCCTCAGGAAATCATGGATCACACCTACAATTACTTTAGGAAAATATTTGCTACTAGTCACCAATACTCTGACTGGGCAGCTATTAACAAGGACCCTCCTAGTTTCAAAGAATGTAACTTGGACTCCTTAGGTAATCCTTGTCCCAATCAGAACTCAAAAAATCAGTTTTTAATCTTAAACCTTTTAAATCACCCGCGCCGGATAGTCTTCATCCATTTTTCTTTCAAAAAAGTTGGCAATATCTTAGTACCTCTGTGACAAACCTTTGTCAACAAGCTTTTGAGATAGGCAAACTTTCAGAAGGGATAGCTGAAACGTATCTCTGTCTAATCCCCAAAATCCTTAATGAAAATAATCCAAAACAATTTCGGCCTATTGGGATTTGTAGTACCGTTTATAAAATAATCACAAAAACCATAACCAATAGACTAAAACTTTTTTAGAAAAATTAATCTGCCCTTTCCAGGCTAGTTTTCTCAAAGGAAGACATACTAGTGACAACGCTATTATAATTCAGGAATTGATGCTTAGAATGCACAAACAAAAAGGTGGTACGAAAAATATAGTTATCAAAATAGATCTAGAAAAGGATTTTGACCGGCTAGAATGGTCTTTCATTTATAGAATCCTCTGTCATTTCAATTTCCCTCCTAAAACCACTACCTTAATTATGAATTGTATCACTTCCAACAATATAGTTGTCTTAGTTAATGGTAGTATGAGCAATTTCTTCTCTCCAAGTAGAGGCGTTAAGCAAGGAAATCCTTTATCTCCTTATATATTTATCCGTTGCATGGAGATGCTCTCCATCCAAATTAATCATCATGTAGATATTGGTACCTGGTCACGCATCAACATAGGAAGGAATTAGTGCAAATTATCCCATCTATTCTATGCAGACGACCTTACTCTAATGTGCAAAATTGATAAGAAATCCCCTAATACAATCCTCAATTGCATGAGCTCTTTTTGCAAACTGTCAGGACAAAAAATTAATTTGACAAAGTCAAAAATCATTGTATCCAAAAATTGCCCCATCAATACTTCAAAAGATTTGTCAAAACTTTTCAATATAAAAATTAGTAATAGTTTTGGTAAATACCTAGGTTTTTCGATTACAAATACCAAGCCTAGACCTTCGGATTACCAATTCATCCTCGATAAAATGACTAACAAAATGGCTTCCTGGAAATTAAAATTTCTTAGCATGGCAGGGAGGACAGCCCTTGCATCAGCATCTCTAAATAGCATTCCAAACCATGTCATGCAATATAGTTACCTGCACATTAGGATTATCAAGTACATTGATAAAATCCAGAAAACTTTCATCTGGGGTTCCACCTTAACTTCTAAGAAAATTCACCTTCTATCTTGGGATACTTTGACAAAGGATAAGGAGAAAGAGGGTCTTGGCATCCATTCAGCTAAAGATAAAAACCTAGTGATCCTAGCTAGTCTCTCATGGAGACTCCTTCACAACCCCCAGCTTTCTTGGTCACAAATTCTCACATCCCTTTATGGTGTATCCAAAAATTTGAAAATCACCTCTTTTATTTGGAAATGTGTAATAAAAGGATGAAATTTTTTCAATAAAGGCCTAAAATGGATTCCTCATTCAAATTCTTCCATGAACATCTGGGAAACAAATTGGATCCCCAAAATTTCTACTCTTAGAAGTGAAATAGAGGGCCCTCTCACTATTCCCAACAGAAAGCTTACTATTAAAGAAATTTTGTTAAATAACAAGTGGGACTTAACTAAAATTACTTTTCAACTTCCTCATCATATAAAGAATGCCATCCTCTCCAGAGTGGCCATGACACCTGTTATTGGGAATTAGCAGGAAATGAAAATTTCATGACAAAAACTTGCTACAAAGCGATCTAATCAAATGAAAATAACTTGGTAGATTTCAATTGGATTTGGGATTCTAATTGCCCAAACAAGATTAAATTTTTACTATGGAAACGCCTTCATAATAGACTGCCCACGCGCTCTTATTTACATCATATAGGGTTAAACATTAATCCGCTTTGTCCAGTCTGTAAAAATGAAGAGGAAACTCTTAAGCACATTTTCACAACTTGTACAGTTGGTAAAAATTATTGGACCACATTAGGACTAAGGTTTACTCCGGGTATAAGGGGCACTCAGTGGATTCATAGTATTAAAAACCTAAGATCCTCTACCCCCTCTCCCTACCTTACATGGGAGAAGATTTTTCCATTCGTCGTGTGGAGCATTTGGATAAACAGGAATAGTAACAACCACTATAACATGGCCCTCAACTTCAATCATTCACATGCAATTTCTCTAGTTTTAGAGTATAATCTTCTCACTACAAAGGAACCTTTAACGACCCAATCCCATGCTATTAAGGTCGCATGGCAGAAACCTTCTCCAAATTTTTTCAAACTAAACATAGACGGAGCCTTTCAAGAAAATACAAATGTGGGAGGTATGGGTGGTGTATTCAGAAACTATAGAGGGGATTGGATAATGAGTTTTCAGCAATCCAATCCCTCATGCTCCCCCCTCCAAACTGAATTGGAAGCACTAAAGGAAGGACTTTCAATCGCTCTCAGCCATGGTTATTCTCCACTAGTGGTGGAAACGGACGCAACATAGGTCATCAAAGTATTACATTCTAATTGTGTCCCTTACAACTCTACTATTATTGATTGCAGGTGGTTAGTGCACCAGCTGAAGCAACCAAAGATCAACCATAATTGTCAGGAGGGAAATTGTCACGACGCAAAAACAGACCCGGTCGTGATGGCACCTATCGTGAAACTAGGCCAGCCGACACAACTCCCGAATCAACCATTATTCAATAAAAGTTATTTTTATACCATTTATTAATCAATAATCTCATGATGTAAATTTAAATGAATATTGCGGAATAAATACACAAGCCCGATATCGGGGTGTCACTAGTCATGAGCATCTACTACAACTGTCTAACAACATCAAGACCAATATGATCGGGAAAATTACAAGAATGCATTAAGGAAGAATAAGGAGGGAGAAAAGCAGGGCTGCGACTGCCAGGTAGCTACCTTGCTAACTCCGATGAACCTGCCACCGAGCTTAGAAATACCTGAATCCGCACACAAGGTGCAGGGAGTAATGTGAGTACGCCAACTCAGTAAGTAATAAAAGTAAATGAAGACTGAGCAGTAAGAAATCACGTAAACCACGTTATAGCACCATAATGGTTACAGTATGTTCCCAAAATAGGATACTATTCAAATCATTTCGTTAAATTTTCAACTTCAGTAAAATCCTTTAGAAAATATCTTTCTAACCCTTTTCAATGGAGGTTTAATAAAATATATATAGTGAAAATGATGAAAATCATAATCGGCCTCTCAGGCAAAACATAGTTCGTATACAGCCCCTCGGCAAACAGAAATTCATAACCATTTCATAAATTAAAAATATCAGAGAAAGTAACAAAGCCAAATCAGTGACTAAATTCCGAACACGTCGTAAAAACTTTAGTTTAAATGAAAGTTGTTTAAAACATTTGTTTAACATTTTCAACAGAGGCTCAGTCAAAGGATGAATGAAAGTAGTAATTTAGTCAACATATTCAACAGAAACTCACTTTAAGGAGGAGTGAAAAACAGTAAGTTCATAAACAGGCCCCTCAAGCAAAGTATCACTCGTATATGTGTGTATATATATAGCCCCTCGGGCAAGCCACTCAGTCATTCATGACTCAACTCTCAGCAATCAGTGCTCATGCTCAGCTCTCATGCTCAATAGATACCTTATCATAACCGCTGCGGCATGCAGCCCAATCCATATATATATCACTGCGGTGTGCAGCCCGATCCACATATATACTCGACTGCACTCACTAGGGGTGTGCAGACTCTGGAAGGGCTCCTACAACCCAAGCGCTATATCGCTGCAGCATGCAGCCCGATCCATAAATATATAATCCTCACAACCAGGCCCTCGGCCTCTCACAGTCATTAACCTCACAATCAGACCCTCGGTCTATCTCAGTCATCAACCTCACAGTCAGGCCTTCGGCCTCTCTCAGCCATCAACCTCACAACTCACTCGAACTATCAGTAAAATAGGGCGTTCAGCTCAAATATCATTTATAGTGTCAAAATTGATTAAATAAGGCAGAGTTAGGAAATTACTAAAATATAGCATGATTGAGTACAATTTTTAAGTCAAAACAGTGAGGAAACGTAGTAAAAGTCCCATAAGGGTCCAAAACAGTTGGCACGAGGCCCAAACATGGCATTTCGCCCAAAACATAGCAATACTTTTCAAAACACAATGATATCAAACAGTTATCAATCAAATATGCGACTTAATAGCCATACGGGACGGATCAAGTCACAATCCCCAACGGTGCACGACTCCACGCTCGTCATCTAGCATGTGCGTCACCTCAAAGTAGCACAACGATGTGAAATCCGAGGTTTCATACCCTCAAGACAACATTTACAATCATTACTTACCTCTATCCGGTCCAAACTCTAGCCCACGATGCCTTCGCCCCTTGAATCGACCTCCGGATGCTCCAAATCTAACCAAAATCAGAATTATACCATCAAAATATGCTAAGGGAAAAAAGCCCACTCGAAAATATCCAATTTACATCAAAAATCCTGAAATTGCTCAAACCCGGCCCTCGGGACCACATCTCGGAATCCGATAGAAACCACATCAATAGAATCCTTTCACTCTCACAAGTTCGTATATATCAAAATCAAAATCCGACATCAAATGCCGATTCAAATCCCCAAAAGAATTCTCAAACTTTTCTTCCATTTTCTCCCAATTTCCACTCTAATTTCTCAAATTAAATGACGAAATTCAAGACTAAATCATGGAATTAAACCAAATATGAGTGAAGAATACTTATCCCAATAGCTCAACTGAAAATCTCCACAAAGTTCACCTTCTCACGAGCTCTCTAATGAAATTTCGAAATTATGGACCAAACCCTCGATTTTAAAATATAAACTGACTGCCTAGGCATTCTTCATCGCGAACGCGGCATCACCCTCGCGTTCGCATAGCTCAAAGCTTCACTGACCAAATCCTTTCCTTCGTGAACGCGAGGACCCACACGCGAACACGATGAACACACAACTCGACCCTAGGCGAAGCGGAACACCAATCGCAAACGCGTAGCCATAAACTCATACACCTTCGCGAACGCGAGAATTACCTCGCGAACGCGAAGAACAACTTGACTGCCCCTCTCATTAAAACTTCGCGAATGCAAAAGCCTCTCGCGAACGCGAAGAAGGATTTCTCTGCAACACAATACCAGAAAATCTGCCAAGTCCAAAGTCCAAAAATTGATCCGTTAAGCACCCGAAACACACCCGAGGCCCTCGGGACCTCAACCAAGCATGCCAACATATCCCATAACATCATTCAAACTTGTTCCGATCTTCGGAATGCTCAAAACAACATTAAAACACGAAAATTGCATCGGATTCAAGCCTAAGAATTCCAAAAACTTTCAAATTTCGCTTTCGATCAAAAGGTCTATCAAACCTCGTCCGAATGACCTGAAATTTTGCACACACGTCACAAATGACACAACGGACCTACTCTAACTTCCGAAATTCCATTCCGACCCCTATATCAAAATTTCACTTATCAACCAGAAAACGCCAAAATTCCAAATTCGCCAATTCAAGTCTAAACCTTCCACAGACCTCCAGAATACATTCCAATCACGCTCCTAAGTCCCAAATCACCTAATGAAGATAACCAAATCATAACAATTCCAATCCGAGATCATATACTAACAAGTCAAAACTTGGTCAAACCTTTCAAATTTTAAGCTTCAAATTGAGAACTGTTCTTCCAAATTTATTCCGATTACCCTGAAAACCAAAACCGACAATTTACATAAGTCATAATACATCACATAGGGCTATCCATGCCAGAGAACTAGAAAGTGAAGTGCAAAAGCTCTAAACAACCGTTCAGGTCGTTACATCCTCCCCCACTTAAACATATGTTCGTCCTCGAACGTGCCTAGAGTTGTTCCGAAAACCATCAATCGCTGAGTAACCTTACCATACACATACCCGGGGGTGATCCCATGTCATCCTATCTCATATAGGTCCGATAACACAATGTAACTAATATTTCACAATCCAATCTAGCCCATAAATCGTAGAACCACATTTGCACTTTTGAAATCATCTATAAGATCAGAACCTCACATCTATACTCTGAATTAGCCCGAACAAGCTGTAACAAACCATATATGCAGCCTCAGATGCAATTATATGATATACCACATGGCTCTAACTCTCGTAGCGATACCGTCTAATCACAGAAGTTGCTCAGAACAACCGAATATCGATAATAAAACCTCTTATCAACTAAAGCCCCATTCCAACACTTCCGTATACTACCAATGATAAATGAAACACGTAGATAGTCATAACCATTACTCAGATCAACCATTCATGGAGCCACTTCTCCTTTGGCAAGGACCATAGCAAATTTCTAAGCCGAACATCAATATTATCCTTCCAACATGCTGAAATCGAATCCGTTTGTATTCATTCTAGATCCCAACGATATCATCTAATCAAACACAACTACTCTGGTGACATGACACATCAATACCACCTAAAGCCACAACTCGTGCAATCCGCACACTAATAAGCAACAATCCGAACGTACTCAAATCATGAAAAAAATGGCCCAAATAAGAGAGTTGTTCCTGTGCGCCCCCTTTTTCTCATGAAATCGAGTTTATGACATTTGGGAGGATAACTCATTCCCTTTTGGGAATTGGGTTTAAATCGAAGAGTCACCACCTAATGATTAAAGTGCATTAGGACACTAGGAAGAAATTGATTTAGAAAACCAGAGATTGGGTAAGGGCTCGAAATTATCCCGAGGGGAAGGTGTTAGGCACCCCTCAGGATCCACTAGTATGGTTCCCGGCCATACTATAATTGTGACCTTAAGTGCAAATAACAAGTGGTCAAGTAAAAAGTTTCAAATATGAGGGGGTTTTCACATAATGGTTGCAAATAGATTAAAGTTTAAAGAAATAAAAGAAAGTTGAATTTTTTGAGAAAATAGTTTGGAAATTCTGAAAGTAATAAAATAAATAAGTAAAGGGAGGGGGGGGAGTCCTAGGTTTACAAATAATACGGATCACCCCACACAACATCCGGTAATCACTCCTCAAAGAGGGGCTACACGAGATGTTATCGCGTGGTCATCATATCCATATCTACCCTTTCCCACCCCGTTAAGATATTAAAGCGCGGAATGATTTCGTTACATATTGCATGCTATTACCCGCCCCAATCCTATCAGTCCCATAGGTACTTGGGACTACTAATCCTAAAAGGGAAGGGGTATGAGGTTTCATAGTTTTAAAAGGACAAAATTCTAAGGCGTCAATCAAAACATATATGTAGCAAGTTTTGGGAAAGCACATAAACAGATGGAAAAGCTCAAATAGACTTCCTTAAATCAAAGAAAAGCATATATTTTAGCATGTCTTTCATGTACTGATTAAGGTCTAATCAAACTTAATAAGTTAAAGCAAGCTGATTTATCACATATTTTCAGATAAGAAGTCCGAATTTGGCCTGTCCGCTGGTTGTAATTAACAAAACCTGGTGCAGTTATAGCTTTTATCCTAAGGCTTGCCTAGGTGTTAGACGAAACCTATAGGCATGATATCTACTGGTTTCAGAAATAAAGAAGTAAACTGATTACAGAAAGGTTGCCAGTTTTTAACAGAATAATACAAGTTCTGCAGTTGATAATGCGTTACTACTGACAGATTAAACTTAAAATGAGTGAGGCGGTTCATATTTGGTTAATAGTTCCTATAGGCATGCTTTTTAGGTGTTTTTGATTTTAAACATTTTTTACAGACGTAGCAATAGTGCAAAAATCCTATGGGCATGGTATCTAAATGCTGTTAGTTATTTAAATCCTATAGACAGGTTTGTCTAGTGATAGATGCATATGCAGGATTTTAATTTCTAGTTAACTATGAGCATGGTATCTATATGAAAGATGCAGAACTTTCTTATAGACATGGTATCTATATAATGCAGAAGTGCAAAAAACCTTAAAGACAAGGTATCTATATGAATGCATAAACCTATAGACATGGTGTCTATATAATGCAGGAATTCTTATAGCCATGGTATCTATATGCAAGTGCAAAATTCTGTAAGTAAACCTATAAGCAGGATATCTACGTGGATGCAAAAATTAATAAACCTATAGGCATGTTATCTAAAGATGAGAATGCAGAAATAGGCATGGTATATGCAGAAATTAATAAGCCTATAGGCATGATATCTACCCCTTTTTGCATACAGTCATTCTCGTCCCTTTTCACTAGCCACCCCCAATAGTTATTACAAATTATTACAGCCCAAAACGAATAAGGAAAGCAAAATTACATCAGAAATTAACAGTACAACCAAAGGGAGCCTAATTCAGACTCCATGTCTGAAATATGTGATGAACCAACTCCAAAGATTAGGATCCAAAGCCTTTCTCTCATTTGAATGTGTCAGAGTTCCCTAAGAGCCTCAAATGGACTCCGGGCAGTGCTCACACCCAAATTTGCCGGATTAAGTCATAGTGTAGTGTGGAAGGGCCAACACTCAGGTGTCCAAGTTCAGAGGGAACTCAAAGTCCCAACGCAAGGCTCACATGAGGGGGCATAACTTAGAAGCTAAGAGTGAGTGTAAGTGCAGAGTTTGAAAAAAAGGGGAAAGGGGAAGTGGTAAAGAAGAAAGGAGAGGCTAGTGGGCATACCTAGCAATGAGAAGTGCTGGCACACCTTACAAGCCTGTTAAAACACATTGTTTTAGAGGTTAGGATCCTCTAAGGGATCAAGTTCAAACCATGAACAATAACTTGCATATTGCCATGTTTTAAACTATAACTCAAAGCACATAAAGGGAAATAGGGACAGGGATTCACAGCAGAAACAGGCAAAAGAAATTAACATGCTAGTTAAATATTTATTTCTGCAACAGTATAAAGTAGGCATGGATATAGAAAGTTGTAAGTAAACACATTGAGGGCGGCGCTGAAACTTAAATTAGGACATACCAGTCTCAAAGAAAACAAGTAGAAAAAGTAGTAGTCTTGTAAAAGCCAAAGTGCAAACAGGAAGTTAGAGTACTAAAGTGTAAGTTCAGAAGAGATTATGAAACTGTGAAGTCTGAAGTGTAAAAGTATTGAGTTGAAAGTGAGTCCTCTGGTGAGAGAGGGGTCATTCCCTTTCATAGTGTAGAAGGCAATCAGAAATAAGGTAAGAGAATAGTTTGAAAATCGATTGTCAATCAATTACACAAGTTTTCCCTTTAATTAAGGGATTCAGATTACAAACGGGTATAAACCCATTAAGGAACGAAATTAATCAAACACTTTGTGCAAAGTAGTATAATAGGGGTAAATACATAATGGTCTATTTAAGGACAATGTCTTTACAATACACAGTTTGTGCAAATAAGGCAAGGGAATCTGTTAACAACCAAGAAATCAGAAGTCCAAAGATTTGTAGGAATGAACCTAGTCAGAAAAGGTGAAGAAAGGTTTTACTTAAGTAAAATCAGCAACAATCAATTAGACCTATTAAAAGAAATTCTGAATCAATCACAAGTTGGAAAACCCTTTTGAAGAAAGATTCATCACATATAAAAGCAAACAGACACATTAAACATGAGAGAAACTTATTATGCCAATCATTAGAAGAGTCTAGTGTAGAAGAATTTAAAAAAAAAAACTCAGAATTGTGCGCAAACAAAGAAGTTCAAACTTAGTTCATAGACTTAGAGATTTGTCTGAAAGAGTCAAGAGTTCTCAAACAGAACCCTAGTTCAATCACATGACCAAACCTCGGCAAAACCCCCAAATTCTAGGGTTTCCACCTCAAGTCAAGTACAGAGATGAGGAAGCAAGTAGTCAAAACAGGCTCAGAGATTTCTTTCAGAAACTCATGAGAAAACAAGCAACTTCAGTAGAAAGTTCAAAGCAAATATAGTGAAGAAATTCGAAGCATAATGAGAGTAGAAGAAACAGTAGAGGAAAACATGCTTAAACGGGTCTTTTAGAAGAAACTTTAAACAAGGTTCAGTAGAAGGCAAACAAAGAGACTTAAGAACTTAGTCGAGAAATACAGTAGAAGAACACAAGAACACCCGAAAAGTATAGCAAAAGAACATATAGGAAAACACAGTGAGATAAACATGTGAGAGTATGGTATAGAAACATAGTAGGAAAACGAAAGACAAAAAGCACAGAAGAACATGTGTGGTAAAAAGGAAACATATGAGAACAGTAGAGACAAATACACACAAAGAGAAGGAAAAGAAAAGTCAGAAAAACATTTTAAGCATTTCAGAAAACCCTGAATCGAAAAAGAAGCGATTTTCGAAGTAATTTTTGAAAGAAAGTTGGGGAAATCGTTTGAAAACTCAGGATCCATTGGCGGATTATTAGCCAACAGTCGTGTTAGGTCGTATTTTGAAAGTTTAAAGGCTTAATGAATTAAAGGGTTGAATAGAGGAAGAAGGTGAATAGTAATTCCGTTACTATTCACGAGCCATAACTCCAGAATCCGGCGGTGGATTATCGCAAATCTGGTATCAAAAAAAACATCTACTCATCGCGCACAATCCCCAATTGGTTTCGTAGTCAAAATCATAGCCAATATTTCCAGATCTTAATTTTAAAGATCGAGTTACTGTAGCACGCAGAATTTTCAGCTTCTCCTTTACGTAAATGGAGTTTTGAAGATCATCATGGCTGCTGCCACCTCTCCCCAGACTTTGGCTATGGGAGAGGCAATCCAAAACACCATAGAAACTCATCCAAATCCTAATATCAAACAGTCCTATGCATCGCAACTATTGTCAAAACAATCTGCCGCAAAAATCGCAAAACTGGAACTTTGTCCTGTTACGTTTGAGCATGGAATACCTACTGTAGAATTCACCATAGATGAAGTGAATGCATTCACCATGGAAGAAGGTCTTCATCAAGCAGTCATACTAAAATTTTTGTATGGAAAACCTGAGCTTCATGAGCTGCATCAAGTTCTGCCAAAACAGTTCGATATTAAAGGCAATTGTAACATTGGACAACTGAAATTTCGACATGTACTACTAAGACTTGATTTGTTTGATGATTTTGTTCAAGTATTATCAAGATCAACAGGCTATGTTAAGTCGAAAGGCACTGAGTTCTTTTTTAGAACTTTTCCATGGACGATTGAATTTAATCCAAGAGAAGAGACGTCTAAAGCAGTTGTGTGGATTTCTCTACCTGAACTGCCTGCAAATTTCTTTGCAAGGAAATCATTGATGTCCATAGCTTCAGCTGTTGGAAAACCTCTAGCTGTGGACAAAGCTACTCAAGATAGAACGCGACCAAGTACGGCAAGGGTAAAAGTCTTGCTTGATTTGTTGGATAAGCATCCCAAGAAAGTTAAGATTCATATTGTTGATTATAAATCTGGGAAACTAGTGGATCATTATCAGGATATTAAATATGATAATCTCCCAAAATTCTGTACTTGTTGTAAATACCAGGGACATGATGAAAAATCTTGTCGTTGTAGGATCGAGAATAATCAGGGAGAGGTTGAAGTTGTGGATGAAAGAGAAGGTTTGGGCAGCTTGGATAAATTGCAAGGTGATGCTAGAGCCTATCTCAATGCAAAAAGAGCTGGGCATTTGGAAGGGGAAACAACAAAGGAAAGATTGGTCGAGCAGCAGGATTCACAAATTGAAAAGGAAATACAAAGTGCTCTTCAGAACAAAGAGAATGCAACAAATCGAGTTGTTAATGATAACACTGTTGGTGATGTTTCATAGGTTCATAAGGTTCCAGCTCTACCCTCTCGAGATGTGCCTGCTAGGATTGCCCTAGCAAGGATTGCCAATGCTGTCAATCCAGTAGTGCAAGCGTATGATAAACTTCCAGCTGCTGCAGCTCTTATGGTAACTGCTGCAGGTTCTAAAAGGACTGTTGAGTTTGCTGATAAAGATACAACTGGCCAGGATCATTTTGGTCATAATGGTGAAAGTGTGGAACAACAAGGAAATAAAAAAGGGTTGGAACCTGCAACTGATTTAAGACCAAAAGGTGATCGAGCTGAGATTTCTGTACCTGGAAAACACTCAGCTATTGTGGTGTCAAATTTGGAACCTACTGTTCCATTAACTGCTACTATTGATTGACCTGCCAAGGTAGGTTCAACTGATGCCTCTAGGATTGTTGGTGTGCAGGATGGTCATGCTACAATCACATCAGTGTTTGATGGAAAAGGGTAGCTACATGTGAATCAAACTAAATGTGACAAGCTAACTAAAGTGGATCGAGCAGCAGTTAGTGATACTGTAAAATGTGCAAATGATTTTCAAGCTGCTACAACATTGTCAAGGTTACATATGGATGTGAATGCACTCTTACAAACTCTTACAACTGAATTTGGCCAACTGATGGATGATAGTGCATTAGCTGCAATTGTTCGAGCTTTTGTTGCCAAAAATAATGCAGCAGTACCAGAGAGATGGGGGGCTACTGTTGCATTGAAGGGAAATGGGGATCGAGAAGTTGCTGGGTTTGCTGAACCTAATGCTACTCAACCGACCAATAACGTGAACAATGCAACAAATGTGTTTGTGGGAAATGAGGAATCTGAAATGAAAGCTGCTACTGTATGCTCGAATTTGGAGGAAATTGTTACATTGGGTGCAAGTGTTGATCTAGCTAATGCTAAGAACTATAAATCAAGTGTTTCAGTAGTTGATTCAATTGAAAACAAGGAAGAGAGGAGCATCAAAGAGGTCAGAGGACTGGGCTACAACTAGCTGCACAAACACTTGCAGATGATCAGCAGAAAAATGCAGCGCAAATCACTGACAAAATAGTTTCTGCCCAGTTTTCTGGGAATGAAAACATTGGGACTACGAGCATTTTGATGGAAAATAAGAATGGGAATCTGAATCCTACTCTGCATTTTTCCAACCCTCAAGTAGAACAAATCATTAAGGATGCTCAGAATGAGATGATGATGAAGGATATTATGTTCAAACAACCGTTGGTTACGCTGAACAAATCCGTATATGATGTCCCCTCGCAATCAGTGGAGTCCTGTGGTGAGTTTGAAGGGGAATCTGGGCAGCTCATGCTATCAACTGGAAATAACAACGAGTTAATACAAGCAAATGTGAGGGACATGGTTGTTAAAGCTAATTTATAGAAAGAGCAACGTCAGGAAGACGATGAAGAGGACTTGGGCGATGGATTTGCTGGATACTCTTCTGAAGAATGAGAGCAAGAGGTGGATCAGTATAGTGCAGGGGAGGAGTTTGCTCCTCCAGTGGAGCAAAAGAAATTAAACCTTCAAGCTCCCGCATTTCCAAGAAACACTCCTACTGCTGGTACTACAAATTCAAAATTTGGAAGGGCAGTACAAGCTGCAGAAACATCTCTCAAGCAGGCAACTCAAGCTACTTCAACTCAAATGGTAATAACACCTACGAAGACTGTGCAGCAGCAACGAAAGGATCCAAATATTTTAACTAGCAATCATCCTAGTGATAGTAAAATAATAACAGTTACAACGACTGGGCAGAAACAACAACATACAACAACTGCAGCTGATGTTAATACTAATCCTGGGCAGCAGCAGTCCAATGCAAACACGACTGGGCAGAAGCAGTCCAATGCAAACAAGACTGGGCAGCAGCAGTCTAACGCGAACATGACTGGAGTTGTAGTAATGGTAACTGATATACCTGCAATTTCATTGGAGGACAGAAAGTCGCTGGATGCTTTAGGCAGTCCAAAACCACACAAAAGTGCATACTCATCATTCTAAAAAGTGACCGGACTGAAGCTGAAATTTTCAGTGACAAACAGACATGAACCATGTAGTGCAAAGACACTGAAGAGGCATGAACCATTGTGGATGGTTATACAAGATGAAGCTAATCAAAAACTTGAGGCCAACTTACGCGCTGCCATCTCCGAAGAAGCAAAAGAGGATGACTTGATTGAATCTTGTCCGGAAGAGGCGACTACATTTGTAGATTTCGCTCCTAACAAAACTGAAAAAAAGAAGGTGACTCAAAAAATAACACTCAGGCAACTCCCAATAAGAGCTGCAAAGAAAAAAGGGGGTTCCCCCTCCAAATCTACGAAGTCCAATAGATACGACAACAAATGAAGAACTTTGAAGATTATTTGAAGACAGTTAAAGAGGATTTTAAGGAAGTTCAAATTGAAGAACTCACAAGTTGGATAAATGAGGGGCAAGATTCTAATTTCTACATTGTCTTAGTTTATCATTTTCAAAGCATCATCACTTGTAATAGCGTCATAGAGTGTGTTATAAACTCTATGACGATCATAGAGTACTTGGTACTTTCAAGTTCCTATTTTTTACATGCTTGCTAGAAGATGAGGCTTTCGCTTTGCCTCAATAGGATTGGTAAGGTAAGGTTTAGCACGGTTAGTGTTGCCTTGGTCCTATGCCTTTGGAAAAATATCCACAAGGCTGTGAGATTATATGCCCTCGTGAGACTTTGCCGGCAGCTACACCATGAATCCTCTACACGAGGCTGCCATCATAAGGCAATGTGAGGTGCAGAAGAGTGATTATATAGCCAAGGCATATGGGTAACAATACTGGTGCCATTGTCCCCCTTATTTATACTTTTCCTAATTGTTGTAATTTTGTTTTTCTTTTATTAATAAAAAACTAGCCCTAGGCGCTTGCCTAGCGGATTGCCAAAAAAAATAAACAAATAAATTGAATTGGGCTTGTCCATTTAAAAAAATGAAATTGGGGTTTAATTGGGGGCTGATTTTAGGACAAAAATTGAAATAGTTAGGGCTAGATTTTAAATAGCCACTTTTTTCCTTTTTATTTTATTAAAAATAGTAAAATAATTTCTGAAAATAGATTAAAGGTACTAAATTAATTAATAATGTATAAATATTAAATTAAAAATAATGGAATCAATTTCATAATTATAAAATGCTATTAAATCTTAAAATAGGCTAAAATTGCAATTATATGCAATTTAGCTTTAAAAATACTAAATAAATTTATAAAAATGCGTAAAAATTACCTTAGCTATATTTTGGTATAAATGTGAGAACAAAATAAGTTATTCACCAAAAATAATAATTTGAGGAACAATTATTGGTTTTTGTTTTGTTAAAATAGGGCAATGAATTGATTTAAAAATCTTTTAAAAATTAGGAAAAATACTAAACCATTTGGACATACTTATATATGCATATATATATATATATATATGCTATTTTGAAAGTATTTTTCATATAAAAATACTAGGGAAAAATTGGGTATCAACAGCTGCCCCTCTTTACCCAGGAAGGATGAAAAAGTTGTCGGGTAAGGATATGATGGCCAATTTGACCGAACGAAATGGTTTGAAGAATTTGACCATGCTCTGGTTCCTGAGCTGCCTACATTTCCATGGTCTTACAAGAATCAGGACATATGTAGTTCAGGATCCATCAGCGGACTATGCTGATGGAGTTTTTTTCAAGAATGGACACAATATCTAGGTTGGGATGGATGGTTGAAGCCCAATAGGGCTGCGACAACTGGAGAGGGATCGCCCCTGTTGAAACGGCCATTGCTTACCGGTTTACCTACAAATAAGCAATACATGTGTATATTGTGAGAAGAATTTAAACATGATGCAATTTCCCGTCGGACCATGAATGCTGTCTTCGGACGGTTAGGATGACGTCCTCAGACCATGAGGTCCTGGGCCATGAATCGTATGATAAGGATTCGCAGGCCATGAAATGATGTTTTCGGGATATGAGAATGATACCTCTGAACCATGATGCCTTTGAATAATGATATGCAAAAATTAAAAGAGGTCCTCATGCCATGAAATGGCATTCTTGGGCTATGAAAATGGTGCCTCTGAACAATGACGCCTTTGGACAATTTGGCGATCTTTCAGCCCATGAGATACAATAGATGGTGATCTTTCAGCCAATGAAATGCAATAAGTGGCGATCTTTCAGCTGATACTGATGTGAAATAAAAGTGGTAATATTTCAGCCAATGCAAGATGTAAATAAAAGTGGCGATATTTCAGCCAATGCAAGATGTAAATAAAAGTGGCGATATTTCAGCCGGGGCAGGATTTAAACAAAGGTGGCGATCTTTCAGCCAATGCAGGTGGAGGTAGAGCTTAGTCTCGGAAGGTAGAATGGTCGCCTTATGCAATGCAAAAAAATGCAGATGGAGACAGAGCTTAGTCTCGGAAGGCAGAATGGTAGCCTTATGCAATGCAGAGAGATGCAGATAGAGACAGAGCTTAGTCTCGGAAGGCAGAATGGTAGCCTTATGCGATGTAGAGATACGCAAATGGAGACAGGGCTTAGTCTCGGAAGGCAGAATGGTAGCTTTATGCAATGCAGAAAAATGCAGATGGAGACAAGGCTTAGTCTCGGAAGGCAGAATGGTAGTCTTATGCAATGCGAAAATAACAGGCGAATAGTAATAAAATTTCTTAGCTGATAGCAGATTGCCATATCGTGGCTACTAGGCGTAACGGTTCTGAGAGTCGTATTTCTAAGCAATGTGAGTGTATAATATATTTGGTGATTTTGCGACCTGGGTGCCTGCATCTAAAGAAAAATCGTCAGTTTTATAAAGGGGAAAGGTTAGTTCGTACCCCGCTGACTTTGCTTGACCTGCTCGGCTCTGTTTCGGTGATACTGTGCATATCTTTGGGGTAGCGTTGCTAAACAAAGCAATTTTGGTAACAAGCATGCATGATTTAGTAAAAACATAACATAAATACATTATCGAGAATAGTTTTCTTTAGATGAACCAACGACTGCGACGTGGTAAAAGACATTGCAACCTCTATTGCTCCGGAATTTTGAGAGTCCTCCTCAAAATTCTGCCCCAGTTTACTCGGCTGCTGTTTCTGACGGCTGTTTGCGGTAAATGGCTGAAATCGACTTCGGAATTTTGAGCGTCCTCCTCAAAATTCTGCCCCAATTTCCAGTAGTGGGGGGAATGAAAATTTTATTGAATTGTGACCGAACCCATAGGGCTGCCTACGTATCCTCTATTAAACGGGAATCATGTCAGGCGTAGTTCAAATTACATCATATAAGGAAAGCATAAAGGTTACACATAGTATCGTTTGACTGCGTCTGAATTGATCGGCTTTAGCCAGACTTCTCTGTCCATTTCTGCGAGTATGAGGGCTCATCCTGTTAGAACCCGGTGAACTATGTACGGACCCTACCAGTTGGGAGAGAATTTCCTTTTGGTTTCATCTTGATGTGGAAAGATTTTCTTTAACACCAGCTGCCCCAGTGTGAACTATCTCGGCTTGACTTTTTTGTTGAAGGCTTTGGACATTCTGTTCTGATAGAGCTGACCATGGCAAACTACATTCATTCTCTTTCCGTCTATAAAATCTAGTTGCTCGTAACGACTCTTCACCCACTCTGCGTTGTCGAGCTCTGCTTCCTGTATGATCCATAAGGAAGGAATTTCTACCTCAGCGGGAATGACTGCCTCTGTACCATAAACCAACATATAGGGGGTTGCTCCTGTCGATGTGCAGATTATGGTGAGGTATCCCAATAAAGCAAATGAGATCTTCTCGTGCCACTGCTTATGCTTCTCTATCATTTTCCTTAGTATCTTATTGGTATTCTTGTTGTCGGCCTCTACGGCTCCGTTCATCTGAGGTCTGTAAGTTGTATAATTCTTGTGTTTGATCTTGAAGGTTTTACACATGGATTTCATCAAATCACTATTGAGGTTGGAGCCATTATCAGTAATGATTGACTCTGGAATTCCGAACCGACACATGATACGGTCGCGGACGAAATCCGTCACCATATTCTTAGTCGCTACCCTGTAAGATGCTGCTTCAACCCATTTGGTGAAATAATCAATTGCTATTAGGATAAACCTGTGTCCGTTTGATGCGGCGAGTTCGATTGGTCCGATAACATCCATTCCCAGGCGGCGAGCGGCCATAACGAGCTTGTTTCATTAAGCTCATTTGGAGGCACATTTATCATGTCTGCATGTATCTGGCAGCGGTGGCACTTTCGGACGTATTGGATGCAATCCGTCTCCATAGTCATCCAGAAGTAACTAGCCCGGAGTATCTTCTTTGCTAAAATAAAGCCATTCATATGTGGACCACAGGTCCCAGCGTGGATTTCTTCTATCAGTTTAGATGCTTCTTTTGCGTTGACAAATCATAGAAATCCTAAATCAGGAGTCCTCCTGTACAGGATTCCTCCGTTGTGAAAGAAATTGTTGGACAACCTTCGAAGTGTGCATTTCTGAGTAGGATTTGCAAGTTCTGGGTATTCTCCTTTCGTCAAATATTCCTTGATATCATGAAACCAAGGCTTTCCGTCTACTTCTTCCTCAACATGAGCACAATAAGCTGGCTGATCATGGATTTTTATCGGAATGGGATCAACAAAGTTCTTATCTAGATGTTGTATCATGGATGATAGGATAGCCAATGCATCGGCAAACCAATTCTGGACTCTGGGAACATGCTGGAACTCTGTCATTGTGAAACTCTTTCTCAACTCATGTACGTGATGCAACTAAGGGAGTATCTTGGAGTTCTTGGTCGCCCATTCTTCTCGGACCTGATGTATAAGCAGGTCTGAATCGCCAATTACTAGCAACTCTTGGATGTTCATGTCAATGGCCATCTTGAGCCCTAAGATGCAGGCTTCGTACTCGGCCATGTTGTTGGTGCACGGGAACCTGATCTTGGCAAATACCGGATAATGCTGACCGGTTTATGATACTAGGACTGCTCCTATGCCAACTCTTTTAAAATTTGCTGCTCCATCGAAAAACATTCTCCAACCGTCATAGGATTCTGCAATGTCTTCTCCTATGAATGATACCTCTTCATCCGAAAAATATGTTTTCAGGGGTTCGTATTCTCCGTCCACGGGATTTTTAGCAAGGTGATATACTAGTGCCTGTCCTTTGATTGCTTTCACTCAACAGGATCTGCCACGTGGCTAGCTTGCCAGTAGGCATGGGCTTCGTGATATGAGATATGTAGTATAGGAACATAAATAGTGCCTCAACTTCTGAGCTACCCAAGTCAAAGCACAATAGGTGTGCTCCAATAGTGAATACCCGGCCTCATACGGGGTAAACTTCTTACTGAGGTAATAGATGTCCTACTCCTTCCTCCCTATTTTATCATGCTACCCCATAACACAACCGAACGCTCCATCCAATACTACGAGGTAGAGTAATAAAGGTCTACCTGGCTCAGGTGGAACTAGGACTGGTGGTATTGATAGGTATTCCTTGATTCTGTTGAAAGCTTTTTGGCAATCATCAGTCCATTTGGTAGCATCTTTCTTCTTCAAAATCTTAAAAATTAGCTCACAGATAACTGTAGATTGTGCTATAAATCGGCTGATGTAGTTAAGTCTCCCCAAGAAACTCATCACGTCCTTCTTGTTTTTTGGCGGTGGCAGTTCTTGAATAGCTTTGACCTTTAATGGATCTAGTTCTATGCCTCGATGATTCACAATAAACCCAAGTAGCTTTCCAGCAGGAACCCCGAATGCACATTTTGCGGGATTCAGTTTTAGATTGTACCTTCGCAGTCTATTGAAGAATTTCCTCAAATCTTCCATGTGATCAGCAACTCTCTTGACTTGATAGTAACATCATCTACGTATACCTCTATCTCCTTGTGTATCATATCATAGAAGATAGTAGTCATGGCCCTCATAAAGGTGGCCCCTGCATTCTTCAACCTGAATGACATCATCTTGTAGCAGTACATTCCCCATGGCATAATGAAGGCCGTTTTCTCAGCATCTTCTTCATCCATCCAGATCTGATGATACCCAGCGAAACAATCTACAAATGATTGCAACTCATGTTTAGCGCAATTGTCAATCAGGATGTGTATGTTTGGTAAGGGGAAGTCGTCCTTTGGACTGGCGCGGTTGAGATCCTGGCAGTCGACACAGACTCTAACCTTCCCATCCTTCTTTGGTACTGGTACAATGTTGGCTAACCATGTCGGATATTCTACTACCCTGAGAATCTTAGCTTTGACCTGCTTAGTGAATTCTTCCTTGATTTTCAAGCTCATGTTAGGCTTGAACTTTCTGAGCTTTTGCCTTACCGGCAGACATGTCAGATCGGTTGGTAGCTTGTGGGCCACAATAGATGTACTCAAACCAGTCATGTCGTCGTACAACCAGGCAAATATGTCCTCATATTCCTTTAGAAAATCCGTATACTCTTCCTTTTCTGACGGTGAAAAATGAACTTTGATGCACGTTTCTTTGACATTTTATGCATCTCCCAGGTTAACAACCTCAGTCTCGTCCAGGTTGGACTTAGGTCTATTCTCAAAATTCTCAACTTCTTTATCAATCTCCTCCGGTATATCATCTTCTTCTAAATCTATGTCTGTTTGTTGCGTTGTCTATTTGCGTGCCACAATCATTGGTTCATTAAGATAAGTAATAGTAATGCTGTATAAATGAAGTAATGAGGAAAAATAATAAGAGTAAGATTTTAAAGAAACTAAAATGCTTTGATAAATTCCATAACTATTTTGAACATTTGAAGGTCTTATTTCTGAAAAATTTAAAATGCGAAAGGAAAGTCAACTAGTAAAAGTAAAAGATAATGCATGATACTTTGTTCAGCCTTGCCACCCTGAAGCTTTCCGGGCTCTGGTAGTTCTGATGGTCCAGTTATTGAGGCATGCTCCTCGGCTTACAGGTTGTATGGAAGGGCCTTCCTCCCCCTCCTCCTAGAGAATAACACAACAATCCATGTCATTATCCTCTAAGAACAAGTTTTTCACAGCTGCTAGTGCTTCCTTTTCTTCCTACCCATAGATAACATCGGCCAGCTGGAAAGACTGCTCCAAATGTGGTATTGGCTGCTCCAGCGGGTAGTATGGACTGCGCTATGGTGACGACCAGTTGTTGAATTCCTCCTAAGTATACTCGCATCCTAGACCGAAAGTGGTGCCATGTTTCTTCAGTTTGATAGGCTTGGCAATTCCTTGGAGGTTCTTGCCAAGTCCCTTGCCAGGTTCATATCCGCTCCAGTTCAATATGCTTTCAATTTTGTTGTCCCACCGTTTGTCTTTGTCAATGGCGTTAACTCGCTTGATGTGGTGATAGGTTTCCCCGCCTATCTTTCTCCTTCCTCCAATCGATGGGATGGTTTGGCGACTGTATATGGGATTGCTACCGTCACCGTGAATGATCACCTCTTGGTGGTTCCATTCAAATTTCACCGCCTGATGCAGTGTTGATGCTACGGCCCCAGCGGCATGTATCCATGACCGTCCCAATAGTAGATTGCAAGATGCCAGCACATCTATTACATGGAAATCGACATCGAACCAAGTAGGCCCCATTTGCAAGCACAAACGGATTTCCCCAATGGTGGATCTTTGGGAACCGTCGAAAGCTTTGACGTTGATGGACCCATCCTTGATCTCATGCAGACCCTTTCCCAATGTTCTGAGTGTTACCAATGGACAATATTGAGGCTGGACCCTCCATCAATCAGCACCCTAATGATAAAATAATCTTCGTATTTCACGGTGATGTGCAACACTTTGTTGTGACTCAACCCTTCTGGTTGCAGCTCATCTTCATGAAAAGTGATATTGTGACTTTCCAATACCTGCCCTACCATGTTTGCCATTTCTCCGGTGATGTTGCTTGGTACATATGCCTCGCTCAGCACCTTCAACAAGGCATTCTTATGTACGTCGGAACTTTGCAGCAAAGTTAGGATAGAAATCCGTGCTGGTGTTTTGTTCAGCTGATCAATGACTGAGTATTCCTTCGCTTGTATCTTTCTCCAGAGATCGTCGAGACCAGTTTCAGTGATGGTCGGCCGACCAGAAGCTTACTTACTTGAATCAGCTAAATGCTCCGGAGTATAAACCCTGCCGGTTCTTGTCATACCCTGTGCCGCAACGGCTTCCCCGAACTTGACCTTCCCTTTTCTTCTTGCCCCGCCTGTGTATACCCAAGGTATGCATTTGTATGGAACGGTGTTACGGCCCGCATTGCTACTGGAATAGGCACCTTTACTCCGAACGGAGCATGTATTTTGGAGGGTAAAACCGCAAATTCAAACGGTGCATGTGCATTTGCTGGAGACCCAAACTCGACCTCAATTGGTGTTGGCGTCTTTGCAGGGGGTGGGCTTCAAACTCAAGTGGTACGGACATGTTTACCTCGGCATCCCCAGAAGGCTGAGTCTGGACTACAATCGGATTAAGGGTGACTATTGACTTTTTTGGTTCGTCACCTTCTGTGATTAAACCGATCGATCCTTTGGGATGCCAATTATCCTCTATTTCAATCATATGAACAACTCCACCCTTATGGTCCGATAGAGGGTTGTTGCAGACATTCGGAGTAGGCTCCTTTGCCACAATGATCTTGGTATCAATCAAAGTCTGGATCTTGTCTTTCAGATAGCGACATTCATCAATGGTATACCCTTTCATGCCGAAATGGTATGCACAGGATTTATTCGGATTAACCCACTGAGAAGGGTTTTCAGGGGTTATAGCAGGGATAGTGTCACAACCCAAACCGATGAGCTGCGACGGGCACCCGATACCTTACTCAACCGAGTACCAATGTAACGTATCTTTCTTATTACATCATCATATACACATGACATACAGGCCTAATAGGCCAACATAATCATTTATAAACTCAAAACATAGGCCGGCAAGTCCGTACAATCTTTCACGTACAAGACATATGTCTACAAGCCTCTAAGAATACATAAATGTCATCAAGGTCGGTACAGAGTCCCGCCATACCAAATAATACACGTCTAAATTATACTAACCAAATGAGCAACTCCGAAGCAAATGGAGCGCACCAACATCTTCCGCTGAGCTGATGGCCTACTTGGAGGGCTCTCGACCTGTCTATCGGGTCCTGCGGGCATGAAACGCAGCGTCCCCAGGCAAAAGGGATGTCAGTACGAATAATGTACCGAGTATGTAAGGCATATAAATAAATACATAAGAGACATGGAAGACATATAGAGTACATGACTCAACCTGTAAGTATGAATATCTTTGTAGATCATAAATTACTTTTCGCATCATACATGTGCGTATGAATGTCATGTCGTGCATAGGTACATGTTTCATAACATCATCAGCCTCTGAGGGCATTCCATTATATCATACCGGCCACTGTGGGCAAAATCATCATGGTATACCAGCTGATCAGGTGGTGGTGCGTATATAGCGTCATAACCTTTCCCATATCCCATGTACATATATTTACATATATACGCGTATATAACGCCATTTGGGTACATACATATATATGCGTATATAACGCCGTTTGAATCATATTTCAGCCACTGTGGGAAACATCATCATCATATACCAGCTGATCAGGTGGTGATGCGTATATAACGCCGTAACCTTTTTCCATATCCCATATACATATATTTACATATATACGCGTATATAACGCCATCTGGTCATGGGTTAGTGCACATGAATGCAGTGCATAAAAAGTACATCAATAAAATCATTCAGAATGTCATAAGATCATTTTGCCTCTGAGTAATATCATAAAGTAAACTCTTTTCAACTTTCGTATTTTTCTAAGACCCATGAACAGATGATAAGACATTATAACACACGGAAATCCAAGAACACAGATATCTCTAATACTTCTATGAATAGAGTCATTCATGGAATTTGTGCATTTGCACGTTCCGTTCGTATCGTATGAATCATGCCAAAAGAAAGAAGGGATAGCCTTAACATACCTGAAGTAGGAAAACTCCGTATAATATTCCGTTAGAAACCTTCGTGGATTGAACTTAGAACCCAAAAATCGGATTAAGCTTCTAAATCATTGGAAGCTGGAACGAAATCATTTCTTGGTAGACAGATTTGATGAGTGATTCGATGTTGCCTGCTTGGTGGAAGACTAAAGGAAGGAATTTGGAATCATCAATAGAAATTCCAGCGGAATCATACCCTCTGTACTCCAAACGCCTTTGTCCATTAAAAAGGGCTTCAACTATGTATCGTCTCTCTCTCCTCACCTTGTAATTCAAATACACAAATATTCCACACATGCTATTTTAAGAATGGACAAGACGCAAATGCCTACTCTTAGGCACAGGATTATTAAATGTAACATCTACAATGCATAATGATAAAACCTTTTTTAAAAAAAAATTCCCAGACCATATTTTATGCTTCTTCTCGTTTTAGATCCCTTTTCAAAAGGTAGGGAGTCATAAAATCCCATAAAACATTTATACCTTGTAAGCTTTTTCTTTTAAGATGCCTCTGAAAGCTGAAGCTGTAAACTAAAGTATTTCAAGCTACATAGGGATTCTTAATTCCTTAATGTGACACCTAGTATAAATGACTAATGAGCCATTTTGGTTGAATGGCACATGCTGCCACGTATACCCTTGGGAAGGTGCTTTTATTAATTTATCCACTTATTAGTTAACCAGGTAATGTTTTGTTATCCGATAATTAATCTATTACCCACATAATTTAAAAATTGTCTCAACTTAATTAAATACTACTCTCTTTTCACATACCTTGTACACCTTACTATCATGGCTATGTAGTACCTTGTATGACACTAGTCCATAAATACCGGGTATTTTAGCTCGGGCCGTATTTTATACCAAAATGCCAAACTTTGACAAAATTCATTTTCTTAGACATGCTCCACCTTTCACCTTTATGAATTTATTAATCACTTGTAATCCTTATAATTCCCAAATAATCTTTTCCTTGGACTGATGTCAATTACCTTACGACAAATTTAACGTACATTACTGCAGGGTGCAACATCGTCGTAACTTATTACTGCGAAGCGTAATATCGCCGTAATGTAATACTGCCGGGTACAACAGTATCGTAAGTTAATACTACATGACGTAATATCAGTCGTAATATATTACTGCAGAGGGTGACATCATCGTAACATATTACTGCAGAGCATGACATTGTCGTAATATAATACTGCGGGATGTAATATTGACGTAATATTGTGGGGTGTAACATCATTCCCCTCTTTGGAACATTTGTCCTCGAATGTTGACCAATGATCTTATCATTTTCTTAACTTATATCTTCCGAATACTTTAGAACTTTCCTTTCCATCTAGGCGACTATTCTGTAAAAAAGTCCAAAGTCTAGGGCATCCCCCCTTAGGCCTCCTTCTCACACCACAACTTGTAGTCGGTATCCTTCCAATCTCGTAACTGTTGCTACCTTTCATCATGCAACATGTATAGTTTTGATCTTGTAAGTGTGTCCAATCACTAGGCTTCACATATAGAGCTTGATAAGATGTCCCTTTAGGTATTTATAAGCATACAAAAGTTCTTCGCTCGGTACTTGGTAAAATTCACGAATATTGTTATATCTCATCGTATATGTCCGTTTAACCATCTGTATGAATTTACTGCCATAACTCTTACTTTAATTTATCGTTGCTGAGTTCTGCTACCAAATCCTAGCTTACTCGTTGCTCATTTCATATGTATAAATTTAAGTCCTTTAATGCTTCCTCATTATTATTCATCTTTAGAATGTCGGCCTAATCGTATCTCATACTTTGTAGCTTTTGTCCATCCATTGTTGATTCACCTCAATATTGATCTACAATATACCACTGATAACTTAACCTTTTATGTAATATTGCTGCTAGGATTCACGTTTTATCAGGGAATGTCTGAAATGATTAGATTGATCTACCTAGGGCGATGCCCTTCTTTCATAACCGTACCTCACAACATCTTAATGCGATTCACCTTGTGTGGATAATTTAATCCTGTCCAATTCATATGATCCATTTCTTTTCTTCGTTGAATCATTACTCAGTCAAAGGCCCAAACGTCATCTTTTATCTATCACAATTACACCCTCATTCTATTACCAGGGTGGCATTCTAAATGCTATTATTCTTAGACTCCTTTGAGTTCATTCAGGCTATAGAGAGCTTTGTATAATTTAGAGAAACCATTTGCTCTTCTTGTTTTCATGGGCTTAATCCTGAGGACTTATCCATTTTCGTTACCTTCTCACTCGCCGTTTCTTATCCTTACACTTGTCTTCTAGAACTTTGTCGCTTAACCATATAATGTCTTGCGACCTACACAACTCTATTTATATTACTTGCAACCTTTCAACTTGCTTGCATCATAGATTTTCTTATGTTATTTTAGAATATCAAGCGAGACATCACATCGTCTCTAACTCTTCTTTACTTTCTTAACTAGACCTCTCGATACCTAGAAATCATTGATTAGAAGATATACCATTGATAATGCCGCTATCATTCTTGGATATTGAATCCCAACCCTTCTAGCCCTCTATCTCAAGTATGGATTATTCACATCCTTCTCCACCTGAGTATTTCGTACGTTGTTCACCTTTACCTTACTTGCCTTAAAATCTCGCATCACATCTTCTATTTCTTTCATGACCTCTCTTCCACATAGGGATAATTCACATTTACAACCTGAAGTTCTATCATAATACTTGCACTTTTGGGTCATACACAATTCAGTGTTAGCTCCATACTGGTACTCTTCTAACTAGCTAATCGTAGAGCCATTATAGAATATGGCTACTGTACTATTTCTCTTATACTTCTGATATTAAGAGTGATTTCTGCAATGTTCTCAATCATGATGCTTGTAACTTTCTGGGTCCAATAAGCACACTCCTAATTTACTTAGTTGATGTAAGTCTTTAGTTTCCCCTTTCTTCTGATTGGCCTTTATGTCGGCTTAAGTTATCTCCCGATCTGTGGTTCATGGTATTAGTTATTCTGTTTAACCTTTCATGGGCACTAAGGAATATACATGATACAATCCTTTCACAATTCAATCCTTTGTCTATGCCCTGGGCTCAATTCTTTCTTTTAACTTATACTGGAGACTTCTACAACTGTATGAATGTCAGTATATATACTGTATGGATAATATTCCAAAATCGTAAGTGTGTTCATGACATAAATAACTCTGGATTACTAATTGAATAATTCATTCCATTCCTTCTCAGCTTTATTTAACGTAGGCAATTACTTTTCCTAGTCTTTCTGCCCCCTTGTTGCGTGCATACTTAACTTATCTTAGTGCCCATACGTGTTGGAATTCCATACCACTCATATAACCTTAAATATAACTTCTGATTTTTACCTCCCATCCATTAGCCACGGTAGGTGTCACTTTCCTTTGGAGTGCTTACAATGTTGTTGTGAGACTGTTGTTACATGACCATTTTCTCTTTAGGTCATTGTGCTTAGGCTGAAGCCTTCTTCCTTATTTCCTCAGCTAGTCGTTCATTGTAGTACTTAGGGAGAACCCTTGTCTCTCGTAAAGCTGGGAGCTTGATTTACCTTAAGTATTGTCACCTATTTGAATTTACCTTAAGTATTGTCACACCTCCTTTTTCCGTCCCCGCGAGGGGAGTAGGAGTTTTTCCCAATTAAAGGACAATCGAAACGGGATTTGTTTATTTATTTCAGAGTCGCCACTTGGGAGATTTTAGGGTGTCCCAAGTCACCAATTTAATCCTGAATCGAGGAAAAGAATGACTCCATATTACAGTCTGCGTACTAGAAATCCGGATAAGGAATTCTGTTAATCCGGGAGAAGGTGTTAGGCATTCCCGAGTTCCGTGGTTCTAGCACGGTCGCTCAACTGTTATATTCGGCTTGATTATCTAATTTTATACAAATATGAACTTATGTGCAAATTTTATCTTTTTGCCGCTTTCATAATTATTATTATTATTTTTACAAGGAATTGCAACGTTGTGAAAATGTATCTCAAACCGCGTCACAATCAATGTACCCATGGTCGTTGACACACTTTGACTCCGTTGAGATTTGGATTTGGGTCACATAAATGTGCACCCGAATTTAAGAAAATTAAATTATTAAAGGCGCGCCTAAAGTGACTAGCGTATCATTTACTTTGGGTAGGGCCGTGGAATTTTGCTAAACGGTCCATCCCGAAGTCTAAGCAATTTTAATGTGAATGTTTACTGAGGCCCCCGCAATTTTGTATTTTTATTTGGCGAGGCTCATCTCATTCTTATTTTTTAAAAGGAATTTGCAACGTCATGGACATGCATCTAGAACCACGTCACAATCAATGTACCCGTGATTAGAGACACATTTCAACTCCGCTGAGATTTGGATTTGGGTCACATAAATGTGCATCCGAGTTTAGGAAAGTAATTTAATTGAATCGCGTCTAAAGGGGCTAACGCGTTATTATCTTTGGGGAAGGCAGTGAAATTCACTAAACAGTCCATCCCAAATTCTAAGTATTTATTATGACCCATTATTGAGGGCCCCGCAATTTGTATTTTTTATTGGGCGAGGCTCGTCTCATTATTTTTTTTTTAAGGATAATCTAAAGCAGCTATATATATATTTTTCGTCCGTCTCTAAATGGAAGAAGAAAAGGTCCTACTTTATTTACATGCTTGACAAGACCATCATTTATTTCACGGATTCAAGCAAACGCTAGAAAATTGCAATCAAACTTTGCGCGAAAGGAAGTTGTTTCATGCCTCATTCTATAAGCCGATACTACTGAATCTGAAATTATAACCAAATACGGAATTGACAGGCAATACGCATTCAAAAGGGACAAAGTATCTTATAACTAATTTTTGAACCCACATTGTTAGACGAAATGAACCGTTGGGACTAATTGTTTTCAACTACTTGAATCTAAGCCAACCTTGATTACTAATGGTTTCGAAAGTTACTTAACTTGCTTGTTAACTAGAATAACCTATTGGGTTAAGGTTCTTATCCTTTCTACATTTCTTGAATCGCGCCACAAGTATGTCAAGCCCACGGATTCTACAAATTTAAGGGCGTGAATTCATACTATGTTCCTATCTGATTATATGACACTCGAAACAAACTGTTAATGACTTTGTCAACTAACTATTGCAACACTAAAGCTATGGAGACATACTTTCAACTTGAAACTGAAATCAACATGAGATCTACATTATTTCGGATTTTTGCCTTTTAGACTAAATGCTGAGTCAAACAAACTCTAATTATATTGAAAGCTATGGCCAGACAATTACCCATTGAAACAAAACCCAAACAAACCCAGACATGATTCTAATGGAATACATGAACTATTATACACAGCTTTACATTCAATATACAATTAAAACAAATTTGAAAGAGGCACTTAAACTCTTCATTTCTATACTCAGGTTTCAATTTTCAGCCTACATTAACAGTGTATCAGTTGTGTACCTGAGATTGAAAATAAGAACAAGAAGAGGAAGAAGATCAGCAACAGCAGCTGGGCAGCAGTAAGGCAGTAATAACAACAGCAACAAGCAAACGGACAGCAGTATCACAACAGTAACAGAACAACAACAACAGTTCCAGAATACAGTAGCTCAACAAACAACCAATAACAACTTTGATAGCAATAAAACCTAGAAGCAGTCCAGCAGCATACAGAAACCCAGAATACAGTAGTAACCCAGCAGAGAAACCAGAATACCCCACTGAAATAGTAACAACCCAACTAGATAACAGACTTGACAGAAAATAGCTTGACAATCAAACAATCGGACTTAGCAAAACAGCTTGAAAAACCCAACTGTATCAAACCAAACAACTGACCAACCCCCCTCTTTTTGCCTTATAGGATTATCAGCTTTTTCTCTCTCAACTGCCAACCTATGCTCTCAAAACTAAACTGACCTCTCCAAGTTGAAAAACCCAGCCTCGTTTTTGCTCTTTTTTTTCTCTCTCTGAACACTTAATCTTCCAGCCCCTTTCTTGTTTTTAATGAGCCTATTTATAGGCAGAAATGGCAGGCCCCCAGGCTGCCTTGATTCCTTCAGCCTTTTCGTGCCCATACCCCTTAGTTTCCCATGCCTAAGTGTCTTTTATTGATCCCTACTATGCTGTCCCCTATGCCTGTCCTATTTGTTTTACCCAAGAGTCATGGGAGGGGTTATAGTATTAAAATAAACCCATGCCCTTGTGTCTTGTTCCCCATTTCCATTAGATTAATAGTATTTTAAATACCACTTGACACGTTCTTAAGTTAATCCCTGATTAAATTTTGTCCAAATGCCAAAATTACCTTTAACCCATGCAGATTACTGTATTACCCTAACTCTTATCAGTTAGTATATAAACCCCCCTCCGAATTTAGCTAATAATTACTGACTATTAGCTAATCAGCTTAACCCTGATTACTAACTAATCAACTTAAACTTGATACTGGTTTTAGGTGGGTCAGCTAGATTTCTACAGCTATACCCAACTCTCTGCCTAAATTCAACCAATGATTCAACAAAAACAAACAAGGGTGCTAATCAAAATCAAGAGTTGGTCATATTGGGAGCCAATCCTGACCAACTCACAGCAAAACAATGCAAAAGACTGAGAACAGGAGGTCTAATGAACAAGCTATACAAGCTAAGCTCGAAGCAGTGATGACTAATGAACATCATTAAAAAAAATTAATTGACAAATTAATTGACGACACTTATTTACACAACTATACAAGCTATAATGGACCGCGGGTAATCATTAAAACACAAAAAACAAACTAAACATCACCTCAGGAAACACAAAGTTTGACAGAAAATCAGAATCAAACCAAACTAATCATGAAAACAAATAGAATTCACAAGAGAATAAAATAAAAGGGCAGAAATTACCTTGGGGATTTGAAATCAAAACTGACCCAGGCTCGAACTTGGAATCGACCATTTTTGGGGTCGAATGGACTTTAGTCGAAGTGTTCTCACCTGAGAACACCTCGGTAAAAGTTTATTAGACCCCGAGCTTTTGTTGATTTGGACAGACCCCTGTGGATTCGATTTTTAGGGTTCTTGAGCTCAGATTTGTGGTTCGAAGAGTTCTACCTAGATTCAAACGAAACCAGCATTGATTAGGGTATGAGGGATGTCAGGGGAGTGGCTGGTGTGAATTTGGGACTCATTAGGTGATTTAGGGTTTTGGCTCGAATCTTTGATCGAAGATTCGAGAACCCTGGAGATGATTCGAAGTTAAGTAACCAGGGATTTGTGTTCAGGGTGGTTTGTAGGTTCAGTGGTGTTGTTTTGGCGGCCATCGGAGTCTAGGTGGCCGGGTTTATGGTGGGGGAATCCTAAGGCGGCTAGGGTTTGAGAGGGGGTTCTGGGGACAAAGATGAACAGTGGGCGAGGGGGGGTTTGGTTTGGGTTGGGGCGTGGGGTGATGGATTGGGTCTTATATACGGGGTGGGAGGTTTAGTCCTGGCCGTTGGATCAATTAAGATTAGTGGCCAGGATTAAGTGAACTAAAGAAATACGACGTCGTTTGGTTTGAGCCAGGGGTCGGTCGGAATCCAAGCAGCGGGTCGGGTTCAGGGAATGGGTAAGGAAGATGAGATCCTGGCCGTTGGATTGATTTAATCCAACGGCTCTAATTAAAAGGAACAAAACGACGCCGTTTGAGGCGTCAGGAAGATTGACCAAATTGGACCAGGCATGGGGCTGTTTTGGGCCTGAATTTGGGTCCACCTAGGGTGGCCCAATCCCTATTTTCCTTTGTTTCAACCATTTTCTTTCTTTTCTTATAATTATCAACACTTAAACAAAAATCCTAAATAATTTATACAATCAAAATTACACATATATTATCTAATACCTATAATTAAAACTAAAATCACAAAATGCACAGAAACACACATGCATATTTTCGTGAATTTCTTTTAACCAAATTATGGTTAATTAATTCCTAAATGTACCATTAATTCCTAAATGCATGCCACGCGTATTTTTGTATTTTCAACTATAGCAAGGTGAGCATTTACGGACAGAACAATTATCAAAATGTCACGCAAATTCTCAAAAATTGTACCCGAATGGATTTTGTTTTATTTTTTGATTTCTTTTGGAGTAATTTCCGTGAAGCAAAAATCACGTGCTCACAGCTGCCCCTCTTTGTCCGAAAGCACAAAGAGCTTTTGCGCAAAGATAACGTGAGCGGATACGAGTGATTTTTGCCATGTTGGATTACTCCTTGTGAAGCATTTTTTGAAAAAAGATTTAACCGAACCTTTGCTTCAAAGGTCTCCTACATATCCCTGGCTAAAAAGGAATCATGTTAATGTAGTTCGGAAAGTTTTGGTAGCTGGGACTACCATGTGACTGTAATGTTTGCTGCTACTGCTATTGTATGCTGTTACTGCTGCTCTATCGGTCTCCTTATTACACCGTGCCAAAAAGAAAACAAGATGCTAGACTAGACTACGGATCACAAGATCTTATCTATCTTCAAACTTGTTCTTGCTGTCTTGCTTTCTGGTCGGCCTTCCGGTGCTTCTCTTTTCTGACAATTGCTGGTGATTACACTGGCCTTTTGCTTTTCCGAACACCAGTGTTTATCATTTTGTTCTGTCCGCTGAGGATGCGGCTTTCTTCATTCTGCTGGGGATTTTTGTTGTAACCTTCTGCCTTCCGGTGGGTCTTGAAAGATATTCCTCTGTTCTACAGGCGGGCTCCTGACTTCTTCATTTTTCAACATACAACAACCTCCATTCTACAGGCGGGCTCCTGACTTCATCATTTTTCAACATATAGCAACCTTCGTTCTACAGGCGGGCTCCTGACTTCATCATCTTGAATTTAACAACCTCCGTTCTACAGGCGGGCTCCTGACTTCATCAATTTTCTCAAAATATAATTCAACCTCAATTCTCCAGGCGGGTTCCTGACTTCCTCAACTTCTTAAATTTTATCGCCTCCATTCTCCAGGCGGGCTCCTGACTTCCTCAACTTCTTAAAATAAATCACCTCCATTCTCCAGGCGGGTTCCTGACTTCTACAACTTCTTAAAATAAATCACCTCCATTCTCCAGGCGGGTTCCTGACTTCTTCAACTTCTTAAAATAAAACACCTCCATTCTCCAGGCGGGCTCCTGACTTCTTCAACTTCTTAAAATAAATCATCTCCATTCTCCAGGCGGGCTCCTGACTTCTTCAACTTCTTAAAATAAAACACCTCCATTCTCCAGGCGGGCTCCTGACTTCTTCAACTTCTTAAATTTTATCGCCTTCATTCTCCAGGCGGGCTCCTAACTTCTTCAACTTCTTAAATTTTATCGCCTTCATTCTCCAGGCGGGCTCCTGAGTTTCTGAACTTCTTAAAATAAATCACCTCCATTCTACAGGCGGGCTCCTGACTTCTACCACTTCTTAAAATAAATCACCTCCATTCTCCAGGCGGGCTCCTGACTTCTTCAACTTCTTAAATTTTATCGCCTCCATTCTCCAGGCAGGCTCCTGACTTCCTCAACTTCTTAAAATAAATCACCTCCATTCTCCAGGCGGGCTCCTGACTTCTACAACTTCTTAAAATAAATCACCTCCATTCTCCAGGCGGGCTCCTGACTTCTTCAACTTCTTAAAATAAAACACCTCCATTCTCCAGGCGGGCTCCTGACTTCTTCAACTTCTTAAAATAAAACACCTCAATTCTTCAGGCGGGCTCCTGACTTCTTCAAGTTCTTAAATTTTATCGCCTCCATTATCCAGAGGGGCTCCTGACTTCCTCAACTTCTTAAAATAAATCACCTCCATTCTATAGGCGGGCTCCTGACTTCTACAACTTCTTAAAATAAAACACCTCCATTCTCCAGGCGGGCTCCTGACTTCTTCAACTTCTTAAATTTTATCGTCTCCATTCTCCAGGCGGGCTCCTGACTTCTTCAACTTCTTAAATTTTAACGCCTTCATTCTCCAGGCGGGCTCCTGAGTTTCTTAACTTCTTAAAATAAATCACCTCCATTCTACAGGCGGGCTCCTGACTTGTACCACTTCTTAAAATAAATCACCTCCATTCTCCAGGCGGGCTCCTGACTTCTTCAACTTCTTAAATTTTATCGCCTCCATTCTCCAGGAGGGCTCCTGACTTCCTCAACTTCTTAAAATAAATCACCTCCATTCTCCAGGCGGGTTCCTGACTTCTACAACTTCTTAAAATAAATCACCTCCATTCTCCAGGCGGGTTCCTGACTTCTTCAACTTCTTAAAATAAAACACCTCCATTCTCCAGGCGGGCTCCTGACTTCTTCAACTTCTTAAAATAAATCATCTCCATTCTCCAGGCGGGCTCCTGACTTCTTCAACTTCTTAAAATAAAACACCTCCATTCTCCAGGCGGGCTCCTGACTTCTTCAACTTCTTAAATTTTATGGCCTCCATTCTCCAGGCGGGCTCCTGACTTCCTCAACTTCTTAAAATAAAACACCTCCATTCTCCAGGCGGGCTCCTGACTTCTTCAACTTCTTAAAATAAAACACCTCCATTCTCCAGGCGGGCTCCTGACTTCTTCAACTTCTTAAAATAAAACACCTCCATTCTCCAGGCGGGCTCCTGACTTCTTCAACTTCTTAAATTTTATCGCCTCCATTCTCCATGCGGGCTTCTGACTTCCTCAACTTCTTAAAATAAATCATCTCCATTCTCCAGGCGGGCTCCTGACTTCCTCAACTTCTTAAAATAAATCACCTCCATTCTCCAGGCGGGCTCCTGACTTCTTTAACTTCTTAAAATTAATCACCTCCATTCTCCAGGCGGGCTCCTGACTTCTTCAACTTCTTAAAATAAAACACCTCCATTCTCCAGGCGGGCTCCTGACTTCTTCAACTTCTTAAAATAAAACACCTCCATTCTCCAGGCGGGCTCCTGACTTCTTCAACTTCTTAAATTTTATCGCCTCCATTCTCCAGGCGGGCTCCTGACTTCCTCAACTTCTTAAAATAAAACACCTCCATTCTCCAGGCGGGCTCCTGACTTCTTCAACTTCTTAAAATAAAACACCTCCATTCTCCAGGCGGGCTCCTGACTTCTTCAACTTCTTAAAATAAAACACCTCCATTCTCCAGGCGGGCTCCTGACTTCTTCAACTTCTTAAATTTTATCGCCTCCATTCTCCAGGAGGGCTCCTGACTTCCTCAACTTCTTAAAATAAATCACCTCCATTCTCCAGGCGGGCTCCTTACTTCTTCAACTTCTTAAAATAAATCACCTCCATTCTCTAGGCGGGCTCCTGACTTCTTCAACTTCTTAAAATAAAACACCTCCATTCTCCAGGCGGGCTCCTGACTTCTTCAACTTCTTAAAATAAATCACTTCCATTCTCTAGGCGGGCTCCTGACTTCCTCAACTTCTTAAAATAAAACACCTCCATTCTCCAGGCGGGCTCCTGACTTCTTCAACTTCTTAAATTTTATCGCCTTCATTCTCCAGGTGGGCTCCTGAGTTTCTTAACTTCTTAAAATAAATCACCTCCATTCTACAGGCGGGCTCCTGACTTCTACCACTTCTTAAAATAAATCACCTCCATTCTCCAGGCGGGCTCCTGACTTCTTCAACTTCTTAAATTTTATCGCCTCCATTCTCCAGGCGGGCTCCTGACTTCCTCAACTTCTTAAAATAAATCACCTCCATTCTCCAGGCGGGCTCCTGACTTCTACAACTTCTTAAAATAAATCACCTCCATTCTCCAGGCGGGCTCCTGACTTCTTCAACTTCTTAAAATAAAACACCTCCATTCTCCAGGCGGGTTCCTGACTTCTTCAACTTCTTAAAATAAAACACCTCCATTCTCCAGGCGGGCTCCTGACTTCTTTAACTTCTTAAAATAAAACACCTCAATTCTCCAGGCAGGCTCCTGACTTCTTCAAGTTCTTAAATTTTATCGCCTCCATTCTCCAGGGGGGCTCCTGACTTCCTCAACTTCTTAAAATAAATCACCTCCATTCTATAGGTGGGCTCCTGACTTCTGCAACTTCTTAAAATAAAACACCTCCATTCTCCAGGCGGGCTCCTGACTTCTTCAACTTCTTAAAATAAAACACCTCCATTCTCCAGGCGGGCTCCTGACTTCTTCAACTTCTTAAAATAAAACACCTCCATTCTCCAGGCGGGCTCCTGACTTCTTCAACTTCTTAAAATAAAACACCTCCATTCTCCAGGCGGGCTCCTGACTTCTTCAACTTCTTAAATTTTATCGCCTCCATTCTCCAGGCGGGCTTCTGACTTCCTCAACTTCTTAAAATAAATCATCTCCATTCTCCAGGCGGGCTCCTGACTTCCTCAACTTCTTAAAATAAATCACCTCCATTCTCCAGGCGGGCTCCTGACTTCTTCAACTTCTTAAAATAAATCACCTCCATTCTCCAGGCGGGCTCTTGACTTCTTCAACTTCTTAAAAGAAAACACCTCCATTCTCCAGGCGGGCTCCTGACTTCTTCAACTTCTTAAATTTTATCGCCTTCATTCTCCAGGCGGGCTCCTGAGTTTCTGAACTTCTTAAAATAAATCACCTCCATTCTATAGGCGGGCTCCTGACTTCTACCACTTCTTAAAATAAATCACCTCCATTCTCCAGGCGGGCTCCTGACTTCTTCAACTTCTTAAATTTTATCGCCTCCATTCTCCAGGCGGGCTCCTGACTTCCTCAACTTCTTAAAATAAATCACCTCCATTCTCCAGGCGGGCTCCTGACTTCTACAACTTCTTAAAATAAATCACCTCCATTCTCCAGGCGGGCTCCTGACTTCTTCAACTTCTTAAAATAAAACACCTCCATTCTCCAGGCGGGCTCCTGACTTCTTCAACTTCTTAAAATAAAACACCTCAATTCTTCAGGCGGGCTCCTGACTTCTTCAAGTTCTTAAATTTTATCGCCTCCATTCTCCAGGGGGGCTCCTGACTTCCTCAACTTCTTAAAATAAATCACCTCCATTCTATAGGTGGGCTCCTGACTTCTACAACTTCTAAAAATAAAACACCTCCATTCTCCAGGCGGGCTCCTGACTTCTTCAACTTCTTAAAATAAAACACCTCCGTTCTCCAGGCGGGCTCCTGACTTCTTCAACTTCTTAAAATAAAACACCTCCATTCTCCAGGCGGGCTCCTGACTTCTTCAACTTCTTAAATTTTATCGCCTCCATTCTCCAGGCGGGCTCCTGACTTCCTCAACTTCTTAAAATAAAACACCTCCATTCTCCAGGCGGGCTCCTGACTTCTTCAACTTCTTAAAATAAAACACCTCCATTCTCCAGGCGGGCTCCTGACTTCTTCAACTTCTTAAAATAAAACACCTCCATTCTCCAGGCGGGCTCCTGACTTCTTCAACTTCTTAAATTTTATCGCCTCCATTCTCCAGGAGGGCTCCTGACTTCCTCAACTTCTTAAAATAAATCACCTCCATTCTCCAGGCGGGCTCCTGACTTCTTCAACTTCTTAAAATAAATCACCTCCATTCTCTAGGCGGGCTCCTGACTTCTTCAACTTCTTAAAATAAAACACCTCCATTCTCCAGGCGGGCTCCTGACTTCTTCAACTTCTTAAATTTTATCGCCTTCATTCTCCAGGCGGGCTCCTGAGTTTCTTAACTTCTTAAAATAAATCACCTCCATTCTACAGGCGGGCTCCTGACTTCTACCACTTCTTAAAATAAATCACCTCCATTCTCCAGGCGGGCTCCTGACTTCTTCAACTTCTTAAATTTTATCGCCTCCATTCTCCAGGCGGGCTCCTGACTTCCTCAACTTCTTAAAATAAATCACCTCCATTCTCCAGGCGGGCTCCTGACTTCTACAACTTCTTAAAATAAATCACCTCCATTCTCCAGGCGGGCTCCTGACTTCTTCAACTTCTTAAAATAAAACACCTCCATTCTCCAGGCGGGTTCCTGACTTCTTCAACTTCTTAAAATAAAACACCTCCATTCTCCAGGCGGGCTCCTGACTTCTTCAACTTCTTAAAATAAAACACCTCAATTCTCCAGGCAGGCTCCTGACTTCTTCAAGTTCTTAAATTTTATCGCCTCCATTCTCCAGGGGGCTCCTGACTTCCTCAACTTCTTAAAATAAATCACCTCCATTCTATATGTGGGCTCCTGACTTCTGCAACTTCTTAAAATAAAACACCTCCATTCTCCAGGAGGGCTCCTGACTTCCTCAACTTCTTAAAATAAATCACCTCCATTCTCCAGGCGGGCTCCTGACTTCTTCAACTTCTTAAAATAAAACACCTCCATTCTCCAGGCGGGCTCCTGACTTCTTCAACTTCTTAAATTTTATCGCCTTCATTCTCCAGGCGGGCTCCTGAGTTTCTTAACTTCTTAAAATAAATCACCTCCATTCTACAGGCGGGCTCCTGACTTCTACCACTTCTTAAAATAAATCACCTCCATTCTCCAGGCGGGCTCCTGACTTCCTCAACTTCTTAAAATAAATCACCTCCATTCTCCAGGCGGGCTCCTGACTTCTTCAACTTCTTAAAATAAATCACCTCCATTCTCTAGGCGGGCTCCTGACTTCTTCAACTTCTTAAAATAAAACACCTCCATTCTCCAGGCGGGCTCCTGACTTCTTCAACTTCTTAAATTTTATCGCCTTCATTCTCCAGGCGGGCTCCTGAGTTTCTTAACTTCTTAAAATAAATCACCTCCATTCTACAGGCGGGCTCCTGACTTCTACCACTTCTTAAAATAAATCACCTCCATTCTCCAGGCGGGCTCCTGACTTCTTCAACTTCTTAAATTTTATCGCCTCCATTCTCCAGGAGGGTTCCTGACTTCCTCAACTTCTTAAAATAAATCACCTCCATTCTCCAGGCGGGCTCCTGACTTCTACAACTTCTTAAAATAAATCACCTCCATTCTCCAGGCGGGCTCCTGACTTCTTCAACTTCTTAAAATAAAACACCTCCATTCTCCAGGCGGGTTCCTGACTTCTTCAACTTCTTAAAATAAAACACCTCCATTCTCCAGGCGGGCTCCTGACTTCTTCAACTTCTTAAAATAAAACACCTCAATTCTCCAGGCAGGCTCCTGACTTCTTCAAGTTCTTAAATTTTATCGCCTCCATTCTCCAGGGGGCTCCTGACTTCCTCAACTTCTTAAAATAAATCACCTCCATTCTATAGGTGGGCTCCTGACTTCTGCAACTTCTTAAAATAAAACACCTCCAATCTCCAGGAGGGCTCCTGACTTCCTCAACTTCTTAAAATAAATCACCTCCATTCTCCAGGCGGGCTCCTGACTTCTTCAACTTCTTAAAATAAATCACCTCCATTCTCTAGGCGGGCTCCTGACTTCTTCAACTTCTTAAAATAAAACACCTCCATTCTCCAGGCGGGCTCCTGACTTCTTCAACTTCTTAAATTTTATCGCCTTCATTCTCCAGGCGGGCTCCTGAGTTTCTTAACTTCTTAAAATAAATCACCTCCATTCTACAGGCGGGCTCCTGACTTCTACCACTTCTTAAAATAAATCACCTCCATTCTCCAGGCGGGCTCCTGACTTCTTCAACTTCTTAAATTTTATCGCCTCCATTCTCCAGGCGGGCTCCTGACTTCCTCAACTTCTTAAAATAAATCACCTCCATTCTCCAGGCGGGCTCCTGACTTCTACAACTTCTTAAAATAAATCACCTCCATTCTCCAGGCGGGCTCCTGACTTCTTCAACTTCTTAAAATAAAACACCTCCATTCTCCAGGCGGGTTCCTGACTTCTTCAACTTCTTAAAATAAAACACCTCCATTCTCCAGGCGGGCTCCTGACTTCTTCAACTTCTTAAAATAAAACACCTCAATTCTCCAGGCAGGCTCCTGACTTCTTCAAGTTCTTAAATTTTATCGCCTCCATTCTCCAGGGGGCTCCTGACTTCCTCAACTTCTTAAAATAAATCACCTCCATTCTATAGGTGGGCTCCTGACTTCTGCAACTTCTTAAAATAAAACACCTCCATTCTCCAGGAGGGCTCCTGACTTCCTCAACTTCTTAAAATAAATCACCTCCATTCTCCAGGCGGGCTCCTGACTTCTTCAACTTCTTAAAATAAATCACCTCCATTCTCTAGGCGGGCTCCTGACTTCTTCAACTTCTTAAAATAAAACACCTCCATTCTCCAGGCGGGCTCCTGACTTCTTCAACTTCTTAAATTTTATCGCCTTCATTATCCAGGCGGGCTCCTGAGTTTCTTAACTTCTTAAAATAAATCACCTCCATTCTACAGGCGGGCTCCTGACTTCTACCACTTCTTAAAATAAATCACCTCCATTCTCCAGGCGGGCTCCTGACTTCCTCAACTTCTTAAAATAAATCACCTCCATTCTCCAGGCGGGCTCCTGACTTCTTCAACTTCTTAAAATAAATCACCTCCATTCTCTAGGCGGGCTCCTGACTTCTTCAACTTCTTAAAATAAAACACCTCCATTCTCCAGGCGGGCTCCTGACTTCTTCAACTTCTTAAATTTTATCGCCTTCATTCTCCAGGCGGGCTCCTGAGTTTCTTAACTTCTTAAAATAAATCACCTCCATTCTACAGGCGGGCTCCTGACTTCTACCACTTCTTAAAATAAATCACCTCCATTCTCCAGGCGGGCTCCTGACTTCTTCAACTTCTTAAATTTTATCGCCTCCATTCTCCAGGAGGGTTCCTGACTTCCTCAACTTCTTAAAATAAATCACCTCCATTCTCCAGGCGAGCTCCTGACTTCTACAACTTCTTAAAATAAATCACCTCCATTCTCCAGGCGGGCTCCTGACTTCTTCAACTTCTTAAAATAAAACACCTCCATTCTCCAGGCGGGTTCCTGACTTCTTCAACTTCTTAAAATAAAACACCTCCATTCTCCAGGCGGGCTCCTGACTTCTTCAACTTCTTAAAATAAAACACCTCAATTCTCCAGGCAGGCTCCTGACTTCTTCAAGTTCTTAAATTTTATCGCCTCCATTCTCCAGGGGGCTCCTGACTTCCTCAACTTCTTAAAATAAATCACCTCCATTCTATAGGTGGGCTCCTGACTTCTGCAACTTCTTAAAATAAAACACCTCCATTCTCCAGGAGGGCTCCTGACTTCCTCAACTTCTTAAAATAAATCACCTCCATTCTCCAGGCGGGCTCCTGACTTCTTCAACTTCTTAAAATAAATCACCTCCATTCTCTAGGCGGGCTCCTGACTTCTTCAACTTCTTAAAATAAAACACCTCCATTCTCCAGGCGGGCTCCTGACTTCTTCAACTTCTTAAATTTTATCGCCTTCATTCTCCAGGCGGGCTCCTGAGTTTCTTAACTTCTTAAAATAAATCACCTCCATTCTACAGGCGGGCTCCTGACTTCTACCACTTCTTAAAATAAATCACCTCCATTCTCCAGGCGGGCTCCTGACTTCTTCAACTTCTTAAATTTTATCGCCTCCATTCTCCAGGCGGGCTCCTGACTTCCTCAACTTCTTAAAATAAATCACCTCCATTCTCCAGGCGGGCTCCTGACTTCTACAACTTCTTAAAATAAATCACCTCCATTCTCCAGGCGGGCTCCTGACTTCTTCAACTTCTTAAAATAAAACACCTCCATTCTCCAGGCGGGTTCCTGACTTCTTCAACTTCTTAAAATAAAACACCTCCATTCTCCAGGCGGGCTCCTGACTTCTTCAACTTCTTAAAATAAAACACCTCAATTCTCCAGGCAGGCTCCTGACTTCTTCAAGTTCTTAAATTTTATCGCCTCCATTCTCCAGGGGGCTCCTGACTTCCTCAACTTCTTAAAATAAATCACCTCCATTCTATAGGTGGGCTCCTGACTTCTGCAACTTCTTAAAATAAAACACCTCCATTCTCCAGGAGGGCTCCTGACTTCCTCAACTTCTTAAAATAAATCACCTCCATTCTCCAGGCGGGCTCCTGACTTCTTCAACTTCTTAAAATAAATCACCTCCATTCTCTAGGCGGGCTCCTGACTTCTTCAACTTCTTAAAATAAAACACCTCCATTCTCCAGGCGGGCTCCTGACTTCTTCAACTTCTTAAATTTTATCGCCTTCATTATCCAGGCGGGCTCCTGAGTTTCTTAACTTCTTAAAATAAATCACCTCCATTCTACAGGCGGGCTCCTGACTTCTACCACTTCTTAAAATAAATCACCTCCATTCTCCAGGCGGGCTCCTGACTTCCTCAACTTCTTAAAATAAATCACCTCCATTCTCCAGGCGGGCTCCTGACTTCTTCAACTTCTTAAAATAAATCACCTCCATTCTCTAGGCGGGCTCCTGACTTCTTCAACTTCTTAAAATAAAACACCTCCATTCTCCAGGCGGGCTCCTGACTTCTTCAACTTCTTAAATTTTATCGCCTTCATTCTCCAGGCGGGCTCCTGAGTTTCTTAACTTCTTAAAATAAATCACCTCCATTCTACAGGCGGGCTCCTGACTTCTACCACTTCTTAAAATAAATCACCTCCATTCTCCAGGCGGGCTCCTGACTTCTTCAACTTCTTAAATTTTATCGCCTCCATTCTCCAGGAGGGTTCCTGACTTCCTCAACTTCTTAAAATAAATCACCTCCATTCTCCAGGCGAGCTCCTGACTTCTACAACTTCTTAAAATAAATCACCTCCATTCTCCAGGCGGGCTCCTGACTTCTTCAACTTCTTAAAATAAAACACCTCCATTCTCCAGGCGGGTTCCTGACTTCTTCAACTTCTTAAAATAAAACACCTCCATTCTCCAGGCGGGCTCCTGACTTCTTCAACTTCTTAAAATAAAACACCTCAATTCTCCAGGCAGGCTCCTGACTTCTTCAAGTTCTTAAATTTTATCGCCTCCATTCTCCAGGGGGCTCCTGACTTCCTCAACTTCTTAAAATAAATCACCTCCATTCTATAGGTGGGCTCCTGACTTCTGCAACTTCTTAAAATAAAACACCTCCATTCTCCAGGAGGGCTCCTGACTTCCTCAACTTCTTAAAATAAATCACCTCCATTCTCCAGGCGGGCTCCTGACTTCTTCAACTTCTTAAAATAAATCACCTCCATTCTCTAGGCGGGCTCCTGACTTCTTCAACTTCTTAAAATAAAACACCTCCATTCTCCAGGCGGGCTCCTGACTTCTTCAACTTCTTAAATTTTATCGCCTTCATTCTCCAGGCGGGCTCCTGAGTTTCTTAACTTCTTAAAATAAATCACCTCCATTCTACAGGCGGGCTCCTGACTTCTACCACTTCTTAAAATAAATCACCTCCATTCTCCAGGCGGGCTCCTGACTTCTTCAACTTCTTAAATTTTATCGCCTCCATTCTCCAGGCGGGCTCCTGACTTCCTCAACTTCTTAAAATAAATCACCTCCATTCTCCAGGCGGGCTCCTGACTTCTACAACTTCTTAAAATAAATCACCTCCATTCTCCAGGCGGGCTCCTGACTTCTTCAACTTCTTAAAATAAAACACCTCCATTCTCCAGGCGGGTTCCTGACTTCTTCAACTTCTTAAAATAAAACACCTCCATTCTCCAGGCGGGCTCCTGACTTCTTCAACTTCTTAAAATAAAACACCTCAATTCTCCAGGCAGGCTCCTGACTTCTTCAAGTTCTTAAATTTTATCGCCTCCATTCTCCAGGGGGGCTCCTGACTTCCTCAACTTCTTAAAATAAATCACCTCCATTCTATAGGTGGGCTCCTGACTTCTGCAACTTCTTAAAATAAAACACCTCCATTCTCCAGGCGGGCTCCTGACTTCTTCAACTTCTTAAAATAAAACACCTCCATTCTCCAGGCGGGCTCCTGACTTCTTCAACTTCTTAAAATAAAACACCTCCATTCTCCAGGCGGGCTCCTGACTTCTTCAACTTCTTAAAATAAAACACCTCCATTCTCCAGGCGGGCTCCTGACTTCTTCAACTTCTTAAATTTTATCGCCTCCATTCTCCAGGCGGGTTTCTGACTTCCTCAACTTCTTAAAATAAATCATCTCCATTCTCCAGGCGGGCTCCTGACTTCCTCAACTTCTTAAAATAAATCACCTCCATTCTCCAGGCGGGCTCCTGACTTCTTCAACTTCTTAAAATAAATCACCTCCATTCTCCAGGCGGGCTCTTGACTTCTTCAACTTCTTAAAAGAAAACACCTCCATTCTCTAGGCGGGCTCCTGACTTCTTCAACTTCTTAAATTTTATCGCCTTCATTCTCCAGGCGGGCTCCTGAGTTTCTGAACTTCTTAAAATAAATCACCTCCATTCTATAGGCGGGCTCCTGACTTCTACCACTTCTTAAAATAAATCACCTCCATTCTCCAGGCGGGCTCCTGACTTCTTCAACTTCTTAAATTTTATCGCCTCCATTCTCCAGGCGGGCTCCTGACTTCCTCAACTTCTTAAAATAAATCACCTCCATTCTCTAGGCGGGCTCCTGACTTCTACAACTTCTTAAAATAAATCACCTCCATTCTCCAGGCGGGCTCCTGACTTCTTCAACTTCTTAAAATAAAACACATCCATTCTCCAGGCGGGCTCCTGACTTCTTCAACTTCTTAAAATAAAACACCTCAATTCTTCAGGCGGGCTCCTGACTTCTTCAAGTTCTTAAATTTTATCGCCTCCATTCTCCAGGGGGGCTCCTGACTTCCTCAACTTCTTAAAATAAATCACCTCCATTCTATAGGTGGGCTCCTGACTTCTTCAACTTCTTAAAATAAAACACCTCCATTCTCCAGGCGGGCTCCTGACTTCTTCAACTTCTTAAAATAAAACACCTCCATTCTCCAGGCGGGCTCCTGACTTCTTCAACTTCTTAAAATAAAACACCTCCATTCTCCAGGCGGGCTCCTGACTTCTTCAACTTCTTAAATTTTATCGCCTCCATTCTCCAGGCGGGCTCCTGACTTCCTCAACTTCTTAAAATAAAACACCTCCATTCTCCAGGCGGGCTCCTGACTTCTTCAACTTCTTAAAATAAAACACCTCCATTCTCCAGGCGGGCTCCTGACTTCTTCAACTTCTTAAAATAAAACACCTCCATTCTCCAGGCGGGCTCCTGACTTCTTCAACTTCTTAAATTTTATCGCCTCCATTCTCCAGGAGGGCTCCTGACTTCCTCAACTTCTTAAAATAAATCACCTCCATTCTCCAGGCGGGCTCCTGACTTCTTCAACTTCTTAAAATAAATCACCTCCATTCTCTAGGCGGGCTCCTGACTTCTTCAACTTCTTAAAATAAAACACCTCCATTCTCCAGGCGGGCTCCTGACTTCTTCAACTTCTTAAATTTTATCGCCTTCATTCTCCAGGCGGGCTCCTGAGTTTCTTAACTTCTTAAAATAAATCACCTCCATTCTACAGGCGGGCTCCTGACTTCTACCACTTCTTAAAATAAATCACCTCCATTCTCCAGGCGGGCTCCTGACTTCTTCAACTTCTTAAATTTTATCGCCTCCATTCTACAGGCGGGCTCCTGACTTCCTCAACTTCTTAAAATAAATCACCTCCATTCTCCAGGCGGGCTCCTGACTTCTACAACTTCTTAAAATAAATCACCTCCATTCTCCAGGCGGGCTCCTGACTTCTTCAACTTCTTAAAATAAAACACCTCCATTCTCCAGGCGGGTTCCTGACTTCTTCAACTTCTTAAAATAAAACACCTCCATTTTCCAGGCGGGCTCCTGACTTCTTCAACTTCTTAAAATAAAACACCTCAATTCTCCAGGCAGGCTCCTGACTTCTTCAAGTTCTTAAATTTTATCGCCTCCATTCTCCAGGGGGCTCCTGACTTCCTCAACTTCTTAAAATAAATCACCTCCATTCTATAGGTGGGCTCCTGACTTCTGCAACTTCTTAAAATAAAACACCTCCATTCTCCAGGCGGGCTCCTGACTTCTTCAACTTCTTAAAATAAAACACCTCCATTCTCCAGGCGGGCTCCTGACTTCTTCAACTTCTTAAAATAAAACACCTCCATTCTCCAGGCGGGCTCCTGACTTCTTCAACTTCTTAAATTTTATCGCCTCCATTCTCCAGGAGGGCTCCTGACTTCTTCAACTTCTTAAATTTTATCGCCTTCATTCTCCAGGCGGGCTCCTGAGTTTCTTAACTTCTTAAAATAAATCACCTCCATTCTACAGGCGGGCTCCTGACTTCTACCACTTCTTAAAATAAATCACCTCCATTCTCCAGGCGGGCTCCTGACTTCTTCAACTTCTTAAATTTTATCGCCTCCATTCTCCAGGCGGGCTCCTGACTTCCTCAACTTCTTAAAATAAATCACCTCCATTCTCCAGGCGGGCTCCTGACTTCTACAACTTCTTAAAATAAATCACCTCCATTCTCCAGGCGGGCTCCTGACTTCTTCAACTTCTTAAAATAAAACACCTCCATTCTCCAGGCGGGTTCCTGACTTCTTCAACTTCTTAAAATAAAACACCTCCATTCTCCAGGCGGGCTCCTGACTTCTTCAACTTCTTAAAATAAAACACCTCAATTCTCCAGGCAGGCTCCTGACTTCTTCAAGTTCTTAAATTTTATCGCCTCCATTCTCCAGGGGGCTCCTGACTTCCTCAACTTCTTAAAATAAATCACCTCCATTCTATAGGTGGGCTCCTGACTTCTGCAACTTCTTAAAATAAAACACATCCATTCTCCAGGCGGGCTCCTGACTTCTTCAACTTCTTAAAATAAAACACCTCCATTCTCCAGGCGGGCTCCTGACTTCTTCAACTTCTTAAAATAAAACACCTCCATTCTCCAGGCGGGCTCCTGACTTCTTCAACTTCTTAAATTTTATCGTCTCCATTCTCCAGGCGGGCTCCTGACTTCCTCAACTTCTTAAGATAAATCACCTCCATTCTCCAGGCGGGCTCATGACTTCTTCAACTTCTTAAAATAAAACAGCCTCCATTCTCCAGGCGAGCTCCTGACTTCACCAATTTCTTATTAAGAGAAAATTTTCGTAATGAGAGAAAATTTTCCTGCCCCAGTTTGATAATCTACTTTGTGACTCTATCTTCCTGCGGTCAATAATATTTCTTCTCCCTGTTTCAAATCAAAGATAAATTTGTTAGTTTAACATGGGGCGAGTGGTCGTGCCCTTCTGCTGAGGATGGTTTTTCCCTTTTCTTTTCCTTGCATTGCTATAAAACTTGCTGGGGGGGGGGAATATTGATTGCTGTTGCTGATATTCCCGCTGGAGAAGGTTGTCGGAGTTGTCTCTGTATCTTGCAAATCTGCTGCGGATCATCTTGGAATTTGATCCATAACTTCCTTTGGAAATTTGGGCCTTTTAGGATCTAGACCCATTCATCATTTGGTCTTGTGACAAACTTCTTTTCGTTTTGTCGCCTTATCTTTGGCTTGTCCTTTTCGCATTTCGCCTTGCACCATTTTGGCAACTGGTAGTAGACTCTGAAAATCCTTTTCAAAAAATAAATTGTTGGGGGAAATAAAATCCAAAAATGAAAGAGTGATAATTTTAAAGATAGAAAAAGAAGTCTTTCTGAATAAACGTTGGGGAAAAAGAAAAGAAAAGAACTTATCTGAATGATATAACCAATCCCAACGATCATGTCGTGCATTTCGGATCGATCAACCCAGTCTATTTGTATCAACCGATTTTTCGGATGGTCTCATCTTGCTGGGGATAAATGAATATTCGACTTTTGCCAAAGGCGGACCCTTTCCGCCAATCTTGCCTTGTCGCCTCATAGTGCCCTTCGAGGGGTTTTTACTAATAAGACTCTCTCATTTCTCTCAACTCCCATCGCCTCATGGTGCCTGTGAAGATTTTCACCAATAAGACTCTCTCATTTTATTTTATTTTCAGCTGGGGATTGGACCGTGTTGATACGACGCTCTTTGTTGGGGATTCTTTTGGCTATCAATTCGTTTCCAGTTTATGATCCTCCTCTCCGCTGGGGATCAGAGTGTTGTTCCCAATTTCCACGTGCATGAATTTGGCACTTTCTCGAATACTGATCGGGAGGTCTTTTTTGGACATCAAATATGGTTTATATGGCTAAAAAAAAGAAAAAGAGGCATCAAAAAGGCTCAAAATAATTTTGATGGGTAAAACATTACAACTCTTGGAATCAAACTTCCTTTCCCAAAATTATAAACACCACTTCTGCCCCAGTGTTCTTGCTTGGGGATTTTTTTATTTTTGTTACACTATGACCGAGCCGTGAGGCGCCTACGTATCCTTCTTTGAGGAATCAGGTCAAACGTAGTTCCCACCTTCTTTGTTTTTTTTTTCTTTTTTTCTTGTGATTTTTCTTTTGTCTTTATCATTGTTTTTCTCTCTTTTTATCCTTTATTTTAATTACTGATTCCAAAAGAGGGATATGAAAGAATAAATGAGGCTCAAAAGGGTAAGCAAAGGTTAAAGTGTTTTGATCGAATAAAGAATTGCCTCCGTAATTTCATTCTCCGATAAATGCCAATCCACAAACAAATGTCAATTACAATCAAAAGGGATCACACATAATATCTCTTAAATGCGTCGGAATTGATAGCCATGTCGACGTATTTTCCTTCGATATCTGTTAACATAGAGCGCCATTGGACAATACTCTGGTTACAATGAATGGTCCTTGCCAATTCGGGGCGAACTTGCCCTTTGCTTCCGTTTGGTGAGGCAGGATTCGTTTCAACACTTGTTGCCCCACTTCAAATTTTCTGGGGCGCACCCTCTTGTTGTAGGCTCTTGCCATTCTCCTTTGATATAACTGGCCATGACACACAACTGCCAATCTCTTCTCATCAATTAAGCTCAACTGTTCCAAACGAGTTTTGACCCACTCATCATCATCAATCTCAGCCTCGATGACAATCCGAAGGGATGGAATTTCCACTTCCGCAGGTATCACTACTTTAGTTCCATACACCAACAAATAAGGGGTTGCACCTACTGAAGTCCGGACGGTAGTGCGATAACCCAGCAATGCAAATGGTAATTTTTCATGCCATTGTCTGGATCCTTCTACCATCTTCCTCAGTATCTTCTTGATGTTCTTGTTGGCTGCTTCAACAGCTCCATTCGCCTTGGGACGATAAGGTGTGGAATTACGGTGTGTAATCTTAAACTGTTCGCATACTTCTCTCATCAAACTGCTGTTAAGATTAGCACCATTGTCCGTGATTATCACTTTCGGGATCCCAAATCTACAGATGATATGGGAATGGACAAAATCCACCATTGCCTTTTTGGTTACAGACTTGAAAGTTTTGGCTTCAACCTACTTAGTAAAATAATCAATGGCCACCAGAATGAACCTGTGACCATTCGAAGCTGCCGGCTCAATAGGCCCAATGGCGTCCATTCCCCATGCCACAAATGGCCATGGTGCTGACATTGTATGCAATTCCGTTGGTGGAGAATGAATCAGATCGCCGTGTATCTGACACTGATGGCATTTCGGTACGAATTTGATACAATCATGCTCCATGGTGAGCCAATAATACCCTGCTCGAAGAATCTTCTTCGTCAATACATATCCGCTCATATGGGGCCCACAAACTCCAGCATGTACCTCTGTCATAACCGTCGTGGCTTGACTGGCGTCTATACATCTCAACAATCCCAAATCTGGGGTTCTCTTGTATAACACTCCTCCACTGAGGAAGAAACCACTAGACAATCACTGAATGGATCTTTTTTGGTCTCCGGTGGCCTGCTCCGGGTATATCCCCATCCTGAGATACTCTTTGACGTCATAAAACCATGGCTCGCCATCCACTTCTTCCTCTATCATGTTGCAATAGGCATGCTGATCGTGAACCTGGATGGCAATGGGTCAATATGAATTTTGTCTGGGTGGTGCAACATTGATGCTAAAGTGGCCAATGCATCGGCAACCTCATTGTGAACTCTCGGGATGTGTCTGAACTCTACTGATCGAAATTGCTTGCTCAGATCGTGCAAACATTGTCGATATGGTATGAGCTTCAAATCCCGTGTTTCCCATTCACCCTGAATTTGATGCACCAGGAGGCCCGAGTCTCCCAAAACCAAGACGTCCTGGACATCCATGTCTGCCGCTAATTGCAAACCCAAAATGCATGCCTCATACTCAGCCATGTTGTTGGTATAATAGAAACGCAGGTGAGCAGTAACAGGGTAATGACGTCCTGTTTCAGAAATAAGCACTGCTCCTATTCCAACTCCCTTCGCATTTGCGGCTCCATCAAAGAAGAGCTTCCAACCGGGTTTCTCAGGTAACTCCAACTCATCTATCTGCATTACTCCCTCGTCGGGAAAATACATCCTCAATGGCTCGTATTCCTCGTCAACAGGATTCTCAGCCAAGTGATCTGCCAACGCTTGGGCCTTCATGGCTGTCCTCGTCACATAGACGATATCGAACTCCGTGAGTAATATTTGCCATTTTTCTAACCTTCCTGTGGGCATATGTTTTTGGAAAATATACTTTAACGGATCCAAACGGGAAATGAGATAAGTAGTATATGGGGATAAATAATGTTTCAACTTCTGGGCCACCCAGGTTAGGGTGCAACATGTCTTCTCGAGTTGAGTGTAATTAACCTCATATACTGTAAACTTCTTGCTGAGATAATAGATGGCTTGCTCTTTTCTTCCCGTAATGTCGTGTTTCCCCAACACGCAACCAAAAGAATTCTCCAAGACCATCAGATAAAGAATTAACGGTCTTCCCGGCTCAGGGGGAACCAATACAGGTGGATTTGATAAATATTCTTTGATCTGGTCGAATGCCACCTGGCATTTCGCCGTCCATCCTATTGCAGCATCCTTCTTCAACAGCTGAAAAATGGGTTCACAGGTTGCTGTGAGTTGAGCAATAAATCTGCTGATGTAATTCAACCTTCCCAACAGACTCATTACTTCTGTCTTGTTCTTCGGCGGTGGAAACTCTTGGATAGATTTGATTTTTGATGGATCCAGTTCAATACCTCGCCGACTGACAATGAATCCCAAAATCTTCCCAGATGGAACACCAAATGCGCATTTGGCCGGTGTTAAGCTTAATATCATACCTTCGAAGTCTTTGAAAGAACTTCCTTAGGTCTGCTACGTGGTCTTCCTGATGCTTGGACTTTATGATTACATCGTCTACGTACACTTCAATTTCTTTGTGTATCATGTCATGAAACATAGTGGTCATTGCTCTCATGTACGTTGCCCCAACATTCTTCAAACCAAATGGCATTACCCGGTAGCAATAAGTTCCCCACGGCGTAATGAAGGCTGTCTTTTCCGCATCTTCCTCATCCATTAGAATATGATGATACCCAACATAGCAATCCACAAAAGATCCGATCTTACGCCTGGCACAATTGTCGATCAAGATATGGATGTTGGGTAAAGGAAAGTTGTCTTTAGGGCTTGCCCTGTTCAGATTGCGGTAGTCGACGCACACCCTGATCTTTTCATCTTTCTTTAGTACCGGCGCCACATTAGCCAACCAATCAGGATATTGAGTGACACGAATAACCTTTGCTTGTAGCTGCTTGGTTACTTCTTCTTTAATCTTCATGCTCATCTCCGTTTTGAACCTCCTCAATTTTTGCTTAACGGGAGGGCATGCCGGTTTAGTGGGCAATTTATGAACCACTAAATCTGTGCTTAACCCCGGCATGTCATCATACGACCATGCAAAAACATCTTTGAACTCAATAAGAGTTTTGATCAATTCCTCCCTGATATTTGGTGCAATGTGGATGCTTACTTTAGTTTCTCTAATATCTCCGGCATCCCCTAAATTGATGGCTTCTGTGTCATTTAAGTTGGGTTTGTATTTTTCTTCAAACTGGCTCAACTCCCTGTTTATCTCCTCGAATGTTTCATCCTCATTGTATTCTGATTTATTATCATAATCGACCTCTTGTATGTTTATCTCGGAATTAGATTGATCTTTTAAACTAGGTTGAAGATACGTTGTGCATGCCATGTCATTAGAATCAGTATGAAAAGAACTGTTCAGAGAAAGAAACGAAAGAAGCAAAATTAAAATAAATAAATAAAAGAAGATAAGAAATAAAGAAGAAACTCTTCATTTTATTGAATTACGGGATAACAAGGTTTCACACTGTATTCGACATAATAAAAAGAAATCTGGATTACAACCCTGGAATAATCCAGAAAACAGAAAAGGAAAATCAGAGTCAACTACCAAGACTCCCTCCAAGTAGGAAGAGGAGTAGCCATCCAATTGTTGACCTTGACCTTGGGACCCACAAACTGTATGTCTGCCTTACTGGAACCCTCTCCAGCTTCTATCATGTTGACGTCGGCAAACACTCTTCCAAAGCTTTCATTCAAATCTCCGTTTGGCCCCATCAGAGGTCCAAGAACTTCCGGGACTGGCAACTTTCTGCACCCTGCTTTGACAAATGACCTGGATAGGCGTGGGACCGGTTTAGGAAGGACCCAAACTCTTTTCTTCAATTTGCAGGATCGCTTCACATCCGCTGCGGTGGGCTTGAATCCCAACCCAAAAGTTTCCAGGTTCTTGGTAAAAGAAACTGGCTGGATCATTCCCTGCAGATCAACCCCCAGACCTTTCCCTGGTACAAACCCGTTATTCAACATTTCCGACGCTATCATGACGGTTGCGGCTGTGATTCTGGGAAGTGGAAGGCCCTCGCCCTCAGGAATTTAGTCCACCGAGACTGCATCTAAAACCTGATACACCCATGGGCCCTTATCATCGTCGGTTTCTATGAAGGGCACAATAGCATCACTGATGGCGTGTGTGCCATCATCCCCGTGTATCACAATCTCTTGTCTATCCCATTCAAATTTGACCACTTGATGCAGTGTAGAAGGTACTGCCTTAGCTGCATGGATCCATGGTCGCCCCAACAAAAGATTGTACGACACTGCCACATCTATTACTTGAAATTCCATGGTGAACTCGACTGGGCCAATGGTTAGTTCCAGTACGATATCACCTACTGTGTTAATGCCGCCCCCATCAAAACCTCGGACGCAGACACTGTTCTGGTGGATCCTGTCATCAGCAACCTTTAGCTTGTTGAGAGTGGCCAAAGGACAGATATTGGCACTTGACCCGTTATCAATTAATGCTCGAGTGACCACCGATTCTTCGCACTTTACCGTCAGATAGAGTGCTCTGTTGTGTTCAGTACCCTCTACTGGTAACTCATCGTCAGAGAATGTCACTCGGTTTATTTCAAAGATCTTGTGCGCTACCTTCTCCAAATGGTTTCCTGAGAGCTTGTCCGGTACATAGGCCTCGTTCAAAATATTCATTAAAGCCCGACAGTGATCGTTTGAATGGATTAACAAGGATATCAACGAAATCTGGGCCGGGGTCTTTCTCAATTGCTCTATAATTGAGTAATCCTGTGCCTTCATCTTCTTCAAAAATTCCTCTACTTCTTCCTCTGTTACAGGTTTCTTTATTATTTCAGGATTGACCCTTCTCAACTCTGCGGGAGCAAAATACTTTCCCGATCGAGTTAACCCTTGTGCTTCGCATACGTCTTCACAACCTCCTTCCCCTTATGTGTCACTGTCACTTGACCGTAGTTCTATGGCACAGCCTTCTCACTTGTCATCGGCAACTGTATGACTGGCTTGATAACAACTGGTCCCACATGGACCCCTTTTACTACCAACCTTGGCTTGTTTGCTACTCCCCGCAACACTGCTCTGACTGACTCTGGCCTCTTCGCACTAATAGATGACCCTTTCCCTGCTATCACAAAGGGCTTGTCATATACCTCTCCCGACTATACCACTGCCTTTCCACTGGTAGACTCTTCATTAGTACTGGCACGAATCATCATTACCGTTTGTGAGGGTGTTTTTGGTTTCCCTCCCTCGTGCACTAATTCGATCATGTGAGCTTCATGGTGCACCGATAATGGATTTTCATTGATGTTGGGTGCCCCTGGTGCCTGAACCTCGATCCTATTTGTGTCAATAAGATCTTGTATGGCAGTCTTCAACTTCCAACATTTCTCAGTATCATGCCCGGGAGCACCCGAACAATATTCGCAGCTCACTGAATGGTTCCAATTTCCGGGGAGGGGATTTGGCAATTTGGCTTCAACAGGACTTAGTAGGCCTATCTGCTTCAACTTGTGAAACAGAGTAGTATAGGTTTCTCCCAATGGAGTGAATGTTCTTGGCTTCTGCATCCTTTCATTCCTGAAAGCCTGATTTTCGCGGAAGCTTGGTCCTGAAGGATTCCTGTAGGTTCTCGGTGGCGGATATGTGTTTTGTGAAGGTGAATGTGTGTTTTGTGGAGGTGGATATGTATGTTGGGGAGCCGGTACATGCCATTGCGAATGAGTCAGAGGCTGGGTGTAAGTTTGGGCGTGATGTACGAAAAAATGTTGTTCTTGTGGTGGGTAGTAGGGTTGTGGAGGGTTGTATGGATTGTGTGGGTATTTTAGATGATGGGGTCTAGGTTGGTAATTGAGGGGAAGGACCTTTAGATCTGGACCAATTTCCTGCCTCTATCGTCGTGACCTCCTCTCTCCTTTTCTTTCCGAGCGCACCTCCCGTGCCGCTCTGAATGGCCTGAGTCGTCGCCTTAATCGCCGAGTAACTCAGGATCTTATTGGACTTAAGTCCCTCTTCTATCATACCTCCAATTTTCACCACTTCATTGAAGGATTTGCCCACTGACGTCACCAAATGACCGAAGTAAGTCGGCTCTAGCGTTTGAAGAAAGTAATCTACCATTTCTCCCTCTCTCATTGGAGGATCAACTCGGGCTGCCTGTTCTCTCCATCGGAACCCAAATTCCCTGAAGCTCTCTCCGGGTTTCTTCTCAATCTTTAGCAATGTGAGGCATTCTGGGACTATCTCAAGGTTGTATTGGAAGTGTCCTGCGAAAGCCTGTGCCAAGTCATCCCAGGTGTACCACCTGCTTGGATCTTGTCTTGTATACCACTCTAATGCCGACCCACTCAAACTCTGGCCAAAGTAAGCTATCAGTAGCTTTTCCCCCTGCTCCCCTCATTTTGCTACAAAAACCCCGCAAATATGCCATGGGATCACCGTGCCCTTCATATAAATCAAACTTAGGCATCTTGAACCCAGCCGGGAGTTGGACGTCCGGGAAAGGGCATAGATCCTTGTAGGCCATGCTGACCTGGTTGCCCAATCCGTGCAGGTTCCTGAAGGATTTCTCCAGGCTTTTGAACTTCCTCATTACCTCATCTTATTCCGGGACCTTAACCGGCTTTTCAATCTCTGCCGGTACCTCAAAATGGGGATTATAGGTATGTGGCTTGGGTGCTTTGAATGTGAGTTCAGAAGGGTAATATTGTGTGTCGTGAGCCTGAAACAGCGGTTCACTGGATGATCTGTGCAATGGGGCTGGGGGAGGCACCCCAAAGACGGGAACATTTGGTGGAGGAGGGTTTTGACTGGGTGGTGGAGCTTGGGAATCATAGGCCTCTCTTCCCTGATAGTAGTGATGGCTCGGGAAACTCGTTGAAGGACCGGGAAAGGGATATTCTGAGGTGTGTCCTAGTTGGAGAGTAGGAGTAACAGGTAGTTCTTGCCCCTTTTGGGCTCTAGCTAAGGCTATCTGCATTTCATTCATTTCTAGCCTCATCTTTTCCATTTGTTCCATGGCTTCCTTTAGCATCTGATTTGCCGTCTTTTCCGACTCAACACTGTTGTCTGAACTAGTCATGCTTTCTGGTATGGGCCCTTTTGATCTTGTTTGATAATGGTACGGTGCCAGTATGCTTTAACAAACTAACTGTCTGAGATTTGTGGAAAACAACAAACTTGTTAGCGTTAGAGTTTAACAGATTTGATAACAGCACATTGTGGATGCAATGCTCCTAGGCAGTAAACCATTTCTAACATGCTTTGCTTCAAGCACATGCGTCATCCCGGCTTGCTTATTTGCCCCTTTAAAGTACTTTGGGAACCCCTGTATTTTATTATTTTTTTTATTTTTTATTTTTATATTTTTTTCCTTTCTTTTTCTTCTTTTCCTTCCCTTTTTTTAACGGCGGTCGAATCTTATGTGGATTGCCTACGTATCACGTCCCCGCGTGAATCAGACCAGGCGTAGTTCTGCCACAAGGTAAAGACACACAAAAATTCTTTTGGAATCAATTAATTCATCATCAAAATTTGCTATTACAAATTACTTATCTCAAACCAAGAATAGCAATAGTACAGATTCCAAAGTTCTTAACCTGACTCGACGAAAAGAAAACAACATATGGGAAGACAACAAAGCCAATTAAACAAGACTCGAACTAGGGACTAGAATTCCAACTTAAGGGCTTGCGAGGCATCGTTCGACCTTCCTATAGCCTTTGGCGTAAGGCCTCTCTGCAAGCTTTTTAGTTCCTCCATGATCCGGTGGATGTAACCCATGACTGAGGCAAAAAGGATGTCACGGGGCATCTCTTCACATGTTAGGCACTTCGTGGTGATGTAGCGCCCTATCTCATTGATCCTACCCCTGATTCTATCCCTTTCTATGCACAGCTGTTCTATCCGTTGATTATTTAGTCCCAATATTCGAGTATTGTCAATGAGCTGATCTTGGAACCTCTCCATTTGTTCTTCCATTCGGGCTATTGACTCATAGCAACATTCTCTATCTGTTCTAGCATCCCGGGCTTGTCTAAGGACCCGATTATTGAGAATGGAGTTTATTTCTCTCAATGTTGTAACACTCATTTCGTAGTCCCTCTTTACTTGCCATAGGTGCTCTCTCTGTGCTGCTGTAACCTTTGCCCACCTGACCCGCATTCTTGCTACACAAGCCTCGGACCTCTCAAAATCCTCTCGGCTTTTGCTGACCTGACTCCTCAACTCTGCTATCAACCTTTCATTGGACCGACTTTTCTGTTGGTCACCGGCATTCTTCCTCTCTTGGCGGATTCGGGCTCTCAGAGCCTTGTTCTCTTGAATCAACTTGCTTTTCTCTCCTGTATCAATATCAATTTGCAAGCTGCTTTTGTATTTTAGCCCCTCAATTTTCTTTTTTAACTTGCCAATCTCGACCCGATATTCCTTCTCTTTTGCTAGCCAACCCCATTGTGCTTGCGATGATTCTACAAAGTCTTGGACGTGAGCTCTCTTAGCTGGTCTCTGGTGCTCAAGCTCTCTTCTGTACTATGTGAGGTATTTTGGCGACACTTCGCCTTTGGCCCGGTCTTGTACACGAGTATCTACTTTCAGGGTTGACATTCATTTCAGATTCTCCGAACGACTGCTTCAGGGAACTGCCCACTAGGCCCGATTTCGACTACCTGGCCGCTGAGATCCTCTTCCTTTGGGACTATTTGGTATCGCCCCAACTGTCTCAACACTCTACATGATGCGTAGGGCTGGATACTTTGGAGACCCATCAACAACAAATGAGATTCGGTGGCTGACATGTGTATGATTTCATCTATGGGTAGCCACCCAAATGCCCATTTTATCTGGTTTGCCGAAACAGAGCGCAGCAGCGTGATCCATTCGGCGACCCCTTCTGGCAAGCTGAACCCGTCGACCCTAGTGGGAAACTCTTCTATACAAGTCTTTTGTGATGACCCATATTTCAGAAACTGAGGGCGATGACATAGATGCTCTATCATCCACATTTGCAGTAGTATATTACATCCCTCAAAAAAACTTCCTCCGATTTTGCAAACAGTGAGTGCGGGGAAAATGTCTGCTATTATCATTGGTGCCAGAGTGCTGTTGTCTTGCTTGAGCAAAGTGCTGACGACCCCAGCGATTTGTATGTTAATTTTCCCATCCTTTCTAGGGAACACCAGAAAACCTAGAAAGGCTATCATAAAAACAATACACCTATGCCTCTCCCATTTCAGCCAGCTTTCCCCACTGCAGATCTTACTCTCGGGATTGTTGAACCCTCCAAGATGACCGTACCTGTCGTACAGAAATGCCAAACTACAAAACTCTTTTGACAACTCTGGGTTGTGTACCGTCCTGCGGATCTTTCCGGTGTCTAGGAACCTGTGTATGGTCACGGTCCTTGGTGCAATGAGATACTGTTCTCTCATAGGGATTTTAGGACATCCGATGTACCCTGCCAGCTCCTCCAGCGTCGGGGTGAACTCAAAGTCCGAGAAATGAAATACATTGTGTACCGAGTCCCAAAATGAAATTAAAGCCCTTATAATGTCCCCTCGCGGATCGATGTCCAGCAATCCAACCAAATTTCCCAAGTATATTTTGACTGTATCTCGCCCTGATTCTTTCAAGTCGTTCCACCACATGCGTAAGCCCAAAGGAACTTTGTTTATAATGGCCTCAGATGAACCTTTACTCGTGCTCATTCTGCACATTTATTAAGGTGATTTTAGACGAAAGCAAAAAATCTTTATTTTGACTCCAAAAACATTTTTCCGTTTTTCCTAATTTTGAGAAAAAAAAAACTCACTTTCCCGATACGGCCTTTCAGCTCTTCAGGGGTGAAGATTTTAAGGCCGTGGGACTTTAACCGGCCAAAAGGTAAGAAAAATGGCCAAAGGCGGCCGTTTGTGCAAAGACAGCCTTCCAGCGTCCCTTTTGGGAACATTCGGCTATTCCCGCAAAATGGCCTCACCCGATATATGTATATATATACATGTGTATATATATATATATATATATACATATATATATTTTTTATTATATATCATTATTGGCAAAAACGGGAAGTGGGACCCGATAAGGGTTGCCTACGTATCCCACATCTGGTGAGAATCAAACCGACGTAGTTCGGGTAAGAAAATTATCTAAATCACGGATCCCGTTCTCTTTCTCAAAAATCGAAATTATTTGGACATTGCTTTTTCTTAAATGAGAAACTCTTAATAATAATTTTTTTTTTCAAAATTCCCGTTATCAACCACCGGTCAACATGCAAATTCGAAGCAAATTAAATGCGCTAACAGACAAGATGCCACAAGATGGTCTTTTTGTTCCAGGTTGCTATTCCTAGACGGGCCCAACCCCTGTGTTGAGCCCCCTAAGTCAGATGCAACGTGATGCAAATAAGCGTTTTCCTACTAGGGATCCGGCATGAAGTTATGTTTTACTAAGTTTCAAACTGGGCTTTGTTCTAGACCTGGCTTACCCGAGCAGACAACTCGAGTCGAGGAGGGGGCTACGTACCGGGGACCCGCGGGGTCGTCCGGTTTTGTAACTTATCCGAGCCTCTTTCTACTTGGGTATGACACTAACATAATAGGGAGTCTCGACCAGCGAGCTTCTCCCCGGAGGTAAGAAGAGAAGAGTTTCGGCACAATTTATATACAGTTCAGATAATATCAAAGCGGTAAAAGCATCATTTAGCACACTAGGCATATATCATGTAACAGAATCAGATAAAACCAAATATAAGAATTCATCTAAGCTCGAATTTCTAACCCTGAACCAGTGGTTCTGGGTTTATCCCCAGCAGAGTCGCCAAAGCTGTCACACCTTCTTTTTCCGCCCCCGCGAGGGGCGTAGGAGTTTTTCCCAATTAAAGGACAATCGAAACGGGATTTGTTTATTTATTTCAGAGTCGCCACTTGGGAGATTTTAGGGTGTCCCAAGTCACCAATTTAATCCCGAATCGAGGAAAAGAATGACTCCGTATTACAGTCTGCGTACCAAAAATCTGGATAAGGAATTCTATTAACCCGGGAGAAGGTGTTAGGCATTCCCGAGTTCCGTGGTTCTAGCACGGTCGCTCAACTGTTCTATTCGGCTTGATTATCTGATTTTATACAAATATGAACTTATGTGCAAATTTTATCTTTTTGCCGCTTTCATAATAATTATTATTATTTTTACAAGGAATTGCAACGTTGTGAAAATGTATCTCAAACCGCGTCACAATCAATGTACCCGTGGTCGTTGACACACTTTGACTCCGTTGAGATTTGGATTTGGGTCACATAAATGTGCACCCGAATTTAAGAAAATTAAATTATTAAATGCGCGCCTAAAGTGAGTAGCGTATCATTTACTTTGGGTAGGGCTATGGAATTTTGCTAAACGGTCCATCCCGAAATCTAAGCAATTTTAAAGCGAATGTTTACTGAGGGCCCCACAATTTTGTATTTTTATTTGGTGAGGCTCACCTCATTCTTATTTTTTAAAAGGAATTTGCAACGTCATAGACACACATCTCGAACTACGTCACAATCAATGTACCCGTGATTAGAGACACATTTCAACTCCGCTGAGATTTGGATTTGGGTCACATAAATGTGCACCCGAGTTTAGGAAAGTAATTTAATTAAATCGCATCTAAAGAGGCTAACGCGTTATTATCTTTGGGGAAGGCAGTGAAATTCACTAAACAGTCAATCCCAAATTCTAAGTATTTATTATGACCCATTATTGAGGGCCCCACAATTTGTATTTTTTATTGGGCGAGGCTCGTCTCATTATTTTTTTTAAGGATAATCTAAAGCAACTATATATATATTTTTCGTCCGTCTCTAAATGGAAGAAGAAAAGGTCCCACTTTATTTACATGCTTGACAAGACCATCATTTATTTCACGGATTCAAGCAAACGCAGCTAGAAAATTGCTATCAAACTTTGCGCGAAAGGAAGTTGTTTCATGCCTCATTCTATAAGCCAATACTACTGAAGCTGAAATTATAACCAAATACGGAATTGACAGGCAATACGCATTCAAAAGGGACAAAGTATCTTATAACTAATTTTTGAACCCACATTCTTAGACGAAATGAACCGTTGGGACTAATTGTTTTCAACTACTTGAAGCTAAGGCAACCTTGATTACTAATGGTTACGAAAGTTACTTAACTTGCTTGTTAACTTGAATAACCTATTGGGCTAAGGTTCTTATCCTTTCTACATTTCTTGAATCGCGCCACAAGTATGTCAAGCCTACGGATTCTACAAATTTAAGGGCGTGAATTCATACTATGTTCCTATCTGATTATATGACACTCGAAACAAACTGTTAATGACTTTGTCAACTAACTATTGCAACACTAAAGATATGGAGACATACTTTCAACTTGAAACTGAAATCAACATGAGATCTACATTATTTCGGATTTTTGCCTTTTAGACTAAATGCTGAGTCAAACAAACTCTAATTATATTGAAAGCTATGGCCAGACAATTACCCATTGAAACAAAACCCAAACAAACCCAGACATGATTCTAATGGAATACATGAACTATTATACACATCTTAACATTCAATATACAATTAAAGCAAATTCGAAAGAGGCACTTCAACTCTTCATTTCTATACTCAAGTTTCAATTTTCAGCCTACATTGACAGTGTATCAGTTGTGTACCTGAGATTGGAAATAAGAACAAGAAGAGGAAGAAGATCAGCAACAGCAGCTGGGCAGCAGTAAGGCAGTAATAACAACAGCAACAAGCAAACGGACAGCAGTATCACAGCAGTAACAGAACAGCAACAGTAGTTCCACAATACAGTAGCTCAACAAACAACCAATAACAACTTTGATAGCAATAAAACCCAGAAGTAGTCCAGCAGCATACAGAAACCCAGAATACAGTAGTAACCCAGCATAGAAACCAGAATACCCCACTGAAATAGTAACAACTCAACTAGATAACAGACTTGACAGAAAATAGCTTGACAATCAAACAATCGGACTTAGCAAAACAGCTTGAAAAACCCAATTGTATCAAACCAAATAACTGACCAACCCCCCTCTTTTTGCCTTTTAGGATTATCAGCTTTTTCTCTCTCAATTGCCAACCTATGCTCTCAAAACTAAACTGACCTCTCCAAGTTGAAAAACCCAGCCTCGTTTTTGCTCTTTTTTTTCTCTCTCTGAACACTTAATCTTCCAGCCCCTTTCTTGTTTTTAATGAGCCTATTTATAGGCAGAAATGGCAGGCCCCCAGGCTGCCTTGATTCCTTCAGCCTTTTCGTGCCCATACCCCTTAGTTTCCCATGCCTAAGTGTCTTTTATTTATCCCTACTATGCTGTCCCCCATGCCTGTCCTATTTGTTTTACCCGAGAGTCATGGGAGGGGTTGTAGTATTCAAATAAACCCATGCCCTTGTGTCTTGTTCCCCATTGCTATTAGATTAATAGTATTTTAAATACCACTTGACATGTTCTTAAGTTAATCCTGATTAAATTTTGTCCAAATGCCAAAATTACCCTTAACCCTTGCAGATTACTGTATTACCCTAACTCTTATCAGTTAGTATATAAACCCCCCTCCGAATTTAGCTAATAATTACTGACTATTAGCTAAACAGCTTAACCCTGATTACTAACTAATCAACTTAAACTTGATACTGGTTTTAGGTGGGTCAGCTAGATTTCTACAGCTATACCCAACTCTCTGCCTAAATTCAACCAATGATTCAACAAAAACAAACAAGGGTGATAATCAAAATCAAGAGTTGGTCATATTGGGAGCCAATCCTGACCAACTCACAGCCAAACAATGCAAAAGACTGAGAACAGGAGGTCTAATGAACAAGCTATACAAGCTAAGCTCGAAGCAGTGATGACTAATGAACATCATTAAAACAAATTAATTGGTGACACTTATTTACACTACTATACAAGCTATAATGGACCGCAGGTAATCATTAAAACACAAAAAACAAACTAAACATCACCTCAGGAAACACAGAGTTTGACAGAAAATCAGAATCAAACCAAATTAATCATGAAAACAAATAGAATTCACAAGAGAATAAAAGAAAAGGGCAGAAATTACCTCGGGGATTTGAAATCAAAACTGACCCAGGCTCGAACTTGGAATCGACCATTTTTGGGGTCGAGTGGACTTTAATCGAAGTGTTCTCACCTGAGAACACCTCGGTAAAAGTCTATTAGACCCCGACCTTTTGTTGATTTGGACAGACCTCTATGGATTCGATTTTTAGGGTTCTTGAGCTCAGATTTGTGGTTCGAAGAGTTCTACCTAGATTCGAACGAAACCAGCGTTGATTAGGGTATGAGGGATGTCAGGGGAGTGGCTGGTGTGAATTTGGGACTCATTAGGTGATTTAGGGTTTTGGCTCGAATCTTTGATCGAAGATTCGAGAACCCTGGAGATGATTCGAAGTTAAGTGACTAGGGATTCGTGTTCAGGGTGGTTTGTAGGTTCAGTGGTGTTGTTTTGGCGGCCATCGGAGTCTGGGTGGCCGGGTTTAGGGCGGGGGAATCCTAAGGCGGCTATGGTTTAAGAGGGGGGGTCTGGGGGGGACGAGGATGAACAGTAGGCGGGAGGGGGTTCGGTTTGGGGCGTGGGGTGATTGATTGGGTCTTATATACGGGGTGGGAGGTTTAGTCCTGGCCGTTGGATCAATTAAGATTAGTGGCCAGGATTAAGGGAACTAAAGAAATACGACGTCGTTTGGTTTGAGCCAAGGGTCGGTCCGAACCCAAGTAGCGGGTCGGGTTCAGGGAATGGGTAAGGAAGATGAGATCCTGGCCGTTGGATTGATTTAATCTAACGGCTCTAATTAAAAGGAACAAAACGACGCCGTTTGAGGCGTCAAGAAGCTTGACCAAATTGGACCGGGCATGGGGCTGTTTTGGGCCTGAATTTGGGTCCACCTAGGGTGGCCCAATCCCTATTTTCCTTTGTTTCAACCATTTTCTTTCTTTTCTTATAATTATCAACACTTAAACAAAAATCCTAAATAATTTATACAATCAAAATTACACATATATTATCTAATACCTATAATTAAAACTAAAATCACAAAATGCACAGAAACACACATGCATATTTTCGTGAATTTCTTTTAACCAAATTATGGTTAATTAATTCCTAAATGTACCATTAATTCCTAAATGCATGCCACGCGTATTTTTGTATTTTCAACTATAGCAAGGTGAGCATTTACGGACCGAACAATTATCAAAATATCACGCAAATTCTCAAAAATTGTACCCGAATGGATTTTGTTTTATTTTTTGATTTCTTTTGGAGTAATTTCCGTGAAACAAAAATCACGTGCTCACAAGTATTATAATAACATTACTGTGAGGATGAATTTTCCATGTTGGGGTTTACTATATTTATCTTGCATGAGTTTCTAATTTGTCTGTAACTTCTTTTCTAGCCATAGCTAGGGTTTTCCTAAATCAACTACTAACTACTTGTCGGCCCCGTTCCCGTATCAATATTCAACGTAGTCTTTCTTAGGTTTTTTTCTTTGTCTAAACTTACGTCTCGCACTAGCTCCTTATTAATCAATAATATCTCGGGCAGGAACCTTTACTTCCTCTCCTTTACGTTGTGTTTGCATAATGCTCTTGTATCATAGCATATCTGTAGGCTTTGAGTAAGTGCAATCTCATCCCTTTTTCGTTTTATCGCATTTTTCCTTTATCATTTCATATTCCCACCTTTTGGGGAGTACTAAGACTTGGAGCTATGATGGCCTGCCTATAGATGTTTTTCCTCTTCATCTTTGACGTCCTTTCACATTATCGATGACACTTACTTTCCTTGCGGTAATCCTTTTGTACCAAGGATAATAAAATTCCTTATTCGTAATAGTGACACTTAGTGTAACTAGCACATAAAGTCCCTTAAGCTTAACTTTGCTCACATTGCTTGCTTTAGGGAAGTGTCATCCTGAATGACCATTCTCTGAATTTCTCATGAATCTTTTTCTGTTGTCCATTCTATTATCGCCGGAACGAAATCTGAAACTCTCATGTAGCGGAGTATTATCCAATCACTCAGTCCCTAATTCCTGTTTAGTTTATCTTGTTCACCAGCCCATACTGAGTTCTCTTATTCTGGGGTCTAACTTTTCCTTCTGATAGTTGCGTTGGAGTCACGAACTTATTTCTCGAAGTGAGTATGACTACATGGCCTATATTCTTTTGTTGTCTCAAGGCCTGTCACCTCTTATCTTTTCCTTCACTTAACTATAGACTCTGTAATACCGTCATCTCTTAGAGCTACCGTTGTCATCCATGTATCACATCTTACTCTTAATGCTTCATTAGCTCCCTTCGTATATCCTGCTAATATTTCTGTCTATCACTTTATTCTGAAAACTTCAACAAAATATTCTTTTGCTTTTAGCTCCCATTTTCTCTATCCACTAGTACCTCAGGTTGCTTTGCACTATTTCTCTACTAGGGATAGAAGTTATACTAAGATAACATTTATCCTTTCCAGGCTTCCAGTGCCAATCTTGTAGCACTGCACCATCTAGGTGTCTCACAAGGAGATCCATTACCACGCTTACACTATCCTTCGGGAATATCAATCTAACTTTATCAATCCACCCCCTATTTTGGGTTATTCTAACCCCAGCCGGATCCTGATAACTCGTCCTTCTCTTAAACCATATTCGTTATCTCCCATAGGGCATGACTAAGATAGGTGTGGTTGATTGTACATACCTCTGTTACTATTGAATATAACTCAAAAAGCTTATACTTTCTCTCTGCTTGAATTATAAACATTGTTAACCTTCATTAACTGGGTGCCTCGTACTCTTTTTCATCTTGCTTCTTTTGCTTGTTGAAACTTGTATTTATCTTCTGAATCTCTCATTGCCTTTCACCATTAAGGTGAATAGGTATTCTTTCCTCAAGAATCCTTATCAAGAGGCTTATACCTTTCAGTACGCACATGATCTGCTGAAGACCTGACATTTACTTATCATAAGCATGTTGCAAAGTCGAGTTTCCCTGACTCAACTCTTCCATAGCCATGTCTTTTACCAATCGTCTTTCCGGACGTAGGTATCGTCTTATTATGAATAAAATAGAAGTTAGGAATTTTAATTCTTACAATTGAGCTCTACCACACGATCTAGAGTAAGAAGAAAGAGTGACAATCCTAAATGCCCTGTAGCCTCCTGCTTATAAGTGTGGTGCACGACACACCCATAAACAAGACTCTACTAGACACGGCTTGTAGACTCCCTAGGACAGAACTGCTCTGATACCACTTTTGTCACAACCCAAACCGATGGGCCGTGACGGGCACCCGGTACCTTACTCAACCGAGTACCAATGTAACGTATCTTTCTTATTACATCATCATATACACGTGACATACGGGCCTAATAGGCCAACATAATCATTTATAAACTAAAAACATAGGCCGGCAAGGCCGTGCAATCTTTCACGTACAAGACATATATCTACAAGCCCCTAAGAATACATAAATGTCATAAAGGTCGGGACAGAGTCCCGCCATACCAAACAATACACGTCTAAATCATACTAACCAAACGAGCAACTCTGAAGAAAATAGAGCGCACCAACATCTTCCGCTGAGCTGATAGCCTACTTGGAAGGCTCTCGACCTGTCTATCGGAACCTGCGGGAATGAAACGCAGCGTCCCCAGGCAAAAGGGACGTCAGTACGAATAATGTACCAAGTATGTAATGCACATAAATAAATACATATGTAAGACATATAGAGTACATGACTCAACCTGTAAGTATGAATAACTTTGTAGATCATAAATTACTTTTATCGCTTTGCATGTGCGTATGAATGTCATGTCGTGCATAGGTACATGTTTCATAACATCATCAGCCTCTGAGAGCATTCCATTATAACGTTTTGCATGTGCGTATGAATGTCATGTCGTGCATAGGTACATGTTTCATAACATCATCAGCCTATGAGAGCATTCCATTATATCATACCGGCCACTGTGGGCAAAATCATCATCGTGTACCAGCTGATCAGCTGGTGGTACGTATATAACGCCATAACCTTTCCCCTATCCCATATACATATATTTACATATATACATGTATATAACGCCATTTGAGTACATACATATATATGCGTATATAATGTCGTTTGAATCACATTTCAGCCACTGTGGGCAACATCATCATCATATACATATATTTACATGTATACACGTATATAACGCCATCTGGTCATGGGTCAGTGCACATGAATGCAGTGCAAAAAAAGTACGTCAATAAAATCATTTGGAATGTCATAAGATCATTTTGACTCTGAGTAATATCATAAAGTAAACTCTTTTCAACTTTCGTATTTTTCTGAGACCCATGAACAAATGATAAGACATTATAACACACGAAAATTCAAGAACACAGATATCTCTAATACTTCAATGAATAGAGTCATTCATGGAATTTGTGCATTTGCACGTTCCGTTTGTATCGTATGGATCATGCCAAAAGAAAGAAGGGATAGCCTTAACATACCTGAAATAGGAAAAACTCCGTATAATATTCCTTTAGAAACCTTCGTGGATTGAACTTAGAACCCAAAAATCGGATTAAGCTTCTAAATCATTGGAAGCTGGAACGAAATCATTTCTTGGTAGACAGATTTGATGAGTGATTCGATGTTGCCTACTTGGTGGAAGACTAAAGGAAGGAATTTGGACATCAATAGAAATTCCAGCGGAATCATACCCTCTGTACTCCAAATGCCTTAGTCCATTAAAAAGGGCTTCAACTATGTATCGTCTCTCTCTCCTCACCTTGTAATTCAAATACGCAAATATTCCACACATGCTATTTTAAGAATTGACAAGACGCAAATGCCTACTCTTAGGCAAAAGATTATTAAATGTAACTTCTACAATGCATAATGATAAAACCTTTTTTTAAAAAAATTCCCAGACCATATTTTGTGCTTCTTCTCGTTTTGGATCCCTTTTCAAAAGGTAGGGAGTCATAAAATCCCATAAAATATTTATACCATGTAAGCTTTTTCTTTTAAGATGCCTCTGAAAGCTGAAGCTGTAAACTAAAGTATTTCAAGCTACATAGGGATTCTTAATTCCTTAATGTGACACCTAGTATAAATGACTAATGAGTCATTTTGGTTAAATGGCACATGCTGCCGCGTATATACTTGGGAAGGTGCTTTTATTAATTTATCCACTTATTAGTTAACCAGGTAATGTTTCGTTACCCGATAATTAATTTATTACCCGCATAATTTAAAAATTATCTCAACTTAATTAAATACTACTCTCTTTTCACATGCCTTGTACACCTTACTATCATGGCTATGTAGTACCTTGTATGGCACTAGTCCATAAATACGAGGTATTTTAGCTCGGACCGTATTTTATACCAAAATACCAAACTTTGACAAAATTCATTTTCTTAGACATGCTCCACCTTTCACCTTCATGAATTTACTAATCACTTGTAATCCTTATAATTCCTAAATAATCTTTTCCTTGGACTGATGTCAATTACCTTACGATAAATTCAACGTACATTACTGCAGGGTGCAACATTGTCGTAACTTATTACTGCGAAGCGTAATATCACCGTAATATAATACTGTCGGTTACAACACTATCGTAAGTTAATACTACATGACGTAACATCAGTCGTAATATATTACTGCAAAGGGTGACATCATCGTAATATATTACTGTAGAGCATGACATTGTCATAATATAATACTGCGGGACGTAATATTGCGGGGTGTAACAAATAGGGGTGACGTAACCGGCAACTTTGAGCCTTTCATACAGCTGGTCAATCGGTTTAGCAATGGCGGTATACTATTTGGGGGGTCTGCGGTCGAAATTTGGTCGAGGTCTAGGAAAGTTTTGACGTGCGGGAGGTGATTTAAAGTGGGATGGCTGAGCATTGTAGGCTTGGTAGACATGCGCGGGTTGGGAATATCTAGGTGAGGTAGGTTGATATGTAGGAGGTGGAGGTGATTGATAAGTGGGTGGTGGGGTTTGGTAAAAAGGTGAGGGTGCTTGGTAATTTGGAGTAGGTTGATATGTGAGTGGAGGCATTGGGTAGGTTTTGTATTGGACAGGGGATTTGGTTCTCTGTGCAACCATTACGGCACCTACGTCCCTTTTCTTCGACGTACCACCAGACTATAGAGCCTGTTGGTAGCTTGCAAGGCTTCCAAGTTCATAAGCATACCACTTTTGATACCTTCCTCGATCCTTTCTCCCAGCTTGATGATGTCGGAAAATTTATGATTCTCGATTAGCATCAGTCTTTCATAGTATTGCGGGTCCTGATCCTGGACAAAAAAATTTGTTCATTTGTTCTTCCTCTCGAGCAGGCCTGACTTTAGCAGCTTCTGACCTCCAGCGAGTGGCATACTCGCGGAATGTTTCCGTGGGCTTCTTCTTTAGGTTCTGAATGTAGAACACATCCGGTGCATTTTCAGTGTTGAACCTGAATTTGTCTATGAAGTCAGATGCCATACTCACCCAATTCAACCATTTCTTCAAGTCTTGGATAATGTACCAAGACAGAGCATCTCCTTTCAGACTTCTCATGAAAAGTTTCATTCGAATCCTTTCGTCCTTCCCTACTCCGACCAGCTTGTCGCAGTATGTTTCCAGGCGAACTCTTGGATCCCCTGTACCATCAAACATCTCGAACTTAGGAGGTTTGTACCCCTCACAGTTCAACATCTGGTTGTATGCAAAGGTCTTCGTAGTTCAACCCTTCAATCCCCTTACTTCCTTCGACACCCTAAATTCGACTAGTCAACTTCTTGAGTTTTGTAGCCAGGTTCCTAATGAGTAAGTCTTTGTCATTAGACTCGGTTGTACTTGAAATGGGTTGAGTGGAGTATGGTATAGTCTCCACATAGATGGGGGTGTTATGAGTATGGAAATGGTCATTTGTGGAGTTCAAAGGTTTTGGAATGAGCAATGGAGTATTGTTGGAAGTATGGCAGGTATTGCAGTGATGGTGTGGAACAGGATGGTTTTGTGGTTTCGGGATGCTTTGTGGAGGTGTGGGGTTCTGAGCGTTAGGAAAATTGACATCTGGAGTGGTAAGGGAAAATTATAAGCTCGCCAAGTTCTGGACCTGATCAAGTTCCTCCTGAAATTTCAACAGTTTTTGCTCGAGTTGGGATGCACTTTCTTTGGAAATCGGAGTACCCTGAGTGATTTCTACCCGTTCAACCAAGTTTTCCTTTCTGATGTTGCTCAAATTTTCCATCTTTCCCTTGTTCCTGCTTCTGATGGGACTAGGAGAAGGAGTGGGTGGAGGGCCCTGGGATCTTGTGGAGTAGGATGATGATACCAGAGTGCATGAACTAACCTTTGGAGGAGTGGAATAAAACAAAAAGTAAAAACAAAAGGTAACAAGTTAGTGAGGATTATCTAAAGGAATGTTGCGATATTTAAACACATAATGCAAGAATGTAAATCGTGTCCTAATTTGGGAGCCTCGTTGTCCCCGAGGTAGGCCTAGCGACAAGTTAAGTTGGATAACTTATAATGCTAAATGCCTCATTTTATTGATAAAAATAAGACGAATCTCAAAACAACACTAAATAACAGAAAATAAAATGTCACTAATGGCCATTGGCCTTATTACATTCATATAACGGAAAGGTAAATTCCTATCTACTTGGTCCCAGAAGGACCTTCCCCAAACTTGACATCTTTGGCTCCATCGAACAACTTCACCAGCTCGCGAAGTCCCAACAGCAGGTAGGCTCTGGCCAGGTGTCCACCCTCGTTTCCTTCAGCATTATAGCAGTCCTCGATCCTCTTGAGAAACGTCCTTTCCAGCTCCACTAAACCTCGTTCCAGGTATCCAAATCGCTTGTTGGCACTGACATCCATGTCTTTCCACTCTTTAATCAGTTTTTGGTGGGCTTCTTGAATATCACGGTGCTTACTTTCACATTCCCGAATCCTCTTGCGCAGTTGGTTGTATTTGACATGTGCTTCAGCCCTTTCATCAATGATTCTGTGACCTAGAATAAACCCGGGTTGGCCCAGACCATTGTGATTATCCTCCAGACAGCCTGAATAGTATGGGGTGCAGCCATCATGGTATCTGTCTGGTTCGATAGTATCTCTTCCCATGATGATCTTGGAATGCCACGTATGCTGAGCTTGGCATTTATAAGGACTGTCATCAGCTTGGAAGTCAGCCTGGAAGTGACTCATCTTGTTGACCCTTGGTATAACCTGCTTCCTACCAGCCTGTCTCATAACTAGGAGAGGGACATAAGGGTAGGTTCCTCTCAAACCGATCAGTATCAGAAATGGTGCGTCCCTGTATTGGGCGATGAACTCTTCAGTAGGGAACCACTTGAACATCCATTGTATTTGATCCTCAGTTAGATTTTCAAACAGCTCCACCCACCCCTTGGCATCTTCTGGCTGAGAAAACATGTTGGGCATGTAGTTCATTCTCCTTGGTTGATGGAAGGCTATATGATCGTCCCAGTCTCTACACTGAATCTCTTGCCAATATTCACCCCTTTAAAAATGCTCCATGAGCCAGAGCTGGAGTAGCAAGTTGTAGCCCTCGAAGTGTGGGGCTCCTTGTTGACATTTTTCCAAGGCTCGTTATATCTCTGCAATGATCATGGGCACTATGCTAAATGGTTGTCCACCAATTCCCTCCATCAAAGTTTTGGTGACAATGGCTAGCCTGGTGTGGATCCTTGCTTTCTTCATTGGAAACACTATCATCCCCAAGAAGCAGAACATGAAGACAAAGACCCTTAAGTGAATATGCCCCAACGGTGTAAGGGCAAACTCATCTGGATATGTACGGTAGGATTTGCTATGACCGTACCTCTCGTACAAATAATCAAAGGGAATGTAGGACTCCTTCAAACATGTCAAGTTTGGATTCTTCTTTAGGCCCATCATTTTGAGAAAACCTCTACCCTTGCGATTTCCCGGCATTAACAAACCCGGGGTCTCCCTAGTATACCAGTCAATTCTCCTATTTCCTTTAGCAGGGGTGTCATCTCAATCTCTCCGAAGCGAAACACATACCTATCACCATCCCAGAATAGAGTAGCCGCTTATATGATTTTGTTGTTGGGTTGGATTTCCAAAAGAGAAGGTAGATTTCCTAGGTATTTCCAGACAAGAGTCTGATCACTAGAATGGAGATCTTCCCACTAGTTTAACAACTTTGGGTGGATGTTGGTGACCATGCCGAATCTAGGGACTTCGTGCCTCATATTTCTGCAAGACAAGAATGTTAGGCCCTTATCCCCACCAGACTTGACTATTAAATATCAATAATTGGCATAAAACATGTAGGTCTGCAAATAAATGCACAAAACGTGGTAGTGTCCGTTTAGGTTTCAAGGAAACCCAATGGACTTTGGACAAGGCTATCTTAAAGAGTCTTTATGCGGACAACATAACTGACTCGGCTAGGTTTGACCATGATGCATGCACAATTAAATAGAGTAAAGGTTTCTATGGGGTATTAGACTGGTACCCTTGAGCGGACAACTCAAGAGGGAAAGGTACAGAACCGTCGACTACACCGTTGATCGACTGGTTTTACCGCAAATACGCCTTTGCCGGATTTAAGGGGTGATAATATCGGAAGAGCACAACCACTCATTATAAGCGTTGCTATGGTATTTGCTTGGCACGAGTGGAATATGATGTTGAATATGCAGAATCAAACATGTTGTCACGTATTTGCACGTTCATAAAGTAATAATTACAATAATTTCTCAGAATTTACAATAGTATTAAAGGAAAACGGTAAAGGAAAGCGTTAAAAGAAAAATAAAAAATAAAGAGCCAAGTCAGTTTCATAGTAGAGGAAAGAATTAAATGCTTAAAGGCATTAAAAGAAGACACGTAAAGAAACGTAAGGTCAAAAATAACATGAAATGATAAAAGCCTACAGTATCCCCAACAGAGTCGACGTGCTGTCGTGCCCCCTTTTTCTTGCGAAATCGGGTTTATGACATTTGGGAGGACAGCTCATTCCCTTTTGGGAATTGGGTTTAAATCGAAGAGTCGCCACCTAATGATTAAAGTGTATTAGGACACTTGGAAGAAATTGATTTGGAAAACCAGAGATTGGGTAAGGGCTTGAAATTATCCCTAGGGGAAGGTGTTAGGCACCCCTCAGGATCCACTAGTGTGATTCCCGACCATAATATAATTGTGACCTTAAGTGCAAATAACAAGTAGGCAAGTAAAAAGTTTCAAATATGAGGGGGTTTTCACATAATGGTTGCAAATAGATTAAAGTCTAAAGAAATAAAAGAAAGCTGAATTTTTTGAGAAAATAGTTTGGAAATTCTGAAAGTAATAAAATAAACAAGTAAAGGGAGGGGGTCCTAGGTTTACAAATAATATAGATCACCCCACACAACATCCAGTAATCACTCCTCAAAGAGGGGCTACAGGAGATGTTATCGCGTGGTCATCATATCCACATCTACCCTTTCCCACCCCGTTAAGATATTAAAGCGCGGAATGATTTCGTTACATATTGCATGCTATTACCCGCCCCAATCCTATCAGTCTAGGAGGTATTTGGGACTATTAATCCCAAAAAGGGAAGGGGTATGAGGTTTCATAGTTTTAAAAGGACAAAATTCTAAGGCGGCAATCAAAACATATATGTAGTAATTATTGGGATAGCGCATAAATAGATGGAAAGGCTCAAATAGACCTCCTTAAATCAAAGAAAAGCATATAGTTTAGCATGTCTTGCATGTACTGATTAAGGTATAATCAAACATAATAACTTAAATCAGGCTGATTTATCACATATTTTCAGATAAGAAGTTCGAATTTGGCCTGCCCGCTGGTTGTAATTAACAAAACCTGGTGCAGTTATAGCTATTATCCTAAGGCTTGCCTAGGTGTTAGACAAAACCTACAGGCATGATATCTACTGGTTTCAGAAATAAAGAAGTAAATTGATTACAGAAAGGTTGCCAGTTTTTAACAGAATAATACAAGTTTTGCAGTTGATAATGCGTTACTACTGACAGATTAAACTTAAAACGAGTGAGGCAGTTCAAATTTGGTTGATAGTTCCTATAGGCATGCTTTCTAGGCATTTTTTATTTTAAACATTTTTTACAGACGTAGTAAGAGTGCATAAATCCTATGGCATGGTATCTAAATGTTGTTAGTTATTTAAATCCTATAGACAGGTTTGTCTATGACAGATGCATATGCAGGATTTGAATTTCTAGTTAACTACAAACATGGTATCTATATGAGAGATGCAGAACTTTCTTATAGACATGGTATCTATATAATGCAGAAGTGCAGAAAACCTTAAAGACATGGTATCTATATGAATGCATAAACCATAGACATGGTGTCTATATAATGTAGGAATTCTTATAGCCATGGTGTCTATATGCAAGTGCAGAATTCTGTAAGTAAACCTATAAGCAGGATATCTACGTGGATGCAGAAATTAATAAACCTATAGGCATGTTATCTAAAGATGAGAATGCAGAAATAGGCATGGTATCTGCATAAATTAATAAGCCTATAGGCATGATATCTACCCCTTTTTGCATACAGTCACTCCCGTTCCTTTTAACTAGCTACCCCCAATAGTTATTACAAATTATTACAGCCCAGAATGAATAAGAAAAGCAAAATTACATAAAATATTAACAGTACAACCAAGGGGAGCCTAATTCAGACTCCATGTCTGAAATATGTGATGAACCAACTCCAAAGATCAGGATCCAAAGCCTTTTTCACATTTGGATGTGTAAGAGTTCCCTAAGAGCCTCAAATGGACTCCGGGCAGTGCTCACACCCAAATATGTAGGATTAAGTCAGAGTGCAGTGTGGAAGGGCCAACCCTCAGGTGTCCAAGTTCAGAGGGAACTCAAGGTCCCAAGGGAAGGCTCACAGGAGGGGGGGCAGAACTTAGAAGCTAAGAGTGAGTGTAAGTGCAGAGTTTGAAAAAAGGGAAAAGGGAAGTGGTAAAGAAGCAAGGACAGGCTAGTGGGCATACCTAGCAATGAGAAGTGCTGGCACACCCTACAAGCCTGTTAAAACACGTTGTTTTAGAGGTTAGGATCCCCTAAGGGATCAAGTTCAAACCATGAACAATAACTTGCATATTGCCATGTTTTAGACTATAACTCAAAGCACATAAAGGGAAACAGGGATAGGGATTCACAGTAGAAACAGGCAAAAGAAATTAACATGCTAGTTAAATATTTAATTCTATAGCAGTATAAAGTAGGCATGGATATAAATAGCTGTAAGTAAACACATTGAGGGCGACACAGAAACTTAAATTAGGACATACCAGTCTCAAAGAAAACAAGTACAAAAAGCAGTAGTCTTGTAAAAGCCAAAGTGCAAACAGGAAGTCAGAATACTAAAGTGTGAGTTGAGAAGAGATTGTGAAACTGTGAAGTCTGAAGTGTAAAAGTGTTGAGTTGAAAGTGTGTCCTCTAGTGAGAGAGGGGTCATGCCCTTTTATAGTGTAGAAGGCAAGCAGAAATAAGGTAAGAGAATAGTTTGAAAATCGATTGTCAATCAATTACACAAGTTTTACCTTTAATTAAGGAATTCAGATTACAAATGTGTATAAACCTATTAAGGAATGAAATTAATCAAACACTTTGTGCAAAGTAGTATAATAGGGGTAAATACATAAAGGTCTATTTAAGGACAAGGTCTTGACAATACACGGTTTGTGCAAATAAGGCAAGCGAATCAGTTAATAGCAAAAAAATCAGAAGTCTAATGATTTGTAAGAATGAACCCAGTCAGAAAAGGTGAAGAAAGGTTTTACTTAAGTAAAATCAGCAACAATCAATTAGACATATTAAAAGGAATTCTGAATCAGTCACAAGTTGGAAAACCCTTTTGAAGAAAGATTCATCACGTATAAAAGCAAACAGACACATTAAACATGAGAGAAACTTATTATGCCAATCATTAGAAGGGTCTGGTGTAGAACAATTTAAAAAAAAACTCAGAATTGTGTGCAAACAAAGAAGTTCAAACATAGTTCATAAACTCAGAGATTAGTTTGAAAGAGTCAAGGGTTCTCAAACAGAACCCTAGTTCAATAACATGACCAAACCTCGGCAGAACCCCCAAATTCTAGGGTTTCCACCTCGAGTCAAGTACAGAGATGAGGAAGCAAGTAGTCAAAACAGGCTCAGCGATTTCTTTCAGAAACTCATGAGAAAACAAGCAACTTCAGTAGAAAGTTCAAAGCAAACAGAGAGAAGAACTTCGAAGCATAATGAGAGTAGAAGAAAAAATAGAGGAAAACATGCCTAAATGGGTCTTTTAGAAGAAACTTTAAACAAGGTTCAGTAGAAGGCAAACAAAGAGACTTAAGAACATAGTCGAGAAATACAGTAGAAGAACACAAGAACACCCGAAAAGTATAGCAAAAGAACATATAGGAAAACACAGTGAGATAAATATGTGAGAGCATGGTAAAGAAACATAGTAGGAAAATGAAAGACAGAAAGCATAGAAGAACATGTGTTATAAAAAGGAAACATATGAGCACAGTAGAGACAAATACACACAAAGAAAAGGAAAAGAAAAGTCAGAGAAACATTTTAAGCATTTCAGAAAACCCTGAATCGAAAAAGAAGCGATTTTGGAAGTAATTTTTGAAAGAAAGTTGGGGAAATCATTTGAAAACTCAAATAGAGCATAGATACATAACAAATATAAAAAGATCGGAGACATCCTCGAAGAGTTAGGGTTTCAGAAGGGACCTAGAAATGAGAAAGGCTTGTAAAAGGTCCTATCTGAGTTGGAGAAGTCAGAACCAGGCTCAAAACACCATGGGATGCCGGAGCAAGGCCGGAGATGGCCGTGAACCTTAGATCAACGAAGATCTGAGCGGAAACCTTCAAGGTCAGACCTCTAACCTCCAAGTACCAGGCGTATAAGAGCAAGAAGTGGTGAGTGTAGGGCTTCCATGGCCTGAGAAGCCATGGATTTCGGTGGTTTTGAGGTTGAAGACGGTAGGAGGTGATTGGGGTTTTGAGAACATTCGAGAGAGTTTGAGGGAGTGGAGCATTTAGAGGCGGCTGATATAAGAGAAATGAGGGGATTAGGGTAGTCATTTGGATTAAAAAAAGGCAAGAATGGGTAGGGGCCGTTGATCTCAGAGATCAACGACCAGGATAAGAGGGTGTCTGGGTCGGGTAGATTTTAGTTGGGTCAGGGGAGGGTTAAATTGAATTGGGCTGGTCCATTTAAAAAAATGAAATTGGGGTTTAATTGGGGGCTGATTTTAGGACAAAATTGAAATAGTTAGGGCTAGATTTTAAATAGCCACTTTTTCCCTTTTTATTTTATTAAAAATAGTAAAAGGATTTCTGAAAATAGATTAAAGGTACTAAATTAATTAATAATATATAAATATTAAATTAAAAATATTGAAATCAATTTCATAATTATAAAATGCTATTAAATCTTAAAATAGGCTAAAATTGCAATTATATGCAATTTAGCTTTAAAAATACTAAATAAATTTGTAAAAATTACCTTAGCTATATTTTGGTATAAATGTGAGAATAAAATAAGTTATTCACCAAAAATGATAATTTGAGGAACAATTATTGGTTGTTGTATTATTAAAATAGGTCAATAAATTGATTTAAAAATCTTTTAAAAATTAGGAAAAATACTAAAACATTTGGACATACTTATATATGCATATATATGCTATTTTGAAAGTATTTTGCATATAAAAATACATAGGAAAAAATTGGGTATTAACAGTACCGCAAGCTCACCAGTACCACTACAACACAATGTTGAGAATCCATCACATGTCGTAGAACCAAAACACATGAATCTAACCCGAAGGATCATGCCTTGACGTAACTTCGCCGCAATGCGCGACCTTATCCAAACACTGGTTCGCATGAGACGCCACAAATCACCATACTCAAAATCATCAACCAAGTGCAATTTGATGCCTAGCATCCAAAAGTGAATCACCATAACCATGGAGAAGCAAATGATGCAATGCCATAAAAGTCCAAAAGAACATACCCAATGTGCAACAAATTATGCAACTCCCAATTACCCATCTCACTCAAATCCCGCTATAAAGCTCAAATGGAATCGCACCATATGTGGATATAACCAACAAATCACAACTCCTCATAACACAGAAGAGTAACTCATAGATCACTCCAGAATATGGATAAGCTCAACAACAATCGAATAATACATCTCTCAACAATAACAGTTCAGAGTCAATAATTTTGACCCGGTGCAGAACACACTTTCATGTTGGGCCTACCAATGAACCACACATAAACTTTGGTCACCCACAACAGATAAATAACCCTCTAAAGGTTCACAATGGCTGAATCATAGCACATACTATCATCTGACTAGATTACCCATATCTTTATAGTCCACAACCGCGAAATAACCTGTTTATGAGAACTCCCAGTCTCCAAATCCATAAAGCACATGAATCACCGCATCTGATCCCAACTCCACTGCCCTAATATCTAACACATCCCTACTACTCGATCATCCCACGAGGGGTACTTCTAAAAATTCTTCTGTGCCACCAAGGAAACCTTGAATATCAGCAGTCGATCAGAAACGATAGTGCCACGATACCAATAAAGCATCCATAACTCAAATACATCGCCCTTTCTGAAATGTATACCCCCATCAAGCCACATCAATCAGTGATCTCATTTATCTAGTCATCTGAAGCTATCCATGCTGCCTAAGAATTTATGTCCTTCCTTTCAAAACTGAACCGTGACCTTACACATGCAAATCTCAACCCCACACAACATACCGAATATACCTTATCATCATATGATAAATATGAGAACTTCATAATCCACTCCAAGCTACAAGCAACTACGTACGCAACCAACCAAGAACTTTTCCATTTGATCCCATCTAGGAGAAAATCATTATACATCTCATGCTCCTCATGCCAGTAGAAAATATACATCTCTAACCGTGGTAGAAACCATAAAGAACTCTTTGAATTCCATTTTAACAATACTAAACCATCAGAACTAAATTCCTCTAACTCAACCCTGCTACGCAGGCCATTAAAACCTAAGAGCATTGCCACCAAACACCTGTAGAAACCCAATGCATCCTAAATAGCCAAGAACCGATCATATCCATTACCCTGCCGATCCAATTTACTACCAAGTTGTCCTAATTTTTCTGAGTTCCTTCCGAATTACCTTCAAATTGATATGTTTCCTTGCTAGTACACCACTATCCTTCACTAAAACTTCCCCGCGAACTTTAGCTAAAAATCACATCGCCCTAAGTCTCATAAACCCTCGCATTCCTTTGAAGCACCCCCAAAGTACCACAACCATGATACCCACTCTAAAGAGACCTTATATGAATCTAAAGTCATTACCTTCACCTTCTTGATACTGATATGCAGAATCCATAAATGATATAGAAATACCACGAGTCTTGACAACCCCCAATGCAAACCTCAATTTCTAGCCAAATATACAACCTGAAAATCTCCAATTATTACATGTAAAATCTTGAACCCATTAGACCCATTCTCGAGAGTCATCCACTCTGCTCAAACCTCACTTAGACTGATCAATCGGACTAGATGACCTATGCTCCATTATCACTCCAATACCGTAGAAAGTAACCCCACCTTAATGCATCCAAATAAATTCCTACTCCATGTACATTACATCCTTTACCAATAACAACTCAAGTCATTCTATAAATTCTTATACGCCCATAAAGCATCATACAACCCTTACCCAAAATTTCCTTTATTCAGGTTATCCTTGATCTAAACCTCTATAAGCCATAACTAATTCACCAATATACCCCAAACTGGAGCCATCATAGCACATAACCGTGCAATCAACTGATCAATAGCAGACTCCCCCACTTGGCTCAAAGCCAAAGATCAAAACATCCCATAACTCATAATGCATATACTCTATTACTGCCATAATAGCATAGTGAGATTAAATTCAGTCCTTCATAAGCTCGTGCAACACATGCCCTCTAGTACTTCAAATCATTTGCAAACCTCATGTTCACCCTTATAACGGTCAAGACAACTTTTCTACGCGATCCAAACTCAAACTGCAGCACGTATAATTTCACTGATAAAAGAGGACTCACAACAACATCATAGAGACCACTCAACTTCAGAACACTCCGCAGAAGATAATCCACTTGCTTAGCCTCAAACTGGCATCTCTCTATATTCCTTCATAATCATAACTATTACCTGGTCACTTACCCTTCCTGAGTCTGAACTCATATCACGACATGAAATTTACTCCATTTCTCAACTAGACAATACGAAAAAGATCCTTCATCATGCCCACAACTTGGCTATACATCAACTCACGATGAAAATCAAGTACTGGACAGTTCTTACTACCCCTAAGCATACCCTTCTCACCTTATTCAAATCATATGAACACATCTCGCAGTCACATCACCCTTATCACGTAGCTATCCCATCATCACTTCCCTTAATAGGGACACAACCGAACATATAGATCTAAAAACACGTGCTCACGCAATCAACAACTCAGGGCTCAAGCTATAGGCAAAAATCCGGCATCAAGTCTTCCAAACTGGCCCAACCTCAGCACATAGAGATCACATCTTTCCCCTCGATCAGGGAATCACAAGCCATCGATGTACATCTATTATTGAGCACTCATGTGCGCATACACACACATGGAAGGAATTTCAAGAGTTACATTTCAAGCTGAATCAAGGATGCACGACAAGAATTCAAGAATGTGAAGTTTATCCTAAAGGTTCTACGGCCTCCAGAGGATAAGTACAGACGTCTCCGTACCGATCCGCAAGACTCTACTAAACCTACTCATGACTCGAGAGACCTATGTAACCTAGGCTCTGATACCAACTTATCACGAGTCAAAAACTGACCCGGTCGTGATGGCGCCTATCGTGAAACTAGGCCAGCCAACACAACTCTCGAATAAACCATTATTCAATAAAAGTTATTTTTATACCATTTATTAATCAATAATCTCATGATGTAAGTTTAAATGAATAGTGCGGAATAAATACACAAGCCCGACATCGGGGTGTCACTAGTCATGAGCATCTACTACAACTGTCTAACAACATCAAGACCGATATGGTTGGGAAAATTACAAGAATTCATTAAGGAAAAATAAGGAGGGAGAAAAGCAGGGCTGCGACCGCCAGTTAGCTACCTTGCTAACTCCGATGAACCTGCCACCGAGCTCCAAAATATCTAATTTACATCAAAAATCCCGAAAATGCTCAAACCCGGCCCCCGAGCCCATATCTCGGAATCCGATAGAAACCACATCAATAGAATTCTTACACTCTCACGAGTTCGTATATATCAAATATATCAAAATCCGACATCAAATGCCCATTCAAATTCCCAAAAGAATTCTTAAACTTTTTTTCCATTTTTCCCCCCAATTTCCACTCTAATTTCTCAAAATAAATGACGAAATTCAAGACTAAATCATGGAATTAAACCAAATATGAGTGAGGAAATACTTACCCCAATAGCTCCACTGAAAATCTCCTCAAAGTTCACCTTCTCCCGAGCTCTCTAATGAAATTTCAAAATTATGGACGAAACCCTCGATTTTAAAATATAAACTGACTGCCTAGGTGTTCTTCATCGCGAACGCGGCATCACCATCGCATTCGCGAAGCTCAAAGCTTCACTGACCAAATCCTCTCCTTCACGAACGCGAGGACCCACATGCGAACGCCATGATCGCACAGCTCGACCCTACGCGAATGCGGAACACCAATCGCGAACGCATAGCCTTAAACTCATACACCTTCGCGAACGCGGGACCTACCTCGCGAACGCGTAGAACAACTTGACTACCCCTCTTATTCACCCTTTGCAAACGCGAAAGCCTCTCGCGAACGCAAAGAAGGATTTCTCTGCAACACAATACCAGAAAATTTGCCAAGTTCGAAGTCTAAAAATTGATCCGTTAACCACCCGAAACACACCTGAGGCCCTCGGGACCTCAACCAAGCATGCCAACATATCCCATAACATCATTCAAACTTTTTCCGACCTTCGAAATGCTCAAAACAACATTAAAACACCAAATTTGCATAGGATTTAAGCCTAAGAATTCAAAAAGCTTCAAAAATTACTCTTTCTATCAAAAAGTCTGTCAAAGCTTGTCCGAATGACCTGAAATTTTGCATACACGTCAAAAATGACACAACAGACCTACTTCAACTTTCGTAATTCCATTTCTACCCCTATATCAAAATCTCACTTATCAATTGGAAAGCGCCAAAATTTCAATTTTGCCAATTCAAGTCTAAACCTTCCACGGACCTTCAGAATACATTTCGGTCATGCTCCTAACTCCCAAATCACCTAACAGAGATAACCAAATAATAAAAATTCCAATCCGAGATCATATACTAACAAGTCAAAACTTGGTCAAACCTTTCAAATTTTAAGCTTCAAACTAAGAACTGTTCTTCCAAATTCATTCCGATTACCCTGAAAACCAAAATTGACAATTTACATAACTCATAATAGATCACATGGGGCTAGCCATACCCGAGAACTGGCGAGCGAAGTGCAAAAGCTCTAAACTAGCGGTCGGGTCGTTATAGAAACAAGGTAGCTCACATGATGGCTAATGAATGACTCAAGCATGCACGAAAACACCAACTTTTTGAAAATCTTGTGCCTTTGGTTTTTAATAACTTAGCAATGGATAATAATGGTTATGTGTACTTTCTTAAAAACATTAGTACTAATGTGTTTTTTAGTTTGTTCGTAATGGGGAATTTGAATGTCCTCGAGGCTTGTAGTTTTGTTACCGATGTAACAGTTGTTACTCCGTAATGTTTTTTAATAAATTATATTTTCCAGTAAAAAAAAACTCTTTCAATTATATATATACTAACATTATTTTTCAAGACTCCTTTATAAAACTTATACCCTTTCAAAACCGCACATCCCCTTAATAAATATTATATTCTCATTTATATATATATATATATATATATATATATATATATGTATATGTATATATAGAAAGTCGTACCTTTTAAACAGTAATTAAGCAGGATACAAACAACTAATCCCTTAAACTAGTCTAAGTCCTATGGAGATACCTCAGGTAGATTTTAATGGGTGTCTAACACCTTCCCCTTAGAAGAACAAGAAACCCTACCCACAATCTCACTGGTTAGCAGACTAATAAAGAAAATGACTTTAGTAATTAAATAGGTACCCTAGTATGCCTTTAAATATTAGGTGGCGACTCTCTTTTTATCAACAACAGAGAAACCAAGAGTTGAATCTTGCTTTGACTCTTGCAAAATAGAGTGCAACAACATGCGACTTTGCTGGGGAATTTCACACTTAGGTTCTAACCTTAACAAACTTAGACTAGACCTGAAATTTAGATTTTAATGATACACTGCTTTTATATTTAATTTGTAATTATATGCTTACATGCTTTACTTGCTCATTATTATGCATGTCTACTTATCTTAAATTGTTATTGTTATATTCTATCTGTACCGCTTTATATATACTGTCATCATATTTCTTCCTATCAAGTCTTGGCCGTACACTATCATACACAATGGCACGTGGGGGTTGTCTTTTATACCCCTCCGAACCTTCTTTCAAAATTCTTTAGTTTCCGAGAATGGATTTGTCAGGTCAACTGACATAACTTCTCGCAGTCTTCAGTCTAATTAAAAATTAGGAAACACTCTACTATAGCAAACATAGGTCATATTGCATAAACCTTAGGTGAGTAGGTCATTGCCATCGACACATAATTAAGAAAGTTACCCTAATGTCAACGGGTCATGTGGAAAGAAGAACAAACCATGATGAGACACTTAAGATTCGATGAAAACACTTATGAAACCCTTTTCATTACCCACTTCAGAAATGGAAATCAACCAAAACATCCCCGAGATCAATATGGTGATGGGAGCACCACACAAGCTAAAGCAATGGTGGAAGAATATCTGTCGAGAACATGGAGACAAAATCAGGACACATCTGGGAGCATTGATCACCTTGCTAAACATCCAAGCTGACAAGGTGCATACTTGCCTACTGATAGAGTTCTGGGAACCAGCTGAGGTGGTGTTCAAGTTTGCTAATTATGAGTTAGTACCGATGTTGGAAGAAGCTACCAGTTTCACGGAGCTGCTATTTACTAAGAGGAAACTAATACTACCAATCACCATGCCCGCCTACAGGTTTCTTGATTATTTTGGTCTGGAAAATAGTCGGGGTTTGAGAAGCATAAAGGATGGATGGGTAAGCTTGGACCAACTATTCGATAGGTTCAGGCATCGTGAAAGCTATGAATGGTACTTGGGGAGAATTTTAGTATTATCAAGCAACGTGGGAGAGTCTCCGACCCATAACCTTCTCCTTGGAACTGCTCGGACTGTTAGGTTTCCCGCAAAGAAGAGTGCGTATCAATATCGACTTGTTACCTATGGTTCTAGAAACATTTCGAGGCAACCTCCAAGCCACTCTGGTACCCATGGTGTTAGAAGAGATTCTCAGGGCTTTGTCCGCACGTTCCCAGGGATATGAGTTCTTCAAGGGTTGTAACCTGCCACTTCAAATCTGGGCCACCAGCATTTCTTTCAGCAAGAGGCCATAGTTGACTACTTTTTGGGCGTCAATAACATGATTAGAAGCCATAACGAGAGGATGAGACATTCGGTCTCCCCACACGGATAGGAAGAGTGGAGAGAGATGCTGACTAACCTAAGCGAAGAATGGGTCAATTGGAAGTTGTCTTGGCTAGGTGGAAGAGCAATCATAAGGAATTCTCAGAAATACTTCATTGAGCTGATAGGACTTTAGGGTATCTGACCATACTCTAGGATGACCTCTCAACGACTGGCCTCCACCTCTAACTGGCTGACCTCCACCTCCAGCTAGCTGACCCTCTCCCCTAGTTGACCAAGCGTGTACCAATCGGTGCCGAAATCATGTCATGACTACCGTGTTGTGGAATACTGCTCTACAACCTCGAGTAAAACCTCTTGATGTGCTCGTGTCACTACACTCATAAAAATCGGCCTCAGGATATGGCTGCTGAATACGAAGTTGTCCCTAATGACTGGAATACCTGTAGATATGTGATTTTTGACCCTCCCCAAGATTTTTTATATTTTAGCATGTAAATATTTAATTTAGGCCTAATAGCGTTATTTCAACTAATTTTGACTCTTCTACTTTATTTTATTACAAGAAAATAAAAATTACAAAAAATAGTTTATTAATATTTTGTAGTCATTTTTAATCTTGAAAAATACCAAAAATAGTTTTGTTTTAACGACCAGTCTTATTTTAATAGCTATTTTACTTAAATATGATTAATTAGTAAATAAGGTCGTATTTTTAGTCTTGTTTATGGTGAGAGAATAAAACTTGGGCTCAAGCAACCCATTTTTAGGCATAATTTTTTGACCTAACCCATAATTCCCAAGCCCATAATTCCTACGTCCATACCCCTTAACCTAAACATAACCCTAAAACCCTAAACCTATAAAAAGGAGCTAACCTAAAATGCCTAAGGGGGATCGAATTCCAGAAAAGATCTGAAGCGCCGCAATACAAAGAGACCACCCCCCCACCACGTCGTCTTCTCTAAACGACCCCTACTCTCTTCATCGACCACAAACACCAACAGAGCCCATAACCCTCTTCACTCACACCCTTCACCAGCCCCGCCAGTCACTACCAAACCCGTCGAAAAATCCGGCAACACCCAACAACAAAAAAGCAAACAAAGCTGACCACGACTGCTTGAAACTCACCGGAAAAATGAGCTCCAGTAGCTCGTTGGATTAACGAGCTCCAGACGCGACAAACGTAACCAAACGACCTCACCCCAGCTCACTATCACCGTTGTTTCTTTCCCTTCCTCCACCCTCTACTGTCTTTGTATTGTCGGAGTCGCATCATCGACGATGAACGAGTAGAAAACAGTCCACTGTTTCATCACCATTGTTCCCATGTGCTTTACTTCTATGTCGGATGGGTGTATATCTAACAGGTTCTAGATTTTGTGACATTTTTGTGCTGCGTTTGGCTAGAATCAGTTCTTTGGCATTCCTTCGTGTGTGTCATTTAGCTGTGGTTTTAGTATCTCCATCGTCATGGTAGTAGCGTCACTGCTTCCGGCGGGTGTCGAGGTTTGGATTGTAGTTTTGTCGAGGTCTTGTTCGCGATCTGGTCGCTTGTGAATTTCAAAGCAGTCCAAGCATTAAAGTTTCATATTCAACTTCTAAGGTCCACTTCTCATCTTGTTTGATTAATGATATGAGTCGTTTCTCTTGTTATTTTGGTGTTCATTTATATCTTTGAATAGTTTGAGATTCTCGTTTTGATGGTTGATTTAAGTATTTTTTTGGATATCAGATTGCTTATCTTATTAGGAGTTACATAGTATTAGTTGTGCTGGTTGTGAGAATTCTACATCAAGAAAACAGAACCATTCACTATTTATACATAAAAATTGATTTCTTGCAAAGTAATACATATAAGCCTTTTACAAACCAATCTCTCATGATTGCTGGAACTTGATTTTGATGAATTGTATCAAATATAATAAGTAGTTCAAATATTTGTGATGATGTATATGACTCTTAGTTGTTATTCAATCGAGAGTTATTATAGTTGTACCGTAATCACTTGTATTACTGCCAATGAGTGTATACTCTGATGAGAATGTACAGTTCTAGCATGTTTTAGGTGCATTAATTAGTGAATCATCATATCTACGTGTATGCTTCCCGTGAATTAGTTGTGATGCTTAATTTTTAAAATCCGGGGGTACATTTATATGACCCGGCCACAATTTCATCTTTTTTAATAAAATAAGCACGTTGTGAATTGTGGGTACGGTTCCCGTGACATGATTCACAAACATGTAATCAATAATTAGTTGTAAACAATTGGATTATTAAAAGCGGTTTAAAAGGAAATAAAATGCACATAGGTTTCAAAGATGTTTTAAAAACAAATAAATAGTCCAATATAACAGTTGAGCAACCGTGCAAAAACCACGGAACCCGGGAATGCCTAACACCTTCTCCTGGGTTAACGGAATTCCTTACCCGGATTTCTGTGTTCGCGAACTATAAAATAGAGTCAATCTTTCCTCGATTCAGGATTCTAAACTGGTGACTTATGACAACATAAATTATCCTAAGTGGAGACTCTGAATTTAATAAAAATAATCTCGTTTCGATTGTCACTTAAATTGAAAAAACTACCTTATACTCCCTCCGGGGGTAGTGAAAAAGAAGATGTGACAGCTCTGATGACTCTGCTGGGGACAAGAACCCAGGATCTCTGGTTCATGGTTCAAGAATTCGAGCTTCAAATAATTGTTATATTTGGCTTTTATTTATTATCGGATTTTTACGTGTTTGGGCCTAATGTGCTAAATGTTGTTTTTTACCGCTTTGATACTATTTGAACTGTATATAAATTGCTACGAAACCCTTCTCTTCTCTTCTTCGGGGATGTGCACGTTGGCGTGACTCCTCTTCTGTTAGTGTCATACCTTAAATTAGAAAGAGGATCGGACAAGTTACAAAGCCGGATGGCCTTTTGTCCGCTCGGGTGCACAAGTCTAGAGCAGTATACCCAGGTTTTATACTTAGAATAACTCAACCTCATGCCGGATCCCGAGTAGGAATGTTTGTTTTCATCATGTGCATTTGACTTTGGAGACTCAACATAGGGGTTGGGTCTGTCTAAGACAGGTGTACCCGAAATGAAAAGACCATCCTGATGCATCCGACTCGCTACTTGCGCATTTATTTGCTTTGGATTTGCATGTTGACTGACTTATCGAATAATAGGAGAAAGGCTGAGAAGAAGAAAGTCAATGTGAGGGCTAAGAGAGATAATTGCCTGCTTTTGAAAAACCGATGTCCAAAATATACTGAAACTCTGCCGGAATTTTGAAAAAGGGGAAAAGGAAAATATTTGTTTTAAAAAAATATAGTTGTTTTTTGTTTTTTCAAAACTGCCCGAACTACGCCCGTTTGATTCCCACCGGATGTGGGATACGTAGGCAACCCCCATTGGGTCCAACTTCCTTTTTGCAAAAATAGCCCAAAAGAACCAAAATTTTATCGCTTTGTTGTAAATAAGTAAGGTGATGCCATTATTTTCAAAAATAGTCGAATGTCCCCAAAAGGACGCTGGAAGACTGTTTTTGCAAGAACAGCTACATTTGGTCTCTTTTTCAAATTTTTGGCCGGTTAGCAAGCACAACCTTAAAATCTTCTCCCCCGAAGTATTGAAAGGCCGTATTGGCAATGTCGGGTTTTATTTTTGAAATAATAATTTGGAAAAAAATAGTCTTAACTTTTCTTGAGTCAAATGAGTCATAATCTTACTTAATTAATTCACCTTAATAAATGTGCAGAATGAGCACGAGTCAAAATTTGTCAATAACAGTCATGAACAAGATTCCTTTGGAGCTGTATATGTGGTGGGAAGATCTAGGTGAATCAGGACAAGATAAGGTCAATCGCTACTTGGGAGGTCTCATCGGGTTATTGAAGATCAAGCCTATAGGAGACATAATAAAGGCACTGGTTACATTTTGGGACCCAGCTCACAACGTGTTTCATTTCTCGGATTTTGAACTCACACCCACTCTGGAAGAAATAGCTGGATATATTGGGAGCACTGAAGCTCCTCTAAGACACAAGTATTTGATTGCTCCAAGAGTCATCGCTGCACACACGTTCCTAGATTTCTTAAAGATAAGCAGGGGGTCCATTACCCAGATTTGGTAGCTGGTTTTTCTACTCTGCAGTTTATATACCAGCGATAAAGACACATAGGGGGGTTTAACAATCCAGAAAGCAAAATTTGCAGCAAAGGGAATTTCCTCAAATGGGAAGAACACAGGTGCTTTGCTTTTATGGTGGTATTCTTAGGTCTTCTAGTGTTTCCCAGGAAAGACGGGAATATCGATACATGGATAGCTGGGGTTGTCAGCACTTTGCTTACTCAGGCCAAAAGCACCCTCGCACCCACGATAGTGTCTGAAATCTTCCGCGCTATCACAGCCTGCAAAGCTAGAGGAGACTTTTTTGAAGGGTGCAACTTGTTGCTACAAATGTGGATGATTGAACATCTATGTCATCGTCGTCAATACCTGAACTATGGGTCGACAGAGAAAAGCTGCATAGAGGAGTTTTATACAAGGGTCGACGGGTTTAGCATGCCAGAAGGGGTCACAAAATGGATATCGTGTCTCCATTCCGTCACTGCAAATCAAATAGAATGGACGTTCGGGTGGCTTCCTATAGATGAAATCATATACATGCCAACTACCGGGCCTCACCTCCTCCTGATGGGTCTCAGAAGTATCCATCCTTATGCCCCAAACCGGGTTTTGAGGCAGCTGGGGAGATTTCAAAAAGTTTCAAAGGATGAAGACCTTAGTACTCAGGTAGTCGAGATTGGTTCTAACGGTCAATTTCATGAAGCAACAGTTTTCCAGATCTGGAGCAAGTGTCAGTACTTGACAGCAAGCACCCAAGTGTGTGATCTATCCAAGGGTGAAGTCTCACACGGTTACCTCGCATGGTACCAAAGAAGTGTTGAGTTTGGGAGACCAACCAAAAGACCCCGTCTTCAAGAATATGTCGAGGCATCACATGCGCAATGGGATTGGTTGGCCAAAGAAAATGAATATAGGGATACCATAAGCAAGCTAGAAAAGCAAGTCAAGAATCTTAAATTTGAGAATAGTTTGCAAGCCGCCGCAGATGAGGGTGAGAAGAAAGAGATAGCCAAGGAAAATGACGCCCTTCGAGCCTAAATTCAGGAAATGAAAATTGCAACTGAAAATCCTGCTAGAAGTGCAAAATATGGAAAGCTTATAGGTAACCTTAGGCGGAAGGTGAGTGAGTATGGTTTTGATCTGAACAAGTCATAGGGTGAACTAGCAAAGGCTCGAACAAAATTGGCTAAGAATGCGAAGGAACAAGCGCACATGGTTAAACAGTTAAAAGAGAAATATGACAATGAGGTTGTGGGGTTAAAGAAAAGGGTCACCATCTTTGAGAACAAAATGATCAAGCAGGCAAAAGACTTTAAGGCAAAAAAAAACACTGTTATGCAGCGATGGCACAGTTAGAATAAGATCTGCAATAACTTCAAGAACAGAATCATATAGCTGAACAAACTTTGGAAGCTAGGGCCCAGCAGATTGGGCATTTGTTGCAAGAAAAGTGCGTCATAAGAGAAATGGTCAGAAGGATCGCCGACTACATCACAATGAAGTGCAGCAAGTGTGAAGACATGACCAGATCCATGTTTTTTGCCACTGTAATGACCTTTGTCCGCCAGATAATGGAGGATCTCTATCATCTCCAAGGGGATTTGGCGCATAGGCCCGTGGCGAGACCAACTGATGTCCCGCTGGCCCTCGAAGCAGTTGAGGCATTGATGTATTCATGATTTTCATTCGAGTATGTGTTTTCATTTTCTTTATTGGAGTCTATTAATCTGTTTTTGAGTCTGTATTTTCATTTTCTTTGTTGGAGTCGGTTAGCCCGTTTTTGAGTCTGTATTTTCATCTTTCTGTTCGAGTCTGTTAGTTTAAATTCTGTAGGATCAGTCATTGTAATCAAGACGTTTTACGAAAATTTGAAAACCCCAAAATGTTTTTTTTATTTTTATTTATTTTATTTATTAAACACTTATTCCCAGAACTACGCTTGGTCTGATTCATGCGGGGTCATGATACGTAGGCAATCTCCATAGGATTCGATCATAACCAAAAGAGAAAAAAAAAATGAAAAAGAGAAGGAAAAAAGAGAAAAAGAGAGAAAACAAGAAACTGTGGGAAGAAAACAATGGCAAAACTAGAGAGAAAATGAGAGAATAAAGAACAACGAGAAATCAAGCAAAGAAAGGCAGGAGTGAAAAAGAGAGAAATTGCAAAATGGACATTAGGGAAAGCCGGGATGACGCAAGCAACCGATCAAATGCATAATAGAAATAGTTAACTTTTTAGGTGCATTGCATCCCCAACATGCGGTTACCTATCTATTAAGCTCTAATCGCTAACAAGTTTATTGTTGAAATCAGTATAGGCAGGTGGTTAGTTTATTTGGCATTCTGGCAACTCATCCGTACAACACCAGGTCCAAAGACAAGTTGATCATGGCTAACCAAGAACTGGATGCCAGTGTTATTGATCCGTCAAGAGAGGGGGAAGAATCTGATGTTAATCTGAAAGAGGAGTTGTATAAGCTGAAACAACAGATGGAAGAGATGTACCAGGCATGGGTAAAAGGGCATCCACCTCCATCCTACCCCACCAACCCTGCTTTCATCCCGCCGTTGGCTCAATCCCAGGAACCTCCCACTGTTGATTCATCTCCAGGCTTTCCCGTTTACCACTACTACCAAGGCACCACTTCCCAAATACCACCATCTCCACCACCCAAACCAGTTCCATACCTTCCTCCACCAGCCACCCCTACCCGCTATGCTCCACCGATCCTCCAGTGAGCCTCTCTTCCAGACCCAAGATAACCAATACTATCCCCCGGAGCCTACTTTAAAAGCCTCGGAACCTTACTCCTATACCTCTCATTCCGACCTCCCTGTTGAGACTGAGAAACCACCTAAAAACCCAGAACAAGAGGAGATGTTCATGAAGGTTAAAAGCTTGGAACAATTATTCAGAAACATGCAGGGATTGGGAGGTCAGGTGAGCGTGGATACAAAGATCTGTGCCTATTTCCTGATGTTCAATTGCCAGTGGGATTCAAAATGCCCAAATTTGATCTGTAAGACAGGCAAGGAGACCCGGTGGCCCATTTGAGGGGATTCTGGAGTAAAATGAGAGGAGGCGGTGGGAAAGAAGAATTGTTGATGGTATACTTTAGCCTGAGTCTGAGCGGCACTAGTGTTGGAGTGGTACACTCGTCAAGATCACAACAAATGGTATACATGGGATGATTTGGCCCAAGCATTCGCTCGTCATTTCCAATACAACCTCGAGATCATTCTAGATCGTTTGTCTCTGACTAAGATTGAGAAAAAGCCTAGTGAAAGTTTCAGGGAATACGGTTTTCGTTGGAGAGAGCAAGCAGCTAGGGTTGATACTCCGATTAAAGAGAGCAAAATGGTAGATTACTTTCTGCAGGCTCTAGAGCCCACTTACTACGGCCATCTGGTGTCGGCCATAGGCAAGTCCTTCAATAAGGTAGTAAAGATGGGTGGTATGGTGGAAGAAGGGTTTAAGTCAAATAAAATCATGAGCTATTCGGCTATTAAGACAACTACCCAAGCCATTCAGAACGTTACTGGGGGAATAATCGGAAAGAAGAAGAAAGAGAATGTGGCAACAATTGAGTTAGGAGCATGGTTTGGACCCAAGGGCTCATCCCACCATTATAATCAGCCTCAACTCTATCACCAAACCCCGTATAATCCACCCCAACATTACTACCCATCACCAGACCCTCATTTTTCTGTCCACCACGCCCAAACCTACAATCAACCTCCTGCCCACGCACAATGGCATGTGCCGACCCCACAAAACACCTACCCAGTTCCACAAAATGCCTACCCACCCCCACCAGCCTATAGAAACCCTCATGGATTAGGTTTTTGGCCCAATCAAGCATTTAAGAATGAGAGCTTGCAAAGGAAGAAAACCTTCACCCCATTGGGAGAGTCCTATACTAGTTTGTTCCACAGGCTGAGGCAATTGGACATGCTGAGGCCAATTGAGTCAAAATTGCCAAACCCTCATCCAAAGAATTTGGATTACTTTGTAAGCCGTGAATATTGTTCAGGTACTCCGGGGCATGATACGGAGAAGTGCTGGCACTTGAAAAATGCCATCCAGGAGCTCATTGATACAAACCAGATTGAAGTCCAAGCTCCAAAGACACCCAATATCAACCAGAACCCACTACCAACACATTAGGAGACAAACTTGATCGAGATAGTACATAAGGGAGAATAGCCCAAGAAGCCTTCACAGACCATCATTATGATTCAGTCCAGTGACGTCAAGACAATTGAAAAACCAACAATTGAGAGGTTAGTGAACAAGTTGAGCGGTACAAACGGTAAACCATCTGCGGTAGTCAAGAAAGGGCCCCCAAGTGATGTTGCAGCAAAATAAGGAAAGTCAAAAGTGGTTGTGCCAGGAGTGGTAAACAAGCCTGTCGTAATTGTAGAGGGTGCCCCTACGGATCCTGTCATCACCAAGCCTGTAACCTAGTTGCTGATAGTCAACAGCAAGGCTATCCCGTGGAACTATGAACGGGTGAAAGTGACCTACAAGGGAAAGGAAGTGAAAGAAGAAGTCAATGAGGCCTATGGATTAACTCGTTCGGGGAGATGCTTTGCATCGGAAGAGTTAAGAAATGCTAAAACCTCCAAAGATAACCCAGTTCTAGTGAAGAAAGTAGTAACTAAAGAGAAGACGGAGGAGTTTTTGAGAAAAATGAAGGTACAAGACTATTCCATCGTGGAATAGTTGAGAAAGACGCCTGCCCAGATTTCATTGTTGTCATTGTTAATCCATTCAGACGAGCATCGTCAGGCCTTGATGAAAATTCTGAACGAGGCTCACGTTCCCGACAAAATCTCAGTGAACCATCTGGAAAAGATCGCCAACAAGATATTTGAGGTGATTAGAGTCACTTTCTCTGATGATAAGTTGCCTGTGGAGGGTGCTGAGCACAACAGAGCCCTCTATCTTATGGCGAAATGTGAAGATTCCGTGGTTACAAGGGTACTGGTTGAGAATGTGTTACACCCCAAGTTTTCATACGTGAGAGTACGTCGTAAGTCATTGATGTAAGCTCGGAAATGAGATTATATTTGGAAGAAAATAAAGTAAGTTAATCATGTTACCTTGGAGGTTACAAATATTTAAGATCATGAATAACGAGTACCAAGAGGGTTGGAAATCTTAGAAGCTAAACCAATTGAAGAAAATAAGTTTCGTCGAAAGTCGACAAGTTTCGAATGTTATAACATGTACTTTGGGGTGAGACTAGGGTTATTAACATGATAAGGAGGTTATTCTATGAGTTATTTTAGTCGTATGATATTCATTTTCTACATTTTGAAGGCAAGCAAGTTGTGGAACAAGAGTTGGCAAAGGTCATCACAAGTTACATTCATAAATTTGCTGAAATTTAGGTCAAATGTATCTTAGCATTTCTCCAAATATACTTGGAATCATGGGGTGTTTTACCTACAAAATTGAATATCTACGAGTCTCGTTTCTAACGCATTAAACCGTTTGTCAATATGTCATCAGAGTAGAGAGATATTTGTGTTTTTGCGAGACCACGCAAGCAGCTCCCAATGGGACCCACTTAGGCGGTTGTTGACCTACTTCAATTTATAAAAGATTTGGACGCCTATTTTTGCTCATTTTTCAACTAAAATTCGTCTCCAAACTTCTCCTAACCCTCCTAAACATATACCACAAGGGTTTGAAGTGATTCCAAAGTGATTACACCATATTTCAACATCAAAACTTAGTTCTAGTGAAGAACAACACCTCTTTGAGGTTGTGTTGTCATTGAGGATTGTTGTGGGCTGTATTTGGATGAAATTCCAAGTTGTTGCTGCTTTATAAGGTGAGTATAACAGCCTGCTAATTGTTCTTAAGCTTGATTGTATGTTGGTTAAGTTGTTAGGATGATAAACTACAAGATAATACTTGGATTAGCTTAAGTCACTTCTATGGTGTTGTATTGCTATTGAGGGTTTTTGTAAACTGAATATAACTTGAATTTTGACTTGAAGTTACTGTAGGAGGTATGTATAATGTGTTTTTGCTTGTGCCTAAGGTTATCTTGATGTTGATTAAGGTAAATGGATGGGCTAGACATGAACTAGTGAATAAAGTTGCTAATTGAGGATAGTTGAAGTTGTGGATTATTTTTGTTGTTATAAATATATAGTATAAGGCTGTAATCATTGATTAATGACTTCATTATCATGTTAATGATACTTTTATGTTGAATTAAGAAGTCTATAAGAATTGATAAGGGGTATACGGATTCCAATCGGAGCTTGCCGCTCGTCATAATGTAGTTGTGACTTATTGTTGTTATATGGTGTCTTGATATTGATAATTATGTATTGATGGAATGCTCTGGTCATTGTTGTTGGTATATATATTGGAGGAGGCCCTTGTTACAAGGGATATTCTTCCAAAATTTACGTAAACGAGCTACTAGCTTAAGTTATAGACTTAGCCTTTGCTCAACACTGATTTTGAATCTCCTTATACTATGATAGATTGAGTTGACTTGTTTGAAGAGTTGCTTGGAAAGGATTAAGGACTCAACGAGTTTAAGGTATGTTAAGGCACTTTCTTCTTTCTTTTGGCATGATCTAAAGTGAAATGAATACGCTACTTCATAACGAATCTACTCCTAGCAACTAAGGTTGTCCATGTTGTTCTTTCCTTATAAAATTATTCTAAGCAAGTGTGGATGATCCTTGAATCCTACTAAGGTTCATATAGAGGGTATGGATGTCCATAATGTTCTTAAGTCACTCCAAAATGTTTATAAGGTGAAACCATGAGTCTAGCATGCATTATATATAGTATCTATTTTACTCTACCGAGCCGCGCTATAGTCGGCCTGGTACGACACCTATTGTTCAACAACTGATCAGTTGGGTTTACCGAGCTCCACGTGGCCGGGTACGATTCTACCGAGCCTTATGATGGTCAGGTACGCTTTTACCGAGTCCTCTTTGAGGCCGAGTACTATATGATGATGATGCCCACGGAGGCGAATGTTTTAAAAAGTTTATGTATATATATGTATTATGCATTTCATATCAGTAGCCCCTAGAGACACTCAGATGTTACATGTTGTATCTCGTCTATCTCTCTTTACATTACTGTTCTTGTTTATACTTTCCTGCCTTACATACTCGATACTTTATTCGTACTGACGTCCCTTTTGCCCGGTGACGCTGTGTTTCATGCCTACAGGTACCGATTGATAGGTTGATAGTCCTCCTAGTAGGCTATCAGCTCAGCGAAAGTGTTGGTGTACTCCACTTGCTCCGGAGTTGCCTATTTGGTCAGTATGCTTTGGATATGTATTGATTGGTATGGCGGGGCCCTGTCCTGACCTTTATAATTTTATGTACTCTTAGAGGCTTGTAGACAAATGTCAGGTGTATGGATACTTGTATGGCCTTGTCAGCCTATTTTTTGAGTTTACAAATGGTCTTGTCGGCCTTATAGGCCCGTATGTCACATATATAAGTTTGTATATCATGTTGGGTCTTCATATGTTGAGTATTCCCTTATGTTTTATTCTTGTTATCTCATGATGGGTTTTCTGGCTCATTTAATCATGATAGTATGATAAGAAAGATATGTTACGTTGGTACTCGGTTGAGTAAGGCACCAAGTGCCCGTCGCGGCCGTTCGTTTTGGGTCGTGACACAATGGTTCCAAATGCAACCATTTGCCCTCTCTCTACTCTGAACAAGTTGAAAGTGGATGATGAGAGGATTCATAAGAACAGTATCTGCATTTGAGGATTTGACGGCGGAGGGAAAGATTCATTTGGTGATATAGTGCATGAGTTGACAATAGTACCGGTTGAATTCACCATGGAATTCCAGGTGTTGGATGTAGCTATTTCCTACAATCTGCTGTTAGGTCGACCTTAGATTCATACCGCCAGAGCAGTCCCGTCCACTCTGCACCAGATGGTCAAGTTCGAATGGGATAGACAGGAAATCATTGTGCATGGCAAGGATGGTCTATGTCCTCACAGTGATGCCGGTGTCCCGTTCATTGAGGTTGAAGATGACAAAGGGCCTTGGGTCTATCAGGTTGTTGAAATAGTGTCGGTCGAGAAAATGCCATAAGGGATATGCATTCCAATTCCAAAGGTAACCGCCGCATCAGTCATGGTGGCCTTTGAAATGCTGAAAAATGGTTTTGTACATGGTAAGGGTCTGGGTGCATCTTTGCAGGGTATCATACAGCCTTTATCTCTCCCTAAAAACTTGGGTACATTTGGTCTAGGATTCAAACCCACAACCGCAGATGTGAAAAGGGCTAGAAAGTTGAAACAGAAGTCGTGGGCACTCCCAAAGCCAATCCCACATCTCTCCAGGTCGTTTGTCAAGCCTGGTGCCAGGAAATTCCTCATGACAACAGTTCCCAGTTCTGTGGTTGACGTTGATGAAGAGTTAATTGAAAGGTTCGAGAGGTTATTCGACGATGTGAACATGGTGGAAGTTGGAGAAGGTTCTAGCAAAGCAGATGTGCAGTTTGTTGGGCCGAATGCAAAGCTTAGCAATTGGGAGGCCACTCCTCTCCCTACCTGGAAGGAGTTTTGGTAGTCTGCTTTGATTTTTTTTCAGTTTATTTGGATTATTCCAGGGTTGTAATTTAGATTCTATGTTCCGTCTGTTTGGATGTATAAACCTTGTTATCTTTTATTTTCAATGAAATGCAATTTCCTTTTTCATCATTCCTCATAGTTTTATTTTTGTTTTTCTTTTCTTCCTTGTACGATTCTTTTTATGCTGGATTCAATGACATGATAGGCATGAGGAATCTTCGGCCTAGTCTTAAAAGTCAATCTAATTCTGAAATAACTATTCAAGAAATAAAATGTGATGATGAATTAGAATATGATGATGATGAGGCCTTTGAAGAGATTAATAAGGAGTTAAATCATTTTGAAGAAAAACCCAAGCCTAACCTGAGTGATACATAAGCAATCAATTTAGGGGACCCAGATAATGTTAGAGAAACTAAGATAAGTATCCATCTTGAACCGCAAATCAGGGAAGAGATAATCAAAGCATTGTTTGAATACAAAGATATTTTTGCATGGTCATATGATGATATGCCGGATCTAAGCACTGACTTGGTGGTTCACAAATTGCCCACCCAACATTTCCTCCCATTAAACAGAAGTTGAGGAAGTTCAAAACTGACATGAGTGTAAAGATAAAAGAAGAGGTCACAAAGCAGTTTGATGCAAAGGTCATTCGAGTCACGCAGTATCCCACTTGGTTAGCTAATGTTGTACCTGTGCCAAAGAAGGATGGTAAGACCAGAGTGTGTGTTGATTACCGTGATCTCAACAAGGCAAGTCCAAAGGACAACTTCCCACTACCAAATATCCACATTTTGATTGATAATTGTGCCAAGCATGAGATTGGATCTTTTGTGGATTGCTATGCGGGTTATCATCAACATTCATCATACCTTGATGGCCATATTGCTACCGGATAATGCCATTCGGTTTGAAAAATGTTGGGGCAACGTACATGAGGGCAATGACAACCATATTCCACGACATGATACACAACGAGATCGAGGTTTATGTGGATGATGTGATCATAAAGTCTAGGAAGCAGTTTGACCACGTCAGAGATTTGAGAAAGTTCTTCCAAAGGCTCCGCAGGTACAGCCTTAAGCTCAATCCTTCAAAGTGCGCATTCGATGTTCCATTTGGAAAACTGCTGGGATTCATAGTCAGTCGTCGAGGCATCGAGTTTAACCCGTCAAAAATCAAAGTTATCCAAGAATTTCCACCTCCAAGGAACAAGACTGAGGTGATGAGTCTGTTAGGGAGGCTGAACTACATTAGCAGGTTTATTGCTCAGCTCACGACAACTTGTGAGCCTATCTTTAAGTTGCTGAAGAAGGATGTTGCGGCCAAGTGGACTGATGAGTGTCAGGAAGCATTCATAAGATAAAAGGGTACTTGTCAAACCCACCTGTGTTGGTCCCACCAGAACCGGGGAGACCTTTGATTCTGTATTTAACAGTCCCAAATAATTCATTTGGTTGTGTGTTGGGTCAGCATGACATCACCGACAGGAAGGAGCAAGCCATCTATTATCTCAGCAAGAAGTTCACATCTTATGAGGTTATGTACACTCACCTTGAAAGGACATGTTGCGCCTTAACTTGGGTAGCACAAAAGTTGAAGCATTATTTGTCATCCTACACCACTTACCTCATTTCTCGCTTGGATCCGTTAAAGTATATCTTTCAGAAGCCTATGCCCACAGGGAGACTTGCGAAGTGGTAGATTTTGCTCACAGAATATGACATTGTCTATGTGACTTGGACTGCGATGAAATCCCAAACATTGGCCGATCATTTGGCCGAGAACCCGGTGGATGAAGAATATGAACCTTTGAAGACTTACTTCCCTGATGAAGAGGTGATGCACATTGATGAGTCGGAACAGGTTAAAAAGCCAGGTTGGAAACTTTTCTTTGACGGAGCTACTAACATGAAAGGCGTTGGGATAGAAGCTGTACTTATTTCTGAAATAGGACATCACTACCCTGTTACGACTCAGCTTTGTTTCTATTGTACCAACAACATGGCTGAGTACGAGGCATGCATTTTGGGTTTGAGGTTAGCTGTAGACATGGGTGTCCAGTAAGTCTTGGTCTTGGGAGAGTCGGACCTTCTGGTGCACCAGATTCAAGGAGAATGAGAAACACAGGATTTAAAGTGCATACCGTATCTACAATGTTTGCATGATCTTTGTAAACGGTTTCGGTCAGTAGAGTTCAGGCATATCCCAAGGATTCATAATGAGGTTGCCGATGCTTTAGCTACTTTGGCATCAATGTTGCACCATCCAGATAAAGTTTATGTTGACCCTCTACATATTCACGTCCGCAATCAGCATGCTTACTATAACATGGTGGAAGAAGAACTTGATGGTAAGCCATGGTTCCATGATGTCACACCTCCTTTTTGCGCGCCCGCCCCGAAGGGTAAAAATGCGCGAGGGGAGTTTTTCCAATTTAAGTGACAATATTCGAAATGAGATTATTTATTTAATTCAGAGTCGCCACTTGGGAAAGGTTTGGCTTTTGGTGTCCCAAGTCACCGGTTTATCTTGAATCCCAAATCGAGGAAAATATTCGACTTTCCAAATGAAGTCTGCGAACCAAAAATTCTAAGTAAGGAATTCTGTTGACCCGAGGGAAGGTGTTAGGCACCCTCGAATCCCGTGGTTCTAGCACGGTCGCTTAAATTGTTATAATGGCTAAATATCTGATTTTAATACATGTTGTGACTTATGTGCTTTTATTAAGTTTAAACCGCTTTTATTATTATCATTTTTTTTATAGAATTGCAACGTCGTGAAAATGCATCTCGAACCACGTCACAATCACTGTACCCGTGATCGTCGACACATTTTGACTCCGTTAAGATTTGGATTTGGGTCACATCAATGTGCACCTGTGTTTAAGAAGGTTAAATTATTAAGGGTGCGCCTAAAGCAACTAGCGTATTGTTATTTTTGGGAAGGCCGTAAAATTCGCTAAACGGCTTGTCCCGAATTCTAAGTATTTTAATATATACATTTAGAGGGCCCCGCAGCTTGTGCGTTTTTGTGTGTCGAGGCTCGTCTCATTTTATTTAAAAGGATAAACCTACAGTGACTATATTTTCTATTATGTTTGTCTCTAAAGAAAAGAAAGAAAATATGTACTTAATTAAATTGCATGTCTGGCCAATTTGGCCTCTTATTAGTTATTGGATTAATTCTCTGCGAGGTGGAAAATTTTTGAGCTTTATTGGACATGCTTTCAGTTTGATAAAAGAGATCGCATACAAGACAAATATCATGCCTAAACTCAACATAGGCGTCTGTCCCATTTTAATTCAAACTGGCCTTTTAAACAAATTAACAGCATTAACTACTATAAGCTACCACCAATGGGAATTTATTTTGATCTAAGCGCCAAAACCTCTTGCCCAAACTCAGGCCTATTGTCGCACCTCCTTTTTCCGCCCCCGCGAGGGTGCAGAGAGTTTTCTCCAATTAAAGGACAGTCGAAACGGGATTTGTTTGTTTGTTTCAGAGTTGCCACCTGGGAATTTTAAGGCGTCCCAAGTCACCAATTTTAATCCCTGAATCGAGGAGAATATGACTCTATTTGTTATTCTGCGAACCAGAAATCCTGAGTAAGGAATTCTGTTAATTCGGGAGAAGGTGTCAGGCATTCCCGAATTCCGTGGTTCTAGCACGGTCGCTTAACCATTTTTTATATTTGGCTTAATTATCTTGATTTACTAAATACCTTTTTTCTTGTTACCCGGTTTTATTACCGCTTTTGTTTAGATTGTTTACAATTATATAAACGAATCACGCGTACGTATATTCGTATTATATACCTTTTATAATTGTAGAGAATCGTGCCACGCATACGTGTACACAAAAAGGTTGATAATATTCTATATTTTTATTATAAAAAAAAATATTTGATATTCGAAATTGTGCTTAAAATAAAATTAAGAACATTCGCCTTTCTTAAATAATAAACCGCACATCTCGGGTTTTATGAAATTAATTTAATATCCTCCGACGAATCTCTTTTTATTAAAATTTTGGCTCAAAGTTGCGCGAATGCATAATCCGAACTGCCTTAAAAAAATGTAATTTAGGCCACGCGAACGTATCCCTAATTTCACAAAATATTCTTGATAAAATTCTCTACAAATTGTTTATTGCATCCACTTATTTTTATATGAAAGCTATAGAGAAACACTGATTTAGACGTCTCCAAATTTTCTTGAAAAAAAATTCAAAAGTTATTATGTGTTGACCGCAAGTCTTATTTTACGCGTATGAATTATATACCTCAAAACTATTCAAATTTTAAAAGAATTAATGATATGAAAAAGAAACAAACAACATGTAACTAAAAATACTACCATTTTTATCGTGGATACAACATTAATATATCCAAAAATCGAATCGCATATAAAACTGGAAAAGAATTAATTTGATAAACAAATTAATAGTTTCTGAAGAATTTGCATTGTTATATTTAATGCGAACTTTATTTCTACATATCTTTGACATAAACTGTTGCAATTCGTGCTCATAAATCCCATATCCTTCTCATATACTTGTTTTTAGTCCAAAGTTATAATTGTTTGGTTAATTTGTTTACAATGGTAGATAAGAATCAAGTTGATAAGAAAGAGAACTATTATACAAATTGATTCAATAAAATTGCATCACATGCAATATAGTTGTACGTTTGAACCATTCCTAATATTCTAACCTCGTAACGAATTATATCAACTCACCTTTCACTTATGGTTATACATGTAACTGTTATCACGCCATGTACGAACAACATAAAACTTTCATCAATGTAGCTTCAAATAAAATTGGACTTTTGTGACAAAATATGCTAGTAATGTAGTTTTTTGATACTTCCATACTATTCCATACTTAGCCAACAATATCATAAGATTTAATTAATGTCTAGCTTTCTGCCATGTTCTCTATCTTATAATTTGAATATAGCTATACTTAATGAAATTCTGAAATAAATAACATTATTACAAAGCTTATGCGAATTTCAAAGGGATGATTAACTAACAGTTCTCACATCAAATGTAAGCTACTATATTAACCAACTGAAACAAAACTGAAATTTAAACTAATAGATTTAAACGAGTAAAAGACATAATTATAATTCCGAACTTCATTTATTTGGCAATGTTGAAGCTTTCCAAAACATGAGTCTAAAATATATACTTGATATTGGAAGCAAAAGAAAATGAAGATGAGAATCAGCAGCAGTAATAACAGTATAGCACAACAGCAACAACCCAGCAACAGTAACAACCCAGCAACAGTAACAACCCAGGAAAAGAGTTTGCAAACCAGTAGACCAGTAATCCCAAAAACAAAAGCTTCAAGCTTTGATGAAACAACAATTAATTCTGATTTCAAACAATGAAAGAAAGCAAAATATTTTTTTTAGTTTTTTTTATTTGAAAGTTTAAATATTTTTCGGAATTTTCTCTCTCTTAAATGTTCAGCCCTTTTCTCTCTCTTGTTTTCAGATTCGTTTTCTCTCTCTCGTTCTTATTCTTTCTGTCTATCTGTGTGTATTTTTTTTCTATCTGTGTGTCTCAATCTGATTTCAAGACTTCTACTTATATAACTCATCCCATAAATCTTTCAATCAATTAAAATCAATACTTTTTCTCTACCAAACCCATTATCTTCCCACTCATCCCCATTACATTAAATAAACATATCACACTACCCCCATTATATTTTGTCCTCCATGCCTAACATAAATAAATACAAGATTCCCCCCACTAAATTTTGTCTTGTCCCCCCTTTATATTAAACAACTATATCACAACCCACTCCATTTCATTTTGTCCCCCATGATTCACATAAAAAATTACAAAATGTACAATTCCTAAACTACCCCTCCGACCTTACTGAAATTACCAAACTACCCCTGAACGTACTACAAATTACCAAACTACCCATCAGCTATAACACATCAATTAATCAAACTTAACCAAAATATAGACAATATGATTAATTTCTAACAATGTTCAAACAACAAATTTCATGAACATGATTTCTTCAACATTTTAACAACAAATCACATGAACATGATTTCAACAACATTTCAACAACAAATCACATGAACACAAATTGAACAACAAAGAACAACTAAAATTTGATTGAACAATATTTTAGCAACAAACAATCCTATTTTCGGATTCAACAACAACAACAAACAAGTATATTTAGATTTCTAAATTCAATAATATTGAACTTAAAATCAACTACTCTAACAACATTACAACAAATAATTCTTATATTAAACTTTAAACAAGATTATGAGACCAATTCAAGAAATAATCATAAATGATATACAAGAAATCAAACTATACAAATTTCGGATTCAAGATCAACCAAACAAAGTATGAACATGAATGAATCCATTTTTTAAAATAACAAACATGACGGATTAAATGACTCAAACAACATTAATAATTTCTGGAAAATACATAACACATGAAACAAATTGAAGAAATAATTAATTAGATTTCAATTTGAATCTAACAAATATTAAACTAACAAATATTTATCTAAACAATACTACAAACATGAAAAACAACTAACTAATCTTTCATTTGAAATCTGAAAAATTAATTTAACAAAGCACATGAATATGAACAAAACCAAACATTTACCGATTTTAGATTCGAAAATATTAAAACAAAATACGGACAAAATAAAACTCAAAAACTACTAACTGGAGATTGTATGGACTGTTTCAACGAACCTCAAATGGGAATAAATCTGTCCGGACTCAACGACGAGCTCGACCAAACGATGATGACCGAATCTAAGAAGTTGACTGAAGCACCGAGGAAACACTAGCAGCGGTTGATACGAAACAGAAGCAGCTGGGGTACGTTCGGCAGAAGAAGCAGCGATGGAACAGACGCAGCAAAAGTGATGCTTGAGCAGCAAAATCCATGGACGACGACGAGGAAGAAAAACTGAAACAGTAGCAGCAACATCCATGGACGGACGACGAGGAAGCAAATTGAAACAATAGCAGCAAAATCCATGGACGAGGGAGCTGGACGCGAAGCTAATACTTGACAGCATCGTCGACGAAAGATGGCAGAACGGGCTGGACGCGATGGCAGCGTTCGATGAGAGCTGGTCGCCACAGGGTTGTTTGGACGTGACTGAGTTCGGACAACGCAGTAGCAGTTGTTGCTGTTTGACGTGGAAGGAGGGATCGTTTGGGCAAGATGGTGAGGAAGGCGATGATGCACCAGCAATGGTCGTCGGATGCAGGTGGTCGACGAATGAGAAGAACGCAGCAGCGGATGCTCGAGTTCCGACGAGGGGGGGTGACGACGAGGATGCAGACGAAGCCATGGGAGGCAGCCATGGATGGGGTGTGAGGAAGCTTGGAGAAGAAGAAGCAAAGGGAAGGGGGGGGGGGACCATTTTTAGGTTTTTTAGGGTTTTTTCTTCTTTCTTTTTTTTGTTTTGTGTTGTTTGTAAAATAATAGGGGTGTTGGGTTATGTACTGGGTCGAACCAGTTCGAAATGGACTAGGTCGTTTGGGAAGATTGGGCCATTTTTTGGGCCTGCGGCTTGAAATCGAAGAAGAGGCCCAATTCCGACTTTCTTTATATTTTCGCTCTCTTTTCTTCTTTTATTTTTCTAAAACTAAATTATAAAAATACTTAAACTATTATTAAGAACTAAATTAAGTTATAAAAGCGCAAATTAACTCCCAATAACAATTAACGCACAATTAAGTAATAATTAAGCATAAAATTGTATATTTGGACATTAAATGCTAAAAATGCAAACGATGCCTATTTTTGTAATTTTTATTTTTTTGTAAAACAAATTTAATTACTAACAATTGTAGAATTAAATCCTACATGCAAAATGCGACATATTTTTGTATTTTTTATTAATTTAGCAAATAAACATGCACAGACAAATACAAATAATTATTCAAAATATCACAAAATATCACAAAATTGCACACCAAGAAAAATTACTTTATTTTTGAATTTTTTGGGAGTAATTCTCATATAGGGCAAAAATCACGTGCTTACAGCTGCCCCTCTTTGCCCGAAGACACGAAGGGTTTTCGTGCAAAGATAAAGCGAGCGATTTTTGCCCATCCGAGTACTCCGTGTGAAGCATTTTTTTGAAAAAGATTTGACCGAACCTTTGCTTCAAAGGTTTCCTACATATCCTGGGCTAAACAGGAATCAGGTCAATGTAGTTCGGGAAGTTTTGGTAGCTGGGACTACCGTTGGACTGTAATGTTACTGTTGTTGCATGCTATTACCACTGCTTACCGATCTCCTTGTTACACCGTGCTTAAAAGAAAACAAGAAGCTAGGCTAGACTGCAATTTGTTTTTGTTGCCTTGCTTTCTTGTCTGCTTGCATTTCTTACGGTGCTTTTCTTCCGATGCTTTTCTTCCTTTCGACACATGCACTTGAGTTTTTGCTGGGACCTCTTATTGCAACCTTCTGCTTCCCAGTGCTGGGGATTTTTATTGTTTCCTGCTGGGGATTCATATTGTAACCCTCTGTTTTATTGTCCTCTGACTTGATCTTGAAATGTATGCCTCTGTTCTATGGGCGGGCTCCAAACTTCAATACTTGAAATTAAAGACTGAAATGTATGCCTCTGTTATCTGGGCGGGCTCTCAACTTCAACTCTTGAAATGTAAAGACTGAAATGTATGCCTCTGTTATCTGGGCGGGCTCCCAACTTCAATGCTTGAAATGTAAAGACTGAAATGTATGCCTCTGTTATCTGGGCGGGCTTCCAACTTCAATGCTTGAAATATAAAGACTGAAATGTATGCCTCTGTTATCTGGGCGGGCTCCCAACTTCAATGCTTGAAATGTAAAGACTGAAATGTATGCCTCTGTTCTATGGGCGGGCTCCCAACTTCAACAACAACTTTAAAAATAAATGTCATTCCTCTCTTCAGGCAGGCTCCTGACTTCAACAACAACTTTGAAAATAAACTGCCTTTCCTCTTTTCAGGCGGGCTCCTGACTTCAACAACAACTTCTAAAATAAAATGCCTTTCCTCTCTTCAGGCGGGCTCCTGACTTCAAATACACAACTTTAAAATTAAACGTCATTCCTCTCTTCAGGCGGGCTCCTGACTTCAACCAATAAATCGCCATTCTATTCTTCAGGGGGCTCCTGACTTCAACCAATACATCGCCATTCCTTTCTTTAGGTTGGCGAGATTTCAACAACTTTTAAAAATGCCTTTCCTCTCTTCAGGCTGGCTCCCGACTTCAACCACAACTTTGAAAATAAATTGTCATTCCTCTCTTCAGGCGGGCTCCTGACTTCAAACAACAAATTGTCATTCTATTCTTCAGGGGGGGCTCCTGACTTCAACCATTTTTTTTCAAAATGCCATTCCTTTCTTTTGCTGGCACGATTTTAACAACCCTTTTTTTTAAAAAATTGCCTTTCTTTTCTTCTTTTTTTTTCATTATCCTAGGAGAAAATTCATCAGACTAGGTTTTGATCCTAGGAGAAGATTCATCCGACTAAGATTTTATTATATTATCTTGGGAGAAAGATTCCATCGGACCAAGATTTGATATCTTAGGAAAAATTTTCATCAGACTAAGATTTAATTTCTTATCTTTGGAGGAAAAATTCCATCGGACCAAGATTTTGACTCTAGGAGATAAATCATCAAACTAGGCCCATTTTGTTGTGATCTTAGGAGAAAGATTCATCGGACTAAGATTTTATATCTTAGGAGAAAAATTCATCAGACTAAGATTTCTATCTTAGGAGAAAGATTCATCGGACTAAGATTTTATTATACTATCTTGGGAGAAAAATTTCATCGGACCAAGATTTTGACTCTAGGAGATAAATCATCAAACTAGACCCATTTTGTTGTGATCTTAGGAGAAAGATTCATCGGACTAAGATTTCTATCTTAGGAGAAAAATTCATCGGACTAAGATTTAATTTTTTATCTTGGGAGGAAAAATTCCATCGGACCAAGATTGTGACTCTAGGAGATAAATCATCAAACTAGGCCCATTTTGTTGTGATCTTAGGAGAAAGATTCATCGGACTAAGATTTGATATCTTAGGAGAAAAATTCATCAGACTAAGATCTCTATCTTAGGAGAAAGATTCATCGGACTAAGATTTGATATCTTAGGAGAAAAATTCATCGGACTAAGATTTCTTTCTTAGGAGAAAAATTCATCGGACTAAGATTTGGTATCTTAGGAGAAAATTTCATCGGACTAAGATTTGATATCTTATCTTGGGAGAAAAATTTCATCGGACCAAGATTGTATCGGGAGGGAAATTCATCAGATTAGGACTTTTTATCCTAAGAGGAAAATGTAAAGATCAATGATTTGAGAAACTTACCTTTGCAATTTCTTCTTTTCTTTTCTTTTTCCTTTGCGCTGCTTTGTTCTTGCTTGCTGGGGATAATACCACTGGGGGAATCTCCTTTCTTCCCCTCATTCAAATTCAAAAAAAAAAATTTCTCTTTTTTTTTTTAATCATCTTTCTTTTCTTTTTCTTTTTTCATTCTTTTTTATTTTTGATTTTTTTTTTCTTTACCTTCGAGGCTCGTATTTCCTAGTCATTGCTATTGATTCCGAACGAGGGGTATGAAAGAAAATAAATAAGGCTCAAAAGGGGTAACGAAGGATAAAGTGTTTAGGTAGCAGAATAAAATGCCTTCGTCATTCCAGTCTTCAAAACATGCCAAGTGCAAACAACACAATTGAACATAGATTTATAGTCTCTTCCGATGGTGCTGGACTTGACAATTATGTTAAACACTTGCTTTTTCATTTGTCATTTCTAAAGCACTGCTGGGCGACACTCTCACTCTCATGAACGACCCTCATGCCAATTTGGCGAATCTTGCATTTAACGGTTTTCTTTAAGTTTTACTTGCCCCAGTTCCACATGACTCGGGCTTCAAATAATCTCAAACTGTTCTTATTTCCCTTAAATGCTTTGATCACCTCTCCAGGGTTTTATGATTAACTTTAAAGACCAGGCCCAAACTGTGTGCACATGTCATGTCACGAGAATTGGCGCTGAACAAAATGATAAAAGGACTAAACAAAAAGATGACTGGAAACAATAAAGGACCGGATTTGCTTTAGACTACCGGCGAGATGGTTTGAATAATAAAACAAACAAAACAACCAGAATAAAATCCTAACACAGCCTTGACAAAACTTAAACAAACTGATATGACAAATCGGAAAGACAAGAAGGTTTGACACAAGACAATATTCAGATTACAACCCTAATAATAATCTGGATAATAGAAATGACAACAAAATAAACCACCAACAGCTTCTCTCTTGCTGACCAAGGAACGGAGCGTCCTCCCATTTTATCAAAATTGGCATCTTAGCCACTAAGCTTTGCATTAGTATTGCCAAGACAATTATCAGCTTCCACATCATCAACCTCCGTCAACAAGTTCTTGATAGGGTTCGAGTGCTCCATGTCACTGTTATCGATCACAATCCGCCCTTTCTTGGATCATTTTCTCTACTTCCTTTTTCAAATTACGACAACTCTCAATGTTGTGCCCTATGACATTGGAGTGGTACGCGCATCGCGCTGCCGGATCAAAGTTTCTTGCATGTGGATCTGGAGTATATGCGGGGAGCGGCTCAATCAAGCCAGCATGCTTTAGCCTTTCAAACAGACTTGCATAAGATACTCCGATAGGGGTGAGAGCCTTTCCTCGTTTCAGCAACCTTTCGTTCCTAAATGCTTGATTGGGCCGGAAACCTGATCCAGGGGGCTTCCGGTAGGCTTGTGAGGGTGGATAGGCCTTCTGTGGAGCTGGGTATTTGGAAAGTGAAGCCCGTCTTTGGGAATCTCGTGGAGAGAAGTAGCATTGGGGAGGGGAGTAGCGTGGACGAGTGATGGAGCTACTCGGGTAGCTAGGAAAGCTGTCATAAGTGGGTTGGGATGGAGAGTATGGGGGATGGGTAATGCCAGAGTTTGAAAAGCTTGGCGGTGGTGGGGGTGGTGCTTTCCCAGTTATCCATGCCTGATACATGTCTGCCACATGTTGTCTCAGCATTTTCACTTCTTCTACCAACCCGTTGTTCTGTTCGACCAATTGTTGTCGGTCATCAGTACCGACCCACCCTGTTCTGAGGTTCTGTGTCATTTGCTTTGCAGGGAGGAGTTACCACAACCAACCACTTTTCTATATATGAACACAGCAAAGGGAAGCCATCACGTTAGTGTCAGGGCATTTGACAGATAATCATATATTAGAGATGCAATGCACCTAAGCAGTTAAACCGTTCTATCAGAGATGCGATGCACTTGCGCTTTCCTTTATTTTTCTTTCTTCCCTTTTTTTCTTTTTCAGTGGTGGTCGAATCTTATGGAGATTGCCTACGTATCATGACCCCGCATGAATCAGACCTTGTGTAGTTCGGACCAATAAACAATAAACATTTTTTATCAATTTTCATATTAAAACAAACTGGGTTTCAATGGTTTGAAGATTACCTACAAACTTGAAAATCAAACAACCCACATATTTTAATCAAAATATTTATACTCTCAAAACAAAAAAGGCCAGCTTCCTTTCCCCGTTTGACAAATGCAACCAAACGGCTATTTTTGCAAATGTGCCCCCTTCCAAATCTCACATGAATTTTGAGGTCGGGGAGGATTATTTTGACACTTTACAAACTTGTTCGTTCTTTTACGAAAATAACCTTTCGACAACTGAAATATACTCTAAGGCTATTTCGGCAAGAACGGTTTAAGACGCGGTCGAAGCTGGCTCGGCTTATTTTGACCAAAAATCCAAACGGTATTCACCTGACCACTGACTCTTTGTTTTTTTTTTCCAAATTACAATAAAAACCGGGTGTTGTAAACACGGCCCTTCAGCGCCTCGGGGACGAAGATTTTTAAGGCTGTGTGGGTCAATTGGACCAAATCTTAAAAAATGACCCAAAGGTGGTTATTTATGCAAAGTCAGCCTTCCGGCGTCCCTTTCGGGAACATTCGGCTATGTCTTGATAAAACAGCGTCACCTGACTTCTTTATGACAAAATTAAAATTTGACATATTATTTTCGGCTATTTTTTAGCAAAAGGGGAGGTTGGACACCACCCGACTTATTTATGACAAGATTAAAATTTTGACACGTTTTTTTATTTATTTATTGGTTTTTGGCTATTTTAGCAAAAAGGGGGGTTGGACCCGATGAGGGTTGCCTACGTATCTCACATCCGGTGAGAATCAAACCCGCGTAGTTCGGGCCAATTAACCGAACTATTTTAAAACAGGATTTTTTTTTTCTTTTTCAGCACAAATAACAAAACCACTTTCAAAGCACGACTCTTTTTATTTTCAATTTGGCATTTTCAGAAACGAATAAGAAAAACTATTTTAAAAGTAAGACTCTTTTTCATTGTCATTTTCAGGGGAAGACTAACTATTTTCCATTTTATATATATTTTTTTATTAAAAAAATAAGACAGAACAACGATTTTTCTTCTTCTATTTTTCCTTTGCTTTTTAGTAAAACAAACTAATAAAACATTATTTTTCGAAATTCTGGCAGAGTTTTGACAATATTTGGGAATTGTTTTTTTTTCTTTTTTTTTCAAAAATAAACAATCAATTCCCTAACCGCTATTATTTTTTTCAATTTCAAAATATTATTCCTGATATTCAAAAGTCGGTCAACATACAAGTCCGTATCAAATAAATGCGCAAGTAGGAGCAAGTAAGATGCATCAGGATGGTCATTTTCATTTTTGGTACACTTGTCCTAGACAGACCCAACCCCTGTGTTGAGCCTCCAAAGTCAAATGCACGTGATGCAAACAAACGTTCCTACTAGGGATCCGGCATGAAGCTGAGTTATTCTAAGTGAAAAACCTGAGGCATATTGTTCTAGCCCTGGCTTACCCAAGTGGACAGCTTGAGCCGAAGTGGGGGCAACGTACTGGGAGCACGAAAGTCTACCCGGCCTAGTTACTTGTCCCAACTTCGTTTTATTTGGTATGACTTCTAACAGAAAGGTGGGCCACGCGCACGTGTACACCATAAATTCAGAAGACTCAGAAAGAAGAAGGGTTTCGTAGCAGTTTTATATACACAATTCAGATAATATTAAAGCGGTAAAAGCATCATTTAGCACATTAAGCATATATCATGTAAAAATCAGATAATAAATAAAGCCAACTATAACAGTTATTTTAAGCTCGAATTCTTGAACCCTGAACCAGTGGTTCTGGGTCTCTAATCCCCAGCAGAGTCGCCAGAGCTGTCACACCTCCTTTTTCCGCCCCCGCGAGGGTGCAGGGAGTTTTCTCCAATTAAAGGACAGTCGAAACGGGATTTGTTTGTTTGTTTCAGAGTCGCCACCTGGGAATTTTAAGGCGTCCCAAGTCACCGGTTTTAATCCCTGAATCGAGGAGAATATGACTCTGTTTGTTATTCTGCGAACCAGAAATCCTGAGTAAGGAATTCTGTTAATTCGGGAGAAGGTGTTAGGCATTCCCGAATTCCGTGGTTCTAGCACGGTCGCTTAACCATTTTTATATTTGGCTTAATTATCTTGATTTACTAAATACCTTTTTTCTTGTTGCCCGATTTTATTACCGCTTTTGTTTAGATTGTTTACAATTATATAAACGAATCACGCGTACGTATATTCGTATTATATACCTTTTATAATTGTAGAGAATCGTGCCACGCATACGTGTACACAAAAAGGTTGATAATATTTTTATATTTTTATTATAAAAAAAATATATTTGATATTCGAAATTGTGCTTAAAATAAAATTAAGAACATTCGCCTTTCTTAAATAGTGAACCGCACATCTCGGGTTTTATGAAATTAATTTAATATCCTCCGACGAATCTCTTTTTATTAAAATTTTGGCTCAAAGTTGCGCGAACGCATAATCCGAACTGCCTTAAAAAATGTAATTTAGGCCACGCGAACGTATCCCTAATTTCACAAAATATTCTTGATAAAATTCTCTACAAATTGTTTATTGCATCCACTTATTTTTATATGAAAGCCATAGAGAAACACTGATTTAGACGTCTCCAAATTTTCTTGAAAAAAAATTCTAAAGTTATTATGTGTTGACCGCAAGTCTTATTTTACGCGTATGAATTATATACCTCAAAACTATTCAAATTTTAAAGAATTAATGATATGAAAAAGAAACAAACAACATATAACTGAAAATACTACCATTTTTATCGTGGATACAACATTAATATATCCAAAAATCGAATCGCATATAAAACTGGAAAAGAATTAATTTGATAAACAAATTAATAGTTTCTGAAGAATTTGCATTGTTATATTTAATGCGAACTTTATTTCTACATATCTTTGACATAAACTGTTGCAATTCGTGCTTATAAATCTCATATACTTGTTTTTAGTCCAAAGTTATAATTGTTTGGTTAATTTGTTTACAATGGTAGATAAGAATCAAGTTGATAAGAAAGAGAACTATTATACAAATTGATTCAATAAAATTGCATCACATGCAATATAGTTGTACGTTTGAACCATTCCTAATATTCTAACCTCGTAACGAATTATATCAACTCACCTTTCACTTATGGTTATACATGTAACTGTTATCACGCCATGTACGAACAACATACAACTTTCATCAATCTAGCTTTAAATAAAATTGGACTTTTGTGACAAAATATGCTAGTAATGTAGTTTCTTGATACTTCCATACTATTCCATACTTAGCCAACAATATCATAAGATTTAATTAATGGCTAGCTTTCTGCCATGTTCTCTATCTTATAATTTGAATATAGCTATACTTAATGAAATTCTGAAATAAATAACATTATTACAAAGCTTATGCGAATTTCAAAGGGATGATTAACTAACAGTTCTCACATCAAATGTAAGCTACTATATTAACCAACTGAAACAAAACTGAAATTTAAACTAATAGATTTAAACGAGTAAAAGACATAATTATAATTCCGAACTTCATTTATTTGGCAATGTTGAAGCTTTCCACAACATGAGTCTAAAATATATACCTGATATTGGAAGCAAAAGAAAATGAAGATGAGAATCAGCAGCAGTAATAACAGTATAGCACAGCAGCAACAACCCAGCAACAGTAACAACCCAGGAAAAGAGTTTGCAAACCAGTAGACCAGTAATCCCAAAAACAAAAGCTTCAAGCTTTGATGAAACAACAATTAATTCTGATTTCAAACAATGAAAGAAAGCAGAATATTTTTTTAGTTTTTTTTATTTGAAAGTTTAAATATTTTTCGGAATTTTCTCTCTCTTAAATGTTCAGCCCTTTTCTCTCTCTTGTTTTCAGATTCGTTTTCTCTCTCTCGTTCTTATTCTTTCTGTCTATCTGTGTGTATTTTTTTCTATCTGTGTGTCTAAATCTGATTTCAAGACTTCTACTTATATAACTCATCCCATAAATCTTTCAATCAATTAAAATCAATACTTTTTCTCTACCAAACCCATTATCTTCCCACTCATCCCCATTACATTAAATAAACATATCACACCACTCCCATTATATTTTGTCCCCCATGCCTAACATAAATAAATACAAGATTCCCCCACTAAATTTTGTCTTGTCCCCCCTTTATATTAAACAACTATATCACAACCCACTCCATTTCATTTTGTCCCCCATGCTTCACATAAAAAATTACAAAATGTACAATTCCTAAACTACCCCTCCGACCTTACTGAAATTACCAAACTACCCCTGAACGTACTACAAATTACCAAACTACCCATCAGCTATAACACATCAATTAATCAAACTTAACCAAAATATAGACAATATGATTAATTTCTAACAATGTTCAAACAACAAATTTCATGAACATGATTTCTTCAACATTTTAACAACAAATCACATGAACATGATTTCAACAACATTTCAACAACAAATCACATGAACACAAATTGAACAACAAAGAACAACTAAAATTTGATTGAACAATATTTTAGCAACAAACAATCCTATTTTCGGATTCAACAACAACAACAAACAAGTATATTTAGATTTCTAAATTCAATAATATTGAACTTAAAATCAACTACTCTAACAACATTACAACAAATAATTCTTATATTAAACTTTAAACAAGATTATGAGACCAATTCAAGAAATAATCATAAATGATATACAAGAAATCAAACTATACAAATTTCGGATTCAAGATCAACCAAACAAAGTATGAACATGAATGAATCCATTTTTTAAAATAACAAACATGACGGATTAAATGACTCAAACAACATTAATAATTTCTGGAAAATACATAACACATGAAACAAATTGAAGAAATAATTAATTAGATTTCAATTTGAATCTAACAAATATTAAACTAACAAATATTTATCTAAACAATACTACAAACATGAAAAACAACTAATTAATCTTTCATTTGAAATCTGAAAAATTAATTTAACAAAGCACATGAACATGAACAAAACCAAACATTTACCGATTTTAGATTCGAAAATATTAAAACAAAATACGGACAAAATAAAACTCAAAAACTACTAACTGGAGATTGTATGGACTGTTTCGACGAACCTCAAATGGGAATAAATCTGTCCGGACTCAACGACGAACTCAACGACGAGCTCGACCAAACGATGATGTCCGAATCTAAGAAGTTGACTGAAGCACCGAGGAAACACTAGCAGCGGTTGATACGAAATAGAAGCAGCTGGGGTACGTTCGGCAGAAGAAGCAGCGATGGAACAGACGCAGCAAAAGTGATGCTCGAGCAGAAAAATCCATGGACGACGACGAGGAAGAAAAACTGAAACAGTAGCAGCAACATCCATGGACGGACGACGAGGAAGCAAACTGAAACAGTAGCAGCAAAATCCATGGACGAGGGAGCTTGACGCGAAGCTAATACTCGACAGCATCGTCGACGAAAGATGGCAGAACGGGCTGGACGCGATGGCAGCGTTCGATGAGAGCTGGTCGCGACAGGGTTGTTTGGACGTGACTGAGTTCGGACAATGCAGTAGCAGTTGTTGCTGTTTGACGTGGAAGGAGGGATCGTTTGGGCAAGATGGTGAGGAAGGCGATGATGCACCAGCAATGGTCGTCGGATGCAGGTGGTCGACGAATGAGAAGAACGCAGCAGCGGATGCTCGAGTTCCTACGAGGGGGGTGACGACGAGGACGCAGACGAAGCCATGGGAGGCAGCCATGGATGGGATGTGAGGAAGCTTGGAGAAGAAGAAGCAAAGGGAAGGGGGGGGGGCGGACCATTTTTAGGTTTTTTAGGGTTTTATCTTCTTTCTTTTTTTTGTTTTGTGTTATTTGTAAGATAATATGGGTGTTGGGTTATGGACTGGGTCAACCCAGTTCGAAATGGACTAGGTCGTTTGGGAAGATTGGGCCATTTTTTGGGCCTGCGGCTTGAAATCGAAGAAGAGGCCCAATTCCGACTTTCTTTATATTTTCGCTCTCTTTTCTTCTTTTATTTTTCTAAAACTAAATTATAAAAATACTTAAACTATTATTAAGAACTAAATTAAGTTATAAAAGCGCAAATTAACTCCCAATAACAATTAACGCACAATTAAGTAATAATTAAGCATAAAATTGTATATTTGGACATTAAATGCTAAAAATGCAAACGATGCCTATTTTTGTAATTTTTATTTTTTTGTAAAACAAATTTAATTACTAACAATTGTAGAATTAAATCCTACATGCAAAATGCGACATATTTTTGTATTTTTTATTAATTTAGCAAATAAACATGCACAGACAAATACAAATAATTATTCAAAATATCACAAAATATCACAAAATTGCACACCAAGAAAAATTACTTTATTTTTGAATTTTTTGGGAGTAATTCTCATATAGGGCAAAAATCACGTGCTTACAGCTGCCCCTCTTTGCCCGAAGACACGAAGGGTTTTCGTGCAAAGATAAAGCGAGCGATTTTTGCCCATCCGAGTACTCCGTGTGAAGCATTTTTTTGAAAAAGATTTGACCGAACCTTTGCTTCAAAGGTTTCCTACATATCCTGGGCTAAACAGGAATCAGGTCAATGTAGTTCGGGAAGCTTTGGTAGCTGGGACTACCGTTGGACTGTAATGTTACTGTTGTTGCATGCTATTACCACTGCTTACCGATCTCCTTGTTACACCGTGCTTAAAAGAAAACAAGAAGCTAGGCTAGACTGCAATTTGTTTTTGTTGCCTTGCTTTCTTGTCTGCTTGCATTTCTTACGGTGCTTTTCTTCCGATGCTTTTCTTCCTTTCGACACATGCACTTGAGTTTTTGTTGGGACCTCTTATTGCAACCTTCTGCTTCCCAGTGCTGGGGATTTTTATTGTTTCCTGCTGGGGATTCATATTGTAACCCTCTGTTTTATTGTCCTCTGACTTGATCTTGAAATGTATGCCTCTGTTCTATGGGCGGGCTCCAAACTTCAATACTTGAAATTAAAGACTGAAATGTATGCCTCTGTTATCTGGGCGGGCTCTCAACTTCAACTCTTGAAATGTAAAGACTGAAATGTATGCCTCTGTTATCTGGGCGGGCTCCCAACTTCAATGCTTGAAATGTAAAGACTGAAATGTATGCCTCTGTTATCTGGGCGGGCTTCCAACTTCAATGCTTGAAATATAAAGACTGAAATGTATGCCTCTGTTATCTGGGCGGGCTCCCAACTTCAACGCTTGAAATGTAAAGACTGAAATGTATGCCTCTGTTCTATGGGTGGGCTCCCAACTTCAACAACAACTTTAAAAATAAATGTCATTCCTCTCTTCAGGAAGGCTCCTGACCTTCAACAACAACTTTGAAAATAAACTGCCTTTCCTCTTTTCAGGCGGGCTCCTGACTTCAACAACAACTTCTAAAATAAAATGCCTTTCCTCTCTTCAGGCGGGCTCCTGACTTCAAATACAAAACTTTAAAATTAAACGTCATTCCTCTCTTCAGGCGGGCTCCTGACTTCAACCAATAAATCGCCATTCTATTCTTCAGGGGGCTCCTGACTTCAACCAATACATCGCCATTCCTTTCTTTAGGTTGGCGAGATTTCAACAACTTTTAAAAATGCCTTTCCTCTCTTCAGGCGGGCTCCCGACTTCAACCACAACTTTGAAAATAAATTGTCATTCCTCTCTTCAGGCGGACTCCTGACTTCAAACAACAAATTGCCATTCTATTCTTCAGGGGGGCTCCTGACTTCAACCATTTTTTTTCAAAATGCCATTCCTTTCTTTGGCTGGCACGATTTTAACAACCCTTTTTTTTTTAAAAATTGCCTTTCTTTTCTTCTTTTTTTTTTCATTATCCTAGGAGAAAATTCATCAGACTAGGTTTTGATCCTAGGAGAAGATTCATCCGACTAGATTTTATTATATTATCTTGGGAGAAAGATTCCATCGGACCAAGATTTGATATCTTAGGAAAAATTTTCATCGGACTAAGATTTAATTTCTTATCTTGGGAGGAAAAATTCCATCGGACCAAGATTTTGACTCTAGGAGATAAATCATCAAACTAGGCCCATTTTGTTGTGATCTTAGGAGAAAGATTCATCGGACTAAGATTTGATATCTTAGGAGAAAAATTCATCAGACTAAGATTTCTATCTTAGGAGAAAGATTCATCGGACTAAGATTTTATTATACTATCTTGGGAGAAAAATTTCATCGGACCAAGATTTTGACTCTAGGAGATAAATCATCAAACTAGACCCATTTTGTTGTGATCTTAGGAGAAAGATTCATCGGACTAAGATTTCTATCTTAGGAGAAAAATTCATCGGACTAAGATTTAATTTTTTATCTTGGGAGGAAAAATTCCATCGGACCAAGATTGTGACTCTAGGAGATAAATCATCAAACTAGGCCCATTTTGTTGTGATCTTAGGAGAAAGATTCATCGGACTAAGATTTGATATCTTAGGAGAAAAATTCATCGGACTAAGATTTCTTTCTTAGGAGAAAAATTCATCGGACTAAGATTTGGTATCTTCGGAGAAAATTTCATCGGACTAAGATTTGATATCTTATCTTGGGAGAAAAATTTCATCGGACCAAGATTGTATCGGGGGGGGGATTCATCAGATTAGGACTCTTTATCCTAAGAGGAAAATGTAAAGATTAATGATTTGAGAAACTTACCTTTTCAATTTCTTCTTTTCTTTTCTTTTTCCTTTGCGCTGCTTTGTTCTTGCTTGCTGGGGATAATACCACTGGGGGAATCTCCTTTCTTCCCCTCCTTCAAATTCAAAATTTTTTTTTTCTCTTTTTTTTTTTTTTATCATCTTTCTTTTCTTTATCTTTTTTCATTCTTTTTTTATTTTTGATTTTTTTTCTTTACCTTCGAGGTTCATATTTCCTAGTCGTTGCTATTGATTCCGAACGAGGGGTATGAAAGAAAATAAATAAGGCTCAAAAGGGGTAACGAAGGATAAAGTTTTTAGGTAGCAGAATAAAATGCCTTCGTCATTCCAGTCTTCAAAACATGCCAAGTGCAAACAACATAATTGAACATAGACTTCTAGTCTCTTCCGATGGTGCTGTACTTGACAATTATGTTAAACACTTGCTTTTCATTTGTCATTTCTAAAGCACTGCTGGGCGACACTCTCACTCTCATGAACGACCCTCATGCCAATTTGGCGAATCTTGCATTTAACGGTTTTCTTTAAGTTTTACTTGCCCCAGTTCCACATGACTCGGGCTTCAAATAATCTCAAACTGTTCTTATTTCCCTTAAATGCTTTGATCACCTCTCCAGGGTTTTATGATTAACTTTAAAGACCAGGCCCAAACTGTGTGCACATGTCATGTCACGAGAATCGGCGCTGAACAAAATGATAAAAGGACTAAACAAAAAGATGACTGGAAACAATAAAGGACCGGATTTGCTTTAGACTACCGGCGAGATGGTTTGAATAATAAAACAAACAAAACAACCAGAATAAAATCCTAACACAGCCTTGACAAAACTTAAACAAACTGATATGACAAATCGGAAAGATAAGAAGGTTTGACACAAGACAATATTCAGATTACAACCCTAATAATAATCCGGATAATAGAAATGACAACAAAATAAACCACCAACAGCTTCTCTCTTGCTAACCATGGAACGGAGCGTCCTCCCATTTTATCAAAATTGTCATCTTAGCCACTAAGCTTTGCATTAGTATTGCCAAGACAATTATCAGCTTCCACATCATCAACCTCCGTCAACAAGTTCTTGATAGGGTTCGAGTGCTCCATGTCACTGTTATCGATCACAATCCGCCCTTCTTGGATCATTTTCTCTACTTCCTTTTTCAAATTATGACAACTCTCAATGTTGTGCCCTATGACATTGGAGTGGTACGCGCATCGCGCTGCCGGATCAAAGTTTCTTGCATGTGGATCTGGAGTATATGCGGGGAGCGGCTCAATCAAGCCAGCATGCTTTAGCCTTTCAAACAGACTTGCATAAGATACTCCGATAGGGGTGAGAGCCTTTCCTCGTTTCAGCAACCTTTCGTTCCTAAATGCTTGATTGGGCCGGAAACCTGATCCAGGGGGCTTCCGGTAGGCTTGTGAGGGTGGATAGGCCTTCTGTGGAGCTGGGTATTTGGAAAGTGAAGCCCGTCTTTGGGAATCTCGTGGAGAGAAGTAGCATTGGGGAGGGGAGTAGCGTGGACGAGTGATGGAGCTACTCGGGTAGCTAGGAAAGCTGTCATAAGTGGGTTGGGATGGAGAGTATGGGGGATGGGTAATGCCAGAGTTTGAAAAGCTTGGCGGTGGTGGGGGTGGTGCTTTCCCAGTTATCCATGCCTGATACATGTCTGCCACATGTTGTCTCAGCATTTTCACTTCTTCTACCAACCCGTTGTTCTGTTCGACCAATTGTTGTCGGTCATCAGTACCGACCCACCCTGTTCTGAGGTTCTGTGTCATTTGCTTTGCAGGGAGGAGTTACCACAACCAACCACTTTTCTATATATGAACACAGCAAAGGGAAGCCATCACGTTAGTGTCAGGGCATTTGACAGATAATCATATATTAGAGATGCAATGCACCTAAGCAGTTAAACCGTTCTATCAGAGATGCGATGCACTTGCGCTTTCCTTTATTTTTCTTTCTTCCCTTTTTTTCTTTTTCAGTGGTGGTCGAATCTTATGGAGATTGCCTACGTATCATGACCCCGCATGAATCAGACCTTGCGTAGTTCGGACCAATAAACAATAAACATTTTTTATCAATTTTCATATTAAAACAAACTGGGTTTCAATGGTTTGAAGATTACCTACAAACTTGAAAATCAAACAACCCACATATTTTAATCAAAAGATTTATACTCTCAAAACAAAAAAGGCCAACTTCCTTTCCCCGTTTGACAAATGCAACCAAACGGCTATTTTTGCAAATGTGCCCCCTTCCAAATCTCACATGAATTTTGAGGTCGGGGAGGATTATTTTGACACTTTACAAACTTGTTCGTTCTTTTACGAAAATAACCTTTCAACAACTGAAAGATACTCTAAGGCTATTTCGGCAAGAACGGTTTAAGACGCGGTCGAAGCTGGCTCGGCTTATTTTGACCAAAAATCCAAACTGTATTCACCTGACCACTGACACTTTGTTTTTTTTTTTCAAATTACAATAAAAACCGGGTGTTGCAAACACGGCCCTTCAGCGTCTCGGGGACGAAGATTTTTAAGGCTGTGTGGGTCAATTGGACCAAATCTTAAAAAATGACCCAAAGGTGGTTATTTATGCAAAGTCAGCCTTCCGGCGTCCCTTTCGGGAACATTCGGCTATGTCTTGATAAAACAGCGTCACCCGACTTCTTTATGACAAAATTAAAATTTGACATATTATTTTCGGCTATTTTTTAGCAAAAGGGGAGGTTGGACACCACCCGACTTATTTATGACAAGATTAAAATTTTGACACACGTTTTTTATTTATTTATTGGTTTTTGGCTATTTTAGCAAAAAGGGGGGTTGGACCCGATGAGGGTTGCCTACGTATCTCACATCCGGTGAGAATCAAACCCGCATAGTTCGGGCCAATTAACCGAACTATTTTAAAACAGGATTTTTTTTCTTTTTCAGCAACAAATAACAAAACCACTTTCAAAGCACGACTCTTTTTATTTTCAATTTGGCATTTTCAGAAACGAATAAGAAAAACTATTTTAAAAGTAAGACTCTTTTTCATTGTCATTTTCAGGGGAAGACTAACTATTTTCCATTTTATATATATTTTTATTAAAAAAATAAGACAGAACAACGATTTTTTTTCTTCTATTTTTCCTTTGCTTTTTAGTAAAACAAACTAATAAAACATTATTTTTCGAAATTCTGGCAGAGTTTTGACAATAATTGGGAATTGTTTTTTTTTTCTTTTTTTTTTCAAAAATAAACAATCAATTCCCTAACCGCTATTTTTTTTTTCAATTTCAAAATATTATTTCTGATATTCAAAAGTCGGTCAACATACAAGTCCGTATCAAATAAATGCGCAAGTAGGAGCAAGTAAGATGCATCAGGATGGTCATTTTCATTTTTGGTACACTTGTCCTAGACAGACCCAACCCCTGTGTTGAGCCTCCAAAGTCAAATGCACGTGATGCAAACAAACGTTCCTACTAGGGATCCGACATGAAGCTGAGTTATTCTAAGTGAAAAACCTGAGGCATATTGTTCTAGCCCTGGCTTACCCAAGTGGACAGCTTGAGCCGAAGTGGGGGCAACGTACTGGGAGCACGAAAGTCTACCTGGCCTAGTTACTTGTCCCAACTTCGTTTTATTTGGTATGACTTCTAACAGAAAGGTGGGCCACGCGCACGTGTACACCATAAATTCAGAAGACTCAGAAAGAAGAAGGGTTTCGTAGCAGTTTTATATACACAATTCAGATAATATTAAAGCGGTAAAAGCATCATTTAGCACATTAAGCATATATCATGTAAAAATCAGATAATAAATAAAGCCAACTATAACAGTTATTTTAAGCTCGAATTCTTGAACCCTGAACCAGTGGTTCTGGGTCTCTAATCCCCAGCAGAGTCGCCAGAGCTGTCACACCTCCTTTTTCCGCCCCCGCGAGGGTGCAGGGAGTTTTCTCCAATTAAAGGACAGTCGAAATAGGATTTGTTTGTTTGTTTCAGAGTCGCCACCTGGGAATTTTAAGGCGTCCCAAGTCACCAGTTTTAATCCCTGAATCGAGGAGAATATGACTCTGTTTGTTATTCTGCGAACCAGAAATCCTGAGTAAGGAATTCTGTTAATCCGGAAGAAGGTGTTAGGCATTTCCGAATTCCGTGGTTCTAGCACGGTCGCTTAACCATTTTTATATTTGGCTTAATTATCTTGATTTACTAAATACCTTTTTTCTTGTTGCCCGATTTTATTACCGCTTTTGTTTAGATTGTTTACAATTATATAAACGAATCACGCGTACGTATATTCGTATTATATACCTTTTATAATTGTAGAGAATCGTGCCACGCATACGTGTACACAAAAAGGTTGATAATATTCTATATTTTTATTATAAAAAAAATATATTTGATATTCGAAATTGTGCTTAAAATAAAATTAAGAACATTCGCCTTTCTTAAATAGTGAACCGCACATCTCGGGTTTTATGAAATTAATTTAATATCTTCCGACGAATCTCTTTTTATTAAAATTTTGGCTCAAAGTTGCGCGAACGCATAATCCGAACTGCCTTAAAAAAATGTAATTTAGGCCACGCGAACGTATCCCTAATTTCACAAAATATTCTTGATAAAATTCTCTACAAATTGTTTATTGCATCCACTTATTTTTTATATGAAAGCCATAGAGAAACACTAATTTAGACGTCTCCAAATTTTCTTGAAAAAAAATTCAAAAGTTATTATGTGTTGACCGCAAGTCTTATTTTACGCGTATGAATTATATACCTCAAAACTATTCAAATTTTAAAGAATTAATGATATGAAAAAGAAACAAACAACATGTAACTAAAAATACTACCATTTTTATCGTGGATACAACATTAATATATCCAAAAATCGAATCGCATATAAAACTGGAAAAGAATTAATTTGATAAACAAATTAATAGTTTCTGAAGAATTTGCATTGTTATATTTAATGCGAACTTTATTTCTACATATCTTTGACATAAACTGTTGCAATTCGTGCTCATAAATCCCATATCCTTCTCATATACTTGTTTTTAGTCCAAAGTTATAATTGTTTGGTTAATTTGTTTACAATGGTAGATAAGAATCAAGTTGATAAGAAAGAGAACTATTATACAAATTGATTCAATAAAATTGCATCACATGCAATATAGTTGTACGTTTGAACCATTCCTAATATTCTAACCTCGTAACGAATTATATCAACTCACCTTTCACTTATGGTTATACATGTAACTGTTATCACGCCATGTACGAACAACATACAACTTTCATCAATCTAGCTTCAAATAAAATTGGACTTTTGTGACAAAATATGCTAGTAATGTAGTTTCTTGATACTTCCATACTATTCCATACTTAGCCAACAATATCATAAGATTTAATTAATGGCTAGCTTTCTGCCATGTTCTCTATCTTATAATTTGAATATAGCTATACTTAATGAAATTCTGAAATAAATAACATTATTACAAAGCTTATGCGAATTTCAAAGGGATGATTAACTAACAGTTCTCACATCAAATGTAAGCTACTATATTAACCAACTGAAACAAAACTGAAATTTAAACTAATAGATTTAAACGAGTAAAAGACATAATTATAATTCCGAACTTCATTTAATTGGCAATGTTGAAGCTTTCCACAACATGAGTCTAAAATATATACCTGATATTGGAAGCAAAAGAAAATGAAGATGAGAATCAGCAGCAGTAATAACAGTATAGCACAGCAGCAACAACCCAGCAACAGTAACAACCCAGGAAAAGAGTTTGCAAACCAGTAGACCAGTAATCCCAAAAACAAAAGCTTCAAGCTTTGATGAAACAACAATTAATTCTGATTTCAAACAATGAAAGAAAGCAGAATATTTTTTTAGTTTTTTTATTTGAAAGTTTAAATATTTTTCGGAATTTTCTCTCTCTTAAATGTTCAGCCCTTTTCTCTCTCTTGTTTTCAGATTCGTTTTCTCTCTCTCGTTCTTATTCTTTCTGTCTATCTGTGTGTATTTTTTTCTATCTGTGTGTCTAAATCTGATTTCAAGACTTCTACTTATATAACTCATCCCATAAATCTTTCAATCAATTAAAATCAATACTTTTTCTCTACCAAACTCATTATCTTCCCACTCATCCCCATTACATTAAATAAACATATCACACCACCCCCATTATATTTTGTCCCCCATGCCTAACATAAATAAATACAAGATTCCCCCACTAAATTTTGTCTTGTCCCCCCTTTATATTAAACAACTATATCACAACCCACTCCATTTCATTTTGTCCCCCATGCTTCACATAAAAAATTACAAAATGTACAATTCCTAAACTACCCCTCCGACCTAACTGAAATTACCAAACTACCCCTGAACGTACTACAAATTACCAAACTACCCATCAGCTATAACACATCAATTAATCAAACTTAACCAAAATATAGACAATATGATTAATTTCTAACAATGTTCAAACAACAAATTTCATGAACATGATTTCTTCAACATTTTAACAACAAATCACATGAACATGATTTCAACAACATTTCAACAACAAATCACATGAACACAAATTGAACAACAAAGAACAACTAAAATTTGATTGAACAATATTTTAGCAACAAACAATCCTATTTTCGGATTCAACAACAACAACAAACAAGTATATTTAGATTTCTAAATTCAATAATATTGAACTTAAAATCAACTACTCTAACAACATTACAACAAATAATTCTTATATTAAACTTTAAACAAGATTATGAGACCAATTCAAGAAATAATCATAAATGATATACAAGAAATCAAACTATACAAATTTCGGATTCAAGATCAACCAAACAAAGTATGAACATGAATGAATCCATTTTTTAAAATAACAAACATGACGGATTAAATGACTCAAACAACATTAATAATTTCTGGAAAATACATAACACATGAAACAAATTGAAGAAATAATTAATTAGATTTCAATTTGAATCTAACAAATATTAAACTAACAAATATTTATCTAAACAATACTACAAACATGAAAAACAACTAATTAATCTTTCATTTGAAATCTGAAAAATTAATTTAACAAAGCACATGAATAATGAACAAAACCAAACATTTACCGATTTTAGATTCGAAAATATTAAAACAAAATATGGACAAAATAAAACTCAAAAACTACTAACTGGAGATTGTATGGACTGTTTCGACGAACCTCAAATGGGAATAAATCTGTCCGGACTCAACGACGAACTCAACGACGAGCTCGACCAAACGATGATGACCGAATCTAAGAAGTTGACTGAAGCACTGAGGAAACACTAGCAGCGGTTGATACGAAACAGAAGCAGCTGGGGTACGTTCGGCAGAAGAAGCAGCGATGGAACAGACGCAGCAAAAGTGATGCTCGAGCAGCAAAATCCATGGACGACGACGAGGAAGAAAAACTAAAACAGTAGCAGCAACATCTATGGACGGACGACGAGGAAGCAAACTGAAACAGTAGCAGCAAAATCCATGGACGAGGGAGCTGGACGCGAAGCTAATACTCGACAGCATCGTCGACGAAAGATGGCAGAACGGGCTGGACGCGATGGCAGCGTTCGATGAGAGCTGGTCGCGACAGGGTTGTTTGGACGTGACTGAGTTCGGACAACGCAGCAGCAGTTGTTGCTGTTTGACGTGGAAGGAGGGATCGTTTGGGCAAGATGGTGAGGAAGGCGATGATGCACCAGCAATGGTCGTCGGATGCAGGTGGTCGACGAATGAGAAGAACGCAGCAGCGGATGCTCGAGTTCCTACGAGGGGGGTTGACGACGAGGACGCAGACGAAGCCATGGGAGGCAGCCATGGATGGGATGTGAGGAAGCTTGGAGAAGAAGAAGCAAAGGGAAGGGGGGGGGGGGCGGACCATTTTTAGGTTTTGTAGGGTTTTATCTTCTTTCTTTTTTTTGTTTTGTGTTGTTTGTAAGATAATATGGGTGTTGGGTTATGGACTGGGTCAACCCAGTTCGAAACGGACTGGGTCGTTTGGGAAGATTGGGCCATTTTTTGGGCCTGCGGCTTGAAATCGAAGAAGAGGCCCAATTCCGACTTTCTTTATATTTTCGCTCTCTTTTCTTCTTTTATTTTTCTAAAACTAAATTATAAAAATACTTAAACTATTATTAAGAACTAAATTAAGTTATAAAAGCGCAAATTAACTCCCAATAACAATTAACGCACAATTAAGTAATAATTAAGCATAAAATTGTATATTTGGACATTAAATGCTAAAAATGCAAACGATGCCTATTTTTGTAATTTTTATTTTTTTGTAAAACAAATTTAATTACTAACAATTGTAGAATTAAATCCTACATGCAAAATGCGACATATTTTTGTATTTTTTATTAATTTAGCAAATAAACATGCACAGACAAATACAAATAATTATTCAAAATATCACAAAATATCACAAAATTGCACACCAAGAAAAATTACTTTATTTTTGAATTTGTTTTGGAGTAATTCTCATATAGGGCAAAAATCACGTGCTTACACCTATTAAATTAGTTTTCCTCAAAATTGTCGCATTATTTCGAAACAATGAATCTATATCGAAACAAGGAATCTAACAATAGAGTTGGCGTACATCGCTAACCTGTTAATGTAACACCACATGAGAATTTGTTTGGAATACATTTTTCTTGAAATCAAATGGGACAAGATATAACAGGTTTGACAGTTCAGAGGTCTAGACAAGAGTACATACAGATGCTTGTCATGATTCTATGTTATGCTGTCACCACTAAATCAAACCCAATGATTACACGCATGGAAATACATCTGATCTAACAACAATACAATCTAGTAGCTCAATCTCAATTAGGATGTGTGTTAATTCATACAAAGTAGTTGCAGTTTGGAATGAAGTTAAACAAATACAGGCCAACTTATCACTCAACCTATGGCTATATTCTGAACACAAGCATTGTGAAGTAAACAACATTCATTTCTTTATTTCTGCTTCAAAACTTCAAGCTTTCAACAACACATGGTTTCAGAAGTGTGTACCTGGAAATGCTTACAATTGAAGAAGAAGAAAAGTCAGTAGAGTAGCAATGGCAACAGAAGCAGCAGTAGTAACAACAGATAACAACAGGACAAATCCCAGTGCAAGATGCAACTATAGCCGATGGAACAAGCAGTAACAAAATAACAGCAGCAAACAATGCAGTAGAAACAAAGCTCCAAGACAGACCAAGTCCAGGAGAACAACAATGCAAACCAACCAATAAACTTAGTTGAGACTTGGCAGAAATCAGAATTGATTGAACAAGTTGAACAAAAGAAACCCAAACAACAGTAGGAGGAAACAGTCTGTATGTTTTCTATCTCTTAACCCCTCTATCTATCTATATATGTGCTCTCTCAAAATCAGTCTGAATCCCCCTCTGTCTATATGCCTTTATCTCTCTTTTCTGAATCTAATCTCTCTCTGTATCTATGTTTTTCTAAAATCCCTCAAAATCCAGTCTAATTTTCAGTTCAAAATCTGTCTGAGTTCCCCCTTTTTTTTCTTTTTCTTGAACTAATGGAAGTTCTCCTCCCTTTATAGCCTAACCTCAGCCCTTTTTAGTCTGTTAAACATATCAGAACCCCCTCCTTTCTTTCTGTTTTTCCACTCAAACATTTTAAAATATGAAAACCTCCCATGAGATTCCTGACAACCCTTTTAATCAGCTTATTAAACTAAAAGCAGACATGGGTAGCAGGAATATAACCTGACAGCATATGCTGTCAAGTTATTTTAAACTCTAAAAAGGGCCTTTATGCACATGTTGTGCATAAGTGCACATGCCACCAATTCAGACTGAACTACAAACCAAATCCTTAGGTTTCTGATTCAAATTAACAACTATAAGTAGCTATACTCGATCCTCAATTTTGATTCAAACGATGTTCAGCAAGAACAGATCAAATTGTTATCATTCAAACAGCTGAAACTATTCGACGACACGTATCGAATCGACTATACTAATTATATCATGTACAATCAAAGACCATGATCAGAAATCTAACAGTATCAAACATGCGATTCAAATTGCACTGACTAAGCAAAAATTGTACTGGAGAATTGATTAATCAATCGAATTTAAATTCAATTGATTGTAAAGCTTACACACATACGCATGATCAGTAAATGGAAAGAACTTGGCCAAATACAGAGGTCCGGGTAAGGTGGATAACAACAGTCGACAAAATTCAATAACATAAATTAAACAAAACATACGAACATACAATCAATTGTAGCAGACAAAATAAACTGATAAAGAAAAATAAAAATTACCTAAAGCCTTAAAAATCAGAAAACCTTAGCTCGTGTTTGAATAGACCCTTCTTGGGGTTGAACGGACTTTAATCGAAGTGTTCTCAACTGAGAACACTTCGATTAAGGTCCATTAGACCCTAATCACTTGGCTCAAACGGACACAGACCAGGCTCGGGGTTTCTAAGGTTCCTAGATGGCAGATTTTGGATTTGGGTTTCCACGGTTAGATTCGGACCAAACCAAGCATGGTTTGGTCAGGAGGGAGGTCTGGGGACTGTCTGGTGTGAAGCTGGGGTAAATCGGTGTAAGTCGAGGTCCGACTCGAATCTTCAAATGAAGATTCGAGAAGGTGGGAGAGGATTCGAGCTAAGTGGTTGGTGGATTTGGGTTCAGGATGGTGAGGTGCATCTATGGTGTTAAGATGGGGGTCACCGGCGTTCATTCCGCCGGGATTAATGGTGAGGGGAAAGGGGGCGGCTAGGGTTCCTGAGGTTTTGGGTCTGTGGAAGGGATGACTAAGGCAGGGGGGTTTAGATAGGGGGGCAGGGTGTGATATGAGGCCTTTTATATGGGGTGGATGGTTGTGTCTTGGCCGTTGGATTGCCACTGATCAACGGCTGTGATCTTCCCATTAAAAGAAACGGTGTCGTTTGCTTTCATACTGGGGTGGATCAGACCGGGTTTCATTGGGTCGGGTCTGATAACGGGTAAAGGAGATGGGACGAGGGTTGTTAGATCAACCTGGTTTTAATGGCTGAGATTAGACGGCCTTATACGGCGTCGTTTGGGTAAAGGATTTGCTTGATCTGGGCCGTTCCTTTGAACCAATCAACGGCTCGAAGAGATGATGCCTATACGGCGTCGTTTGGGGCATCTTGCAGAAGGTCTGGTTGGATTGGGTCATTTGCATTGGTTTGGGCCTGATTTTATTTAAAATCTTGGCCCAAATCTAATGTTTTCCTTCTTATAATTAAATAAAAATTCCTAATAATAAAAAAATAAAATCATACCAATATTAATAAATACTCAAAACAACAATTATCACTCACACTGACATTTAATTAAAAATAAAATCATTAAATGACAACAAAAAATAGAATAAAAGACACATATATTTTGCGATTTTCCTTTTAAAATCAATTACGGTTCAAATACACATGACACACATTTTTTTTTGTATTTTGTTTGATAAAAAATAAAAATAGACGAAATCACAAATAACTAACAAAATGCCACGCAAAAATCCAAAAATTGTACAGCAAGACCATTTGTTATTATTTTTATTTGTTTTGGAGTGATTGTCGCGTAAAACAAAAATCACGTGCTCACAGCTGCCCCTCTTTGTTCGGAAACACGAAGAGTTTTCGTGCAAAGATAAAGTGAGAGGATATGAGCGACTTTTGCCTATTGGACTACTCCGTGTAAAGCATGTTTTGAAAGATTTGACCGAATATTTGCTTCAAAGATTTCTTACATATCCTGGGCTAAACAGGAATCAGGTCAATGTAGTTCGGGAAATTTTTGGCAGCTAGGACTACCATGGGATTGCAATGCTTGTTGTTACTGCTGTTGCTGTTGTCACTGTTGCTTTACTGACCGCCTTATTACAACCAAAAAATTGAAACTGAACTAACTACTTATGCTTGTCACTTGCTAATTACAAGATTCCTATCTATGATTCTTTTGCAACTTGATCTCGGGTCTTAGCTGATTTTGCTTGTAGACTTCGATCTGAATCTTAATGCTTGCAAGTTGTAGGTGCCTGTTTATTTCTGCGACACTGAGTGAGACGGGAGTGGTAGAACTCGGGGCCTTGATCGAAACTTGGAGCGATCCGCCCTTCATTTTTTCAAGCATCTCGGAACATCTTCTCTTTTTTTTTATTCTGGGTTCAGGCTCATCTCGTGGGTCTTCTTGATCCATGCGCCTCGAGGTCAGACCTGCAGGGAAAAACAAACGAATGAAATTTTCTGCCCCAGTTTCACTAGGAAAATTTCGTGAGTTATTTGCCAGAAAGTTCATAGAATTGATGAAGGAATTGGAAAATTCCAGTTTCCGAGATGCCAACTCCGGGATTGGATCAACGATATTGCCACAAGGTAAGAATACTCAGTTTAGGGTTGGAGCCCTAAGGCTAGCGGAATGGAAATAGTTCAGTTCAGGGTTGGAGCCCTAATGCTGACCAACTGGGGAAAAGTTCAGTTTAGGGTTGGGGCCCTAATGCTGATTAAGGAAAAGTTCAGTTTAGAGTTTAAAACTCTAATCCTGATTAAAGGGAAAAGTTCAGTTTAGGGTTTAAAACCCTAATGGTGACTAAAGGGAAGAGTTCAGTTTAGGGTTTAAAACCCTAATGCTGACTGAAGGAAAAGAGTTCAGTTTAGGGTTTAAAACCCTAATGCTGACTGAAGGAAAAGAGTTCAGTTTAGGGTTTAAAACCCTAATGCTGACTAAAGGAAAAGTGTTCAGTTTAGGGTTTAAAACCTTAATGCTGACTAAAGGAAAGAGTTCAGTTTAGGGTTTAAAACCCTAATGCTGACTAAAGGAAAAGTATTCAGTTTAGGGTTTAAAACCCTAATGCTGACTAAAGGAAAGAGTTCAGTTTAGGGTTTAAAACCCTAATGCTGACTAAAGGAAAAGTGTTCAGTTTAGGGTTTAAAACCCTAATGCTGACTAAAGGAAAGAGTTCAGTTTAGGGTTTAAAACCCTAATGCTGACTAAAGGAAAAGAGTTTAGTTTAGGGTTTAAAACCCTAATGCTGACTAAAGGAAAAGTTCAGTTTAGGGTTTAAAACCCTAATGCTGACTAAAGGAAAAGAGTTCAGTTTAGGGTTTAAAACCCTAATGCTGACTAAAGGAAAGAGTTCAGTTTAGGGTTTAAAACCCTAATGCTGACTAAAGGAAAAGAGTTCAGTTTAGGGTTTAAAACCCTAATGCTGACTAAAGGAAAGAGTTCAGTTTAGGGTTTAAAACCCTAATGCTGACTGAATGAAAGAGTTCAGTTTTGGGTTTAAAACCCTTATGTTGACGAAAGGAATGAGTTCAGTTTAGGGTTTAAAACCCTAATGCTGACTAAAGGAAAAGAGTTCAGTTTAGGGTTTAAAACCCTAATGCTGACTAAAGGAAAAGAGTTCAGTTTAGGGTTTAAAACCCTAATGCTGACTAAAGGAAAAGAGTTCAGTTTACGGTTTAAAACCCTAATGCTAACTAAAGGAAAAGAGTTCAGTTTAGGGTTTAAAACCCTAATGCTGACTAAAGGAAAGAGTTCAGTTTAGGGTTTAAAACCCTAATGCTGACTAAAGGAAAGAGTTCAGTTTAGGGTTTAAAACCCTAATCCTGATTGAAAGAAAAGAGTTCGAGGATACTAACTGACACCCTTTTTTTGAATTTTCTTGTTTTTGTAAAATGTAAAAGAGAATTTCTTGGAAACTTAACTTTCGAGTGGATTCCTTATTACCGAACTGTTTCTTGTACTCATGTACCTTCTTCTTTGGGTGACATCTGCGTCTTGCACGGTTGTCTTGGATTATACCTGTTTCAAACTTCTCAAACAAAGAACAATTGTTAGCTCGAAAATGGCGGTTGGTTCGGTGACCTTGATTGTTCCAGTTGCTTTGTTGCGTCCTTATTTCTGTTGCGAAGTCCTGCCATTGATTGGATTCAAACGGGGATTTCAACGGGGATTTTAATTAGGAGACTCTGTGGGGATTTGTACAAGGGGAAGCTCTGTGGGGATTTGTACAAAGGGGACTTGCTGGGGATTTGTTGCAAAACGGGCTTTCCAGGATTTGTTGGGGTAAGCTCGCTGGGAAATCTTTACAAAGGGACTTGCTGGGGACTTGTTGGGGAAATCTTTTTTTTTTATTTAAACAAAGGGAGACCCTGTGGGGATCTGCACAAGAGGGAAAAATCTGTGGGGATTTCGCTGGGGCAGACTCTTTGGGGAATATTTACAAAGTGGATTCTTTGTGTGGATTTGTACAAAAGGAAAGCCCTATGGGGATTTGTACAAGGCGGACTTGCCATTGATTTGTTGGGGTAGGCCATGCTGGGGAAAAATTTCTCTTCTCTTTTTTCTTTTTGTGACTTTACTCCAAATGCAGTCAACATTATGATCCATCAGGTTTGGACAAACGTACCAATGAAACAAGATATTTTCCTTCATGAGACGGAATTTCGTGAAACCAAACCTGCCACCTATCCTTTCCAGTATATCTGGGACTTGGGGTTAAAAATGAAAGGGATTTAAAGGAAAAATAAAGTAAAGACACAGAGAAAACAAATTTCAGAAAAGAAGTGTCCTTTTCGGGACACGAAAGACTTATTTGAGGGAAACAATGCTGACTTTAAATGGATATGACATGCTTTTTGGGCTGGACGCCTGACCTTCAATGAACTTGCATTTCCTCCCGAACCAAAATGGGTCTGTGTTTCAAAACTGGTGGAACTTTGCCGAGACCTCCTTGGGTAGAGTCGTTCTTTCGGCCAACAGCGCCCTTTGCGGGTTTTAGCTAGCTGACCTCTCTCATTTCCCTCCTTGCTGTCACTTGATAGCACTCTTTACGAGTTTTTACTACACAAGCTCTCTCATTTTTGTTTCTCTACTCCCGTCGCCTCGCGGTGCCCGGAGGTTTTCACCGACGAGACTCTCTCATTTTATTTCTCTCAATTTACAGTGTACCGGTCTCCATTCATGACGCTTTTGGCTTCCCGTTACCTTTGGTAATTGATCTGAAAGGCTTGTGCTTGGCAAAGAAAAGTAGATGATACTACGACTTCTAAGCCGCTTGACGTGCCCCAGTTTCAATTTCAGGGTAAATGGGATTTTATTGGTGGTGTGACTGAACCTCAGAGAGAGGCTGCCTACATATCCTTTTGGAATCAAGTCAGACATAGTTCAGGCCTCGATCAATGTTTTGTTTTTTTTTTCTTTTTTTTTCTTTTTTTCTGTAACCGGCTCAAAGGCTTGTAGAGAGAGTTGATAGTGGGAATAAAACCTTTAGCATTTCAAATGTGTCAGGACTGCTGGGGCGTCACTCAGACATAGTATCTCTTGACTGCGTCTGCATTTACTGCTGTTTCAGGGTCATTTCCTTCGATGTCACCTAGATACAATGCTCCTCTTGGCAATATCTTCCTGATGATGTAGGGGCCTTTCTAGTTTGGAGCGAATTTCCCTTTTGCTTCTTGGTGATGTGGCAGAATGCGCCTCAGTACCAGTTGACCTACTTCGAAATTCCTGGGTCGGACTTTCTTGTTGTAAGCGCGGGCCATTCTTCATTGGTACAACTGTCCGTGACAAACCGCGACCATTCGTTTCTCATCAATCAAAGTCAACTGCTCCAATCGAGTCTTAACACATTCGCTGTCCTTGATTTCTGCTTCAACAATGGTTCGAAGCGAAGGGATTTCTACTTCCGCTGGTATCACAGCCTCGGTCCTATAAACCAAAAGATAAGGAGTTGCTCATACTGACGTGCGTACCGTAGTGCGATACCCCAACAATGCAAATGGTAACTGCTCATGCCACTGTCGGGAACTCTAGATCGTTTTCCTCAAAATCTTCTTGATGTTTTTGTTTGCCGCTTCTACAGCGCCATTGGCCTTTGGACGATAAGGAGTAGAATTCCTATGCATTATTTTGAATTGCTCGCATACATCTCCCATCAAGTGACTATTCAGGTTTGCTGCGTTATCTATGATGATAGTTGCAGGAATACCGAAACGACAAATAAGATTTGAATGTACGAAATCCACTACAGCTTTTTTGGTGACCGACTTGAGAGTGACAGCCTCTACCCATTTTGTGAAGTAGTCGATGGCAACCAGTATAAATCTATGTCCATTAGAGGCCTTCGGCTCGATTGGTCCAATGACATCCATGACCCAGGCAACAAATGGCCAAGGTGCAGACATGGGATGCAATTCCGTGGGAGGTGCATGAATCAAATCACCGTGCACCTGACACTGATGACACTTCTGAACGAAGCTAAAGCAGTCCTTTTCCATGGTTATCCAGTAATAACATGCTCGAAGGATTTTCTTTGCTAAAACATATCCGTTCATGTGAGGTCCGCACACTCCTGCATGTACTTCGTGCATGATCCTTTTTGCCTCCTCGGCGTCGACACATCTTAGTAGATTGAGGTCCGGGGTCCTTTTATACAACAACTCACCGCTTAAAAAGAAACCACTTGCATGCCGTGTAATGGTTCTCTTTTGATCTCCAGTAGCATGCTCGGGGTATTCTTGCGTCTTCAGGAACCTCTTGATATCATGGTACCATGGCTGTATGCACGATCGTGTCTCGATTACGTTACAGTAACCGTGTCTTTCCCTGATTTGTATTTCCAAGGGATCGACATGGGCGTTGCCTAGGTAGGGTAGCATCGAAGCTAAAGTAGCAAGTGCATCTGCTAGTTTATTGTGACATCGTGGCATATACCTGAACTCTATTGATTTAAAACGCTTGCCGAGATCCTCCACGTGCTGTCGGTAAGGGATAAGCTTGACATCCCGAGTTTCCCATTCACCTTGGGCTTGCCGGATAATCAAGTCAGAATCTCCCATGATCAGTAAGTCTTCGACATCCTGATCGATCGCCATATGCATGCCCATGATGCAGGCTTCATACTCAGCTGTATTGTTTGTGCAAAAGAAACGCAGTCTAGCTGTGGCTGGATAATGCTGACCGGAAGGCGAAATAAAAATTGCCCCGATCCCTACACCTTTGGCATTCACGGCTCCATCAAAGAACATCTTCTAAACATGAGCGTCCTCCGAGACCACTTCTACGGTGTTTATTTCTTCATCTGGAAAATAGGTACTCAATGGTTGGTATTCCTCATCGACTGGATTTTCGGCCAAATGATCTGCTAGCGCCTGGGCTTTCATTGCTGTGCGAGTGATATAGACTATGTCGAATTCAGTAAGCAAGATTTGCCACTTGGCCAGTCTTCCAGTAGGCATTGGTTTTTGAAATATATACTTCAAAGGATCCAACCTGCTTATGAGGAAAGTAGTGTGAGCTTGGAGATAATGTCTCAGTTTCTGAGCCACCCACGTTAAAGCGCAACACCTTCTTTCCAACAGAGTATACTTGGCCTCGTACCCGGTGAACTTCTTGCTCAAATAGTAGATTGCTTGCTCCTTCTTTCCGGTTATGTCATGTTGCCCGAGGACGCAACCGAAAGAGTTTTCCAAGACTGTCAGATACAAGAACAGTGGTCTCCCTGTCTCTGGCGGGACCAAAACTGGGGGGTTTGAAAGATATTCTTTGACTTTGTCAAAAGCTTCCTGACATTCAGCCGTCCATTTGATCGCCGCATCTTTCCTCAACAGCTTAAATATGGGCTCACACGTGCTTGTCAGCTGGGCAATAAATCGACTGATATAGTTTAATCTGCCCAACAAACTCATCACGTCATTCTTCGTTCTTGGGGGAGGTAGATCCCTGATAAATTTTATCTTTGTTGGATCTAATTCATACCTCTCCTGCTCACTATGAAGCCCAAAAGCTTGCCCGATGGAACTCCAAAAGCACATTTGGCTGGGTTCAGCTTCAAGTCATACTTCCTCGGTCTCTTGAAGAATTTCCTCAAGTCTTGGATGTGATTATCCTGCGTCTTGGACTTGACTATCACGTCATCCACGTACACCTCTATTTCTTGATGCATCATGTCATGAAAAATGGCAGTCATGGCCCTTATGTAAGTAGCCCCAGCATTCTTCAGACCAAATGGCATGACCCGATAACAGTAGGTGCCCCAAGGCATGGTGAAGGCAGTTTTCTCGGTGTATTCTTCATCCATCAATACCTGATGATACCCAACGTAACAATCTACGAAAGACTGTATCTCGTGTTTGGCGCAATTATCAACGAGGATGTGGATGTTGGGCAGTGGGAAATTATCTTTAGGACTTGCTCTATTCAAATCTCGGTAATCTACACATACCCGAGTTTTCCCGTCTTTTTTCGGTACTGGAACCACATTTGCCAACCATGTTGTATACTGGACTACCCGAATCACTCCCGTTTTCAGTTGTTTGGTGATCTCCTCTTTAATCTTGTCACTGACCTCAGTTTTGAACTTTCGTTGCTTTTGTTGAACTGGAGGACAATCAGGATGAATCGGCAATTTATGAACCACTAGATCAACACCTAGTCCCGGCATGTCATCATATGACCAAGCAAACACGTCTTTAAATTCAAAAAGAAGTTGAATTATCGCCTCTCGCGTTTTCTTGTCCGTGTGAATGCTTATCTTGGTCTCCCGGATTTCTTCCGGGGTTCCTAAATTTACCGGTTCAGTGTCATTCAGATTTGGCTTAGGTTTATTCTCGAAATATTCCAACTCTCGGTTTATCTCCCTAAAAGCCTCTTCCGCATCATATTCTGGTTCTGGGTTCATTAATTCGCAGTTAAATAGCTCATTGTGATCTGGGCGTGAAGTCCGCAAGCATGTCATATTTAAAGCCGCATTATTAGGACTGAAAAGGAAGATAAGAGGAAAAGTAATAAAATCAGAACAAAAGAAAGAATAGGAAAGCAATGATGATTTTTTTTTATTTTCTTTGGAAAATTGGAAGACAACAACGTTTACAACTAGGAATTCGGAACAACAATTGAAAAGAAGAAAACGTTCAAGTTATGTCCCGGAGATAACTTGTGATACAGGAAAGGTGGCAGGACAGGTCTACCCGGACTTCCGTCTAGTTGGGAATGGCGTGATCTCCCAGTTTTGGAGCTTGGCGTTTGGCCCCATGTACATCATCTCAGCAGTGCTCGTGCCTTCGCCTGGTTGAACCATGTGGACCTCGTAGAGCATTTCCCTCATTGCCCCACATATTTCCTCGATTTCCTCAGCTGTGAAGACCTCATCATCTTCTTCTTCAGCGTACCTTGGCCTGACGAAAGTCGCATGTAAATCCGGCAGGGGCCGAGGCAGTTTCCACCCCCCATTCTTCCTCTTCTTTGCCCATTCTTCATCTTCCGGGGTGGGTTGGAAACCTATCCCAAAAAGTTTTTTGGCGGAAGGCAGGGTGATGGGTTCCGTTATTCCCTGTAATGTCCGTCCGAGCCCTTTCCCTTGCCTGAATCCGTGCCGGATAATCTCTTTAGCCACCATAACCGAGGCGTTAGACAAGAAAGGTTAGGGGCAAGGTTTTCCCTCTTCATGCTGCTCTGCTAACACAATCTCGAAAGCTTGATAGACCGTGTGTTCGCTCCCTTCTCTTGGTTCGAGATATGAGATGGATGGGTCCCGATAAATAGCATGCTCGTCTTCTCCATGGACCACGATCTCTCGGTCTTCGTACTCAAACTTCACCATCTGATGAAGAGTGGAAGGAACAGCTCCTGCCGCATGAATCCAAGGTCTGCCAAGGAGGAAATTGTAGGACGTATCCATGTCAAGCACTTGGAAAATTACCTCAAACTCTACTGGCCCTATGGTCAAAATCAAATCTATTTCCCCAAGGGTGTCTCTCTTGATGCCGTCAAAAGCCCTCACGTAGACATTATTAGGGCGGATTCTTCCGGTCCCAATTTCCATTCTCTGTAGCGTGGAGAGCGGACAAATGTCAACACCCAAACCCCCATCCAACATCACCCGCTTGACCTAGTAGCCTTCGCATTTAACTGTTAGATGCAAGGCTTTGTTGTGTGTCGCTCCCTCTGGGGGTAAATCGTTCTTGCTGAAAGAGACTTGGTTGATGGCAAAGAACCTCTCCGTCATCCGTTCCAGTTGTTCAACTGAGGTTTCAACTGGTATGTATGCTTCGTTCAGGGTCTTGAGTAAGATCTTTTGATGCTCGGTTGACCTCATTAGCAGAGATAGCATGGACACTTGCTCAGGGCACTTGCGCAGTTGATCTACTACTTCGTAGTCTAGCATTTTCATTCGTTGGAAGAAAAATTCCGCTTCATCAACGCTTACAGGCTTCTTTGGTGGGAAGCGTCTCCGTGTGGCGATGTTCAGCTCTTGGGTGTTTGAATACCTTCCAATGAAAGTATTTTCCGGAAGTTCTCCCATGACTTCTTTACCTTTGTATGTTACCAACGTCCTCTGATAGTTCCACGGTACTGTGGACAGGTTTGTCATCGGCTTTTGTGGCATGCGTCCGATAACCACTGGCTCATTCAGCCGAGGTGGTTGAATCGTCCCCCGGACCACATAGGCCCCCTTTGGCACGTACATAGGTTTTTCCCGTTTGACCTCGAAGCTCTGCGGCTTCTCTGCTCGACCTCGTGGGATGTAAAGAACTCCATTCTTCACAGGCACCGCCTTCTTCTCCACCTTCTCTTCGGGCTCGCACTTTACAGTATTGGCATTTTCCCCTTTTTCTGGTTTCTGGGCTGTTTCAGGCCTTTTCCCTGCGTCAACAATGGCAATTATAGCTTTCAAAGCAGGGTCAAATTCTTTGTCTTCGCAAATCATTCCGATCAGCGGCTCATTATTGTGAGCAGGTAATGGATTGTTAGTCACATTTGGGACCTCCTCGTCCCTTAGCACTATTTTCCCTTGCTCTATTAAATTCTCGACCACTCTTCTCAATGACCAGCAGTCATTTGTATCGTGCCCCTCGGCCCCTGAATGATAGGCGCATCTGACACCGGCTTTGTAAGAAGGTGATGCCGGGTTGTGCCTTGTCTGAGGGACTGGCTGCAGGAAACCCAACTGGACTAGCTTCGGGAACAAAGTAGAGTATGGCTCACCGATAGGCGTGAAAGTCCGCCTTCTAGGTGGTTCCTGAGGACGGAAGTTATTTTGATGAGGCTGTGGGTTATAGTGGTTGCGGTATGGAGGCTGATTTCTGGGAGGTGGAGCTTGGCCTCGGTTGGCTTGTTGTGGCGGATGGACATAAGGCTGGGTGTTCATAACCATGTATAGTTGAGGAGCATATGTCATGTTTTGGTGGGGGTAGTAGTGTTGTGGAGTCCTTTCTGGAAAACGGGGCCTGGGGTTACGATATTCCCTTGCTTCTGATGCTGCCATAGTCGTTTCCTCCTTTTTCTTCCCTCTTTCCATTCCTCCAGACCCGCTTTGGACGGCTTGGTAGGTTGCCTTATGGCTGCTTGACTCAAAATGCTACCCGTTTTTAGCCCATTCTCCACCATCTCTCCAATCTTAATTGCTTCTGCGAACGGCTTTCCCATGGCTGACATCATGTTTTGGAAATAGTCAGACTCTTGAGCCTGGAGAAAAGTAGTGACCATTTCCACCTCATCCATGGGAGGCTTCACCCTCGAACGCCTGCTCGCGCCACTTAATAGCATACTCTCTGAAGCTTTCTGAAGGTTTCTTCTTCAAGTTCGACAGAGAATTTCGGTCTGGTGCGATGTCGATGTTATACTGGAATTGTCTCACAAAATCTCTAGCGAGATCATCCCAGACATGCCATCGGGACATGTCCTGGTCCATGTACCATTCCGAGGCTATTCCTACCAGACTTTCCCCGAAATATGCCATTAGCAATTCCTCTTTTCCGCCGGCTCCCCTTAATTGGTTGCAATATTTCTTGAGGTGAGCAATGGGGTCACCGTGCCCGTCGTACTTCTCAAACTTTGGGGTCTTGAAACCCACTGGTAGGTGCACGTGAGGGAACATGCATAGGTCGGCGTAAGAGACGCTTTTCTGTCCGCTCAAACCTTGCATGTTCTTCAAACTCTGTTCAAGGCTTCTCATTCTTTTGGACATCTCATTTTGTTCAGCAATTCTGGGGTTCTGATCCTGCCCAGGTGCAAGCTCGCACTGAGGCTGTGGAGGATTAGTGCTGGTGGCGAACCTAGTTGGTTCCATTGAGAAAGATGGGGCTTGGAATGTAAACGAGGACGAGTAAAATGTCGGCTTGTATGCAGCAGGTTGTGCAGTGATCGGGCAAGGTGGTGCAGTAAAGATATTTGTGTTTACATCCGTCGTTGACACTCGGGGATGAGACTCAGAGGGCGATCCAGCAGAGAAGGCTGAAATGGCTGGGTATCCGAACGGGGTAGCAGGATAGCTTATGGGGACATTAGAAGTCTCGCTTGTCCTGGAGAATAACTCAGGGAATCCAGGGATGATGCTTGGTGGCTCTTTTCCATTATTCCACTCATCAAGCATTTCCAGCATGCGGAGTCGCAAGATTTTATTTTCCTCCACAGTTGCGAATTCGGGCGTGAGGACGGCCGAGATAGAACTTTCCTCGGATACAATGATTGTTGGCAATGGAATCTCTGAAGACATTTCTACACTTCCTTTTGACCTTGTGAAGTAAGTGTGAGCACTGCCTCCTGTCTTAACAATAGGTAATTGAACACTCCCTTTCGATCTCGTGAAATATGAGTGCGAGGCCACACTTTCACCAAACCAACCACCTTTCCAAAAACCTGGAAGGAACTCAATGACAAACGAACGGTTAATTCGAATCAAATAACGGATAGGCAATCTCACGTTGGGGCATGATGCACCTATACAGTTAAATGGATTCCTACATGTTTGCGACGAAAGCATGTGTCATTCCGGCATTCTTTTAGGCTTTCCTTTTTTTTTCAATTTTTTCTCTTTGGTTAAACTGCGACCGGATTCGATGAGGATTGCCTACGTATCACGATGCCACGTGAATCAGATCATTACATAGTTCAAAAACACAAATGAGCGTAAAAGAAGCACACCTTTTATTGTTGAAACGGTCTATTACAAACTACATTTTGCAAAAGAAAGGGCAAACTTTGAAAATAAACCTAGACTCAAATAGACTAAAACAAACTGATGGGAAAAATAGGCAGAAGATGCTAAGATACAGACTCGACTTATGAGTACATTATGGTTTTGAAAATTGGTGCCCGCGGGGCATCATTCGGCCTCGCCGCGGTCTTAGGTGTGAGATCCCTCTCAAGCTGCTCCAGCTCATGCATGGTCTGCTTGACATAACCCATCACTGCCGAGAGGACAGTAACGTTGGTCATGTTCTCACATCGTAGACATCGTCTGGTGATGGCATGGGCAATGGCCTTGATCCTATCTCTGGTTTGCTTCTTCTCTATGAGTAGGCATTTTATCTGATCGCTACACATCTTGAATACCTGAGAATCCTGTATATGCTGATTCTTCAGTCGCCGTACTTCTAACTTCATATGGGCTAACAAGTCGTACCAGTATCTGCTCTCAATTTGGAAATCCTTGGCCTGATTAACTGCTTTGATCTCAAGTATAGCCATCTCTCTCTTCATTTTGGCAACAGTTTTCTCGTGGTCGCGTTTCAATTGGTTCAAGTATCGGCGATGCTTCTCTATTTTTGTTCCCCACTGTGCCTTGAGCTTTGCCATGACCTTTTCAGATTCTTCTAAACCATCTCGCCATTCCGTGACTTCTCTTTTTAAACCCTTAATCAACTGCTGGTCTGATCGACTTCTGGGCTGTTCATCAAGAGACAATCTCAATTTTTGGATTTGGGCCTTAAGTTCTTCATTCTCTTGGATCAATTTATTCTTTTCGCTTCGATCCGCCGCGATTTGTATGCTGTTATTGAATTTCAGACTGTCAATTTGTAGCTTCAAATCACCGATCTCTGCCCGATACCCCTTTTCTTTTGCTAACCAGTTCCATTGCCCTTGGGACGATTCTACAAAATCTTTGAGATGCGGTCTCTTAGCTGGTCTTTCGCAAGACAGGTCGCCTCTGAACCAAGCGTGATACCCTGGGGCAACTTCCCCTTTTGCTATATCCATCACACAAGTGCTTGCTGTCAGATGTTGGCACTCACTCCAGATTTGGCGAACTTCTTCTTCGGGGAAACGACCGTCCGGACTGATTTCAATCACTTGGGTACTCAGATCTTCATCTTTCGGCACCACTTGATATCTCCCAAGTTGCCTCAAAACCCGATATGGTGCATAGGGTTGGATGCTTTTAAGTCCCATCAATAGAAAGTGGGGCCTAGTTGCCGGCATGTATATGATTTCCTCAATAGGCGACCATCCAAGCGTCCACTGGATTTGGCTAGCAGTGAGAGTTCGGAGAAATGAGGTCCATGATGTGACTCCCTCAGGTAAATTGAACCCTTTGATTCTTGTGTAGAATTCTCCAATACAAGTTTTTTCGGGCAAACCGTAGCCCAAGAGCGGGGAGCGGTGGCATAAATGATCGGTCATCCATATTTGCAACAGTAGGTTACATCCTTCGAAAAAGTCGCCCCTGGCTCGACAAGCAGTGAGAGCCCGGAAAATGTCAGCCATAATCATAGGCGCCAGAGTACTTTTATCTTGGGTAAGCAAAGTACTGACGACCCCAGTTATTTTTAGATCGATGTTTCCGTCCTTCCTTGGGAACACTATAAGACCCAAGAAGGCTGTCATAAAAGCTAACAGCCTGTGTTCGTCCCACTTTTGTCGGTTGCCTTTACTACACAGTTTGAAATCCGGCTTATTGAACCCGCCCTCATGACCGTATCAAGCATACATGAGGTGGAGACTGCAGAAACCTTTGGCAAGATCTGGATGGTGAAATGTTCGGGGTATTTTCAGGAAATCCAGAAACCTGTGTACCGTGACGGCCCTAGGTGCAATCAAGTATTTGAACCTTAACGGAGCTTCATCACCCCCAATGTATCCCGTTATTTCTTCCAAAGTCGGGGTGAGCTCGAAGTCTGAGAAATGAAATACATTGTGCTCCGAATCCCAGTAAGTGACCAATGATCTGATAATATCGCCCCGAGGCTGAATGTCTAGTAAATCCGGGAGATTTTTCAGATATTTCCTTACTTTGCCTTGCTCCTCCTTGCCTAAGTCGTTCCACCATAATCGCAACTCAAAAGGGATCTTGGTCATTATTGAAAAAGGTTCGTTTTGTATCGTGCTCATCCTGCACATTTATTTAGGGTGATTATAAAAAAAACCTTTATTAGACTCAAAAATTAAAATTATCTAGATCATTTTTTTAAAAGGTTTTTTTTTTTTTTTTTGCAAAATGGAAGGTTGGACCCGATGAGAGTTGCCTACGTATCTCACACCGTGTGAGAATCAAACCGGCGTAGTTCGGTCGGATCAAAATAGGGGAAACAAAAATAAAATCCTTTAAAGAAAAGAAGAATAACTATTTTTTTCTGGAATTTTGTTATATGTTTTTTTATTTTATTTTTTTATTTATTTTTTGAAAAGAGACCAAGGAAATACTTATACATTTTAAACTTCCCCTTTTTTTTTCATTTTTTTTTGAAATTTCGAAAATCTTTTAAAGAGGTACTACAAATGAAACAATAAATTTTTTGGATTTTTTTTTATTTATATATATTTTGGATTTTGAAAGTGATTAAAAGGAATAGTCAAACTGAAAGACAAGCTTTGTTTTCATTTTTTTTAAAGAAAATTCTGGTGAAGTTTTGACATTACTTGGACATTGGTTTTTTTTTTCGAAAGAATAAGTAATTATCTCCCTACCCTGCTATTCTTTTTTTTTGAAATTTTTTCGGAAACCGGTCAACATGCAGATCTGAAGCAAATAGTTGTGCAAAACAAACGGGATGCAGCAGGATGGTCTTTTCATTCCAGGTTGCCTGTCCTAGACGGACCTAACCCCTGTGTTGAGTCCCCTATGTCAAATGCAACATGATGCATATAAGCGTTCCTACTAGGGATCCGGCATGAGGTTTCGTTATACTAGGTTTATAACTTGGGTAGATGTTCTAGACTGTGTACCCGAGCGGACAACTCGAGTAGAGGAGGGGCAACTTACCGGGAACCAAAAGGCCGTCCGGCTTCGTAACTTATCCGTACTCTTTCTTATTTCAGGTATTGACACTAACAGAATAGGGAGCCTCGGCCAGCGAGCTTCTCCCCGGAGGTGAAGAGAGAAGGGTTCGGCACAGTTTATATACATTTCAGATAATATTAAAGCGGTAAAAGACAACGTTTAGCATGTTATGTCAAAACACGTAATAAATATCAGATAATAAAGCTAAATATAACAATTATTCTAAGCTCGAATTCTTGAACCCTGAACCAGTGGTTCTGGGTGAACTACTCCCCAGCGGAGTCGCCAGAGCTGTCACACCTCCTTTTTGCGCGCCCGCCCCGAAGGGTAAAAATGCGCGAGGGGAGTTTTTCCAATTTAAGTGACAATATTCGAAATGAGATTATTTATTTAATTCAGAGTCGCCACTTGGGAAAGGTTTGGCTTTTGGTGTCCCAAGTCACCGGTTTATCTTGAATCCCAAATCGAGGAAAATATTCGACTTTCCAAATGAAGTCTGCGAACCAAAAATTCTAAGTAAGGAATTCTGTTGACCCGAGGGAAGGTGTTAGGCACCCTCGAATCCCGTGGTTCTAGCACGGTCGCTTAAATTGTTATAATGACTAAATATCTGATTTTAATACATGTTGTGACTTATGTGCTTTTATTAAGTTTAAATCGCTTTTATTATTATCATTTTTTTTATAGAATTGCAACGTCGTGAAAATGCATCTCGAACCACGTCACAATCAATGTACCCGTGATCGTCGACACATTTTGACTCCGTTAAGATTTGGATTTGGGTCACATCAATGTGCACCCGTATTTAAGAAGGTTAAATTATTAAGAGTGCGCCTAAAGCAACTAGCGTATTGTTATTTTTGGGAAGGCCGTAAAATTCGCTAAACGACCTGTCCCGAATTTTAAGTATTTTAATATATACATTTAGAGGGCCCCGCAACTTGTGCGTTTTTGTGTGTCGAGGCTCGTCTCATTTTATTTAAAAGGATAAACCTACAGTGACTATATTTTCTATTATGTTTGTCTCTAAAGAAAAGAAAGAAAATACGTACTTAATTAAATTGCCTGTCTGGCCAATTTGGCCTCTTATTAGTTATTGGATTAATTCTCTGCGAGGTGGAAAAATTTTGAGCTTTATTGGACATACTTTCAGTTTGATAAAAGAGATCGCATACAAGACAAATATCATGCCTAAACTCAACATAGGCGTCTGTCCCATTTTAATTCAAACTGGCCTTTTAAACAAATTAACAGCATTGACTACTATAAGCTACCACCAATGGGAATTTATTTTGATCTAAGCGCCAAAACCTCTTGCCCAAACTCAGGCCTATTAAATTAGTTTTCCTCAAAATTGTCGCATTATTTCGAAACAATGAATCTATATCGAAACAAGGAATCTAACAAAAGAGTTGGCGTACATGGCTAACCTGTTAACGTAACACCACATGAGAATTTGTTTGGAATACATTTATCTTGAAATCAAATTGGACAAGATATAACAAGTTTGACAGTTCAGAGGTCTAGACAAGAGTACATATAGATGCTTGTCATGATTCTATGTTATGCTGTCACCACTAAATCAAACCCAATGATTACACGCATGGAAATACATCTGATCTAACAACAATACAATCTAGTAGCTCAATCTCAATTAGGATGTGTGTTAATTCATACAGAGTAGTTGCAGTTTGGAATGAAGTTAAACAAATACAGGCCAACTTATCATTCAACCTATGGCTATATTCTGAACACAAGCATTGTGAAGTAAACAACATTCATTTCTTTATTTCTGCTTCAAAACTTCAAGCTTTCAACAGCACATGGTTTCAGAAGTGTGTACCTGGAAATGCTTACAATTGAAGAAGAAGAGAAGTCAGTAGAGTAGCAATGGCAACAGAAGCAACAGCAGTAACAGCAGATAACAACAGGACAAATCCCAATGCAAGATGCAACTATAGCCGATGGAACAAGCATTAACAAAATAACAGCAGCAAACAATCTAGTAGAAACAAAGCTCCAAGATAGACAAAGTCCAGGAGAACAACCAATGCAAACCAACCAATAAACTTAGTTGAGACTTGGCAGAAATCATAATTGATTGAACAGGTTGAACAAAAGAAACCCAAACAACAGTAGGAGGAAACAGTCTGTATGTTTTCTATCTCTTAACCCCTCTATCTATCTGTATATGTGCTCTCTCAAAATCAGTCTGAATCCCCCTCTGTCTATATGCCTTTATCTCCCATTTCTGAATCTAATCTCTCTCTGTATCTATGTTTTTCTAAAATCCCTCAAAATCCAGTCTAATTTTCAGTTCAAAATCTGTCTGAGTCCCCCCCCCCCTTTTTTTTCTTTTTCTTGAACTAATGGAAGTTCTCCTCCCTTTATAGCCTAACCTCAGCTCCTTTTAGTCTGTTAAACATACCAGAACCCCCTCCTTTCTTGCTGTTTTTCCACTTAAACATTTTAAAATATGAAAACCTCCCATGAGATTCCTGACAACCCTTTTAATCAGCTTATTAAACTAAAAGCAGACATGGGCAGCAGGAATATAACCTAACAGCATATGCTGTCAAGTTATTTTAAACTCTAAAAAGGGCCTTTATGCACATGTTGTGCACAAGTGCACATGCCACCAATTCACACTGCAACTACAAACCAAATCCTTAGGTTTCTGATTCAAATTAACAACTATAAGTAGCTATACTCGATCCTCAATTTTGATTCAAACAATGTTCAGCAAGAACAAATCAAATTGTTATCATTCAAACAACTGAAACTATTCGACGACACGTATCGAATCGACTATACTAATTATAACATATACAATCAAAGACCATGATCAGAAATATAACAGTATCAAACATGCGATTCAAATTGCACTGACTAAGCAAAAATTGTACTGGAGAATTGATTAATCAATTGAATTTAAATTCAATTGATTGTAAAGCTTACACACATACGCATGATCAGTAAATGGAAAGAACTTGTCCAAATACAGAGGTCCGGGTAAGGTGGATAACAACAGTCGACAAAAATTCAATAACATAAATTAAACAAAACATACGAACAGAAAATCAATTGTAGCAGACAAAATAAACTGATAAAGAAAAATAAAAATTACCTAAAGCCTTAAAAATCAGAAAACCTTAGCTCGTGTTTGAATAGACCCTTCTTGGGGTTGAACGGACTTTAATCGAAGTGTTCTCAACTGAGAACACTTCGATTAAGGTCCATTAGACCCTAATCACTTGGCTCAAACGGACACAGACCAGGCCCGGGGTTTCTCGGGTTCCTAGATGGCAGATTTGGGATTTGGGTTTCCACGGTTAGATTCGGACCAAACCAAGCATGGTTTGGTCAAGAGGGAGGTCCGGGGACTGTCTGGTGTGAAGCTGGGGTAAATCGGTGTAAGTCGAGGTCCGACTCGAATCTTCAAATGAAGATTTGAGAAGGTGGGAGGGGATTCGAGCTAAGTGGTTGGTGGATTTGGGTTCAGGATGGTGAGGTGCATCTATGGTGTTAAGATGGGGGTCACCGGCGTTCATGCCGCCGGGATTAATGGTGAGGGGAAAGGGGGCGGCTAGGGTTCCTGAGGTTTTGGGTCTGTGGAAGGGATGACTAAGGCAGGGGGGGGTTTGGATAAGGGGCAGGGTGTGATATGAGGCCTTTTATACGGGGTGGATGGTTTTGTCTTGGCCGTTGGATTGCCAATGATCAACGGCTGTGATCTTTCCATTAAAAGAAACTGTGTCGTTTGCTTTCATACTGGGGTGGATCAGACCGGGTTTCATTGGGTCGGGTCTGATAACGGGTAAAGGAGATCGGACGAGGGCTGTTAGATCAGCCTGGTTTGAACGGCTGAGATTAGACGGCCTTATACGGCGTCGTTTGGGTAAAGGATTGGCCTGATCTGGGCCGCTCCTTTGAACCAATCAACGGCTCGAAGAGATGATGCCTATACGGCGTCATTTGGGGCGTCTTGCAGAAGGCCTGGTTGGACTGGGTCATTTGCATTGGTTTGGGCCTGATTTTATTTAAAATCTTGGCCCAAATCTAATGTTTTCCTTCTTATAATTAAATAAAAATTCCTAATAATAAAAAAATAAAATCATACCAATATTAATAAATACTCAAAACAACAATTATCACTCACATTGACATTTAATTAAAAATAAAATCATTAAATGACAACAAAAAATAGAATAAAAGACACATATATTTTATGATTTTCCTTTTAAAATCAATTACGGTTCAAATACACACGACACACATTTTTTTTTTGTATTTTGTTTGATAAAAAATAAAAATAGACGAAATCACAAATAACTAACAAAATGCCACGTAAAAATCGAAAAATTGTACAGCAAGACCATTTGTTATTATTTTTATTTCTTTTGGAGTGATTGTCGCGTAAAACAAAAATCGCGTGCTCACACACGATATTAGGGAGTATATCAGGATGCGGGTGTATCCAGTCCAAGCCACAAGTGATAAAAAGAGAACAATTCGTCATTTGGCAAGTGGATTTTTCTTCAGTAGAGGAGTTTTGTACAAAAGAACTCCAGATCTTGGGTTGTTAAGATGCATAGATGCTAGAAAGGCCATGACTATCATGACTGAGGTACATTCCGGAGTCTGTGGACAGCATATGAGTGGGTATGTTCTGGCAAAGAAAATTCTTCGAGCGGGCTATTATTGGCTCACCATGGAGCGAGATTGTATCAGTTTTGTGTGCAAGTGTCATCAATGCCATGTACATGGAGATTTGATTCATTCTCTGCCATCCGAATTGCACACAACGTCTGCACCATGGCCCTTCGTTGCTTAGGGCATGAGCGTTATTAGACCAATTGAGCCGGCAGTGTCCAATGGGCACAGGTTCATTTTGGTGACCATTGATTTTTTCATCAAGTGGGTTGAAGCTAAAACTTTCAAGTCTGTGACTAAGAAAGCGGTGATTGATTTTGTGCAATCAAATATCATTTGTCAGTTCAGGATCCCTAAGGTAATCATCATAGGTCATGGTGGTAATCTTAACAACCATCTGATGAAATAGGTATGTCAACAGTTTAAGATTACGCATCGCAATTCCACCCCATATCGCCCCAAGGCAAATCGAGTAGTCGAGGCAGCCAAGAAGAACATAAAGAAGATACTTCGGAAAATGATAGAATGTTCAAGACAATGGCATGAGAAGTTACCCTTTGCGTTGTTGGGTTATCGCACTACTGTTCGCACTTCAGTAGGTACGACTCCTTATTTGTTGGTATATGGTACAGAAGCAGTGATACCCGCGGAAGTTAAAATCCCATCTCTCCGGATTGTTGCTGAAGCCGAGATTGATGATGATGAGTGGGTCAAGGCCCGTTTAGAGAAATTAAGTTTGATCGATGAAAAGAGATTTGCAGCAGTGTGTCATGGCCAGTTGTATAAAAAAAGAATGGCAAGAGCATACAACAAGAAAGTGCGTCCCCGGAAATTTGAAGTGGGTCGGCAAGAATTGAAACATATCCTTCCACATCAGGCTGAAGCAAAAGGCAAGTTCGCCACAAATTGGCAGGGGCCTTTCATCGTAACGAGAGGGTTATCCAATGGTGCTTTGTATTTAACGATATAGAAGGAAAATGTGTAGACATGGCTATCAATTCTGATGCAGTCAAAAGATATTATGTATGATTTCTTTGGTTAAATTGTGTTTATTTGTACTTGGCATGTTTTGAAGATTGGAATGACGAAGGCATTTTGTTCTACTATCTAAATACTTTATCCTTTATTACCCCTTTTGAGCCTTATTTATTTCCTTTCATACCCCTCTTTTGGAATCAGGAGCAAAGTTCGGAAAACGCGAAAGCAAAAGATAAGTAAAGGAAAAGAGAGGAAAAGAGAAAGAAAAGAATGAAAAGGGAAAACAAAACAACAAAAAGAGAAAAAAAAGAGAAGAAAAGAAGAGAAAGAAAAAGAAAAAGAAAAAGAAAAAGAAAAGAGAAAATCACAACAAAACAAAGCAATTCTTATGTCATGAACTACGTTCGACCTGATTCCCTTTAAGGATACGTAGGCAGCCTCACGGTTCGGTCCCATGTAAATAAAAATTCCAAAAGTCCCCAGGCAAAGAAACTGGGGCAAAAGTTGTGGTTGTTGTGAGAAATCTGATTTCGAAAGTTATAATTTTGAGCCCATTTAAATTGTTTTGTGCCTTTATGATACCCTTTCTTTCTAACCCTATCCAAAAGCCCGCATTATGGTCCAAAGAAAGACCTTCCGATCAATCTTTGAGAGATGCCAAGTCGAGCAAGTAGAGGTGATTCATATCAGGGGCAACACTCCGATCCAGGCAGGAAAAATGAAAAAAATGAGAGAGTCTTATTGGTGAAAATCCTCATGGGCACTGTAAGGTGACAGTGAGTTGAGAGATGAACAAATGAGAGAGGTTTGTTGTTGAAAACCCTTCAGGGCACTGCAGGCCAAACAAGGTCAGTGTTTTGGTGAAGAAATTGGGTTTTGAAGATCTCGGGGCATAAAGTATGACAACTGAAAGTTGATTGGTTGGATAGACTGGGCCGATTAATTCGAAATGCATGTCATGATCATTAGTACCAGTTGCTCCACTCAGATAAGTCTCTTTTCTTTTTCCCCTTCAAATAGCCATCCAGTTTTGGATTTTCTTCCTTATTCCTAACACTCAAAGTCATTGCATTTCATTTCTTTTGGGTTTATTTCTATAAGATGTTTTCAATGTCAGTTATATTTAAGCAAATAAGAAAGGATTTCAAAGATCACTACCAACTTCCAAAATTGCACAAAGCACAGTGTGGCCAAAGCATGCCAGAGATAGTATGATGTAAAGTGGGACATAAAGTGTCAGTGACAGTTCCAACGTTGAAATGGTTTAGTGATTTCATTAGAGAAGCAGAGGTTCAAATAGAGGGGTCAGAAGTGTAAAACAACGGTTTGGGTATGGAGCACTCGGGTCATCCAGGGTCTTGAGGTTGAGGATCAGTCAGAAAGTCAAATAATTCAGGGCCAGTTCAAGGCAACCAGTCAAAGCATGGTAGCGGAGAGGCCACCTTCAGCAGGAATGCCACAAACTAACCATCACATTTTAAACTGACAAGATTTTTCTTTGATTTGAAACAGGGGCAGAAAATCTCGTTAGTTTCGCAGAAACCCTCCGCAACGGAAAGCAAGTACCAGACAGGTTTGACTGTAAATTCTCATGACCCTCCTAGAAAATTGGACCTAGTTTAAAATTCAAAATAATCATGAGTAGCAAGATCTAGCATAAATGTACCCCAAAGGAATATAAGTTGGCTTCAAATTTTTAATTCTTAGGATAGGATTCTATTAGAAATTTTCAGGACCCTCATGAATAATGGGACATAGCTTTAAGACTTCCAGTAGATAACAAGATTTAGCGTAAGTTCTGCTGTAGGGGAGTATAATCCAGCCTTAAAAGTTGTCACTCTTAAGATAAGACTTGATTTTGATTCTCAGGACCCTCCTGGATAATGGGATGTAGTTTTAAGACCTTCTTGGATAACAAGATTTAGCGGAAGTCATACCTTTAGAAGATATAATTTAGCTTTAAAACTATCATTTAACTAAGAGTTTTCAGGACCCGCCTGGATAATGGGATCTAGATTTCAAATTCTTAGAGATATTTGGTAACATGATTCAATTAACACTCACAAATGCTCTCAGCTACCAAACTAGGGCAGAAAATTTTCTTCGTTTTGTCTATTTTGTTGAAATCAGGAGCCCACCTGAAGAACAAACAGAAGAAGCAATTTAAGTATTGGTAATCAGGAGCCCACCTGAAGAACGAAGGGAGATGCAATTCAAGTGTCGGTAATCAGGAGCCCACCTAAAGAACGAAGGGAAGCAACAATTCAAGTGTTGGTAATCAGGATCCCACCTAGAGAACGAAGGGAAGAAGCAATTCAAGTGTTGGTAATCAGGAGCCCACCTAAAGAACGAAGGGAAGCAGCAATTCAAGTGTTGGTAATCATGAGACCACCTAAAGAACGAAGGGAAGAAGCAATTTAAGTATTGGTAATCAGGAGCCCACCTGAAGAACGAAGGGAGAAGCAATTCAAGTGTCGGTAATTAGGAGCCCACCTGAAGAACGAAGGGAAGCAACAGTTTAACTGTTGGTAATCAGGAGTCCACCTGAAGAACGAAGGGAAGCAACAATGTTCGAAGGAAGACGGTTCGAGTTCAGTAATCAGTCCCACTTGGAGAAAAGGGAAAAAGCATCTTAGATTACAATTCAGGTCAGCAACAAGGGAATTTCACTGGAGAGTACGAGTCAATACAACAACAGGAACTACAAGATCAAGTTTGAAGATATAGATAGGATTCTTGTAATGCATAGATCGTAGTTTAGTCTAGCTTCTTTTATTTTGTCTTGGTGTAATAAGGAGTTCAGTAAGCAGCAACAACAACAATGAAATTACAGCTTCCTGGTAGTCCCATCTACCAAAACTTCCAAAACTACACTGACCTGATTCCTTTATAGCCAAGGATATGTAGGCAACCTTTGAAGCAAGGTTCGGTCAGATTCTTTCCAAAAATGCTTCCCACGGAGTATTCAAGTGGGCAAAAATCGCTCGTATCCGCTCACTTTATCTTTGCGCGAAAACTCTCTGTATTTCCGAGCAAAGAGGGGCAGCTATGAGCACGTGATTTTTGCCTCACATGAATTACTCCTATAGAATTCCACAAATTAGATTTTTTCTTTTTAATTGTTTGTTATTTTTAGGAATTATTGTAGATTTTTCTTGATTGTTTGCATTTTGTGTGCATGTTAAATTTTATTTAATTCATAAAAAATACAAAAAAAAAAATGTTGCATCTGCATTTAGGATTTAATTTTATATTTTTAGATTAATTAGTAATTAGTGTTTCATAAAATTGGAAAGTCACCAAAAGTAACCAATTTCGCATTTTATTGTTTAATTTCGAATTTCAGTAGTGTTCTTTAAATTTTGTTTTTAATTAGTTATGTTAATTAGTAGGCTAATTTGGTTTTAAGATTTAATTTAGGTTTTAATTTTTAATTTTGTAAAAAGAAAAAGAATTTTGAATAAATTGAAAAGAAAAGGGAAAGAGTTGAAGAGGACCAAATTTTGGGCCAAACCTTTAAAATTTCTCAAGACCAATCTAGTTACCCCTGAAACCTGTCCACCTGAGCCCAGATCTGCCCCTAAAACCCGATCCAATTCTCCACATAATCCAAACGACCCCGTTTTACTTCGAGTGGATTCCAACCGTTGTATTTCTATCGTCCAACGGCTCGGAACTGCCTTGTCTTTTACCATATAATGGTCGGAACCTGCTTACCCCCCTCGAACTCGTCTCTCTTCATCTCCCTCAGAGAACTGAACCAAACCCTAGAAGCCGCCCCCATTTTCCACTGCTTTTAGCCGGCGGCACCACCACCAAATCGGCCCAGATTTACACCATAGCACCCCCTTCCTCCCTTCCTCCCCTCATTCCAAATCCTCACTCCGTTTCCTTCAAATCTTGCCAAAACTTCTCGAATCTTAGATCGAATGTGAAACCCTAAAGTCCCAAAAAAAATAATCGACGAGACTTTTGAAAATTTGAGGTATTTGACCTTAATCGCGTGTTTTCAGTCGAGAACACACGATTAGGGTATATTTCGGCCAAAAATTGAAGATTCATTGAAGCTTGGTCCAAGAATGTTGTCTGCCTGGTTTTGATAGATATTTCCGATATTTTCTCTTTTCCATTTTTTCATATCTTCTTCTATTTTTCTTCTTTTGTTCTATTTTCTCAAAATCGTCCCTTCATGTGTTTCTTTTAGTATAGTATAAATGTAATTGTTATCTTCATTAGTTTTGTTTGGATTCATTAGATTAGTTTTCGTTTAATTTTTTTTCCCTTTTAGTTTAGGGTTGTTAAGAGCATTTGGTTCACCAAGCCCAATTAATCCAAATCGCCCTTTATTTTCTCTGCATTCTCATTTCTTATGAATTTCTGATTTGGACCTGGGCCCAAAGAAAAGGGATTAGCCCAGGTCATGTTAAGATTAGGCTGGCTTGAACCATCGGGTCATGTTAGGGCTCATAAGTGGTAATTTAGGAAGTCTAGTTGAAAGAATCTTATGTAACAGACTAGGGAAGTTTCTAGGAAGCTGGGGATTGGGGGTTGTTTTGAAAGTCTGATTTTTACACTAAGGGTAGGTGAACAAAAATGAAAATGTCAAAGGATTAGGGTGCAAAATTTAGCTTATTTCTACAGCCCAAAAACCTTGCCTATAAAAGCATCCTTACTTGAGGCTCAAGTCAAGAAATTAAAGATAAAAAATCTAGAAAAACTTAAGAACGACTGAATTTCCTTTATTCAAGAAAAAATACTAAAAATAGCTTAGAATTTCTACTTGATTTCCTGGGATAAATCAGTATTCAAAAGCTCGGTAGAAATAGTACATTTGAGGTTTTTTGATTGATGAAATGAGGTCAAGAATTTGAAGTTTGAGCTGTTTGATTTTCAACACTGTTCCATTGAGCTGATTCTGCTGTGGCTTTCCTCTCTATTTGAGTCTGCTACTTCTGTTTTGATCCTAGCTCATTTCTTCTCATTTGTTTGTTGTTTGTTACCAGGTACATATCTTTGATCGTAAACATGTAAAGACCGGCTCATGTGTTTTTTTTGAAGAAATGAAGATCTCTGTTCTTATTAGATGTTTCTTTCTTTATTTTATTTCTCACTCGACCTGTTGGTTCAATTTCCCTATCTTAGCATGTTTAAAGTAAGGTTATGCTGTGAACATTGAGACTTACGTTGAAATTGTAATTGGATTCTTATTCAGTATTTGCTGATTTCAATTTGTTTTAATTCCCTAGGCTTTATTATTGTTAGAAGAATTAATTGATTTAAAGTTCCAGGTTGTGTTTGTAAGTTCAGCTTAGTTTCGAATTCATGCATGAATATTTCGTTAATTACATTATTAGTATAGTTAAAGTTGAGCATGTGTTTGAAATTTCTATATGTTCCAGTTACTGTGGAGTGAAGAAACTTATCATGTTATTGTTAAGTGCAATTAGTATTTTATTGCTGGTAGGGACTCGAAACTGAGTCCTGATCTTTAGTTTTGACCTTGGCGAGATTTGAGCCTCTTGAGTCTGGGCTTTGAGGTCCTTAGTAAAAGAGGGTAGTATGCCATGGCTACTTGGGCCTGTCCCTTGAGCGCTTTAGTTCGTTTGTTGCTGCTAGATTTTTCTAATCATGGGTTTGACTAAAAATGCATGTCATATGAAATTGGAAGCCTAGCTAGTAATCAAAACTCAGAATTAAATGCTAGTTTAATTTCATATTTTTTATACAATTTTTGGTTGATTAATATTTAATTGATCTTATACAAGCGTTGGTTCTGAAAGTTGGGCTTAAAGCTGGCCCGGTTATGGAGTTCAAAGCATCAGTGTCGGTTTGCATATTTATGCTCTTGGACGTCCTTTCCTCACCAAAAATTGGGCTCATTTTAGGCCCAAGCCTGAAAGTACCTGCAATTGGACTTGGGGCCCATTTCGTTTTGCCAAACCCAGTCTTCAGTTAAATGCTGTTACTGGCCCAAGCAATTTCGTTTGAATAATTGGCGTTCCTTCTCTTTAAAAATTAATTTTCTTTTAGTTAGTTTGAAACGTTAGTATTAAAGTAGAATTTGAATTCCTTTAATATTTAAGTAACTAGATCCTTTCAATTAGTTTGAGGTATGCCATATTTTATAACGCAAATAACTATGGCCCTCAAAACTAAATTTAGAAATCTTTTAAAGCGAGGTGAGCCGTGCCAAATAAAACTTCAACACGCATGGCCCTCATTTAATTCATTTTGATCCTTATAAATAGAGGCGTGCAATTTAGTTGAATTTCCCATGGCCCTAGCAAAGTTGAAGTGCGTAGTTGCTTAGGCGCGTTTTTAAAAAAAATTAATTTTCTAAACTCAGGTGCACATTTATGTGACCCAAATCCAAATTCCAACAATGTTATATAAAATATATCGTGGATCGCGGGCGCATTTATGTGATGTGGTTCAAGACATGTTTTAGATGACGTTCAATTTTTTCCTAAAAATTAATTAAATAAAGCGGTTAAATTTAAAATTGAACCATAGGTTAAAACATGTATAAAAATCAGATAATAGGCCAATTATAACAGTTGAGCGACCGTGCTAAAACCATGGAACCCGGGAATGCCTAACACCTTCTCTTGGGTTAACAGAATTCCTTACCCGGATTTCTGTGTTCGCGGACTATAAAACAGAGTCAATCTTTCCTCGATTCGGGATTTGAACCGGTGACTTGGGTCACCATAAATTATCCTAAATGGCGACTCTGATTTCTAAATAAATAATCCTGTTTCGATTGTCACTTAAATTGAAAAAAACTCCCTTACACCCTTCTGGGGGTAGTAAAAAGGAGGTGTGACAATACCTACAGTAGAAATCTGCACTGGAGATGCCCTCACAAGAGCTAGATATGCACAGTATGTTAGTTTCTCAGCACGAGGCCCATAAGCCATGTAGTTTCTTGATATACCATGTGTGACTTGTACTGCCGACTATATTGGTCTAATAGAATTTCCCCTGCCAAAGGAACCACTACCTCCAGACGAGGCACCATTGAATCCTCCAAAATAATGTAGCCTCTTGTCAGATGTCGTCTCTCTCTCCTGGCCTCTAATGAGATCAATCATCCTGGAAATTGATGACGTCCAAATCCACTACTAAAAAGTAAATGGATACGATCGCATACAATATAATTCACCCAACTATGAGTCGGGGTCGAATCCCATAGAGAACAATATGTAGGCAATTAGGAATGTAAGAGAATTATCACTTGTTATGCAATGCCAAACACTTAGAATTATTTTCAGAAAATATTTATACCTAATTGTGGAAATGTAAACTAACCTAGAAAGCATGTAAAATGATAAACGGATAAAAGTATGGATGCATCGAGAATTATACTAAAGTAACGATCCAATGTATTTCACAATTTTATAAATATGAGCGAGTTTATGTTAATTAGCCTCAGGTAATAATTCTATATTAGCTTCTTCCGAAAACTAATAAGACTTTCTAATTGAATTATCCCTAAAATAATTAGGAGATTAAGCACACCCGGATATGGCTACAAGTAGTTCAATTCTATCCCTAGGTAGAATCTATAAAATAAGGGTTAAAGCCTCAAGTTTTTGTTAATTAATCTTTCCCAACCCCAAATAATCTTTTCCAAAATTAATTCGAAGTTAATGGGCGAGTCCTAGGGTTAGCTAATCCCTTTGAAAACATTAAAGAACAAGAATAATTAAAGAAACAATAACTCACTTCATAATAATATAAAAAAAATTCAATACATAAGCACAACAAGATATTTAATCCACACTTTGAACATGAATATTTCCATAAACTAGATTCAAGTGTTGGAATAAATACTACATACTTAGATATACAATACAAATCAAGAAAATGAAGAAATTAGCATGAACGAGTAAGAAATTCTCAACCAAAAGCTTCAAATCTTCAAGACCCAAGTGTGTGTGCAAACCCTAGCTTCCAAAACTTGTTCTCTCTAGTCCTAAGACTGAAAATAAACCAAAAGATTTGCCAAAAATTGGCTAGGTCGTGTATTTGTGGGTTTGGAATTGAGAAAATGTGAAATATCATTCCACTCCAGTTCTAATGCCCATTGACCGCACCTGCGAAAGAACCCTCGCAGATACGGCTCCGTATAAGAGGATATCTTAACGCAGAAGTGGAAAATTGAAGGAACTTCTGGTACCGCAGATGCGGGCTTTGAAGCGTAGATGCGCAACCGCTTCTGCAGTTCTCTACTTGCAGCTGTGATTTATGGCAAAATAGCTAAGCACCACAGATGGATTACGTTTATCGTAGATGTGGGGTCGCTTCTGCGACCACTCTTCCGCAGATGTGGAATCACCAGAGGGTTTTGCATTGCTTTCACCCTTTTTTGCTCAATTCCACTTCAATTGAATTCAAATCACTTCATGGCATCATTTACCTGAAAATCTAACAATACACACCATAAATAACCTCATATTATAGTTAAAGGACATAAAAACTAAAGAAAAGAGAGTAGAATGAGTGGTAAAATCACCACTCATCAACACCCCCAACTTAAAGCTTGTCCTCAAGCAAATCAAAACCAACACTTCAATGATGCTTTACCATTTAAAGCACAATTAGTATTGCTATTATTTACAAATCATATTCTCCAATTAAGCACCATACATATGGATTTGGTTGGTACTAATAATTAGGCTCAAGCACGCGAATCTTAACCAAAATAACTCTCTCATTTAAAAACACTTTCAAGAAATACAAAGGATTTTCCAAGTAATCAAGTGACAACAAAATGCCTCAAGAAGAGACTCAAAAGCACTAGTCTACTACATATGCTCCATTTACACATTTCTGGATACAACAATATTACCACTCCATCCTAATTCATGTGCCCTCACAAGAAAGAAAGTCCCAAAATCACCATATTTACAATAACAACACAACGGATAAATGCACAAAGACGCTCACTCTCAACAAAGAATTTCAAGTGTTACAAAATATCATGCCATAAGCTTGCCCTTATTTTAATTCTCCTCCTATTCAAGAACATTCGGTTGGAGATCCCATAAGGACTTTTTAAGCTTGTAATGTCGATTTAGGAAAGGGTAGGATAAGCATTTGGGTACAAGTAACTACACCCTCCTTGAACACTACTCTCATTTGTCTTTCTTTTTGCATTTTGTTTCTTTTTAAACCACATAGCCTTCATTGGCATCTAGTTACCAACATAGTACCACCTTAAAGTTCCTCTCTAATTTTATCAAGACTCCATATTTATATACACCAATATATATATATATATAACTATTTCCTTTGAGTAATTATACCTCAATGTACAAATTTACCAATTTCCACTTTGACACCAACACCCCCAAGTTAGGCTTTTAGCATCATTCTCAATATTCAAGGAGGGACGGATTTAAAAGATGGAATTATTTCACAAAAGGGTAAAAGTTTGTAATGAGGTGGCTGAAGAAAAGGTTAAAGGCTCAAATGGGGTAAGTTAGTGATAATATTTATGCAATGGCAAGCTCGAAAGACTAAAGAGCTTTTTCGAAGATCACAAAGAATGCCTAAGGTCATCCATCCAACCAAACACAACTAACATTATCATGGAAAGACCAACCGGGCAAGTTCTAGATGATATAAGTACACACAAGAATTATTTCTAAAAAAAACTCACATACATGGCACATGAACTAGTCAAGATTATTTTATTTCACTTTTTTTAAGAGCATTTAGAGCAAAGAGCCAAAAAGTTATCATAGAAATTATTTCTTCCCATGCATTTACTTTTTCAATTTAAAATCAAAATTCGGAGGTGTATTCTTAATTCTCATTTCATATTCAAGAGATTAATTCTATTAGTACCAAATAATCCAAAAGTCTCCAAATAACAAAACAAGACTAATTTCCTTAAGAAAGTCGTCACACCATCCATCATAGGGAAAAGTCACCCGGTTCAATACAAAAATGATCCTCGGGAAAGAACCGTAGCATAAAGAAAATCCAAGGAAATATTACTAAAGAAATAAAAATAAAATAATGAAAACTACTAAAGAAAATAATTAACAAAAACTACTAAAGAATAAATAAAGGAAGAAACAAAAAAATAAACTAAAACAACAAACGTGACTAATCTGCACATATATAACTACTCACACGACAAGAGCACATGATAAGCAATATCAAAACAAGCCCGACAAGGGCACAAAAATATCCATACAACAGAATAAGCCCGGCAAGGGCACAAGTCAAAGTAGCAATGTATAAACAAAATGTACGCTACCCCCAACTAACAACATTCCAGTGTATAAAATACAAGTAGTTTGAGGGTCTCCCTGAGGTCTGCATCAGATTGGCAGACCGCGGGAGGAAGGCTGATCACTGTTGTGCTGAATTCACAGCCTCATCATCATCATCACCAACAGCGTCTGACATGAAAGAATACTCATTGCTATCATCTTTATCCTCCATTGGTATCTTCTTGTTCGGCTTCCCCCATTTGAAGATAGCCTTTATACCTCTCCACTTCTTGATCATAAATTTGCCCTTCTTCTTACTCTTCACCTTCTTTTTTCTAGAAGTCTGACTGAAGATCTGCATGCGACTTGGCCAAGTTGCCATAGGCTGTCTCGAGTCTGCCAACCGATGCTACTATCTTCTCCTAAGACTCTGCTTGACGTTTCTATGCATCTAAGTATCGCCTCATGTCTTCCCTGGAGAAGTACTCGGGCCCAGGCTGGGAGGCTGAGGGCCCACTAGGGAGCTGTGACACTAACTCCCGGATAGATGCAAGCTGGGCATTTAGCACCCCAAATGGTCTCTCAGGTGCAGCTGCCTGTGAGGATCACTCCGGACCGACAGTAGTAGTGGTGAATTTCCTTTTCTTGCTTTTTACTACACTCCCCTCCCTCGCTACTCTCAACGGATGAAGGGGTTTGTCAGTGGTCAACCAACGATCGGTGCTACGCACCTCAACCTCTGCCCGCCTATACAACTTCGTGATCAATGACGGAAACATCAACCTAGAGCTATCGTCGTGCAAGTACTCTCTCAAGATATAATGACAAACATTCACAGGAATGCCATTAAGAAGGCGTGCAATGATCAGGGCTCTAGTGTATGATACATGAGAAACATTCCCATAGGGTGATACCCTATTGCAGAGGATATAGAGCCATATCTTAGCTTCAGTGGTGAAGTCGATCGACTTCAAACCCTTTCTCTTGTTTGCCTATTTTTCTCTTACGCTCACTGGATAGAGCTTAGACACAAGCCATTCTGCATTGTTGTAATGATTTCTTTCTAGCACTGTCTCGAGTGGGTGGTTAGGAATCCGGAGTGTGTCATTGATTTGCTCAATCCCAAACCTCACTGTCGTACCCCTTATTGTAAGTTGTGGGTCGTTGAAGTTTGTACGCTTAAGATTAGCATAAAATTCGCGAATCCACTCCTCATTGGCTTTGCATGGAGTGGGAATGAAGGATGACCATCCAGAGGTTTGTAGCTAGCCATAGAATTCCGGGAGTAGCTTGGCTAATTTCTCCTCGGTGATCCCTTTTTCAAGCACTATCTTTTTGGTGACGAGGTTGTCATAATATTGGCGTTGAGAATCAACCGACATGAAGCGTGAGTTATCAAATGGTTCATCAGCCTCCTCCTCAATTTCATGATGTTGCGGAGCATTTTTGTCCATGTTTGGGTCCATTTTAGCTCAATGTACCTTCACAAAATCAAAACAATGTTATTTCGACCATAGAATCATGTTAAGAAATTTAAAACACTACAATTAGGCTAAAGAATGAAGTTGAACGGGCCCAGGAAGCTTCAGTTGCAAAGCTATTGGAATTGCATATTCTGCACCTGCGGAAAGACAATTGCAAGTGCGGTTCCGCTTCTGCGGGTTTTCTTCCGCATCTGCAGTTTAGCCCAGTTTCACAAAAATCGCACTTGTGAAACAGTCAATACATGTGCAAGGCCGCATCTACGGCACATGTTCCGCATCTGCGGTATTCATACAAGGGTTCAAACACCCAGAATTTTCAGCACTTTTTCAATTCTTAAACCTGATTTTGGCACCTAATTTATACTTAAGACTTCTAAATTTGTGCAATACAAGATCCTATGACTCTATTAAGACAGATTTTTGTGGTACTTAGCACACAAATTTCTTTTGGACAATTTGTCAAGCACATGACAAGCAGTGAGAATTTTATGCCTTTTCACACAATTTTGGGTTCTTAGATTTCCCTACAATTTGTTCTTCTTCATTAGCAGCACACACAAACCTACTCTAAACCAATTTCCTCACACTAATCTCATCATAAATCAAATGGAAATGGGGAATTAGGGGAAGCAACCATGGGAACTCAGAAATGAGAAAGAAAAAGAAGAAAAGAGAAGTAGAAGAGAGGAGTAGATGGGAGATACCTGTGGTGTCTTGTGCAAGGGCAGTAGAAACCAAAAGAGGAGAATTTTGAATGTGTGAGATATGAGGGAGTTTGGAGTTTTGGGAAAAGAAAAATTTCAGAGACTACCTGATGAAATGAGAGATCTATTCATTAAACCAGCCTGATTTCCGCACCTATGGTTAATAAAGCACTTATGCGCAATCGCTTTTGTGTAAAGACAATCGTGCCTGCGTAAATTACGCATCGGTGGCTTAAAACCCGCTTCTGCGTGTATGCATCTGTGAGAAAGGTTCTGGAGATGCGGTTACACCAGATGGCTGGTGCCCAGATTTCACAGCCACTGTTTTGTGCATTCCAAATCCTTAAACTCCTCAATTCAACTCCAAAAAATCTGAAACTTGGCATATTAGTCAACAATAACATACTAAGCTATTCTACAAAAGAAATTTTAAATAAATGACTAAATTTTTTGAAAAACAATGGATTGCCTCCCACCAAGCGCCACATTTAACGTCGTGGCACGACGCAAATCAACTTTACCACTTTTCTTGCTACTTGGAAGATATGAATTGAGCACCCAACTTGGAATAAAACTTGTGACCACGAGCAGTGGGGGGTGGTAAGTAGATGATCAAGCCAAGCATCAATTTCTTCATTTTGCACTTCTTGGCTTGCATGTGAGGAATGTCATTTTGCCATCTTGTTCCCTCAAATTGTAAGATGTATGGAATTTATCTTACCTCCTCACAATTCCTCATTGACTCGTGTAGTTCAATTCCCATATCACCACACAATTTCAATTTTGAAAAATTCTTGGAATGTAACATCAAACCTCCAAATGTCAATTCTTCCCAGATTTTGACATCCTCTTTATCCGCCGGACTAGAGTTAATCTCAACCAAATTTTCATTCATACCGATTGACTCTAATTCCATATTTTTCTTAGCATTACTAACACTCATGGAGTTGATTGGTGGATGTTCAATTCTTGATTCCTCAAGGTAAAGCTCACTTTCTTCGTCGGAGTAGAACTTTTCTTGACTTATTTCCACACTCTCAAGTTGGTGGGCATAGTGGGCCTCAACCAATATTTTCATTTGACTTTCCAAAGTGCGGATATTTCTTCATTTTGAGTCAAGCCTTGTTTCAAGTCCTCGAGGTTCAAAGTTTTGCTTCTCCTCATTTTCAAGAATGGTCTCCAACATGAGCATCATCTTCTCATTTTGAGCATTTGAGAGTTCTTCTTGGTTTTAATCAAGTGCCAAGGAAGGATTTTCGGATTCCACATCTAAGGAAAATTCTTGGCTATCATTAACTTCGGAGGCTTTTTGGACCTCTAAAGCTTCAAGTATTTCTCGCATTTGTGAGTGCAACTTTTCAAGCGCCAAGTCATTTTGGAGGCTATTTTCCAAAATCTCCTCCAAGGAACTTTGCCCTTTGTTTCCTCTTTCAAGTAGGCATTCTAACATGAGCTTGAAATCTCCATTTTGACCATGCTCAACTTCTTCCACTTCCATATCCCTATCATTTTCATCACAAAAAGTAGAATCATCATAGCGGGGACTTGGGGAAGGGTAGGACAAATAATCACAATTATCCCAATGACCATTTTGATGACCACACTTATCACAAATACTCCACTCATGGGTTTGAGATTGTGCGCACAATCCACCCCCGAGAGAATTTAAACAATGTTGCCACGAGTGTGGTCCTCCACAATAAGGACAAGGGTCATCAAAGTATGAACAACTACCATCCGACCAATATTTACTAAATTACGCCAAATTGTTCTCCGGCAACGGCGCCAATTTTGATGACGTCAAAATCCACTAATAAAAAGTAAATGGACTCGGTCGCATACAATATAATATACACAACTATGATCCGGGGTCGAATCCCACAAAGAACAATATGTAGGCGATTAGGAATGTAAGAGAATTATCACTTGTTATGCAATGCCAAACACTTAGAATTGTTTTTAGAAAATATTTATACCTAATTTTAGAAATGTAAACTAACCTAGAAATCAAGTAAAATGATCAATGGCTATATGTATGGATGCATGGGGAATTACACTCAAGTAATGATCCAATGTATTTCACGATTTTACAAATATGAGCGAGTTTATGTTAATTATCCTCTGGTAATAATGGTATATTAGCTTCTTCCGAAAACTAATAAGACTTCTAATTGAATTATCCTTAAAATAATTAGGAGATTAAGCACAACCGGATATGGCTACAAGTAGTTCAATCCTATCCCTAGGTAGAATCTATAAAATAAGGGTTAAAGCCTCAAGTTATTGTTAATTAATCTTTTACAACCCCAAATAATCTTTCCCAAAATTAATTCGAAGTTAATGGGCGAGTCCTAGGGTTAGCTAATACCTTTGGAAACATTGGAGAACAAGAATAGTTAATGAAACAATAACTCACTTCATAAAAAGATAAAAATCATTCAATACATAAGTACAACAAGATGTTTAATCCACACTTTAAAGATGAATATTTTCAAAAACAAGATTCAAGTGTTGGAATAAATGCTACACACTTGGATATACAATACAAAGCAAGGAAATGAAGAAATGAGCATAAACGAGTAAGAAATTCTCAACCAAAAGCTTCAAAACTTCAAGACCCAAGTGTGTGTGCAAACCCTAGTTTCCAAAACTTGTTCTCTCTAGTCCTAAGATTGAAAATAAGCCAAACGATTTGCCAAAAAATGGCTAGGTCGTGTATTTGTGGGTTTGAAATTGAGAAAATGTGAAATGTCATTCCAGTCCAGTTCTGATGCCCGTTGACTGCACATGCGGAAGAATCCTCGCAGGTGCGGCTTCGCATAAGCGGATATCTTAACACTGAAACGCAAAATCAAAGGAACTTCTGGTACCGCAGATGCGGGCTTTGAAGCGTAGATGCGCAACCGCTTCTGCGGTTCTCTGCTCGCAGATGCAATTTCTGGAAAATAGCTATGCTTCGCAGATGTGTTACATTTCTCGCTGATGCGGGGTCGCTTCTACGACCACTCTTCCGTAGATGCGGAATCACCGGAGAGTTTTGCATTGCTTTCACCCTTTTTGCTCAATTCTACTTCAATTGAATTCAAATCGCTTCATGGCATCATTCACCTGAAAATCTAACAATACACACCATAAACGACCTCATATTATAGTTAAAGGACATAAAAACTAAAGAAAAAAGACTAGAAAGAGTGGTACATTCACCACTCATCAGAAATCTCCACTATCTAAGTGAAGGAAGTCTAAGTCTTGGCCCTTTTGACCATCTGAAATCTAATGCCATAGGTAGGACCCTCTATGAACCTCCGCACCCTCTCTATAGGGATTAGGATAGATGCATGGTGAGGCAAATTAATAAATCTAGTCTTATACTAAGTAGTGGTCATGCTACCCTACTAGACATGCTCAAACTGGCTTTGCAACTCATCCCTCTAAGTGAGGAGAATAAACTTCTCCAGGAACAACTGCAAAAACTGAGTCCATATGAGAGGAGGTGATCCTGCAGACCTGCCCAAATATAAAATTTCCACCACCTCTTGGCGGAACCATGTATCTGAAAGACGGTGAAATCTACTAGTCCTAATTTGCTGCAAAATCTCATGGAAACGGTCCAATAAATCATGGACATCCTCTAAAGGTGCACCACTAAAGTTAGGGGGAAACAATTTGGTGAACCTGTCCAACCTCTTCAGCTTATCAACTAACATCACGATCCTATCCCCGAGCTATATTGAAACACTAGGCCAAACCACCCTAGCTGGTAGAACTCTCAAGGTCTGATGACCATAGGCCATATGCTTCAGGGTGTGAGTAAGGAGTTTGAACTTCTCGCTCGGCCTAAGAAACAGTTGGTGCCGTAGGAAACACTCTAGCCTGAGCCATACTCTCCATGAAGCCAACCATGAAGACTAAGACATCCTGAAGCACTGGGTAGTTATAAACCCCAATGGGACTTAAGTTGGTCCTACTGGCTAGACCTGAACTGGAACCTCGCCCTTTAGAGCCGACTAAGGCTCAATTGTGGGTGACATTGTGTGTGCTCTAGGATGAGCTCTGCCTCTGCCATTGCCCTGGTCCCTACCCCTAGTAGCGGCCGCGATCTAGGGCTCCAGCTCCTGATTAGCTGTGGACGAATCATGTGTCCTTGCCATTTGTGAGAGAATAAGAGAAGAAAGACTCAAACTTCATGATAGAATAAAGTCGCACGATATAGAAAGCAATAATGTGAAGTTTCATAAAGCCTTATAGCCTCTAGAAGATAAGTATAGACGTCTCTGTATCGATTTGCAAGACTGTACTAAGCTTGCTCATGACTCGTTAGACCTATGCAACCTAGAGATCTGATACCAACTTGTCAGAACCAAAGATCCTAATCCAAGGGTTCGTGATGGTGCCTAACACCACTTGCTAGGCAAGCCAACACATAACAATAAATAAGAAAGAAAGGAAACTAATGGTTGACTACACTTTTGATATCATAAAATAAAGATAACTGTAAAACATACAATAGAGTCTATAATCCAACATCGCCGGTCAACCATCCTATAATGTAGAGTCACGAGTAGATGAGCTCCTATAATTTACAACATACATTGTAGGAAAGAAATACAATACTATTTGGTAAGAAAAGAAAACGTACAGAAGAAGTGGGAAGACAACTTTAAGTCCTACGAATGGTATGCAACACTACCTTGAGTTGCCTCTCTAGTACCTGTTAAGCGCCTCTCGGGACTCCATCGGTACCAATATCCAAATTTGCACATGAAATGCAGAAGTGTAGTATAAGTACAACCAACCTAATGTACTCCGTAAGTGTCGATCCTAACCCTAACGAGGTAGTGGCGAGGCTAAGAAAAGATACCAACATATGAACCTATACAGTTAAGTGACCAGAAATAACGAAATAACCAGTAAAATAGCAAGTAAAATAATAGGATAAAAACATGCAAGAGAGTTAACAAGTGCATAAGTAAAGAGATATAGAATGAGAAATTAAAGGAAGCTATAACTAGAGTAAAAAACTTATGCTTCCACAACCAACTCCAAACAACCTTTCAAAATTACCGAAAATAACATAAGCAAGTCCTCTGACCGTATAGTAAGAACATAAATTTTTTATTTTTTCAAAACATAGTAAAAAAACCCTAAAAATCCTCTTCCAAATTTCATGATTTAGGAGAAACAATCCATGAGAAATCAAGATTTAATATCAAAATCAAGTGAAAATCACTTACCCTCTTACATTGTGTGAAAATCCTCTTCACAAATTACCCCTTTCCAAGTTTAGGGTTCAAACTATGAGAAAGTAGGTCTAGGTCCTGAAAATCCTTTCCTAATAATAAACTGTAGAAGTCGCAATTGTGACCAGGTGTTTGCAATTGTGAGCCTCCCAAATGCGAGAAATGGCTTTCAAAAATTAGTTGGATCCATCCGTCTCAGATATCGCAATTGCAACTATCAGGCTCACAAATGCGACCAAATGTTGCAAATGCGGAACTATCCTTCGCAATTGCAGTTATCGCATTTGTAACACAAGCTTAACAAAGCAAGTTGGCCTTCACTGCCTAACATCACAAATGTGATCCTCACACTACAAATGCAAGGTATTGCAAATGCAAGTAGACCATTGCAATTGTGAGGTCTGTAGTACCAGCAAAAATCTAAACCTAAATTCAAACTAATCTGAAACTCGCCCGACCATCTAGCCCCTCACACCAAACATCCACAAAGGGTTATAAATCTCATAGAAACTCGCACAGATAAAAATATAAAAATAACATCCACAATGACAAATCAAATACTAAAACTCATCTTGCAACCCTTCAAATTCAAGAACTTCATATATTCACAACCACGTCCAATTCCTACCAAACCTACTCAGAATGAGACCAAATTTTGCACATAAGTTTTAAATGATAAAACGGACCTATTCCGAGCCACGAAACAACAACACGAACTTGATAGCCTCAAAGTCAACTCATGGTAAAACTTATGAAATTTCTAAATCTTTTTATTGCCAAATTTAGGCAAAAAGAACCAAATCATCGTAAAAATCTCCAAATCAAAATACGGACATATGCCAAAATCCAAAATTATCATACAAATCTATTGGAACCATCAAAATATAAATCTAAGGTTATTTATACAGAAGTCAAATTTTGGTCAAGTCTTATAACTTAAACTTCCAAAAATAGAACTAAGTGTTCCAATTCACTCCAAAACCTCCCTAGAACCAACTCAACCATTCCCATGAATCATAAAATATCAACTAAGCATACTAGAATCATCAAATGGGGAAACATGGCTCAAATACACAAATCAACCAATCGGGTCGTTACAACTTCAGTGTTATCGGACTGCTATTGTGATTTTGGAACCTTGGATAGGTTTTTATAGCTTATTGGAACTTATGTACAAATATTTTTTGTGATATGGAATGTCTAAGTGTAATTTTGATGCATTTGGCGAAGTTAAAATGTTTTGAAGTTAAAGAATTTTGATTCTTGATTTTGATGTTAAATGAGGTATTTCAGGTCATTAGATAAGTTTGGGTAATGTAGTCGAACATGTTGGTATGATTGCATGGGAGACAAAGGGATCGGATGTATTTCAGGGTGGTTTCAAATCATTCTAGAGCTAGTTGAGCTAGGTTTTGCAATCAGTAGTATGTATCGCGAACATCGGGGGAGTATCACGATTGCATAGAAGGAAATGGCAGCCGCGGGTTTGGTTCTATGTGATCGCGAAAGAGGAGGCGCAATCACAAAGTGAGATGTGTGGTTAGATTCCAGTCGTGGCGGGTGTTTTGGGATCACATATGAGAGGTATGACATGAGGTTATTCATCGCGAACACGTGGTTATAGATCATGATCGTGAAGCATTGGTAGGCTATACAGCGCGATCACATGGGTATGTTCGCGATCGTGTAGGAGAGCTGGAAGGTGGTAGGATTTTATACATCGTGTGGGTAGTAGCCGTGATCACATGGAGCATCAGTGGCAGTATATTTAAAGTGGAATTTCGAGACTTTGATTCATTCTCTCATATTTTGAGCCCTAGACTTCAAAAAGAGGAGAGTTTGAAGAGTTATTCACTACTACAATGGAGGTAAGGAATTATCACTTCGATTTGTTTTTATATATTGATTCCCCACGAATTTCAACACCTAAAACCTAGAATTTTGAGATGAAATTTGGGGGGTTTTGTCTACACTTTAAGAGAGTGTATTTTGGAGATTTGAGTACCGATTTGGACTCAATTTTAGAATCTAATTATATATTTTGACTCCGCAAGTTATAGATCATCAAATTTTTGTATTGGTTTTGAATTTCAGGTACACGGGCTGGGTTGAATTTTTTTTGAATTAGTGGTAATTATTCAAAGATCGAAACTTTATGGATTGAGATATGTTCTTATAGCATTGGTTGACTTCTTTAAATGATGTTTAGCTTGAATTTGAAAGATTGAATGGCTAGGGCAAGGTTTTGATGTGATTTGAGGTTGAAAACTAACCCAGATGAGGTAAGTGTTTTGCCTAGTTTTGGTTGAGAGTATTTTTCTTAATAAATAATATTATTTGCTACATGCATGGGTGATGCATATTCAAGGTGATGAGCATGTATACCTATGCCAGGATTATCCATGCTCGGGATACATTAGATGTTTCTTTGCGCCTTATTAAACTTTGTAATCTTCTTGATATACTTGAATTGATCATAGTGAGGTAATCGTCTTGAGCTTCTTTATTTATAATAAGCGATTATGATTGGGGCCTTAGGGTGATATTTGGCACGATAGGTATTTCCTGGCGGTTGATATGATGTTGGCACGATGAGTATTTTTCTGCGGTTTGGTATGAGATTAGCATGTCGGTTATATCCTTGCGAAGACGATGTGAGTTAGACTTTACGTTATGGTTATTTGTTCCTTATACATATACATTCACTTTGCCTTGGTTTACATCTATGCTTTTTATCTTTTATGTTACATTCACGTCTGTGTTTCCTAATTAGTTTACCTATATGTTTCCTATTTGGTCTGTTACTATCAATTCTATGTCCCTACCTTGTTTGTTATTGTTACATCTATGCTTTCTACTTGATCTACTACTATTACATGTTCGTACCTATTTCATAAATTTACTTGTTACCAGACTTTACTTGCTATATGCCTTTACTTGTTACGTGCTTTTAACTATTAAATGCCATTATTTGTTACCAGCCTTTACTTGCTACATGTTTTTACTTATTAAATGCCTTTATTTTGTACCTTCTTTTACTTACTACACACCTTTACTTGTTTCATGCGTTATTCTTCTATGTTATGTCAGACTGGGTGATGATTAGATTGTTTGCGTGTTTATGATTTGTTGGAGCCTTGTCAATATATATGTTTGAGGCTAGCTCTTGGATATTGGGTTGTCTATTATACTTTGTTCCAGTTCGTTTTTCCTTGTTGAATTACACATGATAGTTATCTTTGTGTTACAATGAGAATTTGCCCGTGCTTGTTGAAACCCAGCCTTAGAAAAAATTTCAGGATTTTGAAATTTCCAATTGACTGCTCTCTGATGTCGCAAATGCCAAGAAATCTTCGCAATTGCGAAGTTATCAGAGGTGGCAATTGCGAAATATTTCTCGCAAATGCGCAGAACACATACTTCTGATAAGCTCGCAATTGTGATGAAATTTTTGTAATTGTGAAGGTTGCTGGAATTTGGATTTTTCGCAATTGCGACCACCTTTTCGCAAATACGAAGAGGCCATCACAATTGCGATTTCGTCGTCCCCAACCTCACCTTTTTCAGAGAACAGTTTTTAAGCCCTAAAATCTTGGAATCCAAGACATTTTTATTGAATCCAATCATCTTTTACACATGAATTATGAACTAGACTTCATAGACAACCATAAATCAACAAAAATATCGATGTTCCGGCCAAGAATCTCATTCGGTCCTTTCATCGATCACATAAAAAGCACAAAAATTTCACTTATATTTGACAAGCCTTGGGTACTCAGACTTCCCCAAATTTTTAGCAAAGAACAAAAACACACACTCTCAACCAACCTCTCCCAAAAATCAACATAAGTTTTTGAACAAATTTCAAACAAATTCGGGCAGAGGATGTTACCCATTTGAAAACTAGGGTTTCAGGAAAACTAAGAAGAAAAAGAAGAAGAAGAAGAAGTGTGATTAAGCTTTCATACCTAGATTTCTTCAATTAGGAGTGAGAGACAATGGAGTATTACAGTGATGAGAGTGAGGGGGCAAAGGTTTTGAGAGCCTTAGACTTTTTCTTCAATTTTGTTCAAAATGAGTGAACGCTTGTTTTTTTCCTCTCTGATATCGCAATTGCGACACAGCCTTTGTAATTGCGAAGATTAATGAATCCTATTGTTGTCGCAATAGCAACAAAATGTTGAAAAATGCGATGGGAAACTTTCGCAAATCCGAACAAATGTTCGCAAATGTGAAGCCTGCCCCTGCAATTTTTGTCAGCTACTGCCTTTCATGCTCTCTGTCTCCCCAACCTACTCAAATCAACTCCAAAAATTATGAAACTTGGCATATTTGTTAGAAACAATATAAGAAGCTATTCTAAAAAAGGAAATTTTAGAAATGACCAAATATTTTGAAAAACGATGGGTTGCCTCCCACCAAGCGCCGCATTTAATGTCGTGGCACGACGCAAGTCAACTTTACCACTTTTCTTGCCGCTTGGATGATCTGAACTAGGCCCTTAGCATGAAATCAAGCTTGTCACCACGAGTGATGGGGGTGGTAAGTAGATGATCAATCCAAGACTTGACTTATTCATTTTGCACTTCTTGGCTTTCATGTGAGGAGTGTCATTTTGACTTCTTGTTCCTTCAAATTGTAAAATGTATGGCTTTTGCCTTTCCTCCTCGCAACCCCTCATTGACTCGTGTATCTCAATTCCCATATCATCAGATAATTCCAATGTTGAAAAATGCTTGGAATGTGACATCAAACCTCCAAGTTTAAATTCTTTCCGAATTTTGACATCCTCTTTTTCCCCCGAACTAGAGTCAATTTCAACCACATTTTCATTTACACTGAATGACTTTAGTTCCATATTTTTCTTGGCATCATTAACACTCATGGAGTCGGTTGGCGGATGTTTAATTCTTGATTCCTCAAAGTAGAGCTCACTTTCTTCCTCAAAATGAGACTCTTCTTGACTTTCTTCCACACTCTCAAGTTGGTGGGCATAGTGAGCCTCAACCAATCTTTTCATTTGGTCTTCCAAAGTGCGGATATGTTCATCATTGTAAGCCAAGCTGTATTTCAAGTCCTCGAGTGCAAAGTGTGCTTCTCCTCATTTTCAAGAATGGTCTCCAACATGAGCATCATCTTCTCATTTTAAGCATTTGAGAATTCTTCTTGGTTTTAATCAAGCTCCAAGAAAGGATTTTCGGCTTCCACATCCAAGTAAATCTTGTCTATCATTAACTTCCGAGGATTTTTGGACCTCTAAAGCTTCAAGCATTTCTCCCATTTGTGAGTGCAACCTTTCAAGTGCCAAGTCATTTTGGAGACTATTCTCCAAATGCTTCTCCAAGGCACTTTGTTCTTTGTTTCCTCCTTCAAGTAGGCATTCTAACATGAGCTTGAACTATCCATTTTGATCATGCTCAACTTCTTCCATTTTCATAGCCCTACCATTTTCATCACAAAAAGTAGAATCATTTAAGGGGGGGCTTGGGGAAGGGAAGGACAAATAAGCAAAATACTCCCAATGACCATTTTGACAATCACACCTATCACACATACTCCACTCATGGGTTTGAGATTGTGTGCACAATCCACCCCGGGAGAATTTAAACAATTTTGCCATGAGTGTGGTCCTCCACAATAAGGATAGGGGTCATCATAGTATGAGAAACTACCATCCGACCAATTTTCATTAAATGATGCCATTTTTCAAAAATAAGAAAATAAACAAGAAACGAACAAGAAAAATAAAAAAATAGACTAAGGTAAGAAAAATAATTACACAAATATTCACAAGTTTGGACCAAATAACTTACTCTTATTTATTAAAAAACCTAAATTACGCCAAATTGTTCCTCGGCAATGGTGCCAATTTTGATGATGTACAAATCCACTACTAAAAAGTAAATGGACACGGTCGCATGCAATATAATTTTCCCAACTTTGAGTCAGGGTCGAATCCCACAGAGAATAATATGTTGGAGATTAGGAATGTAAGAGAATTATCACTTGTTATGCAATGCCAAATACTTAGAATTGGTTTTAGAAAATATTTATACCTAAATGCGGAAATGTAAACTAACCTAGAAAGCAAGTAAAACGATCAATGACTACAAGTATGTATGCATCGGGAATTACACTCAAGTAACGATCCAATGTATTTCATGATTTTACAAATATAAGTGAGTTTATGTTAATTAGCCACAAATAATAATTCTATATTAGCTTCTTCTGAAGACTAACAAGACTTCCTAATTGAAATATCCCTAAAACAATTAAGAGATTAAGCACACCCGAAATGACTACAAGTAGTTCAATCCTATCCCTAGGTAGAATCTATAAAATGAGGGTTAAAACCTTAAGTTCTTGTTAATTAATCTTTCCCAACCCCAAATTATCTTTTCCAAAATTAATTCGAAGTTAATGGGCGAGTCCTAGGGTTAGCTAATCCCTTTGCAAACATCAAAGAACAAGAATAGTTAAAGAAACAACAACTCACTTCATAAATAAATGAAAATCATTCAATACATAATCTCAACAAGGTATTTAATCCACACTTTAACTATGGATATTTCCATAAACATGATTCAAATGTTGGAAATAAATACTACACACATAAATATTCAATACAAAGCAAGGAAATGACGAAATAAACATAAATGGGTAAGAAATCCTAAACTACAAGCTTGAAATCTTCAAAACCCAAAGTGTGTGTGCAAACCCTAGCTTCCACCTTGTTCTCTCTAGTTCTACGAACTGAAAATATGCCAAAACATCCTTTGCAAATGAGCTAAGTCGGGTATTAAATGGTTTGGGGCCAAAAAATATGAAATTCCAGAATTGCCCAGGTTTGATGCTTGATTTTCGCATTTGCGAACTTTGCCTATACTGTGCACTTTTGCATTTGCGAAGAGGACTTCGGATTTGCGAAGGTTGACTCCCCTGGTTGACTTCGCATTTGCGAAGTCTTTTTCACATTTGCTATGACTGCCTAAATCATCTTCCTTCGCAATTCCCATGTTTAGTCGCAATACCCAAGAATGTTTTCTTCGCAATTTCCAGGGGTTTGTTTCAATTCCGACTACTGAGGGCATTGCCCGAATTTTTCTCTTTTTAACTTCTTTTTGACTTGTTTCACTTGGTTTCTTCAACATCACTCCTAAATCACATAGAACCTGTAATATAGAAGTAAATATCATTAAACACGTGATTTTATCACATCAATCATAGCAAAAATATAGGCTTAAAGACATGATAAGTTGGTAAAATACTAACTTATCAGGGATCAATATGAAGACGTCTGTATTTATCACCAGAGGCTACAGAGTTAGGAAAAAATTCACATCTATTCTTTCCTGTCATGCGACTTGTTTCTCAATGCTAATTGAACTTCCACTATGTTCTTTTGTAGATGGTGAGAACACGTATCGCTTCATCAGCTGACCAGCAGCCCGAGCCCCTAGTAGCAGCTCCTGCCAAGGGCATAGGCCGAGGTAGAGGCAGAGCTCAGCCTAGAGCTCGAGCAGCAGCACCAGCGACAGAGCCTCAGGTTGAATTTGATGATGCGGTTCCAACCCAGATAGTTTCAGCAGGACCAGCTCAGGTCCTAGAGGGGTTCATCGCTACCCAGGTACTTCAGGATGCTCTGATACGTCTAGTGGGCCTTATGGAGAGTGTCGCCCAGGTAGGCTTGCTTCCTGTAAAACCAATTGTCTCACAGGCTGGAGGAGGATCCCAGACTCCTGCTATTCGCACTCCGGAGAAGATGGCTCCCCAGTTTCAGACTCCAGTAGCTCAACCAATTGGGGTAGTTCAGTCTGGTGTTGTGGCACAGACTTGAGAGGGGCCAACTATGTCTGCTGATGCCTTGTGGAGGTTGGACAGGTTCACCAAGCTCTTTACTACTACTTTTGGTGGTACATCTTTTGAGGATCCCCAAGATTATTTGGACAGCTGTCATGATGTTCTACGGAACATGGGGATAGTGGAGACCAATGGGGCCGACTTTGCTGCTTTTTATTTGTCTAGATCTGCCAAGACTTGGTGGAGAGATTATTGCTTGGCTAGACCAGCTAGGTCACCAACTTTGACTTGGGATCAGTTCTCTCAGCTATTTATTGAGAAGTTTCTTCCTATCACTTAGAAGGAGAACTATCATAGGTAGTTTGAGTGTCTCCAGCAGGGTTCTATGACCTTTTCTCAGTACGAGACTAGATTCATTGACTTGGGTCATCATGCTCTTCTTATACTTTCCACTGAGAGAGAGTGAGAGAGAAAGGGGGTTCATTGAAGGACTCGTTCAGCCTATTCGATTACAGATGGCTAAGGAGACGGGGAGCAGATTTCTTTTCAAAATGCAGCTAATATGGCTAGGAGAGTTGAGATGGTTCTATCACAGGGGAGTGGTCAGGGGTCTGACAAGAGGCCTCATTATTCGGGCAGGTTCAGCGGTGCCTCATTTGGAGGCAGAGATTCTTTTGATAGGGAACATTATTCCAGGTCGTTTCATTCAGCACTTCAGGCTTCTCACGGTGCTGTAGGTGGTCGTGGTTCTCATATGCAGTATTTAGATCAGTTGCCCTATAATGCACCTCTGCTCCAGAGTTTTCAGAGTGGTTATTCAGGCCGTCAGGGTCGGCAGTCTCAGCAGCCAAGGGTTTGTTATACTTGCTGCGATATGAGGCATATTGCTAGATTTTTCCCTCGAGCATCGAGTAGCTCTCAGCATCAGGGTTCCCGTGCCATAGTTCAGGCACCGAGTGTTCCACTACCCGCTCAGCTAGTAAGAGGTAGAGGTAGAGGTTCTAGAGGTAGAGGTAAAGGTATTAGAGGTAGAGGTCAGGTCGCTAGAGGTGGAGGCCAGCCAGTAGGAGGCCGTCCCAGAGATGTAGTTCAGAGTGGTGGTATCCAGCCCCAATGTTATGCTCTTCTAGCCAGGCCGAAGGCTGAGGCTTCCAATGCAGTTATCACAGGTACTGTTCTGGTTTGTAGTAGAGATTCTTCAGTTTTATTTTATCCAGGATCTACATACTCCTATGTGTCATCTTATTTTGCACCATATCTGATTTTTCCTAGTGATTCCTTGAGTGCTCCTGTATATGTGTCTACACAGGTGGGTGATTCTATTGTGGTAGATCGTGTCCATTATTTATGTATAGTTGTGATTGGGGGTCTTGAGACTCGAGTAGATTTGTTACTGTTGGACATGGTTGATTTTGATGTCATATTGGGGATGGACTGGTTATCACCTTACCACACAATCTTGGACTGTCATGCCAAGACTATGACCTTAGCCTTGCTGGGTTTACCTCGTTTATAGTAGAGAGGGACTCTTGGTCATTCTACCCGTAGTGTTATCTCATATATGAAGGTTCGGTGTATGATTGTTAAGGGGTGTTTGGCCTATTTGGCATATGTTCGTGATTCTAGTGCCAAGGTTCTTTCTATGGATTCTCTGTCTGTTGTTCGTAAGTTTCCTGAGGTATTTCCTTCAGACCTGGCGGGTATGGCACCCGACAGGGATATTGACTTCTGCATTGATTTGGCTTCGGGCACTCAGCCTATTTCTATTCCAATCGTATTGTATGGCCCTGCCCGAGTTGTAAGAATTGAAGAAGCAGTTGCAAGACTTGTTTGATAAGGGCTTTATTAGACCTAGTGTCTCGCCTTAGGGTGCGCCAGTGTTGTTTGTCAAGAAGAAGTTCGTATCGATGAGGCTGTGTATAGATTACCGGTAGTTGAACAAGGTTACAATCAAGATAAGTGTCCATTGCCGAGGATTGATGATTTGTTAGATCAGCTTCAGGTTCCCAAGGTATTTTCGAAGATTGACATGAGATCTGGCTACCATCAGTTGAGGATTAGGGTATCCGATGTCCCTAAGATAGCTTTTCGCACTCGGAACGGGCATATTTAGTTCTTGGTGATGTCATTCGGATTGACAATTGCCCCAGCAGCTTTCATTGATTTGATGAACCGAGTATTCAAGACTTACTTGGATTCATTCGTGATAGTCTTCATTGATGATATTTTGATCTATTCCCACAGCCGGGAGGAGCATTAGCAACATCTAAGAGTGGTTCTTTAGACTTTGAGAGATAGTAAGTTGTATGCTAAGTTTTCAAAGTGTGAGTTCTAGTTGAGTTCAGTTGCATTCTTGGGTGACGTTGTTTCAAAAGAGGGTATTCAAGTAGATCCGAAGAAGATAGAGGCAGTCAAGAACTAGCCAAGACCCGCGTCAGCTACAGAGATCCGAAGTTTCTTGGGTTTGGCAGGCTATTACCGTCAGTTTGTGGAGGGGTTTTCATATATTACAGCCCCGATGACCAGGTTGACCTAGAAGGGTGCCCAGTTCAGGTGGTCGTATGAGTGTGAGGTGAGCTTTCAGAAGCTCAAGATAGCTTTGACTATGGAGCCGGTGTTGGTTTTGCTCATAGGTTCAGGGCCATATATAGTTTATTGTGATGCATCTCGTATTGTACTTGGTGTAGTGTTGATGCAGGATGGAAAGGTCATTGCTTATGCTTTGCGACAGTTGATGATTTGTGAGATGAATTATCTAGTTCATGATTTGGAGTTAGCAGGAATTATTCACGTGCTGAAGATTTGGAGGCCCTATTTGTATGGAGTGTCATGTGAGGTGTTCACGGATCACAAGAGTCTACAATATTTTATCAAGCAAAACAAGCTAAATTTGAGGCAGAGAATGTGGTTGGAGCTATTGAAAGACTATGATATCACTATCTTATATCATCCGAGGAAGGCCAATGTGGTGGCTGGTGCTTTGAGCATAAAGTCAGCCAGTATGGGCAGTCTTGCGTATATTACGATCGGTGAGAGACTCTTTGCTTTGGATGTTCAGGCTTTGGCCTATTAGTTTGTGAGGTTGGATGTTTTTGAGCCCAACTGTGTGTTAGCTTGACAGTCACTCGTTCTTCGCTATTTGAGCGTATCTGAGATCGGCAGTATAATGATACTCATTTGTATGTCCTTAGGGACATAGTGCAACACGGTGGTGCCAAGCAGGTTACATTAGGAGATGATGGAGTTTTGAAGCTGCAAGGTTGAGTTTGTGTGCCTAATGTGGATGGACTTCGAGAGTTTATTCCAGAGGAGGCCCATATTTCTCGGTACTCTATTTATCCGGGTGCCGCTAAGATGTATCAGGACTTGCGACAACATTATTGGTGGAGGAGGATAAAGTAGGATATTGTTCCATATATGGATCGGTGATTGAATAGTTAGTAGGTAAAGTACGAGCATCAGAGACCTGGTGGTTTGTTCCAGAAGATTGAGATTCCTGAGTGGAAGTGGGAGCGTGTCACTATGGACTTCGTTGTTGGACTCCCACGGACACATAGGAAGTTTGATGTAGTGTAGGTTATTGTTGATAGGCTGACCAAGTCAGCACATTTCATTCCTGTAGCAGTTTCCTATGCCGAGATCTATATCCGGGAGATTGTTCGTCTTCATGGCGTTCCAGTGTCTATCATTTCTGATCGAAGTATGTAGTTTACCTCACATTTCTGGAGGGCAGTTCAGCGAAACTTTGTCACACAGGTCAAGTAGAGCATAGCATTTCATCCTCGGATGGATGGGCAGTCCGAGCGTACTATTCAGATTTTGGAGGATATGCTCTGAGCTTGTGTCCTTGACTTTGGAGGCTCATGGGATCAGTTTTTGCCTTTAGCATAGTTTGCCTACAACAACTACTACTAGTTGAGCATCCAGATGGTTACTTTTGAGGTTTTATATGGTAGGCGGTGTCGGTCGCCGGTTGGATTGTTTGAGCCGGGAGAGGCTCGGTTGTTGGGTACGGATCTAGTACAGGATGCCTTGGACAAGGTTAAGATTATTCAGGATAGGCTTCGTATAGCTCAATCCAGTTAAAAGAGTTATGCCGACCGTAAAGTTCATAATGTGGCATTCATGGTCGGCGAGCGAGTGTTGCTTCGGGTGTCGCCTATGAAGGGCGTGATGAGATTTGGAAAGAAGGGCAAGCTAAGCCCTAGATTAATTGGTCCTTTTGAGATTCTTGATTGAGTAGGAGAGGTGGCTTACAAACTTGCATAGCTACCGATTTTATCAGTCGTGCATCCAGTGTTTCATGTGTCCATGCTTCGGAAGTACCACGACGATCTATCCCATGTGTTAGACTTCAGCACTATCCAGTTGGACAAGGACTTGTCCTATGAGGAGGAGCTAGTAGCTATTCTTGACCGGCAGATTTGTCAGTTGAGATCGAAGAGTTTTCCTTTTGTTTGTGTTCAGTGGAGAGGTCATCCTCTTGAGGCAGCGACCTGGGAGTCCGAGTTCGATATGCGGAGCTGATATTCCTATCTTTTAGAGGTGGAGAATGTGATGACCTAAAAGTCATCACTCATTTTGAAAGTTAATTCTGCGTTCCAAGGCCTTAAAAAACCTTTTTTGTCTGACCTCGATTTGCATGCACAGTCCGGGAGCGTTTTCGAAAAGCTTTTATGTGAAAACAAAGTAAAATAAGGAAATTGGCTTTTAAAATTGAATGAAGTTGACTTTGGTCAACATTCTAGGTAAACAAACTTGGACCCGTGATCTGACGGTCTTGTAGGGTCCGTAGTAAAATATGGGACTTGGGCGTATGCCCGGAATCGAATTCTGAGGTCCCAAGCCCGAGAAATGATTTTTTAAAGAAAATTATTTTCTGGAAAATATAAAGGCTTTTAGAAGTGAATTGATGCAATTTCTTGATGTTATCGGGCCCGTATCATGGTTTTAGAGTCTGGTACAAGTTTGAAACAATAATTAAGTTGAATTTATGAAGTTTGGTAAGAATTAGAGTTCGTTTGGTATAAATCGGACCTTCATTTGAGAAAATAGTAATTTCAATGTTCTTGAGTGATTTCATGAATTTGAGGTTTAATTCATAGTTGTTGATGTAATTTTGATGATTTTATTACACAAGCAAGTCCGTATGATGTTTTTGGACTAGCGTGCATGTTTGGTTTGGAGCCCCGAGGGCTCGGGTGAGTTTTGGAGAGGCCACAGAGTGAAATTGGACTTAGGAAAAGTTGCTGGTATCTGGTATTTTTGCCCAGCCCTCTGATCTCGCAATTGCGAGATCAGGCTTCGCAATAGCGAAGTCGTCAAGCATGGTAATTACGACCCAGGCGTCGCAAATGCGAACCTAGCCTGGGCTGGCCTTGGTCGCAAATGCGACCCTTTTATCGCAAATACGAAAAGGGATGTGTCGCAAATGCGACTAGTCCCCCACAAATGCAAAGGCAACAGGTCCTGAAGGGGTTCACAATTGCGAACCCTGGTCGCAATTGCGACATCTGCGACCAATTAATTGGGACTTAGACAGATTTTTCTTCATTTTACAAACTCTCTCAAACCCTAAGCTCTCTTGGGCGATTTTCTAAAGAAAAGTTCTTCTCTAGATCAATTGTAAGTCATTTCTAACTCATTTTCTTCAATCTATAACATCTTTTCACATGATTTCAATCCAAAATCAAGGGTTTTCATAGGGAAATTGGGTGTTTTGGGTAGAACTTAGGATTTTCAAATTTTAGGGATTTGGACCTCGATTTGAGGTCCGATATCAAAATAAATTATATATTTTAGTTTGTGTTTGAATGGATAATTGGGTTTTGGTTCGAACCTCGGCTTTTGACCATGTGGGCCCCGGGGTCGATTTTTGACTTTTTGGGGAAAACATTAGAAAACCTATTTTCGTGCCTTAGAATTGATTCATTTAGCATTTATTGATATCGTTAAGTAAATTGTGGCTAGATACAAGCGAATTGGTGGTTGAAACAAGAGGTAAAGCGGTAGTTGAGGTTTGAATTGTGTTCATGGCATTGAGGTAAGTGTTTGGTCTAACCTTAGCTTGAGGGATTAGGAGTTGTGTCTTATTTACTATGTGTTAATTGTTGAGTACAACGTATAGGTGTGGTGATGAGTATCTATACGTCGGTGTCATACATGCCCGTGAGTCTTATACTATGATTGATGTGACTCCATTTCGTATTGTTCATGCCTTATATGATGATTTCTATTTTTTGAACAAGGCTTGTGGAAGTATTATTAGTAATTGAACATTGTAGAGCATTGGCTCAAGTTGAGAATTGAGTTGTAAAGTAATTTTGGAAAAGGGAAGAGGTTTATGATATTGTCTCCCTTGCCGGGATGTTATTGCTTTTGATCTTATCTCCCTTGCCGGATGTTATTACTTTTGATATTATCTCCCTTTCCGGGATATTATTACTCATGATATTGTTTCCCTTGCCAGGATATTGTTGTTATGCCATTGTTCCCTTGTCGGGATTTTATTGTGATATTATTGATTCCCTTGCCCAAATTGCTCTATGATTGTTGCTTGGGTGAGAAAGAGTGTAAAGCACGAAGGGTGATGCCGTGCATGATTTTGAGAGTGTTAATGCACGAAGGGTGTTGCCGTGCCAATACTGTGAGGTAAAAGAACGAAGGGTGATGCCGTGCACTTGTCATTGATTTCCTTATTCTTGCTTATAGTTGAATTTTGGTGTTCCATATGTTTTTTTACTAAATTTTCATTTGTACATGATATTTCCCCAAGCATGTTTCCCCTTCCCATCTTTAACTATTAGTTTCTGCCGTTATTATTTGTTGTATATGATATAACTGCACAGGTTTATTTGGTAGTCTTTACCTAGACTCGTTACTACTTCGCGGAGGTTAAGCTAGGCATTTACCAGCACACGGGGTCGGTTTTGCTAATACTACACACTATACTGTGTGCAGATCCCGATGCTGCATCTTTTGGACCACAGTGAGGTTACTGCCTTCAGTCCAGCGGTGGAGATCCGAGGTAGTCGTGCAGGCGTCCGCAAGCCTTGGCGTCTCCTTCTATCTTTCCATTCTGCTTCTTTTATGTATTTCAGAGACAACTTTGTATTTATCTTTCAGACGACTATTTGTAGTATTCGTAGATAGTCCGTGACATTGTGACACCAAATTCTGGGTAGAGTTATATGTGGGATTCTGCACTAGTGTATGGTTAAACTATTAGTTTTCGTCTTCCGCTTATCTGTTTATTATAATATTTGCGTTGTTGATCACCTGTTATATTGAACTATTAAAAAGGTTAACTAAAAAGATTAATGCATTTATAATACTCGGCTTGCCTTGCTTTCATGAGTAGGCGCCATCACGACTCCCGAGGGTGGAAAATCCGGGTTGTGACACTACCAAACACGTGTGTATCAACAGAAAGTATGCGAAGCGCATGACCATAACCATAAAGAAACAGATAATACCATATACTACGAACAGGAATAACACGACCAAATGCAATAGGCAACTTGACATCCCCACATCCATCTCGCTCAAACATCGCCAAAGGGCCTTAGCAAAACCGCAGAATGTGTAAATTGTCAATAGTCTCACAGCCCACCATAACATAAGATAGTAACACATGGAATATATCGATTCATGAATAAGATCAACACTAGTCAATGACACACTCCTCAATAACAGTTGTGATGAGCAGACAAACCTGATTTGATGTAGAATACTTAGTCCCGCTAGGACAACCAACGTCCGATCATCCAAAAATTGATAAATAACCCTCTGAAATTCCATACTAACATAACCATAACACATACAATCAAGCTTCAAACTCTTACCATGCCTTCACAGTCCGCAACCAAGGAACATTCTGTCACTGAGAATGTCCAGTCCCGAATCCTCAAGAATACAGGAATCTTCATACCTAATCCCAACTCCATCATTCAAATGATTCATACCTCCCTCATACACAATCATCTAAGGGGGAGTACCCCCATAAATATTTTGTGCCATATAGAAAAACTTAAAGATCAACCGTCAACAATCAGGAGATTACCATAATACTAATCAAGCATCCACAAGTCAAAACATAATGCATCTTCGGAAATGCACACACTTTTCAGGTGATACCAGATAGTACCAGTAATTTTCTAAAACTCTGAAATTTCTCATGCTGACTAGAACGCATGACTTTCTCGTTAAAACTAAACCACAACCTTGTACATGCTATTTCAATCTCGTACGGTGCACATTATACATCATATTATCATATAAAAAATTACTAGAATCTCATTAGCAGCTCTAAATCAAAAGTAGGATCAACACTCCACCAGCCAGAAACCTTCCACGTAACTCACTCCAGGAGAGAACATTGCGACACATAACAAACCATTCATACCTATAGAAGACATCCGTCTAGAGTCATGGTTGAAACTATCGAGAACTCTTCGAAACCCATTTTAACATAACCAAGCTGGTAGAACTAAATCCCTCTAATTCAACCAAGTCATGCAAGTCTCCAAACCCAAGAGTATGCCACTAAACACCTGTAAAGCCTCACCATACCAAAGGAACCGATTACTTCTATTACTATATTGATCAAAACCACTACCAAGCTGACACATTTCTTCGAGTACCTCTTGACATGCCTTCAAGTTAACACTTATCCTTGATAGTACACTATGGTCCTTAATCAAAGCTCACCCTTAGAGATCTTAAGATGAAACCATATCGTCTTAAGGCACATAAACCACTCCCTCTTAAGTACCCAATAGTACCGTAGCCAAAATGCCCACTCTGAAAAAGGCCTTGTATAAATTTGAAGTTGTTTCTTTAACCTCTCTGATACTGAAATGTAGAATCAATAACGATGTAAAAATACTGCAAGTCTCGACATCATCCAATAAAAATCCGAGATCTTAGCCATATACAAATACGGGGAACCCTCAATTACCACATATGAATCTTGAACTCATTGGAACCTTCTCGAAAGTCATTTGCCTATTCTAATCCCTAATGCACGGCCAATAAGGGCAGAAAAACTTATGCCTCCTTAATGTAAGGCCTCATAAAATTTTACCTAAAACTCGAGGTTTCATGGCACCGAGGTAGGTTAATATGTTTGAGGATTGTAGAAATTCTTCGCGGAGAGATTGCTCACTACGGTATGGACATTTTGGGATGTATAGTATGTCGGGGAGTTGAAAGATTTTTTTTGCAGAACATGGCATTTTTTCAGTCCGCTGTGCGATCGTAGAATCTCTTCGCAGACAGCAGATCGACCACAAAATACAACATAACCTGAGCCAATTTTTGAAGATCATTATGTGACCTATTATGCGACCGCATAATTATTTTACGGGTTGCACATTTCATTGCAAATTCAGCATGGAGATTTCTGAAGTTAGATTTGGCAGCGCATTATGCGGCCGCATAACAACCGCAAACCTGACTAGGCCTCCCAGTTTTGGGACAATTTTTGTCGTCCCCTTTGTAGATCGCATATTCATTTTGCGATCAGTTCTGCGAGCGCATACCCGATTACATAAGCTTATGTTTGGAAAAATTTCACCCGATCCCATTTTTATAAAATGACTTTGGGGGTCATTTGGGCTGGTATAGACGGCTATTTTAGAGAGATAGGAGTATCTTAGAGAGAGAGAGAGAGAGAGAGAGAGAGAGAGAGAGAGAGAGAAGGAAGCCCCAACCCGTTTGCTGATCAATTCTTGCCCAATCTTTAATATTCAAGGGAATCACTCACTAGGCCACCAACTCTTTGAGTAAGACCTTATTTTAAAACCTTCACGCAATTGTTATGGGTTAAAGTAAGTTGCAGAGTTTGAGATTGGACATGCATAAGCCATTAGGGGGTAGTATGTGGGTTGTTGATTTATTCTGAGTAGATTCTTGTTGAAAATTGGTTGAGGGAGGGAATAATTACCATTGTAGAAGCCTTGTAATCAATTTGGCATGATAGGTGTTCCAAGAAATTTCAAAGAGACTTATATCATGAGAATCCTCCAATTTTGATTCTATTTTATCATCTTCCTATAGATTGAAATTGCCGTGAGTATTTGGACATTGTAGTGAATTAAAGAAAGCTCAAGAGAGATCTTAGCCATATACTAATATGGTGAACGCTCAATTACCACATATGAATCTTGAACTCATTCGAACTTTCTCGAGAGTCATTTACCTATTCTATTCCCTGATGCACAACCAATACGGGCAGAACAATTTCTGCCACATTAGTGTAAGTCCCCATAAAATTTCACCTAGAACTCAGGGTTTCATGGGGTCGAGGTAGGCAAATGTGTTTGAAGATTATAGAAATTATTCGCGGCAAGCTTGCTCACTGCTATATGGACATTTTGGGATGTACAGTACGTCGAGGAGTTGAAAGAATTTTTTTGCAGAACATGGCATTTCTGCGGTCCACTATGCGATCGCAGAACCTCTTCCCACACCATAGATCGGACGCAAAATACAACAGAACGTGCGCCAATTTTTGAAGATCATTATGCAGCCCATTGTGTGACCACATAATCATTTCGCAGGCCGCACATTTCGTTGTAGATTCAGCATGGAGATTTCTAAAGGGAGATTTAGCAGCGCATTATGTGACCGCATAACAGTTACAAACCTGACTAGGCCTTCCCAGTTTTGGGACAATTTTTGTGGTCACCTTAGCGGACGGCATATTCATTTTGCGATCTGGTATGCGACCGCATACTTGATTTCATAGGCTTAAGTTTGGGAAAATTTCACCCGATCTCATTTTTATAAAATGACTTTTGGGGTCATTTAGGCTGGTTTAAACGACTATTTTAGAGAGAGGGGAGTATCTTAGAGGGAGAGAGAGAGAGTGGGGGAGAGAGAGAGAGAGAGAGTGAGAGAAAGAGAGAGAGATTAGGAAGCCCCAACCCCTTTGCTCATCACTTCTTGCCCAATATTGAATATTCAAGTGAATCACTCACTAGGCCATAAACTATCCAAGTAAGACCTTATTTTAAAATCTTCATACAATTGTCATAGGTTAAAGTAAGTTGCATAGTTGGAGATGGGACATGCATGTGCCATTAGGGGGTAGCATGTGGGGTTATTAATTTATTCCGGGTAGATTCTTGTTGAAAATTTGTTGAGGTAGGGAAGGATTACCATTGTAGAAACCTTGTATTCAATTTGAAATGATAAGTGTTCGATGATATTCCCAAGAGACTTATATCATGAGAATCCTTCCAATTTTTATTCGATTTTATCATCTTCATATAGATTGAAATTGTTAGGAGTATTTGGAAGTTGTAGTGAATTAAAGAAAGCTCAAGCGAGATCTTAGCCATATACAAATACGGGGAACCCTCAATTACAACATATGAATCTTCAACTCATTGGAAGTTTGTCGAGAGTCGTTTACTTACTCTAATACCTGATGCACGGCCAATACGGGCAGAACAACTTATGCCTCATTAGTGTACAACCCCATAAAATTTTACCGAGAACTCAGGGTTTCATGGTACCGAGGTAGGCTAATGTGTTTGAGGATTGTAGAAATTCTTCGCAGCGAGTTTGCTTATTGTTGTATGTACTTTTTGGGATGTACAGTACGTTGAGGAGTTGAAAGAATTTTTTTGCAGAAAATGGCATTTTTGCGGTCCCCAATGTGTTCGCAGAACGTCTTCACTGACTACGGATCAGACGCATAATACAACATTACCTGAGCCAATTTTTGAAGATCATTATGCGGCCCATTATGCGACCGTATAATTATTTCGCAGGAGGCACATTTCATTGCAGTTTCAGCATGGAGATTTCTGAATGGAGATTTGGCAGCACATTATGCGACCGCATAACAGCCGCAGACCGGACTAGGTCTGCCCAGTTTTGGGACAATTTTTGGGTCCCCTTTGCGAACTGCATATTCGTTTTACGATCCGGTCTGTGATCGCAGACCCGATTTCATAGGCTTAAGTTTGGGAAAATTTTACCCGATCCCATTTTTATAAAATGACTTTGGGGGTGATTTAGGCTTGTTTAAAAGGCTCTTTTAGAGAGAGGGGAGTATTTTAGAGAGAGAGAGATAAAGAGAGAGAGATAGAGAGAGATTAAGAAGCCCCAATCCCTTTGCTCATTAATTCTTGCCCAATCTTGAATATTCAAAAGAATCACTCACTAGGCCATAAACTATCCGAGTAAGACCTTATTTTAAAACCTTCATACAATTTTTATGTGTTAAAGTAAGTTGCAGAGTTGGAGATGGCACATGAATATGCCATTAGGGGGAAGTATGTGGGGTTGTTGATTTATTTCGGATAGATTCTTGTTGAAAATTGGTTGAGTGAGGGAAAGATTAACATTGTAGAAGCCTTGTATTCAATATGGCATGATAGGAGTTTGATGAAATTCCCAAGAGACTTATATCATGAGAATCCTTTCAATTTTGATTCGATTTTGTCATATTCCTATAGATTGAAATTGCTAGGAGTATTTGGACGTTGTAGTAAATTAAAGGAAGCTCAAGCGAGATCTTTGCCATATACAAATATGGGGAACCCTCAATTACCACATACGAATCTTGAACTCATTGGAATTTTCCCGAGAGTCATTTACCTACTCTAATCCCTGATGCACGGCCAATACAGGCAGAACAACTTATGCCTCATTAGTGTAAGGCCTCATAAAATTGCACCTAGAACTCGGGGTTTCATGGCACCGAGGTAGGCTATTGTCTTTGAGGATTGTAGAAATTCTTCACGACGAGCTTGCTCACTGCGCTATGGACTTTTAAGGATGTACAGTACGTTGACGAGTTGAAAGAATATCTTTACAAAACATGGCATTTCTGCGGTCCACTATGCATAGCATAACCTCTTCACAGACAGCAGATCATACACAAAATACAACAAACACTGAGCCAATTTTTGAAGATCATTATGGGGCCACTATGCGACTGCATAATTATTTCGCAGGCTACACATTTCGTTGCAAATTCAGCATGGAGAGTTCTAAAGAGAGATTTGGCAGCGCATTATGTGACCGCATAACAGCGGAAGACCTGACTAGGCCTGCCCAGTTTTGGGATAATTTTTATGGTCCTATTTGCGGACCGGATATTCATTTTGCGATCCGGTCTGCTACCGCAGACCCGATTTCATAGGCTTAAGATTTGCAAAAATTTCACCCAATCCCATTTTTATAAAATGACTTTGGGGGTAATATGGGCTGAATTAAATGGCTATTTTAGAGAGAGGGGAGTACCTTAGATATATATATATATATATATATATATATATATATATATATATATATATAGAGAGAGAGAGAGAGAGAGAGAGAGATAAGGAACCTCCAACCACTTAGCTCTTCAATTCTAGCCCAATCTAGAATATTCAAGGGAATCACTCACAAGGCCATCTACAACCCTAGTAAGTCCTTTTTTCAAAACCTTCATGCAACTCTTATGGGTTAAAGTAAGTTGCAGAGTTTGAGATGGGACATGCATGTGCCATTAGGGGGTAGTATGTGGGGTTGTTGATTTATTCCGTGTAGATTCTTTTTGAAAATTTGTTGAGGTAGGGAAGGATTACCATTGTAGAAGCCTTGTATTAAATTTGGAAGGATAGGTGTTCGACGATATTCCAAAGAGACATATATCTTGAGAATCCTTCCCATTTTGATTGGATTTTATCATCTTCCTATAGATTGAAATTGTTAGGAGTATTTGGAAGTTGTAGTGAATTAAAAAAGCTCAAGCGAGATCCTAGCCATATACAAATACGGGAAAACCTCAATTACCACATATGAATCTTCAACTCATTGGAACTTTCTCGAGAGTCGTTTACCTACACTAATAACTGATGCACGCCCAATACGGGCAGAAAAACATAAGCCTCATTAGTGTAAGGCCCCATAAAATTTATCCTAGAACTCAGGATTTAATGGCACCGAGGTAGGATAATGTGTTTAAGAATTGTAGGAATTCTTCGCGGCGAGCTTGCTCACTGCTGTATGGACTTTTTGGGATATACAGTACGTTGAGGAGTTGAAAGAATTTTTTTGCAGAATATGGCATTTCTGTGGTACACTATGCGATCGCAGAACCTGTTCGCTGACTGCAGATCACACGCATAATACAACAGAAGCTTAGCCAATTTTTGAAGATCATTATGCGGCCCATTATGCAACCGAATAATTATTTCGCGGGCCGTGCATTTCATTGCAGATTCAGCATGGAGATTTCTGAAAGGAGATTTGGCAGCACATTATGCGACCGCATAACAACCGCATACCTGACTAGGCCTGCCCAGTTTTGGGACAATTTTTGTGGTCCCCTTTGCGGACTGCATATTTGTTTTGCCATCTGGTCTGCGATCGTAGACCCGATTTCATAGGCTTAAGTTTAAGAAAATTTTACCCGATTCCATTTTTATAAAATGGCTTTGGGGGTCATTTAGGCTGGTTTAAATGGCTCTTTTAGAGAGAGGGGAGTATTTTAGAGAGAGAGATTAAGAAGCCCCAATCCCTTTGCTCATCAATTCTTGCCCAATCTTGAATATTCAAGGGAATCACTCACTAGGCCATAAACTATCTGAGTAAGACCTTATTTTAAAACCTTCATACAATTTTTATGGGTTAAAGTAAGTTGCGGAGTTGGAGATGGTACATGAATATGCCATTAGGGGGAAGTATGTGGGGTTGTTGATTTATTTCGGGTAGATTCTTGTTGAAAATTAGTTGAGTGAGGGAAAGATTAACATTGTAGAAGCCTTGTATTCAATATGACATGATAGGAGTTTGATGAAATTCCCAAGAGACTTATATCATGAGAATCCTTTCAATTTTGATTCGATTTTGTCATATTCCTATAAATTGAAATTGCTAGGAGTATTTGGACGTTGTAGTAAATTAAAGGAAGCTCAAGCGAGATCTTTGACATATACAAATATGGGGAACCCTCAATTACCATATATGAATCTTGAACTCCTTGGAACTTTCTCGAGAATCATTTACCTACTCTAATCCCTGATGCACGGCCAATACGGGCTGAACAACTTATGCCTCATTAGTGTAAGGCCCCATAAAATTGCACTTAGAACTCGGGGTTTCATGGCGCCGAGGTAGGCCCCATAATTTGAATATTGTAGAAATTCTTCACGGCGAGCTTGCTCACTACGCTATGGACTTTTAAGGATGTACAATACGTTGACGAGTTGAAAGAATATTTTTGCAGAACATGGCATTTCTGCGGTCAACTATGCATCGCAGAACCTCTTCACATACAACATATTAGACACAAAATACAACAGACCCTGAGCCAATTTTTGAAGATAATTATGGGGCCATTATGCGACTGCATAATTATTTCGCGGGCCGCATATTTCGTTGTAATTTTAGCATGGAGATTTCTGAAGAGAGATTTGGCAGCGCATTATGCGACTGCATAACAGCCGAAGACCTGACTGGGCCTGCCCAGTTTTGGGATAATTTTTATGGTCCCATTTGCGGACCAAATATTCATTTTGCCATCCGGTCTGCGACCGCAGAACCGATTTCATAGGCTTAAGATTTGCAAAAATTTCACCCGATCCCATTTTTATAAAATTACTTTAGGGGTCATATGGGCTGAATTGAATGGCTATTTTAGAGAGAGGGGAGTACCTTAGATATATATATATATATATATATATATATATATATATATATAGAGAGAGAGAGAGAGAGAGAGAGAGAGAGGGAACCCCCAACCACTTAGCTCTTCAATTCTAGCCCAATCTAGAATATTCAAGGGAATCACTCACAAGGCCATCTACAATCCTAGTAAGTCCTTTTTTCAAAACCTTCATGCAACTGTTATGGGTTAAAGTAAGTTGCAGAGTTTGAGATGGGACATGCATGTGCCATTAGGGGGTAGTATGTGGGGTTGTAGATTTATTCTGTGTAGATTCTTTTTGAAAATTTGTTGAGGTAGGGAAGGATTACCATTGTAGAAGCCTTGTATTCAATTTGGAATGATAGGTGTTCGACGATATTCCCAAGAGACATATATCTTAAGAATCCTTCCCATTTTGATTGGATTTTATCATCTTCCTATATATTGAAATTGTTAGGAGTATTTGGAAGTTGTAGTGAATTAAAAAACCTCAAGCGATATCATAGCCATATACAAATACGGGGAACCCTCAATTACCACATATGAATCTTCAACTCATTGGAACTTTCTCGAGAGTCGTTTACCTACACTAATAACTGATGCACGCCCAATACGGGCAGAAAAACTTAAGCCTCATTAGTGTAAGGCCCCATAAAATTTCTCCTAGAACTCAGGATTTAATGGCACCGAGGTAGGATAATGTGTTTAAGAATTGTAGGAATTCTTCGCGGCGAGCTTGCTCACTGCTGTATGGACTTTTTGTGATATACAGTACGTTGAGGAGTTGAAAGAATTTTTTTGCAGAACATGGCATTTCTGTGGTCCACTATGCGATCGCAAAACCTGTTCGCTGACTGCAGATCATACGCATAATACAACAGAAGCTTAGCCAATTTTTGAAGATCATTATGCGGCCCATTATGCAACCGAATAATTATTTCGCGGGTCGTGCATTTCATTGCAGATTCAGCATGGAGATTTCTGAAAGGATATTTGGCAGCACATTATGCGACCGCATAACAACCGCAGACCTGACTAGGCCTGCCCAATTTTGGGACAATTTTTGTTGTCCCCTTTGCGGTCCGCATATTTGTTTTGCCATCCGGTCTGCGATCGTAGACCCGATTTCATAGGCTTAAGTTTAGGAAAATTTTACCCGATTCCATTTTTATAAAATGGCTTTGGGGGTCATTTAGGCTTGTTTAAATGGCTCTTTTAGAGAGAGGGGAGTATTTTAGAGAGAGAGAGATAGAGAGAGATTAAGAAGCCCAATCCCTTTGCTCATCAATTCTTGCCCAATCTTCAATATTCAAGAGAATCACTCACTAGGACATAAACTATCCTAGTAAGACCTTATTTTAAAACCTTCATACAATTTTTATGGGTTAAAGTAAGTTGCGGAGTTGGAGATTGTACATGAATATGCCATTAGGGGGAAGTATGTGGGGTTGTTGATTTATTTCGGGTAGATTCTTGTTGAAAATTGGTTGAGTGAGGGAAAGATTAACATTGTAGAAGCCTTGTATTCAATATGGCATGATAGGAGTTTGATGAAATTCCCAAGAGACTTATATCATGAGAATCCTTTCAATTTTGATTCTATTTTGTCATATTCCTATAGATTGAAATTGCTAGGAGTATTTGGACGTTGTAGTAAATTAAAGGAAGCTCAAACGAGATCTTTGCCATATACAAATATGGGGAACCCTCAATTACCACATATGAATCTTGAACTCCTTGGAACTTTATCGAGAGTCATTTACCTACTATAATCCCTGATGCACGGCCAATACGGGCAGAACAACTTATGCCTCAATAGTGAAAGGCCCCATAAAATTGTACCTAGAACTCGGGGTTTCATGGCGCCGAGGTAGGCCCCATAATTTGAAGATTGTAGAAATTCTTCACCGCGAGCTTGCTCACTACGCTATGGACTTTTAAGGATGTACAATACGTTGACGAGTTGAAAGAATATTTTTGTAGAACATGGCATTTCTGCGGTCAACTATGCATCGCAGAACCTCTTCACAGACAGCAGATTAGACACAAAATACAACAGACCCTGAGCCAATTTTTGAAGATAATTATGGGGCCATTATGCGACTGCATAATTATTTCGCGGGCGGCACATTTCGTTGCAATTTCAGCATGGAGATTTTTTAAGAGAGATTTGGCAGCGCATTATGCGACTGTATAACAGCCGAAGACCTGACTAGGCCTGCCTAGTTTTGGGATAATTTTTATGGTCCCATTTGCAGACCGAATATTCATTTTGCGATCCGGTCTGCGACCGCAGACCCGATTTCATAGGCTTAAGATTTGAAAAAAAATCACCTGATCCCATTTTTATAAAATGACTTTGGGGTCATATGGGCTGAATTAAATGGCTATTTTAGAGAGAGGGGAGTACCTTATATATATATATATATAGAGAGAGAGAGAGAGAGAGAGAGAGATAAGGAACCCCCAACCACTTAGCTCTTCAATTCTAGCCCAATCTAGAATATTCAAGGGAATAACTCACAAGGCCATCTACAATCCTACTAAGTCCTTTTTTCAAAACCTTCATGCAACTGTTATGGGCTAAAGTAAGTTGTAGAGTTTGAGATAGGACATGCATTTGCCATTAGGGGGTAGTATGTGGGGTTGTTGATTTATTCCGTGTAGATTCTTTTTGAAAATTTGTTGAGGTAGGGAAGTATTACCATTTGTTACAACCCATATCCACATGTGTTAGTTCATGCCATATATTAGTTAACATAAATCCAAGAAGGAATTAACTTTGAGATGATAAGAAGTCAATCCTATTGGTCTTAAGTGATACAAGAGTGTATAAGGGTGATTAACCAGTATTAGAAGTTAAACGAATCAAGGATGTTGTAACTCGTATTTTCAGGTAATCTAGCGGTGCTTAATACACTCAAGAGGTAATTTATTAAGGTATTTTAATCATATAATATCCGTATCATAAGTCTTGAAGTCAAACGAGTTATGAAACAAAAGTCGACAAAAGTTGTCGCAACTTAGGTTCATAATTTTACTTAAACATTAGGTCAAATGTTTCTAATCTTTTCTCATAATTTACAAGGAATTACGGGGTGATCTACCAACAAAATTAAAGATCTATGAGTCTAGTTTCCAACGGCATTAAACCGTTCATCGATACGATCTCGGAGTAGAGAGATATTCGCGTTTTCGCGAGACTGCGCCAAGCACCTCTCTATGGGGCCCACTAAGTCGGTTTAAGATATTTGGACCTATATAGGATGACTACAACCCGTTTTAAGTCATTTCTTTTCACTATTTTCAGACCTTAGAACCCTAGGAACATCCTCTCAAGGTTCTCTCAAGATTCAAGACCCAAACAAAGGGCAAACAACACAAATCAAGTGTCGGGAATTCCGTGGCGCTAGTAAGTCTCTTGTTCTTCTTGTTGTTGCTCATTTTTGTGTCGTTTCAGCTCGTGTGGGAGGTTGTTTTAAAGGGTTTATGTTCTGTAAATACTCCCTCATGTTCTTAATATCAATCCTAGGTGATTTCAAGCCTTCTAAAGTGATTCTAGTGCCGAAAAACACTAATTGATCGCTAGTTTCGCTTTTTTGTTGTTGTGGCAGCATTGGAGGGATATTTCATGGAAATTTAAGGTCAAATTGGAGTTGTTCTTTCTGTATAAAGGTAAGTAACCTCTTACTCTATATGTATTTAAGATTATCCAAGTTGCGGCTAAGCCATTGAAGCTAGAACTTGTGAGATATATATCGAAAGGCTTGGTAGTAATGTTATTGTTTTGTGGACTGTTTTGCGTTGTTGTTGGGCTGCGTATTTTACTACTATCTTGTGGAGTTTTGGAGGAGGAAGGGTGTGGAGAAACACCATATATATGTAGGGTTATGGGCTGATAGTTATTCGTAACATTTCCAGGTTGTTTGACACGACTACGGTGGTCGTCGTATGTATGGAGTGATTAGGCTGTGTGTGGACTATTTTGGGAGGCTCAATATGTTTATTATTGATGTTGTTTGGGCTGTTTGGTGACTGTTTTGAATGGTGTGAGGTCATATATATAGGGGAGGTGTTGTCCGTTTCATCGTAAAATAGGTTGTGGTCGATACATAATAGTTATGACGCTTAAATGATAACGATAGTATCGTTTCTCTTATTGTAGACTAAGGAGTTTTGACAATTGCATAGCTTGAGATTGGGGCAGTATATACAAGGTATGTGAGGCTATCCCTTTCCTTCTTTTGCACGACTCCGATTGTACATAATGTAATGAACGAGCTTCCAAGATACTCTACTCTTAGAAGCTAGCAGTACTTACATTGTTTTCCCTCTTATGGAACGATTGATGTTAATGTTGCTTCTCTTATTCTTATGTTATCAATGTTATTGGTACTTCCTGATTCTTATAAGGTTCATAGTGAAGAGTTAGTCCTAATAACGTGTACAGAGGATACCGACCTTACGTCACTCCGAAAGGTTTAGAATGTGATTCCATGAGTCGAGCATGCATTATATATATGTATCTATTTTACTCTACCGAGCCACGCTATAGTTGGCCGGGTACGGCACCTATTGTGCAACCACTGATCAGTTGGGTTTTACCGAGCTCCACGTGGCCGGGTACGATTCTACCGAGCCTATTATGGCCGGGTACGATATGATGATGATGCCCACAGAGGCGAATGCTTTAAAGGTTTATGTATTTATACATATGTATCATGCATTTCATGTAAGTAGCCCTCAGAGGTACTAAGATGTTACAGGTTGTATATTCTATATCCTTGCTTACATTACTGATCGGATTTATGGTTCCTTGCCTTACATACTCAGTACTTTATTCGTACTGACGTCCTTTTATTTGTGGACACTGTATGTCGTGCTGCAGGTCCTGATAGACAGGCAGGTGCAGCTCCCCTACCACAGTAGACTGTCCAGTTCAGCGGTGATTGGCGAGATCCCTTCTCCGGACTTGCCTTGGTCTTGGTATGCAATTTTTGTTATAGACATTATGGGTATGTCGGGCCCTGTTCCGGCTATGTTGCAACACTTATGTTCGTTTAGAGGCTCATAGACAGGTGTTGGCTCATGTATAGTTTGGTATGCCTTGTCGGCTAGTTTTTGTTGTATAGTCTTTCATAGTAGCGTGGTAGCTTATACCTTATATGTAGTTTCTTGATTGTCTAGTCATCCCCTGCTATGTATGTTCATGCCGTCATATTTTATTGCTGGTTGTCCATGATCTAGGTCTACCATTTATATTGATCTCGTCAGCCCTAAAAGATAATAATAAAGGTTAGATGAAATGTACGTTGGTGCTCGGCAAGTGTGGTCGGGTGCTAGTCATGGCCCTTCAGTTTGGGTCGTGACACCATTGTAGAAGCCTTGTATTCAATTTGGAATGATAGGTGTTCGACGATATTCCCAAGAGACATATATATTGAGAATCCTTCCCATTTTGATTGGATTTTATCATCTTCCTATAGATTGAAATTGTTAGGAGTATTTGGAAGTTGTAGTGAATTAAAAAAGCTCAAGCGAGATCATAGCCATATACAAATACGGGGAACCCTCAATTACCACATATGAATCTTCAACTCATTGGAACTTTCTCTAGAGTCGTTTACCTACACTAATAACTGATGCACGCCCAATACGGGCAGAAAAACTTAAGCCTCATTAGTGTAAGGCCCCATAAAATTTCTCCTAGAACTCAGGATATAATGGCACCGAGGTAGGATAATGTGTTTAAGAATTGTAGGAATTCTTCGCGACGAGCTTGCTCACTGCTGTATGGACTTTTTGGGATATACAGTACGTTGAGGAGTTGAAAGATTTTTTTTACAGAACATGGCATTTCTGTGGTCCACTATGAGATCGCAGAACCTGTTCGCTGACTGCAGATCACACGCATAATACAACAGAAGCTTAGCCAATTTTTGAAGATCATTATGCGGCCCATTATGCAACCGAATAATTATTTCGCGGGCCGTGCATTTCATTGCAGATTCAGCATGGAGATTTCTGAAAGGAGATTTGGCAGTACATTATGCGACCGCATAACAACCGCAAACCGGACTAGGCCTGCCCAGTTTTGGGACAATTTTTGTGGTCCCCTTTGCGGACTGCATATTTGTTTTGCCATCCGGTCTGCAATCGTAGACCCGATTTTATAGGCTTAAGTTTGGGAAAACTTTACCTGATCCCATTTTTATAAAATGACTTTGGGGGTCATTTAGGCTGGTTTAAATGGCTCTTTTAGAGAGAGGGGAGTATTTTAGAGAGAGAGATAGAGAGAGATTAAGAAGCCCCAATCCCTTTGCTCATCAATTCTTGCCCAATCTTGAATATTCAAGGGAATCACTCACTAGGCCATAAACTATCCTAGTAATACCTTATTTTAAAACCTTCATACAATTTTTATGGGTTAAAGTAAGTTGCGGAGTTGGAGATGGTACATGAATATGCCATTAGGGGGAAGTATGTGGGGTTGTTGATTTATTTCGGGTAGATTCTTGTTGAAAATTGGTTAAGTGAGGGAAAGATTAACATTGTAGAAGCCTTGTATTCAATATGGCATGATAGGAGTCTGATGAAATTCCCAAGAGACTTATATCATGAGAATCCTTTCAATTTTGATTCGATTTTGTCATATTCCTATAGATTGAAATTGCTAGGAGTATTTGGACGTTGTAGTAAATTAAAGGAATATCAAGCGAGATCTTAGCCATATACAAATATGGGGAACCCTCAATTACCACATATGAATCTTGAACTCCTTGGAACTTTATCAAGAGTCATTTACCTACTCTAATCCCTGATGCACGGTCAATACGGGCAGAACAACTTATGCCTCATTAGTGTAACGCCCCATAAAATTGCACCTAGAACTCGGGGTTTCATGGCGCCGAGGTAGGCCCCATAATTTGAATATTGTAGAAATTCTTCACGGCGAGCTTGCTCACTATGCTATGGACTTTTAAGGATGTACAATACGTTGACGAGTTGAAAGAATATTTTTGCAGAACATGGCATTTCTGCGGTCAACTATGCATCGCAGAACCTCTTCACAGACAATAGATCAGACACAAAATACAACAGACCTTGAGCCAATTTTTGAAGATAATTATGGGGCCATTATGCGACTGCATAATTATTTCGTGGGCCGCACATTTCGTTGCAATTTCAGCATGGAGATTTCTGAAGAGAGATTTGGCAGCGCATTATGCGACTGCATAACAGCCGAAGACCTGACTGGGCCTGCCCAGTTTTGGGATAATTTTTATGGTCCCATTTGCGGACCGAATATTCATTTTACGATCCGGTCTGCGACCGCAGACCCGATTTCATAGGCTTAAGATTTGAAAAAATTTCACCCGATCCTATTTTTATAAAATGACTTTGGGGGTCATATGGGTTGAATTAAATGGCTATTTTAGAGAGAGGGCGTTCTTATATATATATATATATATATATATATATATATATAGAGAGAGAGAGAGAGAGAGAGAGAGAGAGCGAGATATAAGGAACCACCAACCACTTAGCTCTTCAATTCTAGCCCAATCTAGAATATTCAAGGGAATCACTCTCAAGGCCATCTACAATCCTAGTAAGTCCTTTTTTCAAAACCTTCATGCAACTGTTATGAGTTAAAGTGAGTTGCAGAGTTTGAGATGGGACATGTATGTGCCATTAGGGGGTAGTATGTGGGGTTGTTGATTTATTCTGTGTAGATTCTTTTTGAAAATTTGTTGAGGTAGGGAAGGATTACCATTGTAGAAGCCTTGTATTCAATTTGGAATGATAGGTGTTCGACGATATTCCCAAGAGACATATATCTTGAGAATCCTTCCCATTTTGATTGGATTTTATCATCTTCCTATAGATTGAAATTGTTAGGAGTATTTGGAAGTTGTAGTGAATTAAAAAAGCTCAAGCGAGATCATAGCCATATACAAATACGGGGAACCCTCAATTACCACATATGAATCTTCAACTCATTGAAACTTTCTCGAGAGTCGTTTACCTACACTAATAACTGATGCACGCCCAATACGGGCAGAAAAACTTAAGCCTCATTAGTGTAAGGCCCCATAAAATTTCTCCTAGAACTCAGGATTTAATGGCACTGAGGTAGGCTAATGTGCTTAAGAATTGTAGGAATTCTTCGCGGCGAGCTTGCTCACTGCTATATGGACTTTTTGGGATATACAGTACGTTGTTGAGTTGAAAGAATTTTTTTGCAGAACATGGCATTTCTGTGGTCCACTATGCGATTGCAGAACCTGTTCGCTGACTGTAGATCACACGCATAATACAACAGAAGCTTAGCCAATTTTTGAAGATCATTATGCGGCCCATTATGCAACCGAATAATTATTTCGCGGGCCGTGCATTTCATTGCAGATTGAGCATGGAGATTTCTGCAAGGAGATTTGGCAGCACATTATGCGACCGCATAACAACCGCAAACCTGACTAGGCCTGCCCAGTTTTGGGACAATTTTTGTGGTCCCCTTTGCGGACTGCATATTTGTTTTGCCATCCGGTCTGTGATTGTAGACCCGATTTCATAGGCTTAAGTTTGGGAAAATTTTACCCGATTCCATTTTTATAAAATGACTCTGGGGGTCATTTAGGCTGGTTTAAATGGCTCTTTTAGAGAGAGGGGAGTATTTTAGAGAGAGAGAGAGAGATAGAGAGAGATTAAGAAGCCCCAATCCCTTTGCTCATCAATTCTTGCCCAATCTTTAATATTCAAGGGAATCACTCACTAGGCCATAAACTATCCGAGTAAGACCTTATTTTAAAACCTTCATACAATTTTTATGGGTTAAAGTAAGTTGCGGAGTTGGAGATGGTACATGAATATGCCATTAGGGGGAAGTATGTGGGGTTGTTGATTTATTTCGGGTAGATTCTTGTTGAAAATTGGTTGAGTGAGGGAAAGATTAACATTGTAGAAGCCTTGTATTCAATATGGCATAATAGGAGTTTGATGAAATTCCCAAGAGACATATATCATGAGAATCCTTTCAATTTTGATTTGATTTTGTCATATTCCTATAGATTGAAATTTCTAGGAATATTTGGACGTTGCAGTAAATTAAAGGAAGCTCAAGCGAGATCTTTGCCATATACAAATATGGGAAACCCTCAATTACCACATATGAATCTTGAACTCCTTGGAACTTTCTCGAGAGTCATTTACCTACTCTAATCCCTGATGCACGGCCAATACGGGCAGAACAACTTATGCCTCATTAGTGTAAGGCCCCATAAAATTGCACCTAGAACTCGGGGTTTCATGGTGCCGAGGTAGGCCCCATAATTTGAAGATTGTAGAAATTCTTCACGGCGAGCTTGCTCACTACGCTATAGACGTTTAAGGATGTACAATACGTTGACGAGTTGAAAGAATATTTTTGCAGAACATGGCATTTCTGCGGTCAACTATGCATCGCAGAACCTCTTCACAAACAGCAGATCAGACACAAAATACAACAGACCCTGAGCCAAATTTTGAAGATAATTATGGGGCCATTATGCGACTGCATAATTATTTCGCGGGCCGCACATTTCGTTGCAATTTCATCATGGAGGTTTCTGAAGAGAGATTTGGCAGCGCATTATGCGACTGCATAACAGCCGAAGACCTGACTGGGCCTGCCCAGTTTTGGGATAATTTTTATGGTCCCCTTTGCGGATCGCATATTCATTTTGCAATCCGGTCTGCGACCGCAAACCCGATTTCATAGGCTTAAGATTGGCAAAAATTTCACCCGATCCCATTTTTATAAAATGACTTTGGGGGTCATATGGGCTGATTTAAACGGCTATTTTAGAGAGAGGGGAGTACCTTAGATAGATAGATAGAGAGATAAATAGATAGAGAGATAGATAGAGAGAGAGAGCGAGAAGGAACGCCCAACCACTTAGCTCATCAATTCTAGCCCAATCTAGAATATTCAAGGGAATCACTCACCAAACCATCAACTATCCTAGTAAGCCCTTATTTTGAAACCTTCAAGAAATTGTTATGTGTTAAAGTAAGTTGCAGAATTTGAGATGGGACATGCATGTGCCATTAGGGGGTAGTATGTGGGGTTGTTGATTTATTCCGTGTAGATTCTTGTTGAAAATTTGTTGAGGTAGGGAAGTATTACCATTGTAGAAGCCTTGTATTCAATTTGGAATGATAGGTGTTCGACGATATTCCCAAGTGACTTATATCATAAGAATCCTTCCAATTTTGATTGTATTTTATCATCTTCCTATAGATTGAAATTGTTAGGAGTATTTGGAAGTTGTAGTGAATTAAAAAAGGCTCAAGGGGGATCTTAGCCATATACAAATACGGGGAACCCTCAATTACCACATTTGAATCTTCAACTCATTGGAACTTTCTCGAGAGTCGTTTACCTATTCTAATACCTGATGCACAGCCAATACGGGAAGAAAAACTTATGCCTCATTAGTGTAAGGCCCCATAAAATTTCACCTAGAACTTAGGGTTTCATGGCACCGAGGTAGGCTAATGTATTTAAGAATTGTAGAAATTCTTCGCAACAAGCTTGCTCATTGCTGTATGGACCTTTTGGGATATACAGTAAGTTGAGGAGTTGAAAGAATTTTTTTGCAGAACATGGCATTTCTGCGGTCCGCTATGCTATCGCAGAACCTCTTCGCTGACTGCAGATCAGACGCATAATACAACAGAACCTGAGCCAATTTTAGAAGATCATTATGTGGCCCATAATGCGACCGCATAATTATTTCGCGGGCTGCACATTTTGTTGCAGATCTAGCATGGAGATTTCTGAAGGGAGATTTGGTAGCACATTATGCAACCACATAACAGCCGTAGACCTGACTAGGCCTGCCCAGTTTTGGGACAATTTTTGAGGTGCCCTTTGTGGACTACATATTCGTTTTGCGATCCGGTCTACGATCACAGACCCGATTTTATAAGCTTAAGTTTGGGAAAATTTTACCCGATCCCATTTTTATAAAATGACTTTGGGGGTCATTTGGGCTGGTATAAATGGCTCTTTTAGAAAGAGGAGAGTATTTTAGAGAGAGAGAGAGATAAAGAGAGAGAGAGAGAGAGAGATAGAGAGAGAGAGAGAGAGGGAAGCCCCAATCCCTTAGCTTATCAATTCTTGCCCGATCTTGAATATTCAAGGGAATCACTCACTAGGCCGTAAACTATCCGAGTAAGACCTTATTTTAAAACCTTCATACAATTTTTATGGGTTAAAGTAAGTTGCAGAGTTGAAGATGGTACATGAATATGCCATTAGGGGGAAGTATGTGGGGTTGTTGATTTATTTCGGGTAGATTCTTGTTGAAAATTGGTTGAGTGAGGGAAAGATTAACATTGTAGAAGCCTTGTATTCAATATGGCATGATAGGTGTTTGACAAAATTCCCAAGAGACTTATATCATGTGAATCCTTCCAATTTTGATTCGATTTTGTCATCTTCATATAGATTGAAATTGTTAGGAGTGTTTGGACGTTGTAGTAAATTAATGAAAGCTCAAGCGAGATCTTAGCCATATACAAATATGGGGAACCCTCAATTACCACATATGAATCTTGAACTCATTGGAACTTTCTCGATAGTCCTTTACCTACTCTAATTCCTGATGCACGGCCAATACTTGTAGAATAATATATGCCTCATTAGTGTAAGGACCCATAAAATATCACCTAGAACTCCAGGTTTCATGGCGCCGAGGTAGGCTAATGTGTTTGAGGATTGTAGAAATTCTTCGCGGCGAGCTTGCTCACTGTTGTATGGACTTTTTGGGATGTACAGTACGTCGAGGAGTTGAAAGATTTTTTTTGCAAAACATAGCATTTCTTCGGTCCACTATGCCATCGCATAACCTTTTTGCAGACTGCATATCGGCTGCAAAACAACAGAACCTGAGCCAATTTTTGAAGATCATTATGCGGCCCATTATGCGATTGCATAATTATTTCGCGGTGCGCACATTTTGTTGCAGATTCAGCAGGAATATTTCTGAAGGGAGATTTGGCAGTGCATTATGGGACCACATAACAACTATAGATCTAACTAGGGCTGCCCAATTTTGGGACAATTTTTGTGGTCCCCTTTGCAGACTGCATATTCGTTTTGCGATCCGGTCTGTGACCGCAGACCCGATTTCATAGGCTTAAGTTTGGGAAAATTTTGCCCGATCCCATTTTTATAAAATGACTTTGGGGGTCATTTGGGCTAGTTTAAACGGCTATTTTAGAGAGAGGGAGTATCTTAAAAAGATATATATATATATATATATATATATATATATATATATATAGAGAGAGAGAGAGAGAGAGAGAGGGAAACCCCAATCCTTTTGCTCATCAATTCTTCCCCAATCTTGAATATTCAAGGGAATCACTCACTAGGCCATGAACTATCCGAGTAAGACCTTGTTTTAAAACCTTCATGCAATTGTTATGGGTGAAATTAAGTTGCGGAGTTGAAGATGGGACATGCATGTGCCATTAGGGGGTAGTATATGGGGTTACTGATTTATTTCGGGTAGATTCTTATTGAAAATTGGTTGAGGGAGGGAAGGATTACCATTGTAGAAGCCTTGTATTCAATTAGGCATGATAGGTGTTTGACGAAATTCCCAAGAGACTTATATCATGAGAATCCTTCCAATGTGTATTAGATTTTATCATCTTCCTATCGATTGAAATTGCTAGGAGTATTTGGACGTTATAGTAAATTAAAGAAAGCTCAAGCGAGGTATGTTGGCTAAGATTCTTTCTTAGAATTGCATTCTACGATGTTTTCGTAAGTTTTAAGTATGATGGGCCAAGCATTTTTTCCTCATGTTCTGAGTTACTCCCAATAAATTTGACCATTCTGAATAAGCTTGTGTCGAAATGTATATACTAAAGATGTGTGCTAAATGTTCCTATCATATTATGTTCTCCTTTGGGAATGTATTTTAACGTGACCAATGTGTCAAAATATTATGACTTCAATCATATTTCAATTGCAGGTTATCATACCAAATTGTGGGGGAAAGCTCAATGTGCTTAAGACTCTTGTTTGATCATATGTATACTTAAAGTACTGATAAGAAATGCCTTGTTATTGATAACCTATGATAATTCTTGAATGTGAAAGAAGTGAATATGAGATATAAAATGTGGCCACCGTGCAAAGAATGAGAATTATAATTGTGGCTAGTGCAAATGAAATAAAAAATAATGTGAAAGATTATGAAATGAGCTGAAAATCCTTTTGTGTACAGTAAAATCGGGGGTGTCCAATTTTCTCGTCACTATGGCGCCCCACAAACGTGCTTCTCAAGGTTCGAGATCGAGGTCGAGGCTCACTGTCAAGGGTCATCGGTGCCCGATCTAGGGGCAGTTCAGACCAACGGCTACATTAGAAAAGAGGAAAGTTCCCAAGACGCTTGGCTGAGACTGACAGAGCCATGCGGGCTATTCTAAACCCAATGCAGGGCGTCAGGACATCATATCTAGCTGTCCCATCTCTGTATCCGAATAGTTACTGTATTTTGTTCTATGTTATGATTCCCCTCCTATATAAGGCGAATTCCTACCATTTTTGTAAACCTTGTTGCTCCCGCTGCTCCATAATGAAATATAGAAAAACACTCTCTTTGCTCTCTCACATACTCTCTTGATATTATTGCTTTCATTTCTTATCTTTTTATTTGTTCATCATTTTTTCCTTATCATTGGCCCTAAAGAGCCTTCATTGATTATTTCACATATGTTAGCCCTACTCCGATCACGCACAATAGCTCATGTCCAAGCTCTAGAATCGACCTCGAGGCTCCGGATCGACAAGCTCGAGGCCCTGAATAACTGACCTATCGGTTTGATTGTAGTTCCCTCCTCTATTTTATTTCGTCTCTAAATCTCATATACTTAGCATCAACTGCTTAACAAACTAGCATAAAAATATATTACATATTTTTAGAGTCCCATCAACAAATATAATTATTGTTACCATTTTCACGGTAAAACAGTTTGGCGCCCACCATGGGGCTAAAATAATAGTGATTATTTTCATGCTGGTTTCGTCACAAAACGCAAGTTATCTTTCACACCTGTTCTTGTCCAAGATCTTCAAATTTCAGGTCGAAATGCCTAAATCAGACGGAGGTGGAAACAACTACCTGGGAGATCGGGGAGAAAGTGAGATCCCTCAGCACGTCGTTCATATGATTATTGGAGGGGCCGACATTTCCCAAGGGCCCATGATCAAGCGGAAAAAAATATTCGCCGCAATAGAAGGGCCAATCCGAGACCGCATGGCCAAAGACACCCTCGTGTTCAACGAAGAAGATCTCGAGGCCTTGACAGAACCACACAATGACATGCTGGTAATCTCATTTCTTTTAAACAGCGTCCGAGTTAAACGTGTGCTCGTGGATACAGGTAGCTCGACCAACGTGATCAAGACAGGGGTAGTAGAGCAGCTCGGGTTACTCGACCAGATCATACCCTCCTACCGGGTGCTCCACAGCTTCAACATGACCGACAAAGTAACAAAAGGAGAAATCACCCTCCCAGTTGACACGTAACATAAAGTTCCAAGTCATAAATGGAAAAATAAGTTATAACGCATTGCTTGTCAGGCCGTGGATACACAACATGAGGGCAGTACCGTCAGCCCTGCACCAGATGATCAAATTTCCAACAAAGGACAACATAACGACCATATACGGAGAACAACGTACGACGAAAGAAATGTTCGCGATTTACCAGGGGTGTTGACCCCTGTACTCCCAACCTCAGACATGTCTGGGAACATACAGACCCCTGAGGATGACGAAGAAGATTTCCCCGCTCCCTGAACCTTCGATTCCCCCAAAGAGTCGGATGCGACGAAATCGACAATCGAAGATTTGGAGCAAGCTATTTTCATCGAGTACCTCCCCGGTCGTAAGGTATACCTAGGAACAGGATTAACCTCCGAACTTAGGAATAATTGTATTCAGTTTCTTATCGATAATATCGAGTGTTTCGCATGGTTCCACTCAGACATGATAGGTATCCCGCCAGAAATAACCTCTCATCGACTGAGTGTCGACCCTAGGTTTAAATCAGTGAAGCATAAAAGAAGACCCCAGTCCGAGATAAAACAAACATTCATCAAGGATAAGGTAACGAAACTCCTTAAAATAGGGTCCATTAGGGAGGTAAAGTACCCCAAGTGGTTGGACAACATAGTGGTGGTACCCTAAAAGGGAAAATAAGTTAAGAATGTGCGTAGACTATAAAGACTTATATAAGGCTTGTCCCAAGGATTTGTTCCCATTGCCTAATATCGATTGTCTGATCAATGCTACGGCCGACCACGAGACACTCACCTTTCTCGATGCCTATTCGGGGTACAATCAAATTCAAACAAGCATCTAGTTAATAAAATGTTTTAAAGTCAAATAGGCAAATCCATGGAAGTTTATATTGACGACATGTTAGTTAAGTCCCTACACGCAGAGGACCATTTAACTCATTTGCAGGAAACATTCGACATTCTTAGAAGTTACAACATGAAGCTCAACCCCGAGAAATGTGCCTTTGGAGTAGGTTCGGAGGCTTCATGGTATCAAACAAGGGGATCGAGATTAACCCCGAAAAAATCAAGGCCATCGAAGAAATCATGGTGGTAAACAATGTACAGGTCATGCAATGGCTAACATGTCAGATAGTGGCTCTGGGCAGATTCATATCCAGGTCATCCGATAGGATCCATCCTTTCTTCTCCTTACTCAAAATAAAGAACAACTTCAAATGGACTCTAGAGTGCCAACGCGTGCTAGAAGAACTGAAGAGATATCTGACTAGCCCACCTCTCTTCCACACACCAAAGGTGGACGAAACACTATATCTGTACTTGGTCGTATCCGAGATAGCAGTAAGTAGCGTGCTAGTTCGAGAAGAGCAAGGTATGCAATTCCCTATTTATTACGTATGCCGGACCCTAGGAGATGCTGAAACTAGGTATCCTCACCTCGAAAAATTGGCTCTTGTGTTAATAAGTGCGTCGCAAAAATTGAAACCCTATTTTCAGTGCCATCACATTTGTGTTCTAACGACATACCCCCTCCGGAGCATATTGCACAAACCCGAACTATCGGGTCGATTGGGCAAATTGGCCATCGAGCTCGGGGTTATGATATCGAGTATCAACCTAAAATAGCCATCAAGTCCCAGATTCTGGCAGACTTCGTGGCCAATTTCTCGCGCTCCCTCATGCCCGAGGTAGAAAAGGGACTTTTACTAAAATCAGGCACGTCTTCCAGGGTATGGACCCTATTCACTGACGGTGCCACAAACATGAGAGGTTCCGAACTAGGCATAGTTCTAAAGCCACCGTCGGGGGGCATGATCAAGCAATCCATAAAAACTTTAAAATTGACTAATAATGAGGCCAAATACGAGGCTACGATTGCAGGTTAAGAACTGGGCAAAAGCTTGGGAGCCGAGACCATCGAGGCAAAATGTGATTCACTCCTAGTAGTGAGCCAGGTGAATGGGAGCTATGATGTCCGAGAGGACAGGATGCAGATATATTTGGACAAACTCCAAGTCGCATTACGTCTCTTCAAAGAATGGATTTTGATCCATGTACCTCGAGAGCAGAATAGCAAGGTCGATGCCCTCACAAACCTGGGATCATATGTTGAGGAAGATGACCAACTCCCTGGGGCTATCGTCCATCTATCTAAATCAGTAATCGAGGAAGGTCATGCGGAGATTAATTCTGCCAGTCTAACATGGGACTGGAGAAATAAATACATTGATTATTTGAAAGACGGAAAGTTGCTCGAGGACCCAAAGGAATCGAGGGCCCTACGAACCAAAGATGCCTGATTCTCTCTCAATGAAAATAAGACTTTATACAGAAGAACTTTTGATATCCCCCTAGCCATATGTCTAGGGCCAGGGGATACAGAGTATGTACTCTGAGAAATTCACGAGGGAGTCTGCAAAAATCATTCTAGTGTCGATGCCTTGGTCCAAAAGGTAATTAGAGCAGGCTACTATTGGGATATCATGAAAAAGGACACCAAAGAATTCGTTTGGAAGTATGACAAATGCCAGAGATTTGCCCTGATGATTCATCAACCCGGTGAACAGCTGCACTCGGTCATATCGCCATGGCCGTTCATTAAGTGGGGGATGGACATCGTCAGACCCCTACCAACGGCACCACGTAAGGCTAGATTTATTTTATTTATGACTGACTATTTCTCCAAATGGGTAGAAGCGCAGGCCTTCGAAAAGATAAGGGAAAAAGAAGTCATCAGCTTCATCTGGGACCACATCATGTGCCAGTTAGGGATCCCTTCCGAGATAACATGTGATAACAGGAAACAATTCATCGGGATCAAGGTAACACAATTCCTCAATGATCACAAAATCAAGAGGATCCTATCGACACCCTACCACCCGTGTGCAAACGGCCAGGCCGATTCCACAAACAAAACCATCATCCAAAACTTAAAAAAGAAACTAGAAAGTGCCAAGGGAAAGGGAGAGAAATGTTGCCAGAAGTACTGTGGGCAAACCAAACAACTTCAAAAGCACAGGAGAAACAACTTTCTCTCTAGTATACAGTATCGAGGAGCTGAGCGCCAGATTCCAACATGCCACCGAAAGCTCGAACGACGAGGCCATGACAATGGCCCTGGAATTGCTGGATGAAAGGCGAGAGGCCTCGCTGTTCTGAATGGCCGCCCAAAAGCAAAGAATCAAAATATATTATAACAGGAGAACAAACCACCGATATTTTGGAATTGGTGACCTGGGTCTAAAGGAAGTCACCCTTAACACCCGAAACCCTAATGAAGGAAAGTTGGGCCAAAATTGGGAAGGACCGTACCACGTCCTTGGAGTAGTCGGCAAAGGGTCTTACAAGATCGGCACCATGGAGGGAGAACATCTTCCAAGCAACAGGAACATATCGATGTTAAAACAATATTATTGCCAGGGCATCCGATGGAAAGTTTCGAGAACATCCTCGAGCATCTGTTGCACTCTTTCCCTTCAGCCTAGTTTTGTCCCTAAAAAAGGTTTTACCGGCAAGGTTTTTAACGAGGCAACATCCACATTCTACCTAAGGAAGACTCGACAAGTATTCCAGGCATCTTTTTGCAATCAACCCTGAATTCTGGAGGGCATCCCCCCATGGTCCCATTAATCAACTGATGTATCAGGGCAAATGGTCGAATGAACCCTGCCTATATAGTCGGTCCCCTGATAACGAAACTATGTATACTTATGTTAAGCAATCAAAGAATGCCTTTTGTCAAAAGCTTCTCAAGATCCGAAGGAAACTCAATATTTTAGCTAAAACGATTCCTCCATCAAAGACGTCTGGAATACTTGGAGATTAGCATCAACAATTTGATGCCCGCATGACCTCAGGGTCGGAACTCCAAGCTCATAAGCCCTCAATGTGGCAGCACGAAAATCAGGAAACATCTCCAAGGCTTATAGCGCCCCGAACACTCGGGGACTAGCGCCGATATCGCCAAAATTGCACGACCCCACGGTCGGGATCTCAAAACGATAAGCCCTCGATAAGGCAATACAAAGTTTGCAAATAATGGCTCCCCAGTCAAGAAACCCTCGATGACTTGGGGACTATCGTCAAGCGCTAACTCTATCGACTTATCAAAACCCGATGCCATAAGAACCCAAGCGGGCAGACTCGGTCTCGTAAAATCTACATAAGGCAGCAACTATAATTGTAAGACCTCAACGGCATGAAAAACTGTAAGAACTCAACGACATCTAACACTATAAGACCTCAACGACATGTAAAACTGTAAGACCTCAACGACATGTAACATTGTAAGACCTCAACGACATGTAAAACTGTAAGACCTCACCATCATGTCAAATTGTAAGACCTCACCGTCATGTAAAACTATAAGACCTCAACGGAATGTAAAACTATAAGACCTTAGTGGCATGTAAAACTTGTAAGACCTCACTAAAGACATAGACATGATCCCAAAGTTTTGGCTATATATCAAACTTGTAAGACCCCTAAAAATGCATACCCTCGATATAGATGCCGAAACTACCTCATTCGGGATTCAAAAGCTTCGGCCAAATACAAGTGACACCGGTCACACAACTGTACCAGCCAAACTAACGCGACTCGGGGACGCCCGGCCATCACTACAAGGCGTAAAGGCCATTGTTGCCAGCCCACATAGCCTTTAATTACTCCGAATCTACTTCGGAAAGAACCGGTTAAATAGGCTACCCTTGGCATAGGCAAAAGAGCTTCGACCATGTCATCTCCAAATCACAGGCTTTGAGCTACTCAGCCTCCGAGCCAAACCACCCGAGGTGCTCGAACATCGCCGCAAGTTACTCAAAATCGAGGTTCTTCCCGAACCGACGGCGAGTCAAGCAAAATTTACTTCAAAAGTCCTTAACGAGAGGAAAATAAAGCCTACATAAATTGTCGCTTCGACCTAAGGCGTAAGAGCCACTGTTACCAGCCCATGCAAATTCGAAAACTTGAGGGTCAAAATGAGCTCGAGTTGTAACCTGATTCGGAGACCGGACCCAAAATAGTTAACTATACCTACCTAAGGGCAAAGCGTAAGAGCCATTGTCACCAGCCGAATGAGCCTCAGGGCCGCACACATAAAAGGTCACTTTGACACAAGGCGTAAGAGCCACTTTCGCCAGCCCACGCAAATTTGAAAACTTGACAGTCGATTGAGCTCGAGTCGAAACCCGACTCGGAGACTGAACCCAAAACAATTAACTACATATGCATAAGGGCAAGGCGTAAGAGCCATTGTCGCCAGTCTAATGAGCCTCAGGGCCACCCGCACATAAGGTTGCTCATACCCAATGCGTAAGAGCCAAAGGGCCAGCTCGAAATCCTAAAAACTTGAGGGTCACATAAACTCAAGTCAAGATCTGACTCGGAGATTGAGCTTGACCTAATAAAAATGCCTGAAAGCAAAAACACAAGAGCTCAAATGACAGCTTCTCTAAGAAGAAACTGACTCAGTTTGTACGAGTCATTGTCACCAGTATTGATGATAGTAAAGCCCGGGGGTCTAACCCGAAGATGGGACCCTGGTTCGAAAGTCAAAGAACAACACATAGTATTTCCGAAAAGCAAAGAGGAAAGGAGGAACAGGAAATAAAAACCCTTCTTATAACCTCCTGGGGGATGTTTACAGGTCTTGAATAACCCCTTACAAAGATAGAAATAACGGCCTCTCTTTGATGGCCTCCTCCCTTCTAGGGCTCCGCCTTCTCTTTTGTCACTTACTGAGCCACTGCTCGGCGCACCCCCAAAAGCAAGCAAGGCTGCATCTATCCTCTCCAGGGTCTCCATTCTCTCAAACTCAGCAAGCAAAGGGATATCTCCCACACGTATATCCACTGCCCGAGTCAACCTCGGCTCAGCTCCCTCGGGTGCCTCCCCGGCTTGGGAGCTTGTCACACTGGCATCTTCTCCATGAAAAGATATAAGCGTCCTGGCTTCAGTCTTGATCATGGATAATGTAGCCACCAGATCGCAATGGAGACCTCTGTACTTGCCACTATCCTCCATCGCCTCACTAAGCTGACACCCAACTAATGTCACCTTTTCTTGGAGGGCATCCCTATCGGAAGATATCTCTCTCTCACATCGTTTGAGTTCGGAGACTTCAGAGTATCTGGACCGAAACTCCTCCCTCAGCAGGACGCATTCCTTCTCAAACTACAAAAAGCATATCCAAGATGTTAAAACACTGGGATTTGGCAATGCATTCAGATAAAGGCAAATGGGGACTAGATAATGTAAGGCCCCGGAAAATTTTGCTAAGCAACCTAGGATTTTGTGGTGCCATGTAGGCCTATTAAACTATTTTATGTGTTATTCAAATGGTGGGTATCAATTGGATTTGGTAAATATGTGTACAAGTCTTATGGTAAGTAATTTGGGGTCCAAGGAAAGGCCTAAGTCTAAGGAAAATTGGAAAAGTTCATAATAGGCTAAGATTTCAAATGAGTTCGCACAAGCCACCATTTTGAACGAGCCTATATAAGTATATATAAGGTTTTATGTTATGAACAACCTATAATATGAAATCTATTCGAGTCAAGTTTCCAAATCTTCAAACCGTTCGTCATTTGGACGTTCCTACACAAAGTTATGATCAAATTACCAAAGGCTGGAAAAATGCGATTCTGCGGTGAAATCTGCAATCGCAGATTTAACTCTGCGGACCGCAAAAACCATTCTACGATCACAGAATGGTCGCAGAATGAAGCAGAACAGCCCAGTTCTAGGCAACGAGTTCTGCAACGAATTTGCGGCCCGCACACCCATTCTGCGGTGGATTCTGCGATCGCATACTTGACATCGGAGGGTTAATTTTCTAACTTTTATAACCCGACCCCATTTTAATATATAGCCTTTAGGGTTTCATTTGGGGTCATTTTCTACTGATTTTAGAGATAAGTGAGAGCATTTTAGAGAGAGAAGGAGGAACCCAACATTTAAATCATCCAAATCTTGCATCAATCTTCAAGAATCAAAGAACCCAATCACAAGTTCTTCATCTAAGAGGTAAGATTCTATACCCTAGGTTTTAATTTCGAGTTTGGAGTATAAGATGGGTTATTGATGTATGATTCTTGGGTGTATTAGTATTGTGTATACATGCATATACAACTTAGGTTTATTGGGATATTGTTTAACATAAATAAGTAAAGATTTGGTTGGGGAATGAAGGAAAACCTTGAAAAAGAGATTTGAGATTAAGATGCTCAACTAGTATTTGATAAAATGTTCAAATGAGCTGAAACCATGAATACCTTCCTAATTTATGTTCGATTTTGTTATGTCTCAAAATAGATTGGGATTGCTAGAATTTTCGGAACGTTGTAGTAACTTAAGGAAAGCTTAAACAAGGTATGTATGGCTAAAACCCCCTTTTATTAGAAATTGAGCTCCGTTGGCATTTACGAAAGTGTGGTAAGACCTAAATTAGTTAGTATATTGATTGTTATTACGCATTAATTGATTTGCAATTATCTACACATATACGTGAAGGTTGTGCCTCAATGTGAGTAATGTACCATTCTTGATAATTAGAGAAGTATGAAGAATACAATTATGCGTTCAAATGCTTAGGCTGCAAGCCAAGATCGAAACGGAGAATTATTCATGCTAGCTATGTGCTCACTTACCTGTGATTGCAACTTGAATTTATGTATATGTCTATGATCACAACTTGTAAGATGAATATTGAAAATGGAAAACGAGGTGATAATGGTGGCCCTGAGGGCCCCGGGATTGATATGATATATGTGAAATAAAGATTCTGACGTGATGACTAATGAGAAAGGGATAATGCCTAGATAAGGCGACCTAGCCGATCGGGTCGAGATCGGACACCATGCCACACACATGGTGGTAATGTGCTGATATTGAGTTCCATATAAGGGAAATGAAATATTGATTGAGATATATGCCTCCAATGAGGTCACCTAGCCGGTCGGGTCGTGATCGGACTCCGCTTAAGATAGCGGTGGCATTGAGAACAGTGATGAACATATTAAAGAGATGCCCCAAACTGAGTTTTGGAATTTATATGAAGGATTGCATGAATTGCATATTTGATTTTCTCACATGACTTACTTGTACTTGCTTGATAGTTTTTTTTAATGTGAAAGTTGTGAAATCGTTGATGTGATGAAATAATGTTGAAAAGGGAAAAAGAGAGATTGTGAAACTTGTTTGCCTTTGGTTGTTCCTTTCTTGTGAATTTGGTTATTGATTCTATTACTATTTGTTACTTATGTACTGTTTGATTTTACTTGGGGTAAAGTTTGTACATACATACCAGTACAATTCAAATGTACTAACGTCCCTTTGGCCGGGGGCGCTACATTCGTGTTATGATTGTAGGTGGTTCTAAAGCAGGTACTCCAGTCCACCGGCAGTAGCACCTCCTCCACTTTCTGTCAGCTATATTGGTGAGCCCCTTTCCTCTCGGGGCACTGCATGGCTCATGCCGCTTTTCTTTCCGGAGTCTTATTTTGGTATTTGTGTAAGGTATAGCCGGAGCCTTGTTGCCGGCATTTTCGTATTATTCTTCAGTTGTATTTAGAGGCTCCGTAGATAGGTTGTGGGTAGTGTCGAGCACGGGAATTTAAAATAGAAATATTGATGTTTGGCAATGATGTATAAAACTTGTAATACTTTTAATATGGCAAATGATGTTTCTAATGAAGATGAAATGGAAATCGTTACTGATATGTTTATAGAATTTGATAAATGGAGTCCATCTCCAATTAATTCATGAGTTAGTTTGGGTAGAGTGAGGTCTAACAGGCTTGCTCGGTCGGGTTTACTCGGTTGAGCGTTGGTCGCGTTCCTCAGATTTTGGGGCATGACAGATAACCTACTCAGTAAGGAGAGCCTTCTCACACTCGAGGCGAGTCACCTCGACCTGATACCGAGTAAAAGTCCAATTGTAAAGAACCTTGTCCTAAAGCCACGAAAAAAGACAAGTTAGGGAGAAAAAGGTCGAAGCAACTGAGGCCCGAGCGACGGACATGGAAAACAAAGAATACATGCTCGCAAAGCCTGCTCATTTCACCAAAGATGAGAGAAGCATCGACCTCAGAAACTCCCTCGGAAGTGGTTGGGAACCTTTCGGGCACATCTTCAGCTTTGACGGGCATCCCCGCATCTGGGGATTCTTCGCACGGGAAATCTTGAACTCCTTTAAAAGGTAGGCCACTCCCTAATGAGAATCAATCACAACCACGGCACTGGAAAGGCCGGTCAGGACAATCCCTTGTCCATTCGGGGTCCCTAAACTAGGCCCCTCCAAACCACCCAATAAGGCACCTCAGACTGAGGATAACTTTGACCACTGACCAGCTCGGAGGCAGAACCTGACACTCCCTCAATTGTCTCTTCGCCACAAAGTAGGTCCACAACAACATCAATCTCCGGCTCGGAAGGCACCATCTCTACGGCCTTAGGGTCGGCCAGGTTTGTCCCTCTCTCGGGTGCCGCCGAGGAGCTGTTTTCCTTCTCACCCTCAACTCGAGGGTTTCCCACCATTTTTGAGGTTAAATCCAATTGGTCAGCTTTAGTTTCTCCCTCCTTAATCTTCTTAGATTCAGGTGGCCCATCCCATGGATACCTTTGTCATTTCTTCCCTTCATCGGGCACAAAAATGCCTTCCTCGCCGGGTAATGCTCCCTTCATCAAGGGGACTTCCCCCAGACCTACACAAAAGCAAGAGGTAAGTGTCGGGAATTGGAGCACTGCCAGTAGTGATTTAAGTCGAAAGGGATGACTACAGCAAGGCTAGAGGCTCACCATGATCCTTAGCTTCCCACCGGGACTAGGATAAATCACGCCACACTCGCTCAGCATACGGAAAAATTAAGTAGAGATGACCATACCAATTTTGGAGGTCTGACACTGCACCGGGGTAAATTGTTGTGGCTGCAGTAAATATATATATAAATATATATGTTAAGTTCTTTAAGGAACATAGCCAAAGAAAAGCAAGGGAAGGCACGGTAACGTGTCTACTTACGCTCCACATTACACCTCTCAGAGAACACATCCTTTCCGTCGGGATCAGATCAGAAGTCCTTGCTGGTCAAATCAGCTTATCCATCCCCCTTTCCAAGATCCTCGGTAAAAGCAAAGATGGACCTCAGGGCTCGACAATGGAGTTTGATTAGACCCCCACGGAAGAGATGAGGGTTGTACATCCTGATCAGATGATCAACAGTGAAGGGCATCTCCCCGATCATGTTCACGTAGTACTTGATCATGTAAACAACGCGCCAGAATGAAGGATGATTCTGGCCAAAAGTCACCTGGCATCATTGACAGGAGTCGAGAATCACAAGGTCGATCGAGGGCGAAGATGGCCCCACCGGCCCTAGAGTAAACGGATAGGTATACACACTGAGGAAACCTGTTTTGTGTGTCGTAATATCCTCCTCCGAAGAAGGTATCTCCACAAGCACCATATTCCCCCAGCGGCAATCAACTTTCACTCTTCCGATGTTTGTTATCGAGCTAATATACTAAGTCACATGCTCACTGCGCCTGAGCTTCGAAGAAGGTCTCTCGACCCTGAAATCAGAAGCCATTGCAAAAGACCCTGGAACACATTCCTCTGCACGAGGAGGCATGGTCACTTCACCTTGAGATAGGAGCGAAGAGGGCGAGGCCACAGCTTCCTGAGAAGCAGAGGTGGAAGTTTTCGCCGTTTCTAGAAATTTCCGGAAGAAGAAGGAGAGTTGCATTCCTAAGGAAAAAATGAATGCGAAGGAAGAATGAACCTTTTCTGAGGTTTGGGAATACAATGAGTCATAGAAAACCGGAGAGGGAGTATTTATAGAAACCCCTCATGTGCATTGAAGAAGGCCAAGAGACAACCAACTGCCATATTAAATGCGAAAACCTTCAGGGGATGCATGTGCATCGTGTCTTGGTGCCTTGACGTTGTTACGAGAGCATCAGAGGGGGAATAAATTCAAGATCATTTCTTATCACTTTCACTCTAAGAAATGCGGAGACTATCTATGTAAATTAAAATCGGGAGTGTCCAATTTTCTCGTCATTATGGCACCCTGCGAACGTGCTTCTCGAGGTTCGAGACCAAGGTCGAGGCTCACTGTCAAGGGTCATCGGTGCCCGATCTTGGGGCAGTGCAGACCAACGGCTACATTAGAAAAGAGGGAAGTTCCAAAGACGCTTGGCTGAGACTAACAAAGCCTAGCGGGCTATTCTAAACCTAATGTAGGGCGTCAGGACATCAGATCTAGTTGTCCCATCCCCGTATCTGAGTAGTTAATGTATTTTGTACTATGTTATGATTCCCCTCTTATATAAGAGGCATTCCTACCATTTTTGTAAACCCTGTTGCTCCCGCTGCTCCACAAAGAAATATAGGAAAATACTCTCTTGGCTCTCTCACATACTCTCTTGATATTATTGCTTTCATTTCTTATCTTTTTATTTGTTCATCATTTATTGCTTATCATTGGCCATAAAGATCCTTCATTGATTATTTCATATCCGTTAGACCTACTCCGATTACCCACGATAGCTCAAGTCCGAGCCCCGGAATCGACCTCCAGGCTCTAGATCGACAAGCTCGAGGCCCTGAATAACTGACCTATCGGTTTGATTGTATCTCCCTCCACTATTTTATTTCGTCTCTAAATCTCATATACTTAGCATCAACTACATAATAAACTAGCATAAAAATAGATCACGTATTTTTAGAGTCCCATCAATAATTTTTTTTGTTATTACCATTTTCACGGTAAACACCTTTATATATTAAGTGTTTTGGGGAGTATCGTTTAGTTACCAAGGAAGGGTAGGTTGAGATAACCTAACCCCAAAACTACACGTGCTGGTGTATGAGTGATTGAGGGGTAAATCCCCATAATGATGTGTTGAGATTATTCCCCTTAAATGGGATAAGATTGATGTGTTGATATTACTCCCCTTATTTGGGATGAAATGATTATTAGCGGAATGTGACATGATGTCGACCCACACGACATTGTGGTGAGACGGCTTAGTCGATTAGGCTGAGATTAGATGTCATGCCACGCATATGGTGGTATTGAGAATGGATGTCTTTCGGTGAGATGGCTTAGCTGATCGGGCCGTGATCAGATTGCGTGCTAAAAAACATAGTGTTATATCGGTACTAAAGATCTTCAGCCTAAAACATTGTCATTTACTTGAAAATTATCTTTCTTTTAACTTGACATCGTTATATGGTTTGAGGCTCTCATTGGTTTCCATGTTTCTTTCTTATTGAATTGTTACTCATTCTATTGAGAGGGTGTTTAGTCTTACATACTAAAACTATTCCATATGTACTAACGTCCCTTTTGCTTGGGGAGCTTCATCTTTAATAGATGCAGGTGGTTCCACAGCAGGCGGTATCGATTACTAATAGCGGTACACCCTCTTCCCAGCTGACTTAGTAAGCCCCACTGCATTTCGGGGTCTTGTACCTTTTGTTCCTTATGTATAATGTTTTGAGGTTTATCCGGGGCCTTGTTGATGGCACTATCATAGTACTATTTTGCATCTGTTAGAGGCTCCGTAGACATAGTGTGGTTTGTTGTAACGAACAAAACCGATGGATCGCGCCGGGAACCCGGTACCTTACTCAACCGAGTACCAACATAATGTATCTTTTCATGTCATACCATCATAAATAGATGAGTTGCAAAGGCTGCTGTGAAATAGGTAAAATACAATAGGTAATGCCAACTTATACGTAAGACATGAGGGTCTCTAAGACCGAAATAACCACTTGAACACTGAACATAGGTCGACAAGTCCATACAATCTTTTACGTACATGACATATGTCAACAAGCCTCAAAGAACACATAATTCCCATAAAGGTCGGTATAGAGTCCTGTCATACCAAACAATACACATCTAACTCATACTAACCAAACAAGCAACTCCGAAACAAATGAAGCACACCAATATCTTCCACTGAGCTGATAGCCTACTTAGATGGCTCTCGACTATCTATCGGGACCTATAGGCATGAAACACATCGTCCCTAGGCAAAAGGGACGTCAGTAGGAATAATGTACTGAGTATGTAAGGCACATAAATAAGTAGATAACAGACATGGAGGAAATATAGAGTAAATGACTCCACCTGTAAGTTTTAAGAACTTTGTAAATCATGAAATAATTATAGTATCATGCATATGTGTATGAATGTCATGTTTTGCATAGGTACATGTTTCATAACATCATTTGCCTCTGAGGGCATCCCATCATATGCTTGGCCACTGTGGGCAAAATCATCAATGTATACTAGCTGATCAGGTGATGGTGCGTATATAATGCCATAAACTTTCTTATATCCCATATATATATATATATACATACATACATATATACGCATATATAATTCCATCTGGTCATGGGTCAATGTACATGAATGCAATGCATGAAAGGTACATTATTAAAATCTTTCAGAATGTCAAAAGACCATTTTGCTTTTGAGTAACATCATAAAGTAAATTCTTTTCAATTTTCATATTTTTTTGAGACACACAAACAGATGATAGAATAATATGATAAATGGGGAATCAAGAATATAGGCACCCCTAGTATTTCTATGAATAGAGTCATTTATGAAAGCTGTGCATTTGCTCATTTTATTTGTATCGTATGGATCATGCCAAAAGAAAGAAGGGATATCCTTAACATACCTGGAGTAGGGAATAATATGTATAATATTCTTGGAAACGGTTGCACCATGCTCTGTTAGAATTGTAAATCCCATTGTTATTACGCAGTGTAACTTTGTATGGAAATTTTGCCAAAAATCCATCACTTTGCTTTATTTTAATTCACATTTCTTGTGAATTAGACTTGAAGATTGTCAAGGCTAAAGTGGGCGTCAAAAATCACTTCTTATGCAGTACTGGAAAGGAAACCTTATTCTCTTGGTTGGGAACGGTATTATGATATCTCACTTTATTATTCTTTGTCCAAATGAAACCTAAACTTGTATAAATGAAACCAACTCAAAATGTCTTACACGTGATTGTGTTGTTGTCTTATGTATATCACTTTAATGGCCACCTAAGCTAATATGACTAAGAATCATATGTATAATATGTGTCTTGCTTCCATGTTTTGAGTTAGTACTTATCCAAATATTTGGATTAATTAGGTAATGTCCCGGTACCCGGTAATTAATCAATTACCCGCATAATTAAGAATTATCTCAACTTACTTAAAATACTACTTTCTTTTAATATACCTTGTACACCTTACTAGCATGGTCATATAGTACCTTGTATGACACTAGTCTATAAATATCGGGTATTTTAGCTCGCGACGTATTTTACCCCAAAATACGAAACTTTGACGAAAATTTATTTTCTTTGACTTGCTTCCACTTTCACCTTCAAGAATTTACTTATCACTTGTGAAATAGCATGATCTTTATAATCTTCAAATAATCTTTTACTTGGACTGATGTCAATTACCTTACGACAAATTCAACGTACAATACTATAGGGTGTAACATCGTTGTAACTTAATACTTTGAAGTGTAACATCACCGTAATGTAATACTACAGGGTGCAACATTGTCATAACTTAATACTGCAAAGCGTAACATCATCATAATATAATATTGCAGGACGTAACATCATCGTCATATTGCAGGGTGTAACATCATTCCCTCCTTTGAAACATTCATCCACGAATGTTGAGTGATGCTCTTATCATTTTCATAACTTATAGCTCTTGTGAATACCTTAATACTCTCCATGTCATTTAAGCAGTTGCTATGTGAATAAATCTAAAGTCTAGGATATTTCCCCCTTTAGTCTTTTTGCTCATCTCATGGCTTGTGGTCGAAATCTTTCTAATCTCGCCACTGCTGCTACCTCCTGCCATGGAACCTGTATGACCCTGGCATTGTAAGTGTGCTTATGCGATTCATCTCTCCCTTTTTCTTTTAGATTTTAGTCAATCTCTATGCCTTACTTTGTAAACATATACAAGGCTTAATAGGATGCCTCTTTGGGCATCTATAGGTGTACTGAAGTTCTTTGCTCGATACTTTGTAGAACTTGCGATTATGGCCATATCTTATTTCATAGATCTGGTTATCCATTCGTATGACTTTACTGCATCTACATGGAGTTATATTATACCATGATTTTTACTTCAATTTATCGTTACTGAGGTATGCTTACCAAGCTCCCATTTACTTTTGTTGCCTATCCTTTAGGTATAAATCCCAGTCCTTTAATGCTCCTTCATTACCGTTCGTCTTAAGAATCATGGCCTAATCTCATGTCATACTTATAACTTGTATTTGTCCATTGTTGATTCACCTCAATGTTGATCTACAATACTCTACTTGAATACTTGAAACTTCTTACGTAATACATTGCCGCTAGGGCTTACGTTGCATTGAGGAATATTTGAAGTGATTTCCATAATCGTATTTCATAATGGCTCAATGTGATTCACCTTATGGGGGTATCCTGATTTCGTGCCGCCAGCGAAATCTTTTCCCATTCTCTTCTTTTTTTTTTCAAATCATTATTCAAACAAATGACCAAATGTCATCCTTTATATGTCACAATTATACCGTCATTTTATTAGAATTTCATTCTTTCTAAATGCTATTAAGCTTGGATTACTGTGAGTTCATTCAGGCTCTAAACTTTCAATAACTTAGAGAAACCATTATCTCTCTTGTTTTCAAGGACATAATCCCGAGGACTTATCCATTCTCGTCACCTTTTCACTTGCCTTTCCTCATCCCTACTCATGTTTTGTTAAAACCTTGTCTCACTACCATACTTTAGCTTGTGACCTATAAATATTCATTTACATTACTCACAACTTTCCTTCAACTTGCTTGCACCATAGATTTCCTTATGTTATTCTGGAACGTCAAGTGAGGCATCACATCATCTTCAACTCTTCTCTACTTTCTTAACAAGATCTCTCAGTACTTAGAAACCATAGGCTGGAAGACATGCCACTAACAATGCCACTATCATTCCCGGTTATTGGATCCCCATGCTTATAGCCTTCTATCTGAAGTATGGACTATTCAACTTGTTGCATTTGAGTATCTTGTACGTTGTCTACCTTTACCTTACTTACTTAAAATCTCGTATCATATCTTCTATCTCTGTCATAACCTCCCTTCCACATAGGTATGATTCATACCACAACTTGAAGCTCTATTATAATACTACAATCCGGTGGGAGCTTTATACTGACTTCTAATTACTGGCTGTTACTTTTTTAACTGGCTTTATCGTAGAGCCGTTATAGACTAGGGTTGTTGTACAATCTCTCTCGTACCTCTGATTTCTAAAGGAGATCCTTCAAGGTTCTCGATCACGATGTTTCTAATTTTTTGGATCGAATAATAGTCTCTTGATTACTTAGTTGATGTCAATCTTTAGTTTCATCTTCCCTCTGATCAACCTTTATGTAGGCTTAAGCTATCTTCCGATCTATGGTTCATGGTATTAGTTATCCTGTTTAGCCGTTAATGGGCTTGAGAAATATGCATGATACAACCCTTTAATAATTTAATCCTTTGTTTATGACCTGGGCTCAATTCTTTCTTTTAACGTATAACAGAATCTTCTACGACTATATATGCTACATGTATAAAACTCCGAACACTTAAGTGAGTTCATAACGTAACCAACCCTGGATCATTGATCGAATAATTTCTTATATTCCATATTAGCTTTCTTTCAACGTAAGTTATTACTTTTCCTGGTCTTGTTGCCCTTTTTTTGCATCCATACTTAGCTTATCTTAGTGCCCACACATGTCAGAGTTTTCATGCAACTCATATGATCTCGAATATTACTTTTAATTTTACATCCCGTTCATTAGTCACGGTAGATGACACTTTCCTTTGAGTGCTTATAATGTTGTTGTGAGACTGTTGTTACACGACCATTTCCTCTTTAGGTCGTTGTGCTTAAGTTGAAGCCTTCTTCCTTATTTTCCCGGCTAGTCTTTCTCTTTAGTACTTAAGGATAATGCTTGACCCTCGTAAAGTTGTGAGCTTATTATAGACCTTTTTATGTCCTTCATTGCCTATAATTATCCGTAGTAGCTTTCCTCCGTGCCCTTTGTGCTTGTAGGGTTGCTTCTGAACTAATATTTTGATTGCCTTCCCAGTGGCACTTTCTTTTATCCCTATAAAACACATACGGTACCTTTAACTACCCCGAATCTTATTTGAATATATCTCAAGTATTGTAATGACATTACTTCGAGGATGAATTCTTCATGTTAAGGTTTACCACATTTATCTTGCATGATCTACTAATTTGTCTGTAACTTCTTGTCTAGTCATGACTAGGCTCTTCCTGAATCAACTACTAATTACTTGTCGGCCCATTCTCATATCCAAATTACGCGTATCATGACTAGTCTCTTCCTGAATCAACTACTAATTACTTGTTAGCCCATTCTCATATCCAAATTACGCGTAATCTTTCTTGGGTTATTTCCTTGTCTTAACTTACCTTACATACTGGCTCCTTATCTATCAATAACATCTCGTGCAGGAACCCTTACTTCCTTTTTTTTGACATCTTGCTTACATAAAGTTTTGGAATCATAGCATATCTATAACATTTGGATAAGTGCAACCTCATCCCTTTCTCATTTTTATGACATTCTTCCTTTTTCATTCTATATTCCTAGAACCACTTAATTCTGACTTAATGCTAGCTCACTCCACATTCCCTCCTTTAGGGAAGTACGAATATTTAGCTCTACAACAATCTACCTATAGATGGTTTACCTCTTCATCATTGGTGTCTTCTCATATTACCGATGACCCTTACTCATCTTGCAGTAATTCTTTTGTATCAAGGATAACGAAATTCCTTACTCGCAAGGGTGGGACTTAGTGTAACTGGAACACATAGTCCCTTAAGCTTAACTTTGCTCACATTGCTTGCTTTAGGGAAGCGTTTTCATGAATGACCATTCTCCGAATTTCTCATGAATCTTCTTTTGTTGTCTATTCTATTATCGCTAGAACAAAATCTGAAACTCTCATGATGTCGAATATTATCCAATCACTCTGTCCCTGATTCACATTTAGTTTATCTTATTCACCAACCTATACTGATTCCTATTATTTAGGGGTCTAACTTTTCCTTTCGGCAGTTATGTTGGAGTCAAACTCATTTCTCGAAGTGAGGATATGACTTTATGGCGTATACTCTTTTGTTTTCTCAAGGCCTGTTGCCTCTCGTCTTTTCCTTTACTTTACTCTAGACTATATAATACCATCATCGTTTTGACCTACCATTGCCATCCATGTATCACATCGTACTATTAATGCTTCATTAACTCTTTTCTTATTTTCTGCTAACCTTTTTGTCTATCACTTTATTCTGAAAACTTTAACAAGATATCCTTTTGCTTTTACCTCCCCTTTGCTCCATCCACTGGCTCTTTAGGTTGCCTAGAATTATCTCTCTACTACGGACGGGAGTCATACTAAAATAATATTTATCCTTTCCAAGCTTCCAACGCGTACCTTTTTAGCACTCATATCTAGTGGTATTATTTTAAAATGCACCATCTAGGTGTTTCACAAGGAGATCTATTAGCACTTTCCGCAATGTCCTTTAGAATTGTCAACTAACGCAAACCATCCATCCATCATTTTGGATTATTCTAACCCCAGCCAGATCCTGATATCCTGTCCTTCTCTTAAACCATATCTGTTAACTCCCATAGGGCATGACTAATATTGGTGTGACTGATTGAACGTACATCTGTTACTAGGGAAGGTGACTTAAAATGCTTATATATCTCTTCCTGAATGGTAAATAATGATAATCTTTATTAAATAGGTACCTCGTACCCTTCTTCACCTTCCTTCTTTTACCTGCTGAAACTTGTGTCTAACTTCTTATTCTATGATTCCTTTATTTTACCATAAGAGTGGATAGGTATTCTTCCTTAAAACTTCTTATCAAGAACCTTACACCTTTTAGTACACACATGATCTGCTGATGACCTCACATTTACTCATCATAAGCAAGATGCAAAATCGAGTTCCTCTAACTCAATACTTCCACATCTATATCTCTTACCGACCATCTTTCTGAATGTAGGCATGGTTGTATTACGAATAAAATAGAAGTTACGAATTTGAATTCTTATAAGTGAGCTCTACCACATGATCTAGAGTAAGAAGAAAGAGTGATAGTCCTAAATGCCATGTAGCCTCCTACTTATAAGTGTGGTGCACGACACACACATAAAGAAGACTCTACTAGACACGGCTTGTAGATTCCCTAGGACAGAACTGCACTGATACCACTTTTGTCACGACCCAAACAGATGGGCCGCGATGGGCACCCGGTACCTTACTCAACCGAGTACCAACATAACGTATCTTTTCTTGTCATATTATCATAGATAACTGAGCTGGAGAGGCTGCCGTTAAATAGGTAGAATACAACATGTAATGCTAACTTATACATAAGACATATGGGCCTCTAAGACCAAAATAACTACTTGAACATTGAACGGCCGACAAGGCCATACAATCTTTTACGTATGTGACATCTGTCTACAAGCCTCTAAGAATACATAATTTTCATAAAGGTCGGGATAGAGTCCCACCATACCAAATAATACACATCTAATTTATACTAACTAAACAAGCAACTCCAAAGCAAATGGAGCGCACCAACATCTTCCGCTGAGTTAATAGCCTACTTGGAGGGCTCTCGACCTGTCTATCGGGACCTGCGTGCATGAAACGCAGCGTCTCTAGGAAAAAAGGATGTCAGTACGAATAATGTACTGAGTATGTAAGGCACATAAATAAGTGCATAACAAATATGGAGGAAATATAGAGTAAATGACTCCACCTATAAGTCTGAATAACTTTGTAAATCATGAAATAATTGTAGTATCATGCACATGCGTATGAATGTCATGTTGTGCATAGGTACATGTTCCATAACATCATTGTCGCTCCCCTTTTTTCTTTCGCGGAGTTCAAGTTTCGACATTCATTGGGGAACAAACCGTTTCCTTTTGGGAATCGGGTATTTGAAGAGTCGTCACCAAAAAAATTATGGTGAGTTAAGGCACCTAGAGCAATTAACTCATGTAACCAGTTTGCATTACCAGAGGTTAGGGTAAGGGCTCGAAATAACCTTGAGGGGAAGGTATTAGGCACCCCTCGCGGTCCACAACGATAGGTCCTGGCCGAACTTAGTTATGTTAATTAGTCATTTAACAAGTAAGCGGTCTAAGCACACATTTACAAATAAGGTCAGTGTATGTAGTCTAAACATACATATATAATACAGAAAGTTTAGATGGTCTAAGAATACGTAAATTAAGGAAGTTTGAACAGTCCAAGCATACATGCATAAACTAAGGAAATTTAGGCTTTCTAGGAACACATATGTGAATTGGGAATGGAAGTCCAAAGTTGATCAGCCTATATGATCATATTTGTACAATACCCGGTAAGCCTCCTCAACTAGAAGGGTTACATGTGCCATTAACGCACATGTCATCATATCCTTTTACTACCCATTACCTTCCCCTTAGTGGTCATATAAGCGAGTTTAGTTAATGAACTCTAAGCGTGCTTTACCCGTCCCTTCCTTGTGGTCTCGTAGGCATTTAGTACCTCTATACTTAGGTAGTTCTAGACACTACTAAGGTATTTAAAAGTTAAATTCTATGCGACAACAAAGAACACATAGGAGTATCAAATAGGGAAGCAATTAGGGACTCATGTTTGCCTCCACACATAATCAGATACATAGCAAGTCTCAAACAACTGATTTTAAAGAAATTCAAAAAGCCTTAGAACATGATATCTAGATGAACATCACATATACGAAATATGTAGCATTTTGTTGAAAAGCGAAGTGGCAAAACCGTAATCAACTTGCCTATTGATTTTATAGCCTGTTAAACCTGGACAATTTCACACACAAACAGAACCTGATTTCACAGTTATAAGACCATTAATTACCTTAGGTTTGCTTAGGCGTGGATCTGTATGCAATCATAATTCTAGGAATTGGTCAAGACAACTTGAGGTCATTCAATCCTATAGTCATACTGAATTAGGTGATTAATGTTACAGAACTGATTTCATGTATGTTTACACTAGAACATGATATCTATGCATTGGAATATTTATAATCCTTTTTATAGATGGTTATTCATTAAACGAGGTAGACATGGTTTAGAGCCAATGCAAACATAGTCAAATCAGGATTTCTAATGCACAGAGAGATGATCATTTTATTAAGCATGATTACAGCAGTAGTTTAATGACAAGATTTCCAGGTGATAATAACTTATGCAGAGTCAGAGAAAGAAGTGATGAACTTATAACAAGTTTCTATATGCAAAATTTAAACGTGAGTGTACTAAGGGAGGTTTTCTAATGCAAATAATATAGACTTATGACATGTTTTGATGCAAGTAACATAACATATGTGCCTAAAGCATGATTTATATCATAATATAAACTCAAAGCAGGATTTCTATCATAATATAAACTCAAAGCAGGATTTCTATTGCAATTATATATATAAACTAAGAGCATGATTTCTATTATGTATCAACCTAAAGCATGATATCTACCCTGTTTCCCACAAACATCATATAGGAACCCTCCCTTTTTAGTAATCACCCCAACATTTGTTTATAAATAATAATATTATAGACTAGGATCAAATGAATTACATAAGTAAATGAAACTATTCTATAGGGAGCCTAAATCAGGCCAAAAGTAAACCTGGGAATGCCAGGCCTTCAATAGAGTCTCAGAAGCCAAAGATCTCATAGCCAATAATGTATATCTTGGTGTGTCAGAGTTCCCTAAGGACCTCAAGGATCCCGGGCAATGCTCACACCAATACCTTTCATAAAATAGTGATTGGTTATGTGTAGTGTGGAAGGGCCAGCCCTGGTATGCCAAAGTTTAGAGAGATCTCAAGGATCCCTAAGTAGCACACACAGTAGAGGGGCAAAACTTAATAGTCTAAGAGTAGGGTAAGAGTGCTTGACATAGTGTTGAAAGACTTAGCAAAACAGCGTGGAAGTGAAAAGATTAAGAAACAGTTTTTAAAGATACTAGGAGAGACGAGTTTTGAGAAGAATGCTAGGAGTATGAGCAGCAGTTTTGAAATCATTCTTTTAGGAAAGCATACTAAGAAAACAACCCAATTAATGATAGAATACCCAGATTTACTTGACAAGCAGACCTACAAACATGGGATGATAGGATTGGGAACATATGGGGTTGAAACCACATAAATAGGGAAACATTTGATACAATAAATTTACAGTATATCTAGGAGTCTACTGAACAAGTTAGTCATGGTAACAGACAGTTAAAACATAGGGAAAGAATGCAACAAAATCATGCTGAAGACTAGAGTTTGTTGAACAAAATTTGGCATACAATTAGGGCCAATAGAATGCATTAGAAGACTAAGTAACTAAATGGTCATACCAGTAAGGGGGAGGGGGGGGTAAGGGAAATAAGTAAACATGCTTGACAAGTATCAAAGAACTAAGTAAAGTTTGATATGTTGATTACACATAAGGCAGAATTTAGACATGCTTAATAACAGCAAATAGAGAAACAAATTGAATAACAAGTACAAGAACAAGCATGGATGTATAGACATGGAACACATAAAGTTGAGTTTCAGATTTTAACTAGAGACATACCAGTTAAAGAAGAAAAATGCAGAATGTAAAAACTGTTGCAACTCCACTATCTAGCCTTAGCTTTCAACCGATTAAACCGGCATTTAGCACAAGTAGCAAAGAAAGAAGAGAGAGAGTTTGAATATATATGTGTGTGTATTCTGAACAGTGTGTTCGTGTGTTGAAGGAAAATAATGAGGGTGCTTATATAGTAGTTCAAGAGTAGAGCCAATAAGGTAAAAGAATCAGAAATCAGCAATTAAGGGCCATCAGAATCCAATCACATAAGGAGTTCAGAATAGACTCCTTAAATTAGGGGCAATTAGCCAAACGGTAATAAAAGGGTTCAAGTACTAGGGTTCGAGTACTCTTGCAAAAATCAGTCAAAAAGATGAAAAAAGAGAATCGATTAAACATCAAGAAGTCAGGAAGCCTTTGAAAAATAACTCATAATGAACCCTAGTTTTAGGGAAAAAGACAGAACAAGCGATTAAAACCATAAATTTTTAGAGAAACACATGTAATAGTGCTTGAATCGTCTCAGATCTTTACAGATCTGGAAATAATCAAAGGAAATAGACTAGGTTTTTTTAAAACATAATAGAGATGAGAGCATAGGTTTAGAAACCAAGGATTTGTAACAACATAAAGAGAATTTCTCACTCACAATCGATAAAAATGTCCTGAGACAAGCTAACAAGTAGAGCTTCAAACCAGAACCAACTAGGTTCTTTGAGATCCCCTCAAGGATCTAAGGAGTCGAAGGGCCTTGGCGTGTAAGAGGCTAAGACTGGCCGGAGAAGACAAAAAAAATATCACAACGCTGAGATATACACCAGTGACGGCGCCTGAGAAACTAGGGTTTAATGGAGAGAGTTGAGAGAGAAAGGGAGATAAGGACGACGTGTGAGGGAGTGAATGAGATGTTTGGGGGTCGTTCTAGGTTAATTATGGTACGTTTTAATGTGGAACATTAATCTAAAGGATCAACGACCACGATTTGATGGGGGTTTAGGTCGGATAGGTATAGATTGGGCTTAGGGTGAATTGGGTTGGTATTATTAAGGGGTTTGGGTTGGTATTAAAAGGGTTTGGTCTGAAAAATTAGAGAAATTAAAAAGGCTATTTTTTAAATACCCAAATAATTCTATAAAAATATTTTATAAATAATTAACAGATTATTAGAAATAATATTCATGCATATAAATATTTTAAAATAGTTACTACATATTTAGAAAAATACAACGAGCTATTTTTGTAATAATAATGTAATAATGTACACATGGGCTATAATTGCAAAATTATTGCAATTATAACCAACAAGTATAAATCTGGCCATTTGTGAAATAATTTGAACATAATATAACTATAAATAGCAATATTAAGCCATGAGATGCTATAAGTCATTTGTGATGCAATTTTTAATTATTTTTGTAAATAAAATACTTGGATAAAATTAATTTTAAAATATATATTATGAAAAATATCAATTGATGCTAATGCATATTTTTGAAGGTATATATGCACTTAAAAGCATTATAGGGAAAAATTGGGTATCAACAGCTGCCCCTCTTTACCCGGGAAGGATGGAAGAGTTTTCGGGTAAAGAAATGTTGGCAAATTTTGACCGAATGTGATGTTTTTAGAAAAATGGAGGCCGAACTCTGGTCTTTGAGCTGCCTACATATCCCTGGTTTTACAAGAATCAGGCCATGTGTAGTTTCGGATACATCGGTGAATGAAGCCGATGGAGTTGTCATAGAAATGGTAGCCAATTTCGGCAAAGGTTCTTTTATGAAGGGTAATGTTGAACGGAGTTATGATTTTGGGTTTGGAGTGTATCAGATGTATTAGAGGGTAGATAGCTAGATATCACGAGGTAGGATGGGTAACTGATGATAATCAGTTATGAATGGAGAAATGAAAATGGTATGAGCGGAAATCAGAGCGAAGGTTGCTCCTGCTTGAAAAATAGTTACCCTCGAGATCACAAGAAAACTCAAAATACGATGCATGCAAGTACATAAATTACTACGAAAATTTAAACGTGATGCAAATTTCCTTTGGACCATGAAGAATTCCCCTGGACGGTGTGGATGACGTCCTTATACTATGATGTCCTAGGCCATGAGTTGTGAGATATGATATTTGCAGGCCATGAAATGATGTTATCGGGCCATGAAAATGGTGCCTCCGAACCATGACGCCTTTGAATAATGATATGCAAATTTGAGAAATCCTCAGGCCATGGCATGGTGTCTTCCGGCTGTGAGGATGATGCCTTTAGACAATGACGCCTTTGGACAAGTTTTCGATATTTCAGCCTATGAGATGTAATAATATGATGCTAAAATTAACAAGACAAGGCTTAGTCTTATAAGGTTGAGGGCAGAGCTTAACTCGAAAGAGGAGAAAATAGATAGTGTTGAAACAGAGCAACATTTATGCAAGGAGGGACAATGTTTAGTCCCATGAGAAGACAATGCTTAGCCTTATGCAAAAACTCGAGACAAAGCTTAGTCCTATGGCAGGTAGAGCTTAACCTTAAGCAAATATGGAGGCAGGGCTTAGCCTCATACAAGATAGAGACAGAGCTTAGTCTCACGCAAGATGTGGCATATAGCTTAGTCCCCTGCAAATAAAAGGCAGAGCTTAGCCTTATGCAAATATGAAAGTAGGGCTTATCCTCATGCAAGATTCGGGACAGTGCTTAGTCCTATGAAAATGAAAGGCAGAGCTTAGTCTTATGCAAATATGGAGGCAGGGCATAGCCTCATACAAGATGGAGATAGAGCTTAGTCTCATGCAGGATGCGGGACAGGGCTTAGTCCCATACTAATGCAAGGCAACACCTAGCCTTATGGAAATATGGGGGCAGGGCTTAGCCTCATGCAAGATTTGGGATAGGGCGTAGTCCCATACAAATGAAAGGTAGAGCTTAGCCTTATGCAAATATGGAGGAAGGGCTTTGCCTCATGCAAGATTTGGGACATGGTTTAGTCCCATGTAAATGAAAGGCAGAGCTTATCCTTATGCAAATATGGAGGCAGGGCTTAGCCTCATGCAAGATTCGGGACAGGGCTTAGTCCTATGCAAGTGAAAGGCAGAGCTTAGCCTTATACAAATATGGAGGCAAGGCTTAGCCTCATGCCATATGGAGACAGAGCTTAGTCTTATGCAGGATACATGATAGGGCTTGGTCCCATGCAAATGGAAGGCAGAGCTTAGCCTTATGTAAATATGGAGGTATGTCTTAGCCTCATGCAAGGTGCGGGACAGGGCTTAGTCCCATGCAAAGAACAAATAGCAAATAAGGGTAGAATGTTTCTTAGTTGGAGTTCTGTTCGGTGTCTGCTGGCCCGATTGATACTAATTTTGCTGCATGTATATATTTGTGAATGCTACTGTTACATCAGATGTGCCTGCACTCAAAGAAAAATTGTAAGTTTCGTAAAGGGAGGTTGGTTCGTGCCTTTTTTCTGCTATCTCTTCTCCTCCAGGAGGCCTTGTTTGAGTTCCCTGGGTAACACTTGGTTGTTATAGAGTTTTCGAAAATATGCAATTATTGGTGAAAATAGAGTTATTTTAGAAAACATACTGAAATGTTACGTAATTTTGGATGAACTAGTGACTGTAACACATTTTAGAGACATTGCAGCTTTCTTGTGTTAGAATTTTAAGAGTTTGGTAGATGATCCTTCGGCCATTTGCGAGTGACAACTCTTGTTGAACCTTCTTCAGAATTTTGAGAATCCTTCTCAAAATTCTACCCCAGTTATGGTTCTGGGGGGGGAATGAAAATTTTATTATGATATGACCGAACCCACAGGGCTGCCTACGTATCCCCTCTTAAATGAGAATCAGATCTAGCGTAGTTCAATTACATCAGATGAAGAAATGTAAGTAGTCTAAACATAGTATCTCTTGACTGCGTCTGAATTGATTGGTTTTGGCCAGATTTCTCCATCCAATTTAGCAAGTATGAGCGCTCCTCCTGTTAGCACCCTATGAACCATGTAAGGACCCTACCAGTTGGGAGAGAATTTCCCTTTGGCTTCATCTTGATGTGGGAAGATTTTCTTCAGTATCAACTGTCCTTGTGCAAACTGCCTTGGTTTGACCCTCTTGTTGAAAGCTCTGGACATTTTGTTCTAATAAAGCTGACTGTGATATATTTCGTTCATTAATTTTCCATCTATAAGGGCCAACTGTTCATAGCGGCTCCTTATCCATTCTGCATCACTGAGTTCGGTTTCCTGTATAATTCTTAAAGAAGGAATCACTACCTTTGCTGGGATGAGAGCTTTGGTACCATAAACCAGTAAGTAGGGAGTTGCCCAAGTTGATGTACGGACTGTAGTGTGGTACCCTAATAGGGCAAAGGGTAACTTCATGTGCCATTATTTATGATTTCTACGATCTTCCTTAGCATCTTCTTGATAATCTTTTTGGCAGCTTCTACGGCTCCGTTCATCTGAGGTCTGTACGCTATGGAGTTTTTGTGCTTGATTTTGAAAGTTTCACACATGGCTTTCATCAGATCACTATTGAGATTGGCGGCATCATTAGTGACAATGGACTCGGGAACTTCGAATCGACAAACAATACGATCCTTGACAAAATCTGCGATGACTTTTTTGGTTATAACTTTGTAGGATGCAGCCTCCAACTATTTTTGTGAAGTAGTCAATGGTTACTAGAATAAATCTGTGCCCGTTTGAAGTAGTGGGCTCGATCGGACCGATGATATCCATTCCCCAGCGGCGAATGGCCAAGGTGAGCTTGTTGCATTGAGCTCATTTGGCGGCACTTTTATCATATTGGCATGCACTTGACATTGGTAGCATTTTCGAAACATACTAGACGCAATCTGTCTCCATAGTCATCCAAAAGTAACTGGCCCTATGTATCTTCTTGGCCAAGACAAAACCATTCATATGCGGGTCGCAGGTCCCAGCATGTATCTCCTCAAGTAGCTTAGAAGCCTCTTTTGCGTTAACACATCTTAGCAATCCCCAATTAGGAGTTCTTCTGTACAAGTTTCCCCCGCTGCGGAAGAAGTGATTGCACAATCTCCAAAGTGTGCGTTTCTGAGTATGGTTCGCATGCTCCGGATATTCTCCTTTTGCCAAATATTCTTTGATATCGTGAAACCAAGGCTTCCCGTCTATTTCCTCTTCAATATGGGTACAATATGCTAACTGATTATGAATTCTCACTGGGATGGGATCAATGAAATTCTTGTCTGTATACTGTATCATGGATGACAAAGTGGACAATGCATCAACAAACTCATTCTGAACTCTAGGAACATGCCGAAACTCTATCTTCGTGAACCTCTTTCTCAATTCCTGTACATGGTGCAGATATGGCAATATCTTGGAATTCTTGGTGACCCACTCTCCTTGTACCTTGTGCACAAGCAAATCTGAATCACCGATTACCAGCAGCTCCTGAATATTCATGTTGATTGCCATGTTGAGCACTAGTATGCATGATTCATACTCTGCCATGTTGTTGGTGCAAGGAAATTTGAGTTTAGCATATACCGGATAATGTTGGCCAGTTTCCGAGACCAAGACAGCTCCAATGCCCACTTCTTTGAAATTAGCAGCTCTATCAAAGAACATCCTCCAACCGTCGTATTCTTCAGTAATGTTCTCTCCGATGAATGACACTTCTTCATCAGGAAAATACGTTTTCAAGTGTTCATATTTTCCTCCCACGGGATTTTTAGCAAGATGGTCTGCCAATTCTTGTCCTTTGACCGCCTATTGAGTTGCATAGACGATATCGAACTCACTTAACAGTATCTACCGCTTGGCTAACTTCCCAGTCGGCATGGGCTTCTGAAATATGTACTATAGAGGGTCCATATTGGATATAAGGTATGTGGTGTAAGCACATAAGTAATGCCTCAATTTCTGAGTTGTCCAGGTCAAAGCACAGCAAGTGTATTCCAGTAGAGAGTATCGTGTTTCATAAGGTGTGATTTTCTTACTCAGGTAGTATATGGCTTGCCATTTTCTCCCTATCTCGTCATGTTGTCCCAGAACACATCCGAAGGCTCCATCTAATACAGAAAGATAGAGTAGCAAAGGTCTACCTGGCTCTGGCGAGACCAAGACCTGTGGTGTGGACAGGTACTCCTTGATTTTGTCGAAAGCTTTCTAACAATCTTCGGTCCAGCTTGTTTCGGCATCTTTCTTCAACATCTTTGAAGATGGGTTCACATATAATTGTGGACTGCGCTATGAAGCGACTGATATTTTCTAGGAAGCTCATCGCTTACTTTTTGCTCCTAAGTGGTGGTAAATCTTGAATAGCCTTAACTTTGGATAGGCCCAATTCGATTTCCTGACGACTGACAATAAATCACAACAACTTTCCTGCGGGAACCCCGAATGCACATTTTGCAGGGTCAATTTTAAGTTGTACCTCCTTAACCTGTCAAAGAACTTTTTTAAGTCTGCTATGTGATCTGCGAACCTCTTAGATTTGATAATGACATCGTACACATACATAACCTCTATTTCTTTGTGTATTATATTATGGAAGAAGGTTGTCATGGCTCTCATGTAAGTAGCCCCAGCATTCTTTAGACCGAATAGCATCATCTTGTAGTAGTATACCCCCATGGTGTAATAAAAGCTATTTTCTTTGCAACTTCTTCATCCATCCAGATCTGGTGATAACCTGCGAAGCAGTCTACAAAGGATTGGAGTTCATGCTTAGTGCAATTGTTGATCAGGATGTGTATATTTGGTAGTGGAAAGTCGTCCTTGGGACTTGCTCTGTTTAGTAACTTCCTCCTTGATTTTCATGCTCATATCTGGTTTGAATTTTATGAGTTTCTGCTTCACCGGTGGACATATGGGATTTGTAGGCAACTTGTGAGCCACTATGGACGTGCTCAAACCGGTCATGTCATCATATGACCATGCAAAGATATCCTCATACTCCTTCAAGAAACGAATGTACTCCTCTTTCTCTGGCGGTGATAAGTGAATGCTTATGCGAGTCTCTTTGGCGTTTTCGACGTCTCCCAAATTTATTGCTTCGGTTTCGTCCAAGTTGGACTTATGCTTATTCTCAAAGTTCTCAACCTCTCTGACAAACTCCTCAGGTATTTCATCTTCTTCCTCCGAGTCACTATCCTTATATTGCGTTGTCTCATTACATGTAACAGTCACCGGTTCATTAGGAAAAGTAATGATGACACTATAGAAAGAAAAGTGTGGAAGATAATAATGAATAATAAATAGCAATGCATTGATTAAAATTGAAAACATCCAAAACAAGTACGGCTCGATGAATCGAGCGTTTATATGAAACAAGTAAGTCTTTCAAAACAAAATTACTAAAAATATCTTAGATGCGTAGCATGGCTATAGAAATAAAATTAAGTTGATTGCCAAGCTACCCAGGGACTCGGCGGGCTCGGGATGGTGTGGCAGTCCAGTTCTTGAGAACAACTCCCTACTCCACAGTCTGAATGGTGAGGCCTTCCTCTTCATCCTCCTCAATTATTGAACTGCAATCTATGTCCTCGTTCTCTAAGAACAAATTCCTTAGCCCAAATAGAGCATCTTCTTCTGTAGTTCCCCATGTTGTATCAGCCTGGTGAAAAGTTTGACCCAGTTGTGGCACTGGTTGCTCGAGAGGTAATAAGGTCCGTGCCATCGAGGCGACCAATCATCATACTCCTGTCATGCATACTAGTGTCCGACCCGAAGGTAGTAACATGACATTTCAACTGTACTTGTTTGGTAATGCCCTAGAGATTCTTCCCAAGCCCTTTCCCGGGTTCATACCCAGACCATGCTAGTATGCTTTGTATCTTGTTACTCCACCATTTGTCTTTCTCAACTGTATTGGCATGTTCGATGTGGTAATAAGTTTTCCCTCCTAGCCTTCTTCTGTTCCCGATAACTGGGATGGTTCGACTGGTGTAAATAGGGTTACTCCCGTCCCTGTCAATGATCACCTCCTGATGGTTCTATTCGAACTTTACGGCTTGGTGTAGTATGGAAGCCATAACCCCAGTGGCATGTATCCAAGGTCGACTTAACAGAAGATTATATGAAGCTGATATGTCCAGCTGATACGCTCAAATTACACTTTAATAAATAGTGTAAGGGGGTCGGTGTCAAATATAATAACCCAACAAGTTTGGGGTCGAATCCCACAGGGAATAGGTGTGAAAATGTTACTCTTATAGTGTGTTGCTCGACTAAAGTGGTATCTCTATTCGGTTAACAGTAACAAGAGAATGGTTTTATAGTAACAAGAGTATGAATTGAGTTTGTTTGGAAGTATCAACTAATTGGAATATTTATAGAGTAATTAATTGGATTAAAGAAACCAAGGTTGTGTCCCCTTTAATGGAGTGTAATGCTTATTGGTGTTAATATGATATATTTCTAATGGAAGGTTCTTTTGATAAGCAAATGATGTCTAAGTGACTACCAATATTTCCCAATAGTTGAGTAGTATTTCCTATTTATAATTTTCCCAAATATAAAAGAGTTGCAATTTAGAACCATCAATATATGCAAAGTAAAACCCACTTATTCCTAAGCGATTCTATTAAACAAGGTTTAAAGCCTTGAGTCATTGATATTTACTTCTACCAAATTCTAACCCACTTTCCCAAGCAAAGCAAGAATTTAATGGCACTTGTTAATGTTTGCAATCACCAACAATAAAAAAAGAATGAGAAGTAAATAAATATCAACCAACCATTATATATATATTCAATTTTAAACACCCATTTAGGGTCCACAACCTTAGTATTTAAAGTTAGCTACTTATACTACAATACAAAAACCAAAGAGTATTAAATTTCATAAAAGCTTACACAGTAGAGAATCTTCACCCAAAAGCTTCCAAAAGTGAGGAATATTAATGTCTTGGAATGTGGTTCAAAGACTAGACAAGATGAGCCCACAAAGACATCATAAAACTATTTATAGTAAACTCAAAATCGGGACAGAAAACGGACAAAAATGCCCTTTCAGGTCTGATATACGATCGCATTCTTGTCGCAAAGCACATATGTGGTCCGCGTCTTGAACATCCTCATCGCAGACTGGAACCCTAGTTTATATTCTTCGCATTCCAATTATGCGGATCGCATTGCAAAAATGCGATCGCATTTTGCATCGCATCTTCGTCCTTCAGTGACCTTCATGGTTGGTTTGCGGTTCAATCTACGGCTCGCATGTTGGTTCTGCGATCGCATAATGGACCGCATTCTTGACTTGAGATTTAACCCAGTTCTCTGCTTTTGTCTGCGATTTGACGTGCATTCTGCGGCTTGCATGTTGGTTCTGCGGTCGCATAATGGACCGCATTCTTAACTTGAGATTTAACCCAGATCTCTGCTTTTGTCTGTGATTTGACGTGCATTCTGCGTCTAGCATGTCTGATCTGCGATCGCATAGTGTATCGCAGACTAGCATTTTTGCTACATTTCCTCTTTTCTTGTCTTTTTGCTTCCATTTCCATGTTCTTGAGTTCTCGGTCCTTATGTACTGTAGAAACAACAAAACTACATAAGTAACGAAGATAATTGCATTAAAACAAGCTAAAATCTAAGCAATTAGTATTGAAATGTGCCGAAATTCTCTGGCACATCAACACCCCCAACTTAAACTCTTGCTTGTCCTCAAGCAACTAAAACTAACTTAGCCTATTCTAGACTTTATTTACAAAATATGAAACGATAATGACTACGGGTGGTATTCATTGCTAGTACTTCAAGCATGCATCTATAATTGTTTTACCCTTCCTGAACTGATAGTATATACAAGGAAAACTAATCAACTTGTGAACCTTGAGCCTCAGACATTGCGACAAAATGTTACCCTCAGCTGAGTGCAATTGCATTTGATGCAAAAGCACAACTTTTGTTTAACTCCACAGTTCATGTACCCTCACTAGAAAGAAGGTCCCAAAATCACAATATTTACAAGGACAACAAAAAGGGACAGTTTACAAATACACTCACTCTCAGAAAGAACTTCAAGTGTTACAACATTTCATACCATAAGCTTGCCCTTATTTTAATTCACTGCTTATTCAAGAATGTTCGGTTGGAGGTCTCATAAGGACTTTTTAAGCTTGTAATGTAGGTTTTGGGAAGGGTTGGATAGACATTTGGGTACAAGTGACTTCACCCTCCTTGAACACTACTCACAATTTTCCATTATTTTTTACTTTGCTTCTTTTCAAACCCTCACAGCCTCATTTGCGTCTAGTTTCCAATATAGAACAACCTTACATACCTCTTCTAATTTTATTCAAGGCTCCATACTTTATATACATACACATATTTTCTTTTCTTTTTTATCTAAAACAAACACTTTTTGAGGCATATGGTCATAACTCAACGTACAACCTTACCAATCTCCACTGCGACACCACCCCCAACTTAGGCTTTTAGCCTCGTTCTCAATGTTCAAGGAGGGACGGGTTCAAGAGAGGGGATTATTTTACAAAAAAAGGCGAGGTTTGTAATGAGTTGGCCAAAGAAAAGGCTTAAAGGCTCAAATTGGGTACTAGTGATATTATTTATGTACAGGTTGGCTTGAAAGGCTACAGAGGTCTGGCAAATAAGACAAAGAATGCCTAAGATCATCCCTCCAACCAAACATACTATCATTAGCATTGAAAAACCAACCGGGCAAGTTCTAGATGATAGAAGTAAACACGAGAGTTATATACACATAGAGAACTCACACACACATGGTACACGACTGTTTCATTCACATAATTTGACGCTTTCGAGTCAACACTTGGCAACTCAAGGCTTTCATCATAGACACATGTATAACTCTAGGTTGCCATAGAGTCACAGAGCGAGCCTCAAGTTCACAAAGTTGATCATAAAGACTAATTCCCTTAAAAAAGTTGTCAATCTATCCATCATCGGGAAAAGTCGACAAAAACAATATTTTTTTATATGTGGAAGGGTATATGATATGTACAGACACACATTCTTCATACTAGGCAATTACACCAAACCGGTCAAAATGATTCATTTTATGATCCTGGTTTTATATTACACCCTTGGAAAAGAATCGGGAGAAGAAAAACCAAGAGGAATTGATTCCTAATCACTATCTACTTGTTTTTGTTGTTTTTCTTTTATATGGACAACAGTATCACATTTACACAATACTATTATGAATACAAAACAAACACTAATATTAACATCATCACAAATTTCATAACACAACTCATGTACCGAAGTCATACTAATATATACAGAACACAAAATACACATAAGTACAAGAGTCTGATTGTAACATAAAGATATGTATATGTACAATAGTTTCCAATATCACAAAAATATCTACAATGCTACCCTCCACCCCAACTAAAAGCATGCATTGTCCGCAATGCATAAAAACATAGAGATGTGTTTGAGGGGGGCTCCTTGAGGCACACTAAGTGCTATGGGAGCCAGTAGTTGGCTAAGTACTGGAGGGGTCACCCTCGGATGTGGAAGCTGGGACCGATGAGAGCTCGGTCTGAGAAGTGACCTCTCCTGATGGAGTAATGCTCTCAAGCTTGTCTAAAGCAGGAGCTGGAGCTGGAGCTGGTGCTGGAGCTTGTGAGTTGCTACTCTCGTCCACTGATGTCGGGGTGACTGATGGAGCTATAGGGCTGGCCATGTCTACTAGAGATCGCTGGATCGCTGTCTGCATATCTACTTGTTCCACTTCTGCAATAGCAGCCTCCTCAATAATAGCATCCTCGATAGAGGCATCCGCAATCTGCTTTCCTTTATCTTGAGGGCCATCATCGCTTGAATATCCAGAACTTTCCTCATCCTCGCTCCCATCTTCCTCCTCATCTTCTGATTTACCAGAACAACCGGACTCCTCCCCAGAATTGATCACAATATGGGTTAGAGGGGCTTTAGGCTGGGAAGCTCCGACAGTAGGAGGGGCAGTATCAGTCATCAGTGTAGTGTAGTTAAGACCTAAGTTCGGAGGTGCTGTGCCTGTCACCTTATCACCATCTGTGGGAAGGAGGGATGATAGATCGAACTCCAAGTTCTGCATCTTTTGGAGCTCGGTCTTCATATAAGCAACCTCATTCTTGAGTCTAGGCAACCCACTAACTTCACCCCGCTTTATCTTCTCCACCCTCAACTCAAGTTGTTATAGATGATCCTCATATTTTGACTGTTGCTGTTGGAGAGCCATCACTGAGGATTGCATGGGCGTCAGGGCTTGTTTGATTAGATTTGGCAATGTCTTCAAAAGCTTATCTACTTTGGCATTGGCATGCTGAGCCAGTAGACCAAGCTTCGAGATAGCAGGAATGGTGATGGCAGGCTGGATAGTGGTAGACTGAGAAGCAATCTCGGAAGTGGAAGTGGGGGACACTGTAACCTGAGGAGTCACTGGTGTTTGGGAGTCACTGTGCTCTAGATCAATCGGATCTTGGACCTGAACCTATGATGGGTCAGCAACAATAGTGATACGAGAGATATCCATGATACGTGTGATATCAATATCCCTCGTTTCCTTTCCAATTTTATCAGTTGGCAGGATGGGAACTTTCACAGCTTTACACAGAGTTGTGACCAGGTAAGGGAAAGGAAGTGAAGTTGCATGTTGCATTGCTCAGATCCCTATTTCTTGGAAGATCAACGCTCCCACATCTATCTTGATACCAGTCATGATGCAAGCAATCAAAAGGGCCTTCTCGATAGCTATTTCAGTTTCATTTTGAGTTGGTACCAAGCGAGAAGTGACAAAACTGAGCCAGCAGCGACCCTCTCTCGTGAGATCTTCCTTATATATCTTGTGGTGAGGAACGACCCAAGCGGGAGTCCCTTTTGTTATCACTGAGGCAATCCATCCACATTCATTCTCCTTATTTTTGATTTTTTTGGTGTACTCAATTGTGCCTGCTTTCCATCCTTTGACGTAGAACTCATTAAGGACCTCAATGTTGCAGAAAACAGTCTTTCCCTGGACAAGAACTTGGTCGGTGAAAACTTTGTTGCGTTTGTGGTATTTCATCCTGGAGGCCCTATAGGATGCATAGAATTCCCTCACAAGGGTCTCATTGTACTCCGTGGGTGGCTCAGTGAAGTTCTCCCATCTCCGTGTTTTTATATTTTCCAGGATATGGGGGTATTTTTCTTTGAGCCCGTTCAAGCTCAATTATTTCTCACCCATGATTTTGCGCTTTGTTAGCCCTTTTTAAAATATCTCCCTGGACCCATCAACCCCAAATCGGAGCTGGAAATCTTCACCTCATTTCCTTCTCTCTTCAGCCTCTATATTGATTGAGGGCCTGAGCTCCTCCGCCTCAGACTGGGAGGGGCTCGTCACGTTGTCCTCTATCCGCAATCGCTTACTGGTGGAAGCCCGCTTTGATGAGCATCTCTTTTGACCCATATCTACACAATGGTGAAGAGTGAGTGACATCATTAACAATACAGAGAAGATACAAACAAATCAAAAGCAAGAAAGAAATTGTGATCTGGTCTGCGATCGCAAAACCATAATGCGGACCGCAGACTTGTCGCAGATCTTGTAGTCTCAACTGGTGGTCTCATTCTGCGGTGAGTTATGCGGTCGCATAACCACTATGCAGACCGCATAACCATCACAGAATTGACATGGCTATATGGTTCAAAACTGAAATCTCTGTATCACTCTGCGGTGAATTTGCGGTCCGCATGGCAAATTTGCGATCGCAAAGACACTGCATTTCATCATCTTCTTCAGAAGATATAGGGTTTAGTTGTGCGGCCAAAATACGGACCACATTTTCACAATGCAGACTGCATATGCCTTCTTCTACACAGGTAACCCAAGCTTTCAACAATGGCTGTCCTATTTCATTCTACCCCGTACCCCAAATTATTTTCAACCCAAAAGCATCTACACTACAGAGAAGCAACTACACAAGCATCTAAACACATTTTTGCACAGGATTTAAACGAAAAATCTCTGAATCTACAGTGGAAATCAAAGATAAAACAAGGGAGAAACGGGTACATACCAGCAGAGTTTGATGATTGGGACAATGTGTGTGACAAATGGAGTCCTTTGGTTTCACACAATTTGAGCTTGATTTGGTTCGAAGTCCGTTCGTGTTCTTCCCCCATGTTTTCGTTTTTTTTGTTTTGTTTTAAGTGAGTGAGAGACGAGAGGGTTATGCAGACTTAACTTGTTGATTTTGCGATGGATAGGACACCTCATAACACATAGTGCGACCGCATGTGTGTTATGCAATGAGGTTAAGGACCAAGCTGAAAGGAGGCAAATGCGGTGCAAAATGCGATCGCATAAATTAATTGCGGACCGCATAATGCACCACCTCACCGCATTTTCAACCACAATTTTAACCCAAATCTCTGCTTAGCTTTGCCGTCAGATTGCGGTCCGCATAGCTAAAATGCGACCACATTTGTGCAGCAGAATTCACCTAGTGGTATTTCTTCCATTTTTTATGCATTCGTACCAATTGTTGTGATCTTTTGAACCCCCTGCACTCTGACACACACTTTAAATTGCTCAAATAAATCTATCTATCAAAAACTAAAAATTCATAGAACAAAAGAGTGTTACCACACATGGGTTGCCTCCCATTAAGTGCTTGATTTAACGCCGCGGCACGACGAAGTTGATGTTCTTTTTGTTTCACTCAATGGTCGGGCATGGAACATCTTTGAGAGCCAGCTGCTCTATAATGTCTTTCTCCATCAGTTCCCAAGTAGTGCTTGATGCGTTGGCCATTTACCTTGAATGTCCGGGACCCATCTGTTGATTCTAATTCCACAGCTCCATAAGGAGAGGCATTGACCACTTTCAAATGAGTTCGCACAAGCCACCATTTTGAACGAGCCTATATAAGTATATATAAGGTTTTATGTTATGAACAACCTATAATATGAAATCTATTCGAGTCAAGTTTCCAAATCTTCAAACCGTTCGTCATTTGGACATTCCTACACAAAGTTATGATCAAATTACCAAAGGCTGGAAAAATGCGATTCTGCGGTGAAATCTGCAATCGCAGATTTAACTCTGCGGACCGCAAAAACCATTCTACGATCACAGAATGGTCGCAGAATGAAGCAGAACAGCCCAGTTCTAGGCAACGAGTTCTGCAACGAATTTGCGGCCCGCACACCCATTCTGCGGTGGATTCTGCGATCGCATACTAGACATTGGAGGGTTAATTTTCTAACTTTTATAACCCGGCCCCATTTTAATATATACCCTTTAGGGTTTCATTTGGGGTCATTTTCTACTGATTTTAGAGATAAGTGAGAGCATTTTAGAGAGAGAAGGAGGAACCCAACATTTAAATCATCCAAATCTTGCATCAATCTTCAAGAATCAAAGAACCCAATCACAAGTTCTTCATCTAAGAGGTAAGATTCTATACCCTAGGTTTTAATTTCGAGTTTGGAGTATAAGATGGGTTATTGAGGTATGATTCTTGGGTGTATTAGTATTGTGTATACATGCATATACAACTTAGGTTTATTGGAAGATTGTTTAACATAAATAAGTAAAGATTTGGTTGGGGAATGAAGGAAAACCTTGAAAAAGAGATTTGAGATTAAGATGCTCAACTAGTATTTGATAAAATGCTCAAATGAGCTGAAACCATGAATACCTTCCTAATTTATGTTCGATTTTGTTATGTCTCAAAATAGATTGGGATTGCTAGAATTTTCGGAACGTTGTAGTAACTTAAGGAAAGCTTAAACAAGGTATGTATGGCTAAAACCCCCTTTTATTAGAAATTGAGCTCCGTTGGCATTTACGAAAGTGTGGTAAGACCTAAATTAGTTAGTATATTGATTGTTATTACGCATTAATTGATTTGCAATTATCTACACATATACGTGAAGGTTGTGCCTCAATGTGAGTAATGTACCATTCTTGATAATTAGAGAAGTATGAAGAATACAATTATGCGTTCAAATGCTTAGGCTGCAAGCCAAGATCGAAACGGAGAATTATTCATGCTAGCTATGTGCTCACTTACCTGTGATTGCAACTTGAATTTATGTATATGTCTATGATCACAACTTGTAAGATGAATATTGAAAATGGAAAACGAGGTGATAATGGTGGCCCTGAGTGCCCCGGGATTGATATGATATATGTGAAATAAAGATTCTGACGTGATGACTAATGAGAAAGGGATAATGCCTAGATAAGGCGACCTAGCCGATCGGGTCGAGATCGGACACCATGCCACACACATGGTGGTAATGTGCTGATATTGAGTTCCAGATAAGGGAAATGAAATATTGATTGAGATATATGCCTCCAATGAGGTCACCTAGCCGGTCGGGTCGTGATCGGACTCCGCTTAAGATAGCGGTGGCATTGAGAACAGTGATGAACATATTAAAGAGATGCCCCAAACTGAGTTTTGGAATTTATATGAAGGATTGCATGAATTGCATATTTGATTTTCTCACATGACTTACTTTTACTTGCTTGATAGTTCTTTTTAATGTGAAAGTTGTGAAATCGTTGATGTGATGAAATAATGTTGAAAAGGGAAAAAGAGAGATTGTGAAACTTGTTTGCCTTTGGTTGTTCCTTTCTTGTGAATTTGGTTATTGATTCTATTACTATTTGTTACTTATGTACTGTTTGATTTTACTTGGGGTAAAGTTTGTACATACATACCAGTACAATTCAAATGTACTAACGTCCCTTTGGCCGGGGGCGCTACATTCGTGTTATGATTGTAGGTGGTTCTAAAGCAGGTACTCCAGTCCACCGGCAGTAGCACCTCCTCCACTTTCTGTCAGCTATATTGGTGAGCCCCTTTCCTCTCGGGGCACTGCATGGCTCATGCCGCTTTTCTTTCCGGAGTCTTATTTTGGTATTTGTGTAAGGTATAGCCGGAGCCTTGTTGCCGGCATTTTCGTATTATTCTTCAGTTGTATTTAGAGGCTCCGTAGATAGGTTGTGGGTAGTGTCGAGCACGGGAATTTAAAATAGAAATATTGATGTTTGGCAATGATGTATAAAACTTGTAATACTTTTAATATGGCAAATGATGTTTCTAATGAAGATGAAATGGAAATCGTTACTGATATGTTTATAGAATTTGATAAATGGAGTCCATCTCCAATTAATTCATGAGTTAGTTTGGGTAGAGTGAGGTCTAACAGGCTTGCTCGGTCGGGTTTACTCGGTTGAGCGTTGGTCGCGTTCCTCAGATTTTGGGGCATGACAGATAACCTACTCAGTAAGGAGAGCCTTCTCACACTCGAGGCGAGTCACCTCGACCTGATACCGAGTAAAAGTCCAATTGTAAAGAACCTTGTCCTAAAGCCACGAAAAAAGACAAGTTAGGGAGAAAAAGGTCGAAGCAACTGAGGCCCGAGCGACGGACATGGAAAACAAAGAATACATGCTCGCAAAGCCTGCTCATTTCACCAAAGATGAGAGAAGCATCGACCTCAGAAACTCCCTCGGAAGTGGTTGGGAACCTTTCGGGCACATCTTCAGCTTTGACGGGCATCCCCGCATCTGGGGATTCTTCGCACGGGAAATCTTGAACTCCTTTAAAAGGTAGGCCACTCCCTAATGAGAATCAATCACAACCACGGCACTGGAAAGGCCGTTCAGGACAATCCCTTGTCCATTCGGGGTCCCTAAACTAGGCCCCTCCAAACCACCCAATAAGGCACCTCAGACCGAGGATAACTTTGACCACTGACCAGCTCGGAGGCAGAACCTGACACTCCCTCAATTGTCTCTTCGCCACAAAGTAGGTCCACAACAACATCAATATCCGGCTCGGAAGGCACCATCTCTACGGCCTTAGGGTCGGCCAGGTTTGTCCCTCTCTCGGGTGCCGCCGAGGAGCTGTTTTCCTTCTCACCCTCAACTCGAGGGTTTCCCACCATTTTTGAGGTTAAATCCAATTGGTCAGCTTTAGTTTCTCCCTCCTTAATCTTCTTAGATTCAGGTGGCCCATCCCATGGATACCTTTGTCATTTCTTCCCTTCATCGGGCACAAAAATGCCTTCCTCGCCGGGTAATGCTCCCTTCATCAAGGGGACTTCCCCCAGACCTACACAAAAGCAAGAGGTAAGTGTCGGGAATTGTAGCACTGCCAGTAGTGATTTAAGTCGAAAGGGATGACTACAGCAAAGCTAGAGGCTCACCATGATCCTTAGCTTCCCACCGAGACTAGGATAAATCACGCCACACTCGCTCAGCATACGGAAAAATTAAGTAGAGATGACCATACCAATTTTGGAGGTCTGACACTGCACTGGGGTAAATTGTTGTGGCTGCAGTAAATATATATATAAATATATATGTTAAGTTCTTTAAGGAACATAGCCAAAGAAAAGCAAGGGAAGGCACGGTAACGTGTCTACTTACGCTCCACATTCCACCTCTCAGAGAACACATCCTTTCCGTCGGGATCAGATCAGAAGTCCTTGCTGGTCAAATCAGCTTATCCATCCCCCTTTCCAAGATCCTCGGTAAAAGCAAAGATGGACCTCAGGGCTCGACAATGGAGTTTGATTAGACCCCCACGGAAGAGATGAGGGTTGTACATCCTGATCAGATGATCAACAGTGAAGGGCATCTCCCCGATCATGTTCACGTAGTACTTGATCATGTAAACAACGCGCCAGAATGAAGGATGATTCTGGCCAAAAGTCATTTGGCATCATTGACAGGAGTCGAGAATCACAGGGTCGATCGAGGGCGAAGATGGCCCCACCGGCCCTAGAGTAAACGGATAGGTATACACACTGAGGAAACATGTTTTGTGTGTCGTAATATCTTCCTCCGAAGAAGGGATCTCCACAAGCACCATATTCCCCCAGCGGCAATCAACTTTCACTCTTCCGATGTTTGTTATCGAGCTAATATACTGAGTCACATGCTCACTGCGCCTGAGCTTCGAAGAAGGTCTCTCGACCCTGAAATCAGAAGCCATTGCAAAAGACCCTGGAACACATTCCTCTGCACGAGGAGGCATGGTCACTTCACCTTGAGATAGGAGCGAAGAGGGCGAGGCCACAGCTTCCTGAGAAGCAGAGGTGGAAGTTTTCGCCATTTCTAGAAATTTCCGGAAGAAGAAGGAGAGTTGCATTCCTAAGGAAAAAATGAATGCGAAGGAAGAATGAACCTTTTCTGAGGTTTGGGAATACAATGAGTTATAGAAAACCGGAGAGGGAGTATTTATAGAAACCCCTCATGTGCATTGAAGAAGGCCAAGAGACAACCAACTGCCATATTAAATGCGAAAACCTTCAAGGGTTGCATGTGCATCGTGTCTTGGTGCCTTGTGACTGACGTCGTTACGAGAGCATCAGAGGGGGAATAAATTCAAGATCATTTCTTATCACTTTCACTCTAAGAAATGCGGAGACTATCTATGTAAATTAAAATCGGGAGTGTCCAATTTTCTCGTCATTATGGCACCCTGCGAACGTGCTTCTCGAGGTTCGAGACCAAGGTCGAGGCTCACTGTCAAGGGTCATCGGTGCCCGATCTTGGGGCAGTGTAGACCAACGGCTACATTAGAAAAGAGGGAAGTTCCAAAGACGCTTGGCTGAGACTAACAAAGCCTAGCGGGCTATTCTAAACCTAATGTATGGCGTCAGGACATCAGATCTAGTTGTCCCATCCCCGTATCTGAGTAGTTAATGTATTTTGTACTATGTTATGATTCCCCTCTTATATAAGAGGCATTCCTACCATTTTTGTAAACCCTGTTGCTCCCGCTGCTGCACAAAGAAATATAGGAAAATACTCTCTTGGCTCTCTCACATACTCTCTTGATATTATTGCTTTCATTTCTTATCTTTTTATTTGTTCATCATTTATTGCTTATCATTGGCCATAAAGATCCTTCATTGATTATTTCATATCCGTTAGCCCTACTCCGATTACCCACGATAGCTCAAGTCCGAGCCCCGGAATCGACCTCCAGGCTCTAGATCGACAAGCTCGAGGCCCTGAATAACTGACCTATCGGTTTGATTGTATCTCCCTCCACTATTTTATTTCGTCTCTAAATCTCATATACTTAGCATCAACTACATAATAAACTAGCATAAAAATAGATCACGTATTTTTAGAGTCCCATCAATAATTTTTTTTGTTATTACCATTTTCACGGTAAACACCTTTATATATTAAGTGTTTTGGGGAGTATCGTTTAGTTACCAAGGAAAGGTAGGTTGAGATAACCTAACCCCAAAACTACACGTGCTGGTGTATGAGTGATTGAGGGGTAAATCCCCATAATGATGTGTTGAGATTATTCCCCTTAAATGGGATAAGATTGATGTGTTGATATTACTCCCCTTATTTGGGATGAAATGATTATTAGCGGAATGTGACATGATGTCGACCCACACGACATTGTGGTGAGACGGCTTAGTCGATTAGTCTGAGATTAGATGTCATGCCACGCATATGGTGGTATTGAGAATGGATGTCTTTCGGTGAGATGGCTTAGCTGATCGGGCCGTGATCAGATTGCGTGCTAAAAAACATAGTGTTATATCGGTACTAAAGATCTTCAGCCTAAAACATTGTCATTTACTTGAAAATTATCACGTATTAGCTCTAGAATTACTACGGTTATCCGAGTAGTAGATACCATCAAACAAACTATAACTGATTTAATGAGCCATTCGCAGTTTCACAGTCTGAATTTGTTCATACTTACTGTCATGGGCTGCTTTCCAGACATGCCCCATGACCCCTTGGCCGCGCCCCATGGCGGCCTAGCAAGCCTCACAATGCCTAGCGCCATGGTCGGCCCCGTGGTCTTGGCTGCGCCAAGTGACAAGCGCGCATGTGCCTCTGTCGCCCCACCGATGCCTCTCGCCAGCGCCCAAGGGCTGGCCATTGACAACAGCGCCGCGCACCCTGACAATGCCGCGCGCGCAGATCCTGATGCCTCGCCAGCGCCCAGCTGCAGGCCCATTCCAACAGCGCCTCGCGCACAGACCCTGATGCCAAGCACCAGTGCCCAGCCTCAGGCCAGCACATCAAGTGTCGCGCGCGCCCACAGCAACGCGCGCGCAGACCCTGACCCGCAAGACAAAGATGCTGCCATCGGACTTAGTTTTTCCTTGTAATAATCTAAGTCCTTTTCATTGTAATCATAGGCTAGTTTACATCATTTTCATTTCAGTGTGCTTCTACAGCTTTATTAGGACTAGTCTTGTAATGTTGGTTTATTTTTTTTAAGCATTATTAAGGGGGACCAAACAATCAAACATTTTCAAGCAAGCATTTTCTGGTGTCTCTCCCCCTCGACACCGCATCATTGTAATCATCATTTTCATTCAGCAATAAAATCATCATCATCATTCAAAACTCAATTCTCTCTCTCAAGCTTCCGCAATTGCCCACGACATTGGTTTTCCCGCACGGCACTGACAATCTAGTCTAGCGTGCGGCGAGGACCTCATTGGCGGACAGCAACCGCACTGACATCGGTTGCTTAGCCTTACGTTGCCCTTCCAAAGATCATCAGGAAGGCGTTGCGTAACAGTTGGTATCAGAGCCTAGGCTCGACATCGGACGAGGGAACATTTGCCATCATCACCATTTCTGACCATGGTGAATCATGGGGAGCGTCTAGCATCCCTAGAAGAGACGGTTGACCGATTACGACCCATCGTAGAAACGGTGCCTGATCAAAGCAACAACCTAGTGCAAAGGTTGGACGACCTGGACCGCCGAATGCGGCAGGCCGAAAATGACATTGCAAACATCAGTCGTGACTCCGACGAGGACCGACAAACGGCAGCCATCGAAACTGCCAATATTCATGGCAAATTTGAGGACCTCCAACAGGAGCGTGCCGACGATTTAGCCCATCAGCAACATGAGGCAGACAGACTAACTGCCATGCAGCAAACCATAAACGACTTGACTGACAAGCTCAACGTTGTCAATGCTGCCTTACAGAGCCTACTTCGAGAAGGCAACCATCACATCAGGGGTGCAGCAGACCTCACCCCCATTCCACAAAAGCTTAAGATACCGGAGCCAAAGCCATACGACGGATCCCGGGATGCTAAAGAAGTGGAAAACTTCATCTTCGACATCGAACAATACTTCGATGCCGTCGGCCATTTGGAGGAATCCAAAAAGGTAGCGACTGCTGCCATGTATCTTCAGGGCGATGCCAAACTTTGGTGGCGGGTCAAACACGAAGCCATCAAGGCCGGTGAAGATACTCTTCAGACATGGGACGAATTGAAGGTAGCCATACGCCTGCAGTTCTTTCCCGAAAATGTGGAATACAATTCCAGGAGAAAGCTACGGGACCTCCGCCACACCAGATCAGTGAGGGAGTACGTGCGCGAATTCTCCGCACTCATGCTAAACATACGCGACATGGGGGACAAAGACAAACTCTTCGCATTCATAGAAGGTTTGAAACCTCATGCCCGTATGGAACTACAGCGACAACGGGTAGACACCCTGCCCAAGGCCATTCAAGCTGCAGAATGCCTTGGCGACTATCATTTGGGAACTCAGAACGACAGGCCCCAGCCGTCTGTCCGAGGGGGATTCAACGGGCACCATCCCAGCAATGGTGGCCCAAGCAAAAGTGGGGGAGATCGGAGTGCATCAAAAACTAAGACTCCTCCCTCCAACAGCAACAGTGCTGCATCCATCAACAACAATCAGGGGAGAAAGCCTCCCTCAGAATGCCGTCATTGCGGCGGGGCACATTGGAACAATGAATGCCCAAACATCAAGGTCAATGCTCATCAGACGGTCGAGGATGAGTTAGACACATCAGACTCATCAGACGACGACCAGGTAGGCGCCTTCAATGCAATTGTTGGCTCTATCCCTCATGCCTTAGCGGGGACCAGTGCATGTCCTCCTAAGAAAACATCAGTCCCGATCACCAGGAAAGGGAAAGAAAAGATGGACGAAGGACCTCCTAAGCAAGCGAGGACCCTAATGTTCGTCGAATTGAAAGTGAACGGCAAGCCCCTTCACGCATTGATAGACACGGGTGCCACCCATAACTACTTGTCATCAACGCAAGTAGAGCGCCTAGGTCTTGTTGTACAAAAAAGCAAAGGCCGCGTCAAGGCTATCAACTCACCACCTCAGGCATTGGGTGGAACAGCTACAAATGTCCCAGTGAAACTTGGCCCATACAAAGGAAGCATCGACCTGCGCATCGCAATCATAGATGACTTCGACATCATAGTGGGTTTGGATTTCATGAGGCAAACCAACACCATTCCGGTACCATATGCCAACATGCTCCTGATGATGGGAGAAAAAGGGGCCAAGCCCTGCACCATACCATGCTTTCCCATAAAGATGGCCGCTGAAAACATCTCGGCCATGCAGTTGGAGAAGGTAGTCAACAGACATGAACCTCAGGTTCAGGCTACCCTTCGCAGCAACAATCAGCCATCATGTCATCGGCCTCAAAAGACTGGTGACGCTCATCATCGTGTGAAGACTTGTCAGCCATGCCACAAGGACAAGTCGGATCACTCATCACAGCCGGGACCCTCGCAGCCATTACATGTCCCTCAGAGACCATGGGAAAGTGTTTCCCTCAGATTCATCACGGGATTGCCCCAAGTCGGCAATCTTGCATCCATCATGGTTGTCATAGATCAGTTCTCAGACTATGCAACTTTCATAGCAGCCCCGCAAAACATCTCAGCAGAAGATACAGCTCGACTCTTCTTCTCGCACATTGTCAAACATTGGGGCCTGCCCAAACACATTGTTAGTAGGCGCGACTCACGCTTCACTAGCAACTTTTGGACCCATCTCTTCAGGTGCTTTGGGTCAACATTGAGTCACAACTCAGACATCCATCCACCATCGGATGGCCAGACAGACCGGTTCGATGACATGCTGGAGGAATATCTCCGCAACTTCGCAACCGGATCACAGAAGCATTGGGTGAAGCTCCTGGATGCTGCTCAACTGTGTTTCAATTCTCAAAAGAGCCATCATACAAACAAGAGCCCTTTTGAAATTGTTACCGGACAGCAACCGCTTCTCCCGCAAACGGTGAATGCATCAACCATGCCGAAATCTCCTCGAGCTGCCAACTTCTCGAGCGAATGGGAGCGCAACATGGAGATAGTGCGGAGCTATCTCATCAGGGCCCAAGAGCGGGCAAAAAGGTTCACCGAACAAAATCTTTGCTTTGCCCAACATCAACCAGGGGACAAAGTAATGCTATGCATCCCAAAGCGGTACTTGTTTGCAGAAAGGACCCATGACCCTCGCCTGCAACAAAAATACATTGGGCCCCTGCCCATTGCAAAACGCATTGGGAAGTCCACATACCAGGTCAAAACTCCATCCTGGTGGAAGATCCATCCAGTCTTCCATGTCAGCCGCATGCAATCATTGCTTCGCTACAACAGCAAGCTCAAAGAACAGAGGGGCGCAGACCTCCCATCCAACAACCATCAGAATCATCATCATCATCATCATCATCATAAGGCTCCGAGGACGGCGCCAACTCAGGTGGGGGAGAATGTCATGGGCTGCTTTCCAGACATGCCCCATGACCCCTTGGCCGCGCCCCATGGCGGCCTAGCAAGCCTCACAATGCCTAGCGCCATGGTCGGCCCCGTGGTCTTGGCTGCGCCAAGTGACAAGCGCGCATGTGCCTCTGTCGCCCCACCGATGCCTCTCGCCAGCGCCCAAGGGCTGGCCATTGACAACAGCGCCGCGCACCCTGACAATGCCGCGCGCGCAGATCCTGATGCCTCGCCAGCGCCCAGCTGCAGGCCCATTCCAACAGCGCCTCGCGCACAGACCCTGATGCCAAGCACCAGTGCCCAGCCTCAGGCCAGCACATCAAGTGTCGCGCGCGCCCACAGCAACGCGCGCGCAGACCCTGACCCGCAAGACAAAGATGCTGCCATCGGACTTAGTTTTTCCTTGTAATAATCTAAGTCCTTTTCATTGTAATCATAGGCTAGTTTACATCATTTTCATTTCAGTGTGCTTCTACAGCTTTATTAGGACTAGTCTTGTAATGTTGGTTTATTTTTTTTAAGCATTATTAAGGGGGACCAAACAATCAAACATTTTCAAGCAAGCATTTTCTGGTGTCTCTCCCCCTCGACACCGCATCATTGTAATCATCATTTTCATTCAGCAATAAAATCATCATCATCATTCAAAACTCAATTCTCTCTCTCAAGCTTCCGCAATTGCCCACGACATTGGTTTTCCCGCACGGCACTGACAATCTAGTCTAGCGTGCGGCGAGGACCTCATTGGCGGACAGCAACCGCACTGACATCGGTTGCTTAGCCTTACGTTGCCCTTCCAAAGATCATCAGGAAGGCGTTGCGTAACAGTAAGTATGAACAAATTCAGACTGTGAAACTGCGAATGGCTCATTAAATCAGTTATAGTTTGTTTGATGGTATCTACTACTCGGATAACCGTAGTAATTCTAGAGCTAATACGTGCAACAAACCCCGACTTCTGGAAGGGATGCATTTATTAGATAAAAGGTCGACGCGGGCTTTGCCCGTTGCTGCGATGATTCATGATAACTCGACGGATCGCACGGCCATCGTGCCATAGTGTGGTTTGTTGTAACGAACAAAACCGATGGATCGCGCCGGGAACCCGGTACCTTACTCAACCGAGTACCAACATAATGTATCTTTTCATGTCATACCATCATAAATAGATGAGTTGCAAAGGCTGCTGTGAAATAGGTAAAATACAATAGGTAATGCCAACTTATACGTAAGACATGAGGGTCTCTAAGACCGAAATAACCACTTGAACACTGAACATAGGTCGACAAGTCCATACAATCTTTTACGTACATGACATATGTCAACAAGCCTCAAAGAACACATAATTCCCATAAAGGTCGGTATAGAGTCCTGTCATACCAAACAATACACATCTAACTCATACTAACCAAACAAGCAACTCCGAAACAAATGAAGCACACCAATATCTTCCACTGAGCTGATAGCCTACTTAGATGGCTCTCGACTATCTATCGGGACCTATAGGCATGAAACACATCGTACCTAGGCAAAAGGGACGTCAGTAGGAATAATGTACTGAGTATGTAAGGCACATAAATAAGTAGATAACAGACATGGAGGAAATATAGAGTAAATGACTCCACCTGTAAGTTTTAAGAACTTTGTAAATCATGAAATAATTATAGTATCATGCATATGTGTATGAATGTCATGTTTTGCATAGGTACATGTTTCATAACATCATTTGCCTCTGAGGGCATCCCATCATATGCTTGGCCACTGTGGGCAAAATCATCAATGTATACCAGCTGATCAGGTGATGGTGCGTATATAATGCCATAAACTTTCTTATATCCCATATATATATATATATATACATACATACATCTATACGCATATTTAATTCCATCTGGTCATGGGTCAATGTACATGAATGCAATCCATGAAAGGTACATTATTAAAATCTTTCAGAATGTCAAAAGACCATTTTGCTTTTGAGTAACATCATAAAGTAAATTCTTTTCAATTTTCATATTTTTTTGAGACACACAAACAGATGATAGAATAATATGACAAATGGGGAATCAAGAATATAGGCACCCCTAGTATTTCTATGAATAGAGTCATTTATGAAAGCTGTGCATTTGCTCATTTTATTTGTATCGTATGGATCATGCCAAAAGAAAGAAGGGATATCCTTAACATACCTGGAGTAGGGAATAATATGTATAATATTCTTGGAAACGGTTGCACCATGCTCTGTTAGAATTGTAAATCCCATTGTTATTACGCAGTGTAACTTTGTATGGAAATTTTGCCAAAAATCCATCACTTTGCTTTATTTTAATTCACATTTCTTGTGAATTAGACTTGAAGATTGTCAAGGCTAAAGTGGGCGTCAAAAATCATTTCTTATGCAGTACTGGAAAGGAAACCTTATTCTCTTGGTTGGGAACGGTATTATGATATCTCACTTTATTATTCTTTGTCCAAATGAAACCTAAACTTGTATAAATGAAACCAACTCAAAATGTCTTACACGTGATTGTGTTGTTGTCTTATGTATATCACTTTAATGGCCACCTAAGCTAATATGACTAAGAATCATATGTATAATATGTGTCTTGCTTCCATGTTTTGAGTTAGTACTTATCCAAATATTTGGATTAATTAGGTAATGTCCCGGTACCCGGTAATTAATCAATTACCCGCATAATTAAGAATTATCTCAACTTACTTAAAATACTACTTTCTTTTAATATACCTTGTACACCTTACTAGCATGGTCATATAGTACCTTGTATGACACTAGTCTATAAATATCGGGTATTTTAGCTCGCGACGTATTTTACCCCAAAATACGAAACTTTGACGAAAATTTATTTTCTTTGACTTGCTTCCACTTTCACCTTCAAGAATTTACTTATCACTTGTGAAATAGCATAATCTTTATAATCTTCAAATAATCTTTTACTTGGACTGATGTCAATTACCTTACGACAAATTCAACGTACAATACTATAGGGTGTAACATCGTTGTAACTTAATACTTTGAAGTGTAACATCACCGTAATGTAATACTACAGGGTGCAACATTGTCATAACTTAATACTGTAAAGCGTAACATCATCATAATATAATATTGCAGGACGTAACATCATCGTCATATTGCAGGGTGTAACATCATTCCCTCCTTTGAAACATTCATCCACGAATGTTGAGTGATGCTCTTATCATTTTCATAACTTATAGCTCTTGTGAATACCTTAATACTCTCCATGCCATTTAAGCAGTTGCTATGTGAATAAATCTAAAGTCTAGGATATTCCCCCCTTTAGTCTTTTTGCTCATCTCATGGCTTGTGGTCGAAATCTTTCTAATCTCGCAACTGCTGCTACCTCCTGCCATGGAACCTGTATGACCCTGGCATTGTAAGTGTGCTTATGCGATTCATCTCTCCCTTTTTCTTTTAGATTTTAGTCAATCTCTATGCCTTACATTGTAAACATATACAAGGCTTAATAGGATGCCTCTTTGGGCATCTATAGGTGTACTGAAGTTCTTTGCTCGATACTTTGTAGAACTTGCGATTATGGCCATATCTTATTTCATAGATCTGGTTATCCATTCGTATGACTTTACTGCATCTACATGGAGTTATATTATACCATGATTTTTACTTCAATTTATCGTTACTGAGGTATGCTTACCAAGCTCCCAGTTACTTTTGTTGCCTATCCTTTAGGTATAAATCCCAGTCCTTTAATGCTCCTTCATTACCGTTCGTCTTAAGAATCATGGCCTAATCTCATGTCATACTTTATAACTTGTATTTGTCCATTGTTGATTCACCTCAATGTTGATCTACAATACTCTACTTGAATACTTGAAACTTCTTACGTAATACATTGCCGCTAGGGCTTACGTTGCATTGAGGAATATTTGAAGTGATTTCCATAATCGTATTTCATAATGGCTCAATGTGATTCACCTTATGGGGGTATCCTGATTTCGTGCCGCCAGCGAAATCTTTTCCCCTTCTCTTCTTTTTTTTTTCAAATCATTATTCAAACAAATGACCAAATGTCATCCTTTATATGTCACAATTATACCGTCATTTTATTAGAATTTCATTCTTTCTAAATGCTATTAAGCTTGGATTACTGTGAGTTCATTCAGGCTCTAAACTTTCAATAACTTAGAGAAACCATTATCTCTCTTGTTTTCAAGGACTTAATCCCGAGGACTTATCCATTCTCGTCACCTTTTCACTTGCCTTTCCTCATCCCTACTCATGTTTTGTTAAAACCTTGTCTCACTACCATACTTTAGCTTGTGACCTATAAATATTCATTTACATTACTCACAACTTTCCTTCAACTTGCTTGCACCATAGATTTCCTTATGTTATTCTGGAACGTCAAGTGAGGCATCACATCATCTTCAACTCTTCTCTACTTTCTTAACAAGATCTCTCAGTACTTAGAAACCATAGGCTGGAAGACATGCCACTAACAATGCCACTATCATTCCCGGTTATTGGATCCCCATGCTTATAGCCTTCTATCTGAAGTATGGACTATTCAACTTGTTGCATTTGAGTATCTTGTACGTTGTCTACCTTTACCTTACTTACTTAAAATCTCGTACCATATCTTCTATCTCTGTCATAACCTCCCTTCCACATAGGTATGATTCATACCACAACTTGAAGCTCTATTATAATACTACAATCCGGTGGGAGCTTTATACTGACTTCTAATTACTGGCTGTTACTTTTTTAACTGGCTTTATCGTAGAGCCGTTATAGACTAGGGTTGTTGTACAATCTCTGTCGTACCTCTGATTTCTAAAGGAGATCCTTCAAGGTTCTCGATCACGATGTTTCTAATTTTTTGGATCGAATAATAGTCTCTTGATTACTTAGTTGATGTCAATCTTTAGTTTCATCTTCCCTCTGATCAACCTTTATGTAGGCTTAAGCTATCTTCCGATCTATGGTTCATGGTATTAGTTATCCTGTTTAGCCTTTAATGGGCTTGAGAAATATGCATGATACAACCCTTTAATAATTTAATCCTCTGTTTATGACCTGGGCTCAATTCTTTCTTTTAACGTATAACAGAATCTTCTACGACTATATATGCTACATGTATAAAACTCCGAACACTTAAGTGAGTTCATAACGTAACCAACTCTGGAACATTGATCGAATAATTTCTTATATTCCATATTAGCTTTCTTTCAACGTAAGTTATTACTTTTCCTGGTCTTGTTGCCCTTTTTTTGCATCCATACTTAGCTTATCTTAGTGCTCACACATGTCAGAGTTTTCATGCAACTCATATGATCTCGAATATTACTTTTAATTTTACATCCCGTTCATTAGTCACGGTAGATGACACTTTCCTTTGAGTGCTTATAATGTTGTTGTGAGACTGTTGTTACACGACCATTTCCTCTTTAGGTCGTTGTGCTTAAGTTGAAGCCTTCTTCCTTATTTTCCCGGCTAGTCTTTCTCTTTAGTACTTAAGGATAATGCTTGACCCTCGTAAAGTTGTGAGCTTATTATAGACCTTTTTATGTCCTTCATTGCCTATAATTATCCGTAGTAGCTTTCCTCCGTGCCCTTTGTGCTTGTAGGGTTGCTTCTGAACTAATATTTTGATTGCCTTCCCAGTGGCACTTTCTTTTATCCCTATAAAACACATACGGTACCTTTAACTACCCCGAATCTTATTTGAATATATCTCAAGTATTGTAATGACATTACTTCGAGGATGAATTCTTCATGTTAAGGTTTACCACATTTATCTTGCATGATCTACTAATTTGTCTGTAACTTCTTGTCTAGTCATGACTAGGCTCTTCCTGAATCAACTACTAATTACTTGTCGGCCCATTCTCATATCCAAATTACGCGTATCATGACTAGGCTCTTCCTGAATCAACTACTAATTAATTGTCAGCCCATTCTCATATCCAAATTACGCGTAATCTTTCTTGGGTTATTTCCTTGTCTTAACTTACCTTACATACTGGCTCCTTATCTATCAATAACATCTCATGCAGGAACCCTTACTTCCTTTTTTTTGACATCTTGCTTACATAAAGTTTTGGAATCATAGCATATCTATAACATTTGGATAAGTGCAACCTCATCCCTTTCTCATTTTTATGGCATTCTTCCTTTTTCATTCTATATTCCTAGAACCACTTAATTCTGACTTAATGCTAGCTCACTCCACATTCCCTCCTTTAGGGAAGTACGAATATTTAGCTCTACAACAATCTACCTATAGATGGTTTACCTCTTCATCATTGGCGTCTTCTCATATTACCGATGACCCTTACTCGTCTTGCAGTAATTCTTTTGTATCAAGGATAACGAAATTCCTTACTCGCAAGGGTGGGACTTAGTGTAACTGGAACACATAGTCCCTTAAGCTTAACTTTGCTCACATTGCTTGCTTTAGGGAAGCGTTTTCATGAATGACCATTCTCTGAATTTCTCATGAATCTTCTTTTGTTGTCTATTCTATTATCGCTAGAACAAAATCTGAAACTCTCATGATGTCGAATATTATCCAATCACTCTGTCCCTGATTCACATTTAGTTTATCTTATTCACCAACCTATACTGATTCCTTTTATTTAGGGGTCTAACTTTTCCTTTCGGCAGTTATGTTGGAGTCACAAACTCATTTCTCGAAGTGAGGATATGACTTTATGGCGTATACTCTTTTGTTTTATCAAGGCCTGTTGCCTCTCGTCTTTTCCTTTACTTTACTCTAGACTATATAATACCATCATCGTTTTGACCTACCATTGCCATCCATGTATCACATCGTACTATTAATGCTTCATTAACTCTTTTCTTATTTTCTGCTAACCTTTTTGTCTATCACTTTATTCTGAAAACTTTAACAAGATATTCTTTTGCTTTTACCTCCCCTTTGCTCCATCCACTGGCTCTTTAGGTTGCCTAGAATTATCTCTCTACTACGGACGGGAGTCATACTAAAATAATATTTATCCTTTCCAAGCTTCCAACGCGTACCTTTTTAGCACTCATATCTAGTGGTATTATTTTAAAATGCACCATCTAGGTGTTTCACAAGGAGATCTATTAGCACTTTTCGCAATGTCCTTTAGAATTGTCAACTAACGCAAACCATCCATCCATCATTTTGGATTATTCTAACCCCAGCCAGATCCTGATATCCTGTCCTTCTCTTAAACCATATCTATTAACTCCCATAGGGCATGACTAATATTGGTGTGACTGATTGAACGTACATCTGTTACTAGGGAAGGTGACTTAAAATGCTTATATATCTCTTCCTGAATGGTAAATAATGATAATCTTTATTAAATAGGTACCTCGTACCCTTCTTCACCTTCCTTCTTTTACCTGCTGAAACTTGTGTCTAACTTCTTATTCTGTGATTCCTTTATTTTACCATAAGAGTGGATAGGTATTCTTCCTTAAAACTTCTTATCAAGAACCTTACACCTTTTAGTACACACATGATCTGCTGATGACCTCACATTTACTCATCATAAGCAAGATGCAAAATCGAGTTCCTCTAACTCAATACTTCCACATCTATATCTCTTACCGACCATCTTTCTGAATGTAGGCATGGTTGTATTACGAATAAAATAGAAGTTACGAATTTGAATTCTTATAAGTGAGCTCTACCACATGATCTAGAGTAAGAAGAAAGAGTGATAGTCCTAAATGCCATGTAGCCTCCTACTTATAAGTGTGGTGCACGACACACACATAAAGAAGACTCTACTAGACACGGCTTGTAGATTCCCTAGGACAGAACTGCACTGATACCACTTTTGTCACGACCCAAACAGATGGGCCGCGATGGGCACCCGGTACCTTACTCAACCGAGTACCAACATAACGTATCTTTTCTTGTCATATTATCATAGATAACTGAGCTGGAGAGGCTGCCGTGAAATAGGTAGAATACAACATGTAATGCCAAGTTATACATAAAACATATGGGCCTCTAAGACCAAAATAACTACTTGAACATTGAACGGCCGACAAGGCCATACAATCTTTTACGTATGTGACATCTGTCTACAAGCCTCTAAGAATACATAATTTTCATAAAGGTCGGGATAGAGTCCCACCATACCAAATAATACACATCTAATTTATACTAACTAAACAAGCAACTCCAAAGCAAATGGAGCGCACCAACATCTTCCGCTGAGTTAATAGCCTACTTGGAGGGCTCTCGACCTGTCTATCGGGACCTGCGTGCATGAAACGCAGCGTCTCTAGGAAAAAAGGATGTCAGTACAAATAATGTACTGAGTATGTAAGGCACATAAATAAGTGCATAACAAATATGGAGGAAATATAGAGTAAATGACTCCACCTATAAGTCTGAATAACTTTGTAAATCATGAAATAATTGTAGTATCATGCACATGCGTATGAATGTCATGTTGTGCATAGGTACATGTTCCATAACATCATTGTCGCTCCCCTTTTTTCTTTCGCGGAGTTCAGGTTTCGACATTCATTGGGGAACAACCCGTTTCCTTTTGGGAATCGGGTATTTGAAGAGTCGTCACCAAACGAATTATGGTGAGTTAAGGCACCTAGAGCAATTAACTCATGTAACCAGTTTGCATTACCAGAGGTTAGGGTAAGGTCTCGAAATAACCTTGAGGGGAAGGTATTAGGCACCCCTCGCGGTCCACAACGATAGGTCCTGGCCGAACTTAGTTATGTTAATTAGTCATTTAACAAGTAAGCGGTCTAAGCACACATTTGCAAATAAGGGCAGTGTATGTAGTCTAAACATACATATATAATACAGAAAGTTTAGATGGTCTAAGAATATGTAAATTAAGGAAGTTTGAACAGTCCAAGCATACATGCATAAACTAAGGAAATTTAGGCTTTCTAGGAAAACATATGTGAATTGGGAATGGAAGTCCAAAGTTGATCAGCCTATATGATCATATTTGTACAATACCCGGTAAGCCTCCTCAACTAGAAGGGTTACATGTGGCATTAACGCACATGTCATCATATCCTTTTACTACCCATTACCTTCCCCTTAGTGGTTATATAAGCGAGTTTAGTTAATGAACTCTAAGCGTGCTTTACCCGTCCCTTCCTTGTGGTCTCGTAGGCATTTAGTACCTCTATACTTAGGTAGTTCTAGACACTACGAAGGTATTTAAAAGTTAAATTCTATGCGACAACAAAGAACACATAGGAGTATCAAATAGGGAAGCAATTAGGGACTCATGTTTGCCTCCACACATAATCAGATACATAGCAAGTCTCAAACAACTGATTTTAAAGAAATTCAAAAAGCCTTAGAACATGATATCTAGATGAACATCACATATACGAAATATGTAGCATTTTGTTGAAAAGCGAAGTGGCAAAACCGTAATCAACTTGCCTATTGATTTTATAGCCTGTTAAACCTGGACAATTTCACACACAAACAGAACCTGATTTCACAGTTATAAGACCATTAATTACCTTAGGTTTGCTTAGGCGTGGATCTGTATGCAATCATAATTCTAGGAATTGGTCAAGACAACTTGAGGTCATTCAATCCTATAGTCATACTGAATTAGGTGATTAATGTTACAGAACTGATTTCATGTATGTTTACACTAGAACATGATATCTATGCATTGGAATATTCATAATCCTTTTTATAGATGGTTATTCATTCAAACGAGGTAGACATGGTTTAGAGCCAATGCAAACATAGTCAAATCAGGATTTCTAATGCACAGAGAGATGATCATTTTTTTAAGCATGATTACAGCAGTAGTTTAATGACAAGATTTGCAGGTGATAATAACTTATGCAGAGTCAGAGAAAGAAGTGATGAACTTATAACAAGTTTCTATATGCAAAATTTAAACGTGAGTGTACTAAGGGAGGTTTTCTAATGCAAATAATATAGACTTATGACATGTTTTGATGCAAGTAACATAACATATGTGCCTAAAGCATGATTTATATAATAATATAAACTCAAAGCAGGATTTCTATTGCAATTATATATATAAACTAAGAGCATGATTTCTATTATGTATCAACCTAAAGCATGATATCTACCCAGTTTCCCACAAACATCATATAGGAACCCTCCCTTTTTAGTAATCACCCCAACATTTGTTTATAAATAATAATATTATAGACTAGGATCAAATGAATTACATAAGTAAATGAAACTATTCTATAGGGAGCCTAAATTAGGCCAAAAGTAAACCTGGGAATGCCAGGCCTTCAATAGAGTCTCAGAAGCCAAAGATCTCATAGCCAATAATGTATATCTTGGTGTGTCAGAGTTCCCTAAGGACCTCAAGGATCCCGGGCAATGCTCACACCAATACCTTTCATAAAATAGTGATTGGTTATGTGCAGTGTGGAAGGGCCAGCCCTGGTATGCCAAAGTTTAGAGAGATCTCAAGGATCCCTAAGTAGCACACACAGTAGAGGGGCAAAACTTAATAGTCTAAGAGTAGGGTAAGAGTGCTTGACATAGTGTTGAAAGACTTAGCAAAACAGCGTGGAAGTGAAAAGATTAAGAAACAGTTTTTAAAGATACTAGGAGAGACGAGTTTTGAGAAGAATGCTAGGAGTATGAGCAGTAGTTTTGAAATCATTCTTTTAGGAAAGCATACTAAGAAAACAACCCAATTAATGATAGAATACCCAGATTTACTTGACAAGCAGACCTACAAACATGGGATGATAGGATTGGGAACATATGGGGTTGAAACCACATAAATAGGGAAACATTTGATACAATAAATTTACAGTATATCTAGGAGTCTACTGAACAAGTTAGTCATGGTAACAGACAGTTAAAACATAGGGAAAGAATGCAACAAAATCATGCTGAAGACTAGAGTTTGTTGAACAAAATTTGGCATACAATTAGGGCCAATAGAATGCACTAGAAGACTAAGTAACTACATGGTCATACCAGTAAGGGGGAGGGGGGGTAAGGGAAATAAGTAAACATGCTTGACAAGTATCAAAGAACTAAGTAAAGTTTGATATGTTGATTACACATAAGGCAGAATTTAGACATGCTTAATAACAGCAAATAGAGAAACAAATTGAATAACAAGTACAAGAACAAGCATGGATGTATAGACATGGAACACATAAAGTTGAGTTTCAGATTTTAACTAGAGACATACCAGTTAAAGAAGAAAAATGCAGAATGTAAAAACTGTTGCAACTCCACTATCTAGCCTTAGCTTTCAACCGATTAAACCGGCATTTAGCACAAGTAGCAAAGAAAGAAGAGAGAGAGTTTGAATATATATGTGTGTGTATTCTGAACAATGTGTTCGTGTGTTGAAGGAAAATAATGAGGGTGCTTATATAGTAGTTCAAGAGTAGAGCCAATAAGGTAAAAGAATCAGAAATCAGCAATTAAGGGCCATCAGAATCCAATCACATAAGGAGTTCAGAATAGACTCCTTAAATTAGGGGCAATTAGCCAAACGGTAATAAAAGGGTTCAAGTACTAGGGTTCGAGTACTCTTGCAAAAATCAGTCAAAAAGATGAAAAAAGAGAATCGATTAAACATCAAGAAGTCAGGAAGCCTTTGAAAAATAACTCATAATGAACCCTAGTTTTAGGGAAAAAGACAGAACAAGTGATTAAAACCATAAATTTTTAGAGAAACACATGTAATAGTGCTTGAATCGTCTCAGATCTTTACAGATCAGGAAATAATCAAAGGAAATAGACTAGGTTTTTTTAAAACATAATAGAGATGAGAGCATAGGTTTAGAAACCAAGGATTTGTAACAACATAAAGAGAATTTCTCACTCACAATCGATAAAAATGTCCTGAGACAAGCTAACAAGTAGAGCTTCAAACCAGAACCAACTAGGTTCTTTGAGATCCCCTCAAGGATCTAAGGAGTCGAAGGGCCTTGGCGTGTAAGAGGCTAAGACTGGCCGGAGAAGACAAAAAAAATATCACAACGCTGAGATATACACCAGTGACGGCGCCTGAGAAACTAGGGTTTAATGGAGAGAGTTGAGAGAGAAAGGGAGATAAGGACGACGTGTGAGGGAGTGAATGAGATGTTTGGGGGTCGTTCTAGGTTAATTATGGTACGTTTTAATGTGGAACATTAATCTAAAGGATCAACGACCACGATTTGATGGGGGTTTAGGTCGGATAGGTATAGATTGGGCTTAGGGTGAATTGGGTTGGTATTATTAAGGGGTTTGGGTTGGTATTAAAAGGGTTTGGTCTGAAAAATTAGAGAAATTAAAAAGGCTATTTTTTAAATACCCAAATAATTCTATAAAAATATTTTATAAATAATTAACAGATTATTAGAAATAATATTCATGCATATAAATATTTTAAAATAGTTACTACATATTTAGAAAAATACAATGAGCTATTTTTGTAATAATAATGTAATAATGTACACATGGGCTATAATTGCAAAATTATTGCAATTATAACCAACAGGTATAAATCTGGCCATTTGTGAAATAATTTGAACATAATATAACTATAAATAGCAATATTAAGCCATGAGATGATATAAGTCATTTGTGATGCAATTTTTAATTATTTTTGTAAATAAAATACTTGGATAAAATTAATTTTAAAATATATATTATGAAAAATATCGATTGATGCTAATGCATATTTTTGAAGGTATATATGCACTTAAAAGCATTATAGGGAAAAATTGGGTATCAACAGCTGCCCCTCTTTACCCGGGAAGGATGGAAGAGTTTTCGGGTAAAGAAATGTTGGCAAATTTTGACCGAATGTGATGTTTTTAGAAAAATGGAGGCCGAACTCTGGTCTTTGAGCTGCCTACATATCCCTGGTTTTACAATAATCAGGCCATGTGTAGTTTCGGATACATCGGTGAATGAAGCCGATGGAGTTGTCATAGAAATGGTAGCCAATTTCGGCAAAGGTTCTTTTATGAAGGGTAATGTTGAACAGAGTTATGATTTTGGGTTTGGAGTGTATCAGATGTATTAGAGGGTAGATAGCTAGATATCACGAGGTAGGATGGGTAACTGATGATAATCAGTTATGAATGGAGAAATGAAAATGGTATGAGCGGAAATCAGAGCGAAGGTTGCTCCTGCTTGAAAAATAGTTACCCTCGAGATCACAAGAAAACTCAAAATACGATGCATGCAAGTACATAGATTACTACGAAAATTTAAACGTGATGCAAATTTCCTTTGGACCATGAAGAATTCCCCTGGACGGTGTGGATGACGTCCTTATACTATGATGTCCTAGGCCATGAGTTGTGAGATATGATATTTGCAGGCCATGAAATGATGTTATCAGGCCATGAAAATGGTGCCTCCGAACCATGACGCCTTTGAATAATGATATGCAAATTTGAGAAATCCTCAGGCCATGGCATGGTGTCTTCCGGCTGTGAGGATGATGCCTTTAGACAATGACGCCTTTGGACAAGTTTTCGATATTTCAGCCTATGAGATGTAATAATATGATGCTAAAATTAACAAGACAAGGCTTAGTCTTATGAGGTTGAGGGCAGAGCTTAACTCGAAAGAGGAGAAAATAGATAGTGTTGAAACAGAGCAACATTTATGCAAGGAGGGACAATGTTTAGTCCCATGAGAAGACAATGCTTAGCCTTATGCAAAAACTCGAGACAAAGCTTAGTCCTATGGCAGGTAGAGCTTAACCTTAAGCAAATATGGAGGCAGGGCTTAGCCTCATACAAGATAGAGACAGAGCTTAGTCTCACGCAAGATGTGGCATAGGGCTTAGTCCCCTGCAAATAAAAGGCAGAGCTTAGCCTTATGCAAATATGAAAGTAGGGCTTAGCCTCATGCAAGATTCGGGACAGTGCTTAGTCCTATGAAAATGAAAGGCAGAGCTTAGTCTTATGCAAATATGGAGGCAGGGCATAGCCTCATACAAGATGGAGATAGAGCTTAGTCTCATGCAGGATGCGGGACAGGGCTTAGTCCCATACTAATGCAAGGCAACACCTAGCCTTATGGAAATATGGGGGCAGGGCTTAGCCTCATGCAAGATTTGGGATAGGGCGTAGTCCCATACAAATGAAAGGTAGAGCTTAGCCTTATGCAAATATGGAGGAAGGGCTTTGCCTCGTGCAAGATTTGGGACATGGTTTAGTCCCATGTAAATGAAAGGCAGAGCTTATCCTTATGCAAATATGGAGGCAGGGCTTAGCCTCATGCAAGATTCGGGACAGGGCTTAGTCCTATGCAAGTGAAAGGCAGAGCTTAGCCTTATACAAATATGGAGGCAAAGCTTAGCCTCATGCCATATGGAGACAGAGCTTAGTCTTATGCAGGATACATGATAGGGCTTGGTCCCATGCAAATGGAAGGCAGAGCTTAGCCGTATGTAAATATGGAGGTATGTCTTAGCCTCATGCAAGGTGCGGGACAGGGCTTAGTCCCATGCAAAGAACAAATAGCAAATAAGGGTAGAATGTTTCTTAGTTGGAGTTCTGTTCGGTGTCTGCTGGCCCGATTGATACTAATTTTGCTGCATGTATATATTTGTGAATGCTACTGTTACATCAGATGTGCCTGCACTCAAAGAAAAATTGTAAGTTTCGTAAAGGGAGGTTGGTTCGTGCCTTTTTTCTGCTATCTCTTCTCCTCCAGGAGGCCTTGTTTGAGTTCCTTGGGTAACACTTGGTTGTTATAGAGTTTTCGAAAATATGCAATTATTGGTGAAAATAGAGTTATTTTAGAAAACATACTGAAATGTCACGTAATTTTGGATGAACTAGTGACTGTAACACATTTCAGAGACATTGCAGCTTTCTTGTGTTAGAATTTTAAGAGTTTGGTAGATGATCCTTCGGCCATTTGCGAGTGACAACTCTTGTTGAACCTTCTTCAGAATTTTGAGAATCCTTCTCAAAATTCTACCCCAGTTATCGTTCTGGGGGGGGGAATGAAAATTTTATTATGATATGACCGAACCCACAGGGCTGCCTACGTATCCCCTCTTAAATGAGAATCAGATCTAGCGTAGTTCAATTACATCAGATGAAGAAATGTAAGTAGTCTAAACATAGTATCTCTTGACTGCGTCTGAATTGATTGGTTTTGGCCAGATTTCTCCGTCCAATTTAGCAAGTATGAGCGCTCCTCCTGTTAGCACCCTATGAACCATGTAAGGACCCTACCAGTTGGGAGAGAATTTCCCTTTGGCTTCATCTTGATGTGGGAAGATTTTCTTCAGTATCAACTGTCCTTGTGCAAACTGCCTTGGTTTGACCCTCTTGTTGAAAGCTCTGGACATTTTGTTCTAATAAAGCTGACTGTGATATATTTCGTTCATTAATTTTCCATCTATAAGGGCCAACTGTTCATAGCGGCTCCTTATCCATTCTGCATCACTGAGTTCGGTTTCCTGTATAATTCTTAAAGAAGGAATCACTACCTTTGCTGGGATGAGAGCTTTGGTACCATAAACCAGTAAGTAGGGAGTTGCCCAAGTTGATGTACGGACTGTAGTGCGGTACCCTAATAGGGCAAAGGGTAACTTCATGTGCCATTATTTATGATTTCTACGATCTTCCTTAGCATCTTCTTGATAATCTTTTTGGCAGCTTCTACGGCTCCGTTCATCTGAGGTCTGTACGCTATGGAGTTTTTGTGCTTGATTTTGAAAGTTTCACACATGGCTTTCATCAGATCACTATTGAGATTGACGGCATCATTAGTGACAATGGACTCGGGAACTTCGAATCGACAAACAATACGATCCTTGACAAAATCTGCGATGACTTTTTTGGTTATAACTTTGTAGGATGCAGCCTCCAACTATTTATGTGAAGTAGTCAATGGTTACTAGAATAAATCTGTGCCCGTTTGAAGTAGTGGGCTCGATCGGACCGATGATATCCATTCCCCAGCGGCGAATGGCCAAGGTGAGCTTGTTGCATTGAGCTCATTTGGCGGCACTTTTATCATATTGGCATGCACTTGACATTGGTAGCATTTTCGAAACATACTAGACGCAATCTGTCTCCATAGTCATCCAAAAGTAACTGGCCCTATGTATCTTCTTGGCCAAGACAAAACCATTCATATGCGGGCCGCAGGTCCCAGCATGTATCTCCTCAAGTAGCTTAGAAGCCTCTTTTGCGTTAACACATCTTAGCAATCCCCAATTAGGAGTTCTTCTGTACAAGTTTCCCCCGCTGCGGAAGAAGTGATTGCACAATCTCCAAAGTGTGCGTTTCTGAGTATGGTTCGCATGCTCCGGATATTCTCCTTTTGCCAAATATTCTTTGATATCGTGAAACCAAGGCTTCCCGTCTATTTCCTCTTCAATATGGGTACAATATGCTAACTGATTATGAATTCTCACTGGGATGGGATCAATGAAATTCTTGTCTGTATACTATATCATGGATGACAAAGTGGACAATGCATCAACAAACTCATTCTGAACTCTAGGAACATGCCGAAACTCTATCTTCGTGAACCTCTTTCTCAATTCCTGTACATGGTGCAGATATGGCAATATCTTGGAATTCTTGGTGACCCACTCTCCTTGTACCTTGTGCACAAGCAAATCTGAATCACCGATTACCAGCAGCTCCTGAATATTCATGTCGATTGCTATGTTGAGCACTAGTATGCATGATTCATACTCTGCCATGTTGTTGGTGCAAGGAAATTTGAGTTTAGCAGATACCGGATAATGTTGGCCAGTTTCCGAGACCAAGACAGCTCCAATGCCCACTCCTTTGAAATTAGCAGCTCTATCAAAGAACATCCTCCAACCGTCGTATTCTTCAGTAATGTTCTCTCCGATGAATGACACTTCTTCATCAGGAAAATACGTTTTCAAGGGTTCATATTTTCCTCCCACGGGATTTTTAGCAAGATGGTCTGCCAATTCTTGTCCTTTGACCGCCTATTGAGTTGCATAGACGATATCGAACTCACTTAACAGTATCTACCGCTTGGCTAACTTCCCAGTCGGCATGGGCTTCTGAAATATGTACTATAGAGGGTCCATATTGGATATAAGGTATGTGGTGTAAGCACATAAGTAATGCCTCAATTTCTGAGTTGTCCAGGTCAAAGCACAGCAAGTGTATTCCAGTAGAGAGTATCGTGTTTCATAAGGTGTGATTTTCTTACTCAGGTAGTATATGGCTTGCCATTTTCTCCCTATCTCGTCATGTTGTCCCAGAACACATCCGAAGGCTCCATCTAATACAAAAAGATAGAGTAGCAAAGGTCTACCTGGCTCTGGCGAGACCAAGACCTGTGGTGTGGACAGGTACTCCTTGATTTTGTCGAAAGCTTTCTGACAATCTTCGGTCCAGCTTGTTTCGGCATCTTTCTTCAACATCTTTGAAGATGGGTTCACATATAACTGTGGACTGCGCTATGAAGCGACTGATATTTTCTAGGAAGCTCATCGCGTACTTTTTGCTCCTAAGTGGTGGTAAATCTTGAATAGCCTTAACTTTGGATAGGCCCAATTCGATTTCCCGACGACTGAAAATAAATCCCAACAACTTTCCTGCGGGAACCCCGAATGCACATTTTGCAGGGTCAATTTTAAGTTGTACCTCCTTAACCTGTCAAAGAACTTTTTTAAGTCTGCTATGTGATCTGCGAACCTCTTGGATTTGATAATGACATCGTACACATACATAACCTCTATTTCTTTGTGTATTATATTATGGAAGAAGGTTGTCATGGCTCTCATGTAAGTAGCCCCAGCATTCTTTAGACCGAATAGCATCATCTTGTAGTAGTATACCCCCATGGTGTAATAAAAGCTATTTTCTTTGCAACTTCTTCATCCATTCAGATCTGGTGATAACCTGCGAAGCAGTCTACAAAGGATTGGAGTTCATGCTTAGTGCAATTGTTGATCAGGATGTGTATATTTGGTAGTGGAAAGTCGTCCTTGGGACTTGCTCTGTTTAGTAACTTCCTCCTTGATTTTCATGCTCATATCTGGTTTGAATTTTATGTGTTTCTGCTTCACCGGTGGACATATGGGATTTGTAGGCAACTTGTGAGCCACTATGGACGTGCTCAAACCGGTCATGTCATCATATGACCATGCAAAGATATCCTCATACTCCTTCAAGAAACGAATGTACTCCTCTTTCTCTGGCGGTGATAAGTGAATGCTTATGCGAGTCTCTTTGGCGTTTTCGACGTCTCCCAAATTTATTGCTTCGGTTTCGTCCAAGTTGGACTTATGCTTATTCTCAAAGTTCTCAACCTCTCTGACAAACTCCTCAGGTATTTCATCTTCTTCCTCCGAGTCACTATCCTTATATTGCGTTGTCTCATTACATGTAACAGTCACCGGTTCATTAGGAAAAGTAATGATGACACTATAGAAAGAAAAGTGTGGAAGATAATAATGAATAATAAATAGCAATGCATTGATTAAAATTGAAAACATCCAAAACAAGTACGGCTCGATGAATCGAGCATTTATATGAAACAAGTAAGTCTTTCAAAACAAAATTACTAAAAATATCTTAGATGCGTAGCATGGCTATAGAAATAAAATTAAGTTGATTGCCAAGCTACCCAGGGACTCGGCGGGCTCGGGATGGTGTGGCAGTACAGTTCTTGAGAACAACTCCCTACTCCACAGTCTGAATGGTGAGGCCTTCCTCTTCATCCTCCTCAATTATTGAACTGCAATCTATGTCCTCGTTCTCTAAGAACAAATTCCTTAGCCCAAATAGAGCATCTTCTTCTGTAGTTCCCCATGTTGTATCAGCCTGGTGAAAAGTTTGACCTAGTTGTGGCACTGGTTGCTCGAGAGGTAATAAGGTCCGTGCCATCGAGGCGACCAATCATCATACTCCTGTCATGCATACTAGTATCCGACCCGAAGGTAGTAATATGACATTTCAACTGTACTTGTTTGGTAATGCCCTAGAGATTCTTCCCAAGCCCTTTCCCGGGTTCATACCCAGACCATGCTAGTATGCTTTGTATCTTGTTACTCCACCATTTGTCTTTCTCAACTGTATTGGCATGTTCGATGTGGTAATAAGTTTTCCCTCCTAGCCTTCTTCTGTTCCCGATAACCGGGATGGTTCGACTGGTGTAAATAGGGTTACTCCCGTCCCTGTCAATGATCACCTCCTGATGGTTCTATTCGAACTTTATGGCTTGGTGTAGTATGGAAGCCATAACCCCAGTGGCATGTATCCAAGGTCGACTTAACAGAAGATTATATGAAGCTGATATGTCCAGCTGATACGCTCAAATTACACTTTAATAAATAGTGTAAGGGGGTCGGTGTCAAATATAATAACCCAACAAGTTTAGGGTCGAATCCCACAGGGAATAGGTGTGAAAAGGTTACTCTTATAGTGTGTTGCTCGACTAAAGTGGTATCTCTATTCGGTTAACAGTAACAAGAGAATGGTTTTATAGTAACAAGAGTATGAATTGAGTTTGTTTGGAAGTATCAACTAATTGGAATATTTATAGAGTAATTAATTGGATTAAAGAAACCAAGGTTGTGTCCCCTTTAATGGAGTGTAATGCTTATTGGTGTTAATATGATATATTTCTAATGGAAGGTTCTTTTGATAAGCAAATGATGTCTAAGTGACTACCAATATTTCCCAATAGTTGAGTAGTATTTCCTATTTATAATTTTCCCAAATATAAAAGAGTTGCAATTTAGAACCATCAATATATGCAAAGTAAAACCCACTTATTCCTAAGCGATTCTATTAAACAAGGTTTAAAGCCTTGAGTCATTGATATTTACTTCTACCAAATTCTAACCCACTTTCCCAAGCAAAGCAAGAATTTAATGGCACTTGTTAATGTTTGCAATCACCAACAATAAAAAAAGAATGAGAAGTAAATAAATATCAACCAACCATTATATATATATTCAATTTTAAACACCCATTTAGGGTCCACAACCTTAGTATTTAAAGTTAGCTACTTATACTACAATACAAAAACCAAAGAGTATTAAATTTCATAAAAGCTTACACAGTAGAGAATCTTCACCCAAAAGCTACCAAAAGTGAGGAATATTAATGTCTTGGAATGTGGTTCAAAGACTAGACAAGATAAGCCCACAAAGACATCATAAAACTATTTATAGTAAACTCAAAATCGGGACAGAAAACGGACAAAAATGCCCTTTCAGGTCTGATATACGATCGCATTCTTGTCGCAAAGCACATATGTGGTCCGCGTCTTGAACATCCTCATCGCAGACTGGAACCCTAGTTTATATTCTTCGCATTCCAATTATGCGGATCGCATTGCAAAAATGCGATCGCATTTTGCATCGCATCTTCGTCCTTCAGTGACCTTCATGGTTGGTTTGCGGTTCAATCTACGGCTCGCATGTTGGTTCTGCGATCGCATAATGGACCGCATTCTTGACTTGAGATTTAACCCAGTTCTCTGCTTTTGTCTGCGATTTGACGTGCATTCTGCGGCTTGCATGTTGGTTCTGCGGTCGCATAATGGACCGCATTCTTAACTTGAGATTTAACCCAGATATCTGCTTTTGTCTGTGATTTGACGTGCATTCTGCGTCTAGCATGTCTGATCTGCGATCGCATAGTGTATCGCAGACTAGCATTTTTGCTACATTTCCTCTTTTCTTGTCTTTTTGCTTCCATTTCCATGTTCTTGAGTTCTCGGTCCTTATGTACTGTAGAAACAACAAAACTACATAAGTAACGAAGATAATTGCATTAAAACAAGCTAAAATCTAAGCAATTAGTATTGAAATGTGCCGAAATTCTCTGGCACATCAACACCCCCAACTTAAACTCTTGCTTGTCCTCAAGCAACTAAAACTAACTTAGCCTATTCTAGACTTTATTTACAAAACATGAAACGATAATGACTACGGGTGGTATTCATTGCTAGTACTTCAAGCATGCATCTAAAATTGTTTTACCCTTCCTGAACTGATAGTATATACAAGGAAAACTAATCAACTTGTGAACCTTGAGCCTCAGACATTGCGACAAAATGTTACCCTCAGCTGAGTGCAATTGCATTTGATGCAAAAGCACAACTTTTGTTTAACTCCACAGTTCATGTACCCTCACTAGAAAGAAGGTCCCAAAATCACAATATTTACAAGGACAACAAAAAGGGACAGTTTACAAATACACTCACTCTCAGAAAGAACTTCAAGTGTTACAACATTTCATACCATAAGCTTGCCCTTATTTTAATTCACTGCTTATTCAAGAATGTTCGGTTGGAGGTCTCATAAGGACTTTTTAAGCTTGTAATGTAGGTTTTGGGAAGGGTTGGATAGACATTTGGGTACAAGTGACTTCACCCTCCTTGAACACTACTCACAATTTTCCATTATTTTTTACTTTGCTTCTTTTCAAACCCTCACAGCCTCATTTGCGTCTAGTTTCCAATATAGAACAACCTTACATACCTCTTCTAATTTTATTCAAGGCTCCATACTTTATATACATACACATATTTTCTTTTTTTTTATCTAAAACAAACCCTTTTTGAGGCATATGGTCCTAACTCAACGTACAACCTTACCAATCTCCACTGCGACACCACCCCCAACTTAGGCTTTTAGCCTCGTTCTCAATGTTCAAGGAGGGACGGGTTCAAGAGAGGGGATTATTTTACAAAAAAAGGCGAGGTTTGTAATGAGTTGGCCAAAGAAAAGGCTTAAAGGCTCAAATTGGGTACTAGTGATATTATTTATGTACAGGTTGGCTTGAAAGGCTACAGAGGTCTGGCAAATAAGACAAAGAATGCCTAAGATCATCCCTCCAACCAAACATACTATCATTAGCATTGAAAAACCAACCGGGCAAGTTCTAGATGATAGAAGTAAACACGAGAGTTATATACACATAGAGAACTCACACACACATGGTACACGACTGTTTCATTCACATAATTTGACGCTTTCGAGTCAACACTTGGCAACTCAAGGCTTTCATCATAGACACATGTATAACTCTAGGTTGCCATAGAGTCACAGAGCGAGCCTCAAGTTCAGAAAGTTGATCATAAAGACTAATTCCCTTAAAAAAGTTGTCAATCTATCCATCATCGGGAAAAGTCGACAAAAACAATATTTTTTTATATGTGGAAGGGTATATGATATGTACAGACACACATTCTTCATACTAGGCAATTACACCAAACCGGTCAAAATGATTCATTTTATGATCCTGGTTTTATATTACACCCTTGGAAAAGAATCGGGAGAAGAAAAACCAAGAGGAATTGATTCCTAATCACTATCTACTTGTTTTTGTTGTTTTTCTTTTATATGGACAACTGTATCATATTTACACAATACTATTATGAATACAAAACAAACACTAATATTAACATCATCACGAATTTCATAACACAACTCATGTACCGAAGTCATACTAATATATATACAGAACACAAAATACACATAAGTACAAGAGTCTGATTGTAACATATAGATATGTATATGTACAATAGTTTCCAATATCACAAAAATATCTACAATGCTACCCTCCACCCCAACTAAAAGCATGCATTGTCCGCAATGCATAAAAACATAGAGATGTGTTTGAGGGGGGCTCCTTGAGGCACACTAAGTGCTATGGGAGCCAGTAGTTGGCTAAGTACTGGAGGGGTCACCCTCGGATGTGGAAGCTGGGACCGATCAGAGCTCGGTCTGAGAAGTGACCTCTCCTGATGGAGTAATGCTCTCAAGCTTGTCTAAAGCAGGAGCTGGAGCTGGAGCTGGTGCTGGAGCTTGTGAGTTGCTACTCTCGTCCACTGATGCCGGGGTGACTGATGGAGCTATAGGGCTGGCCATGTCTACTAGAGATCGCTGGATCGCTGTCTGCATATCTACTTGTTCCACTTCTGCAATAGCAGCCTCCTCAATAATAGCATCCTCGATAGAGGCATCCGCAATCTGCTTTCCTTTATCTTGAGGGCCATCATCGCTTGAATATCCAGAACTTTCCTCATCCTCGCTCCCATCTTCCTCCTCATCTTCTGATTTACCAGAACAACCGGACTCCTCCCCAGAATTGATCACAATATGGGTTAGAGGGGCTTTAGGCTAGGAAGCTCCGGCAGTAGGAGGGGCAGTATCAGTCATCAGTGTAGTGAAGTTAAGACCTAAGTTCGGAGGTGCTGTGCCTGTCACCTTATCACCATCTGTGGGAAGGAGGGATGATAGATCGAACTCCAAGTTCTGCATCTTTTGGAGCTCGGTCTTCATATAAGCAACCTCCTTCTTGAGTCTAGGCAACCCACTAACTTCACCCCGCTTTATCTTCTCCACCCTCAACTCAAGTTGTTATAGATGATCCTCATATTTTGACTGTTGCTGTTGGAGGGCCGTCACTGAGGATTGCATGGGCGTCAGGGCTTGTTTGATTAGATTTGGCAATATCTTCAAAAGCTTATCTACTTTGGCATTGGCATGCTGAGCCAGTAGACCAAGCTTCGAGATAGCAGGAATGGTGATGGCAGGCTGGATAGTGGTAGACTGAGAAGCAATCTCGGAAGTGGAAGTGGGGGACACTGTAACCTGAGGAGTCACTGGTGTTTGGGAGTCACTATGCTCTAGATCAATCGGATCTTGGACCTGAACCTATGATGGGTCAGCAACAACAGTGATACGAGAGATATCCATGATACGTGTGATATCAATATCCCTCGTTTCCTTTCCAATTTTATCAGTTGGCAGGATGGGAACTTTCACAGCTTTACACAGAGTTGTGACCAGGTAAGGGAAAGGAAGTGAAGTTGCATGTTGCATTGCTCGGATCCCTATTTCTTGGAAGATCAACGCTCCCACATCTATCTTGATACCAGTCATGATGCAAGCAATCAAAAGGGCCTTCTCGATGGCTATTTCAGTTTCATTTTGAGTTGGTACCAAGCGAGAAGTGACAAAACTGAGCCAGCAGCGACCCTCTCTCGTGAGATCTTCCTTATATATCTTGTGGTGAGGAACGACCCAAGCGGGAGTCCCTTTTGTTATCACTGAGGCAATCCATCCACATTCATTCTCCTTATTTTTGATTTTTTTGGTGTACTCAATTGTGCCTGCTTTCCATCCTTTGACGTAGAACTCATTAAGGACCTCAATGTTGCAGAAAACAGTCTTTCCCCGGACAAGAACTTGGTCGGTGAAAACTTTGTTGCGTTTGTGGTATTTCATCCTGGAGGCCCTATAGGATGCATAGAATTCCCTCACAAGGGTCTCATTGTACTCTGTGGGTGGCTCAGTGAAGTTCTCCCATCTCCGTGTTTTTATATTTTCCAGGATATGGGGGTATTTTTCTTTGAGCCCGTTCAAGCTCAATTATTTCTCACCCATGATTTTGCGCTTTGTTAGCCCTTTTTAAAATATCTCCCTAGACCCATCAACCCCAAATCGGAGCTGGAAATATTCACCTCATTTCCTTCTCTCTTCAGCCTCTATATTGATTGAGGGCCTGAGCTCCTCCGCCTCAAACTGGGAGGGGCTCGACACGTTGTCCTCTATCCGCAATCGCTTACTGGTGGAAGCCCGCTTTGATGAGCATCTCTTTTGACCCATATCTACACAATGGTGAAGAGTGAGTGATATCATTAACAATACAGAGAAGATACAAACGAATCAAAAGCAAGAAAGAAATTGTGATCTGGTCTGTGATCGCAAAACCATAATGCGGACCGCAGACTTGTCGCAGATCTTGTAGTCTCAACTGGTGGTCTCATTCTGCGGTGAGTTATGCGGTCGCATAACCACTATGCAGACCGCATAACCATCACAGAATTGACATGGCTATATGGTTCAAAACTGAAATCTCTGTATCACTCTGCGGTGAATTTGCGGTCCGCATGGCAAATTTGCGATCGCAAAGACACTGCATTTCATCATCTTCTTCAGAAGATATAGGGTTTAGTTGTGCGGCCAAAATACGGACCGCATTTTCACAATGCAGACCGCATATGCCTTCTTCTACACAGGTAACCCAAGCTTTCAACAATGGCTGTCCTATTTCATTCTACCCCGTACCCCAAATTATTTTCAACCCAAAAGCATCTACACTACAGAGAAGCAACTACACAAGCATCTAAACACATTTTTGCACAGGATTTAAACGAAAAATCTCTGAATCTACAGTGGAAATCAAAGATAAAACAAGGGAGAAACAGGTACATACCAGCAGAGTTTGATGATTGGGACAATGTGTGTGACAAATGGAGTCCTTTGGTTTCACACAATTTGAGCTTGATTTGGTTCGTAGTCCGTTCGTGTTCTTCCCCCATGTTTTCGTTTTTTTGTTTTGTTTTAAGTGAGTGAGAGACGAGAGGGTTATGCAGACTTACCTTGTCGATTTTGCGATGGATAGGACACCTCATAACACACAGTGCGACCGCATGTGTGTTATGCAATGAGGTTAAGGACCAAGCTGAAAGGAGGCAAATGCGGTGCAAAATGCGATCGCATAAATTAATTGCGGACCGCATAATGCACCACCTCACCGCATTTTCAACCACAATTTTAACCCAAATCTCTGCTTAGGTTTGCGGTTAGATTGCGGTCCGCATAGCTAAAATGCGACCACATTTGTGCAGCAGAATTCACCTAGTGGTATTTCTTCCATTTTTTATGCATTCGTACCAATTGTTGTGATCTTTTGAACCCCCTGCACTCTGACACACACTTTAAATTGCTCAAATAAATCTATCTATCAAAAACTAAAAATTCATAGAACAAAAGAGTGTTACCACACATGGGTTGCCTCCCATTAAGTGCTTGATTTAATGCCGCGGCACGACGAAGTTGATGTTCTTTTTGTTTCACTCAATGGTCGGGCATGGAACATCTTTGAGAGCCAACTGCTCTATAATGTCTTTCTCCATCAGTGCCCAAGTAGTGCTTGATGCGTTGGCCATTTACCTTGAATGTCCGGGACCCATCTGTTGATTCTAATTCCACAGCTCCATAAGGAGAGGCATTGACCACTTTGAATGGACCGGACCATTTTGATTTAAGCTTGCCCAGAAACAATTTGAGCCTTGAGTTAAAGAGCAAGACCAAATCACTCGTCTTGAACTCTTTTTTCAAGATCTTCTTGTCATGGACAAACTTCATCCGTTTTTTGTACACAGCTGCACTTTCATAAGCATGGAACCAGAATTCCTACATTTCATTGAGTTTTGTTAACCTCAAATTTGCAGCTTCAGCCCAATCTAAGTTCAGCCTTTTCAATGCCCACATAGCTTTGTGTTCCAATTCCACGGGTAGATGACATGCTTTACCAAATACTAGCCGATAAGGAGAAGTACCAATAGGGGTTTTGTAGGCCGTGCGGTATGCCCACAATGCATCATATAGCTTCCTTGACCAGTCGGTCCTATTTGCGTTCACAGTTTTTGCTAGAATGCTCTTGATCTCCCGGTTGGAAACATTCAACTTGACCACTTGGATGCAGATGATAAGGTGTGGCCACCTTGTGCTTTACGCCATACTTCTCAAGCAGCCCCGAGAATGCCTTGTTATGAAAATGAGATCCACTGTCACTAAGGATGGCTCTAGGAGTGCCAAACCGAGTGAATATATTTTTCTTCAAGAAGGCGGTCACACTCCTTGCCTCATTGTTTGGTAAGGCAACTTCTTCAACCCATCTGGACACGTAGTCCACAGGTACCAAGATGTATTTCATCCCGCAAGAACTTACAAAGAGGCCTATGAAGTCGATTCCCCACACGTCAAAGATCTCTATCTCCATCAGAAAGTGCATTGGCATTTCATGCCTCTTGGAGATTGAACCTTGTCGTTGACATTGGTCGCAAGCCTTGACCATTTGATTAGCATCATGGTAGATGGAAGGCCAATAATACCCACATTCAAGAACTTTAGCTGTCGTCCGATTTCCTCCATGATGACCCCCAACCGGTGAGTCATGGCATGCCTTGTGAATTGGCATAACCTCTTCTTCGGGAACACACCTTCTGATAATATTGTCAGTACAAACACGGAACAAGTATGGTTCCTCCCAATAGTATTGCCGGCAGTCTCTCAAAAACTTCTTTCTTTGATAAGATTCCAATCCGTCCGGAATAAGGTCACTAACCAAGTAGTTAGCAATATCGGCATACCAAGGAGTAGAAGTGCTAGATAATGCCAATATGTTCTCATCAGGGAATGCATCGTTGATTTCAAGATCTCCCTGTGGTCTCCCTGCTTCCTCAAGCCTTGACAAATGATCCGCCACTTGATTTTGAGTTCCCTTGCGATCTTTGACTTCGAAGTCAAATTCTTGCAACAAAAAGACCCATCGAATTAATCGAGGCTTTGCATCCTTCTTTGCCATAAGATATCGAAGAGCTGCATGATCAGTGTATACCACCACCTTGGACCCCAACAAATAAGCCCGGAATTTTTCAAAAGCATACACAATAGCAAGAAGCTCTTGCTCAATTACTGTGTAGTTCATTTGCGCCCCATTGAGAGTTTTACTTGCATAGTACACTGGGTGGAGAACTTTGTTGTGACGTTGGCCAAGCATTCCTCCAATGGCTACACCATTGGCGTCACACATGAACTCGAAAGGAAGTGACCAATCGGGCATGACAATAATGGGTGTCGTGGTGAGCCTTTGCTTTAACTCCTCAAAAGCTTTAAGATAGTTCTCATCAAACACAAACTTGGCATCCTTTTCGAGGAGTTTGCACATGGGGTTAGCAATCTTGGAGAAGTCCTTGATGAAGCGCCTGTAAAACTCGGCATTCCCTAGAAAACTTCTAACACCTTTCACGGAGGTCGGTGGAGGAAGCTTAGAAATAATCTCAATCTTTTCCCGGTCGACTTCAATACCATGCTTTGAAATTTTGTGCCCAAGCACAATGCCTTCGTCAACCATGAAGTGACACTTCTCCCGATTTAGCACAAGGTTGGTCCCTTCGCATCGCTTAAGCACTTGTCAAAGATTGTTAAGACAATGCTCAAACGAAACACCAACCACCGAGAAATCGTCCATGAAGACTTCAAGAAAGTCCTCAACCATGTCGGAGAAGATGGACATCATGCACCTTTGGAAAGTGGTCGGAGCATTGCACAAGCAAAATGGCATCCGGCTAAAAGCAAAAGTGCCATACGGGCAAGTGAACGTAGTTTTCTCTTGATCTTCCAAAGCGATGTTGATTTGATTGTAGCTGGAGTAACCATCAAGGAAACAATAAAATGACCTCCCCACTAGCTGATCAAGCATTTGATCAATAAAAGGCATAGGGAAGTGGTCCTTGCAAGTAGCACTGTTAAGTTTCCGATAGTCCATACAAGCTCGCCATCCGGTCACAATTCGCATTGGAATGAGCTCATTCTTCTCATTTTCGATCACGGTCATGCCACCCTTTTTTGGCACACATTGTATTGGGCTCACCCACGAACTGTCGGCAATGGGGTAAACTACCCCGACATTCAACCACTTGATAATCTCCTTCTTTACAACCTCTTGCATTGACGGGTTCAACAGCCTTTGATGTTCCACACTTGGCTTTGTTTCGCTCTCCAATTGGATTTTATGTTCACAAATTCCCACGGGGATTCCACGAATGTCCGCAATGGTCCATCCAATGGCTTGCCTATGTTCTTTCAAGACTTCCAACAATTGGTTTACCTGCACATCATTTAGCAAAGACGAAACGATTACGGGTAAAGTATCATTAGAGCCAAGAAATTTATACCTTAAGTGTGGAGGGAGAGGCTTGAGCTCTAGTTGTGGCGGCTCAATGATTGATGGCTTGGAGGGAGGTGTGGCCCTATTCTCCAAGTCAAGAGAAAGCTTTGCCGGAGTGTAAGTATAGGATCCAAGACCCTCCAATGCATTTACCGACTCCATGTACCCATCCATGTCCTCACCATCAAAGTTTACCAAGATAGCCGCCAATGCCTCACCAAGGCATTGTTCTTCCATTTTCAATTCAACAGCATCTTCAACCTCATCAACCACATCTATCACTGAAATGCTCTCATACTCATGGGGTAATTTCATACCCTTGCTCGCTTGAAATGTGACTTTTTCATCATTCACCCGGAACTTAATTTCCTTTCGCTCTGAATCCATGAGTGCTCTTCCCGTGGCTAGGAATGGTCTCCCCAAGATGATAGGGATCTCTTTATCAACAGCACAGTCAAGAATTACAAAGTCGGCGGGCAAATGGAATTTTCCAACTTTCACAATCACATCATCAACACTTCCTACCGGTCGCTTAATAGATCAATCGGCCATTTGTAACCTCATGCTTGTTGGCCTCGGCTTCCCTAATCTTGCTTTCTTGTAGATGGAAAGTGGCATCAATTTGATGCTAGCCCCATTGTCACAAAGGGCTTTTGCAAAGTCACGCTCCCCGATAATGCATGGAATAGTAAATGCTCCCGGGTCCTCTTTCTTTTGGACAGGGCTTGTGGCAATAATAGTGCTAACCTGGTGAGTCATGTTTACCACCTCATTCTTTGTGGTCCTCTTTTTGGTGATAAAATCCTTCAAATATTTGGCAAACCCCGGCATTTCTTGAAAAGCCTCCAAGAATGGAATGTTCACCGATAATTGCTTTAGAATATCATAGAATTTCTCAAGCTTGCTATCATCAACCCTTCTAATAAGTCTTTGAGGGAAAGGCGGAGGAGGTCTAGGAATAGGAGGTGGAGATTTTGATGTCTCCTTCTCCTTTTCCTTCACCTCTTCTTGGTTCACTTCTTGCACCTTCTCTTTTTCCGACACCCTTTCAACTTAAACAACCCCTTGCTCTTCTTATTCAACTTCTTGTTTGGCTTCTTCCCCAACAACCTCTTGCTCAATGTCACCTTGTAAAACTTTCCCACTTCTAGTAGTTATTGCCATGACGTGAGAAGTTGAGCCACTTCCACCACTCTTCGAGTTCGCAATGGTATCACTAGGAAGTTGCCATTTTTGCTTTGGTTTTTGCTCTCTTGAAAGGTCTCTCATTTGCATCTCTAACTTTTGGATAGATGCGGTGTGAGAGACAACAACTTCGGTCATGTTTCTCATAGATGCGTCTGACTTTTCTTGGTTTTGCAATACTCTATCAAGCATGCTTTCTAACTTTAACTCACTTGACGACCCTTGATTTGCATAATGACCTTTTGGGGGAACATACGGGTTGGAGATCTAGTTTGCAAAGTTGTTGTTGTTGTTCCAATTTCCTTGATGCGAGTTACCTTGATCATTTCTCCATTGTTGGTTGCCTTGCCCTTGCGGGTTTGGCCTCTACTGGCTTTGTTGCCCTTGACCATGGTAGGGTTGCCTTTGATACCCTCCTTGAGGGTTGTTGATATAATTTGCTTCCTCAAAATTTTCATCTAAGATAGGTTGGACATCTTCCACTGCATTCACTTTCTTTGTCTGATTCTCGGTAAACATCTTTGTCAGCACATTTACATTTGTTGCAAGCCCGACAATCACTTGATCTCTCTCTTGATTTTCCTTGATTAAGTTGCTCAAGGAAGGAGAGCCATATGAGATTCCTCCGGTAGTATCCTCTGAATGTCATGCTTGGTTGTGCTTTGCATTTTGTCCAGGATTTGTGTTACTCTTGCAAATGATTTGTCCATGAAAGATCCGGAAGCTGCATTCTTGGCGATGGCTTGGTTCATGGGATCCAAACCCATATAAAAAATTTCCAACAACATGGAATCCGGAAAACTATGGTTTGGAGACCTCACCAAGTATAATTTGAAGCGACCCCATGCCTCATGCAACTACTCTCCCTGTACCTGCTTGAAGAAGTAAATCTTATCCCGCAACTCAAACTTTTTGCTCTGCGGGAACCACTTGGACAAAAATGCCCGGACAAGTTCGGGCCAAAAATGGATAGAGTTGGGTGGCAGATTCTGGAGCAATTTCCTCGCATCCCCAGCTAGAGAATATTTGAAGCATCTCAACCTCAGGGCATCGTCAGAGACATTTTTTTGTTTGTGCATTGCAGACACACCCAAGAAATTCCTAAGGTGTTGTGTTGGATCATAGTCTGTGGAGTTTCTAAAAAATCCTTCTGCCTTGAGCATCAGAATTAGACCCTGTTCCACTTTAAATGTTGCAGCTCCAACAGCTGGCGGTACAATGACGTTAGTATCCTCAATGTACTCCTCGATGTCTGCGAAAGGATTCTCTCCCATTCCTGTCTCCGCATAATCACCATATTCAGACATGTTTTCCTATAAACACCAAGAAAAGCAAGCAAAGTGTGATGGAATAGAAATAGACGTTAAGTGAAGTACACACTAAATAGTAATTTCAAACCCGTATTCCCCGACAACGGCGCCAAAATTTGATACGCTCAAATTACACTTTAATAAATAGTGTAAGGCGGTCGGTGTCAAATAAAATAACCCAACAAGGTTGGGGTCGAATCCCACGGGGAATAGGTGTGAAAAGGTTACTCTTATAATGTGTTGCTCGACTAAAGTCGTATCTCTATTCGGTTAACAGTAACAAGAGAATGGTTTTATAGTAACAAGAGTATGAATTGATTTTGTTTGGAAGTATCAACTAATTGGAATATTTATAGAGTAATTAATTGGATTAAAGAAACCAAGGTTGTGTCCCCTTTAATGGAGTGTAATGCTTATCGGTGTTAATATGATATATTTCTAATGGAAGGTTCTTTTGATATGCAAATGATGTCTAAGTGACTACCCAATATTTCCCAATAGTTGAGTAGTATTTCCTATTTATAATTTTCCCAAATATAAAAGAGTTGCAATTTAGAACCATCAATGTATGCCAAGTAAAACCCACTTATTCCTAAGCGATTCTATTAAACTAGGTTTAAAGCCTTGAGTCATTGATATTTACTTCTACCAAATTCTAACCCACTTTCCCAAGCAAAGCAAGAATTTAATGGCACTTGTTAATGTTTGCAACCACCAATAATAAATTAAGAATGAGAAGTAAATAAATATCAACCAACCATTATATATATATTCAATGTTAAACACCCATTAGCATAACACCCATTTAGGGTCCACAACCTTAGTATTTAAAGTTAGCTACTCATACTACAATACAAAAACCCCAGAGTATTTAATGTCATAAAAGATTACAAAGTAGAGAATCTTCACCCAAAAGCTTCCAAAAGTGAGGAATATTAATGTCTTGGAATGTGGTTCAAAGACTAGACAAGATGAACCCATAAAGACATCATAAAACCATTTATAGTGGACTCAAAATCGGGACAGAAAACAGACAAAAATGCCCTTTCAGGTCTGATATGCGATCGCATTCTTGTCGCAGAGCATGTATGCGGTCTGCATCTTGAACATCCTCATCACAGACTGGAACCCTAGTTTACATTCTTCGTATTTCAATTATGCAGATCGCATTGCAGAAATGCGATCGCATTTTGCATCGCATCTTCGTCCTTCAGTGACCTTCATGGTTGGTTTGCGGTTCCCTCTACGGCTCGCATGTTGGTTTTGCGATCGCATAATGGACCGCATTATTGACTTGAGATTTAACCCAGTTCTTTGCTTTTGTCTGTGATTTGACGTGCATTCTGTAGCTCGCATGTTGGTTCTGCGGTCGCATAATGGACCGCATTCTTGACTTGAGATTTAACCCAGATCTCTGCTTTTGTCTGCGATTTGACGCGCATTCTGCGGCTCGCATATCTGATCTGCGATCACATAGTGTATCGCAGACAAGCATTTTCGCTATATTTTGCTCTTTTCTTGTCTTTTTGCTTCCATTTCCATGTTCTTGGGTTCTCAGTCCTTATGTACTGTAGAAACAACAAAACTACATAAGTAACGGAGATAATTGCATTAATACAAGCTAAAATCCAAGCAATTAGTATTGAAATGTGACGAAATTCTCCGGCACATCACAAGCACTTAGAGTTCAACATCGAACCAAGTTGGCCCCATTTGCAGACAAAGATTAATCTCCCCAATCGTGGCCCATTGAGACCCATCAAAGTCTTTCACGTTCATGCTTCCTGCCCGTATTTCATGGAAACCTTTGCCCAATCTTTTCATAGTATCTAACGGACAAATGTTGAGGCTTGAACCTCTATCGATCAGAACTCTGGCAATGAATTTGTCTTTAAATTGTACCGTGATATGCAATGCTCAGTTATGATTCAACCCTTCAAGCGGTAGTTCATCCTCGTGGAAGATTTTCTTATGACTTTCTAGCACCTGCCCTACCATGTTGGCCATCTCTCCGCAGGTCATATTGTTGGGTACGTAAGCTTCACTTAACACCTTCATGAAAGAATTCTTGTGTGCCTCTAAATTATACAACATTGATAGGATGGATATCTGAGCAGTGGTTTTGTTCAAATGATCAATGACGGAGTATTCTCTCGCCTGTACTTTCCTCTAGAGGTCATATGGTCCTGTTTCAATGACAAACTGTTTGGTAGTGGCATCCTTACTTGGTCCTCCCAAGTGTTCGGGTGCATAGACCGTTCCGGTTCTGGTCATTCCTTTTGCAGCATCAGATTCTTCCACTTTTGCTTTCCTTTTCGTCTAGATTCAGCAACATAATCCCATGGTATTGCTTTTGAGTCGAAAGGAGGTGTGGTTGATATTGTCATTGTGAAAGGTGTGGCCACTTCCACTTCAAATGGAATAGGTGTGGCTGCAAGTGGAGCTACCTCTACCTCAAATGGAACCCATACAACTACCTCGAACTCGACTGGCGACTGCATTTGTACTATAATAGGAGAAAGTGTGACTGCAGGTTTAAAGTCATCGCCTTCTCGAATAAGCCTGATTGACCCATTCTTCATCTATCTCTACCACATGTACTCCACCGCCCCTATGATCTGGGAGAGGATTGTTGCAGACGTTGGGTGCAGCTTCTTTTGCATGTATGACCTTATTGTTAATAAGTATCTGGATCTTGTCTTTTAATATTTGGCATTCGTCGATGGTGTGCCCTTTCATATCGGAGTGATATGCACAAGTTTTGTTCTAATTGACCCATTGAGATGAGTTCTCCACTGCCACAGCGGGTATATGAGTGACGTAACCAGCGGCCTTCAACCTTTCATACAGTTGGTCATCTGTCTTAGCAATAGCAGTGTATTATTTGGGTAGTTTGCGATCTAAATTGGGTCGCGGTCTTGGGTAGTTTTGATGAGTTAGAGGTGACTGGAAAAGAGATAGTTGGGAATTATAGGTGTGATAGATAGTGGATGGTTGGGAATATCTGGGAGATGAGGGTTGATATGTAAATGAAGGTGTTTGGTATGTGGGTGGGGGTGTTTTGTATGTGGGTGTAGGTGTTTGGTATGTTAGTGGAGATATTTGATATGTGAGTGGAGATTTTGGGCCTTGAGCCACCATTACTGCCCCGACGTTTTTCTTATTTGATATGCCGCCTGATTGTAGTGCTTTGTTTGTGGCCTATAATGCCTCAAGTTTGGTACCATGCCGCTCTTGATGCCTTCTTCGATCCTTTCCCCAAATTTGATTATGTCAGAGAACTTATAGTTTTCAATAACCATCAACCTGTCAGAGAATTTATCTATTCCTCGTCCAATGTTGGCCAGATCTTGGCCACTTCATACCTCCATCGAGTAGCATACTCGCAAAAAGTCTCGGTGGGCTTCTTCTTGAGGTTCTGAATGTAGAAAACATCTGGTGCAATTTCTATGTTGAACCTGAATCGGTCCTTGAAATCTGACGCGATACTCACCCAGTTAGACCATTTATTAGGATCTTGGCTGATGTACCAGAACAAAGCATCTCTTGTAAGACTCCTCATAAAAAGTTTCATCCGGATCTTTTCATCCTTTCCGGCCCCGATGAGTTTGTCATAATAAGTCCTTAGATGAACCCTGGGATCACCTGTACCGTCAAACATCTCTAACTTGGGAGGTTTGTAACCCTCCGGTAGTTTTACATCTGGTTGTATGCATAAGTCTTCATAATTCAAACCTTCTATCCCTGTGCCTTATTCAACACCTTGAACTCTTACTTGTCAATTTTTTGAGTTCCTCAGCCATCTTCCTAATGAGCATGTCCTTCTCAGCGGATTCTGGTGTATAGGAGATTGGTTGAGTAGAGTGATGTACGATTTCCACATATATAAGGTTGTTTGGTGAGTGCCAGGAACCTGGGTGTAGTGGTGGTCATTGGTTAAGTTTTGAGGATCGGGAATGGGTTGTGGTGTGTTCCTGGGACTGTGATAAGTAATGGTTGGTGGGTACTGGATTGGTTGATGATGGTGTTTCGGTGGAGTTTGTATTGGTAAGGGATTGAGATTCTAAGGTGGAGTTGTATATTGATGCAGTGTGGGAGGTTTTTGTGGATGCTGGTTTTGGTGTATTTTGGGCAGGTGCTGGGTTTTTGGTGTTTTGTTGGTTTACATCGGAGACATTCAGGGTGAGGGATAGGTTTCCTAAGTTGCAGACCTTCTCAATTTCTCCCTATAGCTCTAGTATCTTTTGCCAACCGTAAAACCAAATCATTTGGTGCTTGAATACTACGACTATATGAAGTTTATGCATTCTCCGCATTTTCCTTTTGAATACCACTTAAATCATTCATTTTAACTTTCCCATTGCTCTTTGTATTACTTGGAGGATGAGAAGGTGGATGGCCTCTAGATCTGGTGTGATATGCTAATGATGCCAGTATGTGCAAACCAACCTTAGGGGATGGGAATAAAGAATAATAAAGAAAAATAAAAGGTAATCAAGTCAGTAAGGGTTCTGAACTATTTGCAGTATTTAAGCACATATTGTGGGAATGTAAATTCGTGTCCTAATTTTGGAGCCTCGTAGTGCCCGAGGTAGGCCTAGCAACAAATAGATTTGGACAAATTCAGTGCCAATAATTGCCTTATTTCATTAATGTAAAAATAAACGACCCAAAACGACACTAAATAATGTTACTAATGGCACATGGCCTCATTACATTTAAAAGAAAAGCAAGTAAATCTAATCTACTTGGTCCTAGAAGGACCCTCTCTAGACCGGATGCTATTGTCGATCAGCTCTCCCAGCTCGCGTAGGTTCAGCAGTAAGAATGCCCTTGCCAAATGCATTCCTTTGTTTCCCTCAGCGTTCTGGCAGTCGATGACTCTCTTTCTTATCTTCCCTTCCAATCCAATTAAACTGTACTGCAAATATTCCAGCCTTTCACTGGATTTAACAGCTCTCTCTTTCCACTCATTAATCATTTCCATATCGGCCTTATGTTGTGCCATATGCTCAACTTCAGACCCTCGAACACTTTTGCACAGCTTGTTATATTTCACCTCTGCTTCGGCAAACTCATCTATGACCTTGTTTCCTAGACCAACCCTTGGCTCGAAGATTCCTGATAGATTATCATCCAACTATGAGGGGTAAAAGTATGAGTGGCCCGCATGATATCGGTCCAGGTCGATGGTATCCCTCTCTACAATAATCTTCAAAGTCCACATATGTTGTGCTTCATTCTTATATAGGATGGCGTCACCCTAGAAATCAGCTATGAATTGACTCATTTTAGTGACCCGTGGTATGACCTGTCTCCTGCCTACCTGTCTCATAACCCTGATGAGAGCATAAGGGTATATCCCCCTTAACCCAACCAACACCTAGTGTAGGACGTCACTGGATCTGATGATGAACTCGTCTGTGGGGAACCACTCGAACATCCACTGAACCTGGTCCTCAGTCAACTTGTTGAAGAATTGCACCCATCCTACAACATTCTTAGGTTGAGAAAACATGTCCGGAATGTAAGTCATTCTCTTAGGGTGATGGAAGGCTATGTGGTCATTCCACTGCCTTCGTGGAAACTCCAAAATGTATTAACCCCTTTAGAGATGCTCTAACAACCAAACCTATAGCAGTAAATTGCAACCCTCAAAGAATCTGGACCACTTCTGACAGTGTTCCAAGGCCCGGTACATATCTACAATGATCATAAGGACAATGGTATATGTCTGCCTCTCGATCCCATCCATCAAAGTTTTGGCCACCATGGCCATCCTGGTATGGATTCTATCCCCTTGGATGGGGAATACCAATACTCCAAAGAAACACAAAATGAACATGAAGATCCTATGATAAACCCAGCCTAAGGAGGTAATTGAGAACTCTTCATCAAAAATACGGTAAGAACTATTGTGACTGTATCTTTCATAGAGGAAGTCGAAAGGTATATAGGAATTCTTTAGGCACTCCAAATCGTCATTTTTCTTCAGCCCCATCATTTTAAGTAATCCTCTATTGGTGTAATTTTCAGGTGCTAAAATACCAGGGCTATCCCAAGGCAACCCAGCAAATCCCCCTATTTCTTCTATGAGAGGAGTCATAGTGGTAGCCTCGATCAACATTTTGTTTGGTTGAAGATCCAACAATGAAGAAAAATTCCCTAAGACTCGTTTCACATGATTTTGGTCACTTGAGGGAAGATTCCTCAACCAATCTAGCAAAAGTGAAGCTATGCTACTGACCGTACCGAATTTGGGGACAGTATATTGACATTTATTTCTCCAAATTTAATGCACACAATCGTGGTTTCGTCCATTGGGATTATGGTAAACCCAATGGATATGGGACGAGGCTTGTCTTAAATGGTTATTATGTGAACAACATATTAACCCGGCTAGGTTTTACCATGATGCATGCATAATTAATTAGATTAGGGTTGCTATAGATGTGTAGACTGGGACCCTTAAGCGGACAACTTGAGTGGGAAAGGCGCAGAACCATCGAACGCACCGTTGATCGACTAGTTTTACCGAAAATACGCCTTTCTGAATTTAAAGGGTGATATATATGAAGAGCGCAAACACTCATCAAGCGTTGCTGTAGGATTGATTACGCACGAGTGGAATATTATGTTGAGCATGATTTATGCAACAATAAATAGCATGTTGTCAAGTATTTGCACGTTAGAAAAAAACGATAAATGTGGTATTTAAATAATTGAAATATAGTTACGAAAAAAAAGAAAACAAAGAGACAAGTCAGTTTCAGGAAGTAAAGGAAATCGTAAGCGCTTGAAAATAAGCGGTTAAATCCAAATAAGGGGGAGCCTAAAATATCCCCAGCAGAGTCGCCATGCTGTCGCACCCTCTTTTTCCTTCGCGGAGTCCGGGTTTTGACATTCATTGGGGAACAACTCGTTTCATTTTGGGAATCAGGTATTTAAAGAGTCGCCACCTAACGGATTATGGTGCGTTAGGGCACCTAGAGCAATTAATTCATGTAACCAGTTTGCATTACCAGAGATTAGGGTAAGGGCTCAAAATAACCTTGAGAGGAAGGTGTTAGGCACACCTCTCGGTCCACAATGGTGGGTCCTGGCCAAACGTAGTTATCTGAATTAGTCATTTAACAAGTAAGCGGTCTAAGCATACATTTTCAAATAAGGGTAGTTTATGCAGTCTAAACACACATATATAATAATGAAAGTTTAGATGGTCTAAGCATACGTAAATTAAGGAAGTTTGAACAGTCCAAGCATACATGCATAAACTAAGGAAATTTAGACAGTCTAAGCACACATATGTGAATTGGTGAAGGGAAGTTCTAAGTTGATTAGCCTATAAGATCACATCTGTCCAATACACGGTAAGCCTTCTCAACTAGAGGGGTTACACATGGCATTAACGCACAGGTCATCATATCCTTTTACTACCCATTACCCTTCCCTTAGTGGTTATATAAGCGAGTTTAGTTAACGAACTCTATGCGTGCTTTACCCGTCCCTTCTTTGTGGTCCCGGAGGCGTGTAGGACCTCTATACTTAAGGAGTTCTAGACACTCCTAAGGTATTTAAAAGGTAAAATCTAAGCGACAACAAAGAATACATAGGACTGTCAAATAGGAAGCAATTATGGGCTCATGTTTGCCTCCACACATAATCAAATACATAGCACGTCTCAAACAATAGATTTTAAAGAAATTTAGAAAGCCTTAGAACATGATATCTAGATGAACATCGGAGATACGGAATATGCAGCATTTTGCTTAAAATCGAAGTGGCAAAACCCTAATTAGCTTGCCTATTGATTTTGTATCCTGTTAAACCTGGACAATTTCACACACAAACAGAACCTGATTTCACAGTTATAAGACCATTAATTACCTTAGATTTGCCTAGGCATGGATCGGTATGCAATCATAATTCTGGGAATTGGTCAAGACAACTTGAGGTCATTCAATCCTATAGGCTTACTAAATTAGGTGATTAATGTTACAGAACTGATTTCATGCATGTTTACACTAGAACATGATATCTATGTATTGGACTATTCATAAACCTTTTTTATAGACAATTATTCATTCAAACGACATAGACATGGTTTAGAGCCAATGCAAACACATTCTTAAATCAGGATTTCTAATGCATAGAGAGATGATCATTTTATTAAGCATGATTACAGCATTAGTTTAATGACATGATTTCCAGGTGATAATAACTTATGCAGAGTCAGAGAAAGACGTGATGAACTTATAACATATTTCTAATATGCAAAATATAAACGTGAGTCTCCTAAGGCAGGTTTTCTAATGAAAATAATATAGACTTATGACATGTTTTGATGCAACTAACATAACATATGGGCCTAAAGCATGATTTCTATCATAATATAAACTCAAATCATGATTTCTATTGCAAATATATATAAAAACTAAGAGCATGATTTCTCTTATGTATCAACCTAAAGCATGATATCTACCTAGTTTCCACAAGCATCATATAGGAACCCTCCCTTTATACTAATCACCACAACATCTGTTTATAAATAATATTATTATAGACAAGGATCAAATGAATTACATATGTAAATGAAACTATACTGTGGGGAGCCTAAATCAGGACCAAAGTAAACTTGGGAATACCAGGCCTTCAATAGAGTCTCAGAAGCCAAAGATCTCATAGCCAATAATGTATGTCTTGGTGTGTCAAAGTTCCCCAAGGACCTCAAGGATCCCGGGCAGTGCTCACACCAAGAACATTCATAAAATAGGGATTGGTTATGTGCAGTGTGGAAGGGCCAGCCCTGGTATGCCAGAGTTCAGAGAGATCTCAAAGATCCCTAAGTAGTACACACACCCGAGGGGCAAAACATAATAGTCTAAAAGTAGGGTGAGAGTGTTTGACATAGTGTTGAAAGATTTAGTAAAATAGTTTGGAAGTGAAAATATTTAGAAATAGTTTTTAAAGATACTGGGAGTGAACCAGTTTTGAGAAGAATGCTAGGAGTAGGATGTCACGACCCTAGTTTGCCTTCCGTGAACTGTCGTAACAACACCTAGTCTCTACGACTAGGTAAGCCTAACAAATGCGGAACATAAATGAAACTTGCGGAAGAAATAATCAAAAGCCAAAAACTGAATGAAACAATAGTTATAATGATGCTCGCCATATACAACACAACATTCTCAAAACCAGTACACTATCATAAAACCCGAAAACTTACGGAAACACAAGCCTTTGGAATATCTAACAGTCTAACTCCAGAATATCAAACAAGAAAGAGAAATGCAGAAGGGCCATGTTTAATAGCTAGAATAGAAAGGGACTTCTCAGTCTGTGGACGTGGCAGATGTACCTCAAAGTCTCTAGAGAAGTCGCCTACCTCAAATATGGTAGGCCTGAGTAGCGGGACCTGTATTTGCACATGAAAACCATGTGCAGAAGGGGCATGAGTACACCACAGCGGTACTCAATAAGTGCCAAGCCTAACATCAGTTGGGTAGTGACGAGGAAGGTTAGGGCCCTACTGAGGTTAAATAAAATATAAAGATCAACAGTATAGAACAGAACAGTATAAATAAGTATGGTAGTAAAATAACACAGGATGTATAGGACAACAACAACTATACAGAAACAAGGTAAACATGTAAAGGAAATACAACTCAGCACCAATAATAACAATCGAGGATATCCTAGAATACTGTCCTATAGTCCCATATGTACATATACAATGGATCTCCCGGGTTCCCGTCCTGTAGTCCAACTCATAGTGCGCGGGGATCTACCGGAAATCCCATTCCGTAATCCCAAATGTAAATACCCAGTAGTGGGGGAATCTACCGGGTGTATTCCCGTAGTTCCATATAACTGTGCAGGGGGATCTACCGGAATCCCACATCCGTAGTCCTAAAATAAATGGACAAGGGGGAGCTACCCTAATCCCACATCCGTAGTCCCAAAATAAATACACAGCAGCAATAGGAAGATATACAGAAATGGCAAAATTTCATATTAAAGCAACAAGTGATTCTAGCCTAGTATGTTGCACAGAGTTCAGGTAAGGCAGGTTGAGCAAATTAAGCAATTAAGTCACTTAGATATGCTTTCCTAAACTAACAAAAGGCTTAATAATGCAAGTAATAGAACAGGAAAGGAAACATACTGGTAGATACTTAAAGAAAACCGGATTTCCAACAGTTAGAACAAGTACGCACTCGTCACCTCACATACAAGGCATTTCAATTACCAAGTATACCAAAATTCTAAGGGGAAGGTCCCCCACACAAGGTTAGACAAGCCACTTACCTCCAACCGACTCAAAATCAACCTGAGACCACGTTCTTGCCACGAGTACTCCACTCCAAATGGCCCAAATCTATTCAATTCAATTGCATAATGTAAATAACACTTCAAGTAACTGATTCTATAATTAAAGTCTAAGCTAATACATGAAATTATGTAAAATGACCAAAACGCCCCTCGGGCCCACATCTCGAAATCGGATAAAATTTATATTTTCAGAATCCTCTCACTCTCATGAGTCTAACCATATCAATATTATCCCAATCCGATGTCAAATCCCTAATGAAAACTCAATTCTTTGGTCTAAGAACTTTTTCCCCAATTTACACCAAAATTTCAAAATTAAAGGATGGATTTAAGTGTAGATTCTTGGAAATTAGTCTAAACCAAGTAGGAATTACTTACCCCAATCAACTAGTGAAAATATCTTCAAAAAATCACAATCTCCCAAGCTCCGAAGTCCAAAATATGAATTATGGCTCAAACCCTCGATTTTGGGTTTTAAAAATCTGCCCAAGGATTCCCTTAATCGCGAAGCACAAATTGACGCTGACCATTTTTCCTTCTTCGCGAACGCGTCCCTTTCTTTGCGAACGCGAAGGCTCAGCTCCCAGCCCATCACGAACGCGGCTCCCTTCTCGCGAACTCGTAGATCAAGGCCCCAACCCTTCACGAACGCGGGACCTCCCTCGCGAACGCGAAGGCCAAACCTCCTGCACCATGTCCTATCCCTTCACGAATGCGATGGCCAGTCACGAACGCGAAGAACGCTTAGTCTGCAACACACCAGCAATTTTTCTGCAACTTCAAACATCAAGAAATGGTCAGGTTAACCACCCGAAACTCACCTGAGCCCCATAGGACCTCAACCAAACATACCAACATATCCTATAACATCATTCGAACTTGTTCCAACCTATGGAACGCACAAAACAATATCAAAACACCTATTTCTCATCGGATTCAAGCCTAAGAATTCCATAAACTCTAAAAATATGCTTTAGATCAAAAAGTCTATCAAACCTCGTCCAAATGACCCAAAATTTTGCACACATGTCACATTAAACAATACAGAGCTACTTCAACTTCCGAAATTCCATTCCGACCCTCGGATCAAAATCTCTCTATCGAACTGGAAACTTTAAATATTCAACTTTCGGCATTTCAAGCCTAAATTAGCTACAGACCTCCAAAACACGATCCGAACATGCTCCTATGCCCGAAATCACCCAACGGAGCTAACGAAACCGTCAGATTTCCATTCCAAGGCCGTCTTCACACTGTTCCAACTACGGTCGACTTTCCAATACTTAAGCTCTCATTTAGGGACTAAGTGTCCCAAAACTCTCCGAAACTCAAAACCGAACATCCCGGCAAATCAAAATAGTAGAAATAAACTTGAGGAAGGCAGTTAATAGGGGATTGGGGCGTAAATTCTTAAGACGATCATCCAGGTCATCAAATCCTCCTACACTTAAACATTTATTCATCCTCGAACGAGCATAAAGACATACCTGAAGTAGTGACAAGATGAGGGTAATGGCTACGCATATCCTGCTCGGTCTCCCAGGTCGCCTCCTCAACCGGCTGGCCCTGCCACTGAACTTTCACGGATGCAATGTTCTTTGACCTCAGCTTTCTAACCTACCTATCTAATATTGCCACTAGCTCCTCAACATAAGATAGATCCTTGTCCAACTGGACTGAACTGAAATCCAAAACGTGTGACGAATCACCGTGATACCTCCGGAGCATCGAAACATGGAATACCAGATGAACTCCGTCCAAGCTGGGAGGTAAGGCAAGCTCATAAGCAACCTCATCAACATGCCTCAATATCTCAAAAGGGCCAATAAATCTTAGACTGAACTTTCTTTCTTCCTGAATCTCATAACTCCCTTCATAGGAGAAACCCAAAGTAGAACCCGCTCACCAACTATATAGGAAACATCACGAACCTTCCAGTACGCGTAACTCTTCTGTCTAGACTGGGTTGTACGCAGCCTATCCTAAATCACCTTATCCTTCTCCTAAGCATCCTGAACTAAGTCTGTGCCCAATAATCTAGCCTCACCCGGCTCAAACCAGCCCACTGGGGATCTATACCGCCTACCATATAAAGACTCATATGGTGCCATTTGAATGCTAGACTGATAGCTGTTGTTGTAAGCAAACTCCGCCAATGGCAAAAACAGATTGCAAGACCCTCCAAACTCAATCACAAACACACGGAGAATATCCTCAATAATCTGAATAGTGTGTTTGGACTGTCCGTCCATCTGCGGGTGAAATGTTGTACTCAACTCCCCCGAGTACCCAACTCATGTTGAACGGCTCTCCAGAACCGTGATGTGAATTGAGTACCTCTATCTGAAATGATGGAAACCGGAATACCATGCAGACAAACAATCTCCCGGATATAGATCTCCGCTAACCGCTCCGAGGAATAAATAGTACACACAAGAATAAAGTAAGCGGACTTGGTCAGCCGATCCACAATCACCGAAATAGCATCGAATTTTCTCAAAGTCCGTGGGAGCCCAACTACAAAGTCCATAGTGATTCGCTCCCACTTACACTCCGGAATCTCTATCTGCTGAAGCAACCCACCCGGTCTCTGGTGCTCATACTTCACCTGCTGACAGTTGAGGCACCGAGCTACAAATCCAATTATATCCTTCTTCATCCGCCTCCACTAGTAGTACTGCCTCAAATCCTGATACATCTTCGCAGCACTTGGATGAATGGAATACCGCGAGCTATGGGCCTTCTCTAGAATCAACTCTTGAAGCCCATCAACATTGGGTACACATATCCGACCATGCATCCTCAATACCCCATCATCACCAATAGTCACATCTCTGGCATCACCGTGCTGAACCTTGTCCTTGAGGACAAGCTAATGAGGGTCGTCATACTGTCACTCCCTGATACGATCAAATAAGGAAGACCGAGAAACCACGCAAGCTAGAACCTGACTGGGCTCTGAAAGATTCAACCTCACAAACTAGCTGTCTAAGGCCTGAATATCCATCGCCATAGGCCTCTCTGATGCTGGTAAATAATCTTAACTCCCCAAACTCTCCGCCCGGCGACTCAAAGCATCGGCCACCACATTGGCCTTGCCCGGATGATACAAAATAGTGATGTCATAGTCCTTCAGCAACTATAACCACCTCCTCTGGCGCAAATTTAGATACTTTTGCTTGAACAAGTGATGTAAGCTTCGATGGTCAGTATAAATCTCACAAGGCACACCATATAAGTAATGGCACCAAATCTTCAAGGCGTGAACAATGTCAACTTACTCAAGGTCATGAACAGGGTAGTTCTTCTCATGTATATTCAACTGTCTGGATGCATAGGCAATTAGCCTATCGTCCTGCATCAACACCTCTCTGTTGTCAACCCTCGACCCATCACAATAGACCGTATAAGACCCCAAACATGTAGGCAATATCAAGACTAGGGTTGTGGTCAAAGCTATCTTGAGCTTCTGAAAGCTCATCTCACACGCCTCCGTCCACTGAAATGGAGCACCCTTCTGGGTCAACCTGGTCATAGGGGCTGCAATTGATAAAAACCCCTCCACAAAAACGATGGTAGTAACCCGCGAAACCAAGGAAACTACGGATCTCGGTAGCTGAGGATGCTTTGGGCCAACTCTGCACGACCTATATCTTCTTCGGATCCACCTGAATACCCTTACTCGATACCACGTGGCCTAAGAATGCCACTAATCCAACCAAAACTCACATTTCGAGAACTTAGCATACAACTTCTTCTCTCTCAGAGGCTGAAGCACAGTCCTCAGGTGCTGCTCATGATCTTCCCGACTCTGGGAATACACCAGAATATTATTAATAAAGACAATGACGAACGAGTCAAGATACGGCCGGAACACATTGTGCATAAAATGCATAAAGGATGTTCGGCATTGGTCAGCCCAAATGACATAACAAGGAACTCGTAATGACCATACCGAGTCCTAAAAGCAGTCTTTGAGATATCTGGCTCCTGAATCTTCAAATGATGGTGGCCTAAGCGTAAATCAATCTTAGAAAACACCCATGCACCCTGAAGCTGGTCAAACAGATCATCAATACGAGGCAAAGTATAACGGTTCTTAACTGTAACTTTGTTCAACTAGCAATAATCAATACACATACGCATAGAACCATCCTTTTTCTTCCCAAACAAGATTAGAGCACCCCAATGTGATACACTAGTCCGAATAAAACCTTTATCAAGCAATTTCGGTAATTGATCCTTCAACTTCAACTCAGGAGCATCCATACAATACGGAGGAATAGAAATGGGCTGAGTGCCCGGTAACAGATCAATGCCAAAATCAATATCTCTATCAGGCGGCATGCCCGGAAGGTCGGCTAGAAACACATCGGGAAAATCCTGTACTACTAGAACTGAATTAACTGAATGGGTATCAATACTGACATCTCTCATATAAGCTAAATAAGCATCACGCCCCTTCTCAAACATACGCTGAGCTTTAAGAAAAGAAATGACTCTATTAGGAGTGTGATCTAAAGTACCCCTGGCATATCCAGCGTCACGGGTTTGGCTTTACAATCAAAAATAGCATAATGGGGCAACAACGAGTCCATGCCCAAGATAATATCAAAATCAACCATGCTGAGCAACAATTAATCGGCTCTAGTCTCAAAACCACTAAAAGCAACCAAACACGACCGATAAATGCGGTCCACAACAAGAGAATCTCCCACAAGAGTAGAAACATAAATAGGGGAACTCAGAGAATCCCGAGATACACCCAAATGCGGATCAAAATAAGAAGACACAAAAGAGTAAGTGGAGCCTGGATTGAATAGAATCGATGCATCTCTGTGACAAACCAGTATAATACCTGTGATGATAGAAGTGGAGGCAACAGCCTCGGTACGGGCAGGGAGGGCATTGTATCGGGCCTAGCCTCTCTCTCTAGGGCGACCTCTACCTCCCCGACCTCCACCTCTAGCTGGCTGAGTAGGTGGCGTAGCAACTGGAGCTGTAACCATAGCATGAGAACTCTGCGGGGCACGTTGTGGCTGAGAAGCCTATGGAGGTGCACACCTCCAAAGTCTGGGGTAATCCCTCACCATATAATGGGTGTCATCACACTCAAAACAAGCTCTAGGAGGACGTGGTGGCTGTGACTAGCTCGGGCCAGGTCTGCTGGACTGAACTCTGAAAGCACTACGCGCAGGAGGTGCGCTAGATACCGAAGGTGCATAATAAGTATCCTAAGGTTTAGGATGAGCTGGAATACTACTGGCTACTGGAAGAGCTGAATGAGCAGGTCGGCTCGTATAACCCCTACCATGACGACCTGCTGCTGGGGCACGGGCCACACAAAAATGACCCAACTCTCGAGACCTCTTGGTCTCCCTCTCCTCTCTCTCCCTAGAATGCATATCCTCAATCCTCCTAGTAATGCTCACCACCTACGGATATGAAATATCCATCTCCAACTCACGAGCCATACTTGACCTGATGCTGGGAATAAGTCCCTCAATAAACAAGCGAACACTCTCGCGAACAGTAGAAACCAAGGCCGGTGAATGCCTAGCCAAACTGGTGTAACAGATAACATACTTTGAGATAGTCATAGCACCCTAGTTCAAATGCTCAAACTCGGCATGCCATGCATCCCTAAGGCTCTGAGGAACATACTCTCTCAGGAACAGATCTGAAAATTGAGTCCAAGTTAGTAAAGAAGCCTCATCCGGACTGTCTAACTCATAGTTGTGCCACCACTCATAGGAGGCTCCTCGAAGCTGAAAGGTAGTAAAGGAAACCCCGCTCGGTACTGATATACCCATGGTATGAAGAATACGGTAACTCTCATCTTGAAATCCCAAAGCATCCTCCGATGCTAGACCGCTGAATACAGGAGGCTTGTACCTCTTGAACCTTTCAAGCGTCAGCTGCTCCTCTTTGGAAGTTGCTGCCCTGTCCTCGGGCTGAATTGGCACTACAGGTGGTACAAGAATAATCTCAGGGACCTGCTCAACATGCATTCGCTGCTTAGGAGTGTGGGCGGTGAGAGTATATGCTCCTCCCCTGGCCTGAGATGTAGCTGCAGTAAGGGGAAGCAACCCTGCTTGAGCCAGAGTGGTGTACATGCTAATGAACTATGCTAGAGTCTCCTAAAGAGCTGGAGCAGTAGTAGTAGTAGGCGTGTCAGCTGCCTGGACTCTGATTGGAACTATTGGTGGTACCTCGATGGTAGCTCGCGCAGGTGCTCTGGATGTACCACATGCGTGTCCTTGGCCTCTACCCTGGTCCCGACCTCTGACGGCTATAGTAGGGGGAGCGGGTGCCTGATCATCTCGGGTAGTGCGTGTCCTCGCCATCTCTAAGAGATTAGAAGACAGAAGTTTTAAATTGTGATGTCAAAATATCACACGACAAGGAAATCAAATGAAGTGAAATTTTCCTAATAGTTACATAGACTCCCGTAGATAAGTACAGATGTCTCCGTACCGATCAACGAGACTCTAATAAATTGGCTTGTGATCCATGATTCCTATAAACCTAGAGCTCTAATACCAACTTGTCACGACCCTAGTTTGCCCACCGTGAACTGCCGTGATGGCACCTAGTCTCTACGACTAGGTAAGCCTAATAATGCGGAACATAAACGAAACTTGCAGAAGAAATAATCAAAAGCCAAAATAACTGAATGGAACAATATTTATAATGTCGCTCGACATATACAACACAACATTCTCAAAACCAGTGTACTATCCCAAAACCAGGAAACTCACGAAAACACAAGCCTTTGGAATATCTAATAGTCTAACTCCAGAATATCTAACAAGAAAGAAAAATACAGAAGGGCAATATTTAACAACTAGAATAGAAAGGGACTTCTCGATATGCGGACACGACATATGTACCTCAAAGTCTCTAGAGCAGTCGCCTCCCTCAAGGATGATCGGACTGAGTAGCGGTACATGGATCTGCACATGAAAAATATGCGCAGAAGGGGCATGAGTACACCACATCAATACTCAGTAAGTGTCAAGCCTAACCTTGGTTGGGTGGTGACGAGGAAGGTCAGGGCCCTAAAGAGGTTAAATAAAATCTAAAGCTAAACAATATAGAATAGAATAGTATGAATAAGTATGGCAGTAAAATAACACAGGATGTACAGGACAACAACAACTATATAGAAACACGGTAAATATGGAAAGGAAGTATAGCTCAGCACAAATAATAACAATTCACGATCTCCCAGGATACCATCCTGTAGTCCCATATGTACATGTACAATAGATCTCTCGGGATCCCATCCTGTAGTCCAACTCATAGTGCGCAAGGATCTACCGAAAATCTTATTCCGTAGTCCCAATGTAAATACCCAGTACTTAGGGAATCTACCGGGTCCATTCCCATTGTTCCATATAACTGTGCAAGGGGATCTACTGGAATCCCACATCCATAGTCCAAAAATAAACAGACAAGGGGGAGCTACCGGAATCCCACATCCGTAGTCCCAAAATAAATACACAGCAGCAATAGGAAGATATACAGAAATGGCAAAATTTCATATTAAGGCAACAAGTGGTTCTAGCCTAGCATGCTGCACATAATTCAGGTAAGGTAGGTTGAGCAAATAAAGCTATTAAGTCACTTAGACATGCTTTCCTAAACTAACAACAGGCTTAATAGTGCAAGTAATATAACAGGAAAGGAAACATACTAGCATTACTTAAAGAAAATTAAATTTCCAACAAATAGCACAAGTACGAACTCATCACCTCACGTACAAGGCATTTCAATTACCAAATATACCAAATCCTAAGGGGAAGGTCCCCCACACAAGGTTAGACAAGCCACTTACCTCGAACCAGCTCAAAATCAACCCGAGACCACGTTCTTGCCATAAGTACTCGACTCCAAATGGCCCAAATATATTCAATTAAATTGCATAATGTAGATAACACTTCAAGTAACTGATTCTACAATTAAAGTATAAGCTAATACGCGAAATTATGTAAAATGACCAAAACGTCACTCGGGCCCAAGTCCAAAATATGAATTATGGCTCAAACCCTCGATTTTGGGTTTTAAAAATCTGCCCAGGGATTTCCTTAATTGCGAACGCGGTCAAACATTCACGTTCGCGAAGCACAAATTGACGCTGACCATTTTTCCTTCTTCACAAACGCGTCCCCTTCTTCGCGAATGCAAATGCTCAGCTCCTAGCCCATCACGAACGCGGCCCCCTTATTACGAATGCGTAGATCAAAACCCCAACCCTTCGCGAATACGAAGGCCAAACCTTAATCTCCACGTCCTATCCCTTCGCGAACGCGATGGCCAGTCGCGAAGAACAACTGGTATGCAACATACCAGCAGTTTTTCTGCAACTTCAAACATCAAGTAATGGCCCGGTTAACCACCCGAGGCCCCCGGGACCTCAACCAAACATACCAATATATCTATAACCGCATTCGAACTGGTTCCAACCTTCGGAACACACAAAACAACATCAAAACACCTATTTCTCATCAGATTCAAGCCTAATAATTCCAAAAATTCTAAAAATACGCTTTTGATCAAAAAGTCTATCAAACCTCGTCCGAATGACTTGATTGCATACACGTCACATTAAACACTACAGAGCTACTCCAACTTCCAGAATTCCTTTCCGACCCTCGGATCAAAATCTTGCTATTGAACAGGAAACTTCAAAAATTCAACTTTTGGCATTTCAAGCCTAAATTAGCTACGGACCTCCAAAACATAATCTGAACACACTCCTAAGCCCAAAATCACCCAGTGGAGTTAACGGAACCATCAGATTTCCATTTCGAGGCCATCTTTACACTATTCCAACTATGGTCGAATTTCCAACACTTAAGCTCTCATTTAGGACTAAGTGTCCCAAAACTCTCCGAAACTCAAAACCGAACATCCTAGCAAATCAAAATAGCAGAAATAAACTTGAGGAAAGTAGTTAATAGGGAATTGGGGCATAAATTCTTAAGACGACTGGTCGGGTCGTCACATAGGAGCAGTAGTTTTGAAATCATTATTTGAGGAAAGCATACTCATTAAGCAGCCCAATTAATCATAGAATACCCAGATTTACTTGACAAGCAGACTTACAAATAGGGGTGAAGGGATTGGGAACATATGGGGTTGAAACCACATAAATAGGGAAACATTTGATACAACAAATGTACGGAACAGCCAGGAGTCTACTGAACAAGTCAGTCATGGTAACAGACAGTTAAAACATAGGGAAAGAATGCAGCAGGATCATGTTGAAGACAAGAGTTTGTTGAACAAAATTTGGCATACAATTAGGGCCAATAGAATGCACTAGAAGACTAAGTAACTACATGGTCATACTAGTAAAGGGGGAGGGGGGTATGGGAACTAAGTAAACATGATGGACAAGTATCAAAAAACTAAGTCTAGTCTGATATGTTGATACACATAAGGCAGAATTTAGACATGCTTAATAACAACAAACAGAGAAACAAATTGATTAACTAGTACAGGAACAAGCATGGATGTATAGACATGGAACACATAAAGTTGAGTTTTAAATTTTAGGTAGAGACATACCAGTTAAAGAAGAAAAATGCAGAATGTAAAAACAGGTGCAACTCCACTATCTAGCCTTGGCTTTCAGCCGGCTAGACCAATAGTTAGCACAAGTAGAAAAGAAAGAAGAGAGAGTTTGAATGTATCTTTGAGTATTCTGAACGGTGTGTTCGTGTGTTGAAGGAGAAGAATGACAGTGCTTATATAATAGTTCAAGAGTAGAGCCAATAAGGTAAAAGAATCAGAAATCAGCAATTAAGGGCCATCAGAATCCAATCACATAAGGTGTTCAGAATAGACTCCTTAAATTAGGGGCAATTAGCCAAACGGTAATAATAGGGAGTCTAATTAAGGAAAGAAGTTCAAATCAAACCAAATAAAGGAGTTCAGAATAAAATAATCAGTGTTCTAATTAAGGGAAGAATCATATAAAGGAATCAGTAAATATACATGTAATCAAATGAGGCAAGATTGTCTAATTAAGGTCGTAAACATGGAAACATGCAAGACTTAGGCATACAAATTTCTAACAGAGCAAATCAATCAGCCGAATTTCAAAGTAACAATGATTTCTGGAAAGAATATATCAACTCCCATAAATAGAGAATAAACTAAGTAAAACTTCATAGAAACATAGAACTTAGTCGGGAAAAGTCAGGTTTAAGTCCTAGTAGAAATTTATTAGGGCACAACAACAAAAATATTGGATTTGACAAAGAAAAACATGCAAGTTAGAGGATACAGAGCAAACTAATACGATTAGTAACACGGAAAGACCCAAATCGTAGCAAGAATTGGAAAGATCAATATATTACATAGAATCAACTAGGGTTTGAGTACTCTTGCAAAAATCAGTCAAGAAGATGAAAATAGAATCGATTAATCATCTAAAAGTCAGAAAGCCTTTGAAAATAAACTCGTAATGAACCCTAGTTTTAGGGAAAAAGCAAGAACAAGCGATTAAAACAAGAAACTTTTAGAGAAGCACGTGTAATAGTTCTCAAATCGAAGGTAATAGACTAGGGTTTTTGAAAACATAACAGAGAGAGCATAGGCTTAGAAACCATGGATTCGTAACAATATAAAGAGAAGTTCTCACTCATAGTCGATAAAAATGACCTGAGACAGGCTAACAAGTAGAGCTTCAAACCAGAACCAACTAGGTTCTTCGACATCCCCTCAAGGATTTAAGGAGTCGAAGAGCCATAGCGTGTAAGAGGCCAAGACTTTCCGGAGAAGACAAGAAAATATCACAACACTGAGATATACGCCGGTGACGGTACCTGAGAAACTAGGGTTTAATGGAGAGAGTTGAGAGAGAAAGGGAGATGAGGATGGCATGTGAGGGAGTGAATGAGAGGTTTGGGGGGATCGTTCTAGGTTAATTATGGTAAGTTTTAATGTGGACCGTTGATCTAAAGGATCAACGACCACGATTTGATGGGGGTTTGGGTCGGGTAGGTGCAGATTGGGCTTAGGGTGAATTGGGCTAGTATTACTAAGGGGTTTGGGCTGGTATTAAAAGGGTTTAGTCTGAAAAATTAGAGAAATTAAAAAGGCTATTTGTTAAATACCCAAATAATTCTATAAAAATATTTTATAAATAATTACCAGATTATAAAAAATAATTTCCATGCATAGAAATATTTTAAAATAGTTGCTACATATTTAGAAAAATACAATGAGCTATTTTTGTAAAAATAATGTAATAATGTACACATGGGCTATAATTGCCAAATTATTGTAATTGTAACCAAAAGGTATAAATCTGGCCATTTGTGAAATAATTTGAACCTAGTATAACTATAAATAGCAATATTATGTCATGAAATGCTATAAAGTCATTTGTGTTGCAATTTGTAATTATTTATGTAAATAAAATACTAGGATAAAATTAATTTAAAAATATAGAAATTATGGAAAAATATGCTAATGCATAGTTTTGAAGGTATATATGCACTTAAAAGAATTATAGGGAAAAATTGGGTATCAGCAATCATCAGCCTTTGAGGGCATCCCATCATATCATCTTGGTCACTATGGGCAAAATCATCAATGTATACCAGCTGATCAGGTAGTGGAGAGTATATAACGTCATAACCTTTCTCATATCCCATATACGTATATATACATACATATATACGCGTATATAATGCCATCTGGTCATGGGTCAATGTACATGAATGCAATGCATGAAAAGTACGTTATTAAAATCTTTCGGAATGTCATAAGATCATTTTGCCTTTCGGTAACAGTATAAAGTAAATTCTTTTCAATTTTCATATTTTTCTGAGACTCATGAACAGATGATAGAATAATATGACACATGGAAAATCAAGAATATAGGCACTCCTAGTATTTCTATGAATAGAGTCATTTATGAAAGCTGTGCATTTGCTCGTTTCATTTTTATTGTATGGATCATGCCAAAACAAAGAAGGGATAGCCTTAACATACCTGTAGTAGAGAATAATCTGTATGATATTCTTGGAAACGGTTGCACCGTGCTCTCTTAGAATTGTAAATCCCGTTGTTATTATGCAGTGTAACTTTGTATGGAAATTTTGCCCCAAATCCATCACTTTCCTTAGTTTTAATTCATGTTTCTCGTGAATTAGACTTGAAGATTGTCAAGGCTCAAGTGGTCGTCAAAAATCACTTCTTACACAGTGCTGGAAAGGAAACTTTATTCTCTTGGTTGGGAAAGGTATTATGATATCTCACTTTATTATTCTTTGTCTAAATGAAACCTAAACTTGTATAAATAAAACCAACTCAAAATGTCTTACACGTGATTGTCTTGTTATCTTATGTATATCACTTTAATGGCCACCTAAGCTAATATTACTAAGAGTCATATGTATAATATGTGTCTTGCTGCCACGTTTTAACTTAATACTTATCCAAATATTTGGATTAATTAGGTAATGTCCCAGTACCCGGTAATTAATCAATTACCCGCATAATTAAAAATTATCTCAACTTACTTAAAATACTACTTTCTTTTAACATACCTTGTACACCTTACTAGCATATTTATATAGTACATTGTATGGCACTAGTCCATAAATACCGGGTATTTTAGCTCGGGACGTATTTAACCCCAAAATGCCAAACTTTGACGAAAATTTATTTTCTTTGACTTGATTCCTCTTTCACCTTCACGAATTTACTCATTACTTATGAAATAGCATAATCCTTATATTCTCCAAATAATCTTTTACTTGGGCTGATATCAATTACCATATGACAAATTCAACGTACAATATTGCAAGGTGCAATATTGTCGTAACTTAATACTGTGAAGCATAACATCATCGTAATGTAATACTGCAAGTCGTAACATCATGTAATATAATACTACAAGATGTAACATAATCGTAATATTGCGGGGTGTAACAGTTTCACGACCCCGGTTCGCCCTCCATGAACCATTGTGACGGCACCTAGTTTCTATGACTAGGTAAGCCTAAATTGCGGAAGAAAACCAAAATTTGCGGAAGTAAAACATTTTAAAACAGTAATAAAGTAATAACAATGTTTAATATGTTGCTCGGCATACATCATGTTTAACTCTTACCATCCAATACATAGATCCAAGACCCGGAAACCCACGAATCACAAGCTAAGATCAATACTACATAGCTCTAATTCCGGAATGTCTAATAAGAACAGAAAAACATAGAAGGGCTAAATACTAAAAGCAGGAATAGAAAGGGACTTCTCGATCTGCGGACACGACAGATGTACCTCGAAGTCTCTAAAGCAGTCGCCTCCTCAAGTATGATAGGCCTCAGTAGTGGTACCTAGATCTGCACATGAAAAACATGCGCAGAAGGGGCATGAGTACACCACAGCGGTACTCAGTAAGTGACAAGCCTAACCTCGGTTGGGTAGTGACGAGGAAGGTCAGGGCCCTACTGAGGTTAAATAAAATATAAAGATGACAGGATAAGATAAGCAGTCCAATTGAGAATCTACAGTAAGAATCTATGTAGGATAATTATAGTACAATAAAGGAAACAGAGATGAAGGCAAAACACAAGGAAGTACCACTCATAACGGGGATGATAACCGGGGATCTCTTGGTATCCCGAGGATCTCTTGGTATCCTCAATATATGCTAGGAATCTCTTGGTATCCCGAGGATCTCTTGGTATCCTCAATATACGTGCCTAGGATCTCTTGGTATCCCGCACGTCAGTTCAGATCATAAATACGTACAGAGGATCTCCTGGGATGCCGTCTTGTAGTCCCGAAATAAAAACACACAGAAGCAACACAAGAATACTCCATTTAAGTAAAATTTCGTACCAAGTAAATAGTTAATTCTAGCTAACATGCTTCACGTAATGCAACTAAGACAGTTTAAGCGAATAGGCAATTAAGTCAACTAAACATGCTTTTCTAAACTAGCAACGGGCTAAATTCACAAGTAGAATAAAATATGAAAAAGAACTTAATTGAAATATTTAAGGAAAAATCGGATTTTCAACAATTAGCTCAAGTACACGCTCGTCACCTCACGTACAAGGCATTTCAATTATCAAATATATCATATCCTAAGGGGAAGGTCCCCCATACAAGGTTAGACAAGCCACTTACCTCGAACCGGCTCAAAAATCAATCCGAGACCACGTTCTGAAAATCCCTCAAAATCTCGCTCAAATCCGAGCTCCCAAGCTTAAGTTTTGATAAAAATGGCTAAAACACTCGATTTGAAATCTTATATCTGCCAAGGCGCGTTCTTCTTCACGAACGCGAGGCTACTATCGCGAACGCAATGCACAAAAGTCCTGCTGGCCAAATTACTCTTTTGTGAATGTAAGGTCCACTCGTGAACGTGTAGCTAACACGGGCAGACCCTATGCAAACACGAGGACCATGTTGCGAACATGAAGACCAACGAGTCCTTACCTTCGCGAACGGGGGATAGCATCGCGAATGCGAAGCACATTTTAGCTGCTTCACCCAGATGCTCTACGCGAAGGTGAGGCCCTATCGCGAACACGATGAATGTTTTATCTGCAACTTAATAGCAGAAAATCTGTAGTTTTTCCAAGTCCTAAAGTGGTCCGTTGAGCATCAGATACACCCCCGAGGCCTCGGGGACCTCAACCAAACCTGCCAACCAATCCTAAAACATCATTCAAACTTGTTCCAACCCTCGGAACGCTCAAAACAACATCAAAACACCTATTTTTCATTGGATTCAAACCTAGGAATTCAAAAAAACTCTAAAAATACGTTTTCGATCAAAAAGTCTATCAAACCTCGTTCGAATGACCTTAAATTTTGAACGTACGTCACATTAAACACTACAGAGCTACTCCAACTTCCAGAATTCCATTCCGACCCTCGGATCAAAATCTCACTATCGAACCGGAAACTTCAAAAATTCAACTTTTGGCATTTCAAGCCTAAATTAGCTACGGACCTCCAAAATACAATCCGAACATGCCCCTAAGCCTGAAATCATCCAACGGAGCTAACAGAACCATCAGATTTCCATTTCGAGGCCATCTTCACACTGTTACGACTACGGTCAACTTTCCAACACTTAATATCTCATTTAGGGACTAAGTTTCCCAAAACTCTCTTAAACTCGACACCGAACAGCCCGGCAAATCAAAATAGCAGAATTAAACTTGGGGAAAGCATTCAATAGGGGATATGGGCATTAATTCTTAAGACGACCGACTAGGTCGTCACATCCTCCTACACTTAAACATACATTTGTCCTCAAATGAGCATAAAGACATACCTGAAGTAGTGAAAAGATTAGGGTAACGGCTGCACATATCCTGCTCGGTCTCCTAGGTCGCTTCCTCGACCGGCTGGCCCCGCCACTGAACCTTTACCGAAACAATGTTCTTTGACCTCAACTTTCTAACCTGCCAGTCCAATATTGCCATTGGCTCCTCAACATAAGATAGATCCTTGCCTAACTGGACTGAACTGAAATCCAACATGCGCGATAAATCACCGTGATACCTCCGGAGCATCGAAACATGGAATACCGGATGAACTCCGGCCAAGCTGGGAGGTAAGGCACACTCATAAGTGTAAGCACGTGATTTTTGCCCTATGAAAGAATTACTCCCAAAAAATTCAAAAATAAAATGATTTTCCTTGGTGTGCAATTTTGTGATATTTTGTGATATTTTTGAATAATTATTTGTATTTGTCTGTGCATGTTTATTTGTTAAATTAATAAAAATACAAAAATATGTCGCATTTTTCATGTAGGATTTAATTCTACAATTGTTAGTAATTAAGTTTGTTTTACAAAAATTAAAAAATTACAAAAATAGGCATCTTTTGCATTTTTAGCATTTAATGTCCAAATATACAATTTTATGCTTAATTATTACTTAATTGTGCGTTAATTGTTATTGGGAGTTAATTTGCGCTTTTATAACTTAATTTAGTTCTTAATAATAATTCAAGTATTTTTTATAATTTAGTTTTAGAAAAATAAAAGAAGAAAAAAGAGCAAAAATACAAAGAAAAATCGGATTGGGCCACTTCTTCAATTGTAAGCCACAGGCCCAAAAAATTGTCCAACCTTCCCCACGACCCGGTCCATTTCAAACCGGGTCGACCCAATCCATACCCAACACCCCCTATCTTGCATTTCAAAAAACAAAACAAAAGAAAAACCCTAAAGAAACTATCCCCCCCACTTTTTCTTCTTCTTCTCCAAACTCTAAAACACACACAGCCATGGCCATGCTGCTTCTGCCTTCTGCTGCGTCTTCATCTTCTCCATGTCGAGCTCAAAAAGCTCGTCCATGGCTGCCCTCTTCTTCGTCAAGTTCCAGCAGCGACGTGAACGACCACTATCGCCACTGTTTCATTGAAGCCAAACCCCATCGCTGCCTGTTTCATCTTCTTCATCGAGCTTGAGCTCGACGCACCACTGCTGCATCCTCCAGTTTCTCCGTGCTGCTGCTGCTACTCACGCTTCTGCTTCTGCTTGCCACGTCTCCTTCACGCACATGGTTGCTGCTGTTTCTACCTTCATCTTCTCCATCCAAACAACCAAACGACCTATTGCGTCGTCCATGGCTGACCCTACTGTTACTGCTGCTGCTCCGTCGAGCTCCACCATAAAACCCAGCTGCTGTTGCGTTCGTCGTCCATTGCTGCACTGTTCTTCTCCATCGATCTCGCGTGCTGCTCTATTTTTTTTTTCCATGCTGTTGTTCCAGCGTGATGCTACTGCTTCGGCTTTCTTCATCGCACATCACCCTTACCCATCGTCCTTATTACAAGCGACTAGATCGCCCGTTCGTTAGTTCCAGTCGTGATTCAAAAATCGAGCATTTCAATGGAGTTTCTTTGATGTTGAAAATGAAGAAGTTTCTATTAAGAAGGTCAGATTCTAACTTCGCTCATCTTTCGATTTTCAGATCTTGCGTCGTGGGTATATGAGTTGTTTGGTTCGATTTCCTTCGTTCCAGTTTTATGTCTCACGTGATACCGACAACTTGGCCCTTTCATTTGTGATGTTTGTTTGTTTAATTGCTGAATCGCATAAGAAGTTTACATAGTCATCTGTCTCCATTAATTGTCATATTATCTCGTTTCCGTTAGTTGGTTTGTATATTTGTATTATTGTAGTTTGCTATTTGTTGAAATGGTGCCAATTTGCTCTTTGTTGTTGATCACGTTGTTTGGTTCCCTGTTCGTTCAGGTTTTGTCTAAGTTAAATCACGATTTTATTCCCAATGCAGTTGGTTTAGTCCCTTGCATCTGTGTGTCGATCGTAGTCTGAAATCTACTCGTAGTAGTTCAACATATTTTAGTTTGAATCATTCGTCTTCATTATAATGTTGTTTGATTCAGTTTGAGTTCAATTAATTTTTGAGTTTAGTGATTTGAATCTACTTGTTTGCTATTGTTGTTGAATCTGAAAGTAGGATTATTGTTAAAAAAAAATTAGTCAAAATAATTCCTGCTTTTGTTGTTCATGGTATGTTTTTCAGTTTGCATCATTTCCGTTAATCGTTGATTCATGTTGTTTCAGTTTATTTTGTTGTTGATATTGTTGTTTCCTTGCTCATCCATTTTTGGTCTAAGTTAACCAGGATTGGTTCCCAATATGGTTAATTTATTCACATTAATTTGATGTTGTTCATATGATTTGTTGTTTGAATTTGTTTAGAAATTGGTCATATTGGCTATATTTTGGTTGAGATTGATTAGGTGAATTGGTTATAGCTGATGGGGTAGTTTGGTAAATTGCAGTACGTTCAGGGGTAAAATGGTAATTGCAATAAGGTCGGAGGGGTAGTTTGGTAATTGAACATTTTGAATAATTCTTTATGTTAAGCATGGGGGACAAAATGTAATAGGGTGTGAGGTTGATATAATTGTTTAATATAATGGGGGACAAGACATAATGTAGTGGGGGGAATATGGTAATTGTTTATGTAGGCATGTGGGACAAGATGTAATGGGGTGGAGTTGATATATTTGTTTAATGTAGTGGGGGATGAGTGGGAAGATAGTGGGTTTGGTAGGAGAAAGTGGTTGTTATTAATTGATTAAAGGGTTTGGGATGGGAAATAAATAGAGAAACTTGATCAGATTTTGGAGGGAGTTTTTTAGACGGACGAACAGAGAAGAATAGAGAGAATAAGAGAGAGAGATAGAGAAAAAAAGAGTTGTATATTAAAGAGAGGGAAAATTCCGAAAATACTAAGATTCAGAAGAATAAAAAGAAAAACATTCTGGAAATTCAAAAGAAGAATAGTATACACCCGATATACAATTTAAGTATTCTGATATACGGATTCAGAAATTAAGGGTTGAACATTAATTAGTCTTTCAAATCTGAAAAAATTCCTTTGGCTTCTATCCGTTGATTGTTGTCGGTGTTTTTGGATTTTCATCTTGATTTTAAAATCTGTCACTGGTTTCTCGTTGCTGGTTGTTACTGGTTGCTGGGGTTGCTGCTGTTTTATGCTACTGAATTTCTGCTGATCTCCCTTTTCTTTTGCTTCCAGTATCAGGTACACAACTGACACGCTGGTTATTGTAAACCTAAATATGAAGCATGAATACGAAAATGAAGAGTTGAAATTCTAAATTTAATTTAATTATATTCTGAATTTTATTTGTATGTATAAATTATTTAGCTTGCAAAAATCAGAATCATGTAGCTATTTAATATATATAGTGGAACATCCGACGATAGCTTAACGGATGAACTATCTATATATTGCCTAAAAATAAATAAATGGTGTAGTAACTCCGTCTAGTCAAAAAATCAAACGAATAGGCCATTTAGGAACTTGGTAGGAATATTGTTTAGTTAAATAATATTGGTTAATTTCAGCATGTAAATGGTCTAGGATTAAAATTAGATTGCTAAGTTTTTTTTTTAATTTGACAAACTGAGAACATGCCTAGTATAATGTAACTATGTAGTAACATGTGAATAAGACGACACAGGTCTAGTTTTACGTCATACACATTGGGCCTGGGCCCGCAGTGGCAATGGACTATCCTGTTTGCATCATTTTCAGATTTTATGAATCATATTCGAAACCCATCTACAACAACTCAAGCACGTAAATAAATTAAGACATTTTCTCTTTTATTTTGTAGAGACAAATTTAATAAGAGAAAAATGTAGGCATTTTAGGATTGTCCTTTAAAAATAAAATGAGATGAGCCTCGCCCAATAAAATGCACCAATTGCGGGGCCCTCAATAAATGTTTAATTGAATATTTAGAATTCGGGATGGACTGTTTAGTGAATTCCACGCTCTTACCCAGAAATAATAATACGCTAATCGCTTTAGGCACGATTTTAATAATAATACATTTCTAAACACGGGTGCGCATTTATGCGACCCAAATCCAAATCCCAAAACATTGAATAAAAATACGTTCCAGATCGCGGGTGCATTTTATGTAACGCAATCCAAAGACATGTTTTTAAATGATGTTCACATTCTTTTAAAAATATAATAATAAAAGTGGTAAAGAGTTAAAACTTGCACAAGAGCGCATAATTGTATAAAATCAGATAAACAAGCCGAATATGACAGTTGAGCGACCGTGCTAGAACCACGGAATTCGGGAATGCCTAACACCTTCTCCCGGGTTAACAAAATTCCTTATCCGGATTTCTAGTTCGCAGACTGTAATACAGAGTCATTCTTTTCCTCGATTCGGGATTAAAATTGGTGACTTGCGACACCCTAAATCTCCCAATTGGCGACTCTGAAATAAATAAATAAATCCCGTTTCGATTGTCCTTTAATTGGAAAAACTCCTTGTACCCTCGCAGGGCGGAAAAAGGAGGTGTGACAGCTCTGGCGACTCCGCTGGGGATAATCCCAGAATCTCTGGTTCATGGTTCAAGAATTCGAGCTTAAAATAACTGTTATGGTTGGCTTTGTTTGTTATCGGATTTTTTTTACGTATTCATGCTTAATGTGCTAAATGTTGTTTTTTACCGCTTTAATATTATCTGAATTATGTATATAAAACTGCTACGAAACCCACCTTCCTTCTGAGTCTTCTGAATTTATGGTGCACACGTGCGCGTGGCCCACCTTTCTGTTAGAAGTCATACCAAATAAGACGAAGTTGGGACAAGTAACTAGGCCGGGTAGACTTTCATGCTCCCGGTACGTTGCCCCCACTTCGGCTCAAGCTGTCTGTTTGGGTAAGCCAGATGTAGAACAATATGCCTCAGGTTTTGAACATAGAATAACATGACTTCATGCCGGATCCCTAGTAGGAACGATTATCTGCATCATATTGCATTTGGCTTAGGGGACTCAACACTGGGGTTGGGTCTGTCTAGGACTAGCAACCTGAAATGAAAAAGACCATCTTGATGCATCTTATGTGCTACATGTTCCATTCCTTCAAGGGTAAAAGGGTCATGTGGCGGACCAATGATAATTGAGAGTGAATGAAAAGGAAAAAAGGAAAAAGAGAGGGTGAAGTGCGAAGATAAAGCAAATAGGGCCCGATTATGTTTTGTTACATTTTTATTTTAAACAAAAATGAATTCAAAAAAAAATCTTTGCACTTTTTATCATTTTTGAAAAATCAAAAATAAAAAAAAAAGGGAAAAAAAATCCAAAAGATTTTACATGTTTCATCACCTTTTAAGAAAAAGCAAAAAAAAGATATGTTTTCTCTGAATTAGTTATTTTTTATTTCTCACCCGTATCCAATCTACCCGAACTACGCGGGTTTGATTCTCACTGGATGTGTGATACGTAGGCAACCCTCATCGGGTCCGACCCCCCTTTTTGCTAAAATAGCCAAAAACAAATAAATATTAAAAAAAAACATGTCAAAATTTTAATTCTGTCATAAAGAAGTCGGGTGACGCTGTTTTGTCAAAACATAGCCGAATGTTCCCGAAAGGGACGCCGGAAGGCTGACTTTGCATAAACAGCCACTTTTGGGTCGTTTTTTAAGATTTGGTCCAGTTGACCCACACAGCCTTAAAAGTCTTCGTCCCCAAGACGTTGAAAGGCCGTGTTTGCAATATTGAGTTTTCTAATTTGAAAAACGATAAAAAGAGTCGTATATAAGTCAGGTGATATTGTTTTGTCATAAATAGCCGAATGTTCCCGAAAGGGACGCCGGAAGGCTAACTTTGCATAAACAGCCACCTTTTGGGTCATGTTTAGGATTTTTGGTCCAGTTGACCCACACAGCCTTAAAAATCTTCGTCCCCGAGGTGCTGAAGGGCCGTGTTTGCAACACCAGGTTTTTATTGTATTTTGAAAAGAAAAAAAAACAAAGAGTCAGCGGTCAGGTGAATACCATTTGGATTTTTAGTCAAAAATAAGTCGAGCCAGCTTCGGCCGCGTCTTAAACCGTTATTGCCGAAATAGCCTTAGATTATCTTTCAGTTGTTGAAAGGCTATTTTCGTAAAAGAATGGGCAAGTTTGTAAAGTGTCATAAAATAATCCTCCCCGGCCTCAAAATTCATGTGAAATTTGGAAGGGGCCACATTTGCAAAAATAACTGTTTGGTTGCATTTGTCAAACGGAGAAAGGAAGCTGGCCATTTGTTTTTGGAGTTTCTAAACCTTTTAATTAGAATATATGGGTTGTTTGATCTTCGAGTTTATAGGTCATCTTCAAACCTTTGAAACCCAGTTTGTTTTAATATGAAAATTGAAAAATTATTGTTTATCTTTATTTGGTCCGAACTACGCAAGGTCTGATTCATGCGGGGTCATGATACGTAGGCAATCTCCATAAGATTCGACCACAACAAAAAAAAATTGAAAAAAAAAATCGAAAAAAAAAGGAAAAAGATGTTGCTAGTAATAAGAACCGACTGAGTCCATTCTAACATGTTTTGTTTTGAATTGTGAAGAAAGTTGAGTTGGTCGGTTTGTGGTAAGATAGAAACACAAGATCCAAAGAAAATGATAACTGGCATCAAAGTTGTTACAAATGCTCAAGAGACTCAGAGTCAGAGGGTTCAACAAGAGTCTACTGTGCCAGAGAAAAATAGAATACTGAAACAACAAATGACCGGAGTGTGTCAAGCATGGGCCAGTGGGCAAGGACAGCCTCGTCATGAGTCACAATTTGCGATACAACAAGAGCAGTACCACTCTCCTAAGTACCACCCGTACTCGTTTGATCTTCCTGCAAAGATTGAAGAGCCTGCCCGAAAGATGGTACAAGAAGAAATGACCCAAAGAGTGAAAAGCTTAGAATAATGGTTGAAAAACAGACAATGGTTGTCTGGTCAAAAGAGTGTTGCCTTCAAAGATTTATGTATGTTCCCCGATGTCCACTTGCCGCCTGGTTTCAAGACTCCCAAATTTGAAAAGTACGATGGACATGGAGATCCCATTGCCCACCTGAAAAGGTATTGCAATCAACTGAGAGGTGCGGGAAGAAATGAAGAATTGTTGATGGCTTATTTTGTGGAAAGCCTTACGGGAGTAGCTTCCGAATGGTTTATGGATCAAGACACGTCTCGCTGGTATGTCTGGGACGACATGGCACAAGCATTTGTCAAACAGTTCCAATACAGCATCGACATTGCCCCAGACCGCATTTCCCTTTCAAACCTGAAGAAGAAACCAAGTGAAAGTTTCAGGGAATATGCCATTAAATGGAGAGAGCAAGCAGCTCGAGTTAAGCCACCCATGGATGACCACGAGCTAATAACTGTCTTCCTTCAAGCGCAAGAGCCAGATTACTTTCAGAACATGATGTCCGCAGTTGGCAAATCCTTCTCGGAAGCAATCAAAATGGGAGAAATGATAGAGAATGGTCTTAAGACAGGAAAAATTATAAGTCAAGCAGTTTTTAAAGCTGCAACTCACGCTGTCCGGGTTGAGTCTGATAATTTTTGCGACACAAATGAGAAGATTGAAGAAATCATGATGACATCAGGGTCAAGAAGAGGTCCTAGGAGAACATCTCGAAGGTATGAGCAGCCTCCTCAAGTTTTCTATGAATACCCTGAGCAATATTATCCCCCTCAGAACCCACAACACTCTATTGTTCCACCTCAGTATGTTGCCCGGCCACCAAAACACCCCAGAAGGCGAGCACGAGCGTCACAAAAACTCCAGAAGCCTCCACATAACTTTCAGGTTCCCTATAACCCACATCCAAGCCAGAGGTATAAAGGGGAACGAAGGTTGAAAGATAACTTTACACCAATAGGAGAGTCCTATGAAAGCTTATTTGGGAGGCTAAAGCATCACGACATGATTGCATCTATTCCTCCAAATCATGTGGACCCACGTGCAAGAAGCTTTGACCCATCTAAAAGGTGTGAATACCATTCCAATGCCCAGGGGCACAATGTTGAAAGTTGTTGGGATTTGAAAAGAGAAATTGAAAGGATGATCCAGGAAAATATGATTGTGATCCAAGATAGTGACACCCAGAATATCGCGCAGAATCCTTTACCTGCACATCATGATGCACACTTTATGGTGAGGATGCCTGGTGACATGGAGTTTGAGAGTCATCCCGGGAAGCTGCTAACTGATGATAATGATATTGAAGTTGGTAATGGTCTTGGCAATGATGATGCAAAACTCAATGGCTAAAACACCGTGTTTGGCAATTGGAAAGGCGCTCCATCTCCTGGTCAGCCAGAAAGGAGTTTTGGTGGTTTATTTTGTTGTCATTTATGTCGTTCGGATTATTAGGGTTGTAATTCGGATATTGTCTTGTGTCAAACCTTCTTATCTTTCCACTTTGTCATAGCGGTTTGTTTAAGTTTTGTCCAGGTTGTTTTAGGATTTTATTCTGGTTTGTTTCGTTTGTTTTGTTATTCAAACCATTTCACCGGTAGTCTAATACAAAATCCGGTCTTTTATTTCCCGTCATCTTTTGTTTGGTCCTTTTGTCATTTTTGTTCAGCGCCGATTCTAGTGACATGACATGTGCGCACAGTTTGGCCTGATCTTAAAAGATAATCATAAAACCATTGGGAGGTGATCAGAACATTTAAAAAGAATAAAGATAGTTTGAGATTATTCGCTCGAGTCATGTGGAACTGGGGCAAATAAAACATAAAGAAAACAATAAAATCAAGTGAGAGAATTGCCCAGCGGTGCTTTAAAAATGACAAAAGAAAAAGGCAAATATTTGCATATGGTTATCAAGTCCGGCACAATTAGAAGATGTGGCGAATATTTAATGGTGTTGTTTGTGCTTGGCGTGTTTTGAAGACTGGAATGACGAAGGCATTTTGTTCTGCTACCTAAACACTTTATCTTTCATTACCCTTTTTGAGCCTTATTTATTTTCTTTCATACACCTCGTTCGGAATCAGTAGCAAAGGTTAGAAACACAAACGTGGAAGAAAAAAAAAGAAGAAAAGAAAAATGATAACAAAAAAATAAAAGAAAGTCAGAAGAAAACAGAGGAATTGGGAACTATGTTTGACCTGATTCCTCAAAGAGGATACGTAGGCGCCTCACGGCTCGGTCATAGGGTGCATAATGTGCATAGTGTAACATAGTATAACAAAAATAAAAATCCCCAAACTAAGAAACTGGGGCAAGGGTTGCGCTTGTTGTAAACAAATATGGTTCCGAAGGTTGTAATTTTGAACCCCAAATTGATTTGTTTTTTGAGCCTTTAATACCCTTTCTTTCTAGCCTATCCAAAAACCCACATTACGGTCCAAAGAAAGACCTTCTGATCAGTCTTCAAAAGATGCCAAGTCAGATAAATGAGAGTCTTACCGATGAACATAACACTCTGTTCCACAGCAGAAAGGACTCTAATCCCCAGCAAAAAGAGTCATACCGGCAACACTGCAAATCCCCAACTGGAAAGTGATACAAATGAGAGAGTCTTATCGGTGAAAGTCTTTACGGACACCATAAGGCGATGAAAGCTGAGAGAAAAAAACAAAATGAGAGAGGCTTGATAGTGAAAACCCTTCGGGCACTACAAGTCGAATAAGATTAAGAATCAGATGGGGAATCTCCAAGTGAAGATTGAAAGACGATTGACGGCAGAGGATAGGCCACATGTGCATGTCATGATTATTAGAGTCGGTATCGGCGTTTGATATGCTTTTATTTATAGTTTCTTTTGTTAAAGAGTCATTTTTTTCCTTTATCTTTTATTCGGTTCCCCTTTTGTTTATCTTTCTTCTTTCATGGAAAAAATCCCCAGTAGAGTCTGTTTGGTCAGAACCAGTGGGAAATGACTTCAAAATAGGCCATCAACTTTCCAATCATGCAAGATGAGATCTGACTAGTACATCCAAGTGGTATAGTCAGGAAGGAACAAGCGCGAGGCCAGTGTCAAGAAAGATATCTCCAGCAAAAGGAGATTGACAAAAGGATCAACGAGTGTCAAAAGGGATATCCTCGCCGAAATCAAAGGTTATAAACCTCAAGGCCAAGACCCGTGGATAAATCAAGAAAGAACAACGCGGAGAGCAATGAGCATGATTTGGGAAATTCATATGAGACTAAAAGGTCAGGGAAATGCCAGTTTCCGAGCTGTGCCACAAAAGAAGAGGGATATCCCCAGCAGAAAGGGATTATCCCCAACAAATAATATCATCCCTAACAAGTTGTGGAACGCAGAGCAAGGAAGGAGAAAGGTAAAAGCCATCCCAGTGGAGTATCACAACCAACTACCGCACTTTAAACTAACAAATTTTGTTTGATTTGAAACAGGTAAAGGAAATGGCATTGATGTCGGAAATGCATGCCATAAGGGAGATTGTCAAACTGGGGCAGAAAATTTTCCTTTTATTTAGAAAATTTTCTGGAAGTCAGGTACCCATTCGGGGAAGAATAAAGATAACACCAGTCTCAAAGGAAGTGGTCTTTGAACCAGTGTTGCCCCCAACACAATAAGTTTTAATAAAAGGAGTTGTATCCCCAGTGGACAGAACCAAAGAGATGAAACTGGTGTTTAGAAAAAGCAAAAGCCATTATCATCCCCAGCAACTTCTAGAAGAATGAAGCATCGATTTGAAGGGATAAAATTCCCCAGCAGCGTTATCCTCAACAACGTTATCCCAAGAAGATAACACTTTTATCCCCAGCAGTGTTAAGAGAAAAAAAAATTTTTGAAGGAGGGGAAGAAAGGAGACTCCCCCAGTGGTATTATCCCTAGCAAGCAAGAACAAAGCAGCGCAAAGGAAAAAGAAAAGAAAAGAAGAAATTACAAAGGTAAGTTTCTCAAATCATTGATCTTTACATTTTCCTCTTAGGATAAAAAGTCCTAATCTGATGAATTTCCCTCCCGATACAATCTTAGTCCGATGAATTTTTCTCCTAAGATATCAAATCTTAGTCCGATGAATTTTTCTCCTAAGATAGAAACTTAGTCCGATGAATTTTTCTCCTAAGATATCAAATCTTAGTCCGATGAATTTTTCTCCTAAGATATAAAATCTTAGTCCGATGAATCTTTCTCCTAAAATCACAACAAAATGGACCTATTTTGATGATTTATCTCCTAGAGTCACAATCTTGGTCCGATGGAATTTTTTCTCCCAAGATAAGATATCAAATCTTAGTCCGATGAAATTTTCTCCTAAGATACCAAATCTTAGTCTGATGAATTTTTCTCCTAAGATATCAAATCTTAGTCCGATGAATTTTTCTCCTAAGATATCAAATCTTAGTCCGATGAATCTTTCTCCTAAGATCACAACAAAATGGACCTAGTTTGACGATTTATCTCCTAGAGTCACAATCTTGGTCCGATGGAATTTTTTCTCCCAAGATAAGATATCAAATCTTAGTCCGATGAAATTTTCTCCTAAGATACCAAATCTTAGTCCGATGAATTTTTCTCCTAAGATAGAAATCTTAGTCCGATGAAATTTTCTCCTAAGATATCAAATCTTAGTCCGATGAATCTTTCTCCTAAGATCACAACAAAATGGACCTAGTTTGACGATTTATCTCCTAGAGTCACAATCTTGGTCCGATGGAATTTTTTCTCCCAAGATAAGATATCAAATCTTAGTCCGATGAAATTTTCTCCTAAGATACCAAATCTTAGTCCGATGAATTTTTCTCCTAAGATAGAAATCTTAGTCCGATGAAATTTTCTCCTAAGATATCAAATCTTAGTCCGATGAATCTTTCTCCTAAGATCACAACAAAATGGACCTAGTTTGACGATTTATCTCCTAGAGTCACAATCTTGGTCCGATGGAATTTTTCTCCCAAGATAATATAATAAAATCTTAGTCGGATAATTTGAAAAAAAAACAAGAAGTTTGAAATTGAAAAAAAGGGAGTCGTTTTTTAGTTTTCTTAAGATTATCAATGTTCAGTTGTTGTTGAAATCAGGAGTCCGCCTGAAGAGAGGAAAGGCGTTTTATTTTTAAAAAAAGTTATTGAAATTTCGCCAACCTAAAGAAAGGAATGACATTTTTATTTTTTAAAGTTGTTGTTGAAATCAGGAGCCCGCCTGAAGAGAGGAATGGCGTTTTATTTTTAAAAGTTGTTAAAATCTCGCCAACCTAGCAAAAGGAATGGCATTTTATATTTCAAAGTTGTTGTTGAAGTCAGGAGCCCGCCTGAAGAAAGGAATGGCGTTTTATTTTTTTAAAAAAAAAGTTGTTGAAATTTCGCCAACCTAAAGAATGGAAATGGAATTTTTATTTTAAAGTTTGTTTGAAGTCAGGAGCCCGCCTGAAGAGAGGAATGGCGTTTATTTTTAAAAGTTGTTTAAATCTTGCCAACCTAAAGAAAGGAATGACATTTTATTTTCAAAGTTGTTGAAGTCAGGAGCCTGCCTAAAGGAAGGAAAGGCGTTTATTTTTAAAGTTGTTATTGAAGTCAGGAGCCCGCCTGAAGAGAGGAATGACATTTATTTTAAAAGTTGTTGTTGAAGTTAGGAGCCCGCCTGAAGAGAGGAAAGGCGTTTATTTTTAAATTAATCTCGCCAACCTAAAGAAAGGAATGGCATTTTATTTTCAAAGCTGTTGAAGTCAGGAGCCCGCCTGAAGAGAGGAATGGCGTTTATTTTAAAAGTTGTTGAAGTCAGGAGCCCGCCTGAAGAGAGGAATGGCGTTTATTTTTAAAAGTTGTTTAAATCTCGCAACCCTAAAGAAAGGAATGGCATTTTATTTTCAAAGTTGTTGAAGTCAGGAGCCCGCCTGAAGAGAGGAATGGCGTTTTATTTTTAAAGTTGTTGTTGAAGTCAGGAGCCCGCTTGAAGATGGGAATGGCGTTTTATTTTTAAAGTTGTTGAAATCTCGCTAGCCTAAAGAAATGAATGGCATTTTATATTTTCAAAATTGTTGTTGAAATCAGGAGCCCGCCTGAAGAGAGGAAAGGCATTTTATTTTAAAGTTGTTTAAATCTCGCCAACATAAAGAAAGGAATGGCATTTTATTTTCAAAATTGTTGAAGTCAGGAGCCCGCCTGAAGAGAGGAAAGGCGTTTTTATTTTTTTTAAAATTGTTTGTTGAAGTCAGGCGCCCACCTGTATAACGAGAGGAATACTTTTAGTCTTATACATCAGGTTTTGAAATCAGTAACCCCACCGGAAGGCAGAAGGTTACAATCGGAATCCCCAGCAAGAAACAATAAAAATCCCCAGCACCGGGAAGCAGAAGGTTGCAACAAGAGGTCCCAGCACAAATTCAAGCGTCTGAGTCAAAAGGAAGAAAAGACTCATCTTGAAAGAAGTGGCCTGTGAACGTTAAATCATGCCCAGCATAACAAATCTGATGAAGATAGTCGTACCCCCAGAGGAACCGCCGAAAAGCTTAATGAAGAAAGCCATGTCCCCAACGGACCGAACAAAATGATGAAAACTGGTATTCAGAAAAGCAAAAGGCCAGTGTCATCCCCAAATTCACGGAAGAAAAGCACCAGAGGAAACACATGCCGACAAGAAAGCAAGGCAACAAGAACAAGCTGCAGTCTAGCCTAGCTTCTTGTTTTCTTTTAAGCACGGTGTAACAAGGAGATCGGTAAGCAGTGGTAATAGCATGAAACAGCAGTAACCTCGCGGTTCGACGGTAGTCCCAGCTACCAAAACTTCCCGAACTACATTGACCTGATTCCTGTTTAGCCCAGGATATGTAGGAAACCTTTGAAGCAAAGGTTCGGTTAAATATTTTTCAAAAAATGCTTCACATGGAGTACTCGGATGGGCAAAAAATCGCTCACTTTATCTTTGCACGAAAACCCTTCGTGTCTTCGGGCAAAGAGGGGCAGCTGTAAGCACGTGATTTTTGCCCTATGAAAGAATTACTCCCAAAAAATTCAAAAATAAATAAGATAAGTGACCGTGCTAGAACCACGGAATTCGGAAATGCCTAACACCTTCTCCCGGGTTAACAGAATTCCTTATCCGGATTTTTGGTTCGCAGACTGTAATACAGAGTCATTCTTTTCCTCAATTCGGGATTAAAATTGGTGACTTGGGACACCCTAAATCTCCCAAGTGGTGGCTCTGAAATAAATAAATAAATCCCATTTCGATTGTCCTTTAATTGGAAAAACTCCTTGTACCCTCGCGGGGCGGAAAAAGGAGGTGTGACAATAAGCAACCTCCCCAACACGCCTGAATATCTCAAAAGGGCCAATAAATCTCGGACATAACTTTACTTTCTTCCCGAATCTCATAACGCCCTTCATAGGGGAAACCCAAAGCAGAACCCGCTCTCCAACCATATAGGAAACATCATGAACCTTCCGGTCTGTGTAACTCTTCTATCTGGACTCAGGTGTACGGAGTCTATCTTGAATCACCTTAACCTTCTCCAAACCATCCTGAACCAGGTCTGTGCCCAACAATCTATCATCACCCGACTCAAACCAGCCCACCGAGGATCTGCACCGTCTCCCAAATAAAGCCTTATACGGTGCCATCTGAATGTTGGACTAATAGCTGTTGTTGTAAGCAATCTCTGCCAATGGCAAGAATTGATCCCAAGACCCTCCAAACTCAATCACACACGCACGGAGAATATCCTCACGAATCTGAATTGTGCGCTCGGACTGTCCGTCCATCTGAGGGTGAAACTGAGAACCCAACTCATGATGAACGGCCCTCCAGAACCGTGATGTAAACTGAGTACCTCTGTCTGAAATGATGGACACTAGAATACCATGCAGACGAACAATCTCCTTGATATAAATCTCTGCCAACCTCTCCGAAGAATAAGTAGTACACACAGGAATGAAATGAGCGGACTTGGTCAGCGATCCACAATCACCCAAATAGCATCGAACTTTCTCAATGTCCATGGGATCCTAACTACAAAGTCCATGGTGATCCGCTCCCACTTCCACTCCGGATTCTCTATCTACTAAAGCAACCCACCCGGTCTCTGGTACTCATACTTCACCTGCTAACAGTTGAGACACCTAGCTACGAATCCAACTATATATTTCTTCATCCGCCTCCACCAATAGTGTTGTCTCAAATCCGGATACATATTGGCGATACCTGGATGGATGGAATACCACGAACTATGGGCCCCCTCTAGAATCAACTCTCAAAGCCCATTACCATTGGGTACACAAATCCGACCATGCATCCTCAATACCCCATCATCACTAATAGTCACATCTCTGGCATCACCGTGCCGAACCTTGTCCTTGAGGACAAGTAAATGAGGGTCATCAAACTGTCGCTCCCTGATATGATCAAATAAGGAAGACCGAGAAACCACATAAGCTAGAACCCGACTTGGCTATGAAAGATCCAATCTCACCAACTGGTTGGGTAAGGCCTGAACATCCATTGCCATAGGCCTCTCCGATGCTATTGAATATGACAAACTCCCCAAACTCTCTGCTCAGAGACTCAAGGCATCAGCCACTACATTGGCCTTGCCCGGGTGATACAAAATGGTGATATCATAGTCCTTCAGCAACTCTAACCACCTCCTCTAGCGCAAATTTATATCCTTTTGCTTGAACAGGTGCTGCAAGCTTCGATGGTCAGTATAAATCTCACAAGGTACACCGTATAAGTAATGGCACCAAATCTTCAGGGTGTGAACAATGGAAGCTAACTCAAGGTCGTGAACAGGGTAGTTCTTCTCATGTATCTTCAATTGTCTGGACGCATAGGAAATCACCCAACCATCTTGCATCAACACCGCTCTGAGGCCAACCCTTAAGGCATCACAATAGAGAGTATAAGACCCTGAACTTGTAGGCAATATCAAAATTAGGGTTGTGGTCAAAGCTGTCTTGAGCTTCTGAAAGCTCGCTTCACACTCCTCCGTCCACTGGAACGGAGCATCCTTCTGGTTCAACCTAGTCATGGGGGCTACAATCGATGAAAACCCCTCCACAAAACAACGGTAGTAGCCCGCCAAACCAAGGAAACTGCATATCTCGGTAGTTGAGGATGGTCTGGGCCAACTCTACACAGCCTCTATCTTCTTTGGATCCACTTGAATACCGTCACTCGATACCACGTGGCCAATGAATTCCAGTGAATCAAACCAAAACTTACATTTCGAGAACTTACCATATAACTTATTCTCTCTCAAAGTCTAAAGCATATTCCTCAGGTGCTGCTCATAATCTTCCCGACTCCGGGAATACACCAGAATATCATCAATAAAGACTATGACGAATGAGTCAAGATATGGCCGAAACACATTATGCATCAAATGCATAAAAGCTGCTGGGGCATTGGTCAGCCCAAATGACATGACAAGGAACTCATAATGACCATACCGAGTCTTGAAAGAAGTCTTCGGGATATCTAGCTCCCGAATCTTCAACTGATGGTAACCTGAGTGCAAATTAATCTTAGAAAACATATATGCGCCCTGAAGGTGGTCAAACAGATCATCAATACGAGGCAAGGATAGCGGTTCTTCACTGTCACTTTGTTCAACTGGCGATAATCAATACACATACGCATAGAACCATCATTTTTCTTCACAAACAAGACAGGAGCACACCAAGGTGAAACACTGGGCCGAATAAAACCCTTATCAAGCAATTCCTGTAACTGATCCTTCAACTCCTTCAACTCAAGAGGAGCCATATGCTACTGAGGAATGGAAATAGGCTGAGTGCCTGACAATAGATTAATGCCAAAATCAATATCTCTATCAGGCGGCATGCCCGAAAGATCTGCTGGAAACACATGGAGAAAATCTCGTACTACTAGGACTGAATCAACTGAAGGGGTATCAACACTGACATCTCTCACATAATCTAAGTACGCATCACACCCCTTCTCAACCATACGCTAAGCTTTAAGAAAAGAAATAACTCTACTGGGAGTGTGATCTAAAGTACCCCTCCACTCAACACGCGGTACACCTGCATAGCTAGCATCACGATTTTGGCATGACAATCAAGAATTGGATAATGGGGCGACAACTAGTCCATGCCCATGATAATGTCAAAATTTACTATGCTGAGCAACAATAAATTGGCTCTGGTCTCAAAACCACTAAAAGTAACCAAACACAACCAACAAATGCGGTCCACAATAAGAGAATCTCACACAAGAATAGAAACATAAACAGGGGAACTCAAAGAATCCTGAGATACACCCAAATGCGAAGAAAAATAAGAAGACACATAAGAGTAAGTGGAGCCTAGATCGAATAGAACCGATGCATCTCTGTGGCAAACCAATATAATACCTTTGATGACAGAATCAGGGGCTACATCCTCGGTACGGGCAGGAAGGGCATAGTATCTGGCCTGTCCTCCCCCTCTAGGGCAAGCTCTACCTCCCCGACCTCCACCTGTACCTGGCTGAGTAGGTGGGGTAGCAACTGGAGCTGTAATCATAGCCTATGAACTCTGCTGGGCACGCTGTGGGTGAGAAGTCTATGGAGGTGCACTCCACCCAAGTCTAGGGAAATCCCTCACCACGTGGCGTGTGTCACCTTACTCAAAACAATATCTGGGAGGACGTGGCAGCTATGACTGGCTCGGACTAGGTCTACTGGACTGACATATGAAAGCACCCCGCGCAGGAGGCACACTAGAAACTGGAGGTGCATAATAAGGCTCCTGAGGCCTAGGAGGAGCTGGAGCACTATTGGTTGCTGGAAGAGCTGAATAAACAGGGTGACTCATATAACCCGTACCATGACGACCTACAGCATGCGTACGGGCACCAGAATAATGGCCCAACTCTCGAGACCTCTTGGCCTCCCTCTCCTCTCTCTCCCTAACATGCATACCCTCAATCCTTCTAGCATTGCTCAGCACCTGTTGATAAGAAATATCCATCTCCAACTCACAAGCCATGCTAAACCTAATGTTTGGAATAAGGCCCTCAATAAACCGGCGAACTCTCTTGTGAACAGTAGAAACCAAGGCTGGTGCATGCCTAGCCAAACTAGTGTACCAGGTAGCATACTCTGAGACAGTTATAGTACCCTAGCGCAAATGCTCAAACTCTATGCACCATGCGTCCCTGAGGCTCTAAGGAACATACTCTCTATGAAACAGATCTGAAAACTGAGTCGAAGTCAGTGAAGCAGCCTCATCCAGACTGTCTAACTCATAGGTGCGCCACCACTCATAGGCGGCTCCTCGAAGCTGGAAAGAAGTGAAGGAAACCTCGCTTGATCCTAATATACCCATGGTACTGAGAATACGGTAGCTCTAATCTAGAAATCCCAGACCATCCTCCGATGCTAGACCGCTGAATAAAGGAGGCTTGTACTTTTTGAACCTCTCAAGCCTCAACTACCCCTCCTCGGAAACTATTGCCCTATCCTTGGGCTGAACTGGCACTGCAGGCGGTCTAGGAATAATCTTAGGGACCTTCTCAACATGCACTCGCTGCTTAGAAGTGCAGGCGGCGGGAGTCCGTGCTCCTCCCCCAGCCTGAGATGTGGTTGCAGCAAGGGGAAGCAACCCTGCCTGAGCCAAGGTGGTGTACATGCTCATGAACTGCACCAAAGTCTCCTGAAGGGCTGAAGTAGTAGTAGTAGTAGGCGTATCAGGTGCCTGGACTCCTTCTGGAACTATGGGTGGTACCTCGGCGGTAGCTCGCATAGGTGCTCTGGCTGCATGACATGCGCGCCCTCATCCTCTACCCCGGCCCCGGCCTCTAACGGCTACAGTAGGGGGCGTGGGTGCCTGATCATCTCGGGTAACACATGTCCTCACCATCTGTGAGAGAGTAGATGACATAAGTTTAGAATTGTGATGTCAAAATATTGCACGACGAGGAATCAAATGAAGTGGAAATTTTCCTAACAGTTACATATCCTCTCGTAGATAAATATAGAAGTCTCCGTACCGATCAGCGAGACTCTAATAAACTAGCTTGTGATCCATGACACCTATAAACCTAGAGCTCTGATACCAACTTGTCATGACCACGGTTTGACCTCCGTGAACCATCCCGCACCTCAATTTAGATCATAAATATGTATAAGGGATCTCCCGAGATGCCGTCCCATAGTCCCAAAGTAAAAACACACAGCAGCAACACAAGAATACCCCATTTAACCTAAATTTCGTACCAAGTAAACAGTTAATTCTAGCCTAACATGCTTCACGTAATGCAACTAAGGCAATTTAAGAAAATAGGCAATTAAGTCAACTAAACATGCTTTTCTAAATTAGCAACAGGCTAAATTCACAAGTAGAATAAAACATGAAAAAGAACTCAATTGAAATATTTAAGGAAAAAACGGATTTTCAACAATTAGCTCAAGTACACGCTCGTTACCTCACGTACAAGTCATTTCAATTATCAAATATGTCATATCCTAAAGGGAAGGTCCCCCACACAAGGTTAGACAAGCCACTTACCTCGAACCGGCTCAAAAATCAACTCGAGACCACGTTCTTGCCACGAGTACTTGACTCTAAATGGCCCAAATCTATTCAATTCGATTTCATAATGTAAATAACACTTCAAGTAACTGATTCTACAATGAAATTCTAAGCTAATACACGAAATTAGCTAAAATGACCAAACCGGCCCTCAGGCCCACGTCTCGGAATCGGGTAAAATTTATAGTTTCAGAATCCTCACACTCTCACGAGTCTAACCATACCAAAATTATCCAAATCCTATGTCAAATCCCCAATCAAAACTCAATTTCTTGGTCTAAGAACTTTACCCAATTTTCATACAAATTCCGAAAATAAAGGATGAATTCATGTTTAGATTAATGGGTTAAAAGAAAAAATGAGTTAAGAATCATTACCCAATCGATATCTCTAAAAATTCCTCAAAATCTCGCTCAAATCCGAGCTCCCAAGCTTAAGTTTTGATAAAAATGGCTAAAACCCTCTATTTTGAAATCTTATATTTGCCCAGGCGCGTTCTTCTTCGCGTACGCCAGACTACTATCGCGAACGCGATGCACAAAAGTCTTGCTGGTCAAATTCCTCTTTCGCGAACGCGTAGCTTACACGGGCAGACCCCATGCGAACGTGAGGACCATGTCGCGAACGCAAAGACCAACGGGTCCTTACCTTCGTGAACGCGGGACAACATCGCGAACGTGAAGTACATTTCAGCTGCTTCATCCAGATGCTCTACGCGAACGCGAGACCCTCTCGCGAATGCGATAAATGTTTTCTCTGCAACACAACAGTAGAAAATGTATTGTCTATCCAATTCCAAATGTGGTCCGTTAAGCATCTGAAACACCCCCGAGGCCCCCAGGACCTCAACCAAACCTTCCAACCAATACTAAGACATCATTCAAACTTGTTCCAACCTTCGTAACGCTCAAAACAACATCAAAAAACCTATTTTTCATCGGATAGCCTAAGAATTTCAAAAAGTCTAAAAATACTCTTTCGATCAAAAAGTCTATCAAACCTAGTCCGAGTGATCTGAAATTTTGGACGCACGTCACATTAAACACTACAAAGGTACTCCAACTTCCGGAATTCCATTCCGACCCTCGGATCAAAATCTAACTATCAAACCAGAAACTTCAAAAATTCAACTTTCAGCATTTCAAGCCTAAATTAGCTACGGACCTCCAAAATACAATTTGAACATGCCCTTAAGCCCGAAATCACCCAATGGAGCTAACGGAACCATCAGATTTTCATTCCAATGCCGTCTTCACACTGTTCTGAGTACGGTCAACTTTACAATACTTAAGCTCTCATTTAGGGACTAAGTATCCCAAAACTCTCCAAAACTCGACACCGAACATCCCAGAAAATCAAAATAGCAGAATTAAACTTGGGAAAAGCAGTTAATACGGAATCGGGGTGTTAATTCTTAAGACGACCGGCCGGGTCGTCACAAACAGTTGTACATTGTTGTAGGGAAAGTCAAACTAGAATTATTGTAATTGTATCATATGTTCCACATCAAACTATGCATCTGTAATATATTTTGGAAATTATTAATGAAGTAGCTAATGGTAATGAAATTGGTGTCGTCCATGAAATTCTCTCATTGTATAATGAATGTTTTATTTCTTCACTTTATGCATGGGTAAGGTTAGGTATAAAGCATCAACTAGGCTTGCTTGACCGGGGTATCTCGGTTGAGTGCCGATCGTGATCCCCGATGTTGGGGCGTGACAATTAGCACCTAAATACTTTTTAAGAAGCACCACATGTATTCTTTTTCCTTGCACACATGACCACAACAAATATCAAACCTTAATCATTCCAAGATTTTCATATGCCCATAAAGTATAGTACATCATGCATCTGGCGATTTCCTTCCCTGCATTACCCTCGAAGTCAGCCCATTCAAGTCATAACTTATCCACAAGTATTCATCAGTCTAAAACTAATTCAACACATGATCATGCAATCTGATCGTCAAAGGTACACTCCCCCCATTAAGCTTGAAACCATAGTACACGTCATTCGATAATGACACTACTCTCCCTTTATAACTTCCATGATCGCGTACTTTTATTCAGCTAAATTCATCATAAGTTTCATGTAGCGCTAGTCATAAAAAACCTCAAATTATCTACTAAGAACATATTCATCCTCATAAGAGACGTGCATACTTCCTCAAGCGATCCAAACTCAAATTGTAGTACATACATCCCACTACGTAGAAAAAAACTCTTCAATGAAACGTCATAAGGATCACACGACCTCAGAACATCCCACATGAGATATCCCACCCTCTTAGCCTCTAACTGACATCTCTCTAAGCCTTGTCGTAGTCATAACCACTATGCAATCCCTCAATCCTCCCGAGTCTGAACTTGTCACCAAGACATAAGAATCTACATTATTCCACAAATAAACAATTGAAAGATCCCTCAACACACTCATAACATCAGACTGTACAACACATAAAGATAGAAATCAAACATTTATAGTCCTTTACACCCCAAGAAAATTCTTCTCGTCACATCCAAACCATCTAAGTATAGTCCTCGATCACATAATACTCATTATATAACTATCTCGCAACTCACTGGGCCATCGATCCCACTCCCAGGGATGCTACTGGACATATAAGTCCAAATGTACATACCTAAACAATTGAAACTATCGAGCCCAAGCTGCGATCTGAACCTGGCCTCAAGTCCTCTAGATTGGCCTAACTCCACAACATAGAAAATATATTTTGCACCTCATCCACGACATCACAAATCGTTATTGCACAACTGGTATGGAGTTCTCAATATCACATACGGGTGGTTAGGAAGAAATCAAAGATATAAGCTTCAAGCTAAAACAACATCGTATGATAAGTAAAGAAAATAGGAGATTCCTATATGCCCTATAGCCTCTCGAAGATAGGTATGGACGTCATCATACCGATCCACAAGACTCTACTAGAAACTTGTATATGAATCGTAGAACCTATGAATCTAGAGCTCTGATACCAACTTGTTGTTGCACCCCATGTTGTTGTACGTGAAAGTACATCATAAGTCAATTGATGTAAGCTTGGAAATGAGATCCTCTTAGAAAGTATATAAAGTGATTTAATGATGGTACACAACATTTTCGCAAGCCTTTAAGAGTTAACATTCTAAAGGGACATGTTTTTACACCCCGTACTTCAGACGTCACTGTCATTATAGGCTTATCTAATGTAAGCTCAAAAAAGGATGAAATCCTTCTACAAGGATAAGAAAGGTTTACTGAAGTCTTAAGTAAGTCAAGATGAATACGATACTTGTTAATAATGATATAAATGAGTTTAAAGACATTATATGACCATATATGATGTTTGGATATGAAATATAATGTTTGGGAAAAATCGGATTTAAGTTGCGAAAAAAACCGACTAAGGATTTGCCCTGTAATAAAACCTTTTAAGCAATACATTTCGTGTGTTATATGAGGTTTTTATGGGACATATTATATACCAAATTTATGGTCTTGTAATTTATTTTTCAACGCTCTTAAAAATTCGGTCATACGACATCCGGATAAAACGTTATTAGTGTTGGAAGAAGGACCAAAACTAGGATGGCAAGTAACACCTTTTTTACTTTTCAAAAAAATGGATATTTATATCCTTATCTCGTCTCTTTGTTCAATTTTCCATAGATCACGACTAAATAATACCCCTAACTTTACCCTTAAGCTCTCTACAAGGCATTCAAATAAGATGATCATCCCGGGCACGAAATCAAGAAGTGATAACATTAGAACAATCCCTTTGACGTAAGTATCTCCTCTCTTTTTCATTGTAGTTTAAGTTTTGGAAGCTATTTAATAGTTAATAAATTACCTAATTTCTGTATTTAAGCTTTTAAATATCAATGAAGGTTGATAAATTCGTTTTCTAATAGTTAGAACTCACGGGACGGTGACCGGAAGCCGTGAGTTCGAATTATTCAACTTGTAGTGGACTGTTTTGTGGGTTGTTTCGTGTTATTTTTGGTCTGACTATTTTGCTGCTGTTTAATGTAGTTTTTGAGGAGAAATAGTATGGATAAACACCATATAAGGGCGATATGGTGGATTAGTCGTTCTTTGTAATATTTTCGGAGTGTTTAACACTACTTTAGTTGTCGTTTTTGGTATGAAGTGATTGTGGTGTGTTGGGATGTTGTAAGCTAAATATAACATGGATTTTGACCTGAATCCACTATAATAGGTAATTATATTGTGTTCTTGCTTCAGCTTAAGGTTATCTTGACATTGATTAAGTAAAATGGTTGGACTAAATATGAACTAGTGAATAAAGTAACTAATTGAGGATAATTGAAGTTGTGGATTGTTTCCTTGTTATAAATATATAGTATAAGGATGAAATCATTGATGAATGAATTCATTATCATTTTAATAATACTATTAAGTTAAAGAAAGAAGTCTATAAGGGGTGATATGGGGTATACGAAATCCAATTGGAGCTTGCTGCTTGTTGTGAAGTAGTTGTGACTTGTTGTTATTTTATGTTGTCTTGTTATTGATAATTATGTATTGATCGATTTTTCTGGTCATTATTGTTGGTATATGGTATTGTAGAAGGCTCTTGTTACCGGGGAGATGCTGCCCAAATTTACATAAACGAGCTACTAGTTTAATTTGCGGACTTAGCCTTTACTCAACACTGATTTTGAATCTCATTATGCTATGGTAGATTGAGTTGAGTTGTTTGAATAATTTCTTGGAAGGTGTTAAAGAATCAATGAAGTTAAGGTATGTTAAGGCTATCCCTTCTTTCCTTTTGGCATGATCCATACGATACAAACGAAACGAGTAAACGTGGAACTTTTACAATTGACTCTATTCTTAGAAGTACTAGGGGTGCCTATGTTCTTGATTCCCGATTTGTCTTATTATTATATCTTATGTTCATGGGTCGCAGAAAAATATGTAAGTTGCTAAAGTTTATCCAAAGGCATATTGATCTTATGACATTCCGAGAGATCTTACTAACTTACTTCATTATGCATTGCATTCAGTTTTACATGTACATTGACCCATGACCAGATGGCGTTATATACACGTATATTATATGTATATGGGATATGGGAAAAGGTTACGTCGTTATATACACACCACCACCTGATTAGCTGGTATACGTTAATGATTTCTTCCGTAGTGGCTGAGATGCTATGATGCGATGCCCTTGGAGGTTTGTTGATGTTATGTACGCATATACCTATTGTGAGCATGTGATTTTTGCCCTATATGAAATACTCCTATAAAATAAAAGAAAATAGATTTTTTTTTCCAATTATTTACCATTTTATAGGATTTTATTAATTGTTTGTATTTTTGTGCACGTTTAATTTTGTTAAAAATCATAAAAAATGTCAAAAGTACCATGCATTGCATTTAGATCTTTTTTATATATATTTTAAGATTTAATTAGTTAATTAATTATTTTATTAAAAATAAAAATCACAAAAATGGCTCATTTTTATATTTTTAACTTTTAATTTTTAGATTAGTGATTTTTTCTCTTTTAATTTAGGATCAAGTAATTTTTATAAATTTTATAATTAGATAATTAGTTTAATTTTACAACTTCGATAAATTTAGAGTTTAATTTAGGATTTTTTTAAAGAAAAAAAGAGAAAAAGGGTTTAAAATTGAATTTGGGCTGATTTTATGCTTAAACCCGTTCCAAAATCAGCCCAAACCCAGGCGCAAAACCAGCCTTACCCGGTCTAGTCCACTGCCCTCCTAAAACAACCCTGTTTTGCCCGAAAATGATCCCAGTCGTTGATCTCCCATGATCTAACAGCTAGGAACTTGCCATTCAATCCATTTATAATTGTCCAAACAATTTACCCCCCCCCCCATTTCCCGTCTAATTTCAGTCTCTCACCTAAACCAAGAGCCAAACCCTAGCCGCCTTCATTCCCTCACCGTCTCCCCCGTATTCCACGTCGGAAATCGCCCCACGGCGGCGGCAACATCCCAAACTCCACCAAATTAACACCCAGTAATCTCCTTTCCCTACCCTTTGCAAATCTCCAAACCATCTCCTTCAAATCTATACCAAACGTTTCGAATCTTAGATCTAAGATCGGAATCCCAAAATCTTAAATAACCCAGAAGGCCCCAAAATCATACCCCACGGTCCTCACACCCCTCTGAACCCTAAATTACAACCAATTTCCAAACCCCCCCCCCCCCATTTTCTTCGAATTTCATATCTAAGATCCTCTGTACCCTAAACTTTGTCCCTTTTGTGTTTTTTGGTAAGATTTAGGTCATTTGAACCCCATACTTTCTCTAGTCGACTGTTCTTGTTAAGAACAGTCGATTAGTGTTAATTCAAGTTCATTTCATCCGTTGAAATTTGGTCAAAGTTTGTTAGATGGTCCAGTTTTATTTTGAAAAATGAACATTAGGCAACTTCTTCTACCTTCTTTTTTTTTTCTTTTTCTTTGTTGTTGATTACTCTTCGTGTTTAATTTTTTCTGTTTAATCGCATGAGGTTTTTCTTCTTTTAAATTGTTGTTTGTTTAATCAAATCATGTTAAGACTTCATTTCAATTTTGCATAAGTTTAGCTTAACTAGGGTTCTAGTGAATTGTTTGTTCTGTCTTTGTTTTCATTTGTTCTTGTTTAATGCTCCTCTCCTATATTCTATAATTAAATATCGACATGTTAATTCATAAATTGAGTAGTTTAACTTCTAGGATTTCTTTATGGTTTTTTCTGATAATTTTGGTTTGGTTACTATGTAGATGCATTTAGCCGTTTAAGTGTAGTTTTGTTTAGGTTTAATTAGATAAAATAATTTTATTTACTGTTTAGGTTCTTAGTCTAAATTGCATCATTTTCAAATTTTGTTGGCCATTTTGATTTGCATTCTGATCCTTTCCAGCCTTATCTTTTTTTGTCTAAATTTGTAAATTAGTAGAAACTTTCTGGGGGCTGATTGAACAAAAGGAAACCTAAAGGATCATAAAAGGGGGTGGATAATTCTGAAATGGGATAAAATCCATGCTGGAATGTTCTAGAATAAGGGGCAGCTGGCCTCATTTGGTTAGTACAAAGTACTGAAACCAATGAGGGACAGCCAGCTGTCCAATTCTATTAGAATATGCTCTATGTGGTTTATGAAATATTTTCTTCAGCACATGGCATCTTTAGTGCTTATATATGGTACATTTTCTACACAGAGGAGCATATTTGGAAAAACCCTAAAAGTACTCTCTAAAGTTCAACTACTGTTTTTTTCTTAAAGAGCTGATTCCTTTTGATGTTAACAAAAACACTCAAAAAACCTCCCTGATATTTCTGGTCTTCATAAGTTGAAAAATATGAATTGAAAGTGAATATTCTTGGTTTCTTTGGGGTATACTGTTGTTAGCTGCTGTAGTTGTTGGGTTTTGGTTTGATTTTGGTTGTTGTTGTTTGATTTCGGTTGTTGTTCCACTTCTTTCAAGATTCAGCTAGTTTCTTTTTTTCATCTGTTATTTGCTGGTTTTGTTGTTGTTTGTTTACGGTACTGAATTTAACTTTTCTTCATGTAATGCTTTTGTTAAAATGATATGAAATTGAAGATCCAGAATTCATACGGTTAATGAATGCATTCTCATGTTAACTATTGATTTTGCTGATATGGATCCGATTAGTTTTTCTATTATGTGAATTTTAAGTTGGAAATAATCTGGCTTGATCAGTTTGTTTAAAAATATTGGTGCATTGTAGTTTTCTTTTTAAAAGTAACTTTGCATGACCATGCCTCTTTAGTTCAATATTTTTCATTGTTAAGACTGATTTTTAAAACAGTTGGTCACTAAAGCTACTGATTATTCTTCTGCTCACAAGTGATTTAGTATAGTATTTTGTTTGAAGCCATGGCTATAACCTGTGGATTTGGCCACTAATTGGCCAAATCAGCATGCATTAATGCCCAAAATTAGGATTTGTTCGCTGATAGGGTACTGAAATTGATAGCCTTATACTGGTGAACCAAGCTTGATGGATCAGTTATATCCAAAGTGAGTGGACGTTCATTGGGCTGTTAGTTTCTTCATAGACATTGTAATAGGGTCAATTGTTGTATTTTTTTCTCATAAGATCTTAATGTAAAAGATTAGTTTAATGTAGTAGTTTATGTATAAATAACCCATGATGTAATTTTCTGATTTTTAGAGCATTTCATAAGTATAGTGGTATAATGGCCAAGGCTATGGGCCAAATCTTCAAGGCTAAAAGGCGTTTTTCTGTGATTCAAGTTGGGCTAGACTTGTAAATGATCCCAGATGAGGAAAAACAAATCTCGACAAGTCTAGGCCTGTGCCAGTGGGCCTGGCCAGTAAACCCAAGTAACTTGGTTTAGTTATAAATTACGGTGCAAATACATGTCGTTATTTTTCTTTGCTAATCATAATAGTTCAATTAATCTTCAAACTGGAGTTATATTTTGATTTCAGATTCTGAGTTTTTACTTAAGAGTGAATTGGTTTTCGACAAACATGTATTATGTAAGTTTTAGCTTAAAACAAAAAGGTACATAGGCCCAGACGTTAGATAATCACAACTGGGCCCGCCTAATATTATCCCAATGCGGGCAAACATGATTAAGACTCCAATTGGGGCGGAGGGCCTTTGAGTCCCTTTCTGTTGGGCCAAATCCTGAGCCCAAATAGAGCTTTCAGAGCTGAATTTCCTAAACTAATTAAGTAATGTGCCATTGCTGGCCCAAACCCAAGCACCTTTTCTAAAGTGATTTAAAAACCTAGCCCTTCACACCTTAAGCATGTCCTTGATTAAAAGCTTCTTAGTGAATTTCAAATTAGGATTAAAATATGAGTATCTTTAGTTTTGCTTAAGTGAAACACAAACCTTGTAAAATAAATCAAGGTGTGCCATACACAAATAAAAATCCATAAGCTATGGCCTTCACATTAATATTAACTTAGTATAGAAAACACCCTTGAACAATCGTAGCTTGCTTTAGGCATGTTTTATAATCAATCATCGTGGCTATGGGTATGGTTCCCGTGGCATAGTCCTGATACCTAATTCCCAAAATCAGGGGTGCATTTCTTGTAACCTGATCATTACAACATCTAATATTAATAAAATAAACACTTCGCGAATCGCGGGTGCATTTCATGCAGCATGCTTTACGATGTGTTCCCAAACGGTAAGTGTGCAACAATCATAACTTGTTCAAAAAATAATTTCGTAAATCCTAAAAAGGGTTTAAAATAATTAAAAGCAGTTTATAAAGTTAAAAATGCACAATAAGTTTAAAACATATAGTAAATCAGATAATTAGGCCAATTTTAATAGTTTAAACGACGGTGCTAGAACCACGGAACCCAGGATGCCTAACACCTTCTCCCGGGTTAACAGAATTCCTTATCTTGAATTTCTAGTTTCGCAGACTTTTAAATTAAGTCAAAATTCTCCTCGATTTGGGATTGAAAATAAACCGGTGAATTGGGACACCAGATAAACTATTCCAAATGGCGACTCTAAAATGTGAATAAAATAATCCTATTTCGATTAATGTCACTTTAATTGGACAAACTCCCTTATATACCCCCCTCGGGTGGTAAAAAAGGAGGTGTGACAGCTCTGGCAACTCTGTTGGAGATCGAACCCAGAATCTCTGGTTCAGGGTTCAAGAATTCGAGCTTAGAATAACCTAGCACTTTTACAATTGACTCTATTCTTAGAAGTACTAGGGGTGCTAATGTTATTGATTCCCAACGTGTCTTATTATTATATCTTATGTTCATGGGTCTCAAAAGAATATGTAAGTTGCTAAAGTTTATCCGAAGGCATACTGATCTTATGACATTCCGAGAGATCTTACTAACTTACTTCATTATGCATTGCATTCAGTTATACATGTACATTGACCCATGATCAGATGACGTTATATACACGTATATTAAATGTATATGGGATATGGGAAAAGGTTATAGCGTTACATATGCACCACCACCTGATTAGCTGGTATACGTTAATGATTTCGTCCACAATGGCTGAGATAATATGATAGGATGCCCTCAGAAGCATGATGATGTTATGTACGCATATACCTAATGTGAGAATGCGATTTTTGCCCTATATGAAATATTCCTATAAAATCAAAGAAAATAGATTTTTTCCAATTATTTGCCATTTTATAGGATTTTATTAATTGTTTGAATTTTTGTGCACGTTTAATTTTGTTAAAAATCATAAAATATATCAAAAAAAATCATGCATTGCATTTAGATCTTTGTTTTTATATTTTAGATTTAATTAGTTAATTAATTATTTTATTAAAAATAAAAATCACAAAAATAACTCATTTTTATATTTTTATCTTTTAATTTTTAAATTAGTGATTTTTTTTTCTTTTAATTTAGGATCAAGTAAATTTTTAAAAATTTATAATTATAAAATTATTTAATTTTACAACTTAAATTAATTTAGGGGTTTAATTTAGGATTTGTTTTAAAGAAAAAAAATAGAAAAAGGGAATAAAAGGGTTAAATGAAGAAAGGGTTTAAAATTGAATTTGGGCTGATTTTATGCCTAAACCCGTTCCCAAATCAACCCAAACCCAAGCCTAAAACCAGGCTTACTCGGTCCAGTCCACCACCCTCCTAAAACGACCCCGTTTTGCCCCAAAATGATCCAAGCCGCTTATCTCCCACGATCTAACGGCTGGGAACTGGCCGTTCAATCCATATATAACTGTCCGAACAAGTTTACCCCCCCCCCCCATTTTCTTTCTCATTTCAGTCTCTCACCTAAACCAACAGCAAAACCCTAGCTGCCTTCATTCCATCACCATCTCCGCCGTATTCCGCCGTTGCAAATCACCCCACGGTAGCGACAACATCCCAAACTCCACCAAATTAACACCCTGTAATCTCCTTTCCTTACCCTTTCCAAATCTCCAAACCATCTCCTTCAAATCCATATCAAACGTGTCGAATCTTAGATCTAAGATCGGAATCCTAAAATCCTAAATCACCCAAACGGCCCGAAAATCACACCCCACAGTCTTCACACCCCTCTAAACCCTAAACTACAACCAATTTCCCAAAAATCCCCGCCATTTTCTTCGAATTTGAAATATAAGATCCTCTGTACCCTAACGTTTTCCCCTTTTCTTGTTTCCGGTCATATTTAGGTCGTTTGAACCCCAAACTCTTATTACTGTTCTTGTTAAGAACAGTCAATTAATTTTAGTTCAATTTCATATCATCCGTTGAAATTTGGTCAAAGTTCGTTAGATGGTCCAGTTTTATTTTGAAAAATGAACATTAGGTAACTTCTTCTACCTTCTCTTTATTTTTTCTTTTTCTTTGTTGTTGATTCCTCTTCGTGTTTAATTGTTTTTGTTTAACCGCATGATTTTAGAGTTTTTCTTCTTTTAAACTGTTATTTTTTTAATTAAAGCATGTTAAGACTTCATTTCAATTTTGCATAAGTTTAGCTCAACTAGGGTTCTGGTGAATTGTTTATTCTATCTTTGTTTCCATTTTTTCTTGTTTAATTGCTCCTCTCCTATATTCTGAAATTAAATTTCGACATGTTAATTCATAAATTGAGTAGTTTAATTTCTAGGATTTCTTTGTGGTTTTTTCTTATAATTTTGGTTTGGTTACTGTGTAGATGGATTTAGCCGTTTAAGTCTAGTTTTGTTTAGTTTATTTAGATAAAATACTTTTATTTACTAATTAGGTTCTTAGTCTAAATTGCATCATTTTTAATTTTTTTTGGCCATTTTGATTTGCATTCTGATCCTTTCCTGCCTTATCTTTATTTGCCTAAATTTGTAAATAAGTAGAAACTTCTTGGGGTTGATTAAACAAAAGAAAACCTAAGGGGTCATAAGGGGGGGGGGGGATAATGCTGAAATAGGATAAAATCCATGCTAAAATGTTCTAGAATAAGGGGCAGCTGGCCTCATTTGGTTAGTACAAAGTACTGAAACGGATGAGGGACAACCAACTTTCCAATTCTATTAGAATATGCTCTTTGTGGCTGATGGAATATTTCCTTCAACACATGACATCTTTGGTGCTTATATATGATACCTTTTTCTACACAGAGGAGCAGATTTAGAAAAACCCTAAAAAATATTTTCTAAAGTTCAGCTACTGCTTTTTTTCTTAAAGAGCTGATTCCTTTTGAAGTTAAAAAAACACTCAAAAAACCTCCCTGATATCTCTGGTCTTCATAATTTGAAAAATATGAATTGAAAGTAAAGAACTATGGTTTCTTTGGGGTATACTGTTGTTAGTTGCTGTAGCTATTGTGTTTTGGTTTGATTTTGGCTACTATTGTTTGATTTCTGTTGTTGTTCAACTTCTTTCAAGCTTCAGCCAGTTTCTTTTTTTTCATATGTTATTTGCTGGTTTTGTTGTTGTTTGTTCAAGGTACCGAATTTAAATTTTCTTCATGTAATGTTTTTGTTAAAATGATATGAAATTGAAGCAGCAGAATTCATACCATAAATGAATGCATTCTCATGTTAACTATTGATTGTGCTGATATGTATCTAATTAGTTTAGCTATTATGTGAGTTTTAAGTTGGAAATAATATGGCTTGATCAGTTTGTTTAAAAACTTTAATACATTGTAATTTTCCTTTTAAAAGTAACTTTGTGTGAAGACGTCTCTTTAGTTCAATATTTTTCATTGTTAAGACTGATATTTAAAACTGTTGGTCACTAAAGATACTAATTCTTCTTCTGCTCACAAGTGATTTAGTATAGTATTTTGTTTGAAGTCATGGCTATAACCTGTGGATTTGGCCACTAATTGGCCAAATCAGCATACATTAAAGCCAGTAATTGGGATTTGTTCGCTGATAGGGTACTGAAATTGATAGCTTTATACTGGTGAACCAAGCTTGGTGGATCAGTTATATCCAAAGTGAGTGGACGTTCATTGGGCCGTTAGTTTCTTCATAGACATTGTAATAGGGTCAGTTGTTGAATTTTTTCTCATAAGATTTTAATGTAAAAGATTAGTTTAATGTAGTAGTTTATGTATTAATAAGCCATGATGTAATTTTCTGATTTTTAGAGCTTTGGGCTCGACTGATGCATTATGGTTAATTAGTTTTGATTCAATGTACGACGATTAATGAAACTGTTGATTAGGAGTGTAATTATTCTATCATCGCATTTCATGAGTATAGTGATATAATGGCCAAGGCTATTGGCCAAATCTTCAAGGCAAAAAGGCCTTTTTCTATGACTCAAGCTGGGCTAGATATGTAAATGAGCCCAGATGAGGAAAAACAAATCTCGACAAGTCTGGGTCTGGGCCATTGGGATTTGGGCAATAAACTCAAGTAACTTGGCTTAGTTATAAATTTTCCCTTGTGAATTATGGTGCAAATGCATGTCGTTATTTTTCTTTGCAGATCATAATAGTGCAATCAATCTTCAAACTAGAGTTGTATTTTGATTTCAGATTCCGATTTTTTTACTTAAGAGTGAATTGGTTTTCGACAAACATGTATTATGTAAGTTTTAGCTTAAAACAAAAAGGTACATAGGCCCAAACATTAGATAACCACAACTGAGCCCGCCTAATATTATCCCAATGCGGGCAAACTTGTTTAAGACTCCAATTGGGGCGGAGGGCCTTTGAGTCCCTTTCTGCTGAGCTAAATCCTGAGTCCAAATAGAGCTTTCAAAGCTGAATTTCCTAAACTAATTAAGTAATGTGCCATTGCTGGCCCAAACCCCTTTTCTAAAGTGATTTAAAAGTCTAGCCCTTCACACCTTAAGCATGTCCTTGATTAAAAGCTTCTTAGTGAATTTCAAATTAGGATTAAAATATGAGTATCCTTAGCTTTGCTTAAGTGAAACACAAACCTTGTAAAATAAATCGAGGTGTGCCATACACAAATAAAAATCCATAAGTTATGACCCTCATATTAATATTAACTTAGTATAGAAAACACCCTTGAACATCCGTAGCTTGCTTTAGACGCGTTTTATAATAAATCATCGTGGCTATGGGTACGGTTCCCTTGGCATAGTCATGATACCTAATTCCCAAAATCGGGGGTGCATTTCATGTAACCCGATCATAACAACTTTGACAATTAATAAAATAAACATGTCGCGAATCGCAAGTGCATTTTATGTCGCGTGGTTTGTGATGTGTTCCAAAACGGTAAGTGTACGACAATCATAACTTGTTCAATAAATAATTCCGTAAATGCTAAAAGCGGTTTATAAAGTTAAAAATGCACAATAGGTTAAAACATGTAGTAAATAAGATAATTAGGCAAATTTTAATAGTTTAAGCAACCGTGCTCGAACCACGGAACCCAGAAATGCCTAACACCTTCTCCCAGGTTAATAGAATTCCTTATCTAGAATTTTTGGTTTCGCAAACTTTTAAATAAAGTCGAAATTCTCCTCGATTTGGGATTTAAAATAAACCGGTTACTTGGGACACCAAATAAACTATTCCAAGTGGCGACTCTAAAAATTTAAATAAAATAATCTCATTCGATTAATGTCACTTTAATTAGACAAACTCCCTTATATACCCCCTCGGGTGGTAAAAAAGGAGGTGTGACAGATCTGGCAACTCTGTTGGGGATCGAATCCAGAATCTCTGGTTCAGGGTTCAAGAATTTGAGCTTAGAATAACTGTTATACTTGGCTTTATTTATTATCTGATTTTTACATGTTTGAGGCTAATGTGCTAAATGCCGCTTTTTACTGCTTTGATATTGTTTGGACTGTATATAAATTGTTACGAAATCCTTCTTCTCTCCAAGTCTTCTAAATCATCCGGGAAGTGTGCACTTCATGTGACTTCTTTTCTTTTAGTGTCATATCCCAATTTTAGAACGAGGTTCGAACAAGTTGCAAAGCCGGTGAAGCTTCTGTATTCCCGGCTCCAGCTATCCGCTCGGGTAATCCAGGTCTAGAACAATACACCCAGGTTTTTAAACCTAGAGTAACACAGCCTCATGCCAGATCCCTAGTAGGAACGATTGTTTGCATCACGTGCATTTGACTTTGTGGACTCAACACAGGGGTTGGGTCCGTCTAGGACAAGTGTACCCGAAATCAAAAGATCATCCTGATGCATTTTACTTGCTACTTGTACATTCATTTGCATCGGATTGTATGTTGACCGGTTTCCAGAATAAGGGAGAAAAGTTGAAAAAATAAAATTAAGTTATGAGAGATAATTCCCCATTTTTGAAAAATCTAGTGTCCAAAATATACCGAAACTCTGCCGAAACTTTGAAAAAAAAAAGAGAAAAAGGAAAATTATTTCAAAAAATATTTCATGTCTTTATATTGCGTCAAAATTGCCCGAACTACGCAAGTTTGATTCTCACCGGATGTGGGATACATAGACAACCCTCACCGGGTCCAACCCCATTTTTGCAAAATAACCCAAAATTTTTTGAAATGTTCTCATTTTCGTCATAATAATGTTAGGTGATGCCGTTTTTGTCTAAATAGCCAAAAATATCCCAAAAGAGCGCCAGAAGGCAGTTTTTGCAAGAATATCCACCTATGATCATTTTTTTCAAATTTAGGCCAATTAGCAAGCACAACCCTAAAATCTTCTTTCCTGAGGTGCTGAAGGGCCGTATTTGCAAAAGTGTTTTGTTTTGAATTGCAATTTTGAAAAATTGATAATATTTTTTTGAGTCAAAATAAATCATGGTCTTTTAAACGATCACTTTAAATAAATGTGCAGGATGAGTACTATTTAAAATGAACCCTTGAAAGTTCTAGAGAAAATCCCGCTAGAACTCCATATGTGGTGGAATGACCTGGGAAAGGTCAGCAGAGGTGCTACAATAAAATCTTTGGGCTATCTCATTGGTCTTTTGAAGATTAAATCGAGGTTAGATATAATTGAAACTTTACTACCTTTTTGGGACCCGGTGCATAATGTGTTCCATTTCTGTGATTTTGAGCTAACCCCTACACTTGAGGAAATAGTGGGCTATGCTGGTCTTAGTGGAAATCTCAGGAACCGGTAACTAGTGGCACCAAGAGCAGTGACCCCTCACAAGTTTCTGGACCTTCTGAGTATCAGTCGGGAAGTCAAAGATGGATATTTGACTGAGAGATTTTGCACATTCTACTTCCTGTATATGGTTATGGGGATCTGCACATTTTTTAGGCTCCAGACATCGGTCTAACTCATTCAGGGAACAAAGGCAAATGGAAAGCACGTCAGGGACTGGACTTCATAGTAGCATTCTTAGGCACCTTAATTTGCCCAAGGAAGGATGGACATATAGAGTTGGGGCTCGTAGGAATGGCCAACTTCATTATTAAAAAGGCTAATGGCACTATTGTACTGATGATCCTAGCAGAGATTTATCGAGCTCTAACTGTTTGCCGAGCGGGCGGAAAAGTTTTTGAGGGTTGCAACATGCTTTTACAACTTTGGATGGAAGAACACCTTTGCCATCATCCGGGGTACATGAATTATGGTATGACCCTTAACTGCATTGAAGAACATCAAAACCGGGTAGAGGGTCATGAGTTTCCAGAAGGTACGGAGGCATAGTTTGCACATTTGAGTTCTTTGACTGCAAGCAAAATTGAGTGGACATTCGGTTGGCTCCCGGTCATTGAAGTCATTTATATATCGGCCGAAGTGTGCTTTCTTCTATTAATGGGTGTTCGGAGTATTCAGTCGTATGCTCCACATAGGGTTCTGTGCCAGCTAGGAAGGTACCATACTGTCCCTCATGATGAAGATTTGAGTCGACAAGTCATTGAACTAGGTCCAAAAGCTGCATTCCCGGAAGATAAGGTTCGCCAGATTTGGCGTTAGTGTAGGTTCCTGGAGCCACAGACTCGGGTACGATATTTGTCCAAGGGTGAGTTAGAGCCTAGTTACATGGCCTGGTATGGAAAAAGGGTCCAAGTCTATCAAGAGCCTGAGCGGCCCTCCAAAAGGCCCTACATCCAATAGTTCACTGATGGGGCGCAAGAATAATGGGATTGGTTAGTAAAAGAGAAAGGCTACAGGGCCACGATAAGCAAATTGGAGGGGCAAATCAAAGATCTTATATTTGATAGTAGTGTACATGCTGCTACTGATGAAGGGGAAAGGAAAAAGTTGGCCCAAAAAAATAAAGCCCTTCGAGCCCAGATCCAAAGAATGAAGATAGATACTGAGAATCCAGAAAGGAGCCGAATGGATGAAAAACTCATAAATGGTCTTAGGAAGAAAATATGTGAGTATGGGAATGATTTGGAAAAATCAGAAGGTAGTCTGGCAAGAGCTTAGGCACAGTTGATAAAGAACGCAGAGGGACAGGCAGAGTTTTTTCGACAGTTAAAAGGGAAATATGATAGAGAAGTCGCAACCCTGTAGAAAAAGCTAACTACCCTCATGAATGAAATGGCTAAACAAACAAAGAACTTAAGGCAAAGAGGGAACATTGTTATGCATTGACGGCCCAGTTGGAGGAGGAAATGCAACAATTGAAAGAGCAAAGCCATAATGACACCCAAGTCTTGGAAGCTAGATCTTAACAAATTGGGTGCCTGCTCCAAGAGAAAGGCATGATTAGAGAGATTAGAGGAATTGCTGACTACATCGCCATGAAATGCCATGAGTGTGAGGACATGACTAGATCCACCTTCTTCGCCGCAGTGATGACCTATGTTCGCCAAATAATGGATGACCTGGATCTCCTCTAAGGAGATCTTGCACGTAGGCCCGTGGAGAGACCGACTAATGTCCCACGGGCCCCTGGAGTAGTTTTGGAAGCACTTATGTATTCTTGATTTTCCTTTCTAGTCTATATTTCAGTTTCCATTTCTAGAGTTTGTTTCGAGTTTTTTTTTTCAATTCTTAGAAAGGTATGATGGAATCATTATAATACAAAAAATTAGAAGTTTTTATTTTAATGAAAAAATTTGAAAACCCAAAATTGTTTCTTTCTTTTATTTCTGCATCTATTCCTTAAACTACGTGATGATCTGATTCACGCGGCGTAGTGTTACATAGGCAATCCCCATCGGATCCGGTCATGGTTTTAGATAACTCGAATAAAAGAGAAAATCGAAAAAAGAGAAAACCAGAAAAAAAGAAGAAGAGAAAACCAGAAAAAGAGAGAAAACTAGAAAAGAGAGAAAACCAGAAAAAGAAAGAAAATAAGAAAAAGAGAGAAAACAATTTAGGAAAGAGAGTAAAAAGAAAATAGAGCAAATAATGAAAAGCGCCAAAAGAAAAGAAAGATGCAAAGACCTAGGAGGTAAACAAAAGTCGGGATGAGACATGCAACCGTTGCAAAACATGTAGAAATACATTTAACTGGTTAGGTGCATTGTATTCCCCAACGTGCGATACCCTATGTGTTAATTGTATCAAACTAATCGGTTTGTTGTGTATGCTTTGAGATTAGGTTCTGTTTTTAAGGTGGTTGGTTTTATTGTAACCTGGCTTCGCATCCTTACTTTACAAGATCTAAGGGAAGTGTCAAAATGTCGTCAAAGAGTCATCTATCAACAATTCCCATCCCAGAGCATAGCCCATTGCCGGTCATTCCGACATCATAGTCAGCAGCTGCTGAAGAGAACAGGGCACTTCGTCTCCACATGTTCGAAATGTGGGTCGCTTGGTCTAACGGTAGAGAGCCGCCTAGCGCAATACCTGGTTTTCCCGAGCTGATTCACAGAACAAGTGGAACCTCCAATGTCCCTATAAATTACCCAATCACCCCACTCGGATATCCCACCATGTTCGCCCATTTCGCCGAAACACCTTCTAAGGTTCACCCCCAAGCATTGACTTCAGGAGTGGCTTCTAACATATTCACTGCACCACCAACCTTGGCTACGGCACAACCAGCATTGCCCAGGCCCAGCTTTGAGTCATCATCCATTACATCCCAAACACCACCATTTCCATCAGACACGGCTCATTGCACTACAAACTCCTACCCTCAACAACCTCGGTACAAGTTTACTGCGGGACAAGAGAGAACTATAAAGAATCCCGGGCAAGATGAGATAACTCGAAAAATGAAAAACATAGAACAAAATCTCAAGAACATGCAAGGCCTGAGTGGTTAGAAAAATGTCTCCTATGCTGACTTGTGCATGTTCCCGCATGTTCATCTGCCCATCGGTTTCAAGACTCCCAAGTTCGAAAAGAATGATGGACATGGGGACCCCATAGCTTACTTGAAGAGGTATTGCAATCAGTTGAGGGAAGCGGGCGGAAAAGAAGAGCTCCTAATGGCTTACTTCGGGGAGAGTCTAGTTGGAATTGCATCCGAATGGTATATGGACCAAGACATCTCCCGCTAGCACATATGGGATGACTTGGCCCGAGATTTTGTTAGACAGTTCCAGTACAACATGGACATAGCTCTGGATAGAAACTCTTTGTCTAATTTCAAGAAAAAGTCTTCGGAGAGCTTCCGAGAGTACGCCGCCAAGTGGCGTGAGCAAGCTACCAGGGTGAAACCCCCAATGAATGAGACCGAGATGGTTAGTGTCTTCCTGCAAGCCTAAGAGGCTGATTACTTCCAAAATATGATGTCCACTATGGGCAAGTCGTTCGTGGAAACCATAAAGATTGGGGAAATGGTGGAGAATGGTTTGAAAACTGGTCGCATCCTGAGCTAGTCGGCTATAAGAGCTACTTCTCAAGCAATCCATAACGGGTCAGGGGGCGTGGAAAACCGGAAAAAGAAAGAAGAAGTGGTAATGATGGCCTCAGGTCTGAGAAATCCTCGTCAACCCCGAGGTTACTTCGGTTCCTCCTCAAGCACCCCGCAATATTATTACCCTCACCAACATGCGACACACGTCATGACTCCTCAGAGCTATGCAGTGATGAATGCCCAGCCATATGCTCGGCCACAATAACAGTATAACTAGAATCGAGCTCCATCTCCTAGAAATAATCCTCCTCACCAAGCTCCATACAATCCCCGTCCCCCACAGAACAACATTCCATATAATGCCCGTGCCCGTAAGACACCCAGAAAGAACAACTTCATACCCATTGGTGAGTCATATTCTAGCCTCTTCCTAAAGTTGGTTCAAATGGGTCTGTTGCAGACCGTTCCTCCAAATAGGCAAAATCTAGAGTCGCCCACCTACTGACACGATACCTGATGTGCTTATCATTTAGGAGCAGAAGGGCACGACACTAAGGATTGTTGGACCCTAAAAAGGGTGGTTGAAAATCTGATAAAACAAAAACGGGGTAGTGCTAAGGGATGAAGAGGTCCCGAGTGTAACCAACAACCCATTACCAGCTCACAACAACGGGCCGGTTATTGGGATGATCTGTGAAGACAAAGAGTTTGACCTGGCTTTGAAAGCTATCATTGTTATTGCCGATGTTGAAAAGAATCCCAAAACCACAGTAAAGCAAGCTAAGGATGAGAAGAAAAACAATCCATTCCTCAAAGCGTAAAAAAGCTTGTGGAAACCAAGATCGGGGCAGTACCTCCTAAACATGCTATTCTATATGTTCCCAGGGAACCCAGGAAAGAACAGTTTGTGTTGAGTCCCCCCAAAAGGTTTGAACAAAACAAGGTCACACTGACGGTACCAAAGATGTACGTACCAAAGGGGATTTATGTGGTGCGGGGGCCGGTAATTTCACCCAGGCTGACTGAGCCCGTGGTTATCAACCGTGCACCACAGAAGCCCATGAAGGATCCCACTGCCATCCCCTGGAACTACAACAAAGTGGTAGTGACGTACAAGGAAAAATAAATCATGGGGGAAGTGAATGAAACAAACCCGTCCGGGAAGTACCTCAATCTGGAAGAAGTGAACAATGCCAAACATAAGTGTTTTCCACTGAAAAAGCCAGTCAGTGCCGAATAGGCAGAGGAATTCTTCCAAAAGATGAAAACTGTGGAATACGATGTAATTGATAGACTCCGAAAGTCTCCTTCCCATGTCTCACTGTTGTCTCTACTCATAAGCTCGAGTGAACATCAGAAAGTGCATATAAAAACCCTTAATGAGGCATATGTTCCGGTCGAGACCACTGTTGAGCAATTGGAAAGAATGGCAAAATGATTTTTTGAAGTCCATCAAATCTCCTTTTGTCGAAATGACCTAACACCAGAAGGGGCTACCCACAAAAACGCCCTTCATCTAACTGTTAAGTATGAAGGGTACTACATAAAAAGAGTTATGTTGGATGGTAGATCTGGGGTTGACATCTTCCCTCTCTCGACCCTACAAAGAATGGAAATTGGTACTGAAAGGATCAGGCCCAACAATGCTTGCGTGCGTGCATTTGATAGCATCAAAAGGGACATGATAGGGGAGATTGATTTGATCTTAACCATCGGCCCTGTGGATTTTGAAGTGACATTTCAGGTTTTGGACATGGACACCTCTTACAATTTTCTCTTAGGAAGGCCTTGAATCCATGCGACAGGGGCTGTACCATCTACTCTCCACCAAATAGTTAAGTTCGAACATGAAAATCAGGAAATCGTGGTTCATGGAGAAGATGAGAAATCAATTTACAGGGACCCATCAGTCCCATGTCTGGAGGCTAAAGAAGGTAGCGAGCACATAGTCTACCAAGCTTTTGAGATTGTGATCGCAGACCAATGTGAGGAAGGAACCCTGTGTCCTCAATCATTCTTGTCTAACACATCAATCATGGTTGCCAGTAAGATGATCAGGCATGGCTACAAGCACGGGAAAGGGCTCGGGGCATCTTTGCAAGGCATTACGGAGCCCATCATTTTGACTGCCAGTGAGAACTTCTTTGGTGTCGGTTTCCAAGCTACAGAAGTCGACGTTAAATGGGCTAAAAAACGTAAGAATGACGGTTGGGTTCTACCTCAGCCGGTCCTGCATCTCGCCAGAACTTTTGTTAAACCAAGGTACATAGATGAAGAAGATGAGGCCTTCACGGCCAAAGAAGTTAAGGACATCTGTGGGGCAATGAGGAAAATGTTATATGAGTCTCATATGGTCCAGCTGGGTGAAGTCTCAAGCACTGCTGAGGTGCAGTATATAGGGCCTAATGCCAAGCTTCAAAATTGGAAGTCTAGTCAGTTCCCAGTCAGGTAGGAATCCCGACAGCTCAGTCTTGCCATCTTTTCTGCATTCTGAGTTATTTCAGGGTGTAACTCGAATGTCTTTAGTTTATTTTCTTTAAAATTCCAATGTAAACCCTTCTATCTTCAAATTCAATGAAATGAAATCAATATTTCATCGTCTATGAATCTCTTCCTTTATTCTTTCTTATTTTGTTATTTTTCTTATTTCTTCATTCAATTCTAATAATGCGGACTTAAATAACATGACATGCTTGCGGACTTCATGCCCAGATCCTTACACGCTATATAACTGTGAAATAATGAATCAAGAACCAGAATACAATGAAGATGAGGCTTTTAGGGAAATAAACCGAGAATTGGAACAATTTGGGAATAAGCCTAAGCCAAACTTAAATGAAACTGAGCTAGTTAATGGGTAGTTCAGAAGAGTTCCAGGAAACCATGATAAGCATTCACACTAATGAAAGAACTAGGGATGCATTGATTCAACTTTTGCTCGAATTCAAAGAAGTGTTTGCTTGGTACTATGATGATATGCCAGGACTGAGTGTTAATTTAGTGGTACATAAATTGCCAACATAACCCAGTTACCCCCCTGTTCAATAAAAGCAGAGAAAGTTTAAAACATATATCAGTGACAAGATTAAAGAAGAAGTCACCAAACAGTTGAAAGCGGGTGTGATCCGAGTGGTCTGATACACCACATGGTTGGCTAATATGGTCCCAGTGCCAAATAAAGAGGGGAAAACCAGAGTGTGTGTTGAATATCGGGATTTGAACAAAGCGAGCCCCAAGGACAACTTTCTATTACCAAACATCCACATCCTTATTGACAACTATGCCAAACATGAGATACCGTATTTTGTGGATTGTTATACTGGGTATCATCAGGTCTTGATGGATGAGGATGATGCATAAAAGACGGCTTTCACCACCCCTAGGGGTACTTACTATTACAAGGTCATGCCTTTTGGTTTGAAGAATGTCGGGGCAACTTACATGCGAGCTATGACTGCCATTTTCCATGACATGATGCACCGGGAAATTGAGGTATATATGGATGATGTGATCATTAAATCAAGAATGCAAGACGACCATGTGCGAGATCTGAGAAAGTTCATTGAGCATCTGCGTAAGTATGACTTGAAGTTAAATCCAGCCAAATGCGCATTTGGGGTACCATTTGGGAAACTTTTGGGGTTTGTAGTCAGTCGAAGGGGCATTGATATAGATCCAACAAAGATAAAGTCTATTCGGGATTTGCCTCTTCCGAGAACCAAGAAAGATGTTATGAGTCTACTGGGTATGTTGAATTACATCAACAGATTCATTGCTCAGTTGACTTCGTGTGAGCCCATCATTAAGTTGTTGAAGAAAGATGTGATGATTAGATGGACAGATGAGTGTCAGGAAGCTTTCGACAAAATCAAAGAATATTTGTCGAATCTGCCAGTGTTGGTTCCACCTGAGCTAGGAAGGCCTTTGTTTTTGTACTTGACAGTATTGGAGAATTCTTTTGGATGTGTTCTCGAGCAGCGCAATGTGACCGGGGAGAAAGAACAAGCCATATACTATTTGAGCAAGAAGTTCACTAGTAATGAAGCCAAATACACTTTGTTGGAAAGGACTTGCTCCTCCCTAACTTGGGTCGTTCAAAAGCTTAGGCATTACTTGTTGGCCTACACCACCTACCTCATAACCAGATTGGATCCTTTGAAGTACATATTCCAAAAGCCGATGCCCACATGAAGGTTAGCAAAATGGCAAATCCTGCTCACCGAGTTCAACATAGTCTATGTCACTCGCACAACGATGAAAGCTCAAGCTTTGGTGGATCACTTAGCTGAGAATCCTGTTGATGATGAATATCAGCCTTTGAGTACTTACTTTTCAGACAAGGAAGTAAATTCAGTTGAGGTAATTCCAGAGGACACTAATGCTTGGAAAATGTTCTTCAATGGAGCTGTGAATGCAAAAGGTGTCAGGTTTTGGGCAATTTTGATTTCGCCCACTGGTCAGCACTATCTGGCCATAGACCGGTTTCGGTTTTTCTCCACGAACAACACTACCGAGTATGAAGCCTACATTATGGTCATGAACATGGCAATCAATCAGGATGTGGAAGAATTGTTAATCATGGGAGATTTTGACTTGATTATCCGACAAGCTCAAGGTGAATGGGAAACTCAGGATGTCAAGCTTCTTCCATACAGGCAACATGTGGAAGATCTTAGCAACCAATTCAAATCCGTCAAGTTTAGGTACATTCCTCGGTTTCACAATGAGTTAGCCGATGCACTAGCTACTTTGGCCTCGATGCTGCCGTATCCAGACAATGTCCACATTGACCCACTAGAAATCCAAATTTGATAAAAAACATGGTTATTGCAGTGTAGTTGAAATAGATCCTGATATCCAGCCATGATATCATGATATCAAAGATTCTTGAAAATAAAAGAATATCCCGAGCAAGCTAGTGGAGACCAAAAGAGAACCATTAGAAGGCTTGCCATTGGCTTCTTCTGGAGCAGAGTGGTTTTGTACAAAAGGACTCTAGATCTGAACCTTTTAAGATGTGTGGATGCCCAAGAGGCCGGAAGAATTATGAATAAAGTACACACAAGAGTGTGTGGTCCCCATATGAATGGATACGTCCTTGCAAAGAAAATCCCTCGAGTAGGTTATTACTGGATGACTATGGAAAAGGATTGCCTTCAGAATTACATCATATGTCAGCACCATGGCCGTTTGTTTCTTGGGGTATGGATGTCATTGGGCCAATCGAGCCAAAAGCTTCAAATGGGCATAGATTCATATTAGTTGCCATTGACTACTTCATAAAGTGGGTCGAAGCAGTCACTCTCAAAGCCATCACTACGAAATTAGTGGTGGATTTTGTGCATTCCAACATTATTTGTCGTTTTGGTATTCCTAAAACTATCATTACGGACAATGCTGCAAACTTGAACAGTCATTTGATGAGGGAGGTATGCGAACAATTTAAGATCATACATTGTAACTCTACCCCTTAACGGCCCAAAGCTAATGGTGCTATCGAAGCAGAAAACAAAAACATCAAAAAGATCCTCAGGAAAATGATTCAAAGTTCTAGACAATGGCATGAAAAGTTGCCATTTGCATTATAGGGATATCGCACAATTGTGCGCACATTAGTTGGAGCAACACCATATCTATTGTTTATGGAACCGAAGCCGTAATACCCGTAGAAGTTGAAATTCTATCTCTCCGAATGATCGTTGAAGCTGAGATTGAGGATAATGAGTGGGTAAAAACCTGTTTGGAACAGTTGACCCTAATTGATGAAAAGCGGACGGTCGTAGTTTTCTACGGGCAGTTGTATCTACAAAGAATGGCCCGTGCCTACAACAAGAAAGTGTGGCCTAGAAATTTTGAGGTGGGGCAACTCGTTTTGAGATGTATTCTCCCGCATCACAAGGAAGCAAAAAGAGAGTTCGATCCAACTTGAAAGGTCCCTACATTATAAGGAAATTGCTGCTGAAAGGGGCGTTGTACTTGGGAGACATTGAAGGAAATGACCCTGAAACAGCTGTCAATGAAGATGCGGTCAAAAGGTATTACGTTTAACCATTCTGCGATACCAAAATTCTCCGGTTGGACGACGAAGACTTTCATTCTCGTTACCCAATCACTTTAACCCTTTGCTAACCTTTTTAGCCGGTTACCTTTCTTTGATTACCCTCTTTGGAACCCAAAAATGCTTGTAAAAAGGGAAAATCAAAAACAAAGTTTTCCTGAACTACGTTCGACTTAATTCCTAAAGGATACGTAGGTAGCCTCTCTTTGGGGTTCAGTCACACCAAAACAAAAATCCACATTCCCCTCCAAAGATGAAACTGGGCAGAAGTTATAATGGTTTCGCGACGGTTCACTAGAAAGGTTCCAAAGTTGTATTTCAATCCAAATTCTTTTTACCCTAAATCATGTTCAAGTCCTTCAGATCAATCAGTGAAGATGTTCAAAATAGAAATATGTTGGTTACTTGGATCTGATTTAGTTAAATGAGAGAAATAAAATGAGAGAGTCTTATTGGTGAAAACCCATACGACACCGTAAGGCGATGGTGAGCAGAAAAATTGAAAATGAGAGAGTCTTGTTAGTGAAAACTCATAAAAAAGACTATAAGGCGACAGTGAGAAGAGAAATGAGAGGTCGGTTGGTGAAAACCCGCAAAGGGTTCCACTGATCGAAAAAGGAATCACTTACAACCATCGGTACTGATAAGAGTCCTGGCAAGGTTTCTAGATTATGGATTATGAAGGGTTTTTTGAGAGTGTGATGGTTTGCACAGATCGGGTATCCAGTCTAAGAAGCATGTCATGTCTATTGAAGTCTGCATGCACTCTAGATAAGTCCGTCATTCCTTTCCCCGAAAGGGGCACTCCTCATTTAAATTCATTATCATATCCGTTTTATACTTTTCTTTGAATCCTTTTTGGTCTAATTCTCCTCCGGAACTAATACAAAGAAAAGATGGCAAGATTGATTTTATAGGGTTTTGTTTAACAGAAGCTGAAATTCAAGGAAAGCACCCACCTCAGCAGGTGCATCAAGTCGATCTCGACTGGCCACGATGATCGATGCTCCAAAGTCAAAATTCTTAAAAAGGAAAGAAATCCAAAGTCAAGTGCCCCTAAAGGCAAAATAAAATGAAAAAATCCAAGCCCCACACGGGTTAATCACCATGTGGAATTTGGAAAGTCAAGATCCCTGGGTTTAGAAATGAAACCAATTTCCAGAAAGCCAGCGAGCAATGGAGATTTTCATCGAAAGAGATGGGCCAAGATCAAGTGATCGAAACAATCAAGTCCACAAAACCAACCACTATTTCAAACAGACAAATTGTTCTTTGATTTGAAAACAAGAAAACAGGTGCAGTCCAAAACAACCTTGCAAGAAGCAGGTGCAATAAAAGCAAGGCACGCAGAAACTAAAACGGTTCTGCAGCAATAGTTGACCCGAAAAAGGAAGTCCTTTTAAACTTTTCCTTCATTGTCCTAAATAAAATGAAAAGTGAAAAACAAAGAGAAAAGAATAGAAGAAAAAAGATTCAAAAATCATGGTAGCCTAGCGCCCCAAACCTCTAGCTACGTTTTCCCAGCATAAGATCCCATTCCCTAGTCGCTGCCAGCATAATCTGGTAGTCTTTTCAAGTATAGGGTTCCACTCCCTAGTTGATCCCCGGCATAACCCGAAGACCTTTTTCGGCATAACCCGATGACTTTTCCGGCAAAACCCGTGGACCTCCCCGGCATAACCCGAGGACCTTTTACGGCATAACCTGATGACATTCCCAACATAACCCGTTGGCCTCCCCGCCTTAATCCGATGACCTTTTTTCAGCATAACCCGATGACTTTCCCAGCATAACCTGTGGACCTCCCTGGCATAACCCGAGGACCTTTTTCGGCATAATCCGATGACTTTTCCGGCTTAACCCATGGACCTCTCCGGCATAACCTAAGGACCTTTTTCCGTCATAACCCGATGACTTTCTCGGTATAACCTGTGGACCTCCCCGGCATAACTCGAGGACCTTTTCCGGCATAACCCGATGACTTTTACGGCATAACCCATGGGCCTCTCCGGCATAACCCGATGACCTTTTTTCCGGCATAACCCGATGACTTTCCTGGCATAACTCGTGGATCTCCCCGGTATAACCCGGACCTTTTCCGGCATAACCCGATGACCCTCCCCGGCATAATCTGATGACCTTTACCGGCATAACTCACGAAATTTTCTTACTGAAAACTGGGGCAAAACAATTTCACTCGTTTGTTTGTTTTGGTGTCTGAACAGGTTTTCACCGTAAGGCATGAGGTTTGAGATGACCAAAAGAAGAAGTCTCAATCCAAATAAATGAAAAGAGAAACGAGAAAAGAAGTTTAACTCAAAGTGTAGAAACAGAGAAAAAAGGCGGACTACTCAAGATATGATTGATGTCACAAGCTTTGCATGTCCCGCCTTGATTTGAAAAGATAAAGAAGAATGAACCAACAGTTGCAGCTAACGAGCATCAAATTCAGATCAGAGTCTGCAGGAAGAACCATACAAGACTTAGCTAGTTTAGCTTTTTATTTTTCATTTTAATGTAATAAGGAGCACCAAGTAGAAACAGCAGCAACAACAGTGAAATCACAGTCTCTCGATAGTCCCAGCTATCAAAACTTCCAGAACTACACTGACCTGATTCCTTTATAGCGAAGGATATGTAGGCAACCTCCGAATCAAGGTTCGGTCAAACTTTTTCAAAAGATGCTTCTCATGAAGTTCAAACGGGCAAAAATCGCTCATAATTGCTCATTTTGTCTTTGTCCGAAAACCCATCGTGTTTCCGAGAAAAGAGGAGCAACTGTGAGCATGTGACTTTTCCCTATGTGAAATACTCCTATAAAATCAAAGAAAATAGATTTTGTTTCCAATTATTTGCCATTTTAGAGGATTTTTGTAGGATTTTATTAATTGATTGCTTTTTTGTGCACATTTAATTTGGTTAAAAATCATAAAAAAATGTCAAAAATACCATGCATTGCATTTAGATCTCTATTTTTGTATTTTTAGATTTAATTAGTTAATTTATTGTTTTATTAAAAATGAAAATCACAAAAAGGCTCATTTTTACATTTTTACCTTTTTAAGTTTTAGATTAGTGATTTTTTCTCTATTAATTTAGGATCAAGTAATTTTTAAAAATTTTATAATTAGATAATTAGTTTAATTTTACAACTTAGATTAATTTAGGGTTTAATTTAGGATTTTTTCTAAAGAAAAATAAAAATAAAAAAGAGAAAAAGGGAATAAAAGGGTTAATTGAAGAAATGGTTTAAAATTGAATTTGGCTGATTTTATGCTTAAACCCATTCCCAAATCAACCTAAACACAGGCCCAAAACCAGCCTTACCTGGTCCAGTCCACTGCCCTCCTAAAACGACCCCATTTTTTCCCAAAATGATCCTAGTCATTGATTTCCCATGATCTAACGGGTGGGAACTGGCCCTTCAATCCATATAGAACTGTCCAAACAAGTTAACCCCCCTATTTCCCCTCTCATTTCAGTCTCTCACATAAACCAAGAGCCAAACCCTAGCCGCCTTCATTCCCTCACCGGCTCCGCCATATTCCTCCATTGAAAATCGCCCCATGACGGCGGCAACACACCAAACTTCACCAAATTAACACCCTGTAATCTCCTTTCCAAACCATCTCCTTCAAATCCATACCAAACGTTTCGAATCTTAGATATAAGATCGGAATCCCAAAACCTTAAATTATCTAAACGACCCCAAAATCACACCCCACAGTCCTCACACCCCCTGAACCATAAACTACAACCAATTTCCCAAAAATCCTTGCCATTTTCTTCGAATTTCAAATCTAAGATCCTCTGAACCCTAACCTTTGCCCCTTTTCTGCTTTCCGGTAAGATTTTGGTCGTTTGAACCCCAAACATTCATTATTCGACTGTTCTTGTTAAGAATATTCGATTAATGTTAGTTCAAGTTCATATAATCCCTTGAAATTTGGTCAAAATTCGTTAGATGGTCCAGTTTTATTTTTAAAAATGAACATTAAGTAACTTCTTCTACCTTCTCTTTATTTTTTATTTTTCTTTGTTGTTGATTCCTCTTCGTGTTTAATTGTTTCTGTTTAACCGCATAATTTTAGGGTTTTTCTTCTTTTAAATTGTTATTTGTTTAATTAAAGCATGTTAAAACTTCATTTCAATTTTGCATAAGTTTAGCTTAACTAGGGTTCTGGCGAATTATTTATTCTGTCTTAGTTTCAATTTTTTCTTGTTTAATTGCTCCTCTCCGATATTCTGTAATTAAATTTCGACATGCTAATGCATAAATTGAGTAGTTTAACTTCTAGGATTTCTTTGTGGCTTTTTCTGATAATTTTGGTTTGGTTACTGTGTAGATGCATTTAGCCGTTTAAGTCTAGTTTTGTTTAGGTTTAATTAGATAAAACACATTTATTTACTGATTAGGTTCTTAGTCTAAATTGCATCATTTTCAATTTTTTGTTGGACATTTTGATTTGCATTCTGATCCTTTACAGCCTTATCTTTGATTGCCTAAATTTGTAAATCAGTAGAAACTTCCTGGGGGTTGATTGAACAAAAGGAAATCTAAGGGGTCATAAAGGGGGTGGATAATTCTGAAATAGGATAAAATCCATGCTGGAATGTTCTAGAATAAAGGACAACTGGCCTCATTTGGTTAGTACAAAGTACCGAAACTAATGAGGGACAGTCAGATGTCTAATTCTGTTAGAATATACTCTTTGTGGCTGATGGAATATTTCCTTCAGGGTATCATTGGTGCTTATATGGTACCTTTTTCTACACAGAGGAGTAGATTTGGAAAAACTCTAAAAAATACTCTCTAAAGTTCAGCTACTGTTTTTTCTTAAAGAGCTGATTCCTTTTGATTTTAACAACACTCAAAAAACCTCCCTGATATTTCTGGTCTTCATAAGTAGAAAAATATGAATTGAAAGTGAATATTCTTGGTTTCTTTGGGGTATATTGTTGTTAGCTGCTGTAGCTGTTAGGTTTTAGTTTGATTTTGGCTTTTGCTGTTTGATTTATGTTGTTGTTCCACTTCTTTCAAGCTCTAGGCAGTTTTTTTTCATCTATTATTTGCTGGTTTTGTTGTTGTTTGTTTAAGGTACTGAATTTAACTTTTCTTCATGTAATATTTTTGTTAAAATGATATAAAATTGAAGCTGCAGAATTCATGCGATAAATGAATGCATTCTTATGTTAATTGTTGATTGTGCTGATATGGAACTGATTAGTTTTTCTATTATGTGAGTTTTAAGTTGGAAATAATCTGGCTTGATCAGTTTGTTTAAAAACATTGATGCATTGTAGTTTTCCTTTAAAAGTAACTTTGTGTGAAGATGCCTCTTTAGTTAAATATTTTTCATTCTAACACTGATTTTTAAAACTGTTGGTCACTAAAGCTACTGATTCTTCTTCTGCTCACAAATGATTTAGTATAGCATTTTGTTTGAAGTCATGGCTATAACCTGTAGATTTGGCCACTAATTGGCCAAATCAGCATGCATTAAAGTCCAAATTTGGGATTTGTTCGCTGATGGGGTACTGAAATTTATAGCATTATACTGGTGAACTAAGCTTGATGGATCAGTTATATCCAAAGTGAGTAGATGTTCATTGGGCCATTAGTTTCTTCATAGACATTGTAATAGAGTAAGTTGTTGTATTTTTTCTCATAATATTTTAATGTAAAAGATTAGTTTAATGCAGTAATTTATGTATTAATAAGCCATGATGTAATTTTCTGATTTTTAGAGCTTTGGGCTCGACTGATGCAATATGTTTAATTAGTTTTGATTCCATGTACTGTGATTAATGTAACTGCTAATTAGGAGTGTAATTATTCTATCATCGCATCTCGTAAGTATAGTGGTACAATGGCCAAGGCTATGGGCCAAATCTTCAAGGCTAAAAGGCCTTTTTCTGTGATTCAAGCTGGGCTAGACTTGTAAATGAGCCCAGATGAGGAAAAACAAATCTCGACAAGTTTGGGCCTGAGCCATTGGGCCTGGGTAGTAAACCCAAGTAACTTGGCTTAGTTATAAATTTTTCCTTGTGAATTACAGTGCAAATACATGTTTTTTTTCTTTGCAAATCATAATAGTGCAATTAATCTTCAAACTGGAGTAGTATTTTAATTTCAGATTTTGATTTTTTACTTAAGAGTGAATTGGTTTTCGACAAACATGTATTATGTATGTTATAGCTTAAAACATAAAGGTAGATAGTCCCAGACGTTAGATAACCACAACCGGGCCCGCCTAATATTAGCCCAATGCGGGCAAACTTGATTATGACTCCAATTGGGGCAAAGGGCCTTTGAGTCCCTTTCTGCTGGGCCACATCCTGAGCCCAAATATAGCTTTCAAAGCTGAATTTCCTAAACTAATTAAGTAATGGGCCATTGCTGACCCAAACCCAAACCCCTTTTCAAAAGTGATTTAAAAGCCTAGCCTTTCACACCTTAAGCATGTCCTTGATTAAAAGCTTCTTGGTGAATTTTAAATTAGGATTAAAATATGAGTATCCTTAGTTCTGCTTAAGTGAAACACAAACATTGTAAAATAAATCGAGGTGTGACACACACAAATAAAAATCCATAAGCTATGGCCCTCACATTAATATTAACTTAGTATAGAAAACACCCTTGAACATCCGTAGCTTGCTTTAGGCGCGTTTTATAATAAATCATCGTGGCTATGGTTACGGTTTCCGTGGCATAGTCATGATACCTAATTCCCAAAATCGGGGGTGCATTTTATGTAACCTGAGCTTAACAACTTCGAATATTAATATGATAAACATGTCGCGAATCACAGGTGCATTTCATGTAGCGTGGTTTGCGATGTGTTCCAATATGGAAAGTGTAAGACAATCATAAGTTGTTCAAGAAATAATTCCGTAAATCCTAAAAGCGGTTTAAAATAATTAAAAGGGGTTTATAAAGTTAAAAATGCACAATAGGTTTAAAACATGTAGTAAATCAGATAATTAGGCCAATTTTATTAGTTTAAGCGACCGTGCTCGAACCACGGAACCTGGGAATGCCTAACACCTTCTTCCGGGTTAACAGAATTCCTTATCTAGAATTTCTAGTTTCACTGACTTTTAAATAAAGTCAAAATTCTCCTCGATTTGGGATTTAAAATAAACCGGTGACTTGGGATACCAAATTAACTATTATAAGTGGTGACTCTGAAAGTTTAAATAAAATAATTCCATTTCAATTAATGTCACTTTAATTTGACAAACTCCCTAATATACCCCCTCGGGTGGTAAAAAAGGAGGTGTGACACCTATGCATGGTATGCATGTATGACATTATAAATTTTTCATGATTCACAGAGCTATTGAGACTACAGATTGAGTTCTTTAATCCATGTTTCTTTTATGTCTTTTATATACTACTTTTCATTCCTTACATACTCGGTACTTTATTTGTACTGACGTCCCTTTTGCCTGGGGATACTGCGTTTCATGCCCGCAAGTTCTGTTATCTAGGTTGGCAGTCCTCCTAGTAGGCTATCAGCTCAGCGGAAGGTGTTGTGCACTCTACTTGCTCCGAAGTTACCTATTTGGTCAGTATGATTTCGATATGTGTTGATTAGTATGGTGGGGCCCTGTCTCGACCTTTATGATATTTATGTACTCCTAGAGTCTTGTAGATAGATGTCATATATATAGATACTAGTATGGCCTTGTCGACCTATATTTTGAGTATACAAATGATCATGTTGGCCTTATAAGCCTTTATGTCACATTATAAGTTTCTATATCATGTTGGGTCATCCTATATCTAGTATTCCTTTTTTTATTCTAGTTATCTCATGACGATCCTTTTGGCCCATTTACCCATAATAGTATGATAAGAAAGATATGTTACAGTGATACTCGGTTGAGTAAGGTACCGGGTGCCCGTTGTGGCCCATCAGTTTGGGTCGTGACAGAAGTGGTATCAGAGCAGTTCTGCCCTTAGGAATCTACAAGTCGTGTTTAGTAGAGTCTTATTTATGGGTGTGTTGTGCATCATACTTATAAGTAAGAGGCTACAGGTAATTTAGGACTGTCACTCTTTCTTCTTACTCTAGATCATGCGGTAGAGCTCAGTTGTATGAATTCAAATTCCTAAATTTTATTTTATTCGTAATAGAACAATACATACATCGAGAAAGACAATTGGTAAGAGATTGAATGTGGTTGTGGAAGAGTTGAGTCAAAAGAATTCGATTTTGCATCATGCTTATGATGAGTAAATGTGAGGTCTTCAGCAAATCATGTGTGTACTAAGATGTGTAAGCTTCTTGATAAGGAGCCTTAAGGCAAAAATATCTATCCATTTACATGGTAAAAAGGAATAAGAGAATCAGAAGATAGACACAAGTTTCAGCAAGTAAAAGAAGCAAGATGAAGAATGGTACGAGGTACTTAGCTAATGAAGATTATCAATATTTACAATTCAGGAAGAGAAATACATGCATTCTGAGTTACTTCCAATAGTAACCGAGTTATATACAATTGACCACACCTATCTCAATTATGCCCTATAGGAGCTGACATATATAGTTTCAGAGAAGGATAGGATATCAGGATCACGCTGGGTTAGAGTAACCCAAAATTGTGAATGGATTGTTATCATTAGCTAACATTTCCGAATGATAGTACAAATGTGGTAATAAATCTCCTTGTCAGACACTCAGAAGGTGAACTCTAGAATAGTACAGTCAGATATGAATACTAGAATATGCAAAAATTTCAGAAGATAGGCAGTGGGATCCTAGAAGGGATAAATATTTACCTTAGTATAACTCCAGCCCCTAGTAAAAAAAATGGCGAACGTTAAGCATTCCGAAAAGCCAGTAAGATCAAGCAATGTGAGCTAAAATAGAAAGAACATTTTGTTAAAGTTATCAGAATAAAGTGATAGACAAAAATATTAGCCGGAAAATAAGAAGAGAGTTGGTAAAGCATCATGAGTAAAATGTGATAAATGAGTGATAAGGGTAAATCAAAATATGACATGATGACAGAGTCTATAGTCAAGTGAAGGAAAAGAAAAAAGATGACACGCCTTGAAACAACAAAAGATTATAGGCTAAAGGTCATATCCTCATTTCGAGAAATGAGTTGGTGACTCTAATGTGATTACCAAAAAGAATAGTTAGACCCCCGGAGTAATAAAAATCAGTATGGGCTAGTGAACAAGATCCACTGAAAATGAATTAGGGATCAGAAGATTTGATAATAGTCAACATTATGAGAATTTTAGAGATTGCATTCCGCCAATAGTAGAATGGACAACAAAAGAATAACCTTTAATGGTCATTCATGAAGACGCTTCCCTAAAGCGAGCGTTGCGAGCAATGTTAAGCTTAAGGGACTATGTGTTCCAGGTACACTAGGTGTCACCCTCGTGCGTAAGAACTTTAGTTATCCTTGGTACATAGGGGTTACCGCAAGGAGAGTAAGATGTAAGTAAAGATGTGAAAAGACACCAAAGATAAAAAGGTAATTACAGAATTGTAAAGGAAGAATGTGGTAAAAAGGCGAAAGGAACGAGATTGAATTTATTCAAATCCTATAGATATGCTATGATTCTAGAACATTATGCAAGCACGATGACGGGGAGAGGAAGTAAGGGTTCCCCCGAGATGTTATTGATAAATAAGGGGCCAGTTCGAGAGGTAAGTTAAGACAAAAGATATAACCCAATAGATATTTACGCGGAATATAGATATGAGAATGGACCAACGATTAGTCTGTAGTTGATTCAAGAAGAGCCTAATTATGGCTAGACAAGAGGTAATAAACAAATCAGTAGATCATGCAAGATAAATGTAGTGAACCTTAACATAGTGAATTCAGGCTCGCATATATGACATCATGATCCTTGAGAAATTTTCAGATAGGAGTAGGGTAGTTTAAGGTACCGTATAAGTATTATAGAAATTAAAGAAAGTGTCAGTGGGGAGACAATCAAAAATTTCAGTTTAGAAGCAACCGTACGAGCACAAGGGCATGGAGGTATGTAATTAAGGATAACTATAGACAAGTAAGAACATCAAAGATTCTTTTGGGTATACGATATAATACGTTCGCAGCTTTACTGGAGTCAAAAGGTCTCCCTTAAATACTACAAAGAAAGTCTAGCTATGGAAATAAGGAAGAAAGCTTCAACTTAAGCATCGTGACATAAAGAAGAGATGGTCTTATAAGTCTCACAAAACATTGTATGCACTCCATAAGATAGTGGCACCTATCGTGGCTAATGAACGGGAAGAAGAAAAAAATTAAAAGGTGATATTCAAGATCATTTCGGTTGCATCAAATTCCAATATATGTGGGCACTAAGATGTGCCAAGTATTCATGCAACAAGTGGCAGAATGAACAAGAATAGTCATTGCTTACATTTAAAGACAACTAATAAGGCACAAAAGAAATCTATAGTGATAGCAAGTTAAAGGAAGGTTTTGAGTAATATGAATCGATATGTTTAGGTCGTACGCTAAAGTATCATATAGCAACAAGGTTTTAGGTTGATAGGAGTAAGTATAAGAAAAGGTGAGTGAGAAGGTAACGAGAATAGGTAAGTCCTCAAGATTAAATCCATCAAAACAAGAGAGCTGATGGTTTCCATAAGTCTAGAAAGCTCAGTATAGTCTAAATGAACTCAGAGGGGTATAAGAATAGGAGCAATTAGAAGAGGTGAAATACTCCCCTAGTAGTAGAATAAGGGTGTAATGGTAATAGATAAGAGGATGACGTTTAGGCCTTTGATTGAGTAACAATTTTGAAAATAGGGGTTTCATGAGTTGCACAGGATTAGAACCCATATGATGAATCACGTTGGGATGCTATAAAATACGGTTATTGAAGTATAGTATCACCCGTAGGTGGATCAGGAAAATCACTTCAGATGTTCCCCGATGGAAAGTGAGCCTTAGTGACAATGTATTACGTAAGAGGTCTCAAGTTATCAATGGTAGATATAGATCAACATTAAGGTGAATCAACAATAGATGGATAAAAGTTACACAGTATGAGATAATATTAGTCTGTCATTATTAAGATGAACAGTAATAAGGAAGCATTAAAAGACTTAGATGTATACATATAGGATAAGCAGCGAGAGAGTAACCTAGAGTTGGGTAGCAGACCTTGGTAATAATAAACCAAAGTAAGAGTTATGGTATAGTATGACCTACGTTATTGTAGTAAAGCCATATGCATAGATAACCGAGGATATGAAACAAGATCTAACAATAGTCGTTTGTTCGGCAAAGTACCAAGCAAAGAACTTCAGTACACCTATATATGCCCAGAGGGACATCTTGTCATATTTTTGTATAGTTCACAAAGTAAAGCCAAGAGATTGGCCAAAGGTGGAGATAAAAGGAGTGAAGATCCATACATAAAACGACAGAGTCATACATGCTGCATCACATAAGGTAGTTAAAGTTACGAGATTGGAAGAATTCCAATCACAAGTCGTGATGTGAGAAGAGGCCTAAAGGGGGGAATACCCTGTTCTTTGGATTTATTCACAAAATAGTTGCCTAGATGGCAAAGGAAAATATTAAAGTATTCATAAGAGCCATAGGTTATGAGCATGATAAGCGTATCACTCAACATTCGAGGACGAATGTTCCAAAGGGGGGAATGATGTTACACCCCATATTTTGCACGTGACAGTACATCGTAAGTCAATTGATGTATGTTCAGAAATAAGATCCTCTTTAAAGTATATAAAGTGATTTAATGATGTTACACTCCATTTTGCAAGACTTTAAGAGTTAACATTCGGGAAAAGTGTTTCTAAGGGGACATGTTTTTGCACCCCGTACTTTAGAAGTCACTGTCATTATAGGATAATCTAATGTAAGCTCAAAAGGGACGAAATCCTTCTACAAGGATAAGAAAAGTTTACCGAAGTCTTAAGCAAGTTAAGATGAAGACGAGACATGTTAATCATGATTTAAATAAGTTTAAATTCATTATATGAATATATATGATGTTTGGGTATGAAATATAAAGTTTGGAAAAAATTGGATTTTAGTTGCGGAAAACCGACTAAGGATTTGCCTTGTAATGAAGCCTTTTGAAAAATACATTTCGTGTGTTATATGAGATCTTTTTGAGATATATTATATGCCAAATTGAAGAACTTGGAATATAATTTGCAATGCTCTTACCGTTCGGTCGTACGACACCCGCATAAAATGTTATTAGTGTTGGAAGAAGGACCAATGTTAGGGTGCCAAGTAGCACCTTTTTGACTTTTAAAAAAAAGGATATTTATATTCTTATCTCGTCTCTTTATTTAATTTTCCAGAGAGACGAACAAATAAGACCCCTAACTTTACCCTTTAAGCTCTCTACAAGGGTTTAAAACAAATTACCATCCCGGGCACGAAATCAAGAAGCGATAACATTAGAACAATCCCTACGACGTAAGTATCGCTATATTGCCTCTCTTTTTCCTTGTAGTTTAAGTTTTAGTAGGTATTTAATAGGTAAGAAATTACCTACTTTCTGTATTTAAGATTTTAAATATCAATAAAGATTGATAAATTCGTTTCCTAATAGTTAGAACTCACAGGACGGTGATCGGAAGCCGTGAATTCGAATTATTCGACTTGTAGTGGACTGTTTTGTGGGCTGTTTTGTGTACTTTTGGGATGTCTATTTTGCTTCGGTTTAATGGAGTTTTTGAGGATAAATTGTGTATAAACACCACATAATGGAGAAATGGTGGATTAGTCATTCTTTGTAATATTTTTGGGGTGTTTGACACTACTTTAGTTGTCATTTTGGGTATGAAGTGATTGAGGTGTGTTGGGCTGTTATAAGGTTAATATAACATGGATTTCAACCTGAATCTACTATAGAGGGTAATTATGTTGTGTTCTTGCTTCTACTTAAGGTGATCTTGACATTTATTAAGTTAAATGGATGAACTAGACATAAACTAGTGAATAAAATTATTCATTGAGGATAATTGGAGTTGTGGATTGTTTTCTTGTTATAAATATATGGTATAAGGCTGGAATCATTGATGAATGAATTCATTATCATGTTAGTGATACAATTAAGTTAAATTAAGAAGTCTATAAGGGGTTATATGTGGTATATGAATTCCAATTGGAGCTTGCCGCTCGTCGTAAAGTAGTTGTGACTTGTTGTTGTTTTATGTTGTCTTGTTATTGATAATTGTGTATTGATGGATTTTTCTGGTCATTTTTGTTGGTATATGGTATTGGAGGAGGCTCTTGTTATAAGGGAGATGCTGCCCAAATTTACATAAACGATCTACTTATGCTATGGTAGAATGAGTTGAGTTGTTTGAAGAATTTATTGGAAGGTATTAAGGAGTCAATGAAGTTAAGATATATTAAGGATATCCCTTCTTTCCTTTTGGCATGATCCATACGATACAAACAAAACGAGCAAACACAGAACTTTTACAAATAACTCTATTCTTAGAAGTACTAGGGGTGTCTATGTTCTTGATTCCTCATATGTATTATTGTTATATCTTCTGTTCATGGGTCTTAGAAAAATACGTAAGTTGCTAAAGTTGCTAAGTTGCTACGTAGAGATCTTACTAACTTACTTCATTATGCATTGCATTTTGTATACGATAAAATTGGAAGGTCCAATTTCTCTCCATTTAAGGCACTTCGGAAGATCACGTCGAAGGCTCGAGGCCATGGCCGAGTATCCTCCCTCAAGGGTCATCGACACTCGGCCTTGGGGCAGTGATGATTATGGCAATAGTAGAAATGGGGAGTTCTTAAGGTACACGATAAGGACTGACAGAGCCTAGTGAGCTACTCTAAACCCGAATCAGGGTGTCATCTAGCCGTCCCATCTCCTTCTTTGTCATTAATGTATTTTGTACTATGTTGGGATTTCCCTCCTATATAAAGGGGATCCTTACCATTTTGTAAAGGCCTGTTGTTGCTTCAGTTGCTCCACACGAAATAAACAAGAACATTCTCTTTGCTCTCTAACATACTCTCTTGAGATTATCGCTTCCATTATCATCTTCATTGTTGTTTTCATTATTGTTCATCATTTATTTCTTATCATTAGCCATAAAGAGCCTTCGTTGATTTATTATAACTGTTAGTCATACTTCGACCCCCTCGATAGCTCCCAGCCGAGTTCCAGAATAGACTACGAGGCCCCCGAATCGACAAGCTCGAGGCCCCGACGGTCAACCATCGGTTTGATTATTACCTTATTCTTAATTCTCATTTAGTTTCTAAGTCCCACATACATAGCATCTACTGCTTAACAAACTAGCATAAAAATAGATCACGTATTTTTAGAATCTCATAATCAAATTTAATGTTATTACCATTTTCACGGGAAACAGTTTGGCGCCCACCGTAGGGCTATAAATAATTGTGATTATTTTCTTGTTGGTTTAGCTACACAACGCGAGTTATCTTTCACGCTTTTTCTTGTCCAAGATCTTTGATTACAGGTCAAAATGTCTAACTAAGTGAATGGAGGTGAAAACAATAATCTTGAGGACCACGGAGAAAACAATGTGGGTTTTCCCGGTGTCGGTGTGCCACCACAAAACCCTGGGAATGTGCCAGAACCGAATCTCGTGGACGCGGTCTCACACGACGCCCAACATGTCGATATAAGCTCGCACACCAACATGAGTGTGCACCAAGGGGATCAACAAGAGGCTCAAAAAACCCCAACTAAGGAAGAATGGGAGGCTAGCCTTAATGCTATTTTTGAAATGTTGCAGGCATAACAGCTGGCTATCGCTCAGCTGCAAAGTCACTAGAAAACTCCTAGCACGGTAGCATCAGGGACAGCTCTCCCAGCCAAACAGGTACCGGAGAGATCGAGCAATAATAGGTCAATAACTGATCCTGTCATCGTAAAGATTCTCGAGAACCTCACCAGAAGGATCGAATCGGGCGAGAAAATGATAGAAGCCAACGACAAAAAGGTCAAGACCTACAACTCTAGGGTCGACCAAATTCCAGGCGCGCCCCCGATCCTAAAAGGTATGGATTCGAAGAAGTTCATACAAAGGACGTTCCCAGAGGAAGTAGCTCCAAAACCCATTCCAAAGAAATTCAAAATGCCAGACCTCCCAAAATACAATGGGACCTCGGACCCCAATGAGCATGTTACTGCTTACTCTTGCGTAGTGAAGGGCAACGACATAAAGGACGACGAGATCGAGTCCCTCATACTAAAGAAGTTCGGGGAAACACTCTCGAAGGGAACCATGATGTGGTATCACAACCTAGATCCTAACTCCATAAACTCATTTCCCATGCTAGCAGACTTTTTATAAAGGCACATGCCGGTGCTATCAAAGTAGCAACGAGGAAATTTAACGTGTTCAAAATCAAGCAGAGGGAGAACGAAATGCTGTGAGAGTTCATATCTCGCTTCAAAACGGAATGAATGGAACTACCACCAGTCTCCAACGATTGGGCAGTGCAGGCCTTCACTCATGGTCTGAATGAACGAAGCTCGGTGGCTTAGAAGTAGCTGAAAGAGAATCTGGTCGTATATCCCGCTGTGACCTGGTCGGACGTCCACAACCAATACCAGTCAAAGATCAGGGTCAAAGACGACCAGCTGAGGGCCCCCTCACGCTCGGTATACCCAAGCAGTCTTCTGGCGAAGGAGCCAAGCTAAACAAAGAAAGATATTAACCATACACCAAAAATAGAAGGAACACCCCGAGGCACAACCCACCTTGTAATGATCAAAGGATAGACCGCGGACAGAATCCTCGGGGACTCATCAACAGAGCTCGGTTCGATATGAACGCGGGACTTACAGAGGCACCTCACTTATTAGAATACAACTTCAATGTCGATGTATCAGACATTGTGTTCGCCATTAGTAAAATCATAGACACCAGATGGCCCACGCCTATACAATCGGATCCTTCACAAAGGAACCATAATTTAGTGTGTGAATTCCACAACGCACACGGACATAGGATCGAGGATTACCGGCAACTTCGGGAGGAAGTGACCCGATTACTCGACAATGTCACCTTCAGGAATTCCTTAGCGACCAAGACAAAAATCAGTTTCAAGGAAAAGAAACAACCAAAAATAACAAAGCGGACGTGCTGCAACATGTCATACACATGATCTTTTGAGGCAGCTGCTACTAGGCTCCACCAAAGTCTCCACTAACAGGGGGACTAAGAAATAAGTCAATGATAAAATAGCGACCACCAGGCACGCCCTCAACTGTACCCAAAAATAGAGTCGTACCGTGTGATCATAGGCTAAAAACTCGTGTTTTAGTCGTTGTAACAATGCTTTAATTATTGCATTTTACAAAGGTTTGAGCTTAAATAATAATGAATTGTACTAAATTCATGTTTTTTGCCTTGTATAAGGAACAGAGCAAGAGACTCCAAGAAAGCAAACTAAAGCATAGATACGAAAGTTTCCCTACAAAGGGGCTGGCTTCAACAACCCATAAGAGATGGCTTGCCAAGCTACACAAACAATTAATTTGTTTATAGTCGAAAAAGTTTTCCTACAAAGGGGCTGGCTTCAACAACCCATAAGGGACAGTTTGCCAAGCTACACAACTCAGAAAACTTTTGTACTATAACCAACATTAGCTTTTTATAACTTAGAAACCTTTCGAACTACAATAAGCTAACTTTCAAAGAGTATTCTTACTCTATTTTCATACATAGACCGGCCTTTCCATCCATTTGAAAGAAAGAACAAGAGGGAAATTTAGAAAGCACACATATGTAATATATCAAAAATTATTTACAAAGGTTACAAGATGATCCTACCACTACTACAGGGCCTCCTTTATATAGGACTAGGAGGTTATTATAGGACAAACTTTCATGATAAAATAAACCTATCTTACATGGCAAACTTATCTACGAACGGGTGTATCTTGGCATGTGAAAGACTTTAGGCAAAACAACTAAAAAACACCTGAAAACATGTGATAGGGGTGAAATATACATGGTGTAGCATGTGAAAGTATGAGGGAGCATGTGAAGCCATGTGAAAGTATTGTGTTGCATGTGAAAGTATTTTGTTGCATGTTACTAAGCATGGGGAGGCATGTGGAAGTATGTGAAAACAAGTGGAAGTGGGGCCCGGATAATATGGAAAGATGTGGGAATTTGTCTTGGCATGGGTATGATATTTTTGAGGGTTTTTTGGTAGGTAATGTAGGATTATGGTGGGATTAGAAAGGATTTAAATAATTATCCTTCATTGATTCTAGGGTTTTCCTCTAGGCATCTTTTCAAAGACCTTATGTAGTAATGCTTGGAATTTGACGGTCCTTCTCCGCTATGTTCTTTCTCCTTTGTATTGAGAGATGTAATCCGCAACTTCAATCTGGAAATGTCGTGAGTGATTTTTTCTCGGATGACTTCGTATGGGGTTTGATATTCTTTTGCTGCTTCCTGGACTTTTTCCTAGTGAGGATGAGTGTTGATATAATTCCAGCTTGCCCAATCTTTTGGCCATATCTCTCTCAGGATGCACCTGTTTTGCTGGAAAAGGATTCTTTGTGCCTCGCTATATTCTTCCTCCATTGATAAAATGGACACGAGAAATTTCCACCAGAATGATACCTCTACTTGCGCCTGGACTTTTCCATTTATCTTCACTGGCCTATGTAACATGAATATCTTTGCTGCGTAGGAATCGCTGGAAAATTTCATCCAATATCTTCTAAGCTTGAACCATAGTAAAAATACTTTAAGAGCTGGTGCAATATTATCAAAATCCTTGAAGACGTTGCATTTGATTTCCATGAAGTATAATACTGATGGCATAGGTACCAGAAAAACCATAATAGTTCTTGTGGAAAATCCTTGGTTTGAGCTATGAATATATGGCAAAACGGGTATTCTGGATTGACCCCATATGGCCTGAGAATTGATCCTCCATGTTGCCGGAAAACTTGGTGCTCATAATGAGTTCTTCTTTCCATAATAATTGACGGATCAAAGGGATCCATGAGGTTGAACAACTCTGGTAGATGGTCTGTTGGCTTTGATGAACTTGTTCCTGGTATACTTGAGAGCAGGAAGATGTGGCTGATCAACTTTTGCTTTGACTTCAATTTTGATGGGGAAAATCCCTGTGAAAATTCTTCCGCTCAAGATAGAAAATCTGCGCGAATATTATCCTTTCCTTTCAGGTGCCTGCCTTGAAATTTGTATGGAGAGAACCATTGAGCCCACCTGAGAATCTGAGGATTGGTATTAATTTTTTCATTTAGCTGAATCATCTTTGGGAAGGCCTTCATATCCATCTCTTTTAGAAATTTTGTATGAATAAGGAAGAAATTAAATTTCTTGATTCCATTCTTTACTGGAAGAATTTCCTTGAAAGTGGAGTGATAATGTTGCTCGGCATCTTTGAACCTTCCACTGGAGTATCCACATATTTCCTCTGGCCATCTTTTTCTATAAATAGAACAACACTCCAATATTCATTGCTGACATCAGTTTGCAATATCTTCTTACCGTCTGAAGGGATATAGAGGGACTTGGCATTTTTAGAAATCTACTTCAATTCCTTGACTGCTTCATCTTGTTTCTTTCCCCATGGTGTAGCATTTTTCTTGAGCATCTCTGTGAGTGGAGAAATGTATGTAGAGATATTTGGGATGAAATATCTCACATAATTTACTATGCCCAAGAATTATTGGATCTACTTTTTTGTGAGGTTGGTATCCAGAAATCTGAGTAATTCTTGACATATATGTGGTCCTAGAGTGTATTCACCTTGGACAAAATGCATTCCAAGAAAATTAATCTCGTTTTGAGCAAGAACCATCTTTTTTGCTGAAAGCATGATTCCGTATTGTGTTACCAATGCCTCAAATTGACGAAGCAAGTTGATGTATTCCTCCAATGTATCACTAAATAACATGATGTCATCTATATAAACTAAAGAGGTATGGAGGATGGGTTGGAATATTTTTATCATGACTTTTTGGAATAAGGAGGGTGCAGTTTTCAACCCGAAGGGCATGACTTTCCGTTGGAAGTGATGATCGGGGATGCAAAATCCCGTTTTGGGTCTTTCTTCAGGGTGGATTCCTAATTGCCAAAATCCGGATTTAAATCAAAATTGGAAAAATATTTGGCCTTGGCTAAGTGGGAGAAAAGGGTGAGTTTATTTGGGATAGGAAACGTATCATCTTGGAGGAAATGGTCAAGTGGCTGGTAGTTGATGACTAACCTGAGTTTTCCTCTTGTCTGTTCAGCTCTTTTGTTGACATAAAATGCTTCGCATGCCCATTGTGAATCTGATGGCTCTATCAGATCAAATTCCAAAAGTTCTTCACATTCTTTATTTGCAAGCTGAAGATGGTCTGGATTCATCCCTGAATGGCTGGCTTCTGTTGGATTGATATTTTCATACTTCTTGAAAGGGAGCCTGATAAAAAACTCTTCATTTTTCCATAACGGGTGTTTCCCTTTCTTCATGAAATCCTTGTGGGATTCAACATATGAATGTTCAATGAGATTATGCTCAATTTCTTTAATTTGTTCATCGTCGGTGATTTGGAATAGCCTTGAAATCTCAGAATAAGGTCTGAACTACTTTTTAAAAGCTATACCATTAGTTTTGAACTGGAGTTGATCTCAAAGTTGTCTGTAAATGTCGAATCCAATAATAAGATCCTTTCCTGGTACATCAGATCCTAGCAGCTTGGTTCTGTACTTCAACCCTGGAAAGAACTCAATTGTGACCGGGTGCTTTGTAATGACAGTTGTGGTCAAGATTGTATTTGATGCAGTGTTGAAATCTTTAAAATGCATCACCCATTGATCTTCAGGGAGAACAACAGGATTTATGAGTGAAGAAGCAGCTCTGGTGTCGATGAAAGCAATAACTCGAGTTGGTTTATCCCATTTGGATTAATAGACTTTGAGTTCTACTTGAGGAACGACTGCGAGAGCGTTGATCTCCTCTCGGGCTTCGATCACTGGTTCTGAAATTTGGTAGTGATCATTGCCTTGATCTTCATAGATATCAAGAGAGAATAAAGTTTCTTCATTGGGTTCATCATCCACAGAGAATATGGATTCAAGGTCCTCCTCTTTTCCAAGATGTATGCTAGTGTAATCTTTAATCTCTTCAAGGAGTTTGACAGATCTTCTTGATTGGGGACAATTTTTTGCAAAGTGTCCAATCTTATGGAAAATAGCATCTGTTCTTCTTGTGAAAATTTCCTGGCCTTCTACGTCTGAAATATTTTGTGCATCTCTTAGACCTTGATTTCCTGTATGGAATTCTTGGTCATCTGAATCTCCTGAATTCTCTCCTTCACCTGGATGTGTGGCAGGAACATCCTAATCCGGTGATTAGATCAGTTTTGCGGCATGCTTTGTCAAGTGCTGGATTGTGTTGGATAATTTATTTTAGGGCAGAGCGCTTCGTACAAATGTCATCCAATGCGACAAAAATAGCTTGCCTGATGTAACCAATTTGTGGGATTGTTATAGACTGAAACTTTTCTTTCAATGATGGTCACGGTTCGGCTTGCCAACAACTTTGGAAGGGAAGAGACAAAGGCTTGCTTCAGATTGATGTCTCCGCCGATTTCAAAGTATATCTTCGCCATTTATTAAAAATGCCTATCAATGTCATTTCTGTCGAATGACACGCACTTCATCTCGAAGAGTTGTCTTCTCATTTTCTCCTGTCTTTGGCCAGTATCTCCGCATAAAATTTTATATAGGATTCTGATGTTGAAGGCAAAATCTTGGGAAGTAACAAAAGTATTTTTTTTTTGAATTCCAAGTGAGATCCACCAATCTCTGAGGTTTCCTGAGAACCGTGAAGTGAATTTTAACAGGATGATATACTCGTTCCACAAAATTTTTGGTCACCGTCCAAGTATAGAAGTCTTGGATCCTTTGAGGCCATCTTGAAACCTTGACGTCATCTAAGGTGAAAGTGTGGAAATCAGTTCCAACTGGTTTTGACGCCATGGGCTCCTATTTTCTTTCTAAGATTGGCTCATCTGTCATGCCTTCTTGTTCCTCATCTATTTCATATACTTCTGGGTCACATGGCTGGTTTACAAATATTGGGGGATTGTCGTATTCAGAAGAGTTTGGTATGGATTCATTGCTTGATTGAGAGCTATCTTCCCTTGTTTCATCGTCTGATGAATTTAGAGATTCCGACCATGGTATATCTTCTTCTGATATGTATCGTGGCTGGGAGACATAGAGGTCTGGAACCTTCTGGTCAAAAATCATCAGATTTTCGGGGTTGGACCCTTTAGAACTTTCTTCTTGGTCTCGCCTTTTCTTGTTTGTTTCTGTGCTGCTAGGGAATCTTTCCTTTCCCAAACCATTTTTGCGATATCAAAATCATGTTCTTTTTTTAAGGGCTAGGTGAAAGAGATTGGATTTTGTGAGGCAGATGGAAAACTAGAAAAGGTGTAGTCTAATTTTGTTGGGGAATGGCTTGTGGAGACATAGGGAAGAAGGTAGGTTTTGAGGGGAAAACTAGGGTTTTTTGTGGCTCAAAGTGGTCATGTCTCAGAAGTTGAATTTGTTATTTGATGGAAATAGTCTTCTTTTGTTGTTGTTGGAAGAATTGGAAAAGTGAAGTTCCTGGCGGACAAATCTCATATTGTAAATTTGCCAGTCTTAGTTCCAAGGCTTTGATTAGTTCGGCATGGTGAGACGATGTCTGCTCCATCTTTTTCTCAATTGTTTCCACTTTGCTCATAATTTTGTTTTGTGTATGGACCACTTTCTTTATGGTGTTGCCTATGTTATTCAACACCTTGTTTTGGCAGATGGAGTTTTCTGATTGCCAGTTCATTGTTGCTTCGATGTCACTTGTTGGGGGTTTTTCTCCAGTAGGTAGCACTATGTTTTTCTTTGGAATTTTTGGAGCATGGCTTATACTATCTTTTTCAAAAGGTTGAAGTGAAGGAAAATCTTGGTTATGACTGGAGCTTGAAGGACTTAGCATGAATATCTGTGGTTGTGTGGGATTTATGGTATTTTGAGTCGGTGAAGTTTCAAGTTCAAGTGGTTTTTTGGATTCTGGGGTATGAGCTGATGGTGATTTGGGTTTGGTGTGGTTTCACTATCCTCCCAGCTTGGAGTGAATTTTTCTGGTAATTTTGGCCATTCCTGGGGTTTGTAACTAAAAAGAAATTCATATTTACCCGGACGGCTTAATGAGCCAATTGAAGGATCTTTATTCTCATATTTGGCTCAAAATTGTTTTTCTATTGTTTTCCCCTTTTTCTTGGATTTTGATTTGGTTATGTTGAGGGCGAACCTTTCCCAATGACGCTGGTAGTGTTTATCATATTCTCAAATTGGATCTTCCAAACAGTCTTGACATGTGCAATTAAGATCACAAAGGCGGTGTCCCTTAAAGGGGCATTTGAACCACCAAGCTCTTTTTCCTTCTTTATCTAAATTTTGACACCAGTCATGTTCTTCATGATGCTTTTTATATTCCAAAAGAATTCTCTATCAAGTTCAGGGTATGTATGTGTTGTATCTTTGGGTTGAATCATTTGGCGAGAGAAGATGATTTTATTGGGTTTTTTGAGATGGGAATGGTCAAAGCTTATGCAAATAGTTTTGCCATTTCTTTTGGTAAAAGTTGGTTCACCAGATTGTAGAGATTCCTCTGGTTCTCTTAACTTTTCATAATTTGTGATCCAGCAATCAGGAAGAATTTTGATCAGTTCATCTCTGGAAATTTGTCTGGGTATTTGGGTGCACATGGTGTTTCCTTTGGTAGCATCAATATTTAGGAGTAAAGCATTTTCTCCTCCGGGAAGGCAAAGATCCATGGCATGATTTTGGACTCACCACGCCATTTGGTGATGAAGAGTGGCTTGGATGGAATCTTTAGCTTGAGGGGATCCTTGGATTTGGACTTGGATTTTTATAGCTTCGGTTAAGATTGGATCATAAAGGGACATGTTGAAATTTGGAAAGATAGTTATGAAGACAATCCCAGCATTCAGGGTAACTTCTGCAGTACCCAGATTTGCATGTTGGTACTCCAAGTACCTTGTATCTAGAAGAGAACGTCGAGCTACAACATGTTGACCTTTTCTTCCGTGATATGTTAAAGCGGTTCGGATAGCACCAAAATGGATATGGGTAAAACCATGATCTTTCCATTGTCTGGGAAAATCATCTGGGATTTAAAGAGTGATAAATTGTTCTTCTCGAGTGGCAATAATAGGATGCTGGTCAAGTTTTGAGGCAGCAACATATTCTTTGATTCCTTTTGGTTTGTGTTGGACTTAGGAACGGGGTCCAGGGTGCAAATGATTTTTTGGCGAAAGCTGAGTAGGGGTTTATGAGGGGTAGTTCAGTGGAGGATACGTTTTGTTCATCCGGTAGGATATCTACTTCATAGAGGTAATCATATTTTTTGGACAAGGTTTTATATAAAGTAGGGGACATATTCATTTTTGCAAGGGAAGAGGATGATGGAAATGACTCAGACATATTTAGTAAATTGTTCCTCCCTCCAAAAGGATGGGCTGGCTCTGATACCACAGTATAAGGAACAGAGCAAGAGACTCCAAGAAACCAAACTAAATCACAAATACGAAAATTTTTCTATAAAGGGGCTGGCTTCAACAAACCATAAGGGACGGCTTGCCAAGCTACACAAACAGTTAATTTATTTATAGTCGCAAAAGTTTTCGTATAAAGGGGCTGGCTTCAACAACCCATAAGGGATGGTGATGAATTTGATTAATTTTGGGCTTTGAAGTCTGAGTAAAAGCTAAATAAATCAAGTAGGGATCATGTTGGGGTGTCACATAGCAAGCCCGGATAGAAAAACAAAAGAAAAAACGAAGCAGCGCAGAAAAATGCATTGCCGCACCGCGGGGCATGCTGCGTGGGCCGCCATGATAGTGCAAATTCTAGCAAAAATTGTTCTTCTGCGTTAAAATGTATTCTACCTCTGTCCAATCCATATACGCGTCGCACGGGGCGCCGCGTGGGACGCCGCGGGTGTGTAAAAATCGCAGAACTATTCTATTTCGGTCTAAAAAGGGTATAATTCTCAAACCCCATTCTTACACGATTTAAAAGGGTAAAGCAGCCATTATTGATAGGGAGACCTGATTTTAGAGATAAAAAGGAGGAGGAGACTCATCTTGAAGCATCAAAAATCAAGAGGAATAACACTTTGGAGCAAGGATTAAAAGCGTTTTTCTAAACTTTCTTCTTGTATCTATTTATTTTATGTTTAAGACTTATATTGTTGATGTGTGTATGAATATGAGTAGCTAAAAACCCAAATATTCTGGGGTCATGGGTGTTAGATGATTATGTTATTTGAAGCTTAAATTGATGATCTTGAATTTATCGTTATGAGTTGTTTATTTGATTTTGCTATTAATTATTTTACTGCGTAGCTAATAGTGAAATACTATTTATGAATCTTGAGTTAAACTTGAAAAAAGAAATTCTTGATTGCATGTAGAATCAAATAGAACAAGATCTTGATCCTGGGCATTGGGTGAAAGATTCACGATTAAGATAGAACTATACTTAATTGCCTTGTTTGGTTAAAAAATAGGAATTGTAAATGCATTCAAGTTAATATTAATGCCATAGAAATATAGGTATTAATTTAACTTGATTAGACGCATAAGAATTCGACAGATTCTTATGGATATTATTAACCCTATAATCAATAACCTAGATAATTCAGTAAATCATTCTTAAGCTAAAAGCGTAGCATGATCTCTAACAAGCCCATGACTCTGGAATATCTCTTTTATTAATTGTTAAAAGAAAATTGCATAAGTGGTGTAGTAAACTTTGCATTATATTATTGTGTGATTACTAGTTAAATTGTAAATTTGTTATTTATGTATTTTGTGATGAATTAGCTTGAATCGATAATTGTTTAAATTTACATCAGTCGATAAATTGATCATAACTCCTCGTGGGAACGATACTTTACTTATTACTATATTACTTGAAGATCGCGTACACTTGCATGAGTGTTTTGGTCACAACAAGTTTTTGGCGCCCTTGCCAGGGAGTTAGAAATTAGCTACTTGACTGAGTTAAGCTTTTATTAGCTATTGGTTTAAGCATTAATTTTCAGTTCACTTTGTTTGGGTTACGCAGGCTCTTCTCTTGAATGCGGAGGAGTAGAAGCACAATCAATCTCTTCCCTCTTGATCATGAAATTGAAAGAACACTTCATAGAGCGAGGAAGGAGTTGGAGTTAGATACAAAACAGAAAGAGAGTTGGATATTTTAGTTCAACCACAGCCAATAGTGACGGCATGTAATGGAGGGCGTTCGGTGATAGAAGCTGCAAGGCCAAATCTTGCTACTATGACTCAGGCTATTGTGAAGTCTAATATCACTGGTCACTTTGAGCTTAAACAGTACATGGTACAGCTGATTTAGTCCATTGGGCAATATGTAGGTCTATCTCATGAAGACCCACAGAGGGACAGTAAGAATTTTTTGGAAATCACGGATACTTACAACTATCCAAATGTTTCCAAGGACTATGTCAGGCTGACCTTGTTTCCTTTTTCATTGTTGTGGAAAGCTAAAGAATGGTTATAGAAGGATCCTGCTAATTCAATCTATACTTGGGATGATTTAGCATAAAATTCTTAATCAAGTTTTTTCCCACTAAAACGACAAAGCCTTTGTAGAGCAAGATTCTTGGGTTTCAATAACGGGATGGTGAAACTCTTCGCCAAGCTTTGGAAAGATACAAGAAACTACTCTGAGACTGTCCTCATCATTGTTAAACTGATGAGGTATTGGGACATACTTTTGTTAATGGATTAGATAAGACTTCAAAGATGAATCTTGATTCAGCTTGTGGAGGTAGTTGCATGGCGAGACCATATAGTGAAATACAACTTCTGCTAAACAACTTTACTGCTAATGATCATAATTGGCAAGGTGAGGGAGAACCAAGGAGAGCTAGGAAATAGAAAATAGCAAGGGTACTAGAACTTGATGACTTTTCTGCCATGAGAGCAGATATAGCAAAATTGGCAAATCAAATGAATAGAAGGACAATGAACCAGACACAACAAATGCAACATGTTCAACAAATGTCGATTTGTTGTTAAATGTGTGGTGACAATCACATGAGTGACATGTGCTCAACGAATCCTGAATCTATTTATTATGTGGAGCAACAAAGTAGAGGTCAGATGAACCAACAGGCGCAATATGGGAACACTTACAATCCAAATTGGAGGAATCATCCTAATTTTTCCTGGGGTGAAAATCAATCAAATTAGAATCAATATAGACCCCAAGGAAATTTTAATCAACCTCAAAGGCCACCCCAGCAGGTAGAAGAAAGTACAAATAATTTGTTGAAGAAATTGTTGCATGGAAATCAACAACTCAGAACTGACTTCAGAAATCTTGAAAGGCAAATGGGACAGCTAGCTGCAAATCAAAATACTAGGCCTGCAGGTGCTCTTCCAAGTGATACAGAAAAAAATCCGCAAGTTAGTGCAATTACACTTAGAACTGGAAGGGAATTAGAAGAAGTTCCAAAGAAGAGAAAAGACAAGCCTATACCTGAGGGTGAATTGATTCTCAAAGCAACACAGGAAGCAAAAAAAGATGATATAGTTTCAGCGCCCGTGAATGTTCCAAGGCCACCACCATCTTTTCCACAAAGATTGCAGAAAAAGAATGATGATCACATGTTTAACAAATTTCTCTCTATGTTGAGTCAGATTCAATTGAATATTCCGTTGGTAGATGCAATTCGTGAAATTCCAAAGTATGCCAAGTACATAAAAGATATTGTGGCTAACAAGAGGAGATTGACTGAATTTGAAACAGTTGCACTTACTGAGGAGTGCATTTCAAGGGTCCAAAATAAGCTTCCTCAAAAGCTTAAAGATCCTGGCAGCTTTACTATCCTTGTGAGAATAAGTAATGTTGATATAGGCCATGCACTTTGTGATTTGGGAGCGAGCATGAATTTGATGTCATTGTCTTTGTACAAACATTTGGGTTTGGGAGCTCCAAAACCCACCACGGTGATGTTGCAACTAGCAGACAGGTCCATAGCTTACCCGGAAGGGGTGATTGAAGATGTGTTGCCAAAAATTGGGAAATTTATTTTCCCGGTTGATTTCATTATCTTGTATTTTGAAGCCAATGAAAAATTTCCAATTATATTGTGAAGACCTCTCTTGGCTATAGATGATGCTATAATTAAAGTAAAAGAAGGAAAAATGATCATGAGAGTTGACAATGAGGAAGTTGTTTTTAACGTATACAAAGCAATTCAACTTCCTCGCCATTATGAAGAGTTGTCTATGATATCCGTCATGGAGATGGATGAGCAACTTATTGCCCCAAGTGTATATTTGAAGGATTCTTTAGAGAAAGCAATCGTGTTGTTTGAGAGTTTGGAGATTAATGATGAGGTTGAAGAGATGAAGCGTATTTTGAATGCATCATGTGAATATATGAAAGGTTTAAATCCCTTTGATTAGGCCAAGTGGTCCTCCTCCGAAGCCATCAATTGAATAAGCTCCAAAATTGGAACTAAAGGCTTTACCTTCTCACCATCATTATGCTTATTTGGGTAGTTCTGATATGTTACATGTTATTATTTCTTCTGACTTGTCTAAATTGCAGGAGGAAAAATTGTTGAGAGTTCTACGTAAGCATAAAAGAGCAATTGGGTGGACAATGTCTGACATAAGAGGTATTAGTCTAGGTTTTTGCATGCATAAAATTTTCATGCAGGAAGGACACAAGATGAGCATAGAACAACAACGCCGCCTAAATCCCAACATGAAAGTGGTGGTAAGAAAAGAAGTGATTAAATGGCTTGATGTAGGTATTGTATTTCCAATCTCTGATAGCAAATGGGTAAGTCCAGTCCAATATGTTCCAAATAAAGGAGGAATGACTGTAGTGACAAATGAAAACAATGATCTGATTCCCATTCGAACTGTTACTGGCCGGAGGATTTGCATAGATTATAGAAAATTGAATAATGCCATCCGAAAAGATTATTTTCCTCTCCCCTTTATTGACCAAATGCTTGATAGATTAGCTGGACAGGAATACTACTATTTTTTGGATGGCTACTCGGGATATAATCAGATTGTTATAGCCCTAGATGACCAAGAGAAGACCACATTTACATGTCCCTATGGAACATATGCATTTAAAAGAATGACATTTGGTCTTTGTAATGCACCTGCGACTTTTCAAAGGTGTATGATGGCTATTTTCACTGATATGGTTGAAAGATTTGTGGAAGTATTTATGGATGACTTTTCTGTATTTGGATGTTCTTTTGATGAATGTTTAATGAATCTTGACAAGGTACTTGCTAGGTGTGAAGAACGAATTTGGTACTTAATTGGGAAAAATGCCATTTCATGGTAAGAGAAGGTATCGTCCTAGGGCATAAAGTGTCCAAGAATGGATTGCAGGTAGATAAAGCAAAGGTGGAAGCAATTGAAAAATTACCTCCACCGACATCAGTTAGAGGCATTCGCAGTTTCTTGGGCCATGCGGGTTTTTATCGTCGTTTCATTAAAGATTTTTCAAAAATTTCATCTTCTTTGTGCAGGCATCTTGAGAAAGATACATCCTTCAAGTTTGATGATGCTTGTCTGAAAGCATTTGATGAGCTGAAAAGAAGATTAGTTACTGCACCAATTATCATTTCTCCAGATTGGAAACTTCCATATGAGTTGATGGCAACGCAAGTGACAAAGCCATTGGAGCTGTTTTGGGCAGTGGAAGGAGAAAATCTTTTACTCCATTCATTATGCTAGCAGAACTCTTAATCCAGCACAAATAAATTATATTGTTACTGAAAAAGAGTTGCTTGCTGTAGTATGGGCATTTGATAAGTTCAGGTCCTATCTAGTGGGAACCAAAGTCATAGTTTAACAGATCACTCATCTATCAAGTATTTATTTACAAAGAAAGATGCTAAGCCAAGGTTAATCCGATGGGTTCTTCTTTTGCAAGAATTTGATTTAGAGATTCGAGATCGAAAAAGGACAGAGAATCAGGTTGCAGATCACTTGTCCAGGTTGGAAAATCAAGGCCATGTCACTGAAGGAGAATGAATCAAGGAAACATTTCCTGATGAACAGTTACTAGCCATCACTTCGGATGAAACCCCATGACATGCTGATTGTGTGAATTTTATTGCAAGTGGGGTGACTCCACCAGAATTCACAGCTGATCATAGAAGAAGATTTTTACATGATGTGAGATTTTACATGTGGGACGAGCCTTTTCTATACAAACAATGCGCAGATCAATTGGTAAGAAAGTGTGTCCCTGAGGAGGAGATGAATGCAATATTGCATGACTGTCATGCTTCTCTTTATGGAGGTTACCATGGTAGAGACAGAACTGCACAAAAGGTTTTGCAATCAGGTTTTTAATGGCCAAAATTCTTTAAAGATGCACATGTTCTTGTTAAAAATTGTGACAGGTGTCAAAGAATAGGTACAATCACGAAGAGGAACGAGATGCCTTTGCAAAATATTTTGGCAGTGGAGCTCTTTGATGTCTGGGGAATTAATTTCATGGGACCATTTCCATACTCTAATGGTCACAGATACATTTTGGTTGCAGTCAATTATATGTCTAAGTAAGTTAAGGTCATTGCTCTTCCTACTAATGATGCAAAGGTAGTGGTAAGTTTTGTAAAGAAGCACATTGTCACACGCTTTGGAACTCCAAGGGTGTTGATAAGTGATGGAGGAACACACTTTTGTAACAAAATGTTTAAAAATGTTCTAGCAAAATATGGGGTAAGACACAAGGTTGCTACTGCATATCACCCTCAAACGAGTGGTCAAGTTGAAGTATCAAACAGAGAGGTAAATTAGATTTTGGAGAAAAAAAGTGAGTGCAAATAGGAAAGATTGGTCCGGTAAGTGAGAATATGCATTGTGGCTTACCGAACTGCATACAAGACTCCAATAGGTACTTCTCCATATAGGTTGGTTTATGGGAAGGCATGTCATTTGCCCGTTGAGCTAGAACACAAAGCTTATTAGGCAATCAAAAAGCTAAATATGGGTATGGACTTAGCCGGTGAAAAAAGACTGCTACAACTCAATGAGCTTGATGAGTTTTGGTTGCATGCTTATGTAAAGGCCAAGTTATATAAAGAAAATACCAAGAGGTGGCATGACAAGCACATCCAACATCGTGAGTTTGATCCGTGTCAAGAAGTTCTCTTGTTTAATTCAAGGCTAAAGCTTTTCCCTAGAAAGCTTAAGTCCCGTTGGGCAGGCCCTTTCATTGTGGTAAGTGTGACTCCTCATGGAACAGTTGAATTGCGGGACATAAATTCAAGTGGCACATTCTTGGTGAATGGTCAGCGAGTAAAAGACTATTGGGGTGGTGATATTAAACGTCACAAGACCTCGGTAGATTTGGTTGATGTGTGATGAAGTGTTGAGTCATGCCGCGACGTTAAATCAGGCGCTTGTTGGGAGGCAACCCAATTACTAACATCACTAACTTTTAATTTTAGTTTAGAAATATTAGATTTTAGATGTTATAATGTTTTTAGTCAGGTGCAAGCATGAATTTGACATAAAATCAGTGTACAAAGATGTATGGGTGTAAGTTGTGAGCTAAAAATCGAAAAATAGGCTAACTCTATGAAAAATTGGCCTACCGCATTGCATGGGGTGTCGTGCCACACACCGCGCCAGGCAACATTGCACAGACAAGGCAGAATAAAAAAATTTCAGAGCAACTGGGATTTTTGCCTTATCGCGCGGCAGGGGGCGACGCGGTAGGCATATTTAAATAAAATAAAAAATTTTAAAATAAACCCCTTAATAACCGACCCCCCCCCCTTTCCCTTATTTCAATTACCCTCTCCCAAACTCTCTGCCTCTCTAAGACTAAACCCAAAGGAGTAAAAAATAATAAATTTCACCCAACAAATCCATCCCCAAATCCTTCTTCTTCTTGCAAGGTAAGTATTTTCTTCTCTCTTTTCTTTCAATCTAGTAGTACTTTATGTTGTATTTTCTTTCTTATTTCAATTGTATTTGTATAAACCCTAGCAAGTATTGTGTTCTTAATTTTCTTTTAGTTTCTTTTATTAATATGTTGAAAATAATATTAGAAACTTAGAATGTATATTATCTTTGTGATTATGGAGGATTTTAGGGTGTGTTTAGGTGATATGGGTTGAGTTTCTTGTTGAAGATTGTTGAGGGGTATGCTATTTCGAAAATACATGTAAGAAAGTGAAAATTTGTGCATTGAATATTATTGTGAAGATGTGGTGATGTTTAGTTGTGATGTAGGCATATTTGTGTTGTTGATATGGTGAATTTGCCTTATTTCAAGTAGAAATTTTAAGAATGCAAGACATGCTTACAATATGTTTGTTAAAATGTCTAAGTGACATGAAATTGATTAATGTTGCAAATTGAGAAACATTGTGAGATGTTATTATTGATAACAACTATGACATTATGCTAAACCATGATTTTTCATTTGCTTTATGTAAAATGATATGTAGGATTCATGCTAATGTGCCTATGTAGTGTATTTTGTATAATAATTTTGGATTTTGTAAAATAGACTAATTTCTTTTTATACATATTTTTAATATGTTCAGCCTAGTTTTTGAATTTTTATTTTATTTATAATTGTTGTAATTCTCTCTAATGTTGGATAGGCCGATAAGCATTATGTCATTCTAATTGAAGAACAGGGTAGTCTGAATCCCTATTATACATGTTAAGTGTCAACATGATAATAACATAAGTGTGGGGTATTTACTCCACTTGCTCTTAAACTGATATTTGTTTTTTTTAGCTAATATATCATGTTGTGTACGTATAATGTCTCGGCGCCCAAGCAAAAGATCAAACACTGGCCTATCTGAGGTTGCATCTACTAGTCGACGGAGAGGTAGAAGGGCACCCCCTCCAGCACCAGCTGAAGAGGAAGAGGAACACATCGACCCTGATGCAGATGAGGTACCAAAGTGAAAATATGGCATCAAGGATATTCCATCCCATGCAATACAATGGTTCCAATCATTTGTTCCTGCTATGCCACCAACTCCTGAAGTTTCCATAGATGAAACTAAGCTCTCTCTTAAGTATAATGCAATATATAATAACATTCGAGCTTTGGGTTTTGAAGGGTTGTTTCGCCAAGAGATAGCATAAATATCAACTTGGTAAAAGAATTTTACGCCAATTGGCAACCAGGAGGCGATTTAGAAGCAAGTTACCAAGTAAGGGTCAGAAACAGAGTGATTCCATTTTCGTCAAAGGTCATCAATCAAATAATGGGTTTCACTGAGCATTCACATAAGCTGTTTCAGAGGTTTCTTCATAAACTAGACTACCGAGACATTCGCAGGCAGCTATGTGGTACAGATTCCTTTGCCTTGTGGACTAGAGATTCAAATGAGTTTCCCAAGGAGATGAAAAAAGGAACATTCCAGCGTCCTGCATTTGTTATCTTAAAGCTAATAAATGCTAAAATCATGCCTACACAAAGTGATATGGACGTATCAAAACTAAAGGTTTGTTTGTTTTACGCATTTTTAACAGGAATGCAGGTTCATCTTGGGAAAATTATGCTAGAACACATGTCAAAGGTGAGACCTTTTGGGGGATGCCGCCTACACTATCCGAGTATGATCACTCGGTTATTGCGGACGCACTACATTGAAGAAGAGTATCACTATGATCGGAAGATAGAAGTGGCATAATCTATCAGGGCGCTTGATGTCACGACTGTGATAGATCCGCCTGCAGCTACACTTAATGCCGATCAAAGGTTTATCCGGGTGTAAGAAACTTTGCAGATATTATTTGCTAACCTGCGCCTTCGCGCCTCTAGAGGGGAAGTGAACTTGGAAGAGTTACAACAAAATCACCATCTATCTCCTTTCACTCAACAGTGGTTAGAAATGGCTCAGCAAGGACAATTTCCACCGGATGAAGATGTGAACTTTATTCCCTCAGATGATGCGGGATATTTGTGCACCTTTGAAGATGAAGATGCTTAGGCCAATGGCCTCAGGAGTCTCTTTTCTGATCTATTTTGATCTTTTGCATTAGGGATAATGCAAGTTTTTAAGTGTGGGGTGACTTGCCCCTATTGTAATATACTTACTTTTGTATTTTTGGTTGTTTGATTTTGTTTAGACTGTTAAACTTTTTGGTTTGGTAGATTATAGCATTTGTAGGTAGTAAGTGGTACTTATTTCGATTTTGTTTTCCCGACGATGGATTTTCTTGAGGGAAATGAAGTCAAAATTCAAAAAAAAACATTTGCCTTTTATTTCAGTTTAGTGTATGCTAGTTTTGGTTTAATTTAAACATTTCCCCTTGGTTTTTCTTTGTTCCGCGGTTCTTTTCCAATGTTGTATTTGAACCGGGTATAGTGTAATTTGTTTAGTTCAATTGAATAAAAAGTTTCTAACTTACAGAGTTAATCTCCTTAAATACACATGCTTTAGAAGTGGTATGTACCTTATTTATGATGCTCAACCTCAGTTCTTGATTCTAAAGTAAGTGCCTTAAATTTTGTATTTATAACTATACTTAACTGCTTTAACTAGAGAGTCGAGAAAGATCCAAGCTTGAGTGAGTTGTGTGCCAATGTGTGAGTAAGGTTGCTAAAATATTCTGTGCATAATAGTTGATATCTAGAACTTGCCCTCAAGTGTTTTGCAAAGCGAAATAGTAGCAATATTTAGTTTAGGAGATGATATTGGCATTTGTTTGTTGAACCAGTTTTATAATTGTTCCCATCTAGTTGTATATATCTTAGTCAAACCTTTTGAGTCATTAATCTTATTTTTTTGGCATCCACATTACAAACATTGCCAATTTATGTAAATATATCAGTTGTTTGAACCTCTATCTTGTGACGACCCGGCCGGTCATCTTAAGAAATTAACGCCCCGATCCCTTATTAACTGTTTTCCGCGAGTTTATTTTTGCTATTTTGAATTCAGCGATGTTTGACTTTGAGTTTCGAAGAGTTTCGGGACACTTTAAGTGTTAGAAAGTTGACTGTAGTCGGAACAGTGTGAAGACGTCCTTGGAATGGAAATCTGATGGTTTCGTTAGCTCCGTCGGGTGATTTTAGGATTAGGGGCATGATCGGATTGTGTTTTGTAGGTCCGTAGCTAATTTAGGCTTGAAATGCCAAAAGTTGAATTTTTGGAGTTTCCGGTCCGATAGTGAGATTTTGATCCGAGGGTCGGAATGGAATTCTGGAAGTTGGAGTAGCTCCGTAGTGTTGAATATGATGTGTGTGCAAAAGTTCAAGTCTTTTGGACGAGGTTTGATGGACTTTTGATCGAAAGCGTACTTTTGAGAATATTGGAGTTCTTAGGCTTAAATCCATGGTTAATTCGAGGTTTCGATATTGTTTTAGGTGTTTTAAGGATTTGTACAACTTTAGATAGTGGTTTGTGACTTGTTTGTGACTTTGGTTGAGCTCCTGGAGGCCTTAGAATGATTTCAGATGGTTGACGGAAAGATTTTGGAATTTAAGTTGCAGCTTCAGCTACTGGTTCTGTCATAACCGCACCTGCGGTTTGGGTGCCGCAGGTGCAGTGCCGCAGAAGCGGCTAAGTGGCCGCAGAAGTAGAATTTGGCCATCTCTTCTAGAACCGCAGATGCGGGTAGTTCACCGCAGAAGCGGTACCGCATCTGCGAAAGGGTAACCACAAATACGAAAAATGGGCCTTTAAGTGAAAGTCGTAGATGCGACCTAGTCTCTGTAGAAGTGGGACCGCATCAGGGCCGCAATGCGGAAATCGCTGAACAGAACATATAAATTCTTGCCTTCGCGAAATTTAGCCATTTTTCATCTTTTTCAAAATGGGAAGAACCTTGGGGAGCACTTTTCAGGAGAGATTTTCAGAGGAGTTCATTGGGGTAAGGTCTTTGGTCCCTAAACTCGCTATTGGAATGATTTTTATCAATTTAAGCATGAAACAATAAGGAAAATCAGTGGTAATTGGGGGTTAGGGCTTGACTAATTAGAGGCTTTCGTGTGATGATTTGAGGGACCATTTGAGGTCCAATTTTGATGTTTTTGATATGACTGAACTCGTGAGAATGTGAGAATTCTGGAAATAGAAATTTTACCCGATTTCGAGACTGGTCTCGAGGGGCGTTTTGGTCATTTTACATAATTTTGTGTATTAGCTTAGAATATAATTGTAGAATCAGCTACTTGAAGTGTTATTTACTTTATCACCTGCGGTTTGGGTTCTGCAGGTGCGGCACCGCAAAAGCGGCTAAGTGGCCGTAGAAGCGAAATTTGGCCATCTCTTCAGGAAACGTAGATGCGGGTAGTTCACCGCAGAAGCGGTACCGCACCTGTGAAAGGGTAACAATAGATGCGAAAAATGGGCCTTTAAGTGAAAGTAGTAGATGCGACCTAGTATCCGAAGAAGCGCTGCAAATGCGAAATTCGATGGGTAGAACATATAAATTCTTGCCTTTGCTAAATTTAGCCATTTTTCATCTTTTTCAAAACGGGAAGAAGCTTGGGGAGCACTTTTCAAGAGAGATTTTCAGAGGAGTTTATTGGGATTTGTGCCATTTGGAGTCAAGTACTCGTGGCAAGAACGTGGTCTCGGGTTAATTTTGAGCTGGTTCGAGGTAAGTGGCATGTCTAACCTTGTGTGGGGGACCTTCCCCTTAGGATATGATATATTTGATAATTGAAATACCTTGTACGTGAGGTGATGAGTGCGTACTTGAGCTAATTGTTCAAAATCCAGTTTTACTTTAAGTATTTCAATTGAGTTCCTTTTTCCTGATTTATTCTACTTGCGAATTTAGCCTGTTGTAGTTTAGAAAAGCATGTTTAGTTGACTTAATTACCTATTTGCTTAAACTGCCTTAATTGCATTACGTGAAGCATGTTAGGCTAGAATTAACTATTTACTTGGTACGAAATTAGCATTTAATTTAGTATTCTTGTATTGCTTCTGTGTGTTTTAATTTGGGACTACGGGACGACATCCTGGGAGTTTCCCTGTACGTATTTATGATTTGGATTGAGATGATGAATAACAAGAGATCCCTGACACATATATTAAGGATACCAAGAGATTCCTAGAATATATTGAGGATACCAAGAGATCCCTTGTATACATAGAGGATAACAAGAGATCCCCCAGTTATCATCCTTGCTATAAGTGGTATTTCCTTGTGGTTTCCCTTTATCTATGTTTCCGTTATCGTACTCTTATTATCCTGTATAGATTCTTATTGTAGATTCTCAATTGTACTACTTATCTTATCTTGTCATCTTATTATTTATTTAATCTCAGTAGGGCCCTGACCTTCTTCGTCACTACCCGACCGAGGTTAGGCTTGGCACTTACTAAGTACCGTTGTGGTGTACTCATACCCCTTCTGCATATGTTTTTCATGTGCATATCAAGGTACCGCTACTCAGGCCTACCATCCTTGAGTGAGGCGACTGCTTAGAGACTTTGAGGTACATCTGCCGCGTCCGCAGACCGAGGAGTCCCTTTCTATTCTTGCTTTTAGTATTTAGTCCTTCTGTATTTTTCTGTTCTTATTAGACATTCCGGAGATAGAGCTATGTAGTATTTTTCTTAGCTTGTGATTCGTGGATTTCCGGGTCTTGGATTTTCGTATTGGTATTGAGAGTTAAACATGGTGTATGTCGAGCGGCACATTTAAACACTGTTATTACTTTATTCGTGTTTTAAATTGTTTACTTCCGCAAATTTTGGTTTTCTTCTACAATTTAGGCTTACCTAGTTGTAGAGACTAGGTGTCGTCACGATGGTTCACAGAGGGCGAACCGGGGTCAAGACAAGTTGGTATCAAAGCTCTAGGTTCATAAGATTCATGGATCACAATCCAGTTTATTAGAGTCTTGCTGATCTGTACGGAGACGTCTATACTTATTTACGAGAGGCTATGTAACTGTTAGCAAAATTTCCACTTCATTTGATTTCCTTGTCGTGCGATATTTTGACATCACAATTCTAAACTTTTGTCTTCTATTCTCTCACAGATGGTGAGGACACCCTCTACCTGAGATGATCAGGCACCCGTGCCCCCTACTGCAGCTGTCAGAGGCCGGGGCCGGGGTAGAGGCTGAGGAAGCGCACGTGGTGCAGCTAGAGCACCTATGCAAGCTACCGCCGAGGTACCACCAGCAGTTCCAGCCGGAGTCCAGGCACCTGATACGCCTACTGCTATAACCACTCTAGCCCTTTAGGAAACTTTGGCGCAGTTTATGAGCATGTACACCACTTTGGCTCAGGCAGGGTTGTTTCCCCTTGCTGCAGCCACATCCTAGGTCAGGGGAGGAGCAAAGACTCCCGCCGCCCGTACTCCCAAGCAGCGGACAGGGCGGCTGCTTCAGAGGATGAGCAGCGGAGACTTGAGTGGTTCAAGAAGTATGATCCTCCAACATTCAGTGGGTTAGCATCGGATGATGCGTTGGGATTTTTAGACGAGTGCTACCGTATTCTCCGTACCATGGGTATATTAGGATCTAGAGGGGTTTCCTTCACTACTTTCCAGCTTCGAGGAGCCGCCTATGAGTGGTGGCGCACCAATGAGTTAGACAGTCCAGACGAGGCTACTTTACTGACTTGGACCTAGTTTTCAGATCCGTTCTTGAGAGAGTTTGTTCCTCAGAGCCTTAGGGACGTATGACGCGCAGAGTTTGAGCATTTGCGCCAGGGTTCTATGACTATCTCAGAGTATGCTGTCTGTTACACTAGTTTGGCTAGGCATGCACCAGCCTTGGTTTCTACTGTTCGTGAGAGAGTTCGCCGATTTATTGAGGTACTTATTCCCAGCATCAGATCGAGCATGGCTCGTAAGTTGGAGATGGATATTTCTTATTAGCAGGTGGTGATCATTGCTAGGAAGATTGAGGGTATACATGCTAGGGAGAGAGAGGAGAGGGAGGCCAAAAGGTCTCGAGAGTCGGGCCATTTCTCTGGTGCCCGTGCCCCAGCTGTAGGTCATCATGGTAAGGGTTATATGAGTTGCCCTATTCATTTAGATCTTCCAGCAGCCATTAGTGCTCCAACTCCTCCTAGGCCTCAGGAGCCTTATTATGCACCTCCGGATTTTAGCGCGCCTCCTATGTGGGGTGCTTTTAGAGGTCAGTCCAGCAGACCTGGCCCGAGCCAGTCACAACCGCCACATCCTCCTAGAGTTTGTTTTGAGTGTGGTGACATATGCCATGTGGTGAGGGATTGCCCTGGACTTGGGAGTAGTGCACCTCCACAGACTTCTCAGCCACAACGTGCCCCACAGAGTTCTCAGGCTATGATTATAGCTCCAGTTGCTACCCCACCTGCTCATCCAGCTAGAGGTGGAGGTCGAGAGGTAGAGGTTGCCCTAGAGGGGGAGGCCAGGCCAGAGACTATGCCCTTCCTGCCTGTATCGAGGTTGTTGCCTCCGATTCTATAATCACATGTATTATATTGGTTTGTCACAAAGATGCATCGATTTTATTCGATCCAGGCTCTACTTACTCTTATGTTTCTTCTTATTTTGCTCGGAATTTGGGTGTACCTCGAGATTCTTTGAGTTCTCATGTTTATGTTTCTACACCTGTGGGAGATTCTCTTGTTTTGGACCGTGTTTATCGGTCATGTTTGGTTATTCTTTGTGGTTTTGATACCAGAGCCAATTTATTGTTACTCAGCATGGTTGATTTTGGTATTATCATGGGCATAGACTGGTTGTCGCTCTATTATACTATTCTTGATTGTCACACCAAAACCGTGATGCTGACTATGCCAGTTGTACCGCATGTTGAGTGGAGGGGTACTTTAGATCACACTCCCAGTAGAGTCTTTTATTTTATTAAAGCTCAGCGTATTGTTGAGAACGGGTGTAACGCGTATCTAGCTTATGTGAGAGATGTTAGTATTAATACCCCTTCAGTTAATTTTGTCCCAGTAGTACGGGATTTTTCCAGATGACCTTTCGGGCATACCGCCTGATAGAGACATTGATTTTCTCATTGATCTATTGTCGGGCACTCAGCCCATTTCTATTCCTCCGTATCGTATGGCTTCTCCTGAGTTGAAGGAGTTGAAGGATCAATTATAGGAATTGCTTGATAAGGGTTTTATTCGGCCCAGTGTATCACCTTGGAGTGCTCTTGTCTTGTTTGTGAAGAAAAAGGATGGTTCTATGTGTATGTGTATAAATTATCGTCAGTTGAATAAGGTTACAATGAAGAACCGCTATCCTTTGCCTCATATTGATGATCTATTTGACCAGCTTCAGGGCGCACGGGTGTTTTCTAATATTGATTGGCGCTTAGGTTACCATTAGTTGAAATTTCGGGAGCCAGATATCCCGAAGACTGCTTTCAGGACTCGGTATGGTCATTATGAGTTCCTTGTTATGTAATTTGGGCTGACCAATGCCCCAACAACCTTTATGCATTTGATGCATAGTATGTTCCGGCTATAACTTGACTCATTCATCATTATTTTTATTGATGATATTCTGGTATATTCCCGGAGTCAGGAAGATCATGAGCAACACTTGAGGACGGTGCTTCAGACTCTGAGGGAGAAGAATTTATATGTTAAGTTCTCGAAATGTGAGTTTTGGTTGGATTCAGTGGCATTCTTAGACCACGTGGTATCGAGTGAGGGTATTTAGGTGGATCCGAAGAAGTTAGAGGCCATGCAAAGTTGGCCCAGACCATCCTCAGCTACAGAGATTCGCAATTTCCTTGGCTTGGCGGGCTACTATCGTCGTTTTGTAGAGGGGTTTTCATCAATTGCAACCCCCATGACCAGGTTGATCCAGAAGGGTGCTCCGTTCTAGTGGACAGAAGAGTGTGAGGTGAGCTTTCAGAAGCTCAAGACAGCTTTGACCACTACCCCAGTTTTGGTATTACCTTCAGGTTTGGGGTCTTATACGGTCTATTGTGATTCCTCGAGGATTAGCCTCGGAGCGGTGTTGATGCAGGACTGTAGGGTGATTGCCTGCGCATCCAGGTAGTTGAAGATACATTAGAAGAACTACCATATTCATGACCTTGAGTTAGCTGCCATTGTTCACGCCCTGAAGATTTGGCGCCATTATTTATACGGAGTTCCCTGTGAGATTTATACTGACCATCGGAGCTTGCAGCACTTGTTCAAGCAAAAGGATCTAAATTTGCATCAAAGGAGATGGTTAGAGTTGCTGAAGGATTATGACATCACTATTTTGTATCACCCCGGCAAGGCTAATGTGGTGGCCGATGCATTGAGTCATCGGGAAGAGAGTTTGGGGAGTTTTGCTTATTTAGCAGCATCGGAGAGACCTGTGGCAATGGATGTTCAGGCCTTAGCCAGCAGTTTGTGAGATTGGATATTTCGGAGCCCAGTCAGGTTCTAGCTTGTGTGGTTTCTCGGTCTTCCTTATCTGATCGTATCAGGGAGCGGCAGTATGATGACCCTCATTTGCGTATCCTCAAGGACAAGATCCAGCACGGTGATGTCATAGATGTGACTATTGGTGATGATACGGCATTGAGGATGCAGGGTCGGATTTGAGTAGCCAATGTTGATAAGCTGCGAGAGTTGATTCTAGAGGAGGCCCATAGCTTGCGGTATTCTAACCATCTAGGTGCTGTGAATATGTATCAGGATTTGAGACAACACTATTGGTGGAGGCAGATGAAGAAAGATATAGTTGGATTCGTAGCTCGGTGTCTCAACTGTCAGCAGGTGAAATATGAGCACCAGAGACCGGGTGAGTTGCTTCAGCAGATAGAGATTCCGGAGTGGAACTGGGAGCGGATCACCATGGACTTTGTAGTTGGGCTCCCACAGACTTTGAGAAAGTTCGAAGTTATTTGGGTGATTGCGGATCGACTGACTAAGTCCGCTCATTTCATTCTTGTGTGTACTACTTATTCTTCGGAGCGGTTAGTGGAGATTTATATCCGGGAGATTGATCGCCTGCACGGTATTCCAGTTTCCGTTATTTCAGATAGAGGTACTTAGTTCACATCACGATTCTGGAGGGCCGTTCAACATGAGTTGGGTACTCGGGTAGAGTTGAGTATTCCATTTCACCCTCAGATAGACGGACAGTCTGAGCGCACTATTCAGATTCTTGAGGTTATGCTCTGTGCGTGTGTGATTGAGTTTGGAGGGTCTTGGGATTAGTTCTTGACATTGGCAGAGTATGCTTATAACAACAACTATCAGTCCATCATTCAGATGGCACCGTATGAAGCTTTATATTGTAGGCGGTGTAGATATCCGGTGGGTTGGTTTGAGCCGGGTGAGGCTAGATTATTGGGCACATACCTAGTTCAGGATACTTTAGAGAAGGTTAAGGTGATTCAGGACAGACTCCGTACAACCCAGTTCAGACAGAAGAGTTACACAGATTGGAAGGTTCATGATGTTTCCTATATGCTTAGAGAGTGGGTTCTGCTTCGGGTTTGGGAAGAAAGGGAATTTTAGTTTGAGGTTTTCTGGCTCTTTTGAGATATTGAGGCATGTTGGGGAGGTTGCTTATGAGCCTACCTTACCTCCCAGCTTGGCCGGAGTTCATCCGGTATTTCATGTTTCGATGCTCCGAGGTATCACGGTGATCTGTCTCACGTGTTAGATTTCAGTTCAGTCCGGTTGGACAAGGATCTATCCTATGTTGAGGAGCCAGTGGAGATATTGGACATGCAGGTTAGAAAGCTGAGATCAAAGGACATCACATCAGTAAAGGTTTAGTGGTGGGGTCAGCCGGTCGAAGAGGCGACCTGGGAGACCGAGCAGGATATGTGCAGCCGTTACCCTCATCTTTTTACTACTTCAGGTATGTCTCTATGCTTGTTCAAGGACGAACGAATGTTTAAGTGTAGGAGGATGTGACGACCCAGCTGGTCATTTTAAGAAATTAACGCCATGATCCTCTATAAAATGTTTTCCCCGAGATTATTTCTGCTATTTTGAATTGCTGGGATGTTCGACTTTGAGTTTTGGAGCTAAATGAGAGCTCAAGTGTTGGAAAGTTGACCGTAGTCAGAACAGTGTGAAGATAGCCTCGGAATAGAAATCCAATGGTTCTGTTAGCTCCGTCAGGTGATTTCGGGCTTAGGAGCGTGATCAGATTGTGTTTTGGAGGTCCGTAGCTAATTTAGGCTTGAAATGCCGAAAGATGAATTTTTGGAGTTTCCGGTCCGATAGTGAGATTTTGATTCGAGGGTCGGAATGGAATTCCAGAAGTTGGATAGCTCCGTAGTGTTGAATGTGACGTGTGTGCAAAATTTTGGGGCATTCGGACGAGGTTTGATAGACTTTTGATCGAAAGCGTATTTTTGAGAATTTTGGAGTTCTTAGGCTTAAATCCATGGCTAATTCGAGGTTTCAATGTTGTTTTAGGTATTTTAAGGATTGGTACAAGTTTGGATAGTTGTTTGTGACTTTTTGGTGCCTTTTGTTGAGGTCTCGGAGGCCTCTGAATGATTTTGGATGGTTGACGGAAAGATTTTGGAATTTAAGTTGCAGCTTCAGCTGCTGGTTCTGTCAAAACCGCACCAGCGGTTTGGGTTCCGCATGTGCGGCGTTGCAGAAGCGGCTAAGTGGCCGTAGAAGCGGAATTTGGCCACCTCTTCTGGAAATACGGATGCAGGTAGTTCACCATAGAAGTGGTATCGCACCTACGGAAGGGTAACCATAGATGTGGAAAATGGGCCTTTAAGTGAAAGTCGCAGATGCGGCCTAGTCTCCGCAGAAGCGGGACCGCAGATTCGGTCCCAGGGCCGCAAATGCGGAAATCGCTGGGCAGAACATATAAATTGTTGCCTTTGCAAAATTTAGCCGTTTTTCATCTTTTTCAAAACGGGAAGAAGCTTGGGGAGCACTTTACAAGGGAGATTTTCAGAGGAGTTCATTGGGATTTGGGCCATTTGGAGTCGAGTACTTGTGGCAAGAACATGGTCTCAGGTTGATTTTGAGCTGGTTCGAGGTAAGTGGTTGTCTAACCTTGTGTTGGGGACCTTCCCCTTAGGATATGATATATTTGATAATTGAAATGCCTTGTACGTGAGGTGACGAGTGCGTACTTGAGCTAATTGTTCAAAATTCGGTTTTACTTTAAGTATTTCAATTGAGTTCCTTTTTCCTGTTATTCTACTTGCGAATTTAGCCTGTTGTAGTTTAGAAAAGTATGTTTAGTTGGTTTAGTTGCCTATTTGCTTAAACTGCCTTAATTGCATTACGTGAAGCATGTTAAGTTAGAATTAATTATTTACATGGTACAAAATTAGCATTTAATTTAGTATTCTTGTGTTGCTTCTGTGTGTTTTAATTTGGGACTACGGGACGGCATCCCAGGATATCCCCTATACGTATTTATGATATGGACTGTGGTGCGGGATACCAAGATATTCCAGGCACGTATATTGAGGATACCAAAAGATCCTCGGGGTACCAAGATATCCCTAGCATATATTGAGGATACCAAGAGATCCTCGGGATACCAATAGATCCCTTGTATACATAGAGGATACCAAGAGATTCTCGGGATACCATGAGATCCCCAGTTATCATCCTTGCTATTAGTGGTATTTCCTTCTGGTTTGCCTTTATCTCTATTTTCTTTATCGTACTCTTATTATCCTGTATAGATTCTTACTGTAGATTCTCAATTATAATGCTTATCTTATCCTGTCATCTTATTATTTATTTAATCTCAGTAGGGCCCTGACTTTCTCGTCACTACCCGACCGAGGCTAGGCTTGGCACTTACTTAGTACCGCTATGGTGTACTCATGCCCCTTCTGCGCATGTTTTTCATGTGCAGATCCAGGTACCGCTACTCAGGCCTACCATCCTTGAGGGAGGCGACTGCTTAGAGACTTTGAGGTACATCTGCCACTTCCACACACCGAGGGGTCCCTTTCTATTCCTGCTTTTAGTATTTAGTCTTTCTGTATTTTTCTGTTCTTATTAGACATTCCGGAGTTAGAGCTATGTAGTATTTTTCTTAGCTTGTGATTCATGGTATTTCCGGGTCTTGGATTTTCGTATTAGTATTTAGAGTTAAACATAGTGTATGCCGAGCGGTATATTTAAACATTGTTATTACTTTATTCCTGTTTTAAATTGTTAACTTCCGCAAATTTTGGTTTTCTTCTGCAATTTAGGCTTACCTAGTCGTAGAGACTAGGTGCCATTACGATGGTTAACAGAGGCGAACCGGGGTCGTGACATATCTCTCATGAGCACTAAGTATTGTTTTAATGTTGTTAAAGTTGAGAAGATATTGGTTGGTTTGTTTAAAAAAAATACATATATATATATATATATATATATATATATATATATATATATATATATATTGGGGATGAATTTTCATTAGTAACATTCCCTAACTTATGGTGCTTAAAGAAAATGGGATTTGTTGTTATTATGTAAAACCTCAAAAAGGTTGGAGATGGTTTAACATAAGACTGATGCTGAAATTATGAAATGAAATGGTGTATGTATGGAAGTTTTCAAAGAGGTGTAGCTACTACATTCTATATTTATCACACCCTTCCTCATCCTGCATTACAACTAATTAAAGTCCTATTTGATCCTTGATTGAATAAGCTCAATTAGTAGAGTATTACACTATGGGCAAACATATGGTATGTCATCTGTTGCACATGAATTTCAATTCTGAGAGTGAGTTAATTCTTCCTATTTTGAGTTCCTAAATATTCTTAAATATTATTTTGAGAGGAACTAGTCTATATTAGTTGTGGGAGGGCACATGATTTGTAAAAGCAAGGAAAATTTTTGACCCTTGTGTTAGAGTAAGTAAGCAAGTTATGAAAATGTGTGGCACTAGTGAGTCATGTCTTGAGGTTGAAATATTATGAACTGGTACTTAAGTTTCGGCATGTGTTGTTAAAGAAATTGTTTGATAAAAAGGTCGTCCTTATGTGAAGTGTATGTTAATTGCTCGAGGACGAGCAATGGTTTAAGTATGGGGTGTTGATCATAGGATAAAAACTCGTATTTTAGTCGTTGTAACAACACTTTAATTATTGCATTTTACAAAGGTTTGAGCTTAAATAATTATGAATTGTACTAAATTCATGCTTTATGCCTTGCAGGAAGAGATTCCGACTTAAGAATTAAATTTGGGATGAATTTGATTAATTCGGGGATTTGAAGTCTGAGTAAAATCTAAATAAATCAAGTTGGGATCGTGTTCGGGGGTCGCATAGCAAGTCCTGATAGAAAAACAAAAGAAAAAATGAAGAAGCACAGAAAAATGCACTGCTGCGCCACGGGGCGCGGCGGGTGGGGCGTTGCGGCCATACAAATTCTAGCAAAAATTGTTCTGCTTCATTAAAATGTATTCTGCCTCTATCTGATCCATGTATGCGTCGCACGGGGCGCCGCGTGGGGCACCGCGGGTGTGTAAAAATTGCAGAACTATTCTATTTCGGTCTAAAAAGGGTATAAGTGTCAAAACCCATTCTTACACGATTTAAAAGGGTAAAGCAGCCATTATTGATAGGGAGACCTAATTTTAGAGAGAGGAGGAGACTCATCTTGAAGCATCAAAAATCAAGAGGAACAACACTTTGGAGCAAGGATTAAAAGAGTTTTTCTAAACGTTCTTCTTGTATTTATTTAGTTTATGTTTAAGACTTATATTGTTGATGTTTGTATGAATATGAGTAGCTAAAAACCCAAATATTCTAGGGTCAATGTTGTTAGATGATTATGTTATTTACTGCTTAAATTGATGATCTTGAATTTATCGTTATGGGTTCTTTATTTGATTCTGTTATAAATTATTAAAACTGCATAGCTAACAGTGAAATACTATTTATGAATCTTGAGTTAAACATGAAAAAGGAAATTCTTGATTGCATATAGAATCAAATAGAACAAGATCTTGATCCTGGGCATCGGGTGAAAGATTCGCGATTAAGATAGAACTATACTTAACTGCCTTGTTTGGTTGAAAAATATGAATTGTAAATGGATTCAAGTTAATATTAATGCCATAGAAATATAGGTATTAATTTAACTTGAATAGGTGCATAAGAATTCGACAGATTTTTATGGATATTATTAACCCTATAATCAATAACCTAGATAATTCAGTAAATCATTCTTAAGCTAAAAGCGTAGCATGATCTCTAGCAAGCCCATGTCCCTGGAATATCTCTTTTATTAATTGTTAAAAGAAAATTGCATAAGTGGTGTAGTAAACTTTTAGTTATATTATTGTGTGATTACTAGTTAAATTGTAAATTGGTTATTTATGTATTTTGTGATGAATTAGCTTGAATCGATAATTGTTTAAGTTTACATCAGTCGATAAGTTGATCATAACTCCTCGTGGGAACGATACTTTACTTATTACTATATTACTTGAAGATCGCGTACACTTGCGTGAGTGTTTTGGTCGCAAAACCGCGTCCTCCAAACGAATGCCAAGGTTTAAAAGTGCAATCGCCACTGAGTTATAACCATCTCCCTTTTCATTTTATGTTAAAAAATGCTAACCTTTGTGCAGGCGCCCGACCAAAGCAGTCAAAGCTCTAACCCAACCCGAAGACCTTAAGGTTTTAAAGCAGTAGTTGCACTCTTTTCCTTCGACCGAGTTTTTATCCCGAAAAGGGTTTTACCGGCAAGGTTTTTAATGAGGCAACATCCACATGCTACCTAAGGAAACTCAACAAGTATTAAAGGTTTCTTTTGCAATCAACCTCGAACACTGGGAGGCACCCCCCGGAAGGCCATCCACTCAGAAAAACCATGAAATGCCAAATGGGGTCCCAATAGGGAAATGATGTACCGGGCTAAACGGTCGAACGAACCATGTCCGTATAGCCAGGCCCCCGACGGCGAAAACATGTACACTTGTACCAAGTTATTGAAGAATATATTTTATCAAAGCATCTCACACACCAAAAGAAGCTCGACACCTTCGCAAAAACGACTCCTCCACCGAAAACGTCCTGAACACTCGGGGACTGGCGTCAACGATTCAACACCTGAACGACCTCCGGGTCGGGACTCGAAACTCATAAGCCCCCATCAAGGCAACATGAAAATCGCAAAGCATCTCCAAGGCCGAAATTGTACCAAACACTCGGGGATTAGCGTCGATAACTCACAAAAATATGACCCCCGGGTCGGAGCTTCGAGCTCGTAAGCCCTCAACGAGGAAACAACAACAAGATCACAAAACGGATCCAAAAGACAACCCGAACACTCGGGGACTAGCGTCAAAAACTCAAATGACCTCCGGGTCGAAAATTCCAAAAATTGTAAGCCCTCAATGAGGCAATATCATGTTTATAAGTAATGGATCCCGAGTCAAAAAAACCTCAATGACTCGGGGACTGTCGTCAAGAGCCATCTCCATCGACTTATCAAAACCCGAGGCCGTAAGGCCGCACGCGGGCAGCGTTGGTCTCGTAAGACCTATATAAGGCAACATCAATATCAATAAGACCTCAAGCAAGGCATGAACAATACTTGTACCAAGTATCCAAAACTGTAAGACCTTAAAGGCATGTAAAACTTGTAAGACCTTACTATAGGCATAAACCTGATCTCAAAGTTTCGGCTATATATCGAACTTGTAAGACCCCTAAAAAGGCATACCCTTGATATATATGCCAAAACTACTTCACTTGGGACTTAAATGCTCCGGCCGAACATAAATGACTTCGGTCATAAGACTATACCAGCCAAACTAACGCGACTCGGGGACGCCTGACCATCGTTACGAAATCGTAGGCCTTCAATTACTTCAAATCTAATTCAAAAAGAATCGGTTAAATAGGCTACCCTCGACATAGGCCAAAGAGCTTCGACAACTTCAGCTCCTAAACATCGGCATTGAGGTACTCATCCTCCGATCCAAACCTCCCAAGGTGCTCGATCATCGCCATATATCGACTCACAATCGAGGTTTTTTATTAAAACGTCGAAGAGTTAGGCAAAAATTATTTCAAAAAAAGTCCTTAACGAGGGAAAAATAAAGCCTACATAAAAGGTCGCATCAACCCAAAGCGTAAGATCCACTGTCGCCAGCCCACATATATATAAGGTCGCATCGGCCCGAGGCGTAAGAACCATTGTCATCAGCCCGCGCAAATACAAAATTTGAAGGTCGAATGAGCTCGATACGTAACCCGATGTGGAGACTGAACCCAAAATAGTTAACTAAATATGCATAAGAGCAAGGCGTAAGAGCCATCGTTGCTAGCCCACACTAAAAGGCTACAGCGGCCCAAGGCGTGAGAGCCATCGTCACCAGCCCACACTAAAAGGCTGCATCGGCCCAAGGCGTGAGAGTCATTGTCGCCAGCCCATGTAAAAAGTGGCATCGACCAAGTGCGTAAGAGCCTACGGGCCAACCTAATGAGCCCCAGGACTGCATCATGAATGCAAGGATTCCTACCAACTCAAAGACCAGTTTACATGGCCAAATTCGAGATAGAAAGAGATACAAAAGAAATGAAGCTGCAAGGTTTTATTTTTTACACATATACAATAAAATACAAGCTCCATTCATGGCATACTATGAAAGCACTATATATAAAGAGAAAGAAAATAAACGTCCCCCTTAGGGGCTATGGCCCGATGGCCCCGTCCTCGCCATCTTCAGCATCGGACAGAAGGAACTTGGCATCATATTCCTCCGCCTTGGCTTGCTCGATCTCTTCCGAAAGATTGAAACCCCTGGCGTGAATTTCCTCAAGAGTTTCCCTCTGAGATTTGCACTTCGCGTACTCTTTACTACTGCTCGCACGACCAAGGGTTCTCCTCAGCTCAGCTCTAGTAGTGGCAGCTCTCTTCAAATAAGCCACCGCTTTCTGGTCCGCCCTAGTGCCTCTCACTACAACCTCGGCCCGAGCATTCACCACCTCAGCCTTTGCCTTCGAAAGATCGAACTCGAGCCTTGCGATCATGTTCGCTCGCGCAGAATCATTTGCACGAGCATTCCGGATTTGTACCTAAAAGGTGGAAGCTTTAGCCAAAGCACTCTCTTTGGCCGCAACTTGGGCATGTACATGGGCCTGCAGCTCGTTAAACTCACGTTTGGCCCGGTAAACTTTGCCCCAAAGTCGTTCCACTCCTCTGTTTTTCTCTCCAACTGAAATATCGAAACATTAATCTCCGAAAAAGAAAGGATTAGCATACATCAACATGAAATACAAGATACATGTCTCTCGAGGCATCTCTCGCAGCTCCGGCTTCGATCTGCCTCACACCGCAGGGATACAAGCTCGTTTTTCTTTCTCTCACAAAGAAGCTTAAGGGATTTCTCCCTATCTGAAGCTTTCCATAACCTAGCTTCATAGCGAAGCAGTTCGGATTTAAGCCTATCAAAGGCCTGCAAAAGAAAATTCAATTAGAAAGGAAGGGTGTGAAATCAGAATAATCCTATGTCAGCTACCGAAGCCTACCATAAAGCCAAGCCGTTGAGCCTCACCAAAGTCCAAGCCAATGTCTGATGGCTTAGTGTCCCCTAAAGCGCCTTTGGTAGGAAAATAAGAAGGCTCCATATGCTCCTCGCTCTTTGAATTACCAGCAGCAGAAACAAGGAAAATTCTTTCGAGAACGGAGGCCTCCAAAACCAGATGATTGGTTGAACCACATCTTTTGAACCACTGAGAAGGACTCGCCCCGCTACGAGCCTCCTCACACATAGGAGACCCTTTTCATTTATCATCGACCCTCGACCCCGAGGTCGGCAGTCTCTCCTCCTCCCCTAGAGGGCACGACCTCATATCAAAAAAATCTCCAATACCTATAGCGGCTAAGTTAGTATGCTAAAAATAAAAGTACAATTCTGGGGAAATAAGCCACCAAGAGCCTACCATGATGCTTTGCCTCCCATCTCCCCTTGGGCAGGTCTCACCACCAGTTCTTATTATAGGTCAAACAAGCTACCAGCTTACGATACCACTCGGCCAAATGGAGCCTGACTCCAGACAAAGTGATAAAAATATAGGTATGGCACCTACGTGTGAAATTCCATTTCTTAGGAATGGGCAGAAACTCTCTAGGAATGATATCTATAGTCCGTGCTCGAACGAATCGGCTCATCCATCATCAGTCCTCATCCTCTTCACCGTCAACGGTAGGAGACCAGGTGGATCGACGCCGCAGAGTAATCAAACCCCGATAATGTTGTGGCCGATATAACTTTACGAGATGACTAAGGGTAAATTTGAGCTCGGCCTTATCTACAAAGTATCTTATCGTCTGCACTATCTTCAAAAGGGATGGGTGAGTGTGCACCAAAGTAACCTGATATCTCCGACAAAACTTAAGCACGACCCAGTCAGGGGGACCCAATGTAAAAGTATGCGTGTACACGCTCAAAAACCCCTCGACATAAGTCATGATGCTCAACCCAGAGGAAGGTACTTGTAGCACCACTCCTCCCTATCCACAGTCTTTTCTGATCATTTCAAGGTGTTCCTCCCCTACTGATGAGATGAACCTTGATGCATTCTCTCGAAGTCCATAAACATTGGGAGGTCTCTCCAATGTAAAGTCCCTCCTCGAAACAAAGCACCTCTAGGCCCGTTCACCATATAGCGACAGTGTACCACCAATCTGGCGCGGAACAGAGGCAGAACTCCCCTTTCCTTGATGGGCGGATGTCGACGTAGTAGTCATGGCTACGATAAAATAAGAGGAGGAGGATATAGATTTGGCCAAAGATTTTGAGTTGAAACGATGAGAGAACTAGTACAAAGCGCCAAGTTCTATGAAAGAAATAGTTACTTAGAGTAGCAAAATCTTCATTGGAGAAGCAAGTGAATGAATATATAAGGGCAAAGCAGCAGCAGCTCGCCTACCTAGAAGGCCAATTAATTCTGACCATGGTAACGTCACTTTTCCTTGGGAAATATACTGGCGGGACCACCCAGGATCACCCCAGGGCTCCCTTTATCAGATTGCATGAATGCCACTACCCCACAAGAGTCAAGAGGTATCAAGACCTCGGAGGGCTTCTTGATGTCACAAGAATCTACCCCAAAGAAGCTATCAACATAACTTCAATGTAGGACCCGATTTTAGGGGTCCCGATTACTCCAAGAATGGGCTCCAAAGAGTTACTATTAAAATTCGAAGAATGACTCAGCAAGAGCAATGAGATATAAAAGACTTAGGGCAGAAAACCCCTTTTGCATTGCCAAAAATATATTTACAAGGGATGTCTTTAGAAGACTCATTCCCTCGGGAGTACAAGCACAAGAAAAAGAGCAAAAGCGACACAAGTCCTACTCTTTATTGCCACTATCCTCCGAACCATCTCTAGAATCCTCATCTGGAGCGATCAAGAGCGTCGACTTTCTCTCCAACTCTCAGGCCTCCTCAATTTTGGCTGAAAGATCGACATCTCTGGTTCCAACCCCCTCTATGGCTTCCCTTCTCGCGTTCGCTCTAGCATACTTGATAGCCCGGGCTAGTTTCAGCTCGGCCCCTATCAATATCTTACGGGCTATTTAATTCGTTGTGGATACGTCCTGCAGATAAGTAGCAACTTTTCCTTCGATCTCGGACTTTCCCGTAGTCAGCACAGCAACCTCCTTTCTGGCATTGTAGATAAGATCATGGGTCAATTCCAACTCCGAGGCTGCCACCCTGTTTCATTCCCTCAGCTCGAGGATCTCCGCATTCTTTTGCCCGATCAGCGAATCCCTTTGCCCGATTTGTGAAGGGAAAGGTAAGCTAGTTAGTATCAGATTATGGGAACGAAGGGTAGACTCATACATAACAAAAAACCTACTCAGCAAAAGCAGCCTTTTCTCGGAATGCTCCCTCCAAAGCAGCCCGGAGCTCGCCACTCTTTCTCCTTTCAAGCAGAGTAAGCCTCTGAATCTCGCAGTCCCAAGATCAGCCTCTCAAGCTCCTTCTCACGGCATGAAAGCTCCTCATTACGCCTGGAGAGGGCATGATCATACATCTCCTCACAGTACAGCAAAACAGAAGAGTTAGAAGAACGAACAAAAATGCTCGAGACTAAGGGAAATATACATAAAACAGCTATCACCTGTTACATGAACCTCTCTTCCGCCTTGACAGAGCCGGGAGCGTCAAGATCGAAGTTCTCGCTAACATCGTCAAGAATGTTGCCAAGTGTGCATCCACCCTTAAGAGGGCCCCCAGCTTTGGCGGTATTCACATCCTGGGCATCACTTAGCTCCCCTAACGAGAACTGAAGGCCCAAGCTAAATCCATCAATGTCATCGATGTATCCGATGGGCAACTCCTGCCCCTGAAAAGCTCCGAGTCCCAACCTTTCAAGATCAGCGAAAACGATCCCCCTAGCGAAAACTGCACCAAATCTGATCATGGGATCCGGGACCACATTGACACCTTCCTCGAGGGTCTTAGATCGAGGCACCTGCGAGGCTCCTACGCCCGACCTTATCCTCCATGTCAACCGGCACTCGCCCTCATCACCATCACCATCCTTATCCTCAGCGTCGGGGCTTGCTCTGGAAGTTGAAGCCGAGGTCCTAGTGACAGCTCGAGGCTTGCATGACTTAGGTTTCTTTGCCATGGGAGGATCGGCAACCGTCTTACCTTTCCTTTTCTTGCCATTGACGGGCTTCGAAGTCTCCATCTCGCCACTAGGGGGCGGCATCATCCGCATATTCTCACCAAGATCTTCACGAGCACAACGACCGTAACTTATCAACACAAAGGATACGGGGAAAAAATATAAATCTAAGACATAGGTGGCAAGGAAGCTTTACCATGATTTTTGGCCACCCACCGTTTCTTAGCCAGGTCAGGCCAAGACCGAACAAGATATGGGAATGCGCTGTCCAATCGCTCGATCCATCCCGACAGATCCAAGACCGCTTCGGGATACTAAGCGGTAGCTGCAGAAACCAAAAAGAGGTCATTTCTCCAGAAGAAAGGAAAGAAAATCAAAAAACATGTCCAAGGGAAAAAATGTTTACGCTGTGTGTTCCACTTCTCCGGGAAAGGCATCCTCCTGGCCGAAATAATGTTCGAGGTCTTCACCTGGACGGACCTACTCATCCACCCTAGATCCTTCTCCTCGTCGGTGCTTGAGAAAAATGATTTTTTGGATCGATTGTGAAGCCTAATCAAACCCCAATAAAATCGGGGGTTGTACAACCTAATCAAATAGTCGAGTGTAAAGGTCTCACCCTCGACCCCATCGGAGAAATGGTGGAGCATCAAGACTATCCTCCATAAAGAAGGATAGATTTGACCGAGCATCACTTGATATTTGTCACAAAAATCAAGGATAACCGGATCTATCTCCGGGGGAGGGGATTTAGAGGGATCGACAGGACCCAAAGTGAATGGGTAAGTATATATATATGAAGGAAGCCAGCCTTGTGATCCGTTATATTCTCATCAGGGCTGGGAATCTCCACCTCCACTACGTCCCTCCATTGGTAGTCTTTCTTCACCATCCCTATGTTGGTCACGACACTAATGTATCGGGACACGAGCTCGCATCGGCTTGGTGTGGATGAAGTTTTATCAATGGTAAAGTCCTTCGACATGTCAAACTCGGTGGGAGTACATTGTCCCAAGGTGGGTATCACTTTGGGTTTCCCTTTATATGTTCGAGATGAAGAGCCAGCCTCATCTTTTCGAGGAACCGTCCTTGAGGTTCTAGCCATGATGATGGTGAAATTTCTCTAAGAAAGTAAGATGAAAGGATGCAAGTAGGGATGGGTCTGGCTTTGCAAATTTGAAGTAGTTGGGAAAGTAAGAAATATCCAACAATTTGTGCATTTATAGGAGCCGTGTGGAAGCGGAAGGGATGAACTAGTAGTGGTTCGTAGGTTTCTCGATAGTCGCATTTGACGGTAACCCTTGCACGGTTTTTTGGGCATGGCATTTAATGCTCTAATAGGCTGATGTCATAGTAATGATGCCTCGGAATAGAAGATCAAAATCGTTTTCTATCGCTTTGTTCTAGGAAATGCGGGGACTATCTGTATACAGTAAAATCGGAGGGTCCAATTTCTTGCCATTTAAGGCACTTCGGAAGATCACCTCAAAGGCTCGAGGCAACGGCCGAGTATCCTCCCTCGAGGGTCGTCGACACTCGGCCTTGGGACAGTGATGATTATGGAAATAGTAGAAATGGGGAGTTCCTAAGGTACACGGCAAGGACTGACAGAGCCTAGTGAGCTACTCTAAACCCGAATCAGGGTGTCATCTAGCTGTCCCATCTCCATCTTTGTCATTAATGTATTTTGTACTATGTTGGGATTCCCCTCCTATATAAAGGGGATCCTAGTCATTTTGTGAAGGCCTATTATTGCTTCAGTTTCTCCACACGAAATAAACAAGAACATTCCTTTTGCTCTCTAACATACTCTCTTGAGATTTTCGCTTCCATTTATCATCTTTATTGTTGTTTTCATTATTGTTCATCTTTTATTGCTTATCATTGACAATAAAGAGCCTTCGTTGATTTTGTTATAACTGTTAGTCATACTTCGACCCCCTCGATAGCTCCCAACCGAGCTCCGGAATCGACCTCGAGGCTCCTGAATCGACAAGCTTGAGGCCCCGACTGTCAACCTATCGGTTTGATTGTCACCTTATTCCTAATTCTCATTTCGTTTCTAAGTCCCACATACATAGCATCTATTGCTTAACAAACTAGAATAAAAATAGATCATGTATTTTTAGAATCCAATAATTAAATTTAATTGTTATTACCATTTTCACGATAAACACATTTAGTTATACATATACATTGACCCATGAACATATGGCGTCATATACGCATATATTTCATGTATATAGGATATGGGAACATGTTACGGTGTTGTAAATGCACCACCGCTTGATTTACTGGTATACGTTAATGCTTTCGCCCACAGTGGCTGAGATGGTATGATGGGATGCCCACAGAGGCTTGATAATATTATGTACACATATACCTATGAATAGTATGACATTTATATGCACATGCATCACATTATAAATTTTTCATGATTCACATAGCTATTAAGACTTATAGATTGAGTTCTTTAATCATTGTTTCTTTCATGTCTTTTATATACTACTTTTCATTCCTTATATACTCGGTACTTTATTTGTACTTATGTCCCTTTTTCCTGGGGACGCTATGTTTCATGCCCGTAGGTCCCGATAGACAGGTTAACAGTCCTCCTAGTAGGCTATCAGCTCAGCGGAAGGTGTTGGTGTACTCTACTTGCTCCGGAGTTGCCTATTTGGTCAGTATGATTTTGATATGTATTGATTAGTATGGTGGGGTCCTATCCTGATCTTTATGATATTTATGTACTCTTATAGGCTTGTAGACAAATGTCATGTATATAGATACTTGTATGGTCTTGCTGTCCTATGTTTTGAGTATACAAATAATCATGTCGGCATTATAGGCTTGTATGTCACATGTATAAGTATCTATATCATGTTGGATCGTCCTATGTCTAGTATTCTCTTTTTTTATTCTGGTTATCTTATGACGGCTCTTTTGGCCCATTTATCCATGATAGTACGATAAGAAAGATATGTTACATTGGTACTCAGTTGAGTAAGGTATCTGGTGCCCGTCGCGGCTCATTGGTTTGGGTCATGACACTTGTCATGACCCAAAACACTATCAAGTCATAATGGCACCTTACCCAACCCTTTAGGTAAGCCAAATAGTATAAGTTACTCCTAAACTAAAAAACCAGCAATAAATATAAAGTAAAAACTACAACAAAATTACATACAACTATCCCAATGATTGGTAGTACAAGTCATGAGCCACTAAGATTTAGATTTACAAAGCTGGTATGAAAATAAATAAAATAGCTATTTGGAATATATATGAATAGAGGTGCAAATTCAACGCTACCAAGGACAAATGGTAACTATATTTGGAAAATAGGTGAATCTTCAATGATATCCCTCGTCATCCACACCAGCTCAACTCCAAGATCTGCACGCAAGGTGCAGAAGTGTAGTATGAGTACACTATAGTCGACACTCAGTAAGTATCAAGGCGAACATCGGTAAAGTAGCGTCGAGGTTCATGTCATGTGATATTCACTAGTTAAATGACTTGTGCAATATATCAAAGACTAGAAATAGAAAGTATAACATAAACAATAATAATAATAATAATTTAATTAGAACAAGTGTTAACAAATAATTGCAAGTAACGGCTTAGCTTCAACAACAAGTCATTACATAGAAACGCGCACATATGGAACCTCGTACCCGCATTTTTAGTCACACTCACCAATCACACTCGCACAACAAAGACCTCGTGAACCAATATAATCACACTTGTACGACAAACACCTTGTGCCCATATCAATTACACTGGCACGACAAAGACCGAGTGCTTGCACTATAATCCTATTCACGTAGCAATAACGTCGTGTTCGCACGGCAAAGACCCTGTAGCGCAATATAATTATACTCACACGGCAAAGACCTCATGCTCATATGGAAAAGACCTCTTGCCACAATATAATCACACTTGCATGACAAAGACCTCGTGCTCGCACGGCAAAGACCTCGTTCCATAATATAATCACACTCGCACGGAAAAGACCTCGTGCTAGCATGGCAAAGACCTCATACCAATACCCAAAAAATCCACTCAACATGTCTATATGAGCCACAAAATCACAATAATGCCAAAATTTCATCAAGGATATGAATTCATAATTTATCAGTAAAGTGCACAAGGACATGAAATTAGTAAAATGTGGATGGGTATTTAACAAATAAAGCATTATTAAGGCTAAAATAAGTGTAGTGATTATATTCACATAGCCACCAAGTGATTAAACATGTATCATATACAACACATCCTCAAAATTAAGGCATATTCATATCCTAATGTGTAATCTAGTTACAAGGCACACAAAGCACTCTAATGAAATACAAGAGAGAGAAAAGCAATGTTGCGAACGCCGGCAGCTACCTTGCTAAACTCTGATGACTCTGCCTCCGATCAGCCAAAACATACCTGAATCTGCACACAAGGTGCAGGGAGTAATGTGAGTACTCTAACTCAGTGAGTAATAATAATAAATAAAGACTGAAGGCAAAAAATCACGTAAAACATATCACGATGTTCTATAGAAGCAGTCAAAAATCAGTAAGAAAGCAGTGAAGCTGTAAAAATCTCTTTAAAATATTTTGGCTCAGTTTAAACTTCTTTGAAAATGACTTTTCCAATAGTTACGCAAATGAATGCCAAAAATAGTTAGTGTAGATAAGCATAGAAATCCGCCTCTCAGGCACAAATACCATAGTTTAACAGGTAAAATGACAAGTAAATGTGAAAGATAACATATAAAGGTTCGCCCATCGGGCACAATGTCAACAACTTCGCCCCTCAGGCAATATCTCAGAATAATAATAGCCCCTCGGGCAATCACATAGAACGGTACCAGCCCCTTCGGGCAAATAACATAGAATAATACCAGCCCCTCGGGCTATCACATAGAATAATACTAGCCCCTCGAGCTATCACATAGAACAATATCAACCCCTCGGGCTATCACATGGAACAATATCAGACCCTCGAGCTATCACATAGAACAATATCAGCCCCTCGGGCTATATCTCACATCACAATGGGTACCCGCGCTCACTAGGAGTGTACAGACTCCGGGAGGGGCCCCTTACGGCCTAAGCGCAATATCAAGCCATCTTGTGGCAAAACCTCTAGGCCATCGGCCTCATATTAGTGAAGCCACCTCATGGCGTATATATGTATCCCAGGCCCTCGGCCTCATAAAAAATATCAACAAGCCACCTCGTGGCATACATATCTCAAGCCCTCGGCCTCAATCAGTATCAGTATTCCCTCACAACTAGGCCCTCTGCCTTACTCAGTCAAATTTACTCACAAGCCCCTCGGGCATTAGTAAAACAGTATTTCTCAGCCAAAACATCATTTAAAATATCATTTAAGTCTCTAAACTGAGTAAAAATGACTCAGCGGTAAAACAGTGAAAAATAGCATGACTGAGTTCAATTAGTAAGTCAAAGCAGTGAGGAAATAGTAATAAATATCCGCGAAGGGTTGAAATAGTTGGCACGAAGCCCAAATATGGAAATCAGCCTAAATAATGATAATAACAAATAAGTTTCAGTCAAATACGCGGTAAAATCATCAATCGGGACGGACCAAGTCACAATCCTAAATAGTACACGACCCGACGCTCGTCGTCAAGCGTGTGCCTCACCTCAATATAGCACTACGATGTGCAATCCGGGGTTTCAAACCCTCAGAACATCATTTAAAATCATTACTCACCTCGAACTGGCTAATTCTCTAGCTCGCGATGCCTTTGTCCCTCGAATTGGCCTCCATGCGTGTCGAATCTATCCAAAATCAGAACAAATATGTCACAATATTCTAAGGGAACAAAGCCCAAGCGAAAACAATCGAATTACCACAAAATTCCAGAAATTGGTCAAACCCGACCCTCGGGCCCACATCTCAGAATTTGACAAAATTCACAAAACTAGAATCCTTATACTTTCACGAGTCTATCCATACGAAAATTATCCAATTTCGATACCATTCGGTCCTTTAAATCGTCATTTTACATTTTTGAAAGATTTCACAATTTTCTTCCCAAATCACGAATTAAATGATGAATTCAACGATAGATTCATGTACTCTAGCCAAATCTGAGTTAGAATCACTTACCTCGATGAATTTCTTAAAAAACATTCAAAAAACGCCAAAATCCGAGCTCTCTAGGTCACAATATCAAATAAAACCAAAAACCTTGTATTTATAGAATAACACACAGATTTCCACCTCCGCGGACCGCACAAAATCGACCGTGGTCCGCACAAAACCAGTATGGTCCGCACAAAAATAACAGGGGCCGCACAGGTTTTCCTCTACAGTGACAAGCTTTAGTATTTTAGACATAAATTTTTCTACATATGTCCAAATTGCGATATCTTAATCTTTCTCGAAACTAGACACGAGGAGCTACAACTTTTGTTTTTGTATCATCTCAAATTTCCTTTTAGATAAAAAGATATGAGCATCCGAAGTGGGACCAACGGAATGTTCTTCACCGCGGCCGCACACCATTTTGTGCGGTCCGCACAACACCTACCGCGGCCGCACACTATTTTGTGCGATCTGCACAGTAGTCATCACGGACGCATTTCATTTTGTGCGGACCGCGTGGGTGAGTTGTGAGGCCTGCAACCCTTCTGGACCTGCTACAGCTATAATTTTCGGCCTAAAACATCCCGGAACCTACCCAGAACTCCCGGAACTTCAAACCAATTATACCAACACATCCCATGACATCGTTCAAACTTTTTCAAAACTTTGGAATGCTCAAAACAACATCAAATCACCAATTTAACATAGGATTCAAGCCTAAGAACTCCAAGAACTTTTAAATTATGCTTTCGATCAGAAAGTCTATCAAACATCGTCCGAATGACCTGAAATTTTGCACAAACATCCCAAATGACACAACAAAGCTAATGCAACTCTCGGAATTTAATTCCGACCATTATATCAAAATCTCACTTATCAACCGGAAAACGCCGAAATCTCAATTTCGTCAATTCAAGCCTAAACCTTCCAAGGATTTTCCAACATGCTGTGAGCACTTAATTTTTTCCCTATATGAAATACACTCATAAACTCAAAACAAAGTAATTTTGTTTCATTATTTGCAATTTTGTGGATTTTGTGGTATTTTCTGTTAATTATTTGCATTTTTGTCTATGCATTTCGTTTGTTAATTAATGAAAAATACAAAATATGTTGCATTTGAATTTAGGATTTAATTTTTGCATTTTTGAATTAATTAGTAATTTAATGTTTTACAAAATGGAAAAATCACAAAAATAATTCGTTTTTGCACTTTAATTTTAATTTCTCGAATTTTGTTAGCTTTCTTTAATTTTGCATTTAATTAGTGGTGGAAATTATTATTTAGAGGTAGTTAATTTAGTTTAATAAGATAATTTGGTTTAAGAATTAATTTAGAAAAGAAAAAAAGAATTTTGCAAAGAAAAAAAGGAAATAAAAGAAAAGGAATTGAAAGAGAGGGTTGGTCTGGGCCATTTTTAATGAAAATTTCCAAGGCCCAAGACTTTCCCCCATCATACCCGCCCAACGTAGCCCAATACCCGCCCCCGATCCGGTCCAAACCCTTGCATGAACCAAACGACACCGTTTTGACCAAATCAATCTGGACCATCTATGTTTGGTTGATCTAACGGCACACAAATCACCCCTCCCTGGTATTTAACTGTCCGAACGGACCTTACCCTCCCTTAGAACCCCCCTAGCTTTCATCTCTCTTAGACCCCTTCAGACTAGACAAACCCTAGAAGCGCTTCCCTCAAAAACCTTGCCATTTCCGGTGGCGGCGCCTACCCCAATCCCACCCAAAATCACACCCTATAACCACCTCACTCCCCTCATCTCAAATCCCCACTCCGTTTGTTTCAAAGCCCCCTGAATCTCATCGAATGCCTCGATCAAAAGACGAACCTTAAAAACTCCAAATCGGGTTCTGAAGGTATCTCAAGCCTAATAAAGAACACACGATTAATATCATATTTGGCCGAAAAATCCGGAAATTGAAGAATTTAAGGCATTTTTCCATATTTCTTGTTCATCCGAAACTCCTAGGTATTCTTTTTTTACCCTGTTATTTTGTGTTCATTTTCCCCATCTTCTTCTACTCCTTCTCATTTTTTTTGTTTTGATTGTCTGTTTGGTTTCATTTTTTATTTTATTTTACTTTTCTTATTTTATTTTTATCATCTGTGTCCGCATGCTAGATTTAGGGTGTGCTTGATTATCAGTTGTTTCCTAGTCTGGGTAGTTCTAATTTTGCATACTCGTTTTGGGCTTAATTTGGCTCCGAGTCATTAGGCTTCCGAATTTGAACATTTGATTTTCTGAGTTTTTCTTCATATTAATTGGGTCACAAAGATTGTTTAGCCTAAGAGGAGATTGATTTGGATCTGCTCAGACTCACTAATTCGGGTCAATTGGACCCTGGTCCTGCCTGGTATATAGAGGATAATAATAGGGTTTAGGGGTTAGTATAGGAAATTTAGGTGGGGGAATCTCTTGTAACTGAAAAGGATGCTTCTAGGAAGCTGGGGTGGGGGGGCTAATCTGAAAATCTAAGTTTTAAGCTAAGGGTATTTGAGCAAAAAGAAAAATTCAAAAGGGGTCGAAGTGCAAATCTGTTGATTAATTAGGTTGCCCTAATTTCTTGTCTATAAAGGCATCATTTCTTGCATTGAAAGGAAGACTCAAGAGACCTAGGAGAAAGATCTAGAAAAATTAAAACACGGCTAAAAATTTCAGAAAACTACTGTTCCATTGGACTTCTTCTCTGATTTTTCTTTAATTTGCTGAGCCATTTCTGATTCATCTGGTGTTGAGATGGATTGAATTTAGCTGTTTTAAGTTTGGACTGAAACTGGATGAGTTACTATTCGATTGAAGCTGTTTTGTGGACTGGTTGAGCATTGTTTTGGTTTAAAACTGGTTCATTGTTTGCTTCCTGCTGTTGATCTTTGTTATTGCTACTAATCCTTAATCCCAGTTTCCTTCCATCTTTAGGTACATATCCCTGATTTAAGCATGTACAGGATAGCTTATGAAGTGTTTTGTTGAAAGGAGATCAAGAATATGTTATCAGATGCTCTTCTTCTTTAGTTTCTTTTCTCAGCTTGTAGTGTCAATTTCTTATCTCAGCTTATTTAACATGAAGTTGTGCTTGAGGACTTTGAGTCTTATGATGGAATTGTAACAGGGCTACTGTGAGAATTATTGATTTCCATTTGTTCGGTTCTCTAGGTTTTGTTATTGATAGAAGTGTCAGTTGATTTTAGATGCATGATGTGTTTGTGAGTTCAAATTACAAGAATACATTGTTAATTGTCAAATTGCTATAGCTAAATTGAGCACGCATGCGAAGTGAGAATAAGGAGATGGATCATGTTAAAGTGTAGCAGGTTTGCTGTTGGTATGGACTCGAATTCGAGTCTGACTCCTTGATTTGGGCCTGGGCAGTATCTGGGCTCTTAAGTCTTGATTGGGTTTGGCTTTTTCAAATTCATTTGTGCACCAACCTAGGATTTGGTTTACTTATTTTAGGGGGTACCTTAGTCTAGTGTTGTCCATATTCACACGTAAGTTCTCAGATGTTTTAAAAGGGTTGTAAGCAGGACTAGAGTTGAAAATCAGACTTGAAAACTTGTGAGTTTGGTTTTAATACTTGCATTCGTTTTTTTGAAAGCTTTAGGCCGTATAGTCTTGTTAAATGGTGGGCAACTTATATACATATTTGAATAACATGATTGAAACGTTTAAAGCATGTCTTGACCTTTGAATGTAATTTGGTATTTGTTTAAAAGTCAGAAGTTGTATGAACGAATCCCTATTGCGAATCCGGCATCAATGTGGTTCTCCCCAGGACCGCACATGCCTAGCTTTTCGTTGGTGTGAAATTTCTTTGCAACTAGGCATTGGGCCTCAAGCCAGGCCCAAGCCTTGAGAAAATGAGGACGGATTTAGTTTCTCCTAACGCTGTCATTGTGATTAATAATCTGAATTTGATCGTCAAGTTAGGAATAGTTATAATTTCTTTAAGCCTTATTTTACTTTTTTTAATTACTGGAGGCGAGCCAATATTAGATAACGAAAATAGCTTATGGCCTTCAAACATCTAGTATGTATATCTTTTTAAATTGGGGTTGAGGTGCACCGTGCCAAATAAATTTTAAATGCGTGCCCCTCGTTTAATTAATGCATTTGTTCCTTAGAAATCGAGGTGTGCCATTTAGTGAATTTTCTATGGCCCTCGCAAAGTTAAAAACGCGTAGTTGCTTTAGGCGCGTTATTATAATAATATTACCTTCTTAAACTCGGGTGTGCATTTCATGTGACCCAAATCAAATCCCAAATGTTGAATAAAATGTGTTCCGTACTGCGGGTGCATTTCATGTGGCGCGATCCAAAGGCACATTTTAAACGACGTTCAGTCTTCTTTAAAAATGAATTAAAAGCGGTTAAAAGTTAAAACGCACATAGATTCAAAAGTATTTTAAAAATCAAATAATAGGCCGACTATAACAGTTAAGCGACCGTGCTAGAACCACGGAACTCGGGAATGCCTAACACCTTCTCCCGGGTTAACAGAATTCCTTACTTAGAATTTCTGGTTCGCGGACTGTTAAATAGAGTCAAGCTTTTCCTCGATTTGGGATTCAACCGGTGACTTGGGACACCATAAATCTCCCAAGTGGCGACTCTGAATTTTTTAATAATAAATCCCGTTTCGATTGTCCTTTAATTGGAAAAACTCCCTTATATCTTATACCCTTTACGGGGGTGTAGGTAAAAAGGAGGTGTGACACATGCATTCCGATCACGCTCCTAAGTCCCAAATCACCTAATGGAGCTAACCAAATCATAAAAATTCCAATCCGAGATCAAATACAAACAAGTCAAAACTTGGTCAACTTTTCAAATTTTAAGCATTCAACTAAGACTGTTCTTCCAAATTCATTCTGATTAATCTGAAACCCAACACCAACGATTTACATAAGTCATAATACACCACATGGGGCAAGTCATGCCCGAGAACGGGAGAGCAAAGTGCAAAATCTCCAAACGACCCGTCGGGTCGTTACATCCTCCCCCACTTAAACATGTGTTCGTCCTCGAACGTGCCCGGAGTTGTTCCCAAAGCCAACCAATTGTTGAATAACCTCACCATGCACATACCTGGGGGTGATCCCACGTCACTCTATCTCACATAGGCTTGATAACACACAGTAACTGAAATTTCACAACCAATCTAACCCATAAGCCTTAGAACCACATTTTCACTTCTGAAATCATTCACAAGATCAGAATCTCACATCTATATTCAGAATAAGCCCGAACAAGCTGTAATAACCCATACTTGCAATCTCAGGTGCAATCACTTGATATACCACATAACTCAAACACTCGTAGTGATAATTCTAATTACAGCAGTTGCACATAACACTCGAATACCGATAGAAAAAATCTTATCAACTAAAGTCTCACCCCAACACTTTCATATATTGCCAATGATCCCTAAAACACGCGGTAAGCCATAACCATTTTCCAGATCAACCATTCAAGAAGCCACTCCTCCTTTGGCAAATACCGCAACAAATTTTTGAGCCGAAGCTTGATATTATCCTTCCAACATGCTGAAATCGAATCCGTTCGTATCCATTATTAATCCCAACAATCTCCTATAATCCAACACATTACTCTGGTGACATGACACATCAGTCATGCCTAAGCCACCACTTGCATAATACGTGCACCAATAAGCAATAGTCAGAACATACCTCTAAGTATGAAAATGACTCAAATGAAAGAGTTGTACCTCAAGCTCACCGGTACCACCACAACACAAGGCTGAGAACCTGTCTCGCATCATAGGAACAGAACACACGAATCTAACCCGCAAGGTCATACCTCCACATAACTTTGCTACGATGCGCGATCCTATCCAACACTGCTCTACATGAACCACCTCAAGTCACTATGCCCGAAATCGACAACCACACACAATTTGATGTCAAGAACCAAAGTAAATCATCATACCCACGGTAGAGCAAATAACCTACACCACACAAACCCGAAAGGACATAACCAATACACCATTCACCGAGTAGCACCCAATTTCTCTTCTCGCTCAACTTCCACTATGAAACCTCAATAGAACCGCACCCTATATGCCTATAACTGAAAAATCACAACAACTCTCCCAGCAATACAATTTGGAGCCAACCAAACCGACTCAAGTTAGAACACGCATCTACATTGGCCTGCCAATGAACTCTTCATCAAGGAAATCCTGAGGTTGTTCCTTCAACTCCTCTAACTTTGTCGATGCCATACAATACGGTGTTCGGCATCAAATCAATAACCTTGCCCGACGGCATGCCCGTCCGCAAGAACATATCCAAAAAGTCCCTCACCACCGGAACTGAATCAATGGTAGAAGCCTTTGCACTGACATTTATCACGAAAGCCCATATAAGAAAGACAATTCTTCCCAGTCGTCCACTGGGTCCTCGAAAAATAAAACCACTCCACTAGGACATACTCCGTCGAACCTCGCCACTCAATCTGTGGCATTTTCGGCATAGCCAACAGCACCGCCTTAGCGCAATAGTCCAAAATGGCACAACGCGGAGACAACCAGTCTGAACCCAATATCACATCCAAAATCTAACATACCCAACAACGAAAAATCCGCTCGGGTTTCCAAACCTCGATAGTCGCTAAACAGTGTTGATACACACGGCTCACAATTTCAACATAGCATAAATGTGAGGACTTTCCTGCCTCCAAATCCATATGGAAAATGACTCAACACACTTGACCCCAATTCCGTCGTCTGAATGCATACCACACCTCAAATACTCAATCATTCCACGAGAGATACTCTGAAATTCCTCGGTGCCACCAAGCAAACTCGAATACCCGCAATCGATCTATCAAGAAGGTGCCGCAATACTATTGAAGTACCATCAACTTAGTCACATTGCCTTTCCTGAAACATATACCCTCATCAAATCACTCCAATTAGCAATACCATTTCCTTAATCATCTGAAGATCATCCCCCTAATCATCTGAAACTGCCCATACTGCCTAAGAATTTTATGACTTTCCGTTCCAAAACTTAATCATAACCTTACACAAGCAAATCTCAATCCTCTACAACATACTGCATATACCATACCATCCTAGAATAACATGAGAACTTTATCTCCCTTCTGAGCCACAAACATCTACATACTCAACTAGTCAAGAACTTTCCATTGATCCTATCTACAAGAAAATCACTATGCATCCCCTGCTCCTCATGCCCACAGAAAATATACATCTCCAATCGAGGTAGAAACCATCAAGAACTCTCCGAGTTCCCCTTGCATAAACCAGACCTGCCAGGACTGAATCCTTCTAACTCGGCAAGCTACGCAAACCATCAAAACGTAAGGGCATTGCCGCGAAATACCTGTAGGAACTCATTACCTCGAACACCCCTAAGGAACTAATCATATACTTACCATACCGATCCGGCCTACTACCAAACTACCCCATCTATCCGAGTTCCCTTCTAATTTACCTTCAGCTTGATATCCCTCCTTGCTATATCATCACAATTCCTCAACCCTGACTTACCACACGGAACCCAAGCATAAAGCCACACCGTCTAAGGCTCATAAGCCACTGAATACTTTTTTTTTAAGTGTTCCCCAAAGTTATTACCTTCACCTTCCCGATACTGATATATAGAATCCCATAATTAATATAGAAAATACCACAAGTCTTGTCATCTTCCACTAAAAACTCAGTTTCTAGCCATAAGTACAACTTAAAAGCCTCCAATTATTGCATGTAGAGTTTTGAACACAATAGGACCATTCTCTAGAGTCATTAACTCCACTCAAACCGCAGTTAGATTGATTAAACGAACCAAAAAACCTATGCTTCACTAGCACTCCGACACTGCAGAATGTGACCCCATTCCAATATAACCAAGCAACTTCCTACCTTATGCACCGAGCATTCCTTACCAACCACGACTCAAGTTATTCTCTGATGCTCGTACACCCATAAAGCATAACATAGGCTTTATTTAAATTTCCTTTACTCGAGCCATAACTGATTCACAAATACGCCTCGAGCTGGAACCATTAGAGCACATAACCTTGCAATCAACTATTCAATAGCGGACTCCCCCACTTGGCTCGAAGCCATAGGTCAAAACACGCACCATAACTCATAACGCATACACTTTATTGCTACCATAATACCATAGTGATATTAAACTCAAACCTTCATAAGCTCGTGAAACACAGACCATCTAGTAACTTGAATCTTCTGCAAGTCTTGTATTTATTCCTTGCGACAGTCAAGCCCACTCTCTTAAACGACTCAAAATTCAAATTTCAACACTTACATTTCACTTGTAAATGATACCTTCTAAAAGACACATAAGGATCACACAACCTCGGAACACTTCGCAGGAGATAACCCACTTGCTTTGCCTCCAACTAACATTCTTGTATACCTTCCACCGTGATAAACTGTACACAGTCACTTAGTCTTCCTGAGTTTGAATTCATACCGCAACATGAAATTTACTTCACTTTCAACTGGGAAACATGAAAAAATCCTTCACACGCCTATAACTCAGGACTATACCTCGAATCAAGGTGGAATTCAAGCACCTAATAGTTTTTCTATCCTCCCGCTGACCTTTCTCGTCGCTTCCAAATCATATGGATACATCTCGCAGTACCAACATACTCATCACATAGTTATCCAGCCATCACTTCCACTAATAGGGACAATACTGCACATATAAGTTCAAAAACACTTGCTCACACAATCAGCACCTCGGTGCTCAACCTATAGGCAAAAATCCAACCTCAAGTCCTCCAAACTGCCTAATATCAACTCACGGAGATCACATCTGGCCCCTCAATCGGGGAATCACAAGGCATTAATGCACATCTGATACTGAGCGCTCATGCGTGCATACGAACGCGTGGAATGAAATCAAGAGTTATATCTCAAGCTGAATCAAGGACGCACGATATGAATTCAAGAATGTGAAGGTTTCCTAAAGGTTCTGCAGCCTCTTGAGGATAAATACAGACGTCTCCGTACCGATCCACGAGACTCTACTAAACCTGCTCATGACTCATGAGACCTATATAACCTAGGCTCTGATACCAACTTGTCACGACCCTAACCCCAAACCTAGTCGTGATGGCGCCTCTTATGAAGACAAGGCCAGCCATTTTAACCCTATTCTCCCTTTAAAACAGTTAATCAACACAAATATAGTCTAAACATGGTTTACATGATACTAAATAGCGGAAACATAGATAACAATGCAGAAATCCAGCCCGACACGGTCCTAACCGGGGTGTCACAAATCACGAGCATCTACTAGGGTATTAATACAACTTAAGGTCTGAAGTGTACAAACACAATCTAATGAATTGAAGAGAGAGAAAAGCAATGATGCGAACGCCGGCAGCTACCTTGCTTAACTCTGAGGATTCTGCCTTCGATCAGCCAAAACATACTTGAATCTGCACACAAGGTGCAAGGAGTAATGTGAGTACTCCGACTCAGTGAGTAATAATAATAAATAAATACTGAAGGCAAGAAATCACATAAAATATATCAAGATGTTGTATAGAAGCAGTCCAAAACCAGTAAGAATGTAGTGAAGCTTTAAAAATCTCTTTAAAATATTTTGGCTCAATTTAAACTTTTTTGAAAATGACTTTTCCAACAGTTACACAAATGAATGCCAAAAACAGTTAGTGCAGATAAGCACAGAAATCCGCCTCTTGGGCACAAATACCATAGTTTAACAGGTAAAATGACAAGTAAATTTGAAAGATAACATATAAAGGTTCGCCCCTCGGGCACAATGTCAACAACTCCGCCCCTCGGGCAATATCTCAGAATAGTAACAGCCCCTCGGGCAATATCTCAGAACAGTAACAGCCCCTCGGGCAATTGCATAGAACGGTACCAGCCCCCTCGGGAAAATCACATAGAACAATACCAGCCCATCGGGCTATCACATAGAACAATATCAGCCCATCGGGCTATCACATAGAACAATATCAGCCCCTCGGGCTATCACATAGAACAATATGAGCCCCTCGGACTATATCTCACATCACAATGGGTACCCCGCGCTCACTGGAGGTGTACAGACTTCAGGAGGGTCCCCTTACGGCCCAAGCGCAATATTAAGCCATCTCGTGGCATAAAATCTAGGTCATCGGCCTCATATCAGTCAAGCCACCTCGTGGCGTATATATGAATCCTAGGCCCTCGGCCTCATAAACAATATCAACAAACCACCTCGTGGCGTACATATCTCAGGCCCTCGGCCTCAATCAGTATCAGTGTTTCCTCACAACTAGGCCCTCGGCCTTACTTAGATAAAAGTACTCACAAGCCCCTCGGGCATTAGTAAAACAGTATTTCTCAACCCAAAACATCATTTAAAATATCATTTAAGTCTCAAAACGGATTAAAAATGGCTGAGTGGTAAAACAGTGGAAAATAGCATGACTGAGTTCAATTAGTAAGTCAAAGTAGTGAGGAAATAGTAATAAAAATCCCCGAAGGGTTCAAATAGTTGGCACGAAGCCCAAATATGGCAAACAGCCTAAATCATGATGATACCAAATAAGTTTCAGTCAAATACGAGGTAAAATCATCAATCGGGATGGACCAAGTCACAATCCCCAATAGTACACGACCCCACGCTTGTCGTCAAGCATGTGCCTCACCTCAATATAGCACTACGATGAGCAATCCAGGGTATCAAACCCTCAAAACATCATTTACAATCATTACTCACCTCGAACCGGCTAATTCTCTAGCTCGCGATGCCTTTGCCCCTCGAATTGGCCTCCATGCTCGTCGAATCTATCCAAAATCAGAACAAATACGTCACAATATGCTAAGGGAATAAAGCCCAAGCGAAAACAATTGAATTACCACAAAATTTCAGAAATTGTTCAAACCCGACCCCCAGTCCCACATCTCGAAATTTGACAAAATTCACAAAACTAGAATCCTTATACTCTCACGAGTCTATCTATACGAAAATTATCCAATTCTAATACCATTTGGTCCTTCAAATCATCATATTATATTTTTGAAAGATTTCACAATTTTCTTCCCAAATCACGAATTAAATGATAAATTCAATGATAGATTCATGTACTCTAGCCAAAGCTGAGTTAGGATCACATACCCCAATGAACTTCTTAGAAAAACCTTCGAAAAATCGCAAAAATCTGAGCTCTCTAGGTCACAATATCAAATAAAACCCAAAACCTCATATTTATAGAGTAACCCACAGATTTCCACCTCCGCGGACCGCACAAAATCGACCGCGGTCTGCACAAAACCAGTGCGGTCCGCACAAAAATGACCGCGGCCGCACAGGCTTTCCTCTGCACTGCCAGGCTTTAGTATTTTAGCCATAACTTTCACTACAAATGTCCAAATTAGGATATCTTTACATTTCAAGAAACTAGACACAAAGTTCTACAACTTTTGTTTTTGAATAATATCAAAATTCCTTGTAGATCAAAATATATGAGCTTCCGAAGTAGGACCAGCAGAATGTTCTTCACCGCAGCCGCACACCATTTTGTGCGGTCCGCACAGCACCTACTGCGGCCGCACACCATTTTGTGCGTTCCGCACAGCACTTATCGCGGATGCACTTCATTTTTGTGTGGACCACGTGGGTGAGTTCCGAGGCCTGCAACCTTTCTAGACCTACTACAGCTATGATTTTCGGCCTAAAACATCCCGGAACCTACCTGGAACTCCCGGAACATAAAACCAATTGTACCAACACATCCCATGACATCGTTCAAAACTTCGCAATGCTCACAACAACATCAAATCACCAATTTAACATAAGATTCAAGCCTAAGAACTCCAAGAACTCTTCAATTATTCTTTCGATCAGAAAGCCTATCAAACATCGTTCGAATGACCTGAAATTTTGCACACACATCCGAAATGACACAACAAAGCTACTGCTACTCTCAGAATTTCATTCCGACCTTTATATCAAAATCTCACCTATCAACCGGAAAACGCTGAAATCTCAATTTCGCCAATTCAAGCCTAAACCTTCCAAGGACTTCTAACATCATTCCAATCACGCTCCTAAGTCCTAAGTCACCTAACGGAGCTAACCAAATCATAAAAAATCCAATCCGAGATCAAATACAAATAAGTCAAATCTTGGTCAAACCTTTCAAATTTAAGCTTTCAACTAAGACTGTTCTTCCAAATTCATTTTGATTAACCTGAAACCCAACACCAACAATTTACATAAGTCATAATACACCACATAGGGAAAGTCATGCCCGAGAACGGGAGAGCAAAGTGCAAAAGCTCAAAATGACCGGTCGGGTTGTTATAGCAAGCAACGGAATAGCTTGAAACAGGACAGTTTGAAATAGGAATATCTCACTCAGAATCAAACTAGGACAGCTTGAAACAGACGACAAATGGCCATAGATGCAAGCAAACTAACCCTGGTCCCTTGAGGACCCTCAAGATGTTGATACTAGTACAAGAGAGACTACTAGAGGCCTGGGGGTGGTGAGAAACCACTATAGATAGCCATAGATGAGTGACGGCGAGATCCGATTAGGGTTAGGTTTGAGAGCATTTGAGAGAGGAGAGGGATTTTAGGGCGGCGGACGATGGGAAATGAAAGGGTTTGGGGGGTCGTTTGGGACTAAAAAGGAAGAGGCTAATTGTGGTCGTTGATCTATATGATCAACGGCCGAGATTAAAAGGGTTTGGGGCCAGATCGGGTATTAGGGTTTGGGCTGGGTAGGTTTAAATTGAAATTGGGCTGGTGTTGGGTTGAATTAGGACCAAATTTGAAATAAAAATAGGCCAGATTTTAAATAGCCACTTTTAATAACTACATACTTTATAAAAATAAATAATAAATGAGTTCCAAAAAAAATATTTCGTGTAGTAAAATGATTCAAAAATAGTTATTTAACAGTTTAAAAATATAAAATACCATTTTATGCATCAATAATGTAATTATGCATTAGTATGGGCTATTATTGCAAAGATGTGCAATTTATCTTAAAAACATAAATGCAATTATAAAAAATGCACTAAAAATATTTAAACACTATGTTGGCATAAATAATGAATTTAAATGGCTAAATCACCACAAAAGGATATGAAGGATAATTATTGGATATTTTATAAATAAAAAGGAGAAGAAATAAATTGATATGGAGCTTTTAAAATTATAGAAAAATTATAAAAATAATTATGCATGCTTATAACTGCATATGTGCTATTTTGAAAATATATATGTATTAAAAATATATAAGGAAAAATTGGGTATCAACACCATGGAGAAGTTTAAGGTGATTTAGGAGCGACTTCGTATAGCTCAGTCCAGGCAAAAGAGTTATGAGGACCAAAATGTTCGAGATGTAGCTTAAATGTTCGAGATATAACGCCGTAACCTTTTCCCATATCCCATATACATATATACATAAATATACACATATATATGCGTATATAACGTCGTCTGAGTCATGAGTCAATGTGCATATATAAATACATGAAATGCATATGAAATACGTTAATAAAATATCTCGGTACGTTATAATATAGTTATTCTTTCAAAATCTATGAAACTCTGAATGCATATACGCTTCAAACACCAAAGATGGAATTTTTTCCCCCAAAATCTCATAGACACGTGAGCTGCCACGCCAAGCTACAGTTTGTTTTAAGACAAAATACCAAAATATCAACATAATGGGGCAGGCACATATTACCTTTTTCTCAGACAAAAAAAAAAAACAAAAAGCTTTGAAATTCATCGTGGCTGCAAGCATTAAGTAGGCTTATGAGACAAAGAAGAAACACCAAAAATAGAACTTTTTCCAAAATCTCATAGACCCGCCTGAGATACCACGCCAAGCTAAAATCTTTTCGTAATAATCTCAATATTTCTTCCGGATAAACTTTTTTAACTGCGTATTATTTTGAGACCCATGAACAGAAGATAATAGTATTTTTCATGGGGAATCAACAATATAGACACCCCTAGTATCTCTATAAATAGAGTAATTTATGGAGACTTGTGCGTTTGCTCGTTTCTTCAGTATAATTCGGATCATGCCAAAAGAAGAGAGGGAGGGCTTAGCCTTAATATACCTGAGTCGATTCTCTTGAAAATTCCTCACGTCCTGAGTCGATTCTCTTGAAAATTCCTCACGTCCGTTACGACAACACGTAGCGACGGATCGAAGTAGGGGAAAATACGTATGAGAATGTGTTGTCTTCAATGACTTACAATGCTAGTTGAAATTACAATTTTTCCACTTGCACTGAGAACGGTTTACACAACTGGACTTTGAAAGTGGTCCAAACACCCCGAAACAAAGATTAAAATGCTAGCAGTATAATATTTGACTCTTGTTGTTTTGGAAGAAGTACGAATTATCATATATACTGTATAAATCAAGGTGGGGTCATGCAAAGTTACCTTCATCCTACAAAACAATGATGAAAGACCCCTCACCCGCCATTAGAAAAATCTCATATAGCCAAGTGACAAAAGCAAACTCTCCACCGAGTCTCTCTCAAAGCTGAAACTCCAAAGGACTCCTTCCGCATAAAAAAAACCTTGCTTAAAGTAACAAAATCAACAAGATTACTTCCATTCCTTTCTCTTCGTGTGAACCAGATGTAAACCAATTCTTAATGTGTCAATAAATGACTAATGAGTATCTCTAAATCAAAAGGGGCTGCCACGTGGGGTTGGGTAGGGTAGATAAGTTTAAGCTTTATCCAATTATTAGGTAATTAGGAAATGTTCTGTTACCCGGTAATTAATAAATTATTCACGTAATTAAAAATTGTCTCAAATCACTTAAAATTCTACTTATTTTTAATACATTTTATATAATTTACTATCATGGTCATGTGGTACCATACGAAATAAATGCATACACTATTATTTTATTAAAACATCTATATAAAAATGAATATATTTTCTTCACTTAAAATTTTCCTAATCTCATATAAAGAGTAAAAATTCTCGTGCGCTTAATTCTTAAAATGGTAAAAAGATAACCTTCTTTTCTTGTGACAAAATAATTTCTATCTTTATAATAAACAAAATGTCATGAACTTTCTTATATTATGTGTATAATTTAAAGCATATTCGAAAGTAGTAATATTAATAACTATTCCCTCTGTTCCAATTTATGTGAACTTATTTCCTTTTTAGTCCGTGTCAAAAAGAATGATCTCTTTTCCTATTTGGAAACAATCTACCTTTATGCAATAATTTATAGCCACACAAAATATATGTGCTTCATTTTACACCACAAGTTGAAAAGTCTTCTCTCTTTTCTTAAATTTCGTGCCCAGTCAAATGAGTTCACATAAATTGAAACGGAGGGAGTATATAAAATTATATTTTTCAACCTTTTTACAAAAACTTTCCACTCAATATAAATACCATATCAAAATGTATCTAATATTAATCTAAGTAGTCAAAATGGTTAATAATTAGCAAAAATTAACTCCAAGCATCTTTTTTTTATGCTTCATTCCCAACTTATCACAAAAAAAAAATCTTATTTAGACCGAAATTAAACTTTGAGATCACCGCGAACAAAATTACAAAACAGAATACAACAAATAAAAGAATCCAATAGCAATACATCAAAACATAAATAATAATACGCATATCTGTATATAAGTGTACCCATTTATATAAACTGATTTATCAAGTATAGAAAATACGTGCAAATAAAGTACACTTTTTTTTTACCTTTCAAATGAGATCCAATCCGTCCAAATTGAGTCGCTGTAAATTTGTAGAGATTGCTCCCCCAATATATAAATATTTTTGTATATGTTTATGTAATATATAATATACACACATAGCGATCTCACTCTCCCTCCGCTCATATTAACAGTCGTGGTCATTAAAAGTAGTGTCTCAAATCCTCTGTAGAAAAGTACGAGATGTAACAGAGGAGGTGGAGAGCCTCTAGATCTGGTGTGATATGTTGACGATGCCAGTATGAATAAACCAACCTTAGGGGATGGGAATAAGAAATAAAGAAAAACTGAAAAGGTAAACAAGTCAGTAAGGATTCTGAAATGTTTGCAATATTTAAACACATATTGTGGGAATGTAAATTTATGTCCTAATTTGGGAGCCTCATTGTGCTCGAGGTAGGCCTAGCGACAAGTAAATTTGGAGAACTTTAGGTGCCAGTAAATGATTCATTTCATAATGTGAAAATAGACGAATCCCAAAACGACACTAAGACAATAGAAAAGTAAGTCAATATTGGCACTTGGCCTTATAACATTTAGGAAAGCAAATAAATCTAGCCTACTTGGTCCCAGAAGGACCTTCCCTGGATTTGATATTCTTGACTCCATCGTACAGGTTCCCCAGCTCGCGCAGACCCAGCAGCAGGTAGGCTCTGGCCAGATGTCCTCCTTCACTTCCTTCGGCATTCTGGAAATCCTCAATCCTCTTTATGACTTTTCCCTCTAGCTCCACTAATCTTTGCTCCAGATATTCCAACTTTATGTTGGAAGTGATAGCCATTTCTTTCCACTCGTCGATCAAACTCATATTTCTCTCGTGTATTTCCCGGTGCTCATTCTCAGAGTTGTGGACCCTCTTGCGCAGACTGTTGTATTTGACTTGAGCCTTAGCTTCTTCGTCTATGATCCTATTCCCTCGACCAGTTCCTGGCATCACCATCCCCTTCAGATTGTCCTCTAACCATGCTGGGTAGAGAGGTTCACACCCCGGATGATACCTATCTGGCTCAATGGTGTTCTTTTCCACAATGATCTTATAGTGCCACATGTGCCGAGCTTGGCATTTGTAAGGGACATCATCATCCTGAAAGTTTGCTCTGAAATGGCTCATTTTGGCAATCCTGGGTACAACCTATTTCCTGCCTGCTTGCCTCATGACTCGGATAGGGATATAAGGGTATATCCCTCTTAACCCAATCAGTACCAAGTGTGGAGCGTCCCTGGATCTGATGATGAATTCGTCTGTTGGGAACCATTCAAACATCCATTGCACATGTTCCTCGGTCAGATTGTCGAAGACCTCTACCCACTCTTTGGCGCTTTCCAGCTGAGCAAATATGTCCGGAATGTAAGACATCCGCTTGGGGTGATGAAAGGCAATATGGTCGTTCCAAGCCCTTCACGAAATTCTTGGCGATAGTGACCTTTTTTAATATGTTCTAATAAGCACAACTGCAGCAACGAGTTACAACCCTCGAAATGCTTGACCCCTCTTTGATAGCGCTCCATAGCCTTGTAGATGTCGGCTATGATCATGGGGACTATAGTGTATGTTTGCCCATTGATCCCTTCCATCAAAGTCTTGGCGACCATGGCCAACCTAATATGGATTCTTTCCCTTTTCATTGGGAATACTATTAAGCCCAAGAAGCATACAATGAACACGAACACTCTGCGGTGGATGTGTCCCAGAGAAGTGAGAGAGAGATCGTCGTGGAAGGTACGGTAGGACTTGCTATGGCCATATTTCTCGTACAGGTATTCCAAGGGTATGTAGGACTTCTCCAAGCATCCCAAGTCAGCATTTTTCTTCAACCCTATCATCTTTAGGTGCCCCTTACCAGTACGGTTCTCCGGTACCAACAACCCAGGTCTATCCCAGGTCAATCCCGCAAGTCCCCCAATTTCCTCTAGGAGTGGAGTCATTTCTATGTCGCCGAAATGGAACACAAACCTTTCACTGTCCCAGAACAAAGTGGCAGCCTCGATCAACCTGTTATTTGGCTGAATGTCTACCAGTGAAGGCAAATTACCCAGGTACTTTCTTACATGTTTCTTGTCACTTGAGGAAAGGTCCTCCCACCAGTCTAGTAGCAATGGTGGAATATTGTTGACCATACCGAATCTGGTGACCTCGTGCCTCATTTTCTGCAAAACAAAAAAAAGGTTAGTCCCTTCTTCCCCACCAGACTCGACTATTTGTACATTCATGATTAGCATATTGCATTTAGTTCTCCAGATTAATGCACAGAGTGTGGTTGTGTCCGTTGGAATTATGGAAACCCCGGTGAACTTTTGGATAAGGCTCATCTTAAAGGAGCATTACGTGGCTAACATATTAATCCGACTAGGTTTGAACATGATTCATGCACAATTTCAATCAGAGTAAGGTTACTATGAGGGTCTAAACTGCTACCCTCAAGCGGACAACTTCAGAGGGAAAGGCATGGAACCATCGACTACACCGCTGATCGACTAGTTTTACCGCAAATAAGCCTTTCCAAATTTAAGGGTAATAAATTGGAAGAACGCAAACACTCGTCAAGCGTTGCTATATGATTTAATATGCACGAATAGAATATGATGTGGAGCATGAGTTATGCAACAATAAATAGCATGTTGTCAGGTATTTGAACGTAGGAAAATAATAAATACAGTATTTAAATAATTGAAAGGCAGTTACGAAAAATAAAAATAAGGAGACAAATCAGTTTCAGAAATAAAGAAATCACAAATACTTGAAAATAGACAGTTAAATTCAAATAAGGGGAAAGGGTACGTGGGATAGAGCATGCTTGGACTAATTTACAAAAGATAACTTTGTTATGGTAAGATCCTAAAAATATCCCCATCAGAGTCGTCATGCTGTCGCGCCCCTTTTTTCCTCCGCGGAGAAAAGGTCCGGGCTCAGAGATTCATGGGGGTAATAACTCATTTCCTTTTGGGATTTGGGTATTTGAAGTGTCGCCACCTAACGGATTATGGTGCGTTAGGGCACCTAGAGTGATTAACTCTTAGACTAGTTTGCATTACTAGAGATTTAGGGTAAGGGCTCGAAATAACCTTGATGGGAAGGTGTTGGCACCCCTCGCGGTCCACAACAGTGGATCCCGGCCGAACTTATACTTATGTGAATTAGTCGTTTTAGCAAATAAATAGTTCTAACACATACTTGCAAATAAAGGCATGTTTTGGCATTTTTAGGCACATGTATGATTCAAGTAATGAAATAAAAGAAAAGGTTTGAACAAGTTGCACATATATAAAGGAAAATAAATTTATCTAAACAATGAAAATTGGGAAATAGGGGTCCTAGGTTGGTTAGCCTACAGGATCACTCCACACAATGCTCGATAATCACTCTTCAATGAGGGGCTACACGTGACATTAGCGCGTAGTCATCATATCCTTACTACCCAATTCTCTCCCCTTGATCATAGCCTAAAGCGTTCTAGTAACCTTGAAAAGTATGCGTGCACTTCCTGTCCCTTCCTTGTGGCCCTGGAGGTATTTAGGACCTCTAATTTAGGTAGTTCAAGAACTTCCTAAGGTTTTAAAGGATAAAAGTCTAGGCGTCAATCAAAAACAATTATAAAGAGAACAAATACTGGCTCACATTCACCTCCACAAACATAACAAATGCACGTCTCAAACAACAGTTTCAAGTATTTAAGAGAAAATCCTAGAACATGATATCTAGGTGAGCAGAGATTATACAGCATTAAATTAAGACAAAGTGTCAAAGACCTATTCAGCTTGCCTACTGATTTTAGACCTGTTGAATGTGAGCAGTCTCAAATAACAAAGCGCAGTTTTATAGTTGCAAGATTTTTAATAGCCCTATAGGCTTGCCAAAGCACATAACAGTGATGTCCTAAGAGCATGATATCTATATTGATTAGGAATGCAGTAAAACTGTGAACAATTTTTAAACGAATAACTTGAGATCCTGTAGACATGTTTTTCTAGCGGTATTAATTTTAGGGCAGTGTTTGAAAACCTTTTAAAGAAGCGGACAGATTTAGTTAATTAAACCACTTCAGAATATATAACCACGAATTGAACTGATTGAACTGTTTTAAGTCTTATAGGCATGACTTCTAATTAAGCATGAGGTAAAATAAACATCATACATTTAACCAAAGTGAAACCCCTATAGGCATGATTTCTATAGAGTTGATTTTTTAACCCTATAGGCATGATTTCTATAGAGCTGGCTTTTTAATCCTATAGACATGATTTCTATAGAGTTGGTTTTTAATCCTATAGACATGATCTCTATTATTGAAGCCATTTTAGATCCTATAGGCATGGTTTTTAATTGTGTGGAAGTAAAGCAAACATAACAAACATATTTGAATCAGCATGGACCCTATAGGCATGGTATCTACCCAATTTTACCCACAATATATACTACCCTCCCTTTTTCACTAATCACCCCACTGTTTGTTTACAATAATTATTACAGACTAATGAATTGAAATAAAAAAAATTACATAAATAAACAGAAATTAATCTATAGGGAGCCTGTAGTAGGCCCAAATGATTTTCAAGCCTCCAATAGCCTCAAATGCCCAACGTTCATAGCCAATTCCATGTCTAGGTCTGTCAGAGTTCTCTAAAGACCTCAAAGATCCCAGGCAGTGCTCACACCTAGACCTTTTCTCAAATAATAACTGATTTAGGTGCAGTGTGGAAAGGCCAGCTCTGACATGCCAGACTTCAGAGAGATCTCAAGGATCTCAAGGAAGTACACTTGTCAGAGGGGCAGAACCTAGTATTCTAAGAGTAAAGTGAGAGTGCTTGTCATAGTTTTGAAAAGTGTTTTGAAAATAATACAGATGACTTTAGGAGTGAAAAGGTTTTCTGAAATAGGAAATAGTTTGGTGGTAAAAGACAGTTTGAGAAGAGTACCAAAACTCTTTTGAAAATAGCAGATAATCAATTGGTCATAAAACATCCAGATTCAGAAACACTCAACAAACAGATATCACATGGGGATAAAAGGATTGGGGCACAGAAAAGTCACATTGGGGGTACATGGATAGGGTATAGGGGAAACATATAGTCAACAAACTGCATAAAACACTTAGGGTATTAGAGACTTAGCAGGCTAGTCATGGACAGAAAGCCTGACATGTCTTGAATAAGATTAAACATACAGGCAAGGTCAATCACATACATCAAATAGCCAACATGATCACATGATTGAGGGATTGAACAAATATTCACAAACAAACATAGTTAAGTATCAAATAACTAGGTGAAGTGCAGATATACTAATCATACATTGAGTAGGACAGAGTTTAGACATGCTAGGCAAAGAAGTAAGCAGGAATACAAGTTGGATTCATAGTTGATGAACTAGTGCAGGAATGAAACATATAGTGTTTGGATTTTAAAATTTAACTAGAGACATACCAGATGAATAAAAGAGTGCAGAATATAAAGCAGATGTAGTTCCAATATCTAGGCTTGGCTTTCAGCCGGCTAGACCAGTGAATACCACAAGTAACAGAGGAGAAAAAGAGAGCTTTAGAGTGTAAGTGTGCTTTTGTGAACTAATGTTCATTGTCAGAAGTGAGAATAGGAAGGAGTTTATATAGTAATCAAAAGCTTAGCAAAATAAGGTAAGGGATCAATTAAGTAGCAATTAGAGAAATTTAGGGAATAAATCACATGTAAAATCAAAGAGTCTTCCCTTTAATCAAGGGATAATCAATCAATGGTAAAAGCGGACAGATACTTAAGGAAGGAAATCGAGTACAGCTTAAGTATAGAGTAGGTAATTAGGGGTGAATGCACATGGATTTAAATTAAGGAAACAATCAGTAAGAATCAACAAAATAACAAATAAGGCAAGGAAAAATTAATTAAGGCAAGCAGTTCAATTAAACCGAGTAGAGAAGTAAGAAGCGAAAGTTTTGTTAAGGAAAAATGTTCAAATCAAACCAAGAAATAAGGACTTCAGAATAATCAAGGGTTCAATCAAAGAGAAAATCATGAAAGAGTCAGCAAGTTTAGCGGATAAAATAAGGTAAGAAATGAATAGTCAGGATTCGACACATAATTTTAAAACAACAAATAGTTAAATCGATAGTGATTCAAGATGAATAGTCAGGATGAGCACAAACGTATAGAATCAGTGAAAGGCATATTAGGACAAGAAAATCACAAGACATTCAAATGGCTAAAGAAAAATCATAAGAACCATGGCAAGAACAAAATCAGTACACCAGTACTTAGAAGCCAAATAAAGAAATGTCAGAAAATTAGGGTTTTCAGTACAAGCGAGTTAAGGTTGTAGCAAACTTACAAAATCAGTCAAACACGAAAGAAGCAGAAGATCAAGCACTACAAAATTACCAACTGTTTTGAAAAAGAAATCTCAGAAACCCTAGTTTAGAGAAAAATGAAGAATCACTCGAAAATCATACGATTCTTGTAAAGAATCACAAGGTTATTGTAAAACTCATATGAAACAAGTCTAAATCATCTCAGATCTGTACAGATCTAAGAGGTTCAGAAGAAAGAAATTAGGGTTTTCGAGGAGAACAACACAGAGGTGAAGAAACATTCTTAGAAACTCATAGATCGTAGTCTATGTAGGACGATCTTACTCGGAATAATATTGGAATAGCCTGGAACAGGCGAGAAAGGAGCCATAGATGCAAGCCAACTAACCCTGGTCCCTTGAGGGCCCTGGAGATGGCAATACCAATGTGAGAGAGGATAATAGAGGCTTGGGGGTGGTGAGAAACCACCATCGATAGCCATAGATGAATGATGGTGAGGTCCAATTAGGGTTAGGTTTGAGAACATTTGAGAGAGGAGAGGGATTGTCACACCTCCTTTTTACCTACACCCCCAGAAGAGAGTTTTTTCCAATTTAAAGGACAATTGAAACGGGATTTATTAAAGATTCAGAGTCGCCACTTGAGAGATTTATGGTGTCCTAAGTCACCGGTTGAATCCCGAATCGAGGAAAAGCTTAACTCTGTTTAACAGTCCGCGAACCAGAAATTCGAGTAAGGAATTCTGTTAACCCGGGATAAGGTGTTAGGCCTTCCCGAGTTCCGTGGTTCTAGCACGGTCGCTCAACTGTTATATTTGGCTTAATTATCTGATTTTAAAACACTTTTAAAACCTATGTGCACTTTTAACCTTTCAAAACCGCTTTTATTCATTTTTAACAGAGATTGAACGTCATTTAAAATGTGCCTTTGGATCACGCCACATGAAATGCACCCGCAATTCCGAACATATTTTATTCAGCGTTTTAGGATTTGGATTTGGGTCACATGAAATGCACACCCGAGTTTAGGAAGATAATATTATTAAACTAACGCGCCTAAAGCAGCTTCGCGTTGCAACTTTGCGAGGGCCATTAAAATTTGCTAAATGGCACGCCTCGAATTCTAAGAATTTTAGAAGAAATAATTAAGTGAGAGCCACGCAATTGTCATTTTTGTTCAGCATGGCGCCCCTCAGTTCTAATTTTAAAGGGTATTCAAACTAGATTTAGGGGGCCATAAACTATTTTATTGTCTAATACGGCGCACCTCCAATTTACTTTGTGATAGTCTAGCTTAATTAAAGAAAAAGCCTAATGGAATTCAAAAGGGTGTTATGTGTTAAAGCTTAAAGCCAAAAAGCAGAATAAGTAAACAAATGGTCCTTTTCTTTTAGAACCTGAACCCAAGAACTTACGGTGACAAATGAACCATTGATTTCAAAAATGATTTGGGCCAAACCTCGATAGCAGGCCCAATTCGTAAACATTGCAGCGGAAAAACAGAGACTCGGGATCGAATCCTTGTGAGTCCGTATCAACTCACATAGAAGTCAGGTTCCCCATTATCACACCAATTCAAAATATTCATCGATTCATACCACACTGGACACATTGAGATTGATTTATCAAAAAAAAAAAACTTGTGTTTTTATTTTCCAAAAGCGGTCAGAACCCCCAACTATCATATACCAGCCACTTACATGATTTCTGATTCAACCAATTGTCCAATTAACAATTTCAAAATCAGTTTTCACATATTTCAGCATGACTCTCAACTTTAACATCAGAACGGATCATACTTGCGCTTTAATTTCTGAGCTAACTTTCACAAATAAAAACAAGGAATTCAAACTTATACAGACCATTTAAATGGTACTTCTAATTAAGCATAACAATGCAAATCCAAATTGCAGAATAGACAATACTTCATCATAACAGCCCCTAATTGCGAGCTATAGAAAACCACATGGCATACTCAAGCAATCTACAACATGTTTAACAGTCCATTCACACATGAGCTTCCATTTACAATTACAGAGCCAAAAATCCAAGCATTCATTCAAAATGACAAAACAACCCTAAACCATTGATCATGAAATAGCAGACTAACATATTTGAAAGAGAAATACTGAATTATTTCAGAACAAGGGAAATTAAGGACATAAAACAGCAGGAGCTAATTGAAGCTCAACATTAACCAATGCTTCTGTTCAAATTCCAACTCAAATTCTCAACTCTGTACACAGATTCAGTCTGGTTCTAACTTGTAGCACCTCATTTGTTAAAAATGATATGAGGAAATACCTGAAAATTGACAGAGGAAACAAAGATGAAGAAGCAGTGGCTACAGCCGAGAAAGACAACAGAAATCAGCAGGAAAAAGCAATAGAACAGTGATTCCCAACAAAAGCCAGCTCAATTCCAGAAAATAATATGCAATAATAACAAGATCAACCAGAACTTTAGGTCAGACTCGTAAACCAACCAAAATCAAACCCTTTCAGCCACCAATATGAATTAGAAAATGTCTTAGGGCTTGAAAACTTCCTAAATCACAAAGAGAAGGAGAAATTTCAATGGAACAGTAAAGCTTTAGCCGTTTGCTCTTCTGTATTTTTCTATCTCTGGAAATTCTGCCTTGAATGGCAAGGAAAAGATGCCTTTATAGGTAAGCAAATAGGTCAGACCCAAGGAGATATTTTTTGCCATTTAGTCCTTTTTTAATTTTGCTTTTTGCTAACTAATCTTTACCTGATTTTCCTTTTTTGCTGAATTACCCTTAACGTGATTAACCAATTACCAAAACAGCCCCCACCCCAGCTTCCTAGAAGCTTCCCCTTCTTGTTACAAAAGATTCCCCTTCCTCTATTTCCTAAACTAACCCCGAATGCCCTGTTAATTTACTCTAGGAAACCAACTGGGTCAGACTGGCCCGATATTTAAACCAAAATTTGGGCTAAATTCTGACCCAATGTCCCAAATCAACCCCCTTGGGGTGAGGTCTGCAATGGCTTCAAAGCCCAAACTAAATCAAATCAGTCAACAAACAAAAAGGCAAACACTTGAAAGATTTCGATAATTAAAACCTACACTAGTCAACTGATTATTATACGCAAATAAGAAAAAAAATTAGCCAAGTCATTAAAATAACCCTAATTTAACTAGGTGACTAAACGAGATATGAATTTAGACCTTTAAACGGGCTGATAACACAACTAAGGAAACAAAGAACAACTTTCACGAAGAAGAGAAGGACAATGAACAAATGACCAATTCAAACTCGAAAGATTAATCGAGTTTCAGCCAGACTAGACTAAGCTAAAGAAAAGGGGAAGGAGGAAGAGAACAAGACAGCAAAAAGGAAGAGAAGGCAAGAGAAGAAAGGAGCTTACCGATTCAGACTCGAAATACATCGAAGACAAAAGCCCTAACAAAGCTAAGGTCAATTGTTTGAATCCGAACTTCAAGACTCGAAGAACAGTGCCTTAGGACCATGCATGTACCAGGTCCGATAAAAAAATGATTTCTGAACTTCAGGGGTCGATCTCAGATTTAGGATTCGATCAGCTTCGACAAGGTTCGAGGGAAATGGAGTGTGGATTTGGCATGAGGGGGTTGTGGTGGCTATGTGGTGTTAATTTGGGGTTGATTGGAGGCGTTAGGGTTTTGGTCATTCCTTTTGATTCAAGATTCGAGAGGCTGGGTTAGGATTTGAGGGTGGGGATTTGGAGACTTGGAAAGAGGAGGAGGAGGGGAATCTATGGTGTTAATCTGATAGCGATTGGACCGATGCCGCCGGCGGAAACGATTTTCGGCGGGCGGTTCAGGGTGGAGGCGACGAGGGATTTTCTGGGGTGTGTTGGGACGATGAGAGATGAGGCGGGGTAGGGGGTGAGTTAGGGGTTCGTTGGGACTAGGTTCAGACATATTAATTGCATTATGAGAAACCATTTTGGCCGTTAGATACTGGGAGATAAAGGACCAGGATCAACCAAGCTTAAAAGGACTCAAAACGACGCCGTTTAGACTAAGTGGAGAATTGGGTCGGGGTCGGAATGGGCTGGTTTGGGATGGGTTAAAGGGAAATGGTATTGGGCTTTGGGAATTTTCAGTGATTTGGCCCAAAGTGTGAAATCCCTTTCATTTTTATTCAAGATCAACTTAATTCAAAACCCTTTTTATTCTCCTTTTCCTTTTTCTCCCTTTTTTTTCGAAAATTAATTAAAATCAGAATTAATTTCTAGAACTAAACAAAAACTAATTAAATCTAAAATGATAATTGACACAATTAATTAAAACAAATTAATTAAAGAAAGCTACTCAAAATCAGAGCTAAAATTAAAAGTGCAAATTAAACTATTTTTGTGATTTTCCCATTTTATGCAACGATTAATTTTCTAATTAATCCTAAAATGTAAAATTAAACCTAAATGCCAATGCAACATATTTTTTTGTATTTTTCACTAATGAAAATGCACCAACAAATATGCAAACAATTAACAGAAAATGCTACGAAAATCCACAAAAATTGCAAATAATGAAAAGAGATTATTTTGTTTTGAATTTATGGGAGTAATTCATATAGGGCAAAAATCACATGCTCACAGCTGCCCCTCTTTGTGCGGAAACACGGAGAGTTTTTGTGCAAAGATAAAGTGAGCGGATACGAGCAATTTTTGCCCGTTCGAATACTCCGTGGGAAGCATTTTTGAAAGATTTGACCGCACTCTGTTTCCGAGGTTGCCTACATATCCTTGGCTAAAAAGGAATCAGGTTATTGTAGTTCGGGAATGTCTGGTAGCTGGGACTACCATGGAGCTGTGATTTCACTGCTGCTGCTGCTACTGCTCACTGAAACCCTTATTACGCCGTGCGAAAAATAAAAGAAGCTAGACTAGACTATGATCTATGCTTTACAAAATCATATCTTGATCTTCAAACTTAATCTTGTGTTTCTTGTTGTCTTGTATTCTCTTGGTAAAATTCCTTTGTTGCCGTCTTGAATTGTAAATTGAGATGCTTCCCTTTCTCCAGGCGGATGCCCGACTGCTGAACTTGATATGTATTCCCATGTTATCCAAGCGAGCTCCTGACTTCAAAACGTGAATGTATTCCCATGCTATCCAGGCGAGCTCGTGACTTCAAAACATGAGTGTATTCCCATGCTATCCAGGCGGGCTCCTGACTACTAATTTGAAAGTGTTCCCTGCTTTCCAGGCGGGCTCCTGAATGCTAATTTGAAAGTACTCCCTGCTCTCCAGACGGGCTCCTGACTTCTATAACAAATTCGACCACTAAAATTTAGATTGTACTCCCTTGTTCTCCAGGCGGGCTCCTGATTGCTACACTTGAAAGTATTCCCTGCTCTCTAGGCGGGCTCCTGACTGCTAAACTTGAAAGTATTCCCTACTTTCCAGGCGGGCTCCTGAATGCTGGCTTGAAATGTATTCCCTGCTTTCCAGGCGGGCTCCTGACTTCAACATAGACAAAACAAAGAATTTGAAAGCTAAAACTTAAATTGTACTCTCTTGTTCTCCAGGCGGGCTCCTGATTTCAACTTGAAATGTATTCCCTGCTTTCTAGGCGGGCTCCTAACTTCAAAATAGATAAAACAAAGAAAGGTTTCTTGCCCCTGTTTAGTGGTTGGGCCCATGTGTAAGTGCAAAACGAATCACATTACCGAATATCAATAAGAATCTCGAAAAACCAAAACTTGAATTGTACTCCCTTGTTCTCCAAGTGGGCTCCTGAATGCTAAATTTGAAAGTATTCCCTGCTCTCCAGACGGGCTCCTGACTGCTGCATTTGAAAGTATTCCCTGCTCTCCAGGCGGGCTCCTGACTTCAACTTGAAATGTATTCCCTGCTCTCCAGGCGGGCTCCTAACTTCAACTTAAAATGTATTCTCTGCTCTCCAAGCGGGCTCCTGACTTTAAAATAGATAAAAACAAAGCAAATTTTTTTCTGCCCTAGTTTGGCGGCTGGGCATAGATGTGAGTGTAAAACTAAATTGTATTACCAAGTATTACTAAGAATTGAAAGCTAGGTCTCATTATCCATGAGGGTCCTGAAATTCCTAGTTAAACGATAATTAAAAATCTAAGTTATATCTTCTAAAGTGTGACTTCTGCTAAATCTTGTTATCTAAGAGGGTCTTCAAACTACTCCCCATTATCCAGGAGGGTCCTGAAAATCAAAAGTCAAGTTCTATCTTAAGAGTGACAACTTTCATGGCTGAATTATGCTACCCTATAGCAGAACTTATGCTAAATGTTATTATCTAATCAAAATCTTAAAGCTAAGTCCCATTATTCAGGAGGGTCCTGGAAACGCCTAATTGAATCCTATCTCGAACATGCAAACTTCTAAGCTAACTTATATTCTTTTGGGATACATTTATGCTAGATTATGCTATTTCTGAACTTTAAACTAGGTCCATTTTCCAGGAGGGTCCTAAAAGTTTACGGTCAAACCTGTTTTGATGTTTGTTCTTTCCCCTTCGGAGAGTTTCTCCGAAGCAAACGAGTTGTCTGCCCCTGTTTCAATCAAAGAAAATTTTGTTAGTTTAAGGTGCTGGTTAGCTGATGGCATTCTTGTTGAAGATCTTTCCACTGCATTGTTTTGTTCTAAATAACTTTCCCGAACTGGCGCTGAACCGTTTTGCCTTTCTAGCTGACTTTCAAATCCCACGACCTTTGACGAACCGAGTGTTCTATACCCCTGTTGTTGTTTCATACCTCTGACCCCTTTATCTGAACCTTTGCATCTCCCATGACATTACCAAATCATTCCACCGATGAAATTTCCAGTGATTCCTTGTACCCCACCTTACATCATGTTGTCTTTAGTATGCTCTGACCATATTGTGATTTGCAATTTTGGGAGTTGGTAGTGAGCTTTAAAACTCCTTTCCACTTACTTGGGACAAGACTGACATTAAAGCCTCTTAGACAAATAAACCCAAAAGAAAATGAAATGCAATGACTTTGCGGGTTAAGGATAAGAAGAATCCAAAACCAGATAACTACTACAAAGGGAAAAAGAAAAAGAAACTTATCTGAGTGGAACAGCTGGTACCAATGATCATGACATGCATTTCGGATTAATTGGCCCAATCTATCCAACCAATCAACTTTCAATTGTTGTACTTTGTTGCCTCAGAAATTCCATGACCTGATTACTTTACCCAAAACATGACCTCGTTCATCCTGCGGTGCCATAAAACAATTTCCACCAACAGACCTTTCTCCCTTGTTGACTTTTTAACTCACTTTCACCTTAAGGTGCCTGTGAGGGTTTTCACCAATAAGACGCTCTCATTTTATTTCTCTCAACTCCCATTGCCTTACGGTGCATGTGAAGGTTTTCACCAATAAGACTCTCTAATTTTATTTCTCTCAACTCCCGTCGCCTTACGGTGTCTGTGAAGGATTTCACCAGTAAGACTCTCTCATTTTTATTTTTCCTGCTTGAACCAGAGTGTTTCCCCTGACAGGAATTACCTTTACCTGCTCGACTTGGAATTTCTCAAAGATTGATCAGAAGGTCTTTCTTTGGACCGTAATGTGGGCTTTTGGATAGGGTTGGAAAGAAAAGGTATAAAAGGCTCAAAACAATTCAAATGGGTTAGAATTACAACTTTCGGAATCAAGTTTCTCACAACAACCACAACTTTTGCCCCAATTTCTTGCTTGGGGGCTTTTGGATTTTGTTTGATGAGACCGAACCGTGAGGCTGCCTACGTATCCTTAAAAGGAATCAGGTCGAACATAGTTCACGTCATAGGAATTACTTTGTTGTCGTGATTTTCTCTTTACTCTTTCTTTTCTTTCTCTTTTTGCTTTCTTTTTCTCTTTTTATTGTTTTGTTTGTTTTTTTCTCTTTTTGTTGTTTTGTTTTTTATTCTCTTTTCTTTTTCATTATTTTCTTTCCTTTCGCTTTTTTTCTTTTTTTTCTCTTTTTCTTCAATTTTTATTTTTCTCCTCTTCCTTTCGTTCTTTGCTTTTCTCTTTTTCCTTTACTTATCTTTCACGCTTGTGTTTCTGATCTTTTGCTACTGATTTGAAGGAGGGGTAAGAAAGAAAATAAATAAGGCTCAAGAGGGGTGACGAGAGATAAAGTGTCTAGATAGCAGAACAAAACGCCTTCGTCATTTCAATCTTTAAAATATGTCAAATACAAACAAGTACAATCAAACAAAGGAATCATACATAGTATCTCTTGACTGCATCGGAATTGATAGCCATTTCCATGCATTTCCCTTCCACATCTGTCAAATATAGCGCGCCATTGGACAATACCCTAGTTACGACAAATGGACCCTGCCAGTTTGGGGCGAACTTTCCTTTTGCTTCAGCCTGATGAGGCAAGATACGTCTCAACACTAACTGACCCACTTCGAACTTCTGTGGACGTACCTTCTTGTTATATTCTCTCGCCATTCTTTGTTGGTACAATTGGCCGTGACATACTGCTGCCAATCCCTTTTCATCAATCAGACTTAATTGCTCCAAGCGGGTTTTGACCCATTCAACGTCATCAATTTCTGCCTTAGCGACAATCCGAAGGGATGGGATTTCAATTTCTATGGGTATTACTGCCTCCGTGCCATACACCAACAAATAAGGAGTGACCCCTACTAAAGTACGAATAGTAATGCGATAACCCAACAATGCGAAAGGTATCTTCTCATGCCATTGTCTGGACCCTTCCACCATTTTCCGAAGTATCTTCTTTATGTTCTTATTAGCTGCCTCGACTACTCTATTCGCTTTGGGGCGATATGGGATGGAATTGCGATGTAAAATCTTAAACTGCTGATAGGTCTCCGTCATCAGATGACTGTTGAGATTAGAACCATTGTCCGTGATGATTACCTTCGGAATCCCAAATCGACAGACGATATTTGAATGCACAAAATCGACCACTGCTTTCTTGGTCACAGATTTGAAAGTTTTTGCTTCAACCAACTTGGTGAAATAATCAATGGCTACCATAATAAACCTGTATCCGTTTGATGCTGCTGGCTCTATTGGCCCAATGACATCCATGCCCCAAGCAACAAAGGGCCATGGTGTCGACATGGTATGCAGTTCAGATGGTGGGGAATGAATCAAATCTCCGTGTACCTGGCACTGATGAAACTTGCGCACAAAACTGATGCAATCTCGCTCCATAGTGAGCCAGTAATAGCCTGCTCGGAGAATCTTCTTTGCCAAAACGTACCTACTCATATGCGGTCCACAAACTCCGGAGTGTACCTCAGTCATGATAACTGTGGCATGTCTAGCATCTATGCATCTTAGCAATCCAAGATCTGGAGTTCTTTTGTATAACACCCCTCCACTGAAGAAAATTCGCTTGCCAATCGTTGAATTATTCTTTTATGATCACCTGTGGCCTGTACCAGATATACCCCTATCAGGAGGTATTCTTTGATATCATGGAACCATGGCTCCCCATCAAGTTCTTCTTCTACCATATTACAGTAACCATGCTGATCACGGACCTGGATCTGCAAAGGGTCCACATAAGCCTTATCTGGATGGTGTAACATTGACGCCAGTGTAGCCAAAGCATCGACGACTTCATTATGGATCCTTGGGATATGCCTGAATTCTATTGACTGAAACCGTTAACAAAGATCACGCAAACATTGTCTGTACAGTATGAGTTTCAAATCCCGTGTTTCCCATTCTCCCTGAATTTGGTGCACCAAAAGGTCCGAGTCACCCAAGACCAAGACTTCTTGGACACCCATATCCACAGCTAACCTCAAACCCAGAATACATGCCTCGTACTCAGCCATGTTGTTGGTACAATAAAAACAAAGCTGAGCCGTAACAGGGTAGTGCTGCCCTGTTTCAAAAATAAGTACTGCTCCTATCCTCATGCCCTTTATGTTTACGGCTCCATCAAAGGAAAGTTTCCGTCCAGGCTTCTCGACTTGTTCCAACTCATCAATGTGCATCACTTCTTCATCAGTGAAATAAGTTTTCAAAGGTTCATAATCTTCATCAACCGGGTTCTCAACCAAATGGTCCGCCAAGGCCTGTGCTTTCATTGCGGTTCGAGTCACGTAGACAATGTCAAACTCTGTGAGCAGGATCTGCCACTTTGCAAGCCTCCCTGTGGGCATAGGCTTCTGAAAGATATACTTCAATGGATCCAAGCGAGATATGAGGTAAGTAGTATAAGAGTACAAATAATGTTTCAACTTCTGGGCTAACCAAGTTAGGGCGCAACACGTCCTCTCAAGCTGAGTGTACTTGACCTCGTACGGTGTGAATTTCTTACTGAGATAATATATGGCCTGCTCCTTCCTTACAGTAATGTCATGTTGACCCAATACACAGCCGAATGAGTTGTCCAAAATCGTCAAATATAGAATCAACGGTCGCTCTGGTTCTGGCGGGACCAACACAGGTGGATTTGACAAATACCCCTTTATCTTATTAAATGTCTCCTGACATTCATCTGTCCACTTGACCGCAGTGTCTTTCTTTAATAGTTTGAAGATAGGCTCGCAAGTTGTCGTGAGCTGAGTGATGAACCTGCTGATATAATTCAATCTCCCTAACAAACGCATCACCTCAGTCTTGTTCCTCGGAGGTGGCAATTCCTGGATAGCCTTGACTTTCGATGGATCTAATTTAATGCCCCGGCGGCTGACTACGAACCCCAACAACTTTCTAGACGGCACCCCAAAAGCACACTTTGCAGGATTAAGCTTGAGATTGTACTTGCGAAGCCTTCGGAAGAACTTCTTTAGATCCATGACATGGTCAGACTACTTTCTAGACTTCACGATCACATCATCCATATACACCTCGATTTCCTGGTGTATCATATCATGGAAGATTGTTGTCACTGCCCTCATGTAGGTTGCCCCAGCATTCTTCAAACCAAATGGCATGACCCAATAGCAGTATGTTCCCCACGGCGTGATGAATGCCATCTTTTCTGCATCCTCCTCGTCCATTAAGTTTTGATGATAACCCGCGTAACAATCCACAAAATAACCAATCTCATATTTGGCACAATTATCGATCAAGATATGGATGTTCGGCAGTGGGAAATTGTCTTTTGGACTTGGCTTGTTGAGATCCCGATAGTCAACACACACCTTGGTCTTTCCATCCTTCTTCGATACAGGCACATCATTGGCTAACCAGGTGGGATACCGGGTGACCCGAATGACTTTGGCATCGAACTTCTTGGTGACCTCTTCCTTGATCTTTACACTCATATCCGTTTTGAACTTTCTCAGCTTCTGTTTGACAGGAGGGAATGTCGGGTCAGTGGGCAACTTGTGAACCACTAAATCTGTGCTTAGACCCAGCATGTCATCATAGGACCATGCAAAAACATCTTTGTATTCGAACAGTGCTTTAATTATCTCCTCCCTAAGTTAAGGTTCCAGATGGACACTTATTTTAGTTTCACGAACATTATCTTGGTCCCCTAGATTAACTGTTTCTATATCATTCAAATTAGGTTTGGGCTTTTCCTCAAAATGACTTACTTCCTTACTAATTTCTTCATAGGCCTCATTATCATCAAATTCCAACCCGTTATCGCACTCAATTTCTTGTATTATTATTTCAGAGTTAGATTGGCTTTTAAAACTGGGCCGAAGATTCCTTATGCATGTCATGTCATTGATATCAGCGTAAAAAGAACTGTACAAAAGAAGAAAACAAAATAAAATTAGAAGAAATAAAGGAAAAGGAACAATTGCATTTCATTGAATTTAAAGATAACAGGGTTTTAACACATCCAACTGGACATAACATAATATCTGAATTACAGACCCTGGAATAATCCACACAACAAAAGAAAATCAAAACCCACTACCAAGATTCCCTCCGGATAGGAAGAGGAGTAGCTTCCTAGTTGTTGACTTTTGCACGTGGTCCCACGAATTGCACATCTGCCCTGCTGGACCCTTCCCCAGCCTGAACCATGTTAACCTCAGCGAATAACCTTTCGAACCCCTTCTCCAAGTCTCCATCGGCACCAATCAGTGGTCCAGGTGCCTTTGACAACAATTGCTTTCTGATACCCGGCTTGACGAATGATCTGGACAGACGCGGGATTGGCTTTGGCAATGCCCATGCTTTTTGTTTCATTTTTCTAGATCTTCTCACGTCTGCAATGGTAGGCTTGAACCCCAGACCAAAAGTATCCAGATTCTTTGGAAGAGAAACTGGCTGCACAATACCATGCAGAGTTGCACCCAAACCCTTGCCCGGTACGAAACCCTTTTTCAACATTTCAACAGCTACCATGACTGATGCAGCAGCCATCTTTAGAGTTAGAGCGCACTTTCCTTCCGGAATTTTCTCTACCGATACTGTGTCGAAAACCTAATAAACCCATGGTCCCTTGCCATTGTCAACCTCTATGAACGGAACAATGGCACCATTGGGCACACACAAATTATCTTCGCCGTGTATAACAATTTCCTATCGATCCCATTAAAACTTGACCATTTGATGCAGAGTAGACAGAACTGCTTTGGCAGCATGGATCCAGGGTCGTCCCAACAGAAGATTGTACGAAACAGCCACATCGAGCACCTGAAATTCCATGGTAAATTCAACTGGCCCTATTGTGAGCTCAAGCACTATGTCCCTGACTGAATCTTTCCCTCCACCGTCGAATCCCTGAATGCAAATATTGTTCTTGTGAATTCTTTCATCCTTCACTTGCAGCTTGTTCAATGTGGAGAGAGGACAAATATTTGCGCTAGACCTGTTGTCAACCAGTACCCGAGTAACCACGGAATCTTCGCATTTCACCGTCAGATAGAGGGCTCTATTGTGCTCGGTACCCTCCACGGGCAACTCATCATAAGAAAAAGTGACTCTGTTTACCTCAAATATCTTGTTAGCTATCTTTTACTAGTGGTTTACTGAGATTTTGTGGGGAACATGAGCCTCGTTCAAGATCTTTATCAAAGCCTGGCGGTGCTCGTCTGAATGGATCAATAATGACAAGAGCGAGATTTGAGCTGGTGTCTTCCTTAACTGCTCCACAATGGAATAATCTTGCACTTTCATCTTTCTCAAAAATTCTTCTGCTTCCTCCTCAGTCACCGCTTTCTTCACCAACACTGGATTATCTTTTGAGGTCTTAGCTTTTCTCAACTCTTCGGGGGCGAAGCATCTCCCTAATCGAGTCAAACCATGAGTCTCACACACTTCTTCTCTAACCTCTTTCCCCTTGTAAGTCACTGTCACTCGTTCATAATTCCATAAGACTGCCTTGCTGTTAACTATTGGTAATTGAGTTACCGGTTTGATAACAACAGGATCTGTGGGGGCACCCTTCACAATTACCATAGGTTTATTCATCACTCCTGGCACAACCACTTTTGCTTTTTCATGTTTTCCTACAACATCACTTGAGGACCCCTTCTTGACCTCCACAGATGGTTCATTATTTGCCCTGCTCAACTTGGTCACAGACTTCTCACTGGTTGACTTTTCAAATGTCCCGGCTTCACTAGCCCGAATCATCAAGACGGTTTGCGAAGGCTTCTTAGGCTCCTCTCCCCTATGCACTATCTCAATCATATTTGTTTCATGATGGGCTGGCAAGGGATTCTGATTGATATTGGGCGCCTATGGAGCTTGGACCTCAATCTGATTGGTGTCAATGAGTTCTTGAATGGCTGTTTTCAATTTCTAGCATTTCTTTGTGTCATGTCCCAGGGCCCCTAAACAATACTCACAACTCACCGAGCGGTTAAGATTTCTGGGAGGGGGATTCGGCAATTTAGCCTCAATCGGATTCAACATACCCAACTGTCTTAGTCTGTGGAATAGGCTAGCATACGATTCTCCCAATGGAGTGAAAGTCTTTTGCTTCTACAACCTCTCATTCTTAAAGGCTTGGTTGGGTCGAAAACCCGTTCTAGGAGGATTTCTGTTGGCTTTTGGGGATGGGTAGTTATTTTGTGGAGCTTGGTATGGGTTTTGTGGAGCTAGCGCATGCCATTGTGAGTGAGCGGGCGGCTGGGTATAGGTTTGTGCATGATGGACAGAAAAATGGGGATCTGGCGGTGGGTAATAGTGTTGTGGTGGGTTATATGGAGTGTGGGGGTAAGTTTGGAGATAGGTTCGCGGCTGATTGTACTAACGGGGAAGGTTACTTGATCCAACCTAAGCTCCCGACTCAATTGTCACAACATCCTCCTTCTTCTTTTTCTTCCCGAGCACACCCCCAGTACCATTTTGAATGGCTTGAGTGGTCGCCTTGATTGCTGAATAACTCATGATCTTGTTGGACTTGAGTCCCTCTTCAACCATGCCTCCCATTTTCACGACTTCATTAAAGGACTTACCTACTACTGACACCAAGTGACCGAAATAAGTGGGTTCCAAGGCCTGCAAGAAATAATCAACCATCTCGCTTTCTTTCATCGGAGGGTCAACCCTCGCTGATTGCTCTCTCCAGCGGAATCCATATTCTGTGAAGCTCTCACTGGGGTTCTTTTCCAGCTTTGTCAACGATAGACGATCTGGGATAATTTCGAGGTTGTACTGAAAATGGCAGGCGAAAGCTTGGGCCAAGTCGTCCCATGTGTACCACCTGTTGTGATATTGTCTGGTGTACCATTCTAAGGCCGATCCACTTAAACTTTGGCTGAAATATGCCATTAGCAATTCATCCCTTCCACTTGCTCCTCTCATTTTGCTACAAAATCCTCTTAAGTGTGCTATTGGGTCACCATGCCCATCGTACAGATCAAACTGGGGCATTTTGAACCCTGCTGGCAACTGAACATTTGGGAACAGACATAAATCCTTATAGGCCACACTCACTTGCCCTCCCAGACCCCTCATATCTCGGAACGATTGCTCTAAGCTTTTGACCTTTCTGATCATCTCTTCATGCTCGGGGTTTTTGGGCGGTTTCTCGATCTCTGCCGGGATATCAAGATAAGGGGTGTAAGTATATGGTTCTGGAACTTTGAAGGTGGGTTCAGGGGGATAGTACAGGTTGTCATGAGTTCGAAACAGGGGTTCAGTGGAAGATCGGTGTAATGTAGCAGGTGGAGATGCCACAAAAACAGGTGTAATTGGTGGGGGAGGGTATGGGACTTGTTTGGGTTGTGGATATTGAGAAGTATGGGAAGTGGCGCGATGAAATTGTTGGTAGAGGGGAAAGGCTGGAGATGAGTTCACGGTGGGAGGCTCCGGAGGTTGGGCTGATGGTGGGATATAAGCAGGGTTAGCGGGATAAGCTGGTGGTGGATGCCCTTTAGCCCAGGCTTGGTACATTTCAGCGATCTGCTGCTTCAGCTTATACATTTCTTCCCTCATCGCATTAACGTCCATTTCTTCCACCTCTTTCGATGGGTCGACAATACTTGTTTCCGGTTCCTGGTTGGCCATATTCAGCCTGTCTTTCGATCGGGTGTTGTAGGAGTGAGTTTCCAGAATGCCGATCAACTAACCACCTACCTGGACTCAATACATCAAACAACAATCTTGTTAGCGATTAGGCTTTGACAGATTAGAAACCGCACATTGGGCATGAATGCACCTAAGTAGCTAACCGTCTCCATTATGTATTTGATCGGTTGCATGCGTCATCCCGGCCTTTTCTTTCTTTCGATTGCAAACTTCCCCTTTTCTTTCTTTTCTTTTCTTTCCTTTCCCTTCATTCTTGCCTCTGTTCTCTCTTTGTTTTACTCTCTCTTGATTTCTTATTTTCTCTCTTTTCTCTCTCGTTTTTCTGCTCTTTCCTTTTCTTTACTCTCTTGTTTTTCCTCTTATTTTCTTCCCCTCTTTTTTTTTTTTAATTTTTTTGGTTACGGTCGAATCCTATGGAGATTGCCTACGTATCATGACCCCGCATGAATCAGACCAAGCGTAGTTCTTGTAGATAAGTGCGAAATAAAACATTTTTGGGATTTTCAGTTTTCATAAAGTAAAATAAAAAACAACTGCTTCCATTACAAACTCAAAATTAATAACTTCCAAAAGACTAATAGATTTCGATGCAAAGATGAAATATAGACTCCGAAAATAGACATCATACTCCAACAGAAGAAAATACAGACTCGAAAACAATTTGCCAGACTCTAGTAGAAAGAAGATATAAACTCAACATGACTGACAGACGCTAACAAAAGGGAAATACAGACTCAAACGGAAAAATCATGAATACATCAATGCTCCTGGTGCCCGCGGGACATCATTTGGTCTCGTCGCGGGCCTATATGCAAGCTCCCTTTGAAGTCGATCCAAGTCGCTCATTATCTATTTAACAAATGTCATTATTGCTGCAAAGAAGGTAGTGCGAGTCATTTCCTCACAGATCTGGCACTTCATAATGATGTAGTCAGCAATGTTTCTAATTCTCTCTCTTATGATGCCTTTTTCTTGTATCAAACGCCCAATCTGCTGGGCCATGGCTTCCAAAGTTTGCTCAACCGCATGATTTTACTCCTGAAGTTGTTGCAAATATAGTTCTAATTGCGCCAATGTTGTATAACAATGTTGCCTTTCAACTTTGAAGTCTTTTGCCTGTTTGATCATTTTGTTTTCCATGATGATGACCCTTTTCTTTAACCCTACGACCTCATCGTCGTACCTTTCTCTCAATTGCTTAACCAGGCGTACTCGTTCATCTGCGTTTTTAGCCAATTGCTTTCGAGCCTTGGCCAGTTCACTTTCTACTTTATTCAAATCAAAACTATAGTCATTTACTTTCTGCCTCAGGTTAGCTATGAGTTTTTCATCTCTGTCGCTTCGGGCTGGATTTTCTGCCGCTACTTTCATTTTCTAAATTTGAGCTCGAAGGGCCTCATTTTCTTTGGCTAGCTTTTTCTTTTCTCATTCATCCACTGCAACTTGCAGGCTATTCTTGAATTGGAGTTCTTTGACTTGCTTTTCCAATTTGCTTATGGTAGCCCTGCACTCGTTTTCTTTTGTCAGCCAGTCCTATTGCACTTGTTCTCCGTCGGTAAATTGTTGGACATAGGGCCTCTTTGTGGGCCTGTCAGGTTCATGCTGTGCTTGGGATCTATTACCATACCAAGCAGTATAACTATGCTCCATCTCGCCTCTGGATAGGTTTCGTACTTGAGTATTAGGCCCTAAGAATCTGCACTAATGCTAAATCCGGCGCACTTTCTCTTCTGGGAAGGCAGCTTTTAGATCTAACTCAATGACTTGCCGACTCAAATCTTTATTGTTTGGGATGGTCTGGTATCGGCCTAACTGACATAAGACTCTGTGCGGAGCATAAGGCTGGATACTCCGAAGACCCATCAACAGCAAGAAACACACCTCAGCCGACATATAGATTGCTTCGTTGACCCAGAGTCACCGGAATGTCCATTCGATCTTATTTGCGGTCAAAGATCTCAAATGAGCATGCCATGCTTCCGTACCATCCGAAAACTCATAACCCTCTACTCGCTTTTCATGTTATTCAATGCACTCAAGGCCGGCCATACCGCAATTCAAGTAATCGGGACGGTGGCAAAGGTGTTCCTCCATCCATATTTGTAACAGTATCTGGCATTTTGAAGCCACGGGGATTCCCGTAACGTCGATACAGAAAGTAGAAGGCACAAAATCCTTTGGCTAGATTTCCGTCTCGGATGTCCCGACTGATGCTTAACAAGTCCAAAAATTTGTGGGGGGTCACCGTCATTGGCTCTACCGGGTATTGACTTTTGAGATTCCCATCGAAACCAGCATAGCCTACTATCTCTTCTAGCGTAGGAGTTAACTTGAAATCCGCAAAGTGGAACACATTATGTGCTGGGTCCCAAAACGGTATCAAGGCCTCAATCACGTCTTTTCTGGGCTTGACCTTCAAAAGCCCAATAAGACCGCCCAATGCTTTTGTCACAACTTTCCTGTTGTCGCCCCCCAAATCATGCTACCACATATGTAGCTCCAAAGGGATCTCTTCACGGACTGAGAAAGGTTCATTTTGATTTGTGCTCATCCTGCACAATTATTAAGGTGATTTTAATTTAAAAAATGTCATGACTCGTTTTGACTAAAGAGAAATGACCATCTTTCAGAATTTTCACAAAACATCCGGCCTTGCCAACACGGCCTTTCAGCACTTCGAAACGAAGATTTTAAGGCTATGTCAGTTAACCAGCCAAAACCTTTAAAAGTGACCAAAAGTGGTTGTTCTTGCAAAAACAGCCTTCCGACGCCCTTTTAGGGACATTCGGTTATTTCTGACAAGAATGGCATCACCCTAATTATTTTCAAATTAAAGTAAAATTTTTTTTCTTTTGGCTACTTTCGCAAAAAAGGAAGTTGGACCCGATGGGGGTTGCCTACGTATCTCACACCCTGTGAGAATCAAACTGGCGTAGTTCGGGCAAATAAAACAAACTATTTTTGAAAACAAGACTTTTTTTCATTCCATTGGCAAATAAAACTATTTTTGAAAACACCAACTTTTGTTTTTCCTCTTTTTTATTTTTTTGTTATTTTCTCAAAAATTCGGCAGAGTTTCGACACTGTTTGGACATTAGGTTTTATTTTAGAAGAGGCGATTAACTCTCTTTAACCCTCATACTGCTATTTCTCTTTCCTCAACTATTCCCAATATTCATAAGCCGGTCAGCATGCAAGTCCGAAGCAAATAAATGCACAAGTAGCAAGTAGGATGCATCAGGATGGTCTTTTTGTTTCGGGTGCACCTGTCCTAGACAGACCCAACCCCTGTGTTGAGTCTCCAAAGCCAAAATATACATGATGCAAACAAACGTTCCTACTAGGGATCCGGCGTGAGGTCTTGTTATACTAGGTCAAAACCTGGGTTTATTGTTCTAGACCTGGATTACCCGAGCGGACAGCTCGAGCCGAGGGGCAGCGTACCGGGAATACAGAAGCTTCACCGGCTTTGCAACTTGTCCGAACCTCGTTCTAAATTTGGAATATGACTCTAACAGAAAAGAAGTCACACGAAGTGCACACTTCTTCATGATTTAGAAGACTCAGAGAGAAGAGGGATTTCGCAACAGTTTATATACAGTTCACGGAATATCAAAGCGGTAAAAGCAGTCAACTAGCACATTAGGCCCAAATCATGTAACAAAATCAGATAATGGATAAAGCCAACTATAACAATTATCCTAAGCTCGAATTCTTGAACCCTGAACCAGAGATTCTGGGTCCAATCTACTTTGTGATAGTCTAGCTTAATTAAAGAAAAAGCCTAATGGAATTCAAAAAGGTGTTATGTGTTAAAGCTTAAAGCCAAAAAGTAGAATAAGTAAACAAATGGTCCTTTTCTTTTAGAACCTGAACCCAAGAACTTACGGTGACAAATGAAACATTGATTTCAAAAATGATTTGGGCCAAACCTCGATAGCAGGCCCAATTCGTAAACATTGCAGCGAAAAAACAGAGACTCAGGATCGAATCCTTGTGAGTCCGTATCAACTCACATAGAAGTCAGGTTCCCCATTATCACGCCAATTCAAAATATTCATCGATTCATACCACATTGGACACATTGAGATTGATTTATCAAAAAAAAAGAAACTTGTGTTTTATTTTCCAAAAACGGTCAGACCCCCCAAATATCATATACCAGCCACTTACATGATTTCTGATTCAACCAATTGTCCAATTAACAATTCCAAAATCAGTTTTCACATATTTCAGCATGACTCTCAACTTTAACATCAGAACGGATCATACTTGCGCTTTAATTTCTGAGCTAACTTTCACAAATAAACACAAGGAATTCAAACTTATACAGACCATTTAAATGGTACTTCTAATTAAGCATAACAATGCAAATCCAAATTGCAGAATAGACAATACTTCATCATAACAGCCCCTAATTGCGAGCTACAGAAAACCACATGGCATACTCAAGCAATCTACAACATGTTTAATAGTCCATTCACACATGAGCTTCCATTTACAATTACAGAGCCAAAAATCCAAGCATTCATTCCAAATGACCAAACAACCCTAAACCATTGAGCATGAAAGAGCAGACTAACATATTTGAAAGAGAAATACTGAATTATTTCAGAATAGGGGAAATTAAGGACATAAAACAGCAGGAGCTAATAGAAGCTCAACATTAACCAATGCTTCTGTTCAAATTCCAACTCAAATTCTCAATTCTGTACACAGATTCAGTCTGGTTCTAACTTGTAGCACCTCATTTGTTAACAATGGTATGAGGAAATACTTGGAAATTGACAGAGGAAACAAAGATGAAGAAGCAGTGGCTACAGCCGAGCAAAGACAGCAGAAATCAGCAGGAAAAAGCAATAGAACAGTGATTCCCAGCAAAAACCAGCTCAATTCCAGAAAATAATGTGCAATAATAACAAGATCAACCAAAACATCAGGTCAGACTCGTAAACCAACCAAAATCAAACCCTTTCAGCCACCATATGAATTAGAAAATGTTTTAGGGCTTGAAAACTTCTGAAATCACAAAGAGAAGGAGAAATTTCAATGGAACAGTAAAGCTTTAGCCGTTTGCTCTTCTGTATTTTTCTATCTCTGGAAATTCTGCCTTGAATGGCAAGGAAAATATGCCTTTATAGGTAAGCAAATAGGGCAGACCCAAGGAGATATTTTTTGCCATTCAGACCTTTTTTAATTTTGTTTTTTGCTAACTAATCCTTACCTGATTTTCCCTTTTTGCTGAATTACCCTTAACGTGATTAACCAATTATCAAAACAGCCCCCACCCCAGCTTCCTAGAAGCTTCCCCTTCTTGTTACAAAATATTCCCCTTCCCCCATTTCCTAAACTGCCCCCGAATGTTCTGTTAATTTACTCTAGGAAACCAACTGGGTCAGACTGGCCCGATATTTAAACCAAAATTTGGGCTAAATTCTGACCCAATGTCCCAAATCAACCCCCCTGGAGTGAGGTCTGCAATGGCTTCAAAGCCCAAACTAAATCAAATCAGTCAACAAATAAGAAAGAAATTAGCCAAGTCATTAAAATAACCCTAATTTAACTAGGTGACTAAACGAGATATGAAGTTAGACCTTTAAACGGGTGTGAGCACGTGATTTTTGTTTTACGCGACAATCGCTCCAAAAGAATTAAAAAAATAATAACAATGGTCCTGCTGTACAAATTTGGATTTTACATGGCACTTTGTTAATTATTTATGATTTTTGCCCATTTTTATTAAAACAAAATACAAAATGTATGTGTCGTGCGTAATGTGAACCGTAATCCGATTGTTAAATGGGAGATCACAAAAATACGCATTTTTTTTGTCCTGATTTGTTGCCTTGTTTAATTTTACCTACTTTTAACATTTTATACGCGTGAAATAAATATGTTAAGTGTTAATTAATGGTGTCTAGTTTTATTTAATTAGGTTGTGTATTTAGGAAATTAGAAATAAAGAAAAAGAGGGTAAAAATTTGTTTTAAATGAATTTGGGCCGTGCCCATTTCAAAATCTGAAGCCCAAATGAACGGCCCAAGCCACCAGTCCGAACAGCCCACCCCCAGGCCACAAAACGACGTAGTTTAACACCAAAACTACGTCCTTTCAATGTCGATCCATCTCAACCATTCAAACCAAACTGATCCAACGGCCAAGATCTCACACCCCGTACCCACTAACAGACCCGACCAGTCTCACCCGGACCGACCCCAACCCTTTACCCTCGAAACGACATCGTTCCCCGTTAGTTGAAGGATCCTGGCCCTTCATCATGTCTCATCCAACGGCCAGGATCCACCTATCCACTAACTATATAAACCCATAACCTTACCCTGCCCCCCCCATCCGAAACCCAGCTTTAGGTCACCTTCATCCTCATCCCCTTCCCCTCCAAAACCCTAGCCGCCCCTGTATTCTTCACCGTGAAAGCCGGCGGCATGGACGTCGGTAACCCCACCCTTAACACCATAGAACCCCCTTGCCATCCTGAACATGGATCTGTTAACCACTTAACTCGAATCCCTTCCCACCTTCTCGAATCTTCGTTTGAAGATTCGAGTCGGAACTTGACTTACACCGTTTAACCCCAGTTTCACACCAGACACTCCCCAGACCCCCTCGTGACCAAACCATGCTTGGTTTGGTCCGAATCTGACCAGGGAAGCATGAATCCCAGATCTAATCTTTGGAACCTTAGGGTTCCTCGTCACTAGTCTGTATCTCGTTTAAACAAAGAGATTAAGGTCTAATGGACCTTAATCGAAGTGTTTCTCATATGAGAAACACTTCGATTAAAGTCCGTTCAGCCTTAAGAAAGGTCTGTTCGAATCCAAGTTAAGGCTTTTGATTTTTCGGGATTTAAGGTGAGTTTTGTTTTCTTTTCTTTATTCTGTTAGTCCATGTTTGTTTAAAAGGCTGTTCATGTTGTTGTGAAATTTGTGTTTCGAATTTTACCGACTGTGTCCTGTCCACCTTGCCTGAACCTCTGTTGTTTGATTGAGTCCTTCTTCTACTTGTTCTGATAAAGTGTATGTATGTATTTGTTGTGCAATTAGTTGAATTTCAAATTTGAACTGATTAACTGATTCCTCGAGTACAATTCTACTTAGTCAGTACAATTCAAATCATGTGTTCGATACTGTTAAATGTCTGATTTTGGCTATGATTGTACATGTTATGATTGATATAGTCGAGTCGATATGTGTCGTCAATTAGTTTCAGTTGTCCGAACAATAACCAATTGACCTGCTTCTGTTAAGCATTGCTTGAATCAATTAGGGACTGGGTTTAGTAACTTATAGTTGTTAATTTGATTTCAGAAATCTAAGGTTTGGTCTGTTAGTTACAGCCTGAATTGGAGGGCATGTGCATTAGTGCACAACATGTGCATAAAAGCCATTCTGATTAAAATAATTTGACAGTATGTTTGTCAGATTATATTCTTGCTGCCTTGTCTGCCTTTTAGTTTAAATATTAGAGGGTACTGTCAGGAATATCATAGGGGAGGTTTATACTTAATTAGCTAAGTGGAAACTGAAAAGGGAAAGCACATGGGAGGGGACCTGATTGATTAACAGGCTGTTCAAATAGCCTGATTTGGAGCTATAAAAAGAGAAGGAGATCTGGGAAGAGGGAGGAGGAAAAAATACATACATATACACACAAAAGGGAAGCTGAAACCAAACAGAATCAGTTTCTAAGGGAGAAAGAGAATTTTTTTTTTTTTTAAATCAGGAGGGGGATTTAGAAAAGAAATTCTTGCTCAACTGGAAAACACTACTTTTTCTCATCCTTTCGTGTCTGAAGTCCAGTATCCAGTTTGTTTTGTTTCTATCAGTTTTTAGGATTTTTCCTCTGAATTTTTGAAAAGATCAAATATTGATTATTGTACCATTAGCTTACTGCTTTGGTCTGTTGGTCTGGGATTGTCATTGCTGCTGTATTGCTTTGTTTGTTACTACCATTCTTGTGTTGCTGCTGCTGACTCTTTTGCTTCCACTTCTTCATTACATTTCAGTATCCAGGTACACATTTCAAGTCCCATATTGGTGTAACTGTAACAGTCTGAAAGCATGAAATGAAAGTTGGAGAAGTTTAAATGTCTGTTGTAATACTCATGGCATGTTGATTTCTTTCTATATATATGATTAGTTTGTAAATTTCAATAGCAGGAAAAGATCAGTTTGGTGCTTAGCTGAGTTCTAGTCTCTTGAGTCTTAGTTTATAGTTGTTTGTTAGTACGAGATATGATGTACAGTATGTAGAATGCATGGATAATTAACATAGAATTTTTGATCGGATTCCTGTTTAACTATAATGACATACATAGGATAGAATATTTCCACCTTACACAATGATGTTCTGTTTTACTTTAGTTCTTTCATCAGGACCCGCTAGGCAGTATATAGAAGCACGTTCGAATCCCCATTAGCAATAATGCCTAGTGTTCAATTCCCTTAATCTAGCCTAAAATAAGTCTAGTTTAAGTTCAATTCAAGAAATGTTTAGATACAAGTATAGCATTTGGTCAATCTCGCATGCTTCACAAGGTATGACGCCTCTTCACTTTGTAAATAATTAAGCAGAAATTGATAAGAATCCAGGTTAGGCCAAAGCATATAATTAAATTAGCATGTACCTTTCCTTCTAGTTTTAGAGACAAATGCATTAGAAATGTAGCCACTTTAGGATACCCTTTCTAAAATAGAGACGAGCCTCGCCAAATAAAAATGCGAAATTGCGGGGCCCTCAACAAATAACCATAAAAAATATTTAGAATTCAGGATAGGCCGTTTAGTGAATTTCATGGCCTTCTACAAAAAATAATAACGCGCTAGGCTTCTTTAGGCGCGGCTTAATTAAGTTACATTCTTAAACTCGGGTGCACATTGATGTGACTCGAATCCAAATCTCGACAAAGTCGAAATGGTCAACAACTATGGGTGCATTGATTGCGACGTGGTTCGAGATACATTTTCGCGACGTTGCAATTCTATAAAACTAAATGATAATAATAAAAACGGTTTAATATTTAATAAAAGCACATAAGTCACAACATGTATTTAAATCAGATATTTAGCCATTATAACAGTTTAAGCGACCGTGCTAGAACCACGGGATTCGAGGGTGCCTAACACCTTCCCTCGGGTCAACAGAATTCCTTACTTAGAATTTCTGGTTCGCAGACTTCATTTGGAAAAGTCGAATATTTTTCCTCGATTTGGGATTCAAGATAAACCGGTGACTTGGGACACCAAAAGCCAAACCTTTCCCAAGTGGCGACTCTGAATTAAATAAATAATCCCATTTCGAATATTGTCACTTAAATTGGAAAAACTCCCCTCGCGCATTTAACCCTTCGGGGCGGGCGCGCAAAAAGGAGGTGTGACAGCTCTGGCGAATCTGAATTAAATAAATAATCCCATTTCGAATATTGTCACTTAAATTGGAAAAACTCCCCTCGCGCATTCAACCCTTCGGGGCGGGCGCGCAAAAAGGAGGTGTGACAGCTCTGGTGACTCTGCTGGGGAAATGCAACCCAGAACCACTGGTTCAGGGTTCAAGAATTCGAGCTTAGAATAATTGTTATATTTGGCTTTATTATCTGATCTTTATTACATGTTTTTGCATAACGTGCTAAATGTTGTCTTTTACCGCTTTGATATTATCTGAACTGTATATAAACTGTGCCGAAACCCTTCTCTTCTTACCTCCGGGGAGAAGCTCGCTGGTCGAGACTCCCTATTCTGTTAGTGTCAATACCTGAAATAAGAAAGAGGTCGGACAAGTTACAAAGCCGGACGATCTCGCGGGTCCCCGGTACGTAGCCCCCTCCTCGACTCGAGTTGTCCGCTTGGGTACACAGTCTAGAACGAATACCCAGGTTGTGAACCTAGTATAACGAAACTTCATGCCGGATCCCTAGTAGGAACGCTTATTTGCATCATGTTGCATTTGACTTAGGGGACTCAACACAGTGGTTGGGTCCGTCTAGGACTAGCAATCTGAAATGAAAAGACCATCCTGCTGCATCCTATTTGTTTTGCGCATTTATTTGCTTCAGTTCCGCATGCTGACCGGTTTCTAAAAATGAAAGGGAAAAATAGCAGCGTAGGGAGATAATTACTTCTTTTGGAAAAACCAATGTCCGAGTAGTGTCGAAACCTCGCCGGAATTTCTTCTAAAAAATATATATAAAAAAAAAGATTGTCTTCTAGTTTGATTTTAAAAAAAATAATATAAAAATTTTCTTTTTATCATTTTCAAAATCAAAAAAAAAAGAGAAGGTATTTATTTAAAAGTAAAAAAAACGGAAAATTCATAATTCAAAAAAAATGTTGTTTCTTTTGTAGTACCCCTTTTATAAATTCAGACTAATAGTCCAAATATTTCCTAAAAAAAATAATAAATATTTTCTTTAGTCTTTATCTCTTTTAAAAAGAAAAAAATAGTATAAAAATATATATTCTTGTTTTCTAGGTTTATTTGATTTTCTCTATTCACGATAGGCCGAACTACGCCGGTTTGATTCTCACCGGATGTGAGATACGTAGGCAACCCTCGTCGGGTTCAACCCCATTTTGCTAAAAATAGCCAAAATCAATAAATAAATAAAAAAAAAGAAAAAAAGAAGATGTGTCAATTTTTAAAAGAGTCATAAATAAGTCGGGTGACGCTGTTTTATCATAAATAGCCGAATGTTTCCGAAAAAGGGACGCCGGAAGGCTGACTTTGCATAAACAGCCACCTTTGGGTCTTGCTTAGCATTTTTGTCCAGTTGACCCTCACAGCCTTAAAATCTTCGTCCCCAAAGTGTTTAAAGGTCGTGTTCAAAACTTGATCCCCTTTGTAAAATATTTTTGAGTCAATTCATTTTTGTTAAAATCACCTTAATAAATGTGCAGGATGAGCACGATGCAAAATGAACATTTTTCAATAATGACCAAAATCCCTATCAAGTTACGGCTATGGTGGAATGATCTAGGTGTTGAAGGGCAAAATGAGGTTAAGAAAAATCTGAAAGGTCTTGTGGGTCTGTTGGAAATCCAGCCTCGGGGAGATATCATAAGAGCTTTGGTTACCTATTGGGACCCGGCGCACAATGTTTTCCATTTCTCTGATTTTGAGCTCACCCCAACTTTGGAAGAAATGGCCGGATACATCGGGAATACTGAACTTCCGTTGAGGGAAAAATACTTGGTCGCCCCAAGAGTCGTCACGGTACATCGGTTCCTGGATTCATTGAAAATACCTAGAACAGTCCACAACCCGGATCTAGCAGCCGGATTCTGTACTCCATGCTTCATATATGATAGATACGGTCACGAGGGGGGATTCAATAATCCAATCAACAAACTGTGCAGCAAAGGTGTTCGTCAGAAGTGGGACAAGCATAGACGGGTAGCGTTCATAATGATGTTCCTGGGCCTTCTGGTATTTCCAAGGAAAGACGGAAACATTGATTTGAAGATATCCGGGGTCGTCAGCACTTTACTCACGCAAAATGACAGTACTCTCGCGCCTATGGTGGTATCTGACATCTTTCGAGCTCTTACAGCTTGTAAAGCTGGGGGAAATTTCTTCGAAGGTTGTAACTTGCTCCTACAGATATGGATGACCGAGCACCTCTGCCATCATTCCGAGATTTTGAGCCATGGTTCCCCGGAAAAGACTTGCATAGAAGAATCTTACACGAGAACCAAAGAGATCAGTTTTCCCAATGGAGTCCTGGCATGGACCTCGTTCTTTCAAGCTCTTACTGCCAGCCAAATACAATGGACGCTAGGATGGTTGCCTGTTGATGAGATCCTATATATGTCGGCAGCTAAAACTTATTTCTTACTGATGGGGCTTAAGAGCATTCAACCTTACGCACCCTGCCGAGTTTTGAGACAGTTCGGAAGATGCCAGACAGTACCTCATGAGGAAGATCTTAGCACTCAAGCAGTTGAGATAAGTCCTAACGGACAATTCCCAGAAGCAAAGATTCGCCAAATCTGGAGTGAGTGTCAATATTTGAAATCAGATACTTGCGTGCGGGATCGAGCCAAAGGAGAGACGGCGCCAGGTTACCTTGCATGGTATAGAAGGGAATTTGAGCATGAAAGGCCGGCTAAGAGACCCCACATCCGGAATTTCACCGAATCATCGCAAAGGCAGTGGGATTGGTTAGCAAAGGAAAGAGGCTATTGCGCCGAAATCAGCAGGTTAAAGCAACAAGTGGAAGGCTTGAAATATGAGCACAACGTGCAAGTTGCTACCAATCTGGGAGAGCGGAACAAGTTAATTCAGGAAAACGAAATGCTCAGAGCCCATATCAAACAGATAAAGGTGGATGCGGACAAACAGCCAAGGTGTCGATCAGACGAGCAGATGATAAAAAGGCTAAAAAGTGAAATCAGGGAATGGCAAGATGGTTTGGAGAAATCTGAAAACGTCATAGCAGAGCTCATGGCACAGTGGGATACAAGAGTAGATAAGCATCGCCAATACCTGAATCAATTGGAAGGCGACCACGAGAAAACTGTTGCTAAAATAAAGAGAGAGATGGCTGCACTTGAGATCAAAGCAGCTAATCAGGCCAAGGATTTCCAAATTGAGAGCAGATACTGGTACGACTCAATAGCCCAGATGAAGTTGGAAGTACGGCGACTGAAGCATCAGCATATACAGGATACTCAAGTATTCAAGATATGTAGCGATCAGATAAAACGCCTACTCGTAGAGAAGAAGCAAACCAGAGATAGGATCAAGGCCATTGCCCATGCCATCACCAGACGATGTCTACGATGTGAGAACATGTCCAGCGTTACCGTCCTCTCGGCAGTGATGGGTTATGTCAAGCAGACTATGCACGAGCTGGAGCAACTTGAGAGGGATCTCACGCCTAGGACCGCGGCGAGGCCGAACGATGCCCCGCGGACACCAATTTTCAAAACCATAATGCACTCATAAGTCAAGCCTGCATCTTAGCATCTTCTGCCTGTTTTTCCCATCAGGGTGATTTTTAGTCTATTTTGAGTCTAGGTTTATTTTCAAAGTTTGCTCTTTCTTTTGCAAAATGTAGTTTGTAATAGACCATTTCAACAATAAAGAGGTTGCTTCTTTTACGCTCATTTGTGTTTTTCGAACTACGTAATGATCTGATTCACGTAGGCATCGTGATACGTAGGCAATCCTCATCGGATCCGGTCGCATTTCTTTTACTGCAAAAATAAAAAATAATAAATAAATAAAAAAAAAGAGGGAAAAAACTAATAAGAGGAAAATGCCGGAAGGACGCATGCTCTCGTAGCAAACATGTAGTAATCCACTTAATTGTATAGGTGCATCATGCCCAACGTGAGATTGACTATCTGTTATTTGCTGCAAAATTAACCGTGCGTTTGTCGTTGAGTCTCCCCAGGGTTTTTGAAAAGACGGTTGGTTTGGTGAAAGTCTGGCCTCGCACTCATATTTCACGAGGTCAAGGAGAAGTGTTCAACTACCTGTTGTTAGGACCAGAAGCAGTACTCACACTTACTTCACCAGGTCAAAAGGAAGTGTGGAAATGTCTTCAGAAATTCCATTGCAAACAATCCCTGTTTCCGAGGAGAGCTCAATCTCAGCCGTCCTCACACCTGAATCCGCAACTGCGGAGGAAAATAGAATCCTACGGCTCCGCATGTTGGAAATGCTGGACGACTGGAATAATGGGAAAGAGTCGCCAAGTGTCGTCCCCGGATTCCCTGAATTATTCTCCAGGTCATGTGGGACTTCTAATGTCCCCATAAATTATCCTGCTACCCCATTCGGGTACCCAGCCACCTCAGCCTTCTCTGCTGGATCGCCTTCTGAGCCTCATCCCCGAATGTCATCCACCGATGCAAGCATGAACATCTTTACTGCATCGCCTTGTCCGATTACGGCACAGCCTGCCACGTACAAGCCAAGCTTTGACTCATCCTCTTTTACATTCCAAGCACCATCGTTCTTAATGGAACCAACTAGGTTCGCTACCAGCACTAATCCTCTACCGCCTCAGCGCGAGCTTGCACCCGGGCAGGATCAGAACCCCAGAATTGCAGAACAAAATGAGATTGCCAAGAGAATGAGAAGCCTTGAACAAAGTTTGAAGAATATGCAAGGATTGAGCGGGCAGAAGAGCGTCTCTTACGCCGACCTATGCATGTTCCCTCACGTGCACCTGCCAGCGGGTTTCAAGACCCCAAAGTTCGAGAAATACGATGGGCACGGTGACCCCATTGCACATCTTAAGAAATACTGCAACCAATTGCGGGGAGCCGGCGGAAAAGAAGAACTGCTAATGGCATATTTTGGGGAAAGTCTAGTAGGGATAGCCTCGGAATGGTATATGGACCAGGAAATGTCCCGATGGCATATATGGGATGATCTCGCCAGAGATTTTGTGAAACAATTCCAGTATAACATCGACATTGCGCCAGACCGAAATTCTCTGTCGAATTTGAAGAAGAAACCTTCAGAAAGCTTCAGAGAATATGCTATTAAGTGGCGTGAACAGGCGTCAAGAGTGAAGCCTCCCATGGATGAAGTGGAAATGGTCACTACCTTTCTCCAGGCTCAAGAGTCTGACTATTTCCAAAACATGATGTCAGCCATGGGTAAGCCATTCGCGGAAGCGATCAAGATTGGAGAGATGGTGGAAAATGGTCTGAAAACAGGTAGGATTCTGAGTCAAGCAGCCATAAGGGCGACCTCCCAGGCCGTCCAAAGCGGGTCCGGAGGAATGACAAGAGGGAAGAAGAAGGAAGAAACGACTATGGCAGCCTCGGAAGCAAGGGAGTATCGTCATCCCAGGCCCCGTTTTCCGGAAAGAACCCCACAACACTACTACCCCCACTCAAATTTGGCATATGCTCATCAACCTTATATGGTCATGAATGCCCAGCCTTATGCCCATCCACCACAACAAGCCAACCGAGGCCCAGCTCCACCTCCCAGAAATCAGCCTCCTTACCGCAACCACTATAACCCACAACCCTCGCAGAATAACTTCCGCCCTCAGGAGCCACCCAGAAGGTGGACTTTCACGCCCATCGGTGAACCATACTCAACTTTGTTCCCAAAACTGGTCCAGTTGGGTTTCTTGCAACCAATCCCTCAAACAAGGCAAAACCCGACGTCACCTTCTTACAAAGCTGGAGTCAGATGCGCCTATCATTCAGGGGCCGAGGGACATGACACAAATGACTGCTGGTCGTTGAAGAGAGTGGTCGAAAATTTGATAGAGCAAGGGAAGATAATGCTAAGGGACGAGGAGATCCCGAATGTAACTAACAATCCATTACTTGCTCACAATAATGGGCCGCTGATCGGAATGATTTGTGAAGACAAAGAGTTCGACCCTGCTCTGAAAGCCATAATTGCCATTGTCGACACGGGAAAGAGGCCCGAAACAGACCAGAAACCAGAAAAAGGGGGAGGAGGCCAAAGCTATAAAGAAAGTGCCTGAAAATAAGGTGGAGAAGAAAGTGGAACCGGTAAAGGATGGAGTTCTTTACATACCACGAGGTCGAGCTGAGAAGACGCAGAACTTCGGAATCAAAAAAACAAAACCTATGTACGTGCCGAAAGGGGCCTATGTGGTCCGGGGGACGATTCAACCACCTCGGCTGAATGAGCCAGTGGTTATCGGACGCGTGCCACAAAAGCCAATGACCAACCCGTCCACAGTGCCGTGGAATTATCAAAAGACTTTGGTAATGTACAAAGGTAAAGAGGTCATGGGAGAACTTCCAGAAAATACTTTCATTGGAAGGTATTCAAATACCCAAGAACTGAACAACGCCACACAAAGGCGCTTCCCGCCAAAGAAGCCCGTAAGTGTTGAAGAAGCGGAAGTGTTCTTCCAACAAATGAAAATGCCGGATTACGAAGTGATAGATCAACTGCGCAAGTACCCCGAGCAAGTGTCCATGCTATCATTATTGATGAGGTCGGCCGAGCATCAAAAGATCTTACTGAAGACCCTGAATGAAGCATATGTGCCAGTTGAAACCTCGGTAGAACAATTAGAGCGGATGACAGAAAGATTCTTCGCCGTCAACCAAATCTCTTTCAGCAAGAACCATCTACCCCCAGAAGGAGCGGCACACAACAAGGCTTTGCATCTAACAGTTAAATGCGAAGACTATTATGTCAAGCGGGTAATGTTGGATGGGGGCTCAGGCGTTGACATTTGCCCGCTCTCCACGCTACAAAGAATGGAAATTGGGACCGGAAGAATCCGACCCAACAATGTCTGCGTAAGGGCTTTCGACGGCATCAAGAGAGATACCATGGGAGAAATAGACCTGTTGTTGGTCATAGGACCAGTCGAATTTCAAGTAACCTTCCAGGTGCTCGACATGGATACATCCTACAATTTTCTCCTTGGCAGACCTTGGATCCATGCGGCAGGAGCCGTGCCTTCCACTCTTCACCAGATGGTGAAGTTCGAGTAAGAAGACCGAGAGATCGTGGTCCATGGGGAAGATGAGCATGCTATTTATCGGGACCCATCCATCCCATATCTGGAACCGAGAGAAGGGAGCGAACATACGGTCTATCAAGCTTTTGAGATTGTACTGGCAGAGCAGCACGAAGAGGGAATACCCTGCCCCCAGCCTTTCTTGTCTAACGCCTCGGTTATGGTGGCCAAAGAGATGATCCGGCACGGATTTAGGCCAGGGAAGGGGCTTGGACGAACCCTTCAGGGAATAACAGAACCCATTACCTTGCCAGTCACCAAGAAACCTTTTGGACTAGGTTTCAAACCTACTCCAGCAGACGAAGAATGGGCAAAGAAAAGGAAAAATGAGGGTTGGAAGTTACCTCGACCACTGCCAGATTTATATGCAACTTTCATCAGGCCAAGGTACGCCGAAGAAGAAGATGATGAGGTCTTCACAGCTGAGGAAATCAAGGAGATATGTGGAGCGATGAGAGAGATGCTCTACGAGATCCACATGGTTCAACCAGGTGAAGGCACAAGCACTGCTAAGATGATGAACGTGGGGCCGAACGCCAAACTTCAAAACTGGGAGGCCACACCATTCCCGACTAGACAGAAGTCCGGGTAGACCTGTCCTGCCACCTTTCCTGTGTCACAAGTTATCTCCAGGACATAACTTGAACGTTCTCTTCCTTTCCATTGTTGTTTTGAATTCCTAAGTTGTAAACATTGTTGTCTTCCAACTTTCCAAAGAAAATAAAAAAAATCATCATTGCTTTCCCATTCTTTCTTTTGTTCTGATTTTTGTTATTTTTCCTTTTATCTTTCTTTTCAGTTATAATAATGCGGCTTTAAATATGACATGCTTGCGGACTTCACGCCCAGATCACAATGAGCTATTTAACTGCGAATTAATGAACCCAGAACCAGAATATGATGCGGAAGAAGCTTTTAGGGAAATAAACCGAGAGTTGGAATATTTTGAGAATAAACCTAAGCCAAATCTGAATGACACCGAACCGGTTAATTTAGGAACTCCTGAAGAAATCCGGGAGACCAAAATAAGCATTCACACGGACAAGAAAACGCGAGAGGCGATAATTCAACTTCTTTTTGAATTTAAAGACGTGTTTGCTTGGTCATATGATGACATGCCGGGTCTAGGTGTTGATCTAGTGGTTCATAAATTGCCGATTCATCCTGATTGTCCTCCAGTTCAACAAAAGCAACGAAAGTTCAAAACTGAGGTCAGCGACAAGATTAAAGAGGAGATCACTAAACAACTGAAAACGGGAGTGATTCGGGTAGTCCAATATACAACATGGTTGGCGAATGTGGTTCCGGTACCGAAAAAGGACGGGAAGACTCGGGTATGTGTAGATTACCGAGATTTGAATAGAGCAAGTCCCAAAGATAATTTCCCACTGCCCAACATCCACATCCTCGTTGATAATTGCGCCAAACACGAGATACAGTCTTTCGTAGATTGTTACGCTGGGTATCATCAGGTACTGATGGATGAAGAGGATGCCGAGAAAACTGCCTTCACCATGCCTTGGGGCACCTACTGCTATCGGGTCATGCCATTCGGTTTGAAGAATGCTGGGGCTACTTACATGAGGGCCATGACTGCCATTTTTCATGACATGATGCATCAGGAAATAGAGGTGTACGTGGACGACGTGATAGTCAAGTCCAGGATGCAGGATAATCACATCCAAGACTTGAGGAAATTCTTCGAGAGACTAAGGAAGTATGACTTGAAGCTAAACCCAGCCAAGTGTGCTTTCGGAGTCCCGTCGGGCAAACTTTTGGGCTTCATCGTAAGCAGGAGAGGTATCGAACTAGATCCAACTAAGATAAAATCTATCAGAGATCTACCTCCCCCGAGAACGAAGAAAGACGTGATGAGTTTGTTGGGCAGGTTGAACTACATCAGTAGATTTATTGCCTAGCTGACAAGCACGTGTGAGCCCATATTCAGGCTGTTAAGGAAAGATGCGGCGATTAAATGGACAACTGAGTGTCAAGAAGCCTTTGATAAAGTCAAAGAATACCTTTCGAATCCCCCAGTCTTGGTCCCTCCAGAACCAGGGAGGCCACTTTTCTTGTATCTGACAGTCTTGGAGAACTCTTTCGGTTGCGTCCTCGGGCAACACGACATAACCGGAAAGAAGGAGCAAGCAATCTACTACTTGAGCAAGAAATTCACCGGCTACGAGGCCAAATACACTCTGCTGGAAAGGACATGTTGCGCTCTGACGTGGGTTGCTCAAAAGCTGAGACATTATCTCCAAGCCCACACTACTTTCCTCATAAGCAGGCTGGATCCTTTGAAGTATATATTTCAGAAACCGATGCCTACTGGGAGACTGGCCAAGTGGCAAATCCTGCTTACTGAATTCGACATAGTCTATGTCACTCGCACGGCAATGAAAGCCCAGGCGCTAGCAGATCATTTGGCCGAAAATTCGGTCGATGAGGAATACCAGCCATTGAGTACCTACTTTCCAGATGAAGAAGTAAACGCCGTAGAGGTGGTCTCGGAGGATGCTCATGTTTGGAAAATGTTCTTTGATGGAGCCGTGAATGCCAAAGGTGTAGGGATTGGGGCAATTTTGATCTCGCCTTCCGGTCAGCATTATCCCGCCACAGCTAGACTGCGTTTCTTTTGCACAAATAATACAGCTGAGTATGAAGCCTGCATCATGGGCATGCATATGGCAATCGATCAGGATGTCGAAGACTTACTGATTATGGGAGATTCTGACCTGATTATCCGACAAGTCCAAGGTGAATGGGAAACTCGGGATGTCAAACTTATCCCATACCGACAGCATGTGGAGGACCTCAGCAAGCGCTTTACATCAATAGAGTTCAGGTATATCCCGAGGTGTCACAATGAACTGGCAGATGCACTTGCTACTTTGGCTTCAATGCTACCCTACCCGGGCAACGCCCACGTCGATCCTTTGGAAATCCAAATCAAGGAAAGACACGGTTACTGCAATGTAATCGAGGCGGGATCAAATACGCAGCCTTGGTACCATGACATCAAGAGGTTCCTGAAGACACAAGAATACCCCGAGCACGCTACTGGAGATCAAAAGAGGACCATTAGGCGACATGCAAGTGGTTTCTTTCTGAGCGGTGAATTGTTATATAAGAGGACCCCGGACCTCAATCTCCTAAGATGTGTCGATATCGAGGAAGCGAGAAAGATCATGCACGAAGTACACGCAGGTGTGTGCGGACCTCACATGAACGGGTATGTCTTAGCGAAGAAAATCCTTCGAGCAGGTTATTACTGGATGACCATGGAAAAGGATTGCTTTAGCTTCGTTCGGAAGTGTCATCAGTGTCAGGTGCACGGTGATTTGATTCATGCACCTCCCACGGAACTGCATCCCATGTCTGCACCTTGGCCATTTGTCGCTTGGGGCATGGACGTTATTGGACCAATCGAACCAAAGGCTTCGAATGGACACAGATTCATACTGGTTGATATCGATTACTTCACAAAATGGGTAGAGGCTGTCACCCTCAAGTCGGTCACTAAAAAAGCTGTAGTGGATTTCGTACACTCAAATCTTATCTGTCGTTTCGGTATTCCTGCGACTATCATTACAGATAATGCAGCAAACTTGAACAGTCACTTAATGGGAGATGTATGCGAGCAATTCAAAATAACGCATAGGAATTCTACTCCTTATCGGCCAAAGGCCAATGGTGGTGTGGAAGCGGCAAACAAAAACATCAAGAAGATTTTGAGGAAAACCATCCAAAGTTCCCGACAGTGGCATGAGCAGTTACCATTTGCACTGTTGGGGTATCGCACTACGGTACGCACATTAGTAGGAGCGACTCCTTATCTTCTGGTTTATGGGACCGAGGCTGTAATACCGGTAGAGGTAGAAATTCCTTCGCTTCGAACCATTGTCGAAGCAGAAATCGAAGACAGCGAGTGGGTCAAGACTCGGTTAGAGCAATTGACTTTGATTGATGAAAAGCGAATGGCCGCGGTTTGTCACGGACAGTTGTACCAACGAAGAATGGCCCGTGCTTACAACAAGAAAGTCCGACCCAGGAATTTCGAAGTAGGTCAGCTGGTACTGAGGCGTATTCTGCCGCATCATGAGGAAGCAAAAGGGAAGTTTGCTCCAAATTGGAAAGGCCCATACATCATAAGGAAGATATTGCCGAGAGGAGCATTGTATTTAGGTGATATCGAAGGAAATGACCCCGACACAGCAGTAAATGCGGATGCAGTCAAGAGATACTACGTCTGAATTATACTCCAGTAGTCTTGACACATTTGAAATGATGAAGGTTTTATTCCCCACTACTCCCCAAACACTGCCCAATTCTCTCTACAAACCTTTGAGCCGAAAGAAAACAAAAACAAAATTTGATTGAGGCCTGAACTACGTTTGACTTGATTCCGAAAGGATACGTAGGCAGCCTCTCCCTGAGGTTCAGTCACACCAACAATAAAATCCCATTCACCCTGAAATTGAAACCGGGGCACGTCGAGCAGTTTAGAAGTTAGTATCATCTACCTCTCTTTACCAAGCACAAGCCTTCAGATCAATTACCAAAGATAGTGGGAAACCAATAAGCGTCACAAATGGAGACCGGCACACTCTGAATTGAGAGAGATAAAATGAGAGAGTCTCGTCGGTGAAAACCTTCGGGCACCACGAGGCGACGGGAGTAGAGAAACCAAAATGAGAGAGCTTGTTTAGTAAAAACTCACAAAGAGTGCTATCAAGCGATGACAGGAAGAGAAATGAGAGAGGTCAGCCGGCGAAAACCCGCAAAGGGCGCTGTTGGCCGAAAAGAATGACTCCACCCCAAGGAGGTCTCGGCAAAGTTCCACCAGGTTTGGAATCACATATCCGTTCTGGTTGAGGGAAACGCAAGCTCATGGAAAGTCAGGCGTCCAGTCCAAAGAGCATGTCATGTCATTTAAAGCCAGCATTATCTTCCTCAGATAAGTCTTTCTCGTTCCGAAGGGGGCACTCCTTTTCTGAAATTCGTTTTATCTTTTCTTTGTTTTTCTTCGAATCTCTTTTATGTTTAAGCCCAAGTTCTAGATGTACCGGAAAGGACAGGTGGCAGGTTTGGTTGCACGGAATTCCGTTTCATGAAGGAAAACGCCTCGTTTCGTTGGTACGTTTGTCCAAGCCTGATGAATCATGATGTTTGATGGCGTTCAAAGTAAAGAGGAAAAAGAGAAATTTCCCCCAGCAAGTCCGCCTACGGACGAATCCCCACAGAGTCTCCCTTTGTACAATCCCCGACAAAGTCTCCCCAATATAAAAAACAATTCCCGTTGTAATTTCCCCAGCACATCCCCAGCGAGTCCCTTTGTAAAAATTCCCCAACAAGCTTACCCCAACAAATCCTAGAAAGCCCGCTTTGAAACAAATCCCCAGCATGCCCCGTTGTACAAAAATCCACACAAAGAATCCACTTTGTAAATATTCCCCCCACAGAGCTTCCTTTTGTACAAATCCCCACAGAGTATCCCCAATAAAATCCCCGTTGAGAATCTCCAAGCAAGATGGGACACAAAAAAAAAGAAAAAAAAAGAGCCTTACGAGGCAAGTCATCACAGAATCTGGAAATACAAAGCCTGAGCAGTCAAAAGAGTTTCGCCATTTGAATACAATCAACGGCGGGACTTCGCGACAGAAATAAGAACGCAACAAAGCAACAGGAACGATCAAGGTCACCAAACCGACCGTCATTTCCGAACTAACAATTGTTCTTTGTCTGAAAAGTTGAAACAGGTATAATCCAAGACAACCGTGCAAGAAGCAGGTGTCGCCCAAAGAAGAAGGTACATGGGTACAAGAAATATTTTTGACAATAAGGAATTCACTCGAAAGGTAAGTTTCTACGAGACTCCCTTTTATCTGCTACTTAAACTGAACTTTCCAGCCAGTCAGCATTAGGGTTTTAAACCCTAAGCTGAACTTTTCCTTTAATCAGCATTAGGGTTTTAAACCCTAAACTGAATTTTTCCTTTCAGTCAGCATTAGGGTTTTAAACCCTAAACTGAACTTTCCAGCCAGTCAGCATTAGGGTTTTAAACCCTAAACTGAACTCTTTTCCATTCAGTCAGCATTAGGGTTTTAAACCCTAAACTGAACTCTTTTCCATTCAGTCAGCATTAGAGTTTTAAACCCTAAACTGAACTTTTCTTTTAGTCAGCATTAGGGTTTTAAACCCTAAACTGAATTTTTCCTTTCAGTCAGCATTAGGGTTTTAAACCCTAAACTGAGCTTTTCCATTCAGCCAGCATTAGGGTTTTAAACCCTAAACTGAGCTTTTCCATGCAGTCAGCATTAGGGTTTTAAACTCTAAACTGAATTTTTCCTTTAGTCAGCATTAGAGTTTTAAACCCTAAACTGAATTTTTCCTTTAGTCAGCATTAGGGTTTTAAACCCTAAACTGAACTTTTTCCATTCAGCCAGCACTAGGGTTTTAAACCTTAAACTGAGCTTTTCCATGCAGTCAGCATTAGGGTTTTAAACCCTAAACTGAGCTTTTCCATTCAGCCAGCATTAGGGATTTAAACCCTAAACTGAGCTTTTACATGCAGCCAGCATTAGGGTTTTAAACCCTAAACTGAACTCTTTTCCAGCCAGTCAGCATTAGGGTTTTAAACCCTAAACTGAACTCTTTTCCATTCAGTCAGCATTAGGGTTTTAAACCCTAAACTGAACTTTTCCTTTAATCAGCATTAGGGTTTTAAACCCTAAACTGAATTTTTCCTTTCAGTCAGCATTAGGGTTTTAAAATCCTAAACTGAATTTTTCCTTTAATCAGCATTAGGTTTTTAAACCCTAAACTGAACTCTTTTCATTCAGCCAGCATTAGGGTTTTAAACCCTAAACTGAGTTTTTCCATTTAGTCAGCATTAGGGCTTTAAACCCTAAACTGAATTTTCCTTCAGCCAGCATTAGGGTTTTAAACCCTAAACTGAACTTTTTTTTTTCTCATTCAGCCAGCATTAGGGTTTTAAACCCTAAACTGAGCTTTACCATGCAATCAGCATTAAGGTTTTAAACCCTAAACTGAATATTTCCAGCAGTCAGCATTAGGGTTTTAAACCCTAAACTGAATTTTTCCTTTCAGTCAGCATTAGGGTTATAAACCCTAAACTGAGCTTTTCCATTCAGCCAACATTAGGGTTTTAAACCCTAAACTGAGCTTTTCCATGCAGTCAGCATTAGGGTTTTAAACCCTAAACTGAATTTTTCCTTTAATCAGCATTAGAGTTTTAAACCCTAAACTTAAATTTTTCATGCAGTCAGCATTAGGGTTTTAAACCCTAAACTGAATTTTTCCTTTCAGTCAGCATTAGGGTTTTAAACCCTAAACTGAGCTTTTCCATTCAGCCAACATTAGGGTTTTAAACCCTAAACTGAGCTTTTCCATGCACTCAGCATTAGGGTTTTAAACCCTAAACTGAATATTTCCTTTCAGCCAGCATTAGGGTTTTAAACCCTAAACTGAGCTTTTCCATTCAGCCAGCATTAGGGTTTTAAACCCTAAACTGAGATTTTTCATGCAGTCAGCATTAGGGTTTTAAACCCTAAACTGAATTTTTTCCTTTAATCAGCATTAGGGTTTTAAACCCTAAACTGAAATTTTTCCTGCAGTCAGCATTAGGGTTTTAAACCCTAAACTGAATTTTTTCTTTCAGTCAGCATTAGGGTTTTAAACCCTAAACTGAGCTTTTCCATTCAGCCAGCATTAGGGTTTTAAACCATAAACTGAGCTTTTCCATGCAGTCAGCATTAGGGTTTTAAACTCTAAACTGAATTTTTTCCTTTAATCAGCATTAGGGTTTTAAACCCTAAGCTGAAATTTTTCCTGCAGTCAGCATTAGGGTTTTAAACCCTAAACTGAATTTTTCCTTTCAGTCAGCATTAGGGTTTTAAACCCTAAACTGAGCTTTTCCATTCAGCCAGCATTAGGGTTTTAAACCCTAAACTGAGCTTTTCCATGCAGTCAGCATTAGGGTTTTAAACCCTAAACTGAATTTTTCCTTTAGTCAGCATTAGGGTTTTAAACCCTAAATTGAATTTTTCCTTTAGTCAGCATTAGGGTTTTAAACCCTAAACTGAACTTTTTCCATTCAGCCAGCACTAGGGTTTTAAACCCTAAACTGAGCTTTTCCATGCAGTCAGCATTAGGGTTTTAAACCCTAAACTAAATTTTTCCTTTAGTCAACATTAGGGTTTTAAACCCTAAACTAAGATTTTCCATTCAGCCAGCACTAGGGTTTTAAACCCTAAACTGAGCTTTTCCATGCAGTCAGCATTAGGGTTTTAAACCCTAAACTGAATTTTTGCTTTAGCCAGAATTAGGGTTTTAAACCCTAAACTGAGTTTTTCCATTTAGTCAGCATTAAGGTTTTAAACCCTAAACTGAATTTTTACTTCAGCCAACATTAGGGTTTTAAACCCTAAACTGAACTTTTCCTTCAGTCAGCATTAGGGTTTTAAACCCTAAACTGAACTTTTTCCCAGTTGGTCAGTATTAGAGTTTCAACTCTAAAACTGAACTTCTCCCCAGCTAGTCGGTATTAGGGCTCCAACCCTGAACTGAGCATTTTTATCTTCCTTCATCAATTTTATGAACTTCCTGGCGAATAATTCACGAAATTTTCCTAGTGAAACTGGGGCAGAAAATTTCGTTCGTTTGTTTGTTTTCTCCCGCATGTCTAACCTCGAGCCACACGGATCGAAATGACCCACGAGATGAGCCTCAACTCAGAATCAAAGAAGAAAAAGACAAAAAGAAGATGTCCCGAGATATCAGAGTAAATGGAAGGCGGATCGACCCCAACATTTGATTAAGGTCCTGAACTCTGCCAGTCGCGTTTCACTCAGTATCCCAAAGATTGAACAAGTCGCCGCAACTCGCAAGCATCAAGATTCTGATCAAAGTCTCCAAGCACAATCAGCTAAGACCCAAGATCAAGTCGCAAAAGAATCATAGATAGGAATCTTGTAACTCGCAGTTGACATGCATATAAGTAGTTAGTTCAGTTCCAATTTTCCTTTGGTTGTAATAAGGCGGTCAGTGACGCAGCAGTGACAACAGCAACAGCAGTAACAGCAAGCATTGCAATCCCATGGTAGTCCCAGCTACCGAAGCTTCCAGAACTACATTGACCTGATTCCTGTTTAGCCCGGGATATGTAGGAAATCTTTGAAGCAAAGATTCGGTCAGATCTTTCAAAAACATGCTTCACACGGAGTAGTCCGTAGGCAAAAATCGCTCATATCCGCTCACTTTATCTTTGCACGAAAACTCTTCGTGTTTCCGAACAAAGAGGGGCAGCTGTGAGCACGTGATTTTTGTTTTACGCGACAATCGCTCCAAAAGAAATAAAAATAATAATAACATATGGTCCTGCTGTACAAATTTGGATTTTACATGGCACTTTGTTAATTATTTATGATTTTTGCCCATTTTTATTAAAACAAAATACAAAATGTATGTGTCGTGCGTAATGTGAACCGTAATCCGATTGTTAAATGGGAGATCACAAAAATACGCATTTTTTTTTGTCCTGATTTGTTGCCTTGTTTAATTTTACCTACTTTTAACATTTTATACGCGTGAAATAAATATGTTAAGTGTTAATTAATGGTGTCTAGTTTTATTATTTAGGTTGTGTATTTAGGAAATTATAAATAAAGAAAAAGAGGGTAAAAATTTGTTTTAAATGAATTTGGGTCGTGCCCATTTCATAATCTGAAGCCCAAATGAACGGCCCAAGCCACCAGTCCGAACAGCCCACCCCCAGGCCACAAAACTATGTAGTTTAACACCAAAACTACGTCGTTTTAATGCCGATCCATCTCAACCATTCAAACCAAACTGATCCAACGGCCAAGATCTCACACCCCGTACCCACTAACAGACCCGACCCGTCTCACCCGGACCGACCCCAACCCTTTACCCTCGAAACGACACTGTTCCCCGTTAGTTGAAGGATCCTGGCCCTTCATCATGTCTCATCCAACGGCCAGGATCCACCTATCCACTAATTATATAAACCCATAACCTTACCCAGCCCCCCTATCCGAACCCCAGCTTTAGGTCACCTTCGTCCTCATCCCCTTACCCTCCAAAACCCTAGCCGCCCCTGTATTCTTCACCGTGAAAGCCAGCGGCATGGACGCCGGTAACCCCACCCTTAACACCATAGAACCCCCTTGTCATCCTGAACATGGATCTGTTAACCACTTAACTCGAATCCCTTCCCACCTTCTCGAATCTTCGTTTGAAGATTCGAGTCGGAACTTGACTTACACCGTTTAACCCCAGTTTCACACCAGACACTCCCCAGACCCCCCTCGTGACCAAACCATGCTTGGTTTGGTCCGAATCTGACCAGGGAAGCATGAATCCCAGATCTAATCTTTGGAACCTTAGGGTTCCTCGTCACTGGTCCGTATCTCGTTTAAACCAAGAGATTAAGGTCTAATGGACCTTAATCGAAGTGTTTCTCATCTGAGAAACACTTCGATTAAAGTCCGTTCAGCCTTAAGAAAGGTCTGTTCGAATCCAAGTTAAGGCTTTTGATTTTTCGGGATTTAAGGTGAGTTTTGTTTTCTTTTCTTTATTCTGTTAGTCCATGTTTGTTTAAAAGGCTGTTCATGTTGTTGTGAAATTTGTGTTTCGAATTTTACCGACTGTGTCCTGTCCACCTTGCCTGAACCTATGTTGTTTGATTGAGTCCTTCTTCTACTTGTTCTGATAATGTGTATGTATGTATTTGTTGTGCAATTAGTTGAATTTCAAATTTGAACTGATTAACTAATTCCTCGAGTACAATTCTGCTTAGTCAGTACAATTCAAATCATGTGTTCGATACTGTTAAATGTCTGATTTTGGCTATGATTGTACATGTTATGATTGATATAGTCGAGTCGATATGTGTCGTCAATTAGTTTCAGTTGTCCGAACAATAACCAATTGACCTGCTTCTGTTAAGCATTGCCTGAATCAATTAGGGACTGGGTTTAGTAACTTATAGTTGTTAATTTGATTTCAGAAATCTAAGGTTTGGTCTGTTAGTTACAGCCTGAATTGGAGGGCATGTGCATTAGTGCACAACATGTGCATAAAAGCCATTCTGATTAAAATAATTTGACAGCATGTTTGTCAGATTATATTCTTGCTGCCCTGTCTGCCTTTTAGTTTAAATATTAGAGGGTACTGTCAGGAATATCATGGGGGAGGTTTATACTTAATTAGCTAAGTGGAAACTGAAAAGGGACAGCACATGGGAGGGGACCTGATTGATTAACAGGCTGTTCAAATAGCCTGATTTGGAGCTATAAAAAGAGAAGGAGATCTGGGAAGAGGGAGGAGGAAAAAATACATACATATACACACAAAAGGGAAACTGAAACCAAACAGAATCAGTTTCTAAGGGAGAAAGAGAATTTTTTTTTTTTTGAAATCAGGAGGGGGATTTAGAAAAGAAATTCTTGCTCGACTGGAAAACACTACTTTTTCTCATCCTTTCCTGTCTGAAGTCCAGTATCCAGTTTGTTTTGTTTCTATCAGATTTTAGGATTTTTCCTCTGAATTTTTGAAAAGATCAAATATTGATTATTGTACCATTGGCTTACTGCTTTGGTCTGTTGGTCTGGGATTGTCATTGCTGCTGTATTGCTTTGTTTGTTACTACCATTCTTGTGCTGCTGCTGCTGACTCTTCTGCTTCCACTTCTTCTTTACATTTCAGTATCCAGGTACACATTTCAAGTCCCATATTGGTGTAACTGTAACAGTCTGAAAGCATGAAATGAAAGTTGGAGAAGTTTAAATGTCTGTTGTAATACTCATGGCATGTTGATTTCTTTCTATATATATGATTAGTTTGTAAATTTCAATAGCAGGAAAAGATCAGTTTGGTGCTTAGCTGAGTTCTAGTCTCTTGCGTCTTAGTTTATAGTTGTTTGTTAGTACGAGATATGATGTACAATATGTAGAATGCATGGATAATTGACATAGAATTTTTGATCGGATTCTTGTTTAACTATAATGACATGCATAGGATAGAATATTTCCACCTTACACAATGATGTTCTGTTTTACTTTAGTTCTTTCATCAGGACCCGCTAGGCAGTATATAGAAGCACGTTCGAATCCCCATTAGCAATAATGCCTAGTGTTCAATTCCCTTAATCTAGCCTAAAATAAGTCTAGTTAAGTTCAATTCAAGAAATGTTTGGATACAAGTATAGCATTTGGTCAATCTCGCATGCTTCACAAGGTATGACGCCTCTTCACTTTGTAAATAATTAAGCAGAAATTGATAAGAATCCAGGTTAGGCCAAAGCATATAATTAAATTAGCATGTACCTTTCCTTCTAGTTTTAGAGACAAATGCATTAGAAATGTAGCCACTTTAGGATACCCTTTCTAAAATAGAGACGAGCCTCGCCAAATAAAAATGCGAAATTGCGGGGCCCTCAACAAATAACCATAACAAATATTTAGAATTCAGGATAGGCCGTTTAGTGAATTTCATGGCCTTCTACAAAAAATAATAACGTGCTAGGCTTCTTTAGGCACGGCTTAATTAAATTACATTCTTAAACTCGGGTGCGCATTGATGTGACCCGAATCCAAATCTCAACGGAGTCGAAATGGTCAACAACTACGGGTGCATTGATTGCGACGTGGTTCGAGATACATTTTCGCGACGTTGCAATTCTATAAAACTAAATGATAATAATAAAAGCGGTTTAAAATTTAATAAAAGCACATAAGTCACAACATGTATTTAAATCAGATATTTAGCCATTATAACAGTTTAAGCGACCGTGCTAGAACCACGGGATTTGAGGGTGCCTAACACCTTCCCTCGGGTCAACAGAATTCCTTACTTAGAATTTCTGGGTCGCAGACTTCATTTGGAAAAGTCGAATATTTTTCCTCGATTTGGGATTCAAGATAAACCGGTGACTTGGGACACCAAAAGCCAAATCTTTCCCAAGTGGCGACTCTGAATTAAATAAATAATCTCATTTCAAATATTGTCACTTAAATTGGAAAAACTCCCCTCGCGCATTTAGCCCTTCGGGGCGGGCGCGCAAAAAGGAGGTGTGACAACGGGTTGATAACACAACTAAGGAAATTGAGAACAACTTTCACGAAGAAGAGAAGGACAATGAACAAAAGACCAATTCAAACTCGAAAGATTAATCGAGTTTCAGTCAAACTAGACTAAGCTAAAGAAAAAGGGAAGGAGGAAGAGAACAAGACAGTAAAAAAGGAAGAGAAGGCAAGAGAAGAAAGGAGCTTACCGATTCAGACTCGAAATCCATCGGAGACAAAAGCCCTAACAAAACTAAGGTCAATTGTTTGAATTCGAACTTCAAGACTCGAAGAACAGTGCCTTAAGGCCATGCATGTACCAGGTCCGATAAAAAAGGATTTCTGAACTTCAGGGGTCGATCTTAGATTTAGGATTCGAGCAGCTCCGACAAGGTTCGATGGAAACGGAGTGAGGATTTGGCATGAGGGGGTCGTGGTGGCTATGTGGTGTTAATTTGGGGTTGATTGGAGGCGTTAGGGTTTTGGTCATTCCTTTTGATTCAAGACTCGAGAGGCTGGGTAAGGATTTGAGGGTGGGGATTTGGAGACTTGGAAAGAGGAGGAGGAGGGGAATCTATGGTGTTAATCTGACAGCGATTGGACCAACGCCGCCAGCGGAGACGATTTCCGGCGGGCGGTTCAGGGCGGAGGCGACAAGGGATTTTCTACGGTGTGTTGGGACGATGAGAGACGAGGCGGAGTAGGGGGTGAGTTAGGGGTTCGTTGGGACTATTTAATTGCATTATGAGAAACCATTTTGGCCGTTGGATACTGGGAGATGAAGGGCCAGGATCAACCGAGCTTAAAAGGACTCAAAACGACGCCGTTTAGACTAAGTGGGGAATTGGGTCGGGGCCGGAATGGGCTGGTTTGGGACGGATTAAAGGGAAATGGGATTGGGCATTATGAATTTTTAGTGATTTGGCCCAAAGTGTGAAATCCCTTTCATTTTTATTCAAGATCAACTTAATTCAAAACCCTTTTTTTCTCTTTTTCCTTTTTCTCCCTGTTTTTTTGAAAATTAATTAAAATCAGAATTAATTCCTAGAACTAAACAAAAACTAATTAAATCTAAAATGATAATTGACACAATTAATTAAAAATAAATTAACGAAAGAAAGCTACTCAAAATCAGAGCTAAAATTAAAAGTGCAAATTAAACTATTTTTGTGATTTTCCCATTTTATGCAACGATTAATTTTTTAATTAATCCTAAAATGTAAAATTAAACCTAAATGCCAATGCAACATATTTTTTTTGTATTTTTCACTAATTAAAATGCACCAACAAAAATGCAAACAATTAACAGAAAATGCTACAAAAATCCACAAAAATTGCAAATAATGAAAAGAGATTATTTTGTTTTGAATTTATGGGAGTAATTCATATAGGGCAAAAATCACGTGCTCACAGGAATTTCAGGGCGGTGAATGGTGGAAAATGAAAGGATTTGAGGGGGGTCGTTTGGTTTATTTTGGGTAAGGTTGTTTGTGGCCGTTCATCTTATATCAACGGCCAAGATTAAAGGGTTTTGGGGCCGGATCGGGTCTTCGGGGTTTGGGCTGGGTAAACATAAATTGGGATTGGGGCTGGTATTGGGCTGAATTAGGGCTAGAATTGAAATAAAAAATAGGCCAGGTTTTAAATAGTCACTTTTAATAACTAAATAATTTATAAAAATAATAAATGAGTACCAAAAATATTTTTTGTGTACTGAAATGATTAAAAATAGTTATTTAACATTTTAAAAATATAAAAGATCATTTTATGCATAAATAATATAATTATACATTAGTATGGGCTATTATTGCAAAGATGTGCAATTCAGCCTTAAAATGTAAGTGTAATTACAAAAAATACACTAAAAATATTTAAATACTACGTTGGCATAAATAATGAATTTAAATGGCTAAATCACCACAAAAGTAATATGAAGAATAATTATTGGATATTTTATAAATAAAAAGAGAAGAAATAAATTGATTTGGAGCTTTTAAAATTATAGAAAAATTATAAAAATGCTTATGCATGCTCATAACTGCATATGTGCTATTTTGAAAGTATATATATGTATTAAAAATATATGAGGATAAATTGGGTATCAACAAATGTGATTCACAAAGCCCCATCTCTCAACATACACTATGCGATCACGGAATCCCCTTCGCGATTGCGAAGAACATCCGGGGCATTAGAAACCATCAGCTCCAAACATCATAAAAATGGTCCGGAACCACCCCTAATAACACTCGAGGCCTCCATGACCCTGTTCAATTATACCAACAAGTTCCAAAATATAACACGGACCTACTCGAGGCCTCAAATCTCTTAAAATAACATCAAAGTCATGAATCGCACCTCAATTCAATCTTAATGAACTAATCAAACTTCCAACTTTCAAAACTCATGTCGAACAACGTCTAACCAACTAGGAATCACCTCAAACTTTGCACCCAAGTTCCAAATGATATAACGAACCTATTCCAACTCCCGTAATAACAATCTGAACCCGATAATATCAAAGCCAACTCTCAGTCAAATCTATAAACTTTCTGAACCTTTAAATTTTGAACTTTCGCCAAACAAAGCCAAAACCTTCTAGAAACATTCAAATAAGAATTCGGGTATATGCCTAAGTCCAAATCACCAAACAAACCTATTGGAACCATCAAAACGTGAATTCGAGACCGTATACATAAAAGTCAAACCTTGGTCAACTCTTCAACTTTAGGCCTCTAAAAATGAAAATTTCTCTTCCAAATCAATCCTGAATCTCTTTAACATCGAAACCAGTCATACACACAAGCCAGAATACATCATATGAAGATGATCAAGATCTCAAACCACCAAACAGAAGGCCAATACTCAAAATGACCGGTTGGGTCGTTACAATTACACTGGGTTTGTTGTTGTTATTGTTGTTGTCGTCGTCGTTTCTTTGTGGAATGATTCATAAGGTTTTAACTTTGTTTGCCATGTTTGTTAACTTGCTCCTTAGTTTTCTAGTTGATGCTCTTACTATTTTTCATCATATTTCTTCCCTTATTTCCTGCTTATTATCTGCACAGGTAAATTTTAAGTGAGTATCTTTTGACTTAAAAACCTCGCTACTATTTCACTGAGGTTAATCAAGATAATTACTGAGAACATGGGGATCGGTTGCACTAAAATAAAACTTCTGCAGCTTGCGTGCAGATATTTTGGAGCTAAGCGGCTGCGGAGTTCGAGAGCAAGCATCGAAGACTTCAGCGTTCCAGCCACCTACCATCATTTAGTCCATGGTAGTGTAGATGTGTATTTCTATTTTGTAACTTTTCAAACAGATGATGTATTTGGTATTTCAACGTTGTAATTAAAATTTTAGCTGCACCTGACTTGTACTGCCAATCACTGGGATAGTTGTATGGATTTTCTGCCATCTTATTTATTGTTCACATATGATTTTTCATTCGAGTTTGTCATTTATTATTTTGCTTACCTAGCATGTTAGAGTTAGGTGTCATCACGACTAGGTGGAATTTTGGGCCGCGACATCTTAACACGATCAAAAGTTAAACAGCATATCTTTAAGAAGGCCATCCCATAAAAATTCTTGAAAGACCAAAAGCTTTATTTCTCAATGAACTACTATGTTTATATTGAAACTGTTGAAGTTGTAAACAGATACTTTTATTTTAACTTCAACTGGTGTTGTCCAAGCAAGGCAATACACTTTTTAACATTAAATTTTTTTTTCTTTCAATTCTAACATAAAATTGTCCAAATGCCAATTATCAAGTGAATCAATTCCAGAAGCAGTTAATAGTATAGGTGATAGTAACCATCAACCTTTCATTTTTTCCCACATATATTGGCGTTCTTCATCAAAGGGGTAACATTCATTATAAAGACATGCAGGCATCTAACATATTCAGTTCAAAATTGAGGAGAAAATATACACTTTTTTTTTTGTGGTACCTATTACAAACTGTAACCCTCTAACTCACAAACTCATGTTAACAAAAAATAAAAAATGAAATGTCACACTGTTGGTTTCTCTATATTCTCCCTCCTAATACCTTGGATTCTCTCGAGACAAAGAAAGACAATTTACACTGGGATAAGTCAAATATGTGAGACACAATATAACTAAATAGTTAAAAACATGTTCTATGTGGTAACTTAAGCTTTTAGATGAAATGGACACACATTTTAGAGAGGCATCAGAGCAGCTAATTCCACGAATTTGGTACATGAAAAAGAATGAACCCACACACTTCAACACGACATCGCATGTAGGTGATATTTTAAGGTACTAGGTTGGATCCAGAATCATCATCCTTGTCTGAAGCTGCCTTGGTCAGTTCCTCTGCTCTTCTTGCCTGAAGTTTCCAATCTGTTTGCATTAATGTATACACCATCATACATACACAAGCAAATTGAGCTGCCACAAGACCTAACCATAATCCCCTAAAGCCAATCTTGAGTTTAAAAGCAAATACACAAGCACATGGTAATCCAACTAGGTAAAATGCTGCTAAGTTTATTCTTACACCCATTGTTGGTCTTGCAGAGCCAGTTAGCACACCACATGCTGCTGTTTGAGGAGCGTTTCCGATTTCAGCTAATCCCAGGATTGGAAGCACTGCTGAAATTAACGCAAGTATTTCTGGCTCGTTCGTGTACAATTTCCCCCATACTGATTTCACCCCGATGCTTACACCAAACGCTGTGAACCCAAAAGCCAGTGCCACGAAGATACCAATGAGTCCTGCTAATTTAGCACGGTCAGGGTTACCAGCCCCTAATTCATGACCAACACGTTGTGATATACTCAAGCTTAGTGAAAATGGGAACACATAAATTGTCCCTGTTGTTTGTATCAATATTCCCATAGCAGCTACGCAAGAATCAGGATTATTCAATAAGCCACTCAAGAAAAGAACAATTTCGTACCACCACCATTCCAGGCAGACGGAAAATAGGCTAGGCAAAGCCAAACTCAACAACGGACGCCATCCATTGAAAGTTGAGATAAATGTAGCACCAGCCCATGGTTTAATTGCAACTTTGGACCGAAGCAAATAAAGTAACAAGCCAATGTTCATGTTCAGTGAGTATAAAACAGAAGCCAACGCAATACCTTTCACGTTCAAATTCAAATACGTTACAAGAAGATAGGTAATCGGAAGGTGCAAAACCGTTGAGCATGTAGCTACTAAAGTAGCAGGTGTATTTATGCACTGTGTCCTTAAAAATGCTCTCAAAGGATTCAAGTGCGCGCTAGCAAGTAACTCAGGTATAGAGAAAATTAAGTAACCTTTGGCGACTTTTGTAATGACTCGATCTTGGCCTAGGCGAAGGAAGACAGGTTCAACATTTAACCACAGAAATGTGATTGGAATTGTCACAGCTAAGAGGAGTAAAGACATTTTGATGTATGTTTGGGTCAGAACTGACCATCTTTTGGCACCATAAGCCTGGGAACAAATGGGCTCCATGCCCATACAAAGCCCTTTCATTACAGAAAATCCCGTTACATTTGCAAACCCAATTGCTAGTGAACCTCCAGCTAGCTCTGTTTTGCCCATATGCCCCAAGAAAAGCATAGATATAATATTCTTTGAAAACAACAGCAATGTTGTTAAGGCCACTGGACATGCAATTTTCCCAAGCAACAGTAGTTCTCCACTCACCTGCATTTGCAAGGTGCGCGCACTCAACATATTAAAAAAGAGTTCAAGTTCAATGGAAAAAAAGGCAGCCCGGTGCACTAAGCTCCCGCTATGTGTGGGGTAGGGTCGGGCCACAAAGGTCTATAGTACGCAGTCTTATCCTGTATTTCTGCAAGAGACTGTTTCCACAGATTGAACTCATGACCTCCTAGTCGATCACATGGCAACAACTTTACCAGTTACGCCAAAGCTCCCCTTCCCAAGTTCAATGCAACAACATTATAAAAATATTTACACAATTAGATTACTTATATAAATTTGTATGATAAGCATTATTTTGTTACCTGACAAAAATGGTAACGTTAAACTATGTTGATAGTCAGAGGTGGAGCTACAAAATGCATTAGATTTATAAACATTTATTATGAACCCAATAGCTAAGATATGCTATGAGTTCGGGGTACGTTCAGACCCATAAACTTCAAATCTTGACTCCACCTCAGCTGATAATATTTTTTTTTACACTAGTGACGTATGTAACTAAATCCACTAAATAATACACTAAATAGAAGGGTAAAATTATTTAAAGATAATCAAATCTTTCGATATATACTATTGCAATTTTACATACTATTGGTCATTGCCACTGATCATTGTAGATGTCGCAAAGCCAAATTTACAATTATTAAATATATATACTATTGCGAAACTATAAGTGGTTTATTATCAAACAAAAAGAATTAAAATTTGATGAAATTAATTAATTAAGAGAAAGCGTGCAAAAACCAGAACATGGATGCACATAAGCACGTGCCCACGTATAAATGCTATCCTTTCTGGTCCTTAGTAAATTAACCTTTCTTTTTGACTAATTTAAGGACGTAAAAGATTTTAACGTTATAGAGGACTTGAAAAAGAAAGGAAGACGAAACAAAAGTCACTCTTTTTCCATTTGATACACTTACTATTGTATATCTCTATTGGTGAAAAGTTAGATTCCACCAAGACTCGTGCAGTTTAATGTGTCTATACTCATTACCCCGTATGGCTATTTTAAGTTGTTTAATGAGGCAGTGTACATCTCAATTTTGAAAAGAAGGTTTCAGGGTACCATTAGGGGCGGAGCTCCAACAGAAATTATGGGTTCGGCAAAATCAAGAAGTTTTAGGTGTTTATCATAATTTTCTTATCATATTTGATTTTTTTATCTCTTCAGTGGAGTACAATATATTTATCATAATTAATTTTACCTTTTACGAAAAGAAAAATATTATTATTCCATATTTGGCTAGTCCTTTTTCTTGGAGAAAAAGATTTTGGACTTTTATAAATTAAGAATTATTCCTTCTCATTTAGTAACATTTACAATGTAACCTTAAGACGTTTGAGAGTCTTGTTTAAGGAAAATATTTGTGAGACAAGTGTAAGTATGTCACTTGTGTGCGCCTCTTTGTGAAGTTGTTATCTCGATATTATATATTCTCTTTTATAGAGAGAATTGCTCATGTACGCTTGTGGATGTAGGTCAATAGATCACACCACATTAAATGATATGTCTCTTTTGGTATATTTTTGTTTTGTTGTTTGATTAATCATCATTCAAAGTTTGCTTAGTTAGCTTTCGAATGACACAAATTATTTCGATCCTAACAGGTGGTATTAGAGTGAGGTTCAAAACATATTCATCAAGGCGGGTGTAGTTCTAGCCGCAACCTATTTGACGGTAATCATGATTTTTGTCGGAAATTTTTGACTGAAGTGCTACTCACGTTGAGACAAACTTTATGTTGGAGATTTGGAGATACCCGTTGAAAGTTATGTAAAGAAGGCGGTCAAGTTTATGTTGTCAGAAAATTCAGGCCAAGAGGAGAATTGTAAGGTGTTTGTATTATTTTTTTATCATATTTAATTTTTCTATCTATTAAAGGAAGGGCAACATATTTACCATAATTGATTTTACTTTTTATCAAAAGGAAAATATAATTCTTCCATATTTGACTAGTACTTTTTCTTGGAGGAAAAGATCTTGGACTTTTATGAATTGAGGATCCTTCCTTCTCGTTTAGGAGAATCCACAATGTTGTCGTAAGGGGTTTGAGAGTCTTCTTTAGGAGGAGATTTTGAGACAAGTGTTAGTATGTCACTTGTGTGTGCCTCTTTGTGAGTTTGTTCTATCGATATTTTATACTCTATTTTATATAGGGGATTGCTCATCTTCGCTTATGGATGCAGATCAATAGACTGAACTACGCTAAATAGTTGTGTCTCTTTTTGTATATTTATCTATTGTTATCTAATTTATCAGTGTTCAAGATTTACTTAGTTAACCTCCACATGACAACTAATTATTTCGATCATAACATAGTTCTATTAAGAAATTCGCTTAATATATACAAGAAAATCTATTACGAACCAATAAGTACAAATATTATGGTTCAAAGCCCATAAATAACTTAAAATTCTGAAACCACCATTTAATTAGCATGTTTCAACGGGTAAAAGAAGCTGGCATTTGATACAATAATTGGTGAGTACTAGTATAGCAGAGAATAGCTAATTAAACGGATAAATCGAAATAACTACTATTTTATTATTTTGTTGTAGTGACTAGTTCAACATGCTATACTTTAATTAATGAATTAATTAGTATGAATGAATTATAGGAGGCATCAGGGTCACTATAGGTCAATTTTTCAGTTAGTAGCTTGTTAAAATAATTTTTGTAGCTAGCTAGCCAGACAAACTAGACAATGATTTTGTTTAGGTTAGAAACACGTAACGGAGTCATTTATTTAGAAATTTACCTTCTTGTCAATCTTTTTATCCTAAAAAGGAAAAATATTGTCTCCTTGTCACTAATTCTCACATCAGTAGTGGAGTATTATCTTTTGCATAAACAAACACATATAAAGGGTGTATTCGGAAGAACTTACCCATAATTAACAATTACCTAATTTTTGAGATAACATGACAACGATTACATATAGTTATTTGACAAAGTCATACACAAGCCTAATAGAAGACTTTTAGCAAATTGCGTAAATCTTCAAGATAAAGATTGCTTTACAAATAAAAGGATGTACTTTTCGAACGCACTAAAAGAAACGTTGAGTATCGAGATTCAAGACTTACAAGGAAAAAGATTAATTAGATATCTAAAACTAGTAGCAAAACACTATTAGTAATTAAAATGTCCAAAAGAATCATTGGGTAACACATTTGATGAGTAAATAAAAAAATAAAGAAAAAGAGAATTACAGCAACTTTCTCTCTAAAATTATTTTCATGCATTTATGTTATTCTCATGCATATATCACCCATGCAACCAAAAAGGAAACTTAATTATTAAAATTTAAAAGAAAACTAAATTTTCGAATATGTGCAGATGAACCATATAATTAGATTAACTCATAGTCTACGAAAAAGGCAGTATGTATCGTTTAAAGTATACTTGATTAGGAAAAATTAAAAAGGAAAAACAAAGATTAGTACATCTGCCACCTTATGTAAAAAATGATCGTAAACTTTAATTATATAGTCAAGCACTTATATAACATCTAAGTTTGTTCCAAATATTTTTTAGCTACTATAGCGAAATACTGTTATAGAGAACATATATCATAACATAACATGAAAAATTACTTCTAAAAAAAACTTAGCCGTTATACTGAAATGCTACTATAAACGATAATTATTATAAAGAAATTTGAGTGTGCTAATTTCAGCTAATGGTCAAATTAAAAGTGATAACCACAAGGAAAAGAAAAACCAAAAAACTTAGATAAGATATGTGCTAATTTACCATTGAACTCTAGTTCTTATACGAGAGGTCGCTTAGCATAGAAAAGAAACTAAATAGAATTATAGTTGATGCATACATCTACACGTTGAAAAAAAGGATGTTGAAGGCAAAGTCAAGTAAATTAAAAGTATACTTTTTTTTATAATTTAATTTTAGATGAGGTAGTACAACATGGTTAAAAATATAAAAATATCTTGAGTTCAAATCGCACAATTACCTATAATCTTATATCAAAAAAGTTTTTTCTATGTGCTTGACCCCCAAAAAAAAAAGTTGAAAAAGCTAAAGTCGTATCAGCGCAGACACAGATGCTCGTGCTTCTCTGTGCCGTTATTTGAAAAAACAAATGAAGAAAATAGAGATATGGAGTTCTTTTAATATAATGTTACGTGAGCGCATTCATGTGTCTGCCTGTGCGTTATGTCTTTTATATTTTCCTTTTCTCTAAGTCTGACTGTGTTATGTGTGGGTAGAGACCGATTAATAATTTAAAGTTAATAGAGTTCAATAAGGGCAGTTTGGTGCACTAAATTTCTATAATATGCGGGGTTCGGGAAGGGTCGGACTATAAGAGCTTATTGTACGCAGCCTTATTCTGCATTTCTGCAAGAGGTTGTTTTCACGGCTCGAACCCCTGACCTCCTGGTCACGTGACGACAATGAGTTCAATAAGCTTTTTACTATTAATCTCATTGTACTTTTAGAATTTTGTCGGAACAAAATATTTTCTTAAATTGTAGTTGGTTACGTTATTCATCATATATTTATTTCATGTGTCAAAAATACTACGTTCAAATAAAGATGTAGTTTATGAACTATATGTGTCATTATGTGTGTGTGAGAGAGAAAGCCATAGAAAAGTACCTCATTCATCGGAACTCGTCTGAAAAATTGAAGAGCACTAGTATGGGAGGAGGAATATGACCGCCGAACAAATTCTTCTCTTTGTTTTACCATCTGCTCAATGGTGGCAGCGGCTGCAGCCATTTCATCACTTGTTATACTGATAATATCATCACTTTCTTCTCGAGATTCGTTCATTGCTGTGCACATCTCTAACTTTATATATCTGATCAATCAATTAATTATGCTATAAGAAGAAAATATCTTTCGGTTTTTTTTCAATACGGAGGACAAAATCCATACAGAGTTTTATAAAATGTCTTAGAGATCAAGAAACAAATGCTTTCTTACAGGAAAATTAAGGATACTTTTGTGGTAAATGGCTCGTAAAATGAGGAGAAATGAGATTCAACGAGTGGATAGAGTAATAATTTATAGAATAATATGAACAAGAAGAGAGGATGGAATATGGAAAATGAAGTTTGGAACTGGGAAAATATGCATACACATTCCTGGCTCGTACTTGTTTATATAGTGAGTAGTACTAAAGTTCGTGAATAAATATTATCTTTCAGCTCTTACAAATTAAGTGTCCTTTACAATGGCTGCAGGGTAGTAGCTAGCTAAGAAATGATATACTAGGGGCAGGTAACTATATAAATTACTATATTCGTACAACATTATGCGTTTCAAGTGAAAAGTAATCTAATTAAATCTACTAAACATTCCACTAATTGAGTGCATTCTTCACTTGGACTCTGGCTTAGCAGTAGGATTAATCTACAATCCAATTCATTTAACTAAACATCTTCTCCTAATTAAGCATTTTAATTTATAATTAGCCCTTGCTGTTCCACTTTATGTATGCATCATCATCGTTTCTCGACAACCACGAAACATTCGTATTTTGCTCTTATCAGGAACGTAACCTTATATTTGATAATTTCTTCTCTTTTCTTTGTTGTATATGTTTAATTAATCTTTAATTTGAAATAAATAGGAATATAACCAGCTATACTCCATAAGTTTTGTCTAATTCATTGCACTTGTTTTCATCATAGATATATATTCATGCTACCTTTTAAATTTTTTTTTTAACCAAATCCATCATCACTTGAACAACATGCACTGAAGATTTTTTGGTCAAACAGTTTCAGAATCTAATTAAAATTCTTTTTAGGGGGAAAGCAAGCACTTTATTCTCTGTATATTATTAGTTCAAATTTGACCAATTAGGTAACGTACTAGCTATATATGTGGGGCCTCGTAAGAGAAAATTATTGGCATCCATTAACATTTGTTTTTTGGCCAGTCATTGTAATCTTCCTACTAAATTGAATTGCACGTAGAAAAGATAAATTTTGGATTAACTCCTCCACAAAATAAAATATATAAATAAATTGTGATGCTTGTCTAATAACAGATTGCTGCATGTGTTGGCTGCATATAAACCATCTTTCTCTTTTAGTTTTTATATCTTTTGAGTTAATCATAAACAGTTTTCACAGATTTATATTTTAGAGAAAAAGGAATGAAATCTCCAACCCATGCCTCCATTTTCTCCTCCAAAATACAGTAAACTCCAAAATAGAGTAAAGTTACTTCAACCATTACTTTATTTTTCACTCCAAAAAAGAATATTTTATTTTATATTCTTCTCTCTCTTCAATATTATATTATTATCTTTTATTTAAATTTTATTTTTTATTTCTATTAAAGAAAATCTATCTTTTTTTCCTTTTTACATATTCATCAGATATAATTTAATATAAGATTATTTTATATCATAAATTTCAAATAATATAATTTGTAAGAAAAGATTATAGATTATATATATATATATATATATATTAACGGAACTATAATAATTTTGGTGTATCTGGAAATGACATACCTCCCTACTAAGTTATTCTTCTATTTACAGTAGTTTCAATTTTTATGTTTTTTAATTTATTGTATTTTCAATTTTTATGTATTTCCAATTTTAATGTATTTTTATTTAATATATTTTCAATTTTCACTTTTTAATTTTAGCAGCATCTAATATTTTATATTCGCACCTTTCAATTTTAGCAACATCTAATATTTTATATTTGCACCATTCATTTTTTGAGATGATTATATATTTTTTGTGCAATTATAACTTATAATAAAATTAATTTACAATTTTGCATAAAAATAATAGATGCACAAAAATTAATTTATCAAAATTATACTCCAAAGTTAAGATGTAAAATTAATATTATAAAGATATTACATAAACATAATTAGGTATATATAAAGAGATAAATTAAAAGGGTTAAATAATAAAAATAATAATAAAATAAACATGAATAGTAATGGAGGAGATGAGTAGTGTCACTCCATATTTGGAGTAACACTGTTCATCCCCCATTTTTAGGGCAAAAATAGGGGAGCATTGGAGCTCCATTATGACAAAAAATATCCCCATTATGAAGAAATGGGGGAGGGTTGGATATGCCCTAAAGCATGGTAAAATGCCGGCAAATATATATCTAGAATTATTAAAGAATATGTTTTCTCGTCTTATTTTGTTAAAATTACTAAAGAGGAAGACATATTGTTTATTTGAACAGTCTCAATATCATAATTTCGTACCATCAAATTAGGTTATGGTGAAGTGATAAATACTCATTCATCCTTAATAAGTATCGGGTTTGAGCGCCAAGTAGAATCACATTTTGATAGGGAATGCTTTACACAACAAATGAGACTTCTCAATACGAATCCGGATTAATCAGGCTCAAAGCAGGGTACCAAGTGGGGGGGGGGGACTCCATTATCCAACACTTTTCTGCCTATAATATCAACTTTTTTTTTGTATAATAAGTAACATGCACATTAATTCTTCTAATAGGTCCGAGTACTTTGTGAAAGTTTGGCTGACACTTCTAGATACGTGATGACAACGACATCTATAAAATTAAATTTGTATGTGTTCTTCTTAGAAGAAACAGCTTTAAATTATTCTTGAAATTCTAATTTGACAAAAAGATGAAATAAATATTTACCAATATTCCCAAAATAACTTCTCAAAATTACCCAAGCTAAGCATAGCTACAATTATGAGATTGAATCCAATATCATTTGAAATTCTTTGCATAGGGAACAATAAAACTATATATTTCCGCCTCTTCGAGGGACATTTCACTGTCTTCACCCATAACTAACAAATAGATGCCCCATGCATTAAAACCTAATGTTTACATACCAAGGTGTTTTTATTATATTATAGAGGAAACATATCACAGTCTACACAATACATACATATATATACACACGATATCCATCCAAAAAATGTGGTCTAGCGATTAATAAAGCGAATAAAATTTACTATGAGATATTAGGTGTCACAAAAATGTTAGGTGAGTTTTTAATTTTGTATAAGTTAATTGGACAAAAATTATCCGATACTCGTATTGGTTGATAATAGATACGCGATAAAGGTGTAGACTGATTAACATCGCCGCACAGCAAGTTGGAATAGAATCTCATGAAGAATTCTATATCGTCATTGATAACAGTTGGTTCATGTGCCTCTTTTAAACAATAGTTTAACTGTTTTTTCCTCAGCGAAATGCCAAGATAAAAAAAAAAATAGGAAAAGAAACAAAAGATATTGTTAATCCCATATTCCAAACTTCTGACTTGATTTTTAATAGTAGAAGAAAAGAACAAAGAGATAAATGTTTAATATTCGATCCTTTCACGCAATGTAAGGTGAAAGAGAATGATTAATTCTTTTATATTGAGTTTTCTTCTTTCTTTCACACACATGAATTTTGCTATGCAAAGCACTATAGTTGTCGTGATTTAATTTTCTAAATTTAATTTTTATTGTTTCTTCAAAGGAAACTAGTTTTTTCTATCCTTACCCAATTAACTTCTAGATTTTTTCTATCCTTGCCCAATTAACTTCTAGAAAATGGGTTCATTCCCTTAACCACATATATACAAGAAGACAGAAAATGTAGATTCTCCAATTCAGTGGGCTATAAGTGAAAAGCCCCCAAAGAATACATATATAATGAGCGATATAGAAAATGAATAACTCAAATACCAACAAGGCAACACCAAACAGTAAGTCCGTGTTATGCTATGTCTCATCAGATCTTTAGTCCTAAGAGGTCGTTTGGTAGGATGTATTAGAAAAAAAATAATACAAGTATTAGCTATGTGCATTCTTAATATCTTCTTTGGTATATTTTTTCAATCTGTGTATAACTAACACAGATTGAAATTGATATTATCCTATGTATAAGTAATACATAGAAAACCATGACATTAGTAATACCAAAGTTATTAACACATGCATTAACATAGTTAAAGACAAAATTATCCTTAAAGTCCCTTAAAGCTAGAGAATATGGAGGGTATTTATGTAAACAACTATTTTTCTTAAAAAATATGCAATGCATTATAATTTTTAATACACCACACCAAACAGTAGATAAGAAATAATATATGTATAACGAATGCTTGCATTACTAACCCATGCATTACTAATCTCTGCATTACTAATACACCTTATTCCGCACTATTCCTATACACTCTACCAAACGACCCATAACAGTTACTGCTAATTACTATTTGAAGCAGCACCACATCTATAGTATTTGTGTGAGTTCACGTGTATCTAGTAATTTTTTTTCGAACCTTGTATTTAGACTAAGAAACTCACTAGATGTATAATAATATTTTTCTCGGTAAGCCAGTTTAGTGATTCCGATTTGTGAAAACCTATAAACTTCAAATTTTGAATGCGCTTCTAATTTAAAGACGCATCATCGAGGTACTATGTATGTACTTAAATTAAATACAGACATAAGCTTATATTTTAGCTCATAACATGGGGGTAAGCATTAAGAGAGAAACTACGCGTATAAATTAGCATTAAAGGTGTCGTCTCTATGTACGTATAAGATGATTAGGGATGCAATTTGGCATAAATCTATTTCTGATTTTGTGTTCAGATCAAACATTGCTGGACCATGTGCGCTCCTATGTTTTCTCCTGTTCCGTAAATGAAACTTTTCCATTATTATCTTAGAATTAGAATATTCTACCAACAAACTTAAAGAAAGAAAAAGAGTAATGCGAGAAGTAGAAGGAGGAGGAGGATAATGCCAAAAGCCACATGCACGCTAGCATACATGCTACTATAATAAATTTCATTCAAAGAATTATGTGCATATGAAGACAAAATAATCAGAAAATGAAAGGATGTTTATTTAAAGATCCAATCAATCATTTTGAGTTCTAAAACCCATCTCTTATTTTGATAATTCCCGTAGGTTTATTTAGTATTTTATGACTTGTAGATATGAATGGTTTGGGTCTCGAAAGGTTCGGGAGTAGTTTGGAACATCTAGATCCTAACTTGAAGCATTAAGTTGAGAAGAGTTGACCAAAATCAATAATTTAGGTAAACAAGTTAGGATTTATTATTTTAAAGTTTCAATAGATTTATATGTTAATTTTGGACTTGTATGTATCTTCGGTTTAGCGAGGGGCTGGGGGTAATTCAGACATATCTTCTGAAAGTTAGAACTTGAGGAACTTAAAAAAGTTTGTATTTTGGTTTGGATCTTGGTTTTTAGTTATGACATATTCGGATGTTTTTTAGCCCTTGGACAAGTTTGTACAGGGTATACACACTAGTTGGGATGATTGAAAAGGATCTTTGGAGGCTCGGATGAATTTCGACGCATATGGAGAATATTTCACAATTTTTGGAGGATATTCTAGTGTCAGCTTGTGTTTACTGTGGAAATGGTAATAACAACTAAATTTGATTATGGGAATCTAAAAATATGTGATCTATTTTTATGCTAGTTGTTAAGCAGTTGATGCTATGTATGTGGGACTTAGAAACGAAATGAGAGTTAAGAATAAGGTGATAATCGAACCGATAAGTTAGCAATTGGGGCCTCGAGCTTGTCGATTCGGGGGCCTCGAGGTCGATTCCGGAGCTCGGCTATGAGCTATCGAGGGTGATCGAGGTGTGACTAACAGTTATAATAAAATCAATGAAGGCTCTTTATAGCCAATGGTAAGCAATAAATGATGAACAACAACGAAGGTAATAAATGGAAGTAACAATCTCAAGGAAGTATATTAGAGAGCAAAGAGAATGTTCTTGTTTATTTAGTATGTAGCAACAGAAGCAACATAGATTTACAAAATGACAATGATCCCCTTTATATAGGAGGAGAATCCCAATATAGTACAAAATTCATTAATGACAAAGAAGCAGAGATGAGACAGTTAGAAGACACCCTAATTCGGGTTTAGAGTAGTCCACTAGGCTTTGTCAGTCCTTACCGTGTACCTTGGGAACTCCCCATTTCTACTATTACCGTAATCATCACGGCCCCAAGGTCGAGTGTCAACGATCCTCGAGGGAGGATACTCGGTTGTGGCCTCGAGCCTTCGAGGTGATCTTCCGAAGTGCCTCAATGGCGAGAAATTGGACTCTTCGATTTCACCGTATACAAATAGTCTCCGTGTTTCCTAGAACGAAGCGATAGGAAACAATTTTGAGCTTCCATTTCGAAGACATCATCGCCGTGATGTCAGCCTATCAGAGCATTAAATGTCATGCCCAAAAAACCGCACAAGGGCCGCCGTCAAATGCGACTATCGAGAAGCCTACTAACCGCTATTAGTTTGTCCCTTCCGCTGCCCATTCAGCTCCTATAAATGCACCAATCATTTGATAATTCTTACTTTCTCAACATTTTCAAATTCGCAAAGCCAGATCCATCCCCTTTCGCATACTTTCTTCTTACTTTCTTAGAGAAATTTCGTCATCATCATGGCTAGAACCTCCAAGATGGTTCCTCGGAAAGACGAGACTGCCTCTTCATCTCGAACATCTAAAGGGAAACCCAAAGTGATACCCACCTTAGGACAATGTACTCCCACCGAGCTTGACATGTCGAAGGACTTTACCATCGATAAAACTTCATCCGCACCGGGCCGATGCGAACACGTGCCCCGATATATTAGTGTTGTGACCAACATAGGGACGGTGAAGAAAGACTGCCGATGGACGGAGGCAGTGGAGGTGGAGATTCCCAGCCCTGATGAGAATATAACGGATTAGAAGGCTGGCTTCCTTCATGTATATACTTTCCCGTTCACTTTGGGTCCTGTCGGTCCTTCAGAATCCCCTTCCCCGGAGATAGATCCGGTTATCCTCGATTTTTGTGACAAATATCAAGTGACGCTCGGTCAAATCTATTTTTCTCTCTAGAGGATAGTCTTGATGCTCCACCATTTCTCCGATGGGGTTGAGGGCGAGATCTTTACCCTCAACCATTTGATTAGGTTGTACAGCCCTCGATTTTATCGAGGTTTGATTAGGCTTCACCACTGATCCAAAAAATCATTTTTCTCGAGCACCGACGAGGAGAAGGATCGGGGGTGGATGAGTAGGTTCGTCCAGATGAAGACCTCGGACATCATTCCGGCCGGGAGGATGCCTTTCCCGGAGAAGTGGAACATACAGCGTAAGCATTTTTTCCCTCGGACATGTTTTGTGATTTTCTTTCCTTTCTTCTAGAGAAATAACCTCTTTTTAGTTTTTGCAGCTACCGCTTGGTATCCCGAAGCGGTCACAGATCTGTCGGGATGGATCGAGCGGTTGGACACCGCGTTCCTATATCTTGTTCGGTCTTGGCCCAACCTGGCTAAGAAGCGGTGGGTGGCTAAGAATCATGGTAAAGCTTCCTTGCCACCTATGTCTTAGATTTATGTTTCTCCTCGTATCCTTTATGCTGATAAGTTATGGTCACTGCGCTCATGCAGGCCTTGGTGAGAATATGCGGATGCGGCCGCCCCTGGTGGTGATATGGAGACTTCGGAGCCCGCCAAGGGCAAGAAAAGGAAAGGTAAGGCGGCTACCGATCCTCCTGTGGCAAAGAAACCTAATTCATGCGAGCCTTGAGCCATTATTAGGACCTTGACTTCAACTTTAGGAGCATGCCTCAATGCTGAGGATGAGGATCATGATGATGATGATGATGATGATGAGGGCGTGTGCCGGTTGACATGGAGGACTAGGTCGGGCATAAGAGCCTCGCAGGTGACTCGATCGGAGGCTACTGAATCGGAAACGACTAACTCAGGTCGGTCCCGTGATTCGAAGACCCTCGAGAAGGGTGTCAATGTGGTCCCGGATCGCATGACCGGATTTGGTGCAGTTTCCACTAGGGGGATCGTTGTTGCTGATTCTGAAGGGTCAGGACTCGGAGCTTTTTAGGGGCAGGAGTTGCCCATCGGAGACATCGATGATATATGTGATTTCAGTTTGGGCCCTCAGTTGTCGTCAGGGGAGCTGAGGGATGCTCAGGACGCGAATACCCCCAAAGTCGGAGGTCCTCTTAAGGGGAGAGGTGTGCTTGGAATCATTCTTGACGATGTTAGCGAGAACATCAATCTCGACGCTCATGGCGCCATCAAAGCAGCAGAGAGGTTCCAGCAGCATGTGATAGTTGTTTTATGCATGTTTCCTTTAGTCTCGAGCATTTTTCTTCATTCTTCTAACTCTTTTGTTTTGCTATAGTGTAAGGAGATGTATGATCATGCCCTATCCAGGCTTCATGAGGAGCTTTCATGCCGTGAAAAGGAGCTTAAGAGGCTGACCTTGGGACTGCAAGAGTCGGAGGATTACTCTACTCGAAAGGAGAAAGAGTCAGGCGAGCTCAAGGCTGCTTTGGAGGGAGCACTCCGAGAAAAAGCTGATCGTTTTGAGCAGGTATTTGCCATGCGTGAATCCTCCCTTTGTTCCCATAATACTATACTAACAAGCTTACCATTCCCCTCGCAGATCAGGCAAAGGGATTCGTTGATCGGGCAAAAGAATGCGAAGATCTTCAAGTTGAGGGGACGAAACGGGGTGGCGGCCTCGAAGTTAGCATCGACCCATGATCTTCTTCAAAATGCTCGAAAGGGGGTTGCTGTGCTGACTGCGGCCAAGTCTGAGATCGAAGGAAAAATTTCTACTTATCTGCAGGACGCAGCCACGATGAATCAAATAGCTCATAATATATTGATAGAGGCCGAGCTAAAACTGGCTCGAGCTATCGAGCATGCTAGAGCGAAGGCTAGGAGGGAAGCCTTAGAGGGGGTCGAAAGTAGAGGTGTCGATCTTCCAGCCGAGATTGAGAAGGCCCGAGAGTTGGAGAGAAAGTCGGCCCTCTTGATCGCTCCAGATGAGGATCCTGGAGATGGTTCGGAGGATAGTGGCAATGAAGAGTAGACCTTGTGTCGCTTTGCTTTTTTCTTTTCTCTTTCTTTGCATGTATCCTCGGGGGACTGAGTCTTGTAAAGACGTCCCTTGTAAATATATTTTTGGCAATGCAAAAGAGTTTTTCTGCTCCAAATATTTCCATTCATTGTATCTCGTTGCTCTTGCGGAGTTATTCTTCGAATTTTAACATTTTCTCTTTGGAGCCCATTCTTGGAGTAATCGGGAACCTTGAAATTGGGTCCTATATTGAAGTTTGGTTGATAGCTTCTTTCGGGATGATGCTTGTGACAGCAAGAAGCCCCTGAGGTCTCGATACCTCTCGACTTTCGTGGGGTAGCAACATTCATGCGATCTGATAAAGGGAGCCCTAGGGTGATCCCTGGTGGTCCTGCCAGTACATTTCCCAAGGAAAAAGTGACGTTACTTTGGCTAGAATTAATTGGCCCTCTGGGTAGGCGAGCAGCCGCTACTTTGCCCCTATATATTCATTCACTTGCTTCTCCAGTGGAGATTCTGCTACTTTGAGTAACTATTTCTTCCATATGACTTGGTGCTTTGTGCTAGTTCTCCCGTTGTTTCAACTCAAAATCTTTGCCCAAATCTATATCTTCATCCTCTTATTTTATCGTAGCCATGACTACTACGTCGACATCTGCCCATCAAGGAGAGGGGAGTTCTGCCTCTGTTCCGCGTCTTGTCGGCGGTACACCGTTGGTGCCCGGTGAGCAGGCCTCGAGGTGCTTTGTCTTGAGGAGAGACTTTACGTTGGAGAGACCTCCCAACGTTCAAGGACATCAGGAGCACGCGTCGAGGTTCATCTCATCAGTAGGGGAGGAACACCTCGAAATGATCAGAAAAGACTGTGGATGGGGAGAAGGAGTGGTGCTACAAGTACCTTCCTCTGAGGAGAGCACCATGACCTATGTTGAGGGGTTTTTGAACGTGTATACGCACACTTTTACATCGGTTCCCCCCGACCGGGTCATGCTTGAGTTCTGTCAGAGATATCAGGTTACTTTGGCGCAGGTTCACCCATCCCTTTGGAAGATAGTGCAGACGATGAGATACTTTGCAGATAAGGGTGGGCTCGAATTTACCCTCAGTCATCTTATGAGGTTATATCGGCCGCTGCGTTATCGGGGTTTGATCACTCTACTGCATCGATCCACCCGGTCTCCTACCGTTGACGACGAAGAGGACAAGGACCAAGGATGGATGAGCCGATTCGTTCGAGCACAAACGATCGATATCATTCCTGGAGAGTTTCTGCCCTTTTCTGAGAAATGGAATTTCACATATAAGTGTCATACCTGTATTTTTATCACTCTGTCTGGAGGGGGCAACATAACTACATTTCTCTATTTTATTTGTAGCGACTCCTTGGTTTCCGAACGAGGTCCCTGATTTGGCCGAGTGGTCTCATAAGTTGGCAGCTTGTTCGACCTATGATAAGTGCCGGTGGCGAGACCTGTCTAAGGGGAGATGGGAGGTAAAGCATCATAGTAGGCGCTTGGTGGCTTATTTCCCCAGAATTGTACTTTTCTTTTTTGCTTCCTAACTTAGCCGCCGTAGGTATTGGAGATTTTCCGGAGATGAGGTCGTGCCTTCTGGGGAGGAGGAGAGACTACCGAGCTCGGGGTCAAAGGTTGATGATAAACAAAAAGGGTCTCCGGGGTGTGAGGAGGCTCGCAGCGGGGCGAGTCCTTCTCAGCGGTTTAAAATAGGCAGTTCGACCGATCATCCGGTTTTGGAGGCCTCCGTCCTAGAAAGAACATTCCCTATTTCTACTGCGGGTACTTCAAAGTGAGGAGCATGTGGAGCCTTTTTCTGTTCCTACCAAAGGTGCTTCGGGAGGCACTAAGCCATCAGATATTGGCTTGGCCTTTGGTGAGGCTCAACGGCTCGGCTTTATGGTAAGCTTCGGTAGCTGGCATAGGATTATTCCGGTTTCACACTTTTCCTTTCTCATTGGATTTTCTTTCGCAAGCCTTTGACAAGCTTAAATACGAGCTGTTTCGCTATGAAGATAGGTTGTGGAAAGCTTCGGATATGGAGAAATCCTTTAAGCTTCTTTGTGTGAGAAAGGAAAGCAAGCTGGTATCCCTGCGGTGTGAGGCATATCGAAGCCGGAGTAGTGAGAGCTGCCTCGAGAGACAGGTATCTCGCATTTCATGTTGATGTATGCTCCTTCTTTCATTTTTAGAGATTAATGTTTCGATATTTCAGCTGGAGATTAAAACGGAGGAGGTGAACGACTTTGGGGTGAAGTTGGCCGGGCCAAATGTGAGTTTAACGAGCTGCATGCCCATGTAGAAGCCCAAGTTGCAGCCAAGGAGAGTGCTTTGGCTAAAGATTCCACCTTTGAGATGCAAACCCAGACCGCTCGTGCGAATGATTCTGTGCAAGCGAGCATGATTGCAAGGCTTTATTCCAAGCTTTTGAAGGCGAAGGCCGAGGTGGTGAATGCCCGGGCCGAGGCTATGATGAGCAGTACTAGGACGAACCTGAAAGCGGCGGCCTATTTGAAGAGCGCTGCCACTACTAGAGTTGAGCTGAGGAGAACTCTTGGTCGTGCGAGAAGTAGTAAAGAGTATGCAAAGTGCAAATCTCGGAGGGAAACTCTCGAGGAAATTCATGTCAGGGGTTTCGATCTTTCGGAAGAGATCGAGCAAGCCAAGGCGAAGGAATATGATGCCAAGTTCCTTCTGTCTGATGCGAAAAATGGCGAGGACGGGGCCGTCAGGCCATATCGACCAAGGGGGACGTTTATTTTCTTTTTCTTTGTATATAGTGCTTTGACAGTATGCTGTAAGTGGAGCTTGTATTTTATTACATGTATGTATAAGGGGGAGACCTCACGATTTTGTATCTTCCGAGTTTCTGTTTGCCGAGATTTTAGCCAGATCAATTGGCCTTTGTGTTGGTTGGAATTCTTAGTTTCGTGATATGGCCCTGGGCTCATCAAGCTGGCCCGTAGGCTCTTACGTGTTTTATCGATGCAACCTTTTTAGTTAATTATTTTGGGTTCAGACTCCGAGTCGGGTTTCAACTCGAGCTCATTCGACCCTCAAGTTTTGTATTTGTGCGGGTTGGCGATAATGGCTCTTACGCCTTAGGTCGAAGCAACCTTTTAGTGTGGGTTGGCGATAGTAGCTCTTAGGCCTTGGGTCGATGCGGCCTTTTAGTGTAGGCTGGCGATAATGTCTCTTACGCCTTGGGTCGATGCGACCTTTTAGTGTGGGCTGCCGACCATGGCTCTTATGCCTTGGGTCGAAGCAACCTTTTATAAGCTTTATTTTTCCATCATTAAGGACTTTTTGAATTAATTTTTGCCTGACTCTTTGACGGTTCAATAAAAACCTCGATTATGAGTCATTATGTGGTGATAATCGAGCACCTCGGGAGGTTTGGCTCAGAGGCTGAGTATCTCGAAGCCTGTGATTTGGAGCTGACATGGTCAAAGCTCTTTTGCCTATGTCGAGGGTATCTTGTTTAACCGGTTATTTTCGAAGTAGATTTGAAGTAGTTGAAGGCCTATGATTTTGTAGCGCCGGTCGGGCGTCCCCTAGTCGTATTAATTCATCCTGTACAACCTTGTGACCGGAGTCATTTGTGTTCTGCCGGAGCCTTTAAGTCCCGAGTGAAGTAGTTTCGGCATCTATATCGAGGGTATGCCTTTTTAGGGGTCTTACAAGTTCGATATATAGCCGAAACTTTGAGATCGGGTTTATGCCTTTAGTAAGGTCTTATAAGTTTTACATGCCTTTGCGGTCTTACAGTTTTGGATACTTGGTACAAGTTTTATACATGCCTTGCTTGAGGTCTTACATTTTTGGATACTTGGTACAAGTATTGTTCATCCCTTGCTTGAGGTCTTACAATTTTGTTGTTGCCTTATGTAGGTCTTACAAGATCGAGTCTGCCCACTCGGGGTCTTATGGCCTCAGGTTTTTTAATAAATGGTGATTGGCGATAGTCCCCGAGTCAGCGAGGGTATCTTGGCTCGGAAGCCATTACTTGTATACTTTGTATTGCCTCATTGAGGGCTTACGATTTTGGAGATTTCGACCCTGAGGTCATTCAGGTGTTGAATTGTTGACGCCAATCCACGAGTGTTCGGGATGTTTTCACCGGAGGAGTCATTTTTTGCGAAGGTGCCGAGCTTCTTTTGGAGTGTGAGACGCTTTGATAAAAGATATTTTTTAATTACTTGGTACAAGTGTACATGTTTTCGTCGCTTGGGGCCCGGCTATGCGGACACGGTTTGTTCAATCGTTTGGCCCGGTACATCATTTTCCTATTAGGACCCCATTTGGTGTTTCTTGGCTTTTCCGAGTGGGTGGCCTTCCAGGGGGATGCCCCCCAGTGCTCGAGGTTGATTGCAAAAGAAGCCTCGAATACTTGTTGAGTCTTCCTTGGGTAGCATGTGGATGTTGCCTCGTTAAAAACCTTGCCGATAAAACCCTTTTCGGGATAAAACTCGGTCGAAGGAAAAGAGTGCAACAGATTCTTTAAAACCTTAAGGTCTTCAAGCTGGGTTAGCATTTTTACTGCTTCGGTCGGGTGCCTGCATAAAAGTTAGCATGAAATATAAAATGAAAAGGGAGATGGTTATACCTTAGTGGTGATGGCGCTTTTGAACCTTGGCAATTGTTTGGAGGACGCAGTACGGTCCTTTATTCGAATAAAGCTGAGGGTGTGTCTTGTGGTTGCTATCTTATCGTTTGTTGATTTCTTTGTCCCTCTGCTGGTGTAAACTTTGGTGTTTCGTCTAGTGGCAGTTGTCTCAAAAGATCATGTGGATGATATGTTGCAGCTAGTCCGCTTTGTTCTTTTTGGTTGTTTCTCTCTCTCGAAACTGATTTTTGCTCGGTTGCTGAGGAATTCCTGAAGGTGACCATTGTCGAGTAACCGGGCCACTTCCTCCCAGAGTTGCCGGCAATCCTCGGTCCTGTATCCGTGCATGTTGTTATTTGCATACTAAGTAATGGTTCCTTTGAGAAGGATCCGACTGTACAGGCTTGGGCCATCTGGCGTCTTTAATTTTGCTGATGGCGAACACGATGTCGGACACACCCCACATTCCTATCCAATCTGGCTCTATTGATGAGTCCCCGAGGATTCTGTCCTCGGTCTATCCTTCGATCATTGCAAGGCGGATTACGCCTTGGGCGTTCCTTTTGTCTTTGGTGTATGGATGATATCTGTCTTTGTTTGGCTTTGGCTCCTTCGCCAGAAGCCTACTTGGGTATACTGAGCCCGAGGGGACTCCTAGCTGGTCATCTTCTACCCTGATCTTCGACTGGTATCGGTTGTGGTCATCCGACCAGGTCACAACGAGATATTCGACTAGATTCTCTTTTAGCTGTTTCGAAGCCACCGAGCTTCGCTCATTCAGACCTTGAGTGAAGGCCTGCACCTCCTAGTCGTTAGAGACTGGTGGTAGTTCCATTCGTTATATTTCAAGGTGAGATACAAATTCTCGTAGCATCTCATTCTCCCTTTGCTTGATTTTGAAGATGTCGGATTTCCTTGTGGCCACCTTGATGGCCCCGGCATGCGCCTTTATGAAGGAATCTGCCACCATGGCAAATGAGTCTATGGAGTTTGGGGCCAAGTTATGATACCATATCATCGCCCCTTTAGAACGTGTTTCTCTGAATTTTTTCAGTAGGACGGACTTGATCTCGTCGTCCTTCAGGTCGTTTCCCTTTACTGCAAGGTGTAGGCAGTAACGTGCTCGTTTGGGTTCGAGGTACCGTTATATTTTTGAAGGTTTGGCATTCTGAACTTCTTTGGAATGGATTTTGGGGCTGCTTCCTCTAGGAATGGCTTTTGTATGAACTTCTTCGAATCTACCCCTTTTAGGATCGTGGGCGCGCCCGGAATTTGGTTGACCCTGGAGTTGTAGGTTTCAACCTTTTTTCCGTTGGCTTCTATCATTTTCTTGCCCGATTCGATCCTTCTGGTGAGGTCCTCGAGCATCTTTACGATGACAGAATCGGCTATCGACCAGTTATTGCTCGATCTCTCCGATACCTGTTTGGCCGGGGGAGCTATCCCCGATGCTACCATGCTAGGAGTTTTCTGGTGACTTTGTAGCTGAGCAATAGCCAACTGTTTTGCCTGCAACATTTCAAAATAACGTGAAAGCTAACCTTCCGTTCTTCCCTAATTGGGGTTTTCTGAGCTTCTTATTGATCTCCTTGGTGCACACTCATGTTGGTGTGCGAGCTGATATCGACCTGTTGGGCGTCGTACGAAAATGCGTCCATGGGGATTGGTTCTGGTGCATTCCCAGGGTTTCGTGGTGGCACACCAACACCTGGAACACCCACACAGTTTTCTTCGTGGTCCTCAAGATCATTGTTACCACCTCCATTCACTGAGTTAGACATTTCGACCTGAAAGCTGAGATCTTGGACAAGAAAAATCATGAAAGATAACTTGCGTTATGTAGTAAAACCAGTAAGAAAATAATAATTATTATTTTTAGCCCCACGGTGGGCGCCAAACTGTTTACTAAGAAAATGGTAATAACAATTGAATTTGATTATGGGACTCTAAAAATACGTGATCTATTTTTATGCTAGTTGTTAAGCAGTTGATAATATGTATGTGAGAGTTAGAAACAAAATTAGAGTTAAGAATAAGGTGATAACCGAACCAATAGGTTAGCAATCGGGGTCTCAAGCTTGTCTATTCGGGGGCCTCGAGGTCGATTCCGAAGCTCGGCTGTGAGCTATCGAGGGTGATTGAGGTGTGACTAACATTTACAATAAAATCAATGAAGGCTCTTTATAGCCAATGGTAAGCAATAAATGATCAACAACGAGGTAATAAATGGAAGTAATAATCTCAAGGAAATATATTAGAGAGCAAAGAGAATGTTCTTGTTTATTTAGTATGGAGCAACTAAAGCAATAGAGATTTACAAAATGACAAGGATCCCCTTTATATAGGAGGGAATCCCAACATAGTACAAAATTCATTAATGACCAAGAAGCGGAGATGGGACAGCTAGAAGACACCCTGATTCGGGTTTAGAGTAGTCCACTAGGCTCTGTCAGTCCTTGCCGTGTACCTTGGGAACTCCCCATCTCTACCATTACCGTAATTATCACTGCCCCGAGGTCGAGTGTCGATGACCCTCGAGAGAGGATACTCGGCCATGGCCTCGAGCCTTCGAGGTGATCTTCCAAAGTGCCTCAATGGCGAGAAATTGGACCCTCCGATTTCACCGTATACAACTTGAGAATTAGTGGCTATAGCTCCTAAATCAGACTCTGGCCGGTATATAAGGAGTCCAATTTTTGTGATTTCTTATCTCATTTTTCATCATTTAGGAGACTTGGGGGGCTCGATTTTGGAAGGTTTTGACCAAGATCTTTATCCAGAAGCTTGGGGGGGTAAGTGATTCTATTCCAAATCTATGGCTTATACATGAATCTATCACGAGATTAAACATCAAGACATGGATTTGAACAAAAGAAATTGGATTTTTGGTCTAAAAGTTAAGAAATTGAATTTTATGATTTTAAATCCCAATTTTAAGTCGAATTTGAAAACTAATCACATATTTGGACTCATGAGGCTATGGATTGACAAGATGCGATATAAGTCTCGAGATTTGACTATGTGGGCTCGGGGTTAGCTTTTTGTTGACTTTGAATTTTTTAATTAAAGATCGAAGGGATAATACATAATTACCCCATTGTGGTTGTACCAAAGTTTCAGTTGCACCCCTTAAAAATACGGGTGTCCTATGATTCCCCTATATGTATTCAAAATATAAAATATTTCACCTTTTAAGCTGATGATATACAGTCTTTTGAGAAGAGTGGGAGACAAAAATACGGGTTAAAAATTTAATTTCGCCACCTTTTTATAAAAGGTATTCCCCTACTTTTCTTATTTTATTTTTTTCTAAGTTTTTCTTTTCTTTTTCCTTCTTCTCTCTTCATCTTAACTTACTCCTCATCTGGAACAATGGAGATTAATATAACAGAGCTCAATTCAATCCCATCAGTTAAAATTCTAAAAGATTAAACAATAATAAGAAACTCTATCAGATTTTAAACCGACAAACAGTGGTACCAAATTTGAGGTTTTTTTGCTCTAAGTCTAAAATTGCAATTTCGAAATTGATTGGGTGGGGTATAATCTTGCCGGAGACACAAATCGTAGCGGAATCCACAACTGGTAGTTGATTGGAACTGATTTGAGGCAGTTTCGGCCAGAAATTCAAACTAATTTGCCATGAAGATGAGGAACTGGATTTCTTTGATTTTGCGAGTATTTGGTCAAATTAATATCTTGGTGTTGATTCTCTATTGGTGAGTTCGTTGTTCAGATTTGAGCTCCATTGCGAAGGTATTGGTTGAGTTTTGGGATGGGTATTGACTAAGTTTTGCGAAGGATGAGTCTCTGATGAGTTTGTTTTGGGGAAAAGAGAAGACGTGGGGAAGTGGGGGTGGGTTTAATGGAGTTCTGCCAATGGAAATATCCATCGAGGCTGAGCTCGCCGGAGAAGAAGGTCCCTAAAACAAAAATCTCCTGCGAGGCTGAGCTTATCGGAAAAGAAGGTCCCAAAAACGAAAAAGCAAAAATATAAAAAGATATAATTAAAATAATAATAATGAAAAAGAAATAATGTGGCACAAGATGGTTGGTGCGTGTAATTCATCGGCTCCAATCCTATACCACTATAGAATGGCAAGAGTGGTAGATGCAGCTTTTACCCGAGGGGTCGGGATCGATTTCCATAGAGAGCTAATATTGGTTTGGAATTGGGTTTCTATCTAATCTAGCTATGTGCGATGTTATTAATTGCACTTCCATTCATGCTTTGTTTTGGTTACTATTCTACTTTTAACACTAATGAAGAATGAAAATAAGCTAAGTATGATATATTTGTAAGGGTTTTCTTAACTGGTAAAAAGGCACTAGAGAAGTAACTTACACCTAGGTGAGTATCTAACGGGGTCTAAAACTTAGGACAAACTTGTTATAATTGGGATCATGATATAACCATTGCACATAATTACTCACTCTATACCTCTTGGTAGTTTGAGTGACTTTGACCTAATTGACTTTCTCAAGACCAATTGGGTGTTTGAACAATGCAAGCAACATTGGCTCAAGTCGGGTATTGCTATCTCTATGTTTAACCTTTTAATTGGGACTATCAATCTCTTGAATGCACCCCAATTCCTTGTTAGCCTGAATTTCCTAGACTTAGTCTCTTTCTCAAGAAGTGCCTAAGTCGAAAAGGCACAAATCAGTGTTTGCAACCACCAATTTAACAATTAAACCATGAATCAAGCTAAATATCATTAACCCATAAACATTTAACCATAAAATTGAAGATAAAATACACACACTAGAGTTGGGTCACAACCCTAGATAATGGGTTTAGCTACTCATAATCAAAGAAGAAATCAAAGATGGAGATGATATATGAGCCATAAAAAGTACTCCCTCTGTTCCAGTTTATGTGAACATATTTCCTTTTTGGTCCGTTCCAAAAAGAATGAACCCTTTCTAAATTTGGTAACAATTTAGCTTAAAGTTACAACTCTACCCTTAATAAGAAGCTTTTATAACCACACAAATACTCTGGGCCCCATTTGGACTTATTTAGGACCACAAATTTCAAAAGTCTTCATTTTTTTTCTTAAACTCCGTGCCCAGTCAAACAGGTTCACATAAATTGGAACGGAGGGAGTAACTACTAGAGTGAAATCTAAGATTAATTACTAAAGATGTTCTAAAATTACTCTAAAAAGCAAAAAGAAGCCGTTCATGTGCCCCCCAAAACAACAGATACCCTAAAAATCTAAAAAAGAACTATTTATACACAGCTAAATTTTTTCGGAAAAAATTGCCCCTATGGATATTCTGCTGACAGCGGAAAATAGGTCTCCTCAGTGCTAGGACTTCTGCGGCCGCGCAAAAGCAAGCGCGGACTGCGGTTCTTCTCTTCTGAGCTGGATCTGAGCTTGAGTTCGCTGGGAGCGGAAAATCTCCCTCCTCAGCGCTCCTTCAACTGCGCCTGCGAAATCTGTTCGCGGACCGCGCCTTTCAATTTGAGCTCCAACTATAGTTCTTTGATTCTTCATTCCGCTGAGGGCGAGAATTGGACCGCGGCCGCATCAGATGATACCGCTGCCACGCAATTTCACTGTGGGCAGTGGTGACTATTAAGCCCAATAAATGACTCTCTTAACCTTGCTACCGCTACGAGCGTAGTTAAGACCGCCTCAGTGGTGAAACTCCGCGTTCACTTTTATTTCTTAGCTGTCATTGCCCTTTTGACTCAGCTTTGAACTTGTGCATGTTTCACTCCTTTATGAGCTGGTTATGACTTTTTTGTCTCTTTTTGACTAAACACTGCAGACAAGCATAATATCTTAGCTTTCGGTAATACTTGCATATACTTTTAATCCAAAACCTAAGCAAAAAAGGAGGATAAATAAGCTAGAATCCCTAGTTATCAATTCCCCCAAAATTAAGCTTTTGCTTGTCCTCAAGCAAACAATGTAATTCCCACCTCCTCAAGGTAAAAGAAAGGAAATATTTCAGCTGTCCTAAAGTAACCTCATCAACAACCAATTAGGACTAACAATTACTCTCAACTCAAATGCATTATTAACAAGACACAACCTTTTTAGCACCATGGATTTAGTGCGACACAAAAGCATCAAGAGTTGACTCAACTCATCAAGAAAAATCGTTCTACTACATTGGTCGTTATGGAACCCAAACTCATACTCCTTGACTCTCCATATGCAAATTTCACTTTTAGATTGTATCACTCAGAACGAGGATTGTGAAAAACATACTCATCTCTCTCAAAGAAAGGTCACAAGTCCGGCTCTAAGTAAAATAAGCTTGCCCATTATGTGAGTCACCACTAATGTAAGCTCACTCAACTCAAGATCATATAGGGCTTTTGCGGGAATGTAATGAAGGCTTTTGGTTCAACTAGGATGTATTGGTCAATGAAGGTTTAATCTTTCCTTAAGCACTTCATTTCCTTTATTTAGGCTCACATTTTCTTGACTCTTTGAGTCATTTACTTCTTTCTTAGGGGCTAGAGTGACACACTTTCACTCTTTCTTGTTCATGTCAATCCTTTTTTTCCTTTCTGGTCTTTCCAAGCCTTTCATCTTTACTTTTATTAAATTCCTTCATTTCTTCTACATTATTCACTTTCTTTTTGACTCTTTGGCTTTTCTTTCTTTTTCTTTTGCCTTACCTTTTTTTTTTATTTTGTACCTTTTATCACTTTTGCATTCCTCGTCTCTTCCCCCCAAACTTATACTTTTGCCAATTTGTGCTAAGGAAAGATTGGGTGCCAAGAGAGGATCATTTTAGAACGGATAAAGGCTTGTATCATGGTTTTTGAAAGAATAAGGGCTATGTCTCAACGGGGTTAACTAGGGATATCATTTTTGGTGGGCTATGGATGTTTTCAAGTCTCAATTTGGATAAAAGAGAGCCTGCAATCACTTCTCAAGTCGAGCTACACTTAGTATTTCGCCTAGACAAACATTTAGGGCAAGTTCTAGACTTATTGGCACGGGACTTGGACTTGCAAATCAATACCTCACCACACAAGCTATAGGATTACTAAAGAGACAGAGTCGAGGGCTCACAACAACCTAGGCTAAGATTTGAGCAACACAAATGATTCTGAGAAACCACTCGATGATTGTTTAGTCAGCACAAGAGTCTCAAGGTCACAACTATCACCATCATATACACACCAATTTGTTTTTAATCATAAGGTCAAAGGTAAATATGTTAGGCCCAAGTGAAGCTTTGCCTGAGGCACTATTGTTCACTAGCTACTATTTACACAAAATTGAAAAGAAAACAGACTCATACCCTTAAGAAGGTTGTCATGCCATCCATCATCGGGAAGAGCCACCCGGTTCACACAAACTCCACCTTTGAAAAGGACTGTGGCATTAAGAAAACCAAAGGTTTATTGATTACGAAAACTTGTAAAAATAAGAAGCTACGAACTGAAAAAGAAGCTACTAAATGAAATAAGAAGCTATGCTATTAAAAAAATTGCTAAAGAAGTTATGAAGTAAAATACGAAAAGTAAACTGAATATGTACAATAGGGGATAGAGACGAATATATATAAGAGGGAATGAATATATACATGGAAAAGTAACTTTATATCCATACCAAAATTGAAAAATAACGAAAAGTAAAAAAGTAAATGGTAAAGTTATATACATACAAAAAGTGCAAATCAACAATAAAGAAAAATCAGTATTATAATTACAATTCAATTATCAAATCATCAAAATAGGACCACCCCCTCAAATGAAAACTAGCATTGCCCTCAATGCTAAATAGAAAAAATAAGATCAAAAAGAGGTTAGAGAGTAAAGAAAACTCCCTATAGGTCCTCTGTCTGCATCGGGTCCTGTGGCTGGGTCCCTGGATCACCTCCCTCGAGGTCCTCTAGCTTAATCTCCAAGTCATCTACCTGGGGAATCAGTCGTCTCCTCCTAGGCTCTCCCTCAGCCTCTTGCTCTGGTACCTACTCTGCCTGAGTAGCTGGTAGTGGATCCTCCAATAATAGCTCCAATGGTATGTCACCAGTTGACTTCATCTTCTCCACCTCTCCTCTCAATAGCTTCACTGACTCCTCTGAGGCCCGAGTCCTTTTCAGCTTCTTTGTCTGCTTGCTCAGCTTCTTAATTGATTTTCCTTTAATTGCAAGAGCATCAATGATGAGCTTCTGGTTATCCAGAAGCTCCTTGAGAGATTCCTCAACTGAAGCTGGCACCTAAGGCTGTGCGGGAACTGACTGGGCTGCCACTGAGCTGGATAGTACAGACAACTTTGATGTTGTTGCTTGCATCCAGTTGTTGATACTTGAGAGAGTCTGGTTCAACCTATATGCAGTCAAAGGGTATGCTGACGAGCAGGGCACTGAGGAAGGCATGGAAGTAGATGGGGGGGGAGGATCTGGTATGGCAGTGGGAGGCTCAGAAGCAGTGACCACTACTGCTGGCTCTTCAGACTGGCCAGTAGAAGTAGTAGCTTTGCCATTGGATTTGGGGTTGCCTGGACCTTGAAGGCTCTACCATGAGAAGGGCCTCTTGGGTTTCACCTTGGTATCAAAGTCCCTTTTGTCAACCTCTTGATCCTCAAAGTACATGGTAAGGAAGTTCGGAAAGGGGTAGGATTCCTCTCCCTTGCTGACGGCTTTGGTGATCACCCTGGACATGATATTCCCGACATTGATCGGGTACCCCGCCATGATAGTCGCCACTATAATCACTCGGGAAACCAGCATGTCACTGTTATGAGTAGTGGGGTCTAATCTGCTGCAGACAAATGTCTCCCGGCTCTTTGCCTCAAAGTTCAGGGTGTTCCTATAGATAGGGACCCCCACTATAAACCAAGCTGGAGTAGTACCTGGGAGAGCAAGTATTGATGCCAACCACGGGTGGGCTGCTTCATCCATGGCCACTTTCTCTAAGTACAATGACTCATCTTCATCATTGAATCCGATATAGTTGTTCAGAATCTTCCTATCAAACCTAATCTTCAGGTTCCGCACATTAGTCACAAATGTGCCCTTTTTGATGTGGCCGACATTGATGCAGAATTCCTTAACTAGGTGCTCATTAGCATCCGGCAGCCCACTTGTAAAGTGTTTCCACCCTACTCTTTCCTCAAATGGCCGCTTCATATTGGGGTTGTGGGGCAGAAGATCCCTTTCTATAAACTAACGCTCATGTATGAATGACCTTTGAGTCCACCACTCCCGAAATTTGTGGTAGGCCTGCTCACTGACAAATCTCTATTGCCATACCACCGGGTTTCTTGTCCTTTCAAAACCTCTAGTCTGGGTATCCCCCCCTCTCCCGTCATCTGGTTCCTCAGCATCTACGTTTATAGGGTCCTGTCCAGGTAAAGAAGCTGTAGGAGAAGCTGATGCCGAGGACTCACTACTCTCCGCTAAGCCATCAGACGACTCAGAAGAAATAGGATCAGTATGAGAGGCTGGGGGTGTAGGCACGTTTGTCAATAAAAATCTCCCTAGGAAGTCTGGTACATGTGTGGGCACAGAGTCACCCTCTAAGGCCTCTCGGGAGGGAATATAGTCACTTCCCTTTGAGTGAGATGCAGCTCTGATATTTTTCCGCATTTTTCCAATTGATTGCCGGACTGCTAGGGGTAACTTCATTTGTCCTCGTCCCCTACTCCGCGAGGACTCTACTTTCCCTTTTTGTTTGTCACTACTACCTCTTGATTTAACCATTGTCTGCACACATAATCAGTGAAAGTTAGTTAGTATTGGTGCTAGAAGAAGCAGTAAAGAAAAGCAGATGAACAATTTACAGTGTTGTAACAATTCTTAGAACCGCTTACAGCGGCTAAAGAAGCGCGATCGCGGAATGAACACCGCTGAGAGCGGAAAAAGGGTCGCGGCCGCGGAAGTTGCACCGTTATCCGCGGGAAAACAACCGCAATCTTGGACCCATTTTGTGAACTTCTTTGAACATATGTACCACTTACCGCAAAAATTGCAACATGGCCGCGTAAAGCGGGCCGCTGTCAGCAGACTTTTCCAAACTCAGATTTTGCACATGAACGCTGACCGCGGAATTCAAAAACGAAATGAGCAACCTAGGGTTTCAATTTTTCTTGCATTTAGAGGATATCAGATACACTATTAACCCTAACTAGGTATTAATTAATCAACCCTAACTATATAAGCATAATATAATTAACACTAATGAATCCTAATAAAAACTTAAAAGAGAAGAAGAAGAAGAAGAAGAAGAAGAAGAAGAAGAAGAAGAAGAAGAAGAAGAAGAAGAAGAAGAAGTAAAAACTAACAAACAAAAGAAAAACAAGTACAAATTGAAGAACAACTATGAAATGAAATTATCAGTTGTGTGATGAGTGATGAGAATGGACTTTAATTTTTGTGGTTTATGCGGATTAGGGCTCAGATGAATAGTGAAAATTAAGCTTGAGAATTCAGAGATCAAAAAGGGTAAAAGGTCTCTTGATCTTCTATTTATACAAAGTACCTAGGGACCCACCGATTTTACCTGGCGCGGTCACGGAATTTCATCGCGGTCCGCGCGTTTGACTTACAGAAGGGTTGATGGTTTGAGAATTCTAGCGAGAGCGGAAAATGGGATGTGGCCGCGAACTTGCACCACTGACCGCGAAAAATCCTCCGTGGACGCGGATGAAACTTCAGAGAAGTCTCATTTTAGACTTTTCAAGCCTGTGTCCTTTACCAAATTACGCCTCCACAAACTGGCCACCGCTCACCACAAAAAATGGAGCACTGTCAGCGGTCCAACTATAGACTTTGCCAAATTTTTCCAGCTTTGTCCTGCACTACATCAAACATTCCTTCACACATCTCACAACCAGTTAGTTCAAAACAAATCCTACACTAAGAAGAACATCAAAAAGAAGAAAAACACATGGGTTGCCTCCCAAGAAGCGCCTGATTTAACGTCGCGGCACGACACATGTTACCATCAATCATTTGAGATGGATCATTGCCACCATGTGGATGTCATCAAACTTTCCAAGATAGTACTTCACTCTATGCCCATTAACTCTGAAGATTTCACCATTTTATTTCAAATCAAGTGCACCAAATGGAGTTACATGCACCACCTCAAAAGGACCACTCCATTTTGACTTGAGCTTTCCCGGGAACAGTCGTAACTGTGATTTAAATAAGAGAACCAAGTCACCTTCCTTGAATTCCTTGCTACGGGCATACTTGTCATGTAAGTACTTCATATTGTTCTTATACAAGGACGAGATGGAATAGGCATGCAACCGGAACTCATCAAGCTCATTGAGTTGCTCTACCTGGAGATTTGCTGCAACATCCCATTAAAGATTTAACTTTTTCAAAGCCCACATGGCCTTGTGCTCTAACTCAACCGGAAGATGGAGAGCTTTACCAAATACCAACAGGTACGGATACATACTAATCTGAGTCTTGTAAGTAGTCTTGTAAGCCCATAAAGCATCATCTAGTTTCTTTGACCAGCCAGTCCTATTTGCATTGACAATCTTTGATAATATGCTCTTAATCTCCCTGTTGGTGACCTCAACTTGCCCACTAGCCTGAGGATGGTAAGGAGTTGAAACCTTGTGATTGACACCATACTTTACAAGCAAAGTGTCAAATGCCTTATTACGGAAATGAGAAACCCCATCACTGATGATTGCTCTAGGAGTGCCAAACCGAGTAAAGATATTCTTCTTGAGAAAAGCCACCACACTCCGGACCTCGTTGTTGGGTAAAGCCACAGCCTCGACCCACTTTGAAACATAATCAACGGCCACTAGAATGTATGTGTTGCCACATGAACTCACAAAAGGACCCATGAAGTCAATGCCTCACACATCAAATATGTCAACCTCAAGAATAGTGGTGACAGGAATTTCATCCTTCTTTGAAATTCAACTTGCTCTCTAACACTCATCACATCTCTTCACAAGCTCACCCGCATTCTTGTACAATGTAGGCCGATAAAAACTATAACTAAGCACCTTTGAAGCTGTCCTCGCCCCACCATGATGATCACCGTAGGGAGAGGAATGACAAGCATCCAGAATACTCATTTGCTCCTCTTCCGGAACACATCTCCGGATCATACCATTATTACAAATTTTTGAAAAAATAAGGCTCATCCCAGTAGTAGTCCAAGCTATCTCGTTTAAGCTTCTTCCTTTGGTTAGAAGAGAGCTCACATGGAACAATACCGGTCACAAGAAAGTTGGAAACATTCACAAACCAAGGAATGCTATTCACAGATACGGAGAAGAGTTGCTCATCGGTCATTAATTTCGAGGCAATTACGGGGCCTCCCCTCCTCCTCCAAGCGGTACAAGTGGTCCGCCACTTGGTTTTCACTCCCTTTTCGATGAATAATCTCAAGGTCTAACTCTTGAAACAATAGAACCCATCTCATCAACCGAGCCTTAGAATCCTTCTTTGTCATCAAGTAGCGGAGTGCTGCATGGTCAGTATGAACTATCACCTTGACACCCATGAGATAAGGCCTAAACTTCTCCATTGCAAACACAATTGCTAGCAACTCTTTTTCCGTCACTGTGTAATTTACCTGAGCATCATTCATTGTTGCTTTCATAATACACTAGGTGAAACATCTTGTTTACTCTTTGATCCAAGACCGCTCCTACCACAATATCACTTGCATCACACGTGAGCTCAAAAGGTAAGATCCAATTGGGTGCGGTAATAATGGAAGTGGTTGTCAATTTGTACTTGAGAAGTTCAAAAGCCTTCATGCATTCATCATTAAACACGAACTTTGCATCCTTTTCTAATAATTTGCACAAAGGATTCACTACCTTAGAAAAGTCTTTGATGAATCTTCGGTAGAACCCCGCATGCCCAAGAAAACTCTTAACCCCCTTGACTGAAGTAGGAAGAGTAAGCTTTGAAATCACTTCAATCTTCGCCTTGTCCAACTCTATTCCGTTCTTTGAGATCTTATAGCTGAGGACAATGCCCTCCTCGACCATAAAGTAGCATTTTTCCCAGTTAAGCACAAGATTTGTCTTTATACACCGGGCTAACACTTTGTCAAGATTCTTCAAAGGAGTCACCCAAAACACTGAAATTATCCATGAACACTTCTAAGAAGTCCTCCACCATGTAGGTAAATATAGCCATCATACACCACTAAAAGGTAGCTGGTGTATTACACAAACAAATGGCATCCTAGAAAATGCAAAGGTGCCATACGGACATGTGAATGTGGTTTTCTCTTGATCTTCTGGAGCAATCAAAATATGGTTGTAACCTAAGTACCCATCCAAAAAATAGTAGAAGGCACGCCCATTAAGTCTATCCAGCATCTGGTCAAGAAAGGGCAATGGAAAATGATCTTTGTGGCCCACTTTACTCAGCTTTCGGTAGTCCATGAACACCATCCATCCGATGACAGTCCTGGTGGGAATCAACTCATTTTTCTCATTGGTGATCACAGTCATACCACCTTTCTTCGGCACACATTACACTGGTGAAGTCCAAGAACTATCCGAGATGGGGTACACAACCCTTGCATCTAGCCACTTGATTACCTCCTTTTTGACAACCTCTTGCATAGTCTCGTTCAACCTCCTTTGATGTTCCACAGAGGGTTTGGCATCATCTTCAAGGATAATCTTGTGCATGTAAAAGGCGGGGCTTATCCCCCAAATATCAGCTAGAGTCTATCCAATTGCCTTCTCCCTTCTTTGGAGCACCTCCAGTGTCGCATCTACCTGCACGTTAGTAAGACATGATGAAAGAATAACAGGTAAAGTTGAACTAGGGCCCAAGAATTCATACCTGAGGTGTGAAGACAAAGGCTTCAACTCCAAAACAGGAGGTTCCTCAATTGAGGGCTTTGTTGTTGGAGTTTTTCTGTTCTCAAGATCCAAAGAAAGCTTACAAGGCTCATAGGAATAAGAACCTATTCCGTGCAAAGCATTGACACACTCCACCCTACCTTCATCCTCATTCACATCAAGGTTCAACAATACCGCTTCTAAAGGATCCTCTACATTGATCATGGCACTAGTATCATCAACTATCATCTACGTGACAAAATCCACAAAAGAGCAAACTTCAGTACTATTCGGCTGCCTTATTGATTTGCACACATGAAAGACAACTTTTTCGTCACCCACCCGGAAGGTGAGCTCTCTTACTTCCACATCAACCAATGCCCTCCCTGTTGCAAGGAAATGTCTTCCCATTGTTATCGGCACCTCATAGTCGACTTCGCAGTCCAGAATCACAAAATCAGCATGAAAAATAAACTTGTCCACCTGGACAAGAACATCATCAATAATACTAAGTGACCTTTTCATTGTTCTATCCGCCATTTGTAATCTCAGTAAACACGGAGTAAGGCATCAAATTTATACTTGCTCCCAAATCACACAATGCCTTTGCAAAATCCACACTCTCAATGGTACATGGAATGGTGAAAGCGCCGGGATCTTCAAGCTTTGGAGCCATCGAGTGCACAATTGCACTAACTTGATGAGTCATTTTTATGGTCTCACAATCCATAGATCTCTTTTTAGTCACCAAGTCTTTCATAAACTTGGCGTAACCCGACATTTGCTCAAGAGCTTTCACTAAAGGAACATTGATTGACAAGTTTTTCATCATCTCAATAAACTTCTTAAATTGGTTTTCATTCTTTTGCTTCACAAGTCTTTGAGGGTAAGGTGGAGGAGGCCTTGGAAAAGGAGCCTTAGCCTTGGGTACTACCATTTCTGGTATGTTTATTACGTGTTTACTAGATGGTCTAATGCCATTTTAAGGGTCCACCTCATTATCACGAGCATCAATTCTCACTTCAGCATTTAAATTCTCTTCACTCACTTGCTCATCAACTATAGGAACATCATCATCTTGCACTTCAACCTCATCACTCACAACTTCCTTTTTCTTAGAGGTATTCACTTCACTACCTCTACCGCTTCTTGTGATCACCGCCATTGCAAGCCCGGTATTGTTCCCACCCTTTAGGTTTACTATGTATCACTAGGTAGAGCCCCCTTAGGTTGAGTATTCAAAAATTGTGAAATATGGCCAAGTTGAACCTCCAAGTTTCGGATTGAAGTATTATGGGATGCCAACTGGGCATCAGAATCGGCATTCTTTTTCATCATTTGTTCAAACATCATCTTGATCCTTCCCATCTCATTGTTTGACGAGCTAGGACCTTGGGACAGAAATGGAGGTGGGTTGTTTGGTTGTTGATACATTGGAGGTCTTTGAAAGCCTTGCCCCCGATTCCCTTGATTGCCATTAATCTAACCCCCTTGGTTGTTGTTTACTCCCCAATTGTTGTTGTTTCCACTACAGTTGCCCTGGTTGCCCCAATTCTGATTGTTGTTCCTCCAGTTGCTATTTCCCTGTTGGTTTTGACTCCCCCAGTTTCCTTGGAATCTCCACTGTTGTTGTTGGTTAGTAGCATTGCCCCTTTGTCCTTGGTAATTGTTCACGTATTGGACTTCTTCACTTTGCTCATCATACCCATCATCTTGGTTGAAACCACTTTTACCCTGCTCATATAGATCAGGACTTCCTTGACCGTGTTGACCTCTTTGTCGCCTCTTATTTACCAATATGTTTACACCTTCCATAGCATTTACTTATCTTAGCGCTTGAACTTGCTGCAATTGAGCTTTTGCCAACTGGTTCATTGTAGTAGTTAACTCTGCTATTGCCTGGCCATGGTCGTGGATATTTTTGTGTAGTTTAATAACTGTGGGATCACCCTGTGGCACATTAGCTCAACTTTGCCAAGCTGAGGAAGTATCTTCTATCTCATCCAATATATCACACGCCTCAACATAAGGTGTGTTCATAAAATTTCCCCTTACTAGCTGGTTCGCTACACACTGATTGGTCGTGTTAATGCCATGGTAGAATGTTTGCTGGATTATTGCTTCGGTCATGTCATTGTTCGGACATTCTTTCACCATTGTCCGATACCTCTCCCAGATCTCATGAAGTGGTTCGTTAGGTTCCTGTTTGAAGGCCAAGATCTCATCTCTCAATGTCTCCATATGCCCCGGCGAGAAAAACTTAGCTATAAACTTGTCGGCCAACTCATCCCACGTAGTAATGGAATAGTTGGGAAGTCTTTCGATCCAATCCAAAGCTTTCTCTCTAAGTGAAAAAAGGAACAATCTCAATCTTAATCTCAATGCATCCTCCGACACATTTTTCTATTTGCTTCATTAGTAGATATCCACAAAGCCTTTAAGATATTTATATGCATTCTAATGGGGAGCGCCTGTGAAGTACCCTCGCTGCTCCAATAAAGTCAACATCACAATTGTAATTTGGAAATTGCCCGCCGGATCCGGGGTGGGACAATTGCATTTGCGTATCCTTCATTTGGAAGCACCCGAGGAGCTACTCATGGAGGAGGCAGGGGAGGGTCTGGAATGGTTTCATTGGCCTGGCGGCATCTTTTTTGTCCTTGAGTTACTAGAGGCACCTCATCTTCACCATTATCATCTCCCTCCAACCCCGGAAGAACATTTCCAAAAGGATCATTGTTTGCCATTTTGTACCTGAATCAATTGACTCACACAAGTTAGTAAAACAGAAGGAAAGAAAAACAAGACACAAAACTAGTCAGATAGATAGCCAAAACCATTTAGCTCCCTGGCAACGGTGCCAAAAAGTGATCGGCTCCAACCCTATACCACTATAGAATGGCTAGAGTGGTCTATGCAGCTTTTACCCGAGGGGTCGGGATCGATTTCCATAGAGGGCTAATATTGGTTTGGAATTGGGTTTCTATCTAATCTATCTAGGTGCGATGTTATTAATTGCGCTTCCAATCATGCTTTGTTTTGGTTACTATTCTACTTTTAACACTAATTAAGAATGAAAATAAGCTCAGTATGATATTTTTGTAAGGGTTTTCTTAATTGGTAAAAAAGCACTTGGGAAGTGACTTTTACCTAGGTGAGTATCTAACGGGGTCCAAAACTTAGGGCAAACTTGTTGTAATTGGGATCATGATATAACCATTGCATATAATTACTCACTCTATACCGCTCAGTAGTTTGAGTGACTTTGCTCTATTTGTCTTTCTCAAGCCCAATTGGGTGTTTGAACAATGCAAGAAACATTGGCTCAAGTCGGGTATTACTATCTCTAGGTTTAACCCTTTAATTGGGGTTATCAATCTCTTGAATGCACCACAATTCCTTGTTAGCCTGAATTTTCTAGACTTAGTCTCTCTTTCTCAAGAAGATCCTAAGTCAAAAAGGCACAAATCAATGTTGCAACCACAAATTAAACATTTAAAGCATGAATCAAACTAAATATCATTAAGCCATAAACATTTAAGCCCAAAAATTGAAGACCCATTAAATACCCACACTAGGGTTGGGTCACAACCCTAGCTAATGAGTTTAGCTACTCATAATCAAAGATGGAGATGAAATATAAGCCATAAAAAGTAATTAGTAGAGTAAACTCTAAGATTAATTGCTAAAGATGTTCTAAATTTACTCTAAAAAGCAAAAAGTGGTTGTTCACATGCTCCCCAAAACCATAGATACCTTATAAATTTGAAAAAGAACTACTTATACACAACTAAATTTTTCGGACAAAATTACCCATACGAAGATTCCGCTGACAGCGGAAAATAGGTTGCCTCAGCGCTAGGACTTTCGCGGCCGCACAAAAGCAAGCGTGGAACGCGGTTCTTCTCTTCTGAGCTGGATCTGAGCTTGAGTTCGCTGGGAGCAAAAAATCACAAACCTCACCACTCCTTCAACTGTGGCCGCGAAATATGTTCACGGACCGCGCCTTTCAATTTGAGCTCCAACTATAGTTCTCTGATTTTTTATTCCGCTGAGGGCGAGAATTGGACTGCAGCCGCGTCAGATGATACCGCTGCCGCACAATTTCACCGCGGGCAGCGGTGATTGCTAAGCCCAATAAATGACTCTCTGAACCTTGCTACCACTGAGAGCGTAGTTACGACCACCTCAGCGGTGAAACCTCCGCGTCCACTTCTATTTCTTCGTTGTCAATGCCCTTTTGACTCAGCTTTGAATTTGTGTAGGTTTTACTCCTTTATGAGCTGGTTATGACTTTCTTGTCTCTTTTTGACCAAACACTGCAGAAAAGTACAATAAGTTAGTATCCGGGAATACTTGCATATACTTTTAATCCAAAACCTAAGAAAAAAGGAGCATAAAATAGGCTAGAATCCCTAGTTATCAGTAATCCACTGATTTTCTTGAAACTGGTGGTTATCTTAAAAGGTGGTATTTATTATAGTTCAAATAAAACCATAGGGGTCATAGGACACCCGTATTTTTAAGGGGTGCAACTGAAACTTTGGTACAACCCCAATGGGTTAATTATGTATTATCCCAAGATCAAAACTTTGTCATTTGGAGTTAAATCCTATAACTTTATTTTAACTTGTTGAGTATTATTTGGGTGGTTGGAGAACGAGGTAGAGGAAAGGATAATTTGGTAGGTTGGAGCCTATTTTGGGTAAGTAAGTATCCTAGCTAACCTCGACTTGAGGAAATTGTCTTAAAAAGACTTATAAATACTATGTATTTGGGGTCACGTATATGTGAAGTGACGAGCGTATATGTGCACCAGTATTATACAATATTTATGGATAGATTTAGGCTTATTTGTGGAGTGTGTGAGATATATTCTTCTTATTCTATGACTTATTTTTTGTGTGACTATTTGGATGACTTTATTCATGCTAGAGATCATGTCTAGTCTTTTGATTTCTTATTTGGATATGATAAGCTAACTTGTATATTGAATTACATGTTGTAGCTGTATTTATACTTGTACATAATGTTGTAGTTGTAGTTTTACTTGTACACATGCATACATCTCTGCATGTTTATTTCTCTGTTCATATGCATATACATGTTTATCTGCCTATATATCCTTGCATATAATTCTTTGATAGTGACTGAGTTGGCACGATAGGGGTATTCTGTGTGGTTATTGTTAAGATATTGTTATTGATTTGCTACTTGGATTTGGATTAATTCCTCCAAAGTCACGTGAATACCCATGTTACTTTAGGTGTATGTGCGTAGTGACATTTGACGCTAGAAAGCTGTTGGACACTGGGGAGGTATCAGTAGAGGTAAAGTTTTAGTCTTTATTATGTGTGGATATTCAGACTCGTATAGAAACATCCATATATATATTAGATGATGCATGTCATTATATATGTGGAATTGGTTCTTTAATTATACTTTTGATCATTTTTATCAAAAAGTATATTTAGTCTCTATTTCTTCGAATGTGCACCATATTATTTGTATTCATTATTTCTTGGTTATTTCTATATTTTTTACGAGTTTATGGATTGAATAGGTTTCGAAAAGTGTGTATATCTTGTGAAGAACCTCACTTTTACTTCATTGGGGTTAGAATTGATACTTATTGCCTTTTGTACCCATACTATATTTATTCATATTTATATTCCAGATCCTAGTGTTGACTCAATGGTTCTCAGGAGGGAGCCTAAGGGCTTGATCAAAGACTTTCTAGTGATCTTCTAGTCTTAGATTTGCAACTTAGGGAATCCTATTCCCATGTATTCTATTTTTTTGTTCGAAATAGTACTTTTCTATTTGAGACTCAGTTATATTCTATTTAGAAGCTCATGACTTTGTATAATTGGGTTTGGGATTTTATGTAGTATTTTCGCACTTGGATATTGATTTTAGACTTATTCAAGTTATTTTCAACGTTTTTCTCTTTGAACATCCCTTATATTATCTTGTTATGATTTTCTATGCATATTGGCTTGTCTAGCGAGTTGTGTTAGGTGCCATCACTGCCTTGGTGGGATTTTGGGACGTGATAACTTAGTATCGGAGCTCTAGTTTCATGGCTTCTATGAGTCAAGAGCATATCTAAAAAAGTCTTGCGTATTGATATAGAGATATCTATACTTATGTTCAAGAGGCTACAGGGATATTTAAGAAACATCTCTCTCTTTCTCTCCTTATCGGGCGTCCTTTTGTTTTGTCCTAAGCTTTGAATCTTTCTATTCCTACTATTCCTTCATAAGTGATACTGAGAGCACGACTTCAATTGGTCACCGATGAATTTAATGATATCAGGAAAGAGGTGAAAGATTTCCCACCTATGATAACAGAGTAGGCCAGTCTGGAGGATATGTGGCTAAATGCAGACCACAACTTAGGCTCGGGTGGACTCAATCGAGTGAGCTAGTGATGTAGGACTCGTTAGTCTGGTAGTGTCCCTTGAAGTACAAGCGATGGTACAGTGAGATATAAGATAGTCTCTATTGAAATTTATTGTAAATATGTTAAAGTTACTAACCTATGAATTTAGGAAGAAAATGCCTCTATAGAGTCTAGGGTTCAAAAGTGGTGTAAGATGTGATGACCCGATTGGTCATCTAGAGCTTTAACCCTTAACTTTGTGTTTTGAAACCTCAAATAGATCCTTTTAACCTTCTTCGATTTGCTTGCACAGTTCATGTCTTGTTCTGGAAGGTTTTTATGTGAAAAATTGATTAAAATGTGAATTCGTGCCTTAAAACTCATCTAAGTTGACTTCGGTCAATATTTTAAGAAAATGGATTCGGATCCGTATTTTGATAGTCTTGGTGGGTCCGTATTGTGATTTAGGACTTGGGCGTATTCCCAAAATCAAATTCAGAGGTCTCTAGCTCGAGTTATCGCAATTTGTTGAAAATTTAAAGTTTAAAAGTTTAAAGAAATTTCAAGTTTAACCGAAGTTTGACTTTGTTTCTACTGAGTTTGAATTTATGTTCCGGAGCTTGATATAGGTTCATTACTGTATTTATGACTTGTCTACAAAATTTGGTGCAAAATGGAGTTGATTTGACGTGATCCGGACATATGGCGTTAAAAAAAAGTTTTTAAGTTTTATTAAAAATTTCATTTATTTTGGTGTCCGATTCGTAGTTCTAGGTGTCATTTTGGTATTTGATCACGAGCGAGTTTGTATTATGTTTCTAGACTCGTATGTATATTTGGTTTGGAGCCCCAAGGCCTCGGGTGAGTTTCGGATAGGCAACGAGTGTTTTGAACTTAAGGAAAATTCTGGTTTTTAGCTTCTGCTGGTTTCTAGTGTTTTCTTCTTCACGATCGTAAAGAACATCTCGTGATTACAAAGGGTAGTCTATGAAAGGGGAGGAAATTTTTCTTCGTGAATGCGAGGTCCTGGTCGCGAATGTGGAGCAGTGGGGGGAGGGGTCTGCTCTTCGCGAACATGACCAGTCAATCGCGAAAACATACTGTTAGGTAGGTGGGGGCTTGGAAATGGAATTCGTCTATGTGAACGTGAGCCCAGGCTCGCGAATGTGAAGGCTAGGGGGCTAAGCATACGTGAACCCGTAGAGTAATTCGCGATCACGTAAGCCAACTGGACAGTGCTCTTCACAAATGCATCAGGTGTCTTGCTAACTCGATGAACACGTGACGCCCAGTCACTTAAATATTTCAAAAACGGGGTTTCACCCATTTTTCACCATCATTCCATTAGAGCTCGGCCTAGAGGCGATTTTGAAGAGAAAATTCATCACCAATTCATAGGTTAGTATACTTTAACTTATTTTCTTCAATTTCTAACACCCATTAATTTCTAACCTTAATCTTTGTTCTTCCATGGTAGAAAATTATGGATTTGGGAAGAATTGGGGTTTTTTACAAATTTAGAATTTAGACCTCAATTTGGGGTCGGATTATGAAACTAATTACATAATCAGGCTCAAGGGTGAATGGGTAAATGGGTTTTGGTCCGAATCTCGAGTTTTGACCAAGGGAGCACGAGGTTGACTTTTATTGACTTTTTGGGAAAAGTGTAAAAATGCAAGGCCCCATGGAATTCCTACTCAAATACCTAAATTCTTGCAAGCTCGCCGCGGTTCGGACATTTTTGATTGATTTGTGCATTAAAAGTTAAGGAAAAATATTTTTCAGAAGTGTGCATTTTTTTGCGGCCCATTATGCGGCCGCATAATAGCAATGACGACCGCATAGTCACTGTAGAGTGAGGCAGAATGTTGGCTAATTTTGAGGACAATTGTGCGGCCAATTATGCGATCGCATAATCGATATGCGGGCCGCATAATCGTCGTATAACCTCCTTGGGATTTTTGCAAAGGGCGGTTCTGCGGTGTATTATGCGACTGTAGAATAGGTATGCAGACCGCATATTGGTCGCATATCCTGGCAGAATGTTCAAGTCTTGAGGGATACTTTTGCGGTCCCTTTTGCGGGCCGCATATCAGTTATGCGACCGTAGATTGAGTCGGGGATCCTATTTTCTAACTTTTAAAACCCGACTCCATTCCGTTAAAAATACCCCATTAGACCCTCTTGTGCTATTTTCCACTACATTTAGAGTGAGAGAAAGAGTTTTAGAGGGAGAAAGTGATCCTCACCAAGTCACTATCCAATCCTTGCCCAAATCTTTGAAGATTATCGAGTAAAGTTACTAAGCCTTCTTCCTAAGAGGTAAGAACTTGTACCCTAACCTTTGATTTCGAAATTCCTATTAAAATGAGTAATTAACAAGTGGGTTCATGGGTATAAGAATTGATTATCTTGCATGCATGTATGATAAAAGGGTATGGGGAGATTGTGAGCTAAAAATGTAACAAATGAGGTGTATGATGATAGAATCTCTCACAAAAAGGACCTAAAATCATAATGCACACTTAGTGCTTGATAATGTACCCAAATGAGCTAGAATCTTGATTATCCCTATAATTTTTGGTTCAACTTGTAATTCTCATAAAATACATCAAAGTTGCTAGGAGTTCCGAAATTATTGTAAGAATTTAAGGAAAGCTCTATTGAGATATGTATGGCTAAAACCCCCTCTTCTTAGAAATTGAGCTCCCTTTGGTGTCCATGCAAATGTTGTAAGTCCGAAATTTGATTGATGTAGTGCTTGTTATTGGTGTTGCAAGAATATATGTGAAAGGTGTGCCTCAATGTGTCTATATGCTATTCTTGGTAAATTGAGGATGTGTGAAGAATGTGAACTACGTGCTAAAATGCCTAAATTTTAAGTTAAGTTTAAACTGTTATTATTATTCCTAAATATGTGAAATTCTCTCTATGCTTACAACTTGAATTGCTCTCGTATGTGCACATTATCTTGAATTGCAAGGTTAATGTTGAAAGTGAAAATGATGTAAAATGTGGGGGAAAAGAGTTTGAGTTATAAAATGTGGCCTAGTGCCAAGTATGATGTGATAATTGTGGCCCCAAGTGTTGATGAACTGATATATGTGAAACAAAAATTGAAGTGAGATGATTAGGGAAAATGGAAACGTCTTGGTAAGATGGCTTAGCCGATCGGGCCGTGATCGGACGCCATGTCGCACACATGGTGGTTTGTGCTGATATTGAAACCGAAAAGTGAGAATGAAATTGTGATTGAGGTATATGTCTCAAATGAGGCAACTTAGCCGATTGGATCGTGATCAGACTCCGTGCAAGAAAGCGGTGGTATTGTGAATGATGATGCAACAATATTAAATATCCCAACATAAAGCTATGAAAACTATGTGAAAGCTATGTGATCCCTTTTATTTGATGATGTGGCGATTGTTTAAAGTTTTTGTTGATCCTTATGATTTCTTTATTCTTATATGGATGTTCTTTCTAATGAGATGGTGTTTAGTTATACATACTAGTACTATTCTATGGTACTAACGTCCCTTTTGCTGGGGGCACTACATCTTTGAATGGATGTAGGTGGTTCTATAGCAGACAGTGCCGACCACAGGTAGGGGAGCATCCTCCTCTCAACAATATTGAGCCCCTCTTCTTCCAGGGGTTATGCAGTATATCTTTTGTTATAAATTGCCACTTTTGAGGTATAGCTGGGGCCTTGTTGTCGGCATTATCATAAATATTTTTTGTATCTTTAGATGCTCTATAGACGTTTGTGTGGGTTATGTACGGGTGTTTGATGGGTTACTGGATAGATCTGTGCATTAAAAAGTTAAGGAATAATGTTTTCTAGAAAAGTGCATTTCTGCGGTCCATTATGCGATCGCAGAATAGCTATGCGGACCGCTTAGTCGCCGAAGAGTCAGGTAGTGTGATGGTTAATTTGAGATCAACTATGCGGCCAATTATACTATCGCATAATCATTATGTGGGCCGCATAATCATCATATAATCCCCTTGGAATTTTTGTAAAGGGCAGTTCTGTGGTGCATTATACGACTGCAGAACAGGTATGCATACCGCATTTCTGTTGCATACCCAGATAGTTTGTTCCGATTTTGGGGCCATTTTTGCGGTCCATTTTGCGGGCCACATGTCCATTATGTGATTGCAGATCGTTTCGGGGCTCCTATTTTCTAAATTTTAAAACCCGAACCCCATCCCATTAAAAATACCCCATTAGACCATTTTTCTGTTATTTCACTGCATATAGAGTGAGAGAGGAAGTTCTAGAGAGAGAGGGAGTGATCTTTATCAATTCCCCACTCAATCGTTGCCCCAAATCCTTGAAGATTGTCAAGTGAAATTACTAGGTCTCTACCCTAAGAGGTAAAGAACTTGCACCCTCATCTATAATTTCGAAATTTCTATTAAAATAAGTGATTAGCAAGTGGGTTCATGGGTATAAGGGTTAATAATCTTGCATGCATAAAAGATAATGGGGTATGGGGAGGTTGTGAACCAAAAGGATAACGATTGTGGTATAGGATGATGAAAATCTCTCACAAAAGGGTCCTAAAATCAGTGTGCACACTTAGTGCTTGATAATTTACTTAAATGAGCTAGAATCTTATTCATGCCTCTAATTCTTGGTTCAACTTGTAATTTTCATAAAATAGATCGAAGTTGCTAGGAAATTCCAGAATTTATTATAAGGATTTAAGGAAAGCTCTATTGAGGTATGTATGGCTAAAAACCCCTCCTCTTAGAAATTGAGCCTCCATGGTGCCCGTGCAAATGTTGTAAGTCCGAAATTTGATTGATGAGGTACTTGCTATGTCAAATGAATTGATGTTGTGAAAATGTATGTGGAAGGTGCTTCTCCATGTGTTTAATGTGTTATTCTTTGTAAATTGAGGATGTGTGGAGAACATGAGCTATGTGCTAAATGCCTAAATGTCAAGTCAAGGATATATTATGATTAATATGTCGAACTAGATAAATTCCTCTCTATGCTTATAACTTAAATTGCTTTTGTATGTTCCCAAGATCTTAAATGGCAAGGTCAATATTGAAAATGGGAATAATGTGAAACGCGAGTTATGGAATGTGGTAATTGTGGCCCCAAGTGCCAATGAACTAATACATGTGAAACCAAAGATTGAAGTGAGATGATTAACAAAAAAGGGTAACGTCTTGGTAAGACGGCTTAGCCGATCGGGCCGTGATCGGACACCATGTTATACACACATGGTGGTAATGTATTGATAATTGAAACTGGAAAGTGAGAATGAAATAAGGGTAATGTCTTGGTAAGACAACTTAGCCGATCGGGCTGTGATCGGACTCCGCTTAAGGAAGCGGTGGTAATGTGGATGATGATGCAACGATATGGAATGCCAATTCTAAAATTTCAGAAATTATGTGAAAACTATGTGAACCTCTTATATTGTTGATATGGTGCTTATTTGAAGCTTTGTTGTCCTTATGATTTCTTTTTACTCTTATATGGTTGTTCTTTCTAACTGGATGGTGTTTAGTTATACATACTAGTACTATTCCATGGTACTAACGCCTCATTTTCCAGGGGCGCTACATTTTTAAATGAATGTAGGTGGCTCTATAGCGGATAGTGTCGATCGCGCATAGCGGAGCATCCTCCTCTCAAAGTCTTGGTGAGCCCCTTTCTCCTTCAGGAGGTTATGTTGTACATATTTTGTTATAGATATCCACTTTTGAGGTATAGCTGGGGCCTTGTTGCTGGCGTTGTCATTATTGTATTTTGTATCCTTAGAGACTCTATAGACGTTCGTGTGGGTTATGTACGAGTGTTGGATGGGTGAATGAACTATGTTGTAACTTTGTACTCTAGTTCTTCTAAACTATAACTGTATGAAATCTTGAAACTTAACCATGGTTTCAGGTTGTGACATGAAAATTGATTAATAATGTAAATGTTCGATTTTACTATTATCTAAATAAATGAACACATGGTTCCCTTAATCGTATTGAGTTGGGTAGAAATGTATAAATAAGGCTTGCTCAGTTGGGGTTTACTCGATTGAGCGTCGGTTGCGCATCCCGAGGTTGGGGCGTGACAGAAATCTCTATTTTTGTTCTCTCGTAGATAGTGAGAACACGTACTGCATCTATAGCTGGACAATAGCTGAAACCCCTAGTGGCAGCTCCTACTAGGGGCAGAGGTCGAGGCCGAGGTTGCACCAGAGGTCGAGGCCGAGGTTGCACCAGAGGTCGAGGCCGAGGTTGCACCAGAGGCCGAGGCAGAGGCACAACTCAGCCTAGAGCTCGAGCAGTAGCACCAGCAGTGGACCCTTAAGTAGATTTGATGAGAAAGTACTAGCTAAGAGCGTACCTGTTAACTAGCTCAGGTCCCGGAGGGGTTCATTGCCACTTTAGTGCTTTAGGAAGCTATAGTCCGTTTGGTGGGATTTATAGAGAGTATGGCCCAAGCCGATAAATTTCTGGTAGTACCAGCCATCTCTCAGGCTGGGGAAGCAGCATAAACTCCTACTACTCACACTCCGGAGCAGATGACTCCCTAGTATCACACTCCAACAGCCCTGCCAGTTGGGGTAGTTCAGCCGATTGTTGCGGCATAGGCCGGTGACAGACCCGTCATGTCTTTTGAGGCCTTATTGAGATTGGACAAGTTTACTAAGCTTTTTCCAGTTCACTTTAGTGGTACACCTTCTGAGACCAACAGGATTATCTTGACCATTGCCATGAGGTAGTGTGCAACATGGGTATAGTTGAGACCAATGTGGTCAATTTTGTTGTATTTCATATGACGGGTTCCACCAAGAGGTGGTTGAGAGATTATATGTTGACCGTGCTAGCTTGGTTTCCTGCACTTACTTGGGATTAGTTCTCATAGCTATTTCTAAAGAATTTCCTCACTGTCACACTAAGGAAGGATTACCACATGTAGTTTGAGCGTCTCTAGTAGGGCAGTACGCTATTACTCAGCACGAGACCCGTTTTGTGTATCTAGCTCATCATTCCCTTATATTACTTCCTACTGAGATGGAGAGGGTGAGGAGATTTATTGATGGACTCACTTACACTATCAGGCTATAAATGGCTAAGGAGACTGGTAATGATATTTCCTTCTAGACGACTGCAAATATTTCTAGGCGAATTGAGATGGTTCTTGCTTAGGAGAGGGTGAAGGGGTCTAATAAGAGGCCTTATCATTTCGGTTGGTTCAGTGGTGCCTCGTCTGGAGGCAGGGGTACTTTTGGTAGAGGTCATCCTCCTAGGCCATTTCAGTCAGTGCTCCAGGTATCTCATAGTGCTTTAGGAAGTTGCGGCCCTTATGTGTCTTATCCTAACCAGCTAGTCTACAGTGCACCACCAGCTCGTATTAGTGCACCTCCACTCCGGAGTTATTAGGGTGGTTACCAAGGTCGACAGGGCCCATTTAAGGGTAAGCAGTCACAGTAGCCAAGGACTTGTTATCTGTATGGTGATCTGGGGCACATTGCTAGATTTTTCCCTCAGGCACCAGGTAACACACATCAGTAGGGTTCTTGTGCCATGGTTCCGGCACCGGTTGCTTGACTGCCCGCTCAACCAGCTAGAGGCAGAGGTCAGTCAGCTAGGTGGAGGTCAGGCCACTAGAGGTAGGAGGTCAGGCCATTAGAGGTGGAGTCCAGCCAGTTAGAGGTTTTCCTAAAGACGTGGTTCAGAGTGGTGGTCCAGCCCAGATGTTATGCTTTCCCAGATATACCTGAGTCAGAGTCATCTGATGTTAGTATACCAGGTATTGTTCAAGTTTGCCATAGAGATGCTTTAGTTCTATTTGATACCCACTCTACTTTTTTCTACGTGTCATCCTATTTTGTTTTATATCTGGTTGTGCCTCGTGATTATTTGAGTGCTCTAGTGTATGTGTCCACACTTGTGGGAGATTCTATTAGAGTATATCATATTTATTGCTTATGTGTGATTACTATTGGGAGACTTGAGACTAGCGTAGATCTTCTACTTCTTGATATGGTAAATTTTGATGTCATTTTAGGTATGGATTGGCTGTCACCTTATCATGCTATATTGGATTGTCACGCCAAGACATTGACCTTAGACTTACTGGGGTTGCCTCGATTAGAGTGTATGGGGACTCCTAGCCATTCTACCAGCATGGTTATCTCTTATGTGAAGGCTCGATGTATGATCGAGGAGGGGTGTCTAGCTTATTTGGCTTATATCCGTGATTCTAGTGCGGAGGTTTCTTCCATGGATTCAATACCAGTAGTTCGTGAGTTTCTAGAGGTGTTTCTTGCATATCTATCGGGGATGGCACCCGATTGAGATATTGACTTCTGTATTGATTTGTCTCTGGGCACTCAGCCTATTTCTATTCCACCATACCGTATTGCCCATCATAGTTCAAATAATAAATTAGAAGTTACATGATTTGCTTGATAAGGGCTTTATTAGACCTAGTGTCTCATCCTAGGGTGTGCCCGTGTTGTTCGTGAAGAAGAAATATTGATCGATGAGGATGTGCATAGATTATCGACAATTGAACAAAGTCACCATCAAGAACAAGTATCCATTGTTGAGGATTGATGACTTATTTTATTACCTTCAGGGTGCCAAGGTGTTTTTGAAGATTGATTTGAGGTCTGGCTATGATCAGTTAAAGATAAGGGCATCTGATGTCCCTAAGACAACTTTTCAGACTCGGTGTGGGCATTGTGAGTTTCTAGTAATGTCATTTGGGTTGACAAATGCCCCAGAAGCATATATGGATTTGATGAACTGTGTGTTCAAGTCATGCTTGGATTCCTTTGTGATTGTATTTGTTGATGATATCCTGATCTACTCCCACAATCGAGAGGAGCACGGGCAATATCTTTGGATTGTGCTTCAGACTCTAAGAGAAAACCAGTTATATGCCAAGATTTCAAAGTGCGAGTTTTGGTTAGACTCAGTCTCCTTTTTGGGGCACGTGGTATCGGAAGAAGGCATAAAGGTGGATCCTAAAAAGATTAAGGAAGTTCAGAACTGGTCTAGACCCACTTCAGCTATAGAGATCCGGAGTTTCTTAGGTTTGGCGAGTTATTACTACTGGTTCATGGAAGTGTTTTCATCTATAGCAGCCCCATTGACCAGATTGACCTAGAAGGGTGCCCTGTTCAGATAGTCATACGAGTATAAGTTGAGCTTTCAGAAGCTCAAGACTGCTTTGATTACGACGCCAGTGTTGGTGTTGCCCACAAGTTTAGGATCTTACACGGTGTTTTATGATGCATCTCGTATTGGGCTCAGTGCAATATTGATGCAGGATGGTAGGGTGATCACATATGTGTCGCGACAGTTGAAGGTTCATGAGAAGAATTACCATGTTCATGACTTAGAGTTGAAGCCATTGTTCATACGCTGAAAATTTGGAGGCACAATTTTTACGGTGTGTCGTGAGAGGTATTCACGGATCATCGGGGTCTACAGTATTTTTTCAAGCAAAAGGATCTCAACTTGAGGTAGAGAAGGTGGTTGGAGCTGTTGCTATGATATTACCATTTTGTATCACCCCGGGAAGGCCAATGTGGTGACCGATGCCTTGAGTAGAAAGGCAGTGAGTATGGCCAGCCTTGCCTATATTTCGGTTGGTGAGAGACCGCTTGCATCATATGTTTAGGCTTTGGCCAATCATTTTGTGAGGTTAGACGTTTCAGAGCCCAGTCCTGTTCTAGCTTGCATAGTCGCTCGGTCTTCCTTATATGAGAGCATCAGAGAGCGGCAGTATGATGACCCTAAATTGCATGTCCTTAGGGACATAGTGCAGCACGGTGGTTCCAAGCAGGGTACTGTTGGGGATGATGGGGTTTTGAGGATGTATGGTCATATTTGCATTACTAATATGGATGTGATTCGTGAGTTGATTCTTGAGGAGGCCCACAACTCCCGGTATTCTATTCATTCGGGTGCCGCCAAGATGTATCAGGACTTGCGGCAACATTATTGGTGGAGAAGGATGAAGAAGGATATAGTGACATATGTATCTCAGTAACTAAATTGTCATCAAGTAAAGTACGAGCATTAGAGATCTAGTGGCTTGCTTCAGAAGTTAGAGATTCTTTAGTGGAAGCCCAAGCATATCACTATGGATTTTTGTTGTTGGACTCCCCCGACTCAGAGGAAGTTCGACGCGGTATGGGTCATTGTGGACAGGCTGACCAAGTCAGCACATTTCATTTATGTGGCAGTTACCTATTCTTCAGAGTGGTTGGCTGAGATCTACATCCGCGAGATCGTCTGTCTTCATGGTGTGCCCGTGTCTATCATTTCTAATCAAGGTACGTAGTTCACCTCACACTTTTGGAGAGTAGTACAACATGAGTTGCCCACGCAAGTTGAGTTGAGAACAACATTTCATTCCTAGAGGGATGGACAATCCGAGTGCACTATTCAGATATTGGAGGACATGCTTCGCGCTTGTGTTTTGGATTTTAGGGGTTCTTGGGGTTAATTATTGCCACTTGCTGAGATTTCCTACAATAATAACTACCATTCGAGCATTTAGATAGCTCCCTATGAGGCATTATACGGGAGGCGATGCCATTCAGCCAGTTGGGTGGTTCGAGTCGGGAGAGGCTCGGTTGTTGGGTACAAATTTGGTACAGGATGTCTTGGATACGGTCAAAATTATTCAGGATCGGCTTTCAGCTTAGTCTAGGCAAAATATGCCGACTGTAGAGTTCGTGATGTTGTATTCATGGTTGAAGAGAGAGTATTGCTCCGAGTTTCACCCATCAAGGGTGTGAGAAGGTTCGAAAAAAAGGGCAAGTAGAGCCCTAGCTATATCGGACCCTTTGAGATTCTTGAGAGAGTGGGTGAGGTGGCCTACAGGCTTGCATTTCTATCTATTTTATCAGCAGTCCATCCGGTGTTTCATGTGTCTATGCTACGGAAGTATCACGGTGATCTGTCCCATGTGTTAGATTTCAGCTCAGCCTAGTTGGACAAGGATTTGACTTATGAGGAGGAGTCGGTGGCTATTCTAGCCCGGCAAGTCCGACAGTTGAGGTTAAAGCATTATGCTTCAGTTTGAGGGTAGTGGAGAGGTCAGCCAATTGAGTCAGCCCTTGGGAGTCCGAGTCAGACATGTGGAGTAGATATCTGCACCTTTTCACCAGTCCAGATACTTTTCTATGTCTATTCGAGGACGAACATTTGTTATAGAGGTAGAGAATATGATGACCCGGTAGGTCATCTAGAGCTTTAACCACTAATTATATGTTTTAAAACCTCAAATAGCTTCTTTTAGCCTTTCTCGATTTGTTTGCGCAGTCCGTGTCTTGTTCCGGAAAGTTTTTATGTGAAAAATTAATTAAAATGTGAATTCATGCCTTAAAACTCATTTGAGTTGGCTTCGATCAACATTTTGCAAACAGACTCAGATCCGTATTTTTATGGCCCTAGTGAGTCCGTATCATGATTTGGGACTTGAGCGTATGCCCAGAATCAAATTAGAAGGTCCCTAGCTCGAGTTACCCCTAGCTCGACTTGCTGTGTTTATGACTTGTCTGCAAAATTTGGTGCAAAACGGAGGTGATTTGACGTGATTCGGACGTTCGGTTGTTAAAATGAAAGTTCTTAAATTTTATTGAAAATTTCATTCGTTTTGGTGTCCGATTCGTAATTCTAGGTGTTATTTGGTGTTTTGATCACACGAGCAAATTCATATAATGTTTTTGGACTCGTGTGTATATATGGTTTGGATCCCTAAGGACTCGAGTGAGTTTCATATAGGCTACGAGTGTTTTGAACTTAAGGAAAATTCTGGTTTTAGCCGTATGCCGGTTTCTAATGTTTTCTTCTTCGCGATCATGAAGAACGTCTCGCGATCGCGAAGGGTAGTTTGGGACAGGGGACGAAATTTTTCTTAGCAAATATGAGGTCCTGTTCGTGAACGCGGAGAAGTGGGGGGTCTGCCCTTCGCAAACGCGCCAGTCAATCGCGAACGTGTAGTGTTAGACAGGCGGGGGCTAGGAAATGGACTTACTCTATGTGAACACGAGCCCAGGCTCGCGAACGCGAAGGCTAGGGGGCTAATCTTACACGAACGCGTAGACTAATTCGCGATCGTGTAAGCCAACTGGGTAGTGCCCTTTGCAAACGCGTCAGTGACTTGCGAACGCGATGAACACTTGATGCCTAGTTAGTTAAATATTTCAATAACGGGATTTCACCCATTTTTCACCATCTTTCCATTAGAGCTCAGCCTAGAGGCGATTTTGAAGAGAAAATTCATTACCAATTCATAGGTTAGTATACTTTAACTCATTTTCTTCCATTTCTAATATCACCCATTAATTTCTAGCCTTAATTTTTTTTTCTTCCATGTCGGAAATAGCCTCTCTACCTTTATAGAATAGGGGTAAGGCTGCATACACACTACCCTCCCCATACCCTACGTATGGGATTAAGCTGGGTATATTGTTGGTGGTGGTGGTAGAAAACTACGGGTTTGGGAAGAATTGGTTTTTTTTTTGCAAATTCGATATTTAGACCTTAATTTGGGATTATATTTCGAAACTAATTACATAATCGGGCTCGTGGATGAATTGGTAAATAGGTTTTGGTCCGAATCTCAGGTTTTAACCAAGCGAGCCCGGGGTTGCCTTTTTTTTTATTTTTTGGGAAAAGTGTAAATATCCTAACTTTATGTATTGTAATTGATTCCCTTAGCATTATTTGACGTTATCAAGTCGATTTTGGTTAGATACGATTAGTTTGGAGGTGGATTCTAGAGGAAAGGCCCCGTAGAGCTCTGAGTAGACTACGAAGTGAGTTAAGTGTCGTGGTTAACCTTAATTTAAGGGATTATGACTTGTTTGCCTATTTACTACGTGTTTAAATGTGTGGTTACAATGTATATGTGAGGTGACGGGTACTTATGCATTCTTGTTGGGTTAAAGCATGCGGGTGAGACTTATTTCCTTGTAATTTATTGCCTTCTTTAATTATGATATTCATGCTTAGATTAGTTTATTACTTACTTGATCTCTCTTTCCGCATTTATAAACTATTTGTGATGGTTAAATATTTTTGGAAGTTGAGGTTTGGTATCTTTGAACCATTATTGACGTAAGGTTTATATCTTTCTCATTCTATATCCCAATTTTTTTTATTCATTACTACATGGTAAGGGAGAGTGTTAAAGTACGAAGGGTGATGTTGTGCCATTTATTGCTTCATTTATGGATTGATACATAGTGTGGAAGATAGTAAAAGCACGAAGGGTGATAACCTGCCGTATTTATCATTTTATGGAGAGGTTGAGAGTAAAAGCACGAAGGGTGATGTCCTGTCATTATTATCGTTTCATGGTGAGGTTGAGAGTAAAAGCATGATGAGTGATGTCGTGCCATATTTATTCATTATGTTTATCTGTTTTTATTGATTGATAAATTATTTGACTATTTTATGGTGTCATTCCTGTTATAGTTATCGTATCTGTTCCCTTTTCGCATGTCCCCTCCCATCTGTCCATACTAAATCTCTATTTATTGCTATTTGGTACATATATTTATGTTTGTACAGGTTAAATTATATGGGTGTCCTGTTATAGCATCGTCACTACCTCGTCGATGTTAGGCTTGACACTTACGGAATATATTAGGTCGGTTGTACTCATACTACATTTTGCATTTCTTGTGCAAATTTTGGTACTGGTCCCAGTTGTACGTGAGGTGCATCAGCTTGGATTATCACATTTGGAGACACATGGTAGATCTGCTGGCGTCCACACACCTAGAAGTCCCCTTCCTCTTTCTTCATTTACTGTTCATTTTATTCGAACAATTGTATTTATTCCAGACTCTGTTTTGTAGACCTTCTAGTAGCTCGTGCACTTGTGACTCCAGATCCGAGATTGTACTTAGATATTTTTGGCCATATTACTTTTTCGTACATCAGTCCAGTTTTATTTTAGTTTAAATGAGTTTTAATTATCTGAGTTATTTGAAAATGGCATACGTTTTACTCTAACGTTGGCTTGACTAGAGAGTGAAATGTGAGACGCCATCAAGGTCCCAAAGGTGGAAATTCCGGGTCCCAAGGTCAACATTTCACATAATGCGCCGAAACGGCCCCGGGTCTCTCAGGACCCCAACTAAACATTTGTACAATTTCAATCATATCGTACGAACCTACCAAAATTGTTAGAACACCGAACTGAGGTTATTTGCCAAAAATATTGACCGTGATTAACTGTAGCCACCTTTAACGTCAAAAGTTATATTTTCTTCTAAATATTACACATAAACTTTTCGAAATCCGACACGGATCACGCACACAAGTCATAAATCATCAAATAAAGCTCTGAGAGGTTTCAAAAAACATAAAAGGGTGCTAAAACTCAAAACGACCGCTTGCATTGTTATATTAAACGGGACTTGGGGGGTATAAGTGAATTTCGACGCATTTGGAGAAGATTCATAATTTTTGGAGGAAATTATAATGGCATCGCCAAGTCCATCGAGAATTGATTGTTGTAGTGCTGGAACCAACACGCTTGGAGTTTGAAAATACTCCCAGCGCCCAGCCTGCCGAGAATCGGTGGTTATTGCACTCAAACTGGGCTTCGACTAGTAAATAAAGGGTCCCACTTTTGTAGATTCTTATCTTATTTTTTCACAATTTTTGTGACTTGGGAGCTCTATTTTGAAAGGTTTTGATCTAGATCTTCGTATACAAGCTTGGGAAAAGTGATTGTAACCTTAATTTATAGCTTATGCATGAATTTATCACTAGATCTAACATCAAAATATGGATTTGAACAACAGAAATTGAAATTTTTGTCCAAAAGTTGAGGAAGTGTATTTTATTGTTTTGAACCCTGATTTGGGGTCGAAAATTGAAAACTAATTATATATTTGGACTCGTGAGGTTATAAGTGAACGAAATCCAACCTTGGTCTTGAGATTTGATCATGTGGGCCCGGGGTTGACTTTTTTGACTTTTGAGAGTTTTATTAAAGATTGAAACTTTATCATTTATAGTTGATTCCTATACCGTTATTCAACTTTGATGAGTATTTGTTGGATAAATTTTTGGCGTTTGGAAGCGAGGATAGAGGAAAAAGTATTTTGAAAGCTTAAAGCCTATTTTAGATAAGGTAAATATCCTGGTTAACCTCGACTTGAATGAATTTTCTTAAAAGAGATTCATAAAATACTACGTGTTTTAGGAGTGACATATATGCAAGGAGATGAACGTATATGCGACCGCCAAGGTTATACTATGTTTATGGGTAGACTTTAGGCATCTGTGTGCCTTGTGTGAGATATATTCTTCTTGTTTTATACCTTGTTTGTTTGTATGGCTATTTGATCGGCTTCATTCATGCTATAGATGTGTTATCTTGTATGTTGAATTACATGTTATAGTCATAGTCACACTTGTACATATGCATACATCTCTGCATATGTATCTCTCCATCGATATACATTATACATGCTTATCTCTTGTTCATATGCATAAATATATGCATATGATTCTATGACATGGAGTAAGGTTAGCACGATGAAATATTCCATGAATTTATTGTAATTATGGTATGATGGTACATTCCTTGCGAATTGATGCCTGATTTTTGAAATATTCACATTGATTTGGCAGATGGATTTGGATCCATCCCTCTGGAATTATGGGACTACACATATTACTTTTGGGACATGCGTGTGCAGTAATATTTGACACCGGGAAGGTCTTGAATACCGGGGAGGTATCGATTGAGGTAAAGCTTGAGTCTTTATTATGCATGAACTTTTAGACTCATGTAGGAGCATGCATATATATGTTAGTTAATGCATATCATTTTTATATGCGAATATTGGTTCTTTAATTATGCCTTTGATTATTTTTATCTGAAAAATATGTTTAGTCTATGTTTCTTTGACTGTGTACCATATTATTTAATCCACTATTTTTTTCTACATATTTATGGATTAAAAAGGTTTTGAATAGTGAGTATCTTTTGTCAAAAACTTTGTCACTCTATTGTTGGGTTAAACTTGATACTTATTGATTATACGTTGTCATTTATACTCGAACTATATTTTTGTTTTTGTGTAGATCGCGGTATTGGCCCCGGGGTGCTTAGGAGGAAGCCTAGGAGCTCGATCAGAGACTTTCTTGTGAGCTGTTGTTCTCGGATTTGCAGCTTATGGAGCTCCTTCCCATCTATTCTACTCTTTTCTTGTTCCAGACAATACTTTTATATTTGACACTTAGTTGTATTTTACTTAGTAGCTCAGACTACCGATTTTGGAGTTTTATGTAGTATTTTTAGCACTTGAATGTTGATTTCAAAATTATTCATGTTGCTATCTATGTTATGTCAGTTGAACATTCCTTATATTATCTTGTTATGATTGTCTATGCTTGTTGGTTCGTCTAGTGGGTTGGGTTAGGTGTCATCACGGTCATGGTGGAATTTTGGGTCGTGACATTCAGATGAAGTGATCAATATTTAGAACTGATGAAAAGTGTTGAATGATTATCAGAGACAGATCCAGTATTTAAACTCTATAGGTTTAATCTTTAAGATTCTTAGTATTGAACTCGTTATATTTTAAAGTTGTGTTAGTCTATCCCGTTAAGCTTCTCTTTTTCTCAAAGGAGGTTAAACGATCCTGAGCTGATATTAGACAAGAAGGAGGCAAGCTAGCCAACACCATGATCTCAACCGCATTGGTCTGTGGCAGGATATCAGGAAAGAATCAAGAAAATTAGCCTTTTTTCAATTCTTAGCCAATTATTGAAAGTTTGCAACTCCTCTTGCCGTGTCAAAAGATAGGAATGCTCATTGTTCTTTTTCCTGAATATATACAATTAGGAATTCTAACATTAAGAATATAATTATTACCATTATTTTAATTCTAATACCCTTCTTTAATTTTCATTTCACTCTCTCTCTTCCTTTTCTTGCTGCAGGCATAGATCAGAATGGCCCTTGGATTATTTCATAGGTTAAGATTAGCTGTTCTAACGTACAAAGGATCCATCTCAGCTGGATAAATGTGATATAATCCCAGAGAATTAAAGCTTAGTACATTCTTTTTTGTATAGTACTATATATATGTCTGATCCGTATACCAAATTCCTTTTTGAAGTGGTTGTTATACTATATAATGTTGTACAATGCTAAACAGTTGCCCCATAAATCTTTATATTAATATAAACTTCAATTTGGTAGCAAGAAACGTAGCTTTTGAGTAATTAGTTATGATCAGATCTGTCAGTAATTAAATGGAATTGTGAACAAGGATCCACATCGTAATTACCAAGTTGTAGTACAGCCTCTGTTTTTCTGCTAGTAAGAATTATAATACAGCCTCTGTTTTTCTGCTAGTAATTTACTCAACATTGCATTGCAAGCGGCAGCTGTTTTACTTAGCTGCTTCACTTTTTAATTATGTAAAGACCCGGCCGGTCGTTTTGGGAGTTGTAGCCCCGTTCCTCCATTTTCTGCTTCATTTGTGTTTTACAGCTATATTTTTGACTTACCGGGTTAGTTGGTTTGGGTCCGGAGTGGTTCTGGAGTGAATTGAGACACTTAGTCTCCTATGAGAAGGTTTAAGTTGGAAAGGTTGACGGGATGTTGACTTATGTGTAAATGATCTCGGATTTGAATTTTGAGGGTTCTGTTAGCTCCGTCAGGTGATTTCAGACTTAGGAGCGCGTTCGGGTTGTGTTTCGGAGGTCAGTAGTAGTATTAGGCTTGAATTGGCGAAAGTTTAAATTGTGACGATTTTGGTCGGCAGTGAAAATTTTAATATCGGGGTTGGATTGAATTTCCGGAAGTTGGAGTAAATTCGTGGTGTCATTTTTGGCTTGTGTGTGAAATTTGAGGTCAATTGGTCGTGACTTGGTAGGTCCTGGCACTCTAATTTTGGTCAGATGCTCTTGGGAGTGAGGACCGCACCAAAATGGTGCAGGCCACAGAGGTGAAGTGCGGCCGCAGTAAAATGGTGCAGGCCACAGAGGTGAAGTGCGGCCGTAGCAAAATGGTACAGACCGCAGAGGTGAAGTACAGCCGCAACAGAATAGTGCGAACCGTAGGAGGGGAGTGCGGCCACAGTAAAAATTATGCGGACCGCAGTGGAGGAAGGCCTAAAGAGTGCGGCCATAACAGAATTATGCGGACCGCACAGTGGAGGTTCACAAAGCACTATATATGCGAGGTTTAGGGTTTTATTTCACATCTTGGACTTTGGGAGCTCGGTTTGTGGCGATTTTTCGAGAGTTTTTCAAAAAAATCATCAGAGTAAGTGATTCTAACTCGGATTTGGCTAATATATGTGAATATATCGTTGATTTCATCATTTGATTAGCGCTTTGAGATGGAAATTTGAGGAAAATTGTGGAGATTTCATAAAATAAATTTTTCGGATTTGAAAGCCGATTCGAAGTCGGATTTGAGTGAAACTAGTATGGTTAGTCTCGTAATCAAATGAGTTGTCGAATTTTGTAACTTTGGTCGGATTTTGAGACGTGGGCCCCGGGCCCGACTTTTGAGTTGACTTTTTGACTTTTGACCTAAAGCTTAGTATTTTCTTATGAAATTGATTCCTTTAGCTCATGTTGATTGTATCGAATTGTTTGTGGCTAGATTCAAGGCGTTTAGAGGCCGATTTGAGAGGCAACACCATTGTGGAGTAGGAGTTTGCGTGATTTGAGGTAAGTAACGCTTTCAAACTTGGTTTTGAGGGTTCGAAACCCCGCGTTATGTGTTATGTGGTTAGTAATGAGGTGACGCTCATGCCAAGTGACGGGCGTGTGGGCGTGCACCATGAGAATTGTGACCTAGTTCATTCCATGGCACCGATTAGTGATTCTATCTTGTTGATATCAGTATTTTCTTCATGTGGTGAGGTAAATGAACTGTAAATCATATTAGTTATCATGCTAGAGATTTACGCCGATAGTGTTGAGACTCCTAGTGGTCGTTTCTTGTTGTCATCTTACTGATTTCATTGATATTCTGTACTCAGTCATATTCATGCACTTCATGTTATATCGCAGTCTTAGTTGTTATTTTTTTGTACATCATATCATTGTTCCGGACTAGTTTCATGATATTGTGGGCCCGTAGGTGAGATTGAAGAGTGATGACTAAGAGAGGCCGAGAGCCTGATTATGAATGACAGTTATAGGGTCGGGCTGCACGCCACAGCGGTTATATTGATTTGATATAGCGCTTGGGCCGAAGGAGCCCCTCTGGAGTCTGCACACCCCTAGTGGGCGCGGTTGATTATATTCAGGGATGGATCTTCCCTTGGTATGGAGATGGATCTTCCCCATGAGGCTGGATTGGCCTGTTTTCCTCGATACCGGAGACTGATGGTCAATGATGTATATACTCCGGGATGGATCTTCCCTGGGCCGCGTGAGCCATATATAGTATCGAGTGATTGTGAGGCTATTATTATTATTATATAGAGACAGATCTTCTCCATTGGGTTGGATTGGTCTTCCTCAGTACTGAGTGACTGCTATCAGAGATGTATATATTTCGGGATGGATCTTCCCTGGTCCGTGTGGGCCATATACAGTAGTGAGTGGATGAGCATTTGAGAGTGTGAGCACATGAGGCACTCAGCATGGTGCATCACATATAGCATGTGCATTGGCTTGTAGATGTACTAGAGTTATATTCTTTATCATGTTCGTTTCTGCTTTAGTTTACTATTTTTTAGCTGCCTATTAAATTGAAAACATGCCTACGTTTCTGAACATTTATTTCTATTATACCTGTTGCGGTTGAGTTCGTCACTACCTTTCAGTCCATAGTTTGGACTCGTTACTCACTGAGTTGGTGTACTCACGTTACCCCTGCACCTTCTGTGCAGATTCAGGCACTTTTGGTCTCGGTGGGAGTCGCTGATCGAGGCTTCAGCCTTAGAAGACTATTGAGGTATTTGCACGGCGTTCGCAGGCCTTGACCCTCCTTCCCTATCTCTAGATGTATTTCAGTTTGTTTTCTGTAAACATTGTAATAGATTATGTTCTTCTCTAGACGCTCATGCACTCAGTGGCACCCTGGTTTTGGGCTGGTTGTATTGTATTATGGAATTGTCTTTATGTTTTAAACAGTTTTCTTTAAAAGCCAAAAGCTCCCGTAAATGTTTTTCAACCATAGTGTTGTTGTGTTGGATTTCGTTGAGTTGAGGCTGGCCTAATTCCATGATAGGTGCCATCACGACGGGTCGGGTTTTGGGTCAGTGACAAATTATAACTAATTAATAGCCATAATATGTGGGATCCTTAATGCAGGGGTGCCATTAGGATTAATTGTTCAATATCCTGTTAGTTTAGTAACAACTTAATTCGGACTTACTATCTTCGATTCAAAATTCTATATATATGAAATTAAGTGTCCACTTGAATGTTCCATAGGACGAGGAGTATCAATTAACTACATGTTTACTGCAAAAACAAGTACATAAATGATATTTAGATTGTCAAAAGTTCATTATATATATATATATATATATCTTCAGAACGTTATAATAATTGCTTGGAAAATCACTGTGATGTGTTGAGTTAGGCATGTTACATGGTGCAAAGATGCCACTGCACACCAATTAGAGTTTCTTCACATGCCCAAAGTAAAATGTCGTACATCACAAACATTCCTCCTTTAATTTCTTTGGGGGGACCTTATTAGCAACAAATATTACATATTATGTTGTTTACTTACTGTAGTAAAATTGGTACTATACCATAATTACAAGATTACTTTTTCTTTTTGGGCAACTGTTGCCTCTGCAACTCGTTGAATGGTTTCTTAACTTAATCTTTTGTTTTGTATTGGTTACGCACATCTCGACTATTATATCGGATACTTATTATTTTTCATCAGCATAGATTTTGAGTAATTTTATTCATCAAGGCTTCGCTGCTAATATTTTGACCTGAGACCTTATGATTCCGCGCACTTCATTTGTGTGGCTTCTCTAACTTAATTTGATTTAACATTTTAAATGTTATTAATGAAACACACTCCAAGAAATGGCTCAAACTCTTTCTGACACAGTACTTTTGTCGTATTTTCGGACTAAAGTGATTTATTAAGTATGTATTTTCCTTAAAAGTTAACGAGATCTTGATAAAGTTAAATAATATTTCAAAAGAAGAATAATTAAAGCGAACAAATGAGTGAGCTTTAATCTCGACAAACATAAATTGATGGAAATAACAATTATACTACAAAATGTCCGAATCTTACTTAAATTTAGAAGGAATCTTTGAGTTAAAAAAAATTATCACAGGCGTCGTCCAAAAGGTTTTAGTAATTAATGAATTACTTTTGGAAAATGAATGCCTCCTAATGCGCTTGTTGTCTCCCGTAAAGCCCACTAGTAGCAATCATCAGGCAAGTATCCTTAACGTAGACAATTCTAAGAAGTTTAATTTAACTTTTTGAATTCGACTAATTCGAATTTACATTTGAAAGTCCCATTTTAGACATAAAATACTTATAGGCGATTTCATATTCAGCGCTCTAACTCAAAACCTTTAGTTAATGATGGATAAGTACTACCAAGAATATTGAATGTTCACCAATGGCTTCTAATTAATTAAGATTTCATACACTTTTATTTTGTAATTTGATTAATTAAATTAATCTATCACGAACCTCATTTAGATAGTGGGGACCAACCAATCTGCTAATCTTCCTATGTCCATAAAGCATGATTAGGAAAATTTATTTTCGCTCTCTTCAAATTTGTCATTAATTAATTACTCTTAAAACCACATCACTTTTCCTTTTTGCTACTAAGTCGTCAGTGCTTGATAGCATATTAGTTAGGTGGGGTTTCTTTTTCCTTCTATTTAGGTAAAAGATATTTCCCATTTTAGTATTATTCCCCAGCTCTAGTTCGTGGGTATCATGCATCGGATAACATGCTTTTATGTGCAGTCAAAAGAAAATAAGACCTGAAGAAACTCTTTTTATCTCATTATTTTATACTCCAATAAATATTTGTAGACCATATATGCATGAATTAAGTAACCATATAATAGTGCTAACCAGTTCTAAAATGTAGTTATGGTGTTACTTTTGGAAATTCATAAAAGAAATATGAAATTAATCTCTGATAGACTATTGATTTATTTATAGCTCCGACCTCCAAGAAAAGTACAACCATGTGAGATTGATAGATTTTACCCTGCTTAACTAAAGGTTTCGCTACCTCATAGGGAACGCTTCCCATCAAATGAACTCTATGTGACGCGAATCTAAATTAGTTGGATTATTGAGTTCCAAATACCATATGACTATAAGAAACCCTTTTTTTAAAAAAATCCAAGGAATGTAGAAAAATAGAACTAGAATATATAACTGTGAAGGTCTTTTAATAAATGGAGATATTGTAAAAGTGATGAGCAGCTAGCGGTTCTCATTTTCTATAGCCACGTAGAAGTGACATAACTTAGTTATGGGTTATGCACTTGGTTATGGAACTAATTAAACAACATAGAAATAATTTTGTTTCTTTTGTGACAGACTGTATTAGTATCTTAGGATATATCATATGAGACCCATAAAATTGGGGGCACTATCGTTGACTTTATACCTATGATCTTTTGTCATTTATGTGGGTTCTGCTATTTCAATTAAATTTGAGGGTACAACATTAACAGAGTATCAAAGCGAAAAGAAAACCTACCACCAAAGGATGTGGTGCAGTGGATGAGATTGCTCTTTTTTTAACTAGAGGTCTCGAATTCGAGCTCTGAGTATGGGAAAAACCTTGGTAGGGAGCACTAATCTCCCGAATGAGGTCTTACTCGGCACAAATCCGGATATAGCCGAGCTCCAATGCAGATACCGACACCGGATGGGAAACCAAAAAAGAAAAGAAAACCTAAACAAAATCGAGAAGGTAAAGAAAAGAGAAACAAAGTCCTTTATTTTGGCAGCATCTTTAGCCGAGAAAATCGACTTTAAAATGTTTCTTTAAATATGTACATTTGAACTTCACCTCCCTTCCACTCCAACTCAATCTTCGGATTTATTTTTTATTTTTTATTTTTTGTTTAAAATATCTCATTTGTTACTTTATATAAAAATCAGGTTTTAAGATGATATCTTAATTTTTAGAACAAAATTTTAGAATTGATACCGATTATAACGACATGACCAGTCGTTTTGAACTTTAGCATTCCATTCGAGCTTGCCTATTCGAAAGCCTCGGGGTCGAGTCCGAAGCTCGGCTGGGAGCTATCGAGGATGGTCGAAGCAGACTAACATTTATGAATAAATCAATGACGGTTCTTTATAGTCAATAATAAGTAATAAATGATGAACAATAAATAGAACACAATAAATATCAACAATAAATGAAATAATGAGATCAAAAGAATATGTTAGAAAGTAGAGATAATGTTCTTGAGTCTTTGTATTGAGCAACAAATATCTACAAAATGACAAGGATCCCCTTTATATAAGAGAGGGAATCCCAACATAGTACAAGTCCATTTATTACAAAGATTTGGAGATGTGACAGCTAGTTAATGCCATGATACGGGCTCAGACTAGCCTGACAGACTTTGCCGACTCTAGCATCACACCTTGTGAACTCCCCATTTTCTTTCTGTAACCATCGGTCACATACTGCCCCGAGGTCGAGCGTCGATGACCCTTGAGGGATGAAACCCAACCGTGGTCTCGAGACTTCGAGACGTACCTGTGAGGCGTAGTAACGATGGAAAATCAGACCCTCCGATTTTATTGTATACACACCCATACCTGGAATAACCGTACCGCCCTTCCCATAGTTTTTGAGGCTATTGTTTTCAGGCACACTTACTGGTTTAAGAATTTTGACCTGAAATCAAATATCATGGACAAGAAAAAGTATGAAAGATAACTTGCGTTGTTTAGTAAAACCAGCAAGAAAATAATCACTATTATTTTTAGCCCCACGGTGGGCGCCAAACTGTTTACCTTGAAAATTGTAATAACATTTAAATTTGATTTAGTAGTTCTAAAAATACGTGATCTATTTTTATGCTAGTTGTTAGGCAGTTAATGCTACGTGAAAGACTTAGAAACGAGATAAGAGCTTAAAAACGAGACGTTAGTCAAACCGAATCGTTGTCAATCGGGGCCTCGAGCTTGCCTATTCGAGGGCCTCGGGGTCGAGTCTGAAGCTCGGCTGGGAGCTATCGAGGGTGGTCGAAGCAGACTAACAGTTATGAATAAATCAATGACGGCTCTTTATAGCCAATAATAAGTAATAAATGATGAACAATAAATAGAACGCAATAAATATGAGCAATAAATGAAATAATGCGATCAAGAGAATATGTTAGAAAGTAGAGATAATGTTCTTGAGTTTTTGTATTGAGCAACAGATATCTACAAAATGACAAGGATCCCCTTTATATAAGAGAGGGAATCCCAACATAGTACAAGTCCATTTATTACAAATATTTGGAGATGGGACAGCTAGTTAATGCCATGATATGGGCTCAGACTAGCCTGACAGACTTTGCCGACTCTAGCATCATGCCTTGTGAACTCCCCATTTTCTTTCTGTAACCGTCGGTCTCATACTGACCCGAGGTCGAGCGTCGGGCCCCCGAGGGATGAAACCCAACCGTGGTCTCGAGACTTCGAGACGTACCTGCGAGGCATAGTAACGATGGAAAATAGGACCCTCCGATTTTACTGTATACACACCCATACCTGGAATAACCGTACCGCCCTTCCCATAGTTTTTGAGGCTATTGTTTTCGGGCACACTTACTAGTTTAAGAATTTTGACCTGAAATCAAATATCTTGGACAAGAAAAAGTATGAAAGATAACTTACATTGTATAGTAAAACCAGCAAGAAAATAATTACTATTATTTTTAGCCCCACGGTGGGCGCCAAACTATTTACCTTGAAAATGGTAATAACATTTAAATTTGATTTAGTAGTTCTAAAAATACGTGATCTATTTTTATGCTAGTTGTTAGGCAGTTGATGCTACGTGAAAGACTTAGAAACGAGATAAGAGCTTAAAAACGAGATGTTAATCAAACCAAATCGCTGTCAATCGGGGCCTCAAACTTGCCTATTTGAGGGCCTCAGGGTTGAGCTTGAAGCACGGCTGGGAGCTATCGAAGGTGGTCGATGGAGACTAACAGTTACAAATAAATCAATGACAACTCTTTATGCCCAATAATAAGCAATAAATGAAGAACAATAGATATAACACAATAAATATGAGCAATCAATGAGATAACGAGATCAAGAAAATGTGTTAGAGAGCAGAGAGAATGTTCTTGTGCATTTAGTATGGAGCAACAGATTTTTACAAAGTGACAAGGGTCCCCTTTATATATGAAGGGAAATCCCAACATGGTACAAGTTCATTTATTACAAAGATATGGGGAAGGGACAGCTGGTTGACGCCATGATTTGGGTCTGAACTTTTCTCCCTAGACTTTGTCAGCCCTAGTTGTGCGCCTTGGGATCTCCCCACTTTTCCATCATAGCCGTTGGTCTTCCTCGCCCCGAGGTCGAGCATCGATAACCCTCGAAGGTGAACCTTAAACCTAGTCTCGAACCTTGTGAAATATGATTACGAGGCATCATAATGACGGAAAGTTGGACCCTCCAATATTACCATATACAGGATTCCCACAATACTTTCGAAGCATAGAAACATGTAACACTGGGTGAATACCCGATAGACTAGGGCTCAACTTGTCCTTCTTTCCGAACCTCATCACACCTTTCATGGACGAAACTCTAAGTAGAACCTTCTAACCTACCGTATATGCAGCATCATGAGCTTTCCTGTCAGCATAACTCTTTGGTCTGGACTACATCGTATGAAGTCGATCCTAAATCAACTTCACCTTCTCCAAAGCATCACGGACCAAATCGGTGCCCAATAACCTAGCCTCCCGAGGATCAAACCAACCAACTGAAGAATGACACCACCTCCCATCTAAGGCCTCATAATGAGCTATCTGGATACTTGACTGATAACTATTGTTGTAGGCGAACACTGCCAACAGACGAAACTATTCCGATGAAGCCTCAAAATAAATGAGACAGACTTGTAACATGTCGTCTAATATCTAAATAGTATTCCCGGACTATCTATCCATTTGGAAATGAAGTATTGTACTAAGATCGACAAATTTTCCCTACTCTCGCTGCACCGCTCTCCAAAAATACGATGTAAACTAAGTGTCTCTATCTAAATGAATAGACAAGGGCACACCATGAAGGCGAACAATATCGCGGATGTAAGTTCGAGCCAGCTGCTCTAATGAATAGGTAGCCATGACTGGAATGAAGTGTGAACACTTGGTCAGTTTGTCCATAATAACCCACACTACATCAAATCTCCTCAAGGTTCGTGAAAGTCTAACTACAAAATCCATATTCATACGCTCCCGTTTCGACTCAGGAATATCCAGCTTCTAAAGAAAACCACCCGATCTTTGATGCTCGTATTTTACCTGCTGACAGTTCAAACATAGAGCAACATAATCAATAGTATCATTCTTCATCCTCCTCCACCAATAGTGCTACCTCAAATTATGGTACATCTTAGCGGCCCCTGGATGAATGGAATACCGCAAACTATGGGCCTTCTCACGTATCAAATCTCGCAATCTATTCACATTTGGAACACTAATCTGACCCTATAGCCTCAATACCCCATCATCACCAATAGTAACCTCCTTAGCATCACTGTGCCGCACCGTGTCCCTTAGGACAAGCAAGTAGGGATCATCATACTGACGCACCTTGATGCGCTCAAACAAGAACGACTGTGATACAACACAAGCGATGACTCTGCTGGACTCGGAAATATCCATCCTCATGAACTTATTAGCCAAAGCCTAAACATCTAATACTAATGGTCTCTCTCCAAATGGGATTTAAGCAAGTCTACCCATGCTCTCAAACTTCTTACTTAAAGCATCAACCACCACAATGGCCTTCTCGGGATGATAAAGAATGGTGATATCATAGTTCTTTAGTTGCTCTAACGACCTTTGTTACCTAAGTTCAGATCCTTTTATTTGAACAAGTGTTTAGACTCTGTGATCTATGAACACCTCAAAAGACATTACGTAAAGATAATGCCTCCAAATCTTAAGCGCGTGAACAATGGCTGCCAACTCCAAATCATGCGCTGAGTAGTTCCTCTAGTGGGGATTCAACTAACACGAAGCATATGGATAACTCTACCTTCCCGCATCAACACAGATCCAATGCCAATCCGTGAAGCATCACAATAGACTGTACAAGAACCTGATCCCGAAGGCAAAACCTAGAATAGAGATGTAGTAAAGGCAGTCTTGAGCTTCTGAAAGCTCTTCTCACACTCATCAAACCTGAATGGGGCACCCTTCTGCATCAAACTAGTCAATAGAGTTTCTATAGATGAAAACCCCTCCACAAAACGGCAATAATACCCAACCAACCCAAGGAAACTCTGGATCTCAATAGCAGAAGGCAGTATGAGCCGACTCCGAACTACCTCAATCTTCTTCGGATCCACCTTAATCCCCTCACTTGATACCACATGTCCCAAGAATTCCACAAAGTCTAACCAAAACTCGCACTTGGAGAATTTAGCATATAGCTTGTTCTCCCTCAAATTCTGGAGCACTCTCCAAGTGCCACTCATGATCCTCCTAGCTACGAGAATACACTAATGTATAATCAATGAAAACTATGACGAAGGAATCAAGATAGGGCTGAATACACTATTCATCAAGTGTATAAAAGCTTCTGGGACATTTGTCCGCCTGGAAAACATTACCAAAAACTCATAGTGACCATAACGGGTTCTGAAGCCATCTTCAGAATATCTGAAGCCCAGATCTACAATTGATGGTACCCCAATCTCAAATCAATCTTCAGGAATACTCTAGCACCCTGAAGATGATCAAACAAATCATCAATAAACAATAGTGGGTACTTGTTCTTGATGGTAACCTTGTTTAACTACCTTTAGTCAATGAATACCCTAATAGAACTGTCTTTCTTCTCTTCACAAATAGTATCAGTGCACCCCAAGGTGACACACTATGCCCGATGAAACCCTTATCAAACAACTCGTGCAACTGTTCCTTCAACTCCACTGGTTCCATGTGATACGGTGGAATAGAGATGAGTTGAGTTCCTGATACCAAGTCAACACCAAAATCGATATCCTGTTGAGTGGCATGCCTGGAAGGTGTATAGGAAACACATCTAGGAACTCCCGTACTAATAGAACTCACTCCTTAACAAAGGTCAAATATGTCAAAACCCCTTTTCTACCATCCGTTGAGACTTCAAATATGAAATCACTCTAAAGGAACATGATCTGGGAAGCTTCTCCATACCAACCTCGCAAACACTGGCATAGCCAATATCACGATCTTAACGTGACAATAAAGAATAGCGTGATATGGTGACAACTAATGCATTCCCAAAATTACTTCAAAATCTACCATGATGAGCAAAACGAAATCAACTCTAGTCTTATAACCCCTAATGGTCACCACACAATACCGATATAGATAGTCCACCACAATAGAATAAATAACTGGTGTAGATACATGAACATACATAACTAAACAATAATGGGGCATATCCAAATAATGAGAAAAGTACGAGGCGCATATGAATAAGGGGGACCAAAGTCAAATAACACTAAAATATCTATGCGGCACACACAAACAATACCCGTGATCATGGAATTAGAAGAAAATGCCTCTGTCCTAAATAGATATTCATAGCAATGAGGCTGTCCACTACCTGACTGACCTGCCCCTCTAGGAAGACCTCGTCCCGTACAAACTTCACCCCGAGCTAGCTGAGCGGGTGGTGTAGAAACTGGTGTAGGAATCATAGTTTGACCTCCCTGTTACACGGGACCTCTAAGAAGATGGGGAAAATACCTCCTCACATGCCCCAACTCTCCACACTTATAGCAACCCCGAACTAGAGATGGCTGCAGGGCCTGAACTAGACCCCGTGAAATAGAATAACTTCTGGAAGAACCCGATACTAATGAACCCTAGACTGATGGAGTACGGTACGAGCTTTGAGTTGGGAGTGCACTGAATGATGACTAAACTAGACGAGCATTGTATGAAATGTGGCTAACTAATGAACCATGAGGAATCTGACGAGCTACCTCAGTGGGCCTAAAAGGACAACCTTTGCTGTGATAGGACTGGCTCTAGACGAGGCTCTACTAAAACCACCTGAACCACAGGGCCTCTTTCCATCCCACTCGTCTCGCTCAAGCCTGCGAACATGCTCTAGGCGCCTAGCAGTCTTAACTTGCTTGTTAAACCTAGCATCCGTCTCGGCCTTTCGAGCTAAACTGTAATATAGACCATAGCTGATGCCATCAATGAACCTCCTGATCCTCTCTCTCTTAATGGGGACCAACCATACTGCATGACACACACCAAATCCAAAAATCTCAGATCGTACTGGGTCACAGTCATATCCCCCTAGCGTAGCTGCTCAAACTCCCTCCATAAATATTGCGAGTTTGTGGGACAAAATTCTCTAAGAAAAGAACTAAGAACTGATGCCATGTAACTGGTGTTGCGTCAACTGGCCTTCACAACTCATAAGTTTGTGGGACAAAATTCTCTAAGAAAAGAACTAAGAACTGATGCCATGTAACTGGTGTTGCGTCAACTGGCCTTCACAACTCATAGGTTTGCCACTATCTGTAGGCTACCCTTGTCAGTTGAAAAGTAGTAAAGGTAGTCTTACCAATGTCCACAATAAATGTTGTGCGAAGAATCCGATGACACCGATTCAGAAAACCCCGAGCATCCTCCGACTCTCTCTACTGAACTCGGGAGGATCAAGCCTCTTAAATCACTCCAACCTCTTCTCTTCTTCATCAGAGAGAGGTGGACCAACCTCGGCCCAAGCAGCAATAACTGGCTAAACTAGAAACAACCTTGGTGTCTGATAACTCTGGGCTAGCTGCTCCGGTGTACGAGCGACAGGAATCATGGCTCCTCCCCCAGCCTATGAGGTAGGTGGTGCTACTGGTATCATACCCGCCTGAGCTATGCCCCTCCTGATGACCATGTATAACAATAGGTACCACCAATATCTGAGTTTGTCCTAGCAACTCATTAGTATCTGGAACCTGCTCCTCTATTGGAGAGACTGGTGGCTCCACATGTGCTGCTCTAGCTGTAGTGCGAGCCCCACCTTAGCCTCTACCTCGGCCCCTGCCTCTCGAGGCCTTGATTAGTGGCTTAAATTTTTGATCAACTGAATGTTTCCTCACTATTTGTGAGAGAATAGAAGGGTAACTTTTAGACTTCAAAATTAACGAATTCTCACGACAAGAATATAAGAAAGTGAAGTTTTTTAATAGTTTGCTAGCCTCTCGAAGACAAGTACAAATATCTCCATACCGATCCGCAAGACTATACTGAATTTGCTCATGACTTGTGAGACCTAGGCAACCGAGTGCTCTGATACCAATTTTCCATGACCCAAACTCTCACCGGGGCCGCAATGGTGTCTACCACTACTTGCTAGGCAAGCCAACAGTTTCAGAATAATAATGAATTCAGTAAAATAGAACTTAATAATCTCAACAGCAGAAATATCATGAAATATCTGAGAAACAAAACAATGAATACACTATAACAACCATCCCGATAGCTACAAAGTCGACCTATGGTAAAACTTAATGAATTTCTAAACTTCCAAATTGCTAACCTTCGGTAAAAAAATCCAAATCAACCTAGGTACCTCCGAATCCAATTTTGGACATATGCCTAAGTCAAAACTCACCACACGAACCTATTGGAACAACCAAAACATTATTCCAATATAAGCACCAAATGTTTCGAATCAATCAAAGACCTCCTCGAAACGAAACTAACCGTCCCCACAAGTCATAAAACCACAAATATATATATGAGAAGTTTTAAAAGGGGAAACAGGGCTTAAATACACAAAATAACCGATCGGGTCATTACAGTTTTATGATTGAAATGCATATATGGTGTCACGCCCCGAACCCGGAGGTGGGACCGACAGCTTGTGCCTCATCTATCCTTGCATACCACTTGCGACTAAGAGACTCTGAAAATGTAATGTCATACTTTTGCTATGGTCCACATTACAAGATAATGTGCAATGCAAAATATAAAACTAAATGGAGACTGACACTGACTAATGTCAACATAAAGGTGGGCCGACAAGGCCGTCATAATTACTACAACTGACAGGCCAACAAAATATACGTACAGGGCCTACAAGCCCAACATACTGCACTAACCAACATGATATGTCTACAAACCTCTACTGATAGATATACTGTGATCAGAACAGGGCCCCTACCTATCCATAACCTATCTACATAGATACACAAGATATACACCACACTGCTAGACCCGGTAACTCCGAAAGAAGAGGAGCTTACCGATAAATCTGAACTCGGGCAACAGTTACTGAGAAGGTCTACACGTCTATCTGTCTGAACCTGCACGCATGAAATGTAGCGCCCTCAGAAAGGGACGTCAGTACGAAATAATGTATCGAGTATGTAAGGCAATATACTGAAAGCTAAAATAGAACTGATGATATAATAACTGAAAGCAACTGGGGATCAAAGATAATCTGAAGATATGCTCATCATTTGATACAGACTCAACTCTCTCAATATAGTGAGTAAAATAGCTGTCCGGCCCTATAAAGCTCGGTATACATATATATTTGTTCTGCCGTAGTAGGCTCGCTCATAAGCGCTCGGCCATACTTGGCTCTATATCTCGACCAACTGGGCTCGCTCATAGGTGCTCGGCCAGAGCAGACTCGTTATATAACTTACCATCTGATCAAAGGCTGCCTAATAGAGGCCTGCCCATTGATTATAGCTCGATGGTAATGAAAATACTTTTAATACTGTATATATGTAAATTCTCTGCTCTTTTGACCGGAAGAAGGAAATACTCAAGTGAATATGCAGTCCCGATAAGAAGAACATGATAACTTACAAAACTAGGAAAATATATATAATTTGTGAGACTAGCAAAATATACGTAAATTCCGGGATACGAATTTTTCTCTATGCCTCGTTATCAAACTTTTGTAATTACGATATCATGCTAAAATGAAGGAAAAGCTTAGCCTTAACATACCTTGAGTAGGAACAACTCCGTATAATTATCCCTTTGAAAACCTTCGTGGATTGAACTTAGACCCAAAAATCGGATTTAAGCTTCTGCGTTTTTGAACTTTGAGGAACGAAATTGTCTTGCTTCTTGAAATTTTTTGGACGAAATGGATTTTGTTTTAATAGTTCTTGCCTTCAATGCCAAAGTAACGAATTGGATTCTGTTTCAATAGTTCTTGGCTTCAATGCCAAAGTAAGGAAAATGAATTCTGTTTCAATAGTCCTTGGATTCAATGCCACAGTAAGGAAAATGAAGCCCAAGATATTAAATGAGGCTGCAGACATTCAATGAAGCTAAAGACAATTTAGATAAGGATTTTTTTTAAGACTTAGTCTTTAAGTTATTACTAAATTAATCCTAGGTAGCCACCTAGATTTATGAATGCTTAGTCATTTCTAAGCTTTGTGGCACTTGCCACGTTCGGGTTTAGTTTATTAATTTTTATCCACTTATTAGTTAACCGGGTAATGTTATGTTATCCGGTAATTAATCAATTACACGCATAATTTAAAAATTATCCCAAATTACTTAAAATTCTATTTATTTTTAAAATACTTCATATATACTTTATATATTATACTACCATGGTCATATGGTAGCTTGCATGGTACTAGTTCATAATTATCGGGTATTATTGCTTAACCCGTATTTTATTTCAAATTGGCCACTTTCAACGAAACTTATTTTCTTTAATCCGTGTACCCCTTATCCTTCATAACACTTATTTATCGATTATTATAAATAGTATAAGTACGATAACATCAAGATGATCTCATCCCCGAGTCTATGTCAATTTACTGAAGGCGAAACCTTAACGTACGAAAAACGCGAGATGTAACATATGGTTTATATCTGGGAGGTTCCGAATGAGTTTTGGGTGCCAAAACGAAGATTTTGTGATTGTTGATTTTTTTGGCAATAATTTGAAAAGTAACAGTTATATCCCTGAAATTTTTAGACTTTCTTTAAAACATCAAAACATCATATCTCTCTCATCTTAAGACCAAATTGGTTGATTCAAAAGGCTATCTTGTGTGTAATCTCGTAAAGATTATGTTGGGCTTATCAAATGTGAGTTTCATGATTATGTAGGATCTGATCATGTCTGGGACAATTGCTTCATTTTTTTTTTACTTATTTCGAAATTTAGTCACTTTTTCTCATAAGGTTTTAGAGCCTGGAAATAGGCAATTTTTTAGGAGGCTTCGCCTGCTTCATTGGGGTAAGTTAACCTATCTCAAATTTATGATTATAACATAAATTTATCATTGATTTTGGCTCTAAATCAAGGAATCTTAAAGAACAAAAGAAGGTTTTGGCTTGGAAGATAAGAAAGTGCATTTTGGGATTTTTGGCAAAACTACTAATGATACTCACTAACAACCTGTTCAACTCATAAATTCTACAAGGACATAGCAATGGTATCAAACTAAGCGTAAAGCACAGATATAACCAAATCGGTTCATGTAGTAAAGGTGTATCAAAGTCCCATATCCATTAACAACTCATCATATAGAGAAAGTATACATTAAGGATCAAATCAATGTACATAGATTAACATATACAAAAGATATGTACCATTCCTTCACTTTCCATTCAAATTGCATATAGCGAATATATGCGTAAAGAGGCATGTATACATTCCAAAAGGTTGAACAAATATAGAATATATGCGATAAAACATGTATACACCCAAGGTAATTGCAAATAAAGAAAAGATGCAAAACCCCAAACAGTGATCAATTTTCCTCATATCGTTTATACACCATCAAGAGAGAAATATGAGAGGGTGATCCTAATGGGATGTATCCTTATACACACATTTCACGGACAACACATGTGCCATATATAACAATGCACAGACCACTCATGTGCTTATCATAGCTCAAACCCGTACGGACCACACACGTGCTACCAAACAGTCTATATTTCACAAAAAACATATACAAGAATACTGGCATATGAATAATTAATATAAAATTATATAATCATTGACTGATAAAAGTGACATGCTAAGGTACATGCATGTGCGAGTTGTACTAACATGGCTCAAATGAGGCGAATACGCCACACAAGTAGCAAATATCACATTTTGACGGGAGATTAACCTACATATAATCTTTAACATAACTTAAGTAGCTCACAAGTGGGTACAAACATAAAAAGCAAGATAGTAAGAATCTTAGCACTCATTTCATGGCATAAATTAGCCTAAGCACTACCCTGAGCATAGGTAAAATTCCGGTGCACGCACACACTCATCCCCTACATGTGTGTCACCCTTGGCACGTAGCCATCATAAATTATTCAAGAAAATAGTGCCTCAAACCAAGGATAGGCAATATACTTACCTCAAGAAAGCCAAACAAATACTCTAAAATTCCTCCCCGCGCGAATTGTCTTCCAAACAGCTCGAATCTAGCCAAAATAACTCAATAACATTAAATAAGGTCATATGAAACAAACCCAAACAATAAAGCTTCGATCTTTATACAAATAGAAAAAGTCAACCAAAAAGTAAACCCATGCCCGTATCCCAAAATCCAGAAAATGTCAAAAATCCTGATTACCCATTCCAATACGAGTTCAATTATACAAGTTGCATCCAAATCTGACCTTAAATCGGCCCCCAAGTCTCTAATTTTCACTCTCCAAATCCATAGCCAAAACCTGCAAATTTCTTTTCCAAATCACATAATGTATGTGTAAAAAATCATGGAAAAACAAGAAATAATATCAAAATTGAGTGGAAATCACTTATCCTGTTGCCTTGGGTGAAAATCCAGTATGAAAGTCGCCCCTCTCCAAGTCTAGGGTTCAAAATATAAAATAATGCGTCAATGTCTGGAATTTACATATTCACAAAGCACAAACTACCTTCCCCATAGAAATTCTTCTTCGCGAATATGACAAGGTCTCACGAACGCGAAGGCTAATAACCCCTTCTTTTTGCAAACATGGTCAACCCTATCACAAACGCGAAGGACTACTACCTAACTCAACTTCCCCCTTTAAGAAAGCGACAGCCCCTATACAAACACGAAGAGCAAGAACTCCCAACTCCAAATTCCTTCACCGCGAATACGATGCACCCCTGAAATGTGAAGAACACCAGACACCAACAAAAATCTCATGTGCAAAACGTATGGAAAAGATCTGAAACCACCCGGAAACGCATGCGAGGCCCCCGAGACCCTATCCAGTGATACCAACAAGCCCTAATACTTTCTCCAAACCTATCCAAAGGATTAAAACACTAAAATTAACATCTAAACTACAAATCATTGATCCAGATCACTCTTTTAGGTTCATGAATTTCAAACTTCAAGTCAAGTGTCTGATTCAAACCTAACTAATCTGGAATAATCCCAATCTTTTCACACAAGTTTCAAATGACAAAACAAACCTATTTTACCTTAAGAAAACAAAATCTGAATTCGATAACATCAAAGTCAACCACCAGTCAAACTTATAAAATTTTCAATCTTTCAAATTTCCAACTTTTGACATTTAGAGCCAAATCAACTTAGGAACTTCTAAATCCAGACATACGCCTATGTCAAAAATAACATTACAAACCTATTGGAACCATCAAAATACGAATTTGAGGTCGTTTACACAAAAGTCAAACCTGATCAACCCTTACAATCTAAGTTTCCAAAATGAGATTAAGTATTCCAAGTAACTCCAAAACCTTCCCCAAACTAATCCCAACCATCCACGCAAGTCACATAGCAATAAATACATCATTATTATGAACTATTTGATCCATTTTTGAGGTTATGAAGAGGCTAATTCCTTGAATAAACTTGGTAATTGCTATTTTTGTGATAAATCACCGATTTAACCTATGATAGCATACATTGCAACATGCCTACACTTTAGCAAGTTATTATACCAGTCTAGGAGCATGAAATCTGATATTTATCCATAATATACATGTGTTATTGTATACTTGCTTCTGTGTGATATGATTTGGACTGGATACTTGTGATAACGCCGGGCGGATTGTGTTGATGTACCTGTGACCACACCTGGCGGATTGTGTTATTATGTCAGTGACTGTGCCGGGCAGATTATGATATTTTTTTCTTGTGAACACGTTAGGTGAATTGTGATATTAGCACGTGAGTTGTCTGTGCAACACGTGAGTTGTCCGTGTGAATCCAGATATTAATGTTATAGCACCTAAGTTTCCCGTGCAATTGATATTATTAGTAGTTGAGTTATATATGCAACACGTGAATTTTCTATGCAACATATAGATAGGGATCTATACCCATAGATTTACCTCTCATGTTTCTCTCTTGATAATATATACACGGATTGTGAGAAATCGACGAGTTTCTGGTTGATGAGAGCTCTGGGAGAGCTGGTTACTATTACTGGATCAGGTTGTGCACTGCAACAGACTGATATTTGGTTATTGTTTTTCATTTTTACTTGAAATTTCCTCGACTGTTTACCTGATTTTACTTGCGTATCTTCCTTATATGCTGGATTGTTGACTAATTGATACCCTTTAAAACATAGAATTATGAGCATAAAAGTGGTTTTACCTGAGATTTCCTGGTTTGATCATGTATCTACTCTATACTTGTTGAAGTTATGAACTACACATGTGTTAGTGAGTATCATCTATAGTTCTTACTTCTTTTACCTCGCCGAGGTTAGTTAGGATACTTATTGAGTACATGGGGTCAGTTGTACTCATACTACTTCTGCACCTTGCGTACAAATTTTGGAGTTATTACTGTTGTGTATGGCAAGAGCTATCATTGAAGATGTACCTGCATTCTACTTATGGCTATCACTTGTCCTTGGTAGCTTTACATTTGAATATTGTTCATGTACAATCCAAACAGATGTGGTAATTATTTCTGTTCAGTTTTTGTAAAACTCTGAATCTTAGAAGCTCATGATTTGTACTACTAGTCCTTGGGTTGGTGTATAAAAATTCAATTATTTGATCATTATTTTCACAATAAATTTCATTTGAAATTGGATAATTATTAAATTGGCTTACCTAACGGGTTGGATTAGGTGCCATCACAAATAATTAGATTTTGGGTTGTGACACCCATGCAATCTGATCGTCGATAGCAAAGCCCCCACTTGGTGCGAAGCCATAGGACATAACATTTGATGATCCACAATACCAACCTTCATAAGCTAGTATATCACCAATCATAAGATACCTCAAATCATCTACTAAGTCCATATCCATCCTAGTGACAGTAAAGCATGCTTCCTCGAGTGCCTTCAATGACAATATGTACCTTCTACTAAATAGAAGTCCCATACAAAAAACATAACCTTTAATACCGCCAACTAGCCTTAAATCGACCTTCCCCCATGACCCTACCATGATTACAACAACTACACAATAAATTAAATCATCCCAAGCTTGAATTCACCAACTAGATACCAGAATCTAATGCATCCCACACGTGAACAACTGAAAGATCTACCAACACATCCGTCTCCTCAGTCTAGACAACACCTCGAGACAATGATCGAGCATCCATAGCCCCCTTGTAGCCCATCCACATCATCATAAAATATCGGTGCATAGCTGATATCGAGTATGCAATATCATATATGAGTGAATGTAAGGGAATATAAGATATATACTTCAAGCTATATCAATGTCGCACGATAAGGAATGAAAAAAGTAGAATTTTCCTAATAGTTTTGAAGCCTCTCGAAGATAAGTGCAGATGTCTCCGTACAGACCTGTGGGACTCTACTAAACTCGCTTATGACTCGTAGAACCTATAAACCTAGAGCTCTAATACCAATTTATCATGATCCCAAATTCCCACCTTAGGATGTCGTAATGACACCTAGTCTCTAAGACTAGGTAAGCCTAACACATGCTGAGTTAATAACATAATTGAACTATGTAATCATTAAATCATAAACCAATAAATGACAAAACATAACTACAACGGCCAATAGTTATACATTTCCCAAAACCGGTAATACGGAGTTATAAGCTCAACTGAAGTACTCTAGAATTTCTAAATACTATACTATTTTGATTTTCAATATATTAATATCATAAGGAAGTAAGATGGTGACTCTGAGGCCTGAGAGTGTCAAGCAGGTATACATTGAAGTCTCTACCGCGCATACGAATCTCTCAATATCACGATCAGAAATACCTAGATCTGCACAATAATGTGTAGAAGTGTAGCATGAGTACACCACGACAGTACCCAGTATGTATCATGCCTAACCTCAGTAGAGTAGTGACGAGCCAGGTCAAGACACCTACTTGACATATGGGTTTAGTTTATAAATCAATAAAATTGAGTAAAATATCATATTTAAACAAAGAAAAAAATCAATTAAATTAATGAATTAAATATAGAATTTGTTAAAAGAGAAAGGTGATAACAATTTTAAGTAAGGTAACCAATCAACATGGTGTTGAGTATAATTTGAGAATCGAATTATAGTAAAAGAGCGATAACCATTTAAAATAATAAGGCACCAAGTGAGATAACGAGTTCTATCTTAAGAGACACATAGAATATATCATGTCAATAATCCTATTATTTAAATCGTTATGTTACCAAAATCTCAACAAAATATGATATAATGACTCCACGCAATTAAATTCACATTGACAATCAATTTATCAAGTTATAATAGAGGCACAGTTTGGCATCTTAAAGAAATACAAAAAATCACATAGAATGCATAACTCACACAAGAAGCTACAATTGTTCCAACACCAAGATAACAACGAATAATAAAACACAATCAAAATACGGATGAATGATTGAAGGAAAAACAATAACTACTCAAATCAACAACTTGTCCCAGCATAAAATATAGAACAAGAATCACAATCGAGTTACTGCCTCGAAACCACATTTCACAAGTCATAATCATAATATTTCCTTATATCGTTGTGTGAGCCTTACATTTAGTTTTAAAAAATATTTTCCCCGAAATAGCTACACGTATTTTAGACCACCATATCTCACCGTAGGCTTTCAAGTAGTTCCCCTAGTCTTAACACACGTATCAAGCCCACCTTATCTCACCGCATGCGTATTAAACCCTAGCCTTATACGACCGCATAGATATCATGTCAACAACACAATCACAACTCGCACCATAAGTTCCCATATGCCATAACTTGCCAAAAAGTCAACAACACCAATGTTACCACAATACATAGCCCACGACTCAACCACAACAAGTAGAAGAATCTCAATAACCACAAAATGAATGAGGAATAACTCACCAAGAAAAGGTATTCCAATAACCAATAGTTTCAACCACAAACGTGTCAATAGCTTTCAATATCTACAGCTTCCATAACTCAGAAATGAACGTATTTCCATGAAATGGCAACTTCAAATTCAAATGTATAACATAAGATCAACAATAAGAGAGGTAGCATGAAATATAAACAACGACTAAATGCATGAGAATATGTTAACAATGGAAAGAATAACATGTAACAACAACCACTAATAAATACATATAAGAGTAACCTCGACAATGGACACTAGAACATGTAATAATAATTTCAAGCAAAGCATGTAAGAATAAACTTGACAATGAAAAATAAAACAATGAATAACAACTTCAATTAAATGCTTATAGGTATCCTAAGATTCTAAACCGGTCAATTTTTACATATAAGTCCGTGAACACACTCGTCACCTCATGTACACGTCTTCCACATAATTCAAATAGTACAATGAAACTCAATCGTAAGAAGTATTTTTGCCACACAAAGTTAGATAAGATACTAACCACAAATACGCTAAATCAATACTCTAAGAAGCCTTTCTCATGTGAAAGAACCTCCAGACGGCTCGAATCTAGCCAAAATAACTCAATATCATAAATAAGAGCCATATGATATAATTTCGGATAATAAAGATTCGATCTTTAGTGAAAAACAAAAAGTCAACCCTAGGCTAGCACCTCGAAATTTGACAAAACTCACAAATTCTATAAACCCATTCCGATACGAATCCAATCCTACCAAACCCATTCAATTTTAACCTCAAATTGGCCTTCAAGCCATCAATTTATATTTTTAGAAAGTTTTTACTAAAACTCCCAATTTCTCAAATTCAAATTGTTAATTAAACATTAAAATCGAGGTTGGAATCATGAAATAATAACAAATCAGAGTCAAAAGTACTAACCCCAATCCAAGTAGTAAAAATCTCCTCGAAAATTACTCAAAATCGAGCTCCAAAACCTTGTGATAAAAAGTAACTAAGTTTTGAAATAAGCAAAAAATGCAGCAGCTGCCCTAGCTCGATTCAATTCCTAAATAATCCTGAAACTCACGGTTGATAAGCCCAGTAAGATCCTTGCAAGATCACACCAAAAATAGCCTCTTGGATCACCCAATATGGCCTTAAAATGATGGATATATGATGTTTTGATGTTTTAAAAGAAATATGAAAATTTCAATTTCATTTTTGTAATTATTTAAACCAGAAAAAAAACTAGCAATAAGAATATTTTTGTTTTAGCACCCAAAACTCACTTGGAACCTCCCGGACACAAACCATATATGCATCTCAATCATAAAATACGCTGTGAACCTGCTCGCTCACTTAAAATACTGAAAATAGATCATCTTGATCCGATATTCATCATGGTCAAACTTTAAATCCTTAACTTAACTAGTTTATTTACCAATGTTCCAAAATACACTCGAGTCCCTTGGGATCCCTTTCAATCATAACAACAAGTACACATACATCATACAAACTTTTCCAAAGCCTCAAACACCCATAGGAACATTACAACAAAGAATTGAGGCCCAAATTGAAAAGAATTCTCTTAAGCTGTTAAATCTTCATTCTTTCAAAAGAGTGTCCGAATGACACATAAACAGTTCGGATTACATTCAAACTTTTCTCAAAAGTTCAATTCAACTATATAGTTCTATTCAAAGTCTCAGAACACCAATTGGAGTCCAATAATATTAAAGCTAACTCTTGGTCAAACTTATGAACTCTTAAGTTCTTCAAATTTCTAACTTTCGACAAATAGTGTCGAATTCTTATAGGAACCTCCAAAACCAAATCCGAACATACGTTCAATTCCAAAATCATCATACGAGCGCATCGGAGCAATCAAAACCCAATTCCAAGTCTGTTTATCCAAACGTCAAACCTTGGTGAACTGTTCCAACTTAAAACTTCTAAACAAGAATCATTCTTCCAAATCAATCCTGAACCGCTCGAAAACCAAAACCAACCATACATGCAAGTCATAATACATAATATGAAGCTATTCAAATTCTCAAACCACCGAATGGAATGCTAAAGCTCAAAACAACCGGTCGGATCGTTATACGATATTGTATAAAAGTTCAGTTAATTCTTTGTTGATTTTCTTTTTAATCTCTGTTGGATTGTGTTGACTGTTAGTTGTCTTACCAAGTGGGTTAGTTTTGGTTTCATCATGGCTAGTTGGATTTTGGGTCGTGACAAGTTGGTATGAGAGCTCTAGATTCATAGGTTCTACGAGTCATGAACAAGTATCTAGTAGAGTCTTGCAGATCAGTATGATAACGTCCATACCTATCTTCGAGAGGCTACAAGGATCTAGGATAAACTTACCATCTTTCTTTACTTGTTATGCATCATTGATTCTGCTTTAAACGTATCTCTTTGAAATCCTTAAACTCACTCATATGTGATGTTGATCATTTGTTATAGGTTGTGCATCGACAACATGTGATTCCACAGATGAGGTGCATGATGTATTCTCTGTGTTTTGGAGATAGGCCATTCCGGAGGAATTGAGGTCGAGTTTTGACCACAACTTGGGCTCAATGGTTTCAGTTGTGTGAGTATGTGAATTTGGACTTATAGGTCCGGTAGTGTCCCTAAGAGCGCTACTAATAGCTCAGTGAGTGGTTGGATAGCTATATGATGGGTATTATGTGACTGCAGAATGAGCTTATATGGTGTGGATGTGATGAGAAGAACTTCGATTGGGATCTGAAAGAATTATGGATGCTTGATTTCTATCTTGATGTGGTGTACAGTCTTGAGTTACTACTATGTTAGGGATCTTTCAGTTATTCGTTTGTGGAATGAAGGGTATTCTTATGTATGGTTGACCAATTCAGACTTGGGAGGATTGACTGATTGCATGGTAGTTGTAACCATGATAGGGTTATCTTGTGATTCGAGTTTGACGCTTAGTGAGTAGGTTATCACCTGTAGGGTAGTCTACGAATATGTGATTCTTATGATGTTTTGGGGAGAGTTTCTTTCTACCAGTGGGTTATATGTGTTATGTTTTGAGTCTGGATCGCTTGAGGAATCTGGCTTGACTGTCACGGGGATGAATGCGAGCCTAGTAGATGATTTGAGGTATTTTTATGATTAGTGCTACATGGGTTCATGAAGGATTTGGCTAGATTATGGAGCGAGATCATGGCAATTATGGGGTAAAGGTAAGTGGGTTACTATATGTTATGTTGTATGGCTTCAAGCCAGCTGGGGAAATCTATTATTGACAATCAGATTACATAGTTATGTGTTATATTGGTTTATATCTGAGGCATATTTGAGGATCAGTCATGACTTATAGAGGTTAGTTTTGAGGATAACTCAGGTAAGGAAATTTTGAGACGCATGATGTATTTCACTTTATGGATATATGGAAATCTTGGAATGATTTGGGTTGTTATTCATGATAGATGTAATATGCTAAGAAAAGGGAGTCACTCAGTTGTGTTAATGTGGGGTTACTTCTTTTGGTGTTGGTGTGCTAATGGAGCATAGGTTCTTCGGCTGTTGGAGTAGTGTAATTAAGATTATAGTAGAGTGGATGACTTTCGAGAAGGTTCTAATGGGTTTAAGATTCATATGTGGTATTTAAGGAGTTTATGGATTTGTAAAAGGCTAAGATCTAAGATTTGGATTAGATGGTGTCGAGACTCACAGTATTTTGTATCACTATGGATTCCACATTTTAGTATCAGAAAGGTTAAGGAAACAACTTCAGATTCACATAAAGTCTCTTTAAAGTAGACATTTTTGTAGTGGTACTATCGGGTGCTTAAGAGGGAATGCGATGGCTTATGGGCAGTAGGACGACGTAGTTTCACACTAGGATCTCTTCGGGTGAGCTGTAGGTAGGGATCGTGGCATATTGGCAAGGAAAAGTGTTAACCTGAAGGCAATTCAGACTGATCACGGTGAAATAGGGCAACTTGGTAGTAGGTTGGATCAACATGGTAGTGGACATGATCGGCTTTTTTTTTATGATGTGGTGAGGCTTTACAGCTATTTTGTGGCAATACTCTTGGGCTTGGGGACCTGCGTGACTTGGTTGAGTTAGACAAATTCAGTTCTGATGGCTTGGTTATGTGCAAATAGATTTCGAATAGTTCTCGATGATTTCTACCATGGGTGAGATTGATGTTCTCTACAGACATGGGGAATATGTGGCTTTGTGATTTTCTCCTGGATGGGATCAGTTGGAAGGTTTCTAGTTGATTGAGTATGTATCTTGCTTGTAACTTAGGGTTGATAACGTGGTTCTCGTGCTTTCATATGATGGTATGCTAGATGTGGTACTACGCGTGGGATTGAGGTTGTAGGTAAGAGGTTGCGGTTTCGTTCGAAGGTAAGGTCATAAGTTATAAATATCATTTTAATGGTTTCAGATGATTATAAGAATACTGGCACTATCTGGTATCACTTGAGAAGAGCGTGTGTTTAAGAAAGGCACACTATATTTTGACTTGCGGATGCTTGATTGATATTATGTTAATCGCCTGGTTGATCGACTACTAATGTTTACATTTTTCTATGTGGCATAAACGATTTATGAAAGTATTTCTCATGGGATGATTGTGTATGAGGGATGTGTCTGTCAATTGAGTGGTCGAGTGGGGATCTAATATGTTGATTCTAGTATTCTAGGGATTTGGAGACTGGAGTTCTCAGAGGCAGATTGTTTCTTGGGTGTAAACTATGAAGAAATGGACAAAGTTAGACAGCTAATAGTATGTGTTATGGTTAGGTTATTATTGACTTTTGGATGGTTATTTATCTATTTATGGATGGCTGGAGCTGATCTGGGAGCCCATTGATTAGCCTAATGAGGATGTGCTTTCTATACGGGGTCGGATTTGTTTACTCAGCATAGTTATTGTAGAAGGATATGTCATTGGTTATAATTGATCTGATTCTTGTTTGTTGGGTTCCATGTATTGCCCTTTTATGCTGAAATGGATTGTGAGATTGTTGACTATTTACTCACATGATGCGAGTCTGTTTGAGCCTTGTGGCGAAATTCAAGCAAGATGGTTCTTGGGGTGTTGAACGGTTGATTGATCCTTGATTATGGTTCTTTCCTATTTGTGGTATATTGTGCTATCCGTTTCTCCGTAGTTATGATTATGCACATTGTGTGTTTGTTGTTGATCTGCGTATGGTTGTTGATTTTGAGAATTATGGCTTGAGGTATTTTATATGGGCCGGTGTTTGGATGGAGTCACGCATCGTAGTGGAGTTATGATGGGAAATGATCCTTTGTGTTGATCTTTTGTGTTTGGTTCTCCTTTGTGTGATGGGTCCATATCATTTCACTTCTGTGGTATCTCTTGAGCTTGCGAAACGATCCTCTCATTTGATTCTTTTTCTAGCATTGGGTATACTCAAGTTATTGTTTGTTTGGTGCATAGATTGCACGATATGGGGCTATAAATGATATTTGTATGACATGTCTATCGGGTAGATTGTATTGGATGAAGTGACGTTATTGAACCTGTAATAAGTGCTATCGGATTTGTTTAAGGTAGGGTTGGAAGAATAATTTGAAAGTCAGCTTATAATTTTGCTATGGTTCTTATCGGGCGAGAGAGCTCCACGACTTGTTGATCTGATGAGTGATTATGAGTTTCTGTGTGTTTTCTTCATCACTGGCAGTGTATGAAGGTACATAATAAGGTTTCATTTGATATGAGGTTTGTTACCAGTACCAGATTTATTTTTGAGCAACTAATATGATCGGAAGTTATTGCTATGAGTATCTGAGTTATGTGGAATATCGTGGGATTGTATATATGGTTATGATTATGGCTTGATACAGCTTGTTCAAACTTGCGTAGAGTTCAAATGCGAGGATCGATTCCTCTAATAGATTCCGAATGTTGGAAATTTGACTCTAAGGTTTATGGACTAAGGTTAAAGTAAGGATCTTCAGTGACGTTCTAATTTCAGTCTTATATGGATTGGGGTGACTGGGATCACCCATGGGTATATGCACAGTAAAATCATATAGTGATTTGATGGCTTGGGAACAACTCTTGGTACGTCCGAGTACGAACGTATATTTAAGTGATGGAGAATGTAACGACCTGATCGGTTTTTAAGCATTTTCATTGAGTTTGGTGGTTTGAGGTCTTGAGTAGCTTCATATGGTGTATTATAACTTTTCTGTATGGTCGGTTTTGGTCTTTGAGTTGTTCAGAATTGATTTGGAAGAATGATTCATAAATAAGAAGCTTTAAGTTGGAAGAGTTGACCAAGTTAGACTTTTGTGTATTTGACCCCGGATCGGAGTTTTGATGGCTCTGTTAGGTCGAGATGGTGATTTTTGACTTGGGCATATGCCCGTATTTTTACTTGGAGGCTTCTTGAAGGATTTGGCTATAATTGATGGCAATTTGAAGGTTTAGGATATTCATAAGTTAGATTGGGAGTTGTTTTCAATTTTATGGGTTTGAATAGTTGTTCTGAAAGTTAGAATATATTCCTTATGTCATTTGGAACTTGTGTGCAAAATTTAAGGTCATTCCGAGTTGATTTGATGTGGTTCGGCACGAGTTTTGGAAGTGGGAAGGTCTAAAGTTCATTATGTTTGATTTGAGGTAGTTTTTGATGTTGTTATGCGTGATTTGAAGCCTTGAGTAGGTCCGTGTTATGTTTTGGGACTTGTTGTCATGTTCATACAAGGTCCCAACGGGCTTGGGTGTGTTTCGGATCGATTTCGAACCATTTTCCTTCATGTTGTATTGTTGGTTTTATTGTGTTGCTAATGTCCTTTGTGATCGCGAGGGAATGACTGTGATCGCGTAGTGTATTGTGGGAGCTAGGTTTTTCTCTTCTTCATGTTCGTGACTTGAGGGTCGTGTTCACGTGTCAGCAAGGGAGCTGGAGTCTTTGTTCATCACGTTCGTGCAGGAGGCGATGCGTTCGCGAAGGTCTAGCAGTGGTGTTCATCGCATTTGTGAGGGATATGCCACAAATGCATAGTGTTATTTTGTGGCATTGTATTTAGTTCATCGTGAACGCAATGATTCTTCCACATTCGCGAAGGGTATCCCTGGAGCAGTGTTAAAAAGTACTCTATTTCGGACCTTGAGCTCATTTTATCACATTTGAGTTGAGGAGCACGAAATTGGGCGATTTTGGAGATGATTTTCATCTTATGGATTGGGCTATGTATTTTCTACTAAAATTTGAGTATATTACATGTTCCATTTTCGATTTCGGCATTTTATTGATGATTTCAAAAGAGAAACTGGAGGTTTTTGCTTAAATTTTTCTAATGTTAATATTTGAGATCTGAACAACAATTTGGACTCAGATTTGAGTGAAATTAGTATGGTTGGACTCACAATTGAATAGGTTTTCCGAATTTGTGAGTTTTGTCGGGTTCCTAGGTGCGGGCCCAGGTTGACTATTTGTTTGACTTTGAGTATTTGATTAAAGATTCGATCTGTATCATTTGGGTTTGTTTCCTTTGGTATTATTTGACAATTTTAGTTTCTTTTGGCTAGTATCGAGCCATTCTGTGGTCGATTCGCCCGGGACGGCATTTCTAGAATATTGTTTGGCTTGTTCCGTATTTGATTTGGCTTGCTTGGGATAAGTATCTTACCTAAACTTGGTTGAGGCACTAGTTGCCTGAGTTATGCATGATAGCTACGTACTATGGGTGTGCATATGTGTGGGGATTGAGCCCATGTGAGAGAACCGAGGTATTTATCCATCCTTAGGGTATTGCTTAGGCTATGGCATGCCTTGAATTGTTTGTTAAAGATTTACATTGCGATGTTTCTCAAATTTGTAACCCTGTTACGAACTATTTGATCCATGTTTAAGGTTACATAGTGGCTAATCCTCTGAATGAACTTTGTTATTGCTATTTCCGTGATGAAATTGTTGATTTGAGCCATGATATCACACTTTGTACATGCTTACACCTTAGCATGTAATTTATTCCATTCTAGAAGCATGAAATCAAATATTTATTGATCATATATATGTATTCTTGTATATTTGCTTACGTGTGATATGATTTGGACTGGATATTTATGACCACGCAGGGTGGATCATGTTGTTATGCATGTGACCATGCCGGGCGGATTGTGTTGTCATGCCTCTGACTACGCTAGGCGGATCATGTTATTATGCATGTGACCACGCCGGGCAGATTGTGTTGTTATGCATATGACCATACCGGGCGGCTTGTGTTATATGCATGTGACCACGCCGGGCAGATTGTATTTTATACCTGTGACCATACTGTATGGATTGTGATATTGGCATGTAAATTGTCCGTGCAATACATGAGTTGTTCGTGTGATTGATATTATTAACACGTGATTTGTAAATGTGGATCTGTGACATTGAGTCTGTGACCCCGCTAGGTGGATTATGATATTGAGCATGTGACCACGCCGGGCTGATTATTATATTGAGCCAATGACCACGCTGGCCTGATAGCACGTTGAATTGTCCGTGCTGCGTGTGGATATGGATCCATCATCCTAGGGTCACCCTCTCATATTTCTATCTTGATGGTGTACACGCAGATTATGATAAACCGAAGGGTTTCTGGTTGATGTGAGCTCTGGGTGAGCTGCTTATTGGTTTGGTTCGGTTACCGAGATTATGATGTGGGTCTGAGAGTCATGATGTGATTTCATTTTGGATCGAGTTGCGTGCTGCAACAAGTTGATATTTGGTTATTTCATTTCTTCTTTACTTGCAATTTCCTTGGATGTTTACCTGATTTACTTGCATAACTTCTTTATATATTGGATTGTTGACTAGGCTGAATACGCTGAGAAAATATGTGAGCGCCAAGGTGGTTTTATCTTTGATTTCATGATTTGAACATATTTTTGTACTATACTTTTTGGAATTTATGAAATGTATAGGTGATATCGAGTATCATTTATATTTCTTACTTATATTACCTCGTCGATGTTAGTTATGATAATTATTAAGTACATGGGGTCGGTTGTACTCAAACTACACTTCTACACCTTGCGTACAGATTAGGGAGTTGACGCTATTGTGTATGGAGGGAGCTGGTATTGAAGATATACCTACCTTCTGGATATAGCTGCCACTTGTCCTTGGTAGTTTTAGATTTTAAATTATGATTATGTATATTCAAAACAGATGTTGTATTATTTCATACCAGCTTTATAAATATAAGTCTTAGTGGCTTGTAACTTGTACTATCTGTCCTTGGGTTATTGTATAAAAGTTAATTTATCATTGATTTTCTTATTAGTCTCATTTGGATTTTGTTGACTGTTAATTGGCTTACCTAGCGAGTTGGTTAGGTGCCATCACGTCTAGTTGGATTTTGGGTCATGATAGGTAGAAGGTCTACGCAAACTCTAAACTGCCTCAATCTTCATCTAGTCAACCATGATCCCCTCACTAGATACCACATGACCCAAGAATGCCACCTAGTCTAACAAAAACTTGCACTTGGAGAATGTAGCATATAACTTCTTCTCCCTCAAAATATGAAGCACAGTCCTGAATTATTTCTCGTGCTCCTCCCTACCATGGGAATACACCAATATATTATTAATGAACATAATAAACAAACGAATCCAAATACAGGTGAAACACAATATTGTTCAGAAATTACATGAAAGTTGTTGGGGCATTTTTCAAACAAAAAGACTCACCAAGAACTCATAATGCCCATAAGGGATCCTAAAAGCAGTCTTAGGAATGTTTGAAGCCCTAATCTTCAACTGGTGATACCCTTATCTCAACTCAAGTCAATATTTACCAAGACCCTCGCACCATGAAGATGGTCAAATAAATTCGGCAGTGGATATTTTTTCTTAAAGGTCACCTTGTTCAACTTCCTGTAGTCAATGCATATCCTCATGGAATCATCTCTCTTCTTCACAAATAGTACCAGCATACCCTAAGGTGAAAAAAATTGGCCTAATAAAACCCTTATCAAGCAATTCATGTAACTTATCCATCAATTCATTCAACTCCACTAGTGCCATGCAATATAGTGGAATAGAGATGAGTTGAGTGCTCGACACCAAATCAAATTCCCTGTCGAGCCCAACAAGTCTACAGGAAACATATCTGAGAACTGCCTCAATACTAGAACTGACTCAGTAGTAAGAGTATTAGCATTAACATCCCTCACAAAGGCCAAATGTGCCAAACACCCCTTCTCAACCATCCGTTGAGCCTTCAAGAATGAAGTCACTCTACTAGGTGTGTGACCAAGCGAAGCTCTCCACTCCAACCTTGGCAAACTCGGCATAGCCAATATAACGGTCTTAGCATAATAATCAAGAATATCATGATACATAGATAGCCAATCCATACCTAAAATTACCTCAAAATAAACCATAACAAGCAATAAAGATCAACTCTAGTCTTATAACCCCCAACGACAACCGCACAAGACCGATACACATGATCCACTATAATAGAATCACCATCGATGTAGATACATAATTAGGAATATCAAGAGAATCACGAGGCATATCCAAATAACGAGCAAAATATGAAAACATATAAGAATAAGTGGAACTAGGGTCATATAAAAACTGAAGCATCCATGTGGCACACTAAAATATTACTTGTAATCACGGCATTGGAAGCAACTACCTCTGGAATGGCTAGACATGCATAGCAACTGGCCTGTCCACCACCTGACTGACCTCCCCCTGTAAGGCGGCCTTGAATTGACTAAGCCCCACCCTTAGATATTTGTGCGGGTGGTGTGGCTATAGGCGTTGGGACCATAGGTTGTGTTCCCTGCTATGGTACACTACTCAGAATCCTAGGGTAAACCCTCTTGAGATGACACAAGTCCCCACACTCGAAACAACCCCTCCTCTAATGAGTTTTTGAACCTACGGCTGACCCTAATAAATCAAATATCTGCCATTGGAACCTTGAGTGGATGCAGCACAGTAAGAACTCTATGTCGGAATCATGCTGAATGATAACTGACCTAGATGAACGCTATATCAACCGTGGCTAACTAACAAACCACGAGGAATCAGACAAGATGCCCGGGGGGGACTAAATGAATGACCTCTGTTATGATGTGAGTAGCCTCCAGATGAGGCACCACTAAAACCACCCAAACCATAAGGCCTCTTGGCCTCCTGCTCCTCTCACTTATGCCAGCAAACATGCTCCAGGCGCCTAGCAATCTCAACCACCTAGAGAAAACTAGAATCCGTCTTAGCTGCTCGGGCCATACCATATCGAGTGCCATAGTTGAGGCCATCAATGAACCTTATGGCTCTCTCCCTCTCAGTAGGGACAAAAAATACTACATGACATGCCAACTATGTAAATCTCATATCATACTAGGTCACAGTCAAGCCATTATAACATAGATGGTCAAACTCTCTAGGCAACCCCTCTCAGCGAGTTTGTAGAACAAACTTGTCTAATAAGAGAATTGAAAATTGATGCCATGTAAGTGGTCCTATGCCAGTTGGTCTACCTGACTCGTAGGTCCACCACCCACCTGCAGAATGGCCCTATCAACTAAAAAGTAGTGAAGTCAGATCTATTGAGTCCACACGACCTGTTGTGCAAAGAATCTGATAACACTGATTAGGAAAACCCTAAGCAACCTCTGACTTTCCTCCTCTAGAATCACTCTAGCCTCCTCTACTCCTCATCAGTCCAAGATGGTCCAATCTTTGCCTGAGCCACAATAATTGGTTGTACTAGATGAACCCCTAGTATTTGATAATCATTAGCTAGCTACTTCGGTGTATCAGGCTACAAGAGTCTGGGCTCCTCCCCCAGCTTATAAGGTTGCTGGTGCAACTAGTATCATAATATATCAAGACAAAATCGTATACACATTCAACATTTGGGCCATAGTCTCCTGAAGACCAGGCATAGCAATAGGTATTGCCGAAGCCTTAGTTGGTCCTACCGACTCAACAATATCTAGAACCTACTCCTCTACTAGAGCAATTGGTGGCTCCACAGTTGTTTCTCTAGCTGGGGCTCTAGATGCAGTGCATGCCCCACCTTGGCCTTTACCTCGACCGCGTCTCCTCACAGTCCTAATAGTAGGCACTAGTACTTGCTCAGCTAATCCGACTGAACATGTCCTCACTATCTATGAGAGAATAGAAGAGAAAGGCTCGAACTTCAAAAATGACAAATCTGCACGATAAGAATGAAGGAAAGTAATGTTTTCCAAACAGTTCGGCAGCCCCTCGAAGATAAGTGCAGAAGACTCCATACCGATCTACAAAACTCTGCTAAACTTTCTTATGACACTATTAAACGTGGTCACGACCCATATAACCTATGAACCCAAGGATCTAATACCAAATTATCATGACCTAAAGACCAACATCCGATCATGATGTAGCCTAACTCGCTATAGCAACCCGACCGGTTGTTTGAGCTCTAGTATGTCGTTCAGTAGTTTGAGACCTTGTGTAGCTTCACTTTATGCATTATGACTTGCACATGTAGTTGGTGTTGATTTTCGAGAAGCTCGGAGTTGATTTAGAAGAATAATTCGCAGTTTAGAAGCTTTAAGTTGAAAGAGTTGACCAAGGTTTGACTCTTAAGTAAATGACCTCGGAATCAAGATTTGAAGGTTCCTATAGGTTTGTACGGTGATTTTAAACTTGGGCGTATGTTCGGGTTGAGTGTCGTTTGTATTTTGATGGTTTTAAATTTGCTAAGTTTGACTTGAAGTGGACTTCAGTGGTATCGGACTCTGGGTGGTTCTCCGAGACCGTGGATAGGTTCTTTTACAGATTGGACCTTGTTCATGAAGTTTGGTCATGATCCAATATGTCAAAGCGTGATTCATACGCGTTCGACGAAGTTTGAAGGTTTGAAAGTTAAAAGAAGGATTTGGATCGTCGATTCATGGTTTTGATGTTATTTGTGGTTTTTTGAGCCTTTTGATAAGTTTGAATAAGGTATGGGGACTTGTTGGTGTGATAGGATAGGGTCCCGAGGGCCTCAGGTATGATTCGGGATGGTTTTAGACCAATTCTCTTGGTTTGGCTATTGTTGGTTGCTAGTGAATAGTGTGTGCTTAGCGATCGCATAGGATGTATTGTGATCACAAAGTGTTGTTATAGATGGGGAAGAATTTATTCTTCGCGATCGTGAGAAGGCATATCGATTATGTTATGGTGGTTTTCTTGGTCTTCCTTCGAGAGGTTAGGGTGGCAAACTCCATGTGTTAGCGGAGTGGCCTGGCTTGGAGGGTAGCTCATCGTGATCGCGGAAGGTAATTGTCTGAGGTTGGAAAGTTTGGCCTTTGCATTTGTGGAGCTAGGCTCGCATTTGTATAGGCTCGTCAGGCTGAGTTTCGAGATCGCGGGTGGCACCTCGTGTATGCTTAGAAGGTTTTCTTGGGTGAGGCTAGTCGAACTTCGTGATCGCGAGGAATCTTCCGAGATCGTGAATAGGAAGGACCAGGTGATAAGTTGGTATTTTACCAACTTATCTGCTCTTGATACTTAGGCTTTTGTATAATTTTGTTGAGAAACTAAGACATTTTCTGAGTTTTATTGGCATATTTCAGATATCAAGTTATTTAGATAAGATACGGAAGAAATCAAGTCAAAATGTGTTAAATTGAGAAAAATGGATTGCTGCCAGAATATGCTCTTCGCAATCGCGAACTTTCACAAGCGATCTGTCACGAACCTAAACCCGAAATCGGTCGTGATGGCACCTCTCGTGAAGACCAGGCCAGCAGACACACTTCCAATTCATTTTAAGCAATTATAATGATAAAAAAATTAAGACTTTAACATAATAAAATCCCAAAATAAGGTGAATACTATAGTTGCGGATAGACATAGCCCGACATCGAGGTGTAACCATTCATGAGCATCTATAATAATACTACAAGTCTGAAAGAGTCTACTCAATTATTACATAACAAAAATAGAAGGAAATAAGATAGAGGGAGAAGCACTGGGCTGCGAACGCCGACAACTACCTAGTGAGTCTCCGGAATCTGTAGGAAGCTCTCTCAACCCTCACAAGCAGGACCTGAAGCGCCTGAATCTGCACACGGGGTGCAGAGTAAAGTGAGTACTCCAACTCAGTGAGTAATAATAATAAATGCAGACCGAGCAATAAGAAATCACGTAAAGGCACATCAATAGGCTATAAAGAAGCAACAAAAGCCAGTAAAAACAATGAAACAGTGAAAATATGTAAAGTCACTTAAGTTCAATCTAAGCTTCTTAAAATTAACCTTTTTAAACAGTTAAGAAAGTAAAAGACGGGCAACTAGAAAAGGTAAACCCATAAAGAACCGCCCCTCGGGCACAATACCAACAAAATTAGCCCCTCGGGCATCACATGGAACAATACTAGCCCCTTGTGCTCTATCTCATATTATAATGGGTACTCGCGCTCACTGGAGGTGTGCAGACTCTTGGAGGGGCCCCTTACTGCCAAGCGCAATATCAAGCCATCTCGTGGCATAATCACATAGGCTCTAGGCCTCATATCAACAAGCCACCTCGTGGCGTACAAATCTCAGGCCCTCGGCCTCATAATCATAATCAGGTGTTTCCTCATAACATGGGCCCTCGGTCTTACTCAGTTAGAATCTCGCAAGCCATTTAGGCAACAGTAAAACATGATGCTCAGCCCAAAATATCATTTAAAATATTATTTTAAGTGGTAAAGCAGAGTAAACATGGCTGAGTTATGAAAACAGTAGAATATAACAAGATTGAATTCAAGTATAAAGTCAAAACAGTGAGGAAATATTAGTAAAAATCCCATAAGGGTCCAAAATAGCTGGCACGAGGCCCAAATATTGTATTCAACCCAAAACATGATGATAGCAAATAGATTTCAACCAAATACACGGTAAAATAGTCATTCTGGATGGACTAAGTCATAATTCCCAACGGTGCCCGACCCCATGCTCGTCATCTAGCGTGTGTGTCACCTTAATATAGCACAACGACGTGTAAATATGGGGATTCATACCCTCAGGACAACATTTAAAATCATTACTCACCTCAATCCGGTCCAAACTCTAGCCCGCGATGCCCTTGCCTATGAAATCGGCCTCAACTCACATCAAATTTATCCAAAATCAGAATCACGACATCAAAATATGCTAAAGGAACGAAGCCCATGCAAAAATAATCAATTTACAACACAAATCCCGAAGTTACCAAAACCCGACCCCCGGGCCCACGTCTTGGAATTCGATAAAATTTACATCAATAGATTCCTTATCTCCCCACGAGTTCATACATATCAAAAGTCCCAAAATCCGACCACAAATGGCCCCACAAATCCTCAAGTCTAGGTCTCCAATACAAAGCCCTAGTTTTCCAAATTTTAACCCTTAAATTCCATTAATTACAGCTCTAATCCATGAAATAATACCATAGGATCGATTATTAGACTCGAAAATCTTACCTACAAATGATATCCCTTGATTCCCTCTTTAAAATCTCCCAAAAAGCTCCATAACCGACTTGAAATAGTAAAGAACAACTCAAAAATCGCGAAGGATTTCTTTTATACCTTCTAGCCCAGGGATTTCGCATCTACAACCAAAGTCCCGCTTCTGTGGTACCGCTTTTGCGGTCCATGAAATGCATATGCGGTCCTCACTTAAACCCCACAGTCTCTGCATCTGCGATGCCTAACCCGCACCTGTGCCATCACAGGTGGGGTTCCTCAACTGCTTCTGCGGTTCCTGCCAACTTTCCACTTTTCCGCCTGTGCGACTCCTTTCCGCATCTGCGGGGTCACACCTACGGCCTCCCAACCGTAAATGCGGTTATGACAGTAGACTCCATCTTCAACTGCCATTTCAAACTTCTATTCTTTCTGTCAACCACCCAAAATCACCCCAAGGCCCCTAAGACTCTTCAAAACACCTCAAACAACATCGAATCAACCAAAACACATCGGATTCAAGCCTAAGCTTCCAAAATCTTCCGAATTACGCTTTTGATCAAAATGTATACCAAACCAAGTCCGAATGACCTAAAATTTTGCATACATATCCCAAATGACTCAACGGAACTACTGCAATTCTTAGAATTCCATTCCGACCCCTATATTAAAATCTCGCCTATCCACCGGAAAACGCCAAAATTCTAATTTCACCAATTCAAGCCTAAATCTACTCTGGACATCCAAAACACATGCCGATCATGCTCCTAAGTCTCAAATCACCTCCCGAAGCTATCTGAACCCTCAGAACTTACATTCGAGCCCTCTAACACATAAATCAACATCCATTTGACTTTTTCAACTTAAGCTTCCTCAAAAGAGACTAAGTGTCTCAACCATCACCAAAACCTTTCCGAACCTAAGCCAACCAACCCAATCACACATAGAACTGATAAACAAAGAAATAAGAACCAAAAATAGGGGAAATAGAGCGGTAACTTATGAGACGACTAGTCGGGTTATCACATCCTCCCCCTCTTAAACATACGTTCGTCCTCGAAAGAGTTAAGAAACATACTTAAAGCCTCAAACTGGTGATGATATATGCTCCGCATCTCTCGATCGATCTCCCAAGTAGCCTCCCCTACGGGTCAACCTCTCCACTGCACCTTTACTAAAGCTATATCCTTTTATCTCAACTTTCGAACCTGATGCTCCAAAATAGCTACCGGCTCCACATCATAAGTCAAGTCACCATCTAACTGCACCGTGCTGAAATCCAGAACATGAGACGGATCCCCAATATACTTTCAGAGCATAGAAACATGAAAAACCAGATGCACACTCGACAAGCTAGGTGGAAAAGCAAGCTCATAAGCCACCTCCTTAGTCCTCCGAAGCACCACAAAAGGCCCAATGAATGGAGGACTCAATTTACCCTTCTTCCCAAACCTCATAACACCCTTCATGGGCAAAACATTCAACAGAACCTTCTCATCAACCATGTAGGACACATCCTGAACCTTTTTGTCAGCATAACTCTTTTGTCTCGACTGCGCTGTATGAAGCCTCTCTTGAATTACATTCACCTTTTCTAAAGCATCTTGCACCAAGTCGGTCCCAATAGCCTAGCCTCACCCAACTCGAACTAACCAACCAGAGATCTACACTGCCTCCCATACAAAGCCTCATATGGAGCCATCTAAATACTCGACTGGTAGCTGTTGTTATAAGCAAACTCTGCAAGCGGTAGAAACTGATCCCATGACCCTCCGAAATCAATGACACAAGCACACAACATTTCTTCTAATATCTGAATAGTGCGCACGGACTGCCCGTCCGTCTGAGGGTGAAAAGTTGTGCTCAACTCAACCTGAGTGCCCAACTCCCGCTGTACAGACCTCCAAAAATGTGAAGTGAACTAATTGCCCCTATCTGAAATAATGGAAACTAGGACACCATGCAAATGAATGGTATCTAAAGCAACTGAAAGAAAGAACTATAAATACTGAGCTGATAACTGAGAACTAATAACTGAATTGATAGATATTAAAACTAAAACTGAAATGATAACTGATAGTTGATAGCTGATAACTGATAAGTAATAACTAATAACTGACAATTGAAATGATAACTGATAACTAAACTGAACAAAGGAAATAAGGATATGAATACTCCCTCTTCTGAATGATGAACTACCTGTTTATCTAAATATTAAACTGCGGCATATATATATATATATATATATATATATATATATATATGCACACAAACTACGGCCTCGGGCCCAAATATACCTATACATAACTGCGGCCTCAGGCCCAAAAATACATAAAGCATAAACTGCAACCTCAGGCCCAAGGATGCATAAAGCATTAACTGCGGCCTCATGTCCAAATATGCATAAAGCATTAACTGCGGCCTCATGCCCAAATGCAAGTGTTCAACATTCAAGGATTATAAATTAGGAATTGAGAATCATATTGCAATATATGATACTGAAATACTGAATCATTCTGAGTGACATGATACTAGAATACTGAATAGGACTAGACTTAGACATGTATTCATGAACTGATTATGAAAACTAAAACTTCAACTAGACATGCTGAGTAATCTAGACTGAGACTCATGAGCATCACACCCTACTCTATATTGATTACGCACTGAGCTCACAACATTCAGAATGAAAGCCACGAATGAGTTATGAAGCTAGAGAATAGAAGTTCTGCAACTATTCAAGGAATTGAGCTTAACTATATTTCTGAGGCAATTAATAACGTTATAAAAGAAACATAGTGTAGGGAGAATCATTAACATTCCCAAAAAGAGAGTTAGCCTCACATACCTTGATTCATGCCTTTTAAGCGTATCACAATGTTTCATCGCCTCTTTCAATGATAATCTATGGCATTATATATCAAGAAGAACCAATATTAGCACTACGACTCACATTTTAGTAACTTATGAATTTTATAAAATACCATATGGGAGTAAAGCCTCATAGCCCTCATTAATGGTGTTTTCTCCACCCAATTTTCATTCTACTACTTCTAGGTAATTCTACAATCCCAAATTGATGTAACTAACACCATTTATCATCACCCAAATGCTTACAACAATCATAAGTCAGCAACCCAAAACCAAGCATAATTCATATGGTTCCCTTTATCAATACCATCTACTATTCTCCCAAAAACTCATTAGTTCATAGTTATAAATGATTAGGGAGTAGAAGCATTACTTTTTTGAAGTTCAATCCTCTTGAATTCAAGTTCTAGAGTTTCTTTTCTCAACAATGGTGTCTCGATCGAATATCTAATGAGTGGTAGGATTTACCCATGTTAATAAGGTATTGGAGAATTGAAATTAACTGAGAATCAATGTTAGAAATTACCTTGGATGATGGAGGGACCTTGGGGAAGTTGGATTCTTGAGAGCTTCCCTTTCTAGAGTAGGTTTTCGTGTTTGGGGTGTGGGGGAACGACGTAGGTCTTTTAAATAAGTGAAAACATCCCAAAATTGAGGAAAAAAAAAATAGCTTAGATAAACTACGTCGGCACAGGGCACCATTAGGGGAGCCAAACTAATTGTGCAAGGCGCCATTAGAGGTGCCAAAACTACAGTACCTTGCACTGTCTAGGGCGCAGTGGATGATGCCTTGGACAGTGCCTTTCACTGTCTGGGGCATTGAGGTTACAATGCCTTGCACTATGAGGGACGTTGATGTTACAATGCCTTGCACTGTTAGGGTGCTAATGTTAATGCCCTAGATAATGCCTTGCACTATTTATGACCGTGAGTTTTTATGGCCTTGCACTGCCTGTTTATAAGATGTACCTCCCATAACTTGGTCGATTCTACCAAATTTTATGCACCTCACTATCGGTCTTGATTCTAAAACAATTATTTCCACCCATACTCATCCCGATAGGAGTTCATATGTCTAAAAGGTCACATTAATGCTCATTTAATACATCCATAACTAATTCGGATATACGGAGTATTACATCAGAGTTGGCCCAGATCGTGCTTAACTACTGAGATTCAAAGGTTTCTCGGCATGGCAGTTATTATCGTCGCTTCGTGGAGGGTTTCTCATCTATTGCATCACCTTTGACCAAATTGACCCAGAAAGGTGCTCCTTTCAGGTGGTCGGATGAGTCTGAGGAGAGCTTTCAGAAGCCTAAGACTGCCTTGGCCACACTTCTAGTTCTAGTTTTGCCTTCACCTTATGGCTCTTATACATTGTATTTTGATGCTTCTCGAATTGGTATTGGGTGTGTCTTGATGCAGAAGGCTAGAGTGATTGCTTATTCTTCGCGCTAGTTGAAGCCTCATGAGAAGAACTACCCTGTTAATGATTTGGAGTTGGCATTCATCGTTCATGCATGGATGATTTAGAGACATTATCTCAATGGTGTGTCTTGTGAAATATGTATGGATCATCGAAGTCTCCAACACTTGTTCAAACAGAAGGATCTAAATTTGAGGTAGCGGATATGGTTGGAGATGCTAAAGGACTATGATATTACAATTCTATATCATCTCGGGAAGGCCAATATGGTGGCCGATGCCTTGAGTAGACGGTGAGTATGGGTAGCCTTGCATTTATTCCTGTTGGCGAGAGACTGTTGCAGTTGATGTTCAGGCCTTAACCAGCCAGTTTATAAGATTAGATGTTTCAGAGCCCAGCCGGGTACTAGCTTGTGTGGTTTCTCGGTCTTCCTTATATGATCTCTTTAAAGAGCGCCAGTATGATGATCCCCATTGCTTGTCCTTAAGGACACGGTTCAATATGATGATGCCAAGGATGTTACTATTGGGGATTATGGGGTGATGAGGATGCAAGGTCAGATTTGTGTGCCTAATATAGATGGGTTACATGAGTTGATTCTTGAGGAGGCCCACAGTTCACAGTATTCCATTCATCTGGGTGCCACGAAGATGTACCAGGACTTGAGGCAGCACTATTGGTGGAGGAGGATGAAGAAAGATATAGTGGAGTTAGTAGTTTGGTGCCTAAACTGTCAGCATGTGAAGTATGAGCATTAGAGACCGAGCGGATTACTTCAGAGGCTTGAGATTTCGAAGTGGAACTAAGAGCGTATCACCATGGATTTTGTAGTTTGGCTCCCACAGACTTCGAGAAAGTTTGATGTTATTTGAGTTATTGCGGATCGATTGACCAATTCCACGCATTTCATTCCAGTTTGGACTACCTATTATTTAGAGCAGTTGGCTGAGATTTACATCGGCGAGATTCTCCACCTTCATGGTGTGCCAGTGTCCATCATTTTAGATTGGGGCATGCAATTTATATTGCAGTTTTAGAGAGCCATGTAGTAAAAGTTCGGCACACAAGTTGAGCTGAGTACATCATTTCACCCTTAGATGGACGGGTAATCTGAGTGCACTATTCAGATATTAGAGGATATGCTACGCGCGTCATAGATTTTGGGGGTTCTTGGGATCAGTTTTTGCCGTTCGTAGAGTTTTTCTACAATAACAACTACTAATCGAGCATTCAAATGGCTCCGTATAAGGCTTTGTATAGGAAATGATGTAGGTCTCCGATCGGTTGGTTTGAGTCGGGTGAGGCTAGGCTATTGGGTACTAACATGGTTGAGGATGCTTTGGACAAGGTTAAATTGATTCAAGATTGGTTTCGCACGGCGCAGTCTAGATAAAATATTTATACCGATCAGAAGGTTAGTCATGTTGCTTACATGGTTGGGGAAAAGGTACTGCTTAAGGTTTCACCCAAGAAGGGTTCTATGAGGTTCGGGAAGAAGGGCAGGTTGAGCCCTCGGTATATAGGGCTATTTGAGGTGCTTTAGAGGATTGGAGAGGTGGCTTACAAGATTTCCTTACCGCCTAGTCTGTCGAGTGTTCAACTAGTATTTCATGTTTCTTTTCTCCGGAAGTGTGAAGGCTATCCGTCTCATGTTTTGGATTTCAGCACATTTCAGTTAGATGGTGATTTGACTTATGTGTGGAGCTAGTTTCCATTTTGGATCGGCAGGTTCAAAATTTGCGGTCAAAAGACATATCTTCAATAAAGATGTAATGGAGAGGTTAGCCAGTTGAGGAGGCTACCTGGGAGACCAAGTGGGAGATGCGAAGCACATATCTATGCCTATTTGAGACTCCAAGTATGTTTCTAGACCCGTTTGAGGACAATTATTTGTTTAAGAGGGGGAAGACGTAAGGACCCGACAAGTCATTTTGAGTGTTGCAGCATTGTTCACCTATTTACTGCTCATTTATTACTTAAATTGTTGTTATGTGACTTGACGGAGTAGTTGATTTGGTTATGAGGATGTTTCGAAATGTGATGAGAAATTTAGTCTCAAGGTTGGAAGCTTAAGTTGAAAAGGTTGATCGGATGTCGACTTATGTGTAAAGAACTCCGAAATGGAGTTTTGATGGTTTTGATAGCTCCGTTGGGAGATTTTGGACTTAGGAGTGTGTCCAGATAGTGATTTGGAGCTCCGTAGTTGATTTAGGCTTGAAATGGCGAAACTTGGAAAATTAGAAGCTATTGAAATTTAGAAGTTTGACTAAGGGTTGAATATGTGGTTACCGGGCTCAGCTTTTGGTTCCGGGAGTTGGAGTTGGTACACTGTGTCATTTATGACTTGTGTGCAAAATTTGAGGTCAATCGGATTTGATTTGATAGGTTTCGGCATCGATTGTAGAAGTTGGAATTCCTTAGTTTTCATTATGCTTGAATTGTATTGTGATTCATATTTTTGATGTAGTTTGATGTGATTTGAGGGCTCGACTAAGTTTGTATCATGTATTAGATCTTGCTGGTATATTTGGTTGAGTTCGCGGGGGCCTCGGGTGGAGTTCAGATGGTTAACGGATCAAGTTTGGAATTTTAAAGAATGTTGTAGTGCACCAGGTCTGGTGCAATTGCACCTGCAGAGGTTTGATTGCAGGTGCGAGCTCGTAGCAGCGAGCAGTGGAGCGCTGAAGCGACCTAGAAAGGGGTGTGCAGTGGTCAGGGTTGCGAGGCTATTTTTGCACTGCTTGGTCGCAGATTCGGAGTATGGGCCTAGAAGCGGAGCTCAATGAGGAAGTTGTGAGTGCAGATGTAGAGGAAGTTCCGCAGATACGGACTTGCACCTATGCGCGTGGGATTGCAGAAGTGAAGGCAGAGACCTTTAGGTACAACCGTAGAACCAGCGGAAGTGTCTGCATCCGCGAGACCGCATATGCGGTTAAGTGGGCCGGGGGTGTGAAAGCACTAGCACTGTTAAATCCGAAGGGTTTCATGATTTTTCTTATTTTGGACGTTGCAAACTTGGGGTAAGGCAATTTTTTAGAGGGATTTCAAAGGGTTTCTTGAGGTAAGTCACTTGTGGCCATTTTTCTTCAATAATCGTATTTACCCATTGAATTTCCCACCTAGTTTATGTGTTTATGAGGTGTAATTTTGGGAGTTTGAGGTTAGGGATTTAGAGAGTTAATTTGGGGGATTTGAGTGACGATTTGGTGTCAGAATTTGGCAAAATTGATATGGTTGGACTCATGGTTGAATGTGCTTCCAAATTTTGTGACTTTTATCGAATTTCGAGACGTGGGCTTGGGGCGACTTTTGAGTTGACTTTTTGACTTTTGATTAAGAACTTAGTATTTTCTTATAGAATTGATTCCTTTAGCTCGTGTTGATTATATCGAATTGTTTATGGCTAGATTCGAGGCATTTGGAGGACGATTCATGAGGCAAGGGCTTACTGGAGTAAATATTTGCATGGTTTGAGGTAAGTAACACTTCTAGACTTGGTTCTGAGGGTATGAAACCCCGAATTACGTGTTATGTGATTGGTGTTGAGGTGACACACATACTAGGTGACGAGCGTGTGGGTGTGCACCGTAAGAATTGTGACTTGTTCGATTCCATGGAAGTATATAGTTGAATAATCTTGTCATTATCCGTATTCCCACCATGTGTTAGAGAAATTGAGCTTCCAGTCATGTTAGAAATCATGATTAGGCTACATGTTGGTACTGTTGGGACCCACAGAGGTCGTGTTACAAGTTTAATTATTTGCTTAATTTCCAATTTTGTACTCAGTCACATCTATTTTTTGCATATCATATCTCAGTCTCTGTTGTCCTTTATTGATACATCATATCATGATTGTTTGGGCCGACTATGCTGATTCTTGTGAGCCCGGGAGACTGGAGAGATTGATGACTGAGTGAGGCCAAGGGCCTGATTGTGAGGATATTTATGGGATCGGGCTACACGCCGTAACAAATCTGATTGATTCATGCCATGATTGGCTTATTATAGCGCTTGAGCTTGATTTTCCCCTCCGGAGTCTGCATCCAGTGAGCACATGTACCTACTGAGTGCGAGTGCCGAGTGAATGGGAGGATTGAGTGACTGTGGGGATGGAGTGACTGTGAGGAATGAGTGATTGTGAGGATGGGTGAATGAGAAGACTAAGTTATTGGTACTCTGAGAATATGCATATATAACTAACAAGTAGATACCGAGATGTACCATATCTTGTTTCAATTTAACTTGACATGATTTACGTTTTTTGGGATTTAACTGTTAAATTGAAAGCATGCCTACATTTTTGTATTGTAATTCTATAATTGAATTGTACCTGTGAAGCTCGTCACTACTTTCAGCCTAATAGTTAGACTTGTTACTTACTGAGTTGGTTGTACGTATGCTACTCCATGCACTTCGTGTTCAGATCAATGTATTTCTGGACACGATGGTTGCTAATTCTCAGAGTTTACCGTCATTTGAAGATTATCGAGGCAGCTACCCTGGCGTCCGCAGATCTTGACTCTCCTCCCCTATACCTCAGTTTTACTTACTTAGTTCCAGTTTCTTAGATAGTGTTTCTGACTTGTATTGTATAGATGCTGATATACTCAGTGACACCCTGGTTTCGGAAAACTTATGTATCGAGTTGTGATAGTTTTTATCCGATTTTTATGAGATCGTTTACTTATTTTAAACATGTTTTAGAATATTTTAAATTTGAAAATGTTGGAAGTGTCTGATTTGTCGGCTTCACTAGTAACATGATAGGCGTCATCACGACAGGTTGAGTTTTGGGTCGTTGTGAGCACGTGATTTTTGCCCTATATGAATTATTCCCACATATTCAAAACAAAATAAATTTTTCCATTATTTGCAATTTAGTAGATTTTGTCGCATTTTCATTAATTGTTTGCATTTGTTTGCGCATGTTAACTTTGTCTAATTAATGAAAAATACAAAAATATGTTGCATTTGCATTTAGGATCTAACATTGTGTTTTGGAATTAAGTAGCAAATTAGTTATTTTGTAAGAATGGGAAAAATAAAAAAAAAATATTTTATTTTTTGCATTTTTTAACTTTAATTGTTGAACTTTGGTAAATTTTCTTTTAATTTGTTTTTTTCAATTAATTTTGTTAATTGTTGATTAGTTTTAGTTAGTGTTTTTTTCAGGTTAATTAGGTCCTAGGATTTAATTTAGATTTTAATTTATTTTTGAAAAAAAGAAGAAGAAAAAGAATTAATTGAAAAAAAGGAATTGAAGAAGTTATTTGGGCTGCATTGTCCTAATTCACTCATGGCCCAATATTTTTTCCGAAAAAACCAGGCCAAACCCAGCCCAGATCCGCCCCATACCGGTCCGGTCCACCCTTTTAAAACCAAACGACGCCATTTGGGGTTGACAGATCTGAACCGTTGATCTCCTTTCATCCAACGGACCGGAACTCCTCACCCTACCCATATATATATGTCCGAACAAGACCAGCCCCCTTCCCATATCATCGTCTCTCAAACCCTCAGAGACCCCAACCAAACGCCACCTTGAACCACCATCCGCCATACGCCGGAAATCACCCACGGCGGCGGCCGGCAGCCAATCACCCCCATTTTTACACCACTGCTTCTCCTCCACCTCCTCATCCCAAATATACACTCCACTCCTCTCAAATTCCACTATAAAGCCTCAAATTTTAGAAAGCCTCAAATTTTAGAAACCCTAGCGCCGCCATGATGTTCTCCGGTGGCGGCGCCACCCCAAACTAACACCTTGAAACCCCCATGACCCCTTCTTTCCAAATGCCTAACCCATATCCCTCGAATCCCTCCCAATCCCTTCGAATCTCGAATCAAAGTTTGAAGCCCTAAAAGCCAAATCGCTATGCCTTTGATTTTGTGGCTTGCATGACCACAGGCATCCGAGTTTTCAAGATTTTTGAGTCTAATTTGGCATAATCAGTGTTGATCGTTTGTTCTTAACAAAGAACAAGCGACTAACACTGATTGTGTTAAATCAGGGAGTCCAACATTGTGGTCGAGTCTAGTTAGTAAGCTTTCCTTGTCCCTTTCTTCTGTCCACTTTTGATTCACGTCCTACTCTTTTTCTTTTCCCTCATCTTTCTTGAAGTAGACTGATTCGAACAGGGTTCCGAATGGCATTAAATTTTATGTTCGTTTTGTCGCTCAGTTTTCTTGTGAAAGTTCAAAGGTCCATTTGCTGATTTTTTGTTAACAACGTGCTTGAACCTTTGATTTTGCTTTTGATTTAGTCTCACATGTTAATATAGTTTGGTCGTCTTACTTTAATAATCTAATTTACTCTTTGCTTGTTTTTGCATTTAGTCAGTCGCGTAGTTCAAGTCTAGTTTTCAAATAAGTATTTATTTTTTGCTCTAGGTAAAATCAGAATTTAGCTGGATCAATTGTTGTTTGGGCCCTGGGTTCAATTTCGACCCATGTTCAAAATAACAGCCTATTCATCTTGGGATTGAAGTAAATGGGGATTTGACCCGTTTGGATACTTGAAAGTAAAAAAACAGGGATTTAAGAGGGTATTCTGGGTAATTGGTTAGGGGAATCTCTGAATAACTGAATTAGGAAGCTTCTTGGAAGCTGGGGTGGGGACTTACATGAAATCTAACAGTTAGGCTAGGGATTTCTGAGTAAAAATGAAAATGTAAAAAGGGTTTAATTGTAAAATTTTAATTCTTTGAGGCTGCCCTAATGCCTTGCCTATAAAGGCACTAATACTTGTTATTCAAGTCAGATTTTCAAGAGATTTGAAGAGAGAATAAATCCAGAAAAATCAAAAACAACTGCTGCCTTGAAGAAATTCTGAAATAACTTATAATTCTGGGATTTTATGAGAAACTACTGAAATTTTGCTTGGGTTTTGGTTATTCTAATCCTAATAGTCAGTTTAAATCACTGAACCTTTGATAGTTTTGCATTCTGGGCTAAAAATGGGTTAAATTCTGGATATTTTAAAGCTGGTCTGGGTTTACTATTTGGAAAACACTGTTTTATTGCTGGGTTGAGCCGGTTTCTACTGCTATTTCTCTTGTTGAGTTATTGCTCCTGCTGTTTATTGCTGCTATTGTTTTCTTCTGGATCTCCACTTTGGTTTCTGATTCTATTTTCGCTATATTCAGGTATGTACTGACCCCCTGAGTAGCATGTGAAATGCAAAGATGAAAGTCATGTAGCCGAGCTTGAAGAGAAATGATAATTGCTACGTTTTTCTTTGTCAAATGATGCTAGAGTTTATTACAATTTCTTCATGTGTTATTCAGTTTAGTTCACCATATATAGTCATCCATGTTCTATTTCATTTTAAGGTTTGGATTTTAGCTTGCTCGAATGTAGTGATTCAAAACTGTTTAGACCTTTTAATGTGTATTGATTGAGGAATGTTGCTCTTAGCTGATTGGTTGAAACTATTTGTCTGTGGATGTGCCTTTCATAGTCATTGTTCAAATGTATTAATTTAGATTTATGGGTACAACACAATTGATCTATGTTTTGCCTTCCATTTGGTCTTTAAAACCTGCTTACTTATGATTTGAAGCATAGTTTAGTAACTTCAGAAGGTTGTTGTTCAACCTTTCCCTTTTGTTCATTGATGATTTGTTTTCAATGAGGGGTTTCAAATGAAAGGCAAATCTGTTTTTTTGTTCTGAGAATGTCTCAACCTAGTACAGTTCTTCACATATTTCTTTTAACAAGTTGGAATCATATGGCTGTTTAGTGGCAATTTCACAGGATTTGTTGAGGTTTACTCCCATGTCAGTAATTAGAGTTAACGTGAGGTTTTGAGATTTGAAGTTGCATATCGTTTAGCTATCAAAGTTGAACGTTAATTTTGTGTTTAAAGAATTTCATGAATCAGCAGTTTGCCCTTGTTAAAATTTGGTTCCTTCATGGCTTTCCGGACGCAATTTGGGTGCTTTAGGGATTCGAAGTCGAGTCTTTGCTCGTCAATCTCAGGCTCATGGGGTTTTGGGCTCATATTGGGCCTGAATCTGAAAAGACTTGCCCAGAATTAGAATTGCTTAATCGGCATCGTTTGGGCCTGCTGGATTTCGTTGGCCCAGTTCCCTTGCTTGCTTGTTTGTTGATAGCAAATTTAGTTCGGGCTTTTAGCATAGTGGATATTCTGAACTCCTGGGGTTGCTTCTCTTCCATAATTAATTAGACTCTCTAAAATGAACTTGAGGTGTGTCGTGCCAAAAAATTATGACAATTGCATGGCCCTCTTTTAATTAATATTCTTTAAAATCCTTAGAAATCGAGGTATGCCGTTTAGCCAATTTCCATGGCCCTCGCGAAGTTGCAAGCACATAGCCACTTTAGGCGTGTCATTTTAATAATTTACTCTCCTAAACTCGAGTGTGCATTTCATGTGACCCAAATCCAAATCTTAACAACGTTAAATAAAATGTGTCTCAGACTGCGGGTGCATTTCATGTGGCGTGGTCCAAAGACGTGTCTTAGATGACGTTTAAATCTTCCTTAAAATGATTAAAAGCGGTTTTAAAGTTAAAAAATGCACATAGGTTTAAAAGTATTTTATAATCAGATAATTAAGCCAATAATAACAATTGAGCGACGTTCTAGAACCACAGAACTCGGGAATGCCTAACACCTTCTCCCGGGTTAACAGAATTCCTTACGCGGATTTCTATGTTCGCAGACTGTAATACAGAGTCAATCTTTTCCTCGATTTGGGATTTGAGCAGGTGACTTGGGACACCATAAATTAATAAATAAAAAATAATCCCGTTTCGATTGTCACTTTAAGTTGGAAAAAAATCCCTTATATATACCCTCTCGGGGTGTAATTAAAAAGGAGGTGTGACAGCTCTAGTGACTCTGCTGGGGATCGAACCCAGAATCTTTGGTTCAGGGTTCAGAATTCGAGCTTAGATGAATTGTTATAGTTGGTTTTATTAATTATCTGATTTTGTTTGCCAAGTGTTGCTTTTACCGCTTTGGTATTCTTTGAACTATATATAAACTGCTATGAAACCCTTCTTCTCTTTAAGTCTTCTAAATCATGGAGGAGTGTGCAATTTGTGTGACTTCTCTTCTGTTAGAGTCATATCCCAAATTTTAGAACGAGGTTCAGACAAGTTGCAAAGCCAGTGAAGCTTCTGTATTCTCGGTATGCTGCCCCCCCTCGGCTCGAGTTGTCCGCTCGGGTAAGCCAGGTCTAGAACAATAAACCCAGATTTTAAATCTAGTATAACAAGACCTCATGCCGAATCCCTAGTAGGAACGTTTGCTTGCATCACGTGCATTTGAATTTGGAGACTCAACACATGGGTTGGGTTTGTCAAGGATAGGTGTACTCAAAAATGAAAGGACCATCCTGATACATCTTACTTGATACTTGTGCATTTATCTGATTTGGATTTGTCTGCTGACCGGCTTTTGAATAATGGGAGAAAGTTGGAAAAAATAGAATAGCAATGTGAGGGTTAAGTGAGTTAAATCACCTGTTTTGGAAAAAATCAATGCCCAAATGGTACTGAAACTCTGCCGAATTTTTTGAGAAAAAATGAAAAAAAGAAGAAAGAAAAAAACGCTTTTGTTTTAAAAAATAGTTGGTTTTATTTTATTTTCCCGAACTACGCCAGTTTGATTCTCACCGGATGTGAGATACGTAGGCAACCCCCATCGGGTCCAACTTCCTTTTGCAAAAATAGCCCAAAAAGAACAAAAATTTTATGTTTATTGCAAATAAGTAAGGTGATGCCATTCTTGTCAAACATACCCGAATGTCCCTCAATAGGGCACCGGAAGGTTGTTTTTGCAAGAACAACCACCTTTAGTCATTTTTAAAGGTTTTGGCTGGTTAGCCGACACAACTTTAAAATTTTCGCTTTCGAAGTGCTGAAAGGCCGTATTGGCAAAGCTGGATATTTTTTGTGAGAATTTTGAAAAAATGGTCATTTTTCTTGAGTCAAAATGAGTCATAGTTTTCTTTTAATTAAAATCACCTTAATAAATGTGCATGATGAGCACAATTCAAAATGAACCTTTCTCAGTCTGTGAAGAGATCCCTTTGGAGCTACATATGTGGTGGCATGATTTGGGGAAAGATAGCAAAAAAATTGTGACAAAAGCATTGGGCGGTCTTGTCGGGATCTTGAAAGTTAAGCCCAGAAAAGACATAATTGAGGCCTTGATATCATTTTGGGACCCAACACATAATGTATTCCACTTTGCTGATTTTGAGTTAACTCCTACACTGGAAGAGATAGCAGGCTACGCTGGTTTCGAGGGAAATCTTAGAAATCAATACCCGGTAGCACCGAGGACAGTAACCCCTCAGAAGTTTTGGACTTGTTAAGCATCGGTCGGGAAACATGAAAAGTGGGAAGCTCGGAGAGGATTAGCTTTTATAATGGCGTTCCTGGGCACTTTGATTTGCCCCAGAAAAGATAGGAACATAGAGTTGGGACTCGTGGGGATAGTTGACTTTATGATGAAAAGGGCAAATGGGACCATAGTGCCACTGATCTTGGCAGAAATTTACCGAGCTCTGACCCTCTGTCGAGAAGGGGGAAAGTTCTTTGAAGGGTGCAATATGCTGTTACAATTATGGATGGATGAACACCTTTGCCACCGTCCTGGATACTTGAATTGTGGTATGACTGGCCTCGAGTGCATTGAAAAACATGAAAAACGGGTAGAGGGTTATGAGTTCCTGGATTGTTCAGAAGCATGGCATGCTCATTTGAGATCTTTGACTGTAAATAAGATCGAATGGACATTCGGGTGTCTCTCAGTTAGTGAGGTAATCTATATGTCGGTTGAGGTATATTTTCTACTGTTAATGGGTCTGCGGAGTATCCAGCCTTATGCCCCGCACCGAGTTCTACGTCAATTAGGCCAATACCAGACCATCCCACATGATGAGGATTTGAGTCGGCAGGTTATTGAGTTGGAACCCAAAGCCACTTTTCCAGAAGAAAGAGTGCGTCAGATTTGGCATCAGTGCAAATTCTTAGAGCCTAGAACTCAAGTACGAGATCTATCTTGAGGCGAGGTGGAGCCTGGTTACACTACGTGGTATGGTAAAAGATCCCGAATTCATCATGAGCCCGAAAGGCCCGCAAAAAAAACCCCATGTCCAACAATTTACCGATGGAGCACAGGTGCAATGGGACTGGTTGACCAAAGAAAATGAGTACCGAGCCACCATAGGCAGGTTGGAAAAGCAAGTCATGGACCTTTAGTTTGAGAATGGGTTGCAAGCTGCCGCAGATGAAGGCGAGAAGAAGAAGCTTACCCAGGAAAATGAAGCCTTAAAGCTCAAATCGGGAAGATGAAAATAGCTGCTAGAAACCCAGAAAGAAGCCGAGCGGATGAAAGGCTTATAAGAAGTCTGAAAAAGAAAGCTCTTGAGTATCAAGATGACCTAGAAAAGGCTGAGGCCAATCTAGCAAAAGTCCGGGCTCAATTGACGGAAAATACAAAAGGTCGGACACAGTTTGTGCAACAATGAAAAGAAAGTATGAAGGAACAATCACTAGTCTGAAAAGAAAAATAGTTACTCTCGAGAATGAGGTAGCCAAGCAGGCCAAAGACTTTAAAGCTGATAGGGAACACTGTTATGATTTGATGGCTCGGATGGAGGAAGAAATGCAATAGTTGCAAAATCAACATCTCCATGATACTCAAGTGTTAGAAGCCTAGAATCAACAAGTCGGGTGTTTGCTTTAGGAAAAGGGTAGAATACGAGAGTGGGTCAGAGAAATTGCCGACTACATTGTTGTGAAATGCCAAGCATGCGAGGATATGACTTGCACCACTTTCTTCGCGGCAGTGATGACGTTTGTTCGACAGATAATGAGTGATTTGGAGAAGCTTCAAAGGGATCTTGCACATAGGCCCGTGGCGAGACCGAATGATGTCCCGTGGGCCCCAGGAGTATTTGAGGCATTAACGTATTCATGATTTTCATTAGAGTCTGTTAGTCTGTTTGCGAGTCTGTATTTTCTTTTATTGGAGTCTATTAGTCAGTTTTCGAGTCTGTTGTTTTCACCTTCTGTCAGAGTCTGCTGGTCTTGTTTTGAGTCAGAGTTTGTTAATTTCCCTTTTCGAGTCTATTAATTTTATAGTTTGGTAGAATGAGTGGTTGTAATCAAAACTGTTTTATTTTATGGAAAAATTTGAAAATCCCAAAATGTTTTGTTATATATAATGCACTTATCTCCAAAACTATGCTCGGTCTGATTCATGCGGGGTCATGATACGTAGGCAATCTCCATAGGATTCGACCATAACTAAAAGAAAGAAAAAGAGCGATAAAAAGGGGGGGGGAGAATAAGAGAGAGAAGGAAAAGAAAAGAGAAACAGTGAGAAAGGAATAATGGCAAAGCAAGAAAGAGTCATGAGAGAATAAAAACAAAAGAGAGACCAAGCAAGGAAAGGCAAGAATGAAAAAGAAAAAAGAGAGGGAGAAAAGAGAATTTGCAAACGGAAATAAGGAAAAGCCGGGATGACGCAAGCAGCCGATCAAATGCATAATAGAAACAGTTAATTGCTTAGGTGCATTCACTCCTCAAATGTGTGGTTGCTTATCTATTAAAGCCCTAATTGCTAACAAGTTTGTTATTGATGAAATTACAGTTCAGGCAGGTGGTTAGTTTGATTGGCATTCTGGCAACTTACTCCTACAACACCCGGTCCAAAAACAAGCGGAACATGGCCAATCAGGAACATAAGGCAAGTATTGTCGATCCGTCAAAAGAGGTGGAAGAATCAGAGGTTAATCTGAAAGATGAGTTGTATAAGCTGAAGCAGCAGATGGCTGAAATGTACCAAGCATGGGCAAAAGGGCACCCACCGCCAGTTTACCCCGCCACCCCTGCTTTTATCCCGCCATTGGCTCAGACCCAGGAACCTCCCACTGTGAACTCATCTCCGACCTTTCCCCTCTACCAACAATGATACGGCACCACTTCCCATACATCACAAGCTCCACCACCCAAACAAGTCCCGTACCCTCCTCCACCAGCCACTCTTGTTTTTGTGGCACCCCCACCTGCTGCATTATACCGATTCTCCAGTGAGCCTTTATTCCAGACTCACGACAACTAGTATTACCCCTCGGAGCCCACTTTCAAGGTTCCCGAACCCTATTTCTACACTCCTCATTTTGACCACCCTGCGGAAACCGAAAAACCATCTAAAAATCATGAACAGGAGGAGATGTTCAGGAAAGTTAAAAGCCTGGAACAGTCATTTAGAGACATGCGAGGGTTGGGAGGTCAAGTAAGTGTGGCCTACAAAGACCTATGTCTGTTTCCAGATGTGCAATTGCCGGCAGGATTTAAGTTGCCCAAGTTTGATTTGTATGATGGGCATGGCGATCTAGTGGCACATTTGAGAGGTTTTTGTAGCAAAAGGAGGGGAGCTGGCGGGAAGGATGAGCTGTTAATGGCATATTTCAGTCAGAGTTTAAGTTGATCAGCGCTATAATGGTATACTCGGCAGGATCACGGAAGATGGTACACATGGGATGATCTAGCCCAGGCATTTGCTTGTCATTTCCAGTACAACCTAGAGAATGTTCCGGATCGTCTATCTTTGACGAAACTTGAGAAAAAGCACAATGAGAATTTTAGGGAGTATGGTTTTAGGTGGAGAGAACAGGCAACAAGGGTTGACCCTCCAATGAAAGAAAGTGAAATGGTGGATTATTTTCTGCAGGCCTTAGAACCTACTTATTACGGTCATCTGGTATCAGCTATAGGCAAGTCCTTCAATGAAGTGGTAAAGATGGGCAGTATGGTAGAATAAGGGCTCAAGACAAACAAAATCATGAGTTATTCGGCTATTAAAGCAACCACCCAGATCATTCAAAGTGGAACTGGAGGAGTAATTGGAAAGAAGAAGAAAGAGGATGTAGCAACGATTGATTCAGGAGCTTGGTTCGGACCTAGGGGTCCATCACATTAATATAACCAGCCTCGACCCCACCACCAAACCTACCCTCATACCCTATATAACCCACCACAACACTACTACCCACCACCAGACCCCTATTTTTCTGTCCACCATGCCCAAACATACATCCAACCTTTGGCCTACGCACAATGACGCACGCCAGTCCTACAAAATACATACCCAACTCCACAAAATGCCTATCCACCCCTAAGAGCCTACCGGAACCCTCCTGGATCAGGTTTCCGGCCCAGCCAAGCATTTAAGAATGAGAGGTTGCAAAAGAAGAAAACCTTCACTACATTGGGAGACTCGTATACCAGTTTGTTCCACAGGTTACGATAATTAGGTATGCTGAGTCTGACCGAGCCAAAACTGCCAAATCCTCCCCCGAGGAACCTTGATCACTCTGTGAGTTGCGAATATTGTTCTGGTGCTCTGGGGCATGATATAGAGAAGTGTTGGCAATTGAAAACAACTATTTAAGAGCTCATTGATACTAATCGGATTGAGGTCCAAGCTCCGGAGGCACCCAATATCAACCAAAATCCGTTGCCAGTCCATCCCGAGACAAATATGATCGAGATAGTGCATAGGGGAGGGGTGCCCAAGAAGCCTTCACAGACCGTCGTGATGATTCGGTCCAGTGAAGTCAGGCCGGTTGAAAAGCCAACAAGTGAGAAATCAGTGATTCTATTGAGCGGGGCAAACAGTGAACCATCTGCAGTAGCCAAAAAGGGGACTCCGAGTGATGTGGCAATAAAACAAGAAGTAGCAAAAGTGGTTGTGCCAGGAGTGGCGAACAAGCTTGTTGTAATTGTGGAGGGTGCCCGCATAGACCCTATCATTATCAAGCCAGTAACTCAATTACCGATAGTCAACAGCAAGGCGGTCCCGTGGAATTATGAACGAGTGACAGTGACTTACAAGGGGAAAGAGGTTAAAGAAGAAGTTTGTGAGACCTATGGTTTGACTCGATCGGGGAGATGCTTTGCCTCGAAGAGTTGAGAAAAGCTAAGAGCTCCAAAAACAACCCGGTGCTAGTGAAGAAGGTTGTGACCGAGGAAGAAGCAGAGGAATTCTTGAGAAAGATGAAAGTGCATGACTATTCCATTATGGAGTAGTTGAGGGAGACGCCAGCTCAAATTTCACTATTGTCATTATTGATCCATTCAGACGAGCATCGTTGGGCTTTGATAAAGATCTTGAATGAAGCCCACGTCCCTGACAAAATCTCAGTAAACCACTTGGAAAAGATAGCTAACAAGATATTTGAGGTAAACAGAGTCACTTTTTCTGATGATGAGTTGCCTGTGGAGGGTACTGAGCACAATAGATCCCTCTATCTCATGGTGAAATGCGAAGATTCCGTGGTTACCCGGGTACTGGTCGACAATGGTTCCAGTGCAAACATTTGCCTTTCTCCACTCTAAACAAGTTGAAGGTGGATGATGAAAGAATTCACAAGAACAGTATCTGCGTCCGGGGATTCGACGGTGGAAGGAAAGATTAAGTTGGGGACATAGTGCTTGAGCTTACAATAGGGCCAGTTGAATTTACCATGGAGTTCCAGGTGCTCGATGTGGCTATTTCTTACAATCTGCTGTTAGGTCGACCCTGGATTCATGCTGCAAAAGCGGTCCCGTCTACTCTGCATCAAATGGTCAAGTTTGAATGGGATAGACAGAAAATTGTTGTGCACCCACAGTGATGCCATTGTTCCGTTCATAGAGTTTGAAGACTACAAAGGGCCATGGGTTATCAGGTTTTTGACACGGTATCGGTAGAGAAAATTCTAGAAGGAAAGTGCGTTCCAACTCCGAGGGTAGTTGCCGCATCAGTCATGGTTGCCGTTAAAATGTTGAAAAATGGTTTTGTACCAGGCAAGGATTTGGGTGCATCTCTACATGGTATCGTACAACTGGTGTCTCTCCCCAAAAACTTGGATACATTTAGTTTGGGGTTCAAGCCCATAGTTGAGAACATAAAAAAGCCAGAAAGTTGAAACAGAGGGCATGGGTCCTCCCAAAGCCCATCCCACATCTCTCCAGATCATTTGTCAGGCCCGGCACTAAGAAACGCCCAGCAACAACAGTTCCCAGTTCTGTAATTTGTCCTGATAAGGAGTTGCTTGAAAGGTTTGAGAAATTATTCGACGAGGTGAACATGGTGGAAGCTGGAGAGGGTTATAGCAAGGTGGATGTGCAATTTGTTGGGCCCAGTGCAAAGATTAACAATTGGGAAGCTACTCCTCTCCCCACCAGGAAGGAGTTTTGTTAGTTTGCTTTGATTTTCTTTCAGTTTATCTGGATTATTCCAGGGTTGTAATTCAGATTCAATGTTTCGTCCATTTGGATGTATAAACCTTGTTATCTTTCAATTTCAATGAAATGCAATTTCACTTTTTCCTCATTCCTGACAGTTTTATTTTTGTTTTCTTTTCTTCCTTGTACAGCTCTTTTTATACTAGTTTCAATAACATGACATGCATGAGGAATCTTCGGCCCAGTCTTAAAAGCCAATCTAATTCTGAAATAGTAATTCAAGAAATAGAGTGTGATGATGAATCAGAATACGATGAGGATGAGGCCTTTGAAGAGATTAGTAAAGAACTAAGCCATTTTGAAGAAAAACTCAAGCCTAGCCTGAGTGATACGGAAGCAATCAATTTAGGGGACCCAGATAATATTAGAAAAACTAAGATAAGTGTCCATCTTGAACCTCAACTCAGGGAAGAGATAATTACTTGAGTACAAAGATGTCTTTGCTTGGTCATATGACGACATACCGGGTTTATGCACTAACTTGGTGGTTCACAAATTGCCCACTGACCCGGCATTCCCTCCTGTCAAGCAGAAGCTGAGGAAATTTAAGACTGATATGAGTGTGACGATCAAAGAAGAGGTCACTAAGCAGTTTGATGCAAAAGTTATTCGGGTCACTCGATATCCCACTTGGTTACCCAATGTAGTACCTGTGCCAAAAAAAGATGGAAACACCAGGGTGTGTGTTGATTACCGTGATCTCAACAATGCGAGCCCCAAGGACAACTTTCCACTGCCAAATATCCACATTCTGATTGACAATTGCGCCAAATATGAGATTGGGTCTTTTGTGGAATGTTATGCGGGTTATCATCAGATCATAATGGATGAGGAAGATACGGAGAAGATGACATTCATCACACTATGGGGAACATACTGCTACAGGGTCATGCCTTTCGGGTTGAAAAATGTTGGGGCAACTTACATGAGGGCAATGACAACCATATTCCATGACATGATACACAAGGAGATCGAGGTTTATGTGGATGATGTAATCATAAAGTCTAGAAAGCAGTCTGATCACGTCAAAGATTTGAGAAAATTCTTCCAAAGGCTTCGCAGGTACAATCTTAATCTCAATCTTGAAAAATATGCATTCGGTGTGCCATCCGAAAAATTGTTGTGATTCATAGTTAGACGTTGAGGTATTGAATTAGACCCATCAAAGATTAAAGATATCCAAGAATTGCCACCTCCAAGGAACAAGACTGAGGTGATGAGTTTATTAGGGAGGTTGAATTACATCAGCAGGTTTATTGCTCAACTTACGACAACTTGTGAGCCTATATTCAAACTGTTGAAGAAAGATGTTGCGGTCAAGTGGACAGATGAGTGTCAAGAAGCCTTTGATAAGATAAAAGGTAATTTGTCAAACCCACCTGTGTTGGTGCCACCAGAACCAGGGAGACTTTTGATTTTGTATTTGACGGTTTTGGACAATTCGTTTGGTTGTGTGCTGGGTCAGCATGACATCACCGGCAGGAAAGAGCAAGCCATCTATTATCTTAGCAAGAAATTCACATCTTACGAGGTTAAGTACACTCACCTTGAGAAGACATGTTGCGCCCTAACTTGGGTAGCACAGAAGTTGAAGCACGATTTGTCATCTTACACTACTTACCTCATCTTTCATTTGGATCCATTAAAGTATATCTTTCAGAAGCCTATGCCCACAGGGAGGCTCATAAAGTGGCAGATCTTGCTCATAGAATTTGACATCGTCTATGTGACTAGGACCGCAATGAAAGCCCAGGCTTGGCCGATCATTTGGCTGAGAACCCAGTGGATGAAGAATATGAGCCTTTGAAGATTTACTTCCCTAATGAAGAGGTAACGCATATTGATGAGTTGGAACAAGTTGGAGAGACAGGTTGGAAACTTTTCTTTGATGGAGCTGCTAACATGAAAGGCGTTGGGATATGAGTTGTATTGATTTCTGGAACAGGACATCACTACCCTGTTACGGCTCAGCTTTATTTCTACTATACTAAAAACATGGCTGAATACAAGGCATGCATTTTGGGTTTGTGATTAGCTGCAGACATGGGTGTCCAGGAAGTTTTGGTCTTGGGGGACTCGGACCTTTTGGTGCACCAGATTCAAGGGGAATGGGAAACACAAGATTTGAAACTCATACCATACCGGCAATGTTTGCATGATCTTTGTCAACGTTTTCGATCAGTAGAGTTCAGTTATATTCCAAGGATCCATAACGAAGTTGTTGATGCTTTGGTTACCGTGGCGTCAATGCTACATCATCCGGATAAGGCTTATGTTGACCCGTTGCATATTTAGTTTCATGATCAGCATGCTTACTGTAATGTGGTAGAAGAAGAACTTGACGGTGAGCCCTGGTTTCATGATATCAAGGAATATATCAGGATGGGAGTGTATCCGGTACAAGCCACAGGTGATCAAAAGAGAGCAATTCGGCGGTTAGCGAGCAAATTTTTCTTTAGGGGAGGGGTTTTGTACAAAAGGACTTTGGATCTTGGATTGTTGAGATGCGTAGATGCTAGACAAGACACAACTATCATGACCAATGTACATTCTGGAGTCTGTGGACCACACATGAGTGGGTACGTGCTGGCAAAGAAGATTTTCCGAGCAAGTTATTATTGGCTCACTATAGAGCAAGATTGTATCAGTTTTGTGTGTAAGTGTCATCAATGTCAGGTGCATGGAGATTTGATTCATTCTTCACCATATGAATTGCACACAATGTCTGTACCATGGACTTTTGTTGCATGGAGCATGGATGTCATTGGACCAATCGAGCCAACAACGTCCAATGGGCACAGGTTCATTCTGGTGGCCATTGATTATTTCACTAAGTGGGTCGAAGCTAAAACTTTCAAGTTTGTGACCAAGAAAGCGGTGGTCAATTTTGTGCACTCAAATATCATCTGTCGGTTCGGGATCCCGAAGGTAATCATCACAGATAATGGTGCTAATCTTAATAGTCATCTGATGAAAGATATATGTCAGCAGTTTAAGATTACACATCGCAATTCCACCCCATACCGCCCAAGGCGAATGGAGCAGGCGAGGTAGCTAACAAGAACATAAAGAAGATACTTCGAAAAATGGTGGAGGGTTCTAGATAGTGGCATAAAAAGCTGTCTTTTGCATTGTTGGGTTATCACACTACTATTCGTACTTCAGTAGGGGCAACTCCTTATTTGTTGGTATATGGCACTGAGGCGGTAATACCTGCAGAAGTTGAAATCCCATCCATTTGGATTGTCGCTGAGGCCGAAATGGATAACAATGAAAGTTGCTTGGAATAGTTGAGTTTAATTGATGAGAAGAGATTAGCAGCAGTTTGTCATGGTCAGTTGTATCAACAGAGAATGGCAAGAGCATACAACAAGAAGGTGCGTCCACGGAAGTTTGAAGTGGGTCAGTTAGTATTGAAGCGTATCCTTCCTCATCAGGCTGAAACAAAAGGCAAGTTTTCCCCAAATTGGCAGGGGTCGTTCATCGTAACGAGAGTGTTGTCCAATGGTGCTTTGTATTTAACAGACATAGAAGGCAAATGTGTAGAAATGACCATCAATTCCGATGCAGTCAAGTGATATTATGTATGATTTCTTGATTTAAATTGTATTTGTTTATACTTGGCATATTTTGAAGATTGGAATGACGAAGGCATTTTGTTCCGCTATCTAGACACTTTATCCTTTGTTCTCCCTTTGAGCGTTGTTTATTTCCTTTCATACCCCTCTTTCGGAATCAGTAGCAGAGATTAGAAACACAAGCGTGAAAGATAAGTAAAAGAAAAAAAAAAGAAAAGGAAAAAAGAAAAAGAAAGAAAAAGAAAGAAAGAAAAGAAAGAGATAAGGGAAAATCACAACAACAAAGCAATTTCTATGACATGAACTACGTTCGACCTGATTCCTTTTAAGGACACGTAGGCAGCCTCACGATTCGGTCCCATCAAAATAAATTCCCAAAAGTCCCCACGCAAAGAAACTGGGGCAGAAGTTGTGGTTGTTGCAAGAAATCTGATTCCAAAAGTTGTAATTTTGAACCCATTTGAATTATTTTGAGCCTTTGATACCCTTTCTTTCTAATCCTATCCAAAAGCTCACATTACGGTCCAAAGAAAGACCTTCCGATCAATCTTCGAGAAATGCCAAGTCAAGCAAGGAGAGGTAATTCATATCAGGGGCAACACTCTATTCCAAGCAGAAAAATGTTAAAAATGAGAGAGTCTTATTGGTGAAAACCCTCACGGGCACCATAAGGCGACGGGAGCTGAAAGAAATCAAAATGAGAGAGTCTTATTGGTGAAAACCCTCACGGGCACCGCAAGGTAAAAGTGAGTTGAGAGATGAACAAATGAGAGAGGCTTGTTGGTAAAAACCCTTCAGGGCACCGCATGCCGAACAAGGTCAAGGTTTCGGTGAAGAAATCAGGTTATGAAAACTCTGGGGCAACAAAGTATGGAAACTGAAAGTTTATTGGTTAGGCAGATTGGGCTGATTAATCCGAAATGCATGTCATGATCATTGGTATCAACTGCTCCACTCAGATAAGTCTCTTTTCTTTTTCCCCTTCAGATAGTCTTCTAATTTTGGATTTTTCTTATCCTTAGCTCTGAAAGTCATTACATTTCATCTCTTTTGGGTTTATTTCTCTAAGATGTTCCCAATGTCAATTTTGTTTAAGCAAATAAGAAGGAATCTCAAAGCTTACTACAAACTTTTGAAGTTGCACAAGGCACGAGGCATTCAAGGCATGTCTAAAGATAGTATGATGTGAAATAGGATAAAAGGTCAGTAAAAGTTCCATCGGTGAAATGGTTTGGTGATGTCGTGGGAAATGCAGAGGTTCAAACAGATGGGTCAGAGATGTAACACAATGGTTTGGGTATAGAACACTTGGGTCATCCAAAGTCATGGGGGTTTGAAAGTCAGTCGGGAAGTCAAGAGGTTCTTGGATAGTTCAGGGGAAGACAGTCAAAACAAAGCACGGCAGTGGGGAGGCCACTTTCAGCAAGAATGCCACAACCTAACCACCACATTTAAAACTGACAAGATTTTTCTTTGATTGGAACAGGGGCAGGAAGTTTTTGATTGTTCAGGGAAACTCTCCGTAAGGAAAAGTAAGCATCAGATAGGTTTGATTTTTTATTTTCAGGACCTGCCTGGATAATGGGATTTAATGTAAAGATTCTCAGGACCCTCCTGGAAAATAGGACCTAGTTTAAAATTCAAAACAATCATGAGTAGCATAATCTAGCATAAATGCACCACAAAGGAATATAAGTTGGTTTCAAAGTTTTCAAATTTGAGATAGGATTCAATTAGGAGTTGTCAGGACCCTCCTGAATAATGGGACCTAGCTTTAAGATTTCCATTAGATAACAAGATTTGGTGTAAGTTCTGTTGTAGGGTGGTTTAATTCTACCGTAAAAATTATAACGCTTAATATAAGACTTGATTTTGATTTTCAGGACCCTCCTGGATAATGGGATGTAGTTTTAAGGTTTCCTCTAAATAACAAGATTTAACGTATGTTCTGCTGTAAGGAAGTATAATTAAGCCGTAAAAGTTGTCACTCTTAAGATAAGACTTGATTTTTTATTATCAGGACCCTCTTGGATAATGGGATGTTGCTTTAATACTTTCTTACCTCCAGAAGATATAACTTAGATTTAAAATTGTCGCTTAATTAAGAGTTGTCAGGACCCTCCTGGATAATGGGATGTAGTCGTAAGACCTTCTTAGATAACAAGATTTAGCGGAAGTCATACCTTAAGAAAAATAATTCAGCTTTTAAAACTATCATTTAACTAGGAGTTTTCAGGACCCTCCTAGATAATGGGATCTAGCTTTCAAATTTTTAGTAATATTTGGTAACATGATTCAGTTTAACACTCACAGATGTGCCCAGCTATCAAACTGGGGAAGAAAACGTTTTTTTGTTTTGAATATTTTTGTTGAAATCAGGCATCCACCTGGAGAGCACGAGAATACAATTCAAGTTCAGCAGTCAGGCGCCCACCTGGAGAGCACGGGAATACAATTCAAGTTCAGCAGTCAGGCGCCCACCTGGAGAGCAAGGGAATACAATTCAAGTTCAGCAGTCAGGCGCCCACCTGGAGAGCACAAGAATACAATTCAAGTTCAGCAGTCAGGCGCCCACCTGGAGAGCATGGGAATACAATTCAAGTTTAGCTGTCAGGCGCCCACCTGGAGAGCAAGGGAATACAATTCAAGTTCAGCAGTCAGGTGCCCACCTGGAGAACACGGGAATACAATTCAAGTTCAGCAATCAGGCGCCCACCTGAAGAGTACAGGAATACAATTCAAGTTCAGCAATCAAGATCCCACCTACAGAGCAAGGGAATACAATTTAAGCTCAGCAGTCAGGTGCCCACCTAGAGAGCACGAGAATACAAATCAAGTTCAGCAATCAGGTGCCCACCTGGAGAGCATGGGAATACAATTCATGTTCAGTAGTCAGGTACCCACCTGGAGAACACGGGAATACAATTCAAGTTCAGCAGTCAGGTGCCCACCTGGAGAGCACGGGAATATAGTTCAAGTTCAGCATTCAGGCGCCCACCTAGAGAGCATAGGAATACAATTCAAGTTTGGCAGTCAGGATCCCACCTAGAGAGCACGAGAATACAATTCAAGTTTAGCAATCAGGCGCCTACCTGGAGAGCACGGGAATACAGTTCAAGTTTTGGCAGTCAGGCGTCAACCTGGAGAAAAGGAAATCATTTCAGATTATAATTTGAATTCAGCAATCAGGCGTCCACCTGAAGAAAAGGGAGAGTGTCTCAGATCACAACTCAATAAAGGGACTTCACCGGGAGAATACAAGTCAACAAGGCAACAAGAATCACAAGATCAAGTTTGAAGATACAGATATAATTTTTGTAATGTTTAGATCAAAGTTTAGTGTAGCTTCTTTTATTTCATCAAGGTGTAATAAGGAGGTCAGTAAGCAGTAGCAGCAGCAACAGTGAAATCACAGCTTCATGGTAGTCCCAGCTACCAAAACATTCTGAACTACACTGACCTAATTTGTTTATAGCCAAGGATATGTAGGCAAGCTCGGAAGCAGGGTGCGGTCAAATCTTTCAAAAATGCTTCTCATGGAGTGTTCAAACGGGCAAAAATCACTCGTATATGCTCACTTTATCTTTGCACGAAAACTCTTCGTGTTTCCGAGGAAAGAGGGGCAGCTGTTAGCACGTGATTTTTGCCCTATATGAATTATTCCCACAAATTCAAAACAAAAATTATTTTTTCCATTATTTGCAATTTTGTAGATTTTGTCGCATTTTCGTTAATTGTTTGCATTTGTCTGCGCATGTTAACTTTGTCTAATTAATGAAAAATACAAAAATATGTTGCATATGCATTTAGGATCTAACTTTGTATTTTGGAATTAAGTAGCAAATTAGTTATTTTGTAAGAATGGGGAAAATAAAAAAATAGTTTATTTTTTGCATTTTTCAACTTTAATTGTTGAACTTTGGTAAATTTTCTTTTAATTTGGTTTTTTCAATTAATTTTGTTAATTGTTGATTAGTTTTAGTTAGTGTTTTTTTCATGTTAATTAGGTCCTAGGATTTAATTTAGATTTTAATTTATTTTTGAAAAAAAGAAGAAGAAAAAGAATTATTTGAAAAAAAGGAATTGAAGAAGTTATTTGGGCTGCATTGTCCTAATTCACCCATGGCCCAATGTTTTTTCCCAAAAAACCAGGCCAAACCCATCCCAGATCCGCCCCAACCCGGTCCTGTCCACCCTTTTAAAACAAAACGATGTCGTTTGGGGTTGACAGATCTGAACCGTTGATCTCCTTTCATCCAACGGACCGGAACTCCTCACCCTACCCATATATATATATGTGTCCGAACAAGACCCTCCCCCCCTCTCAGACCCCCCTCCCATATCATCGCTTCTCATACCTTTAGAGACCCCAACAATATGCCACCTTGAACCACCATCTACCGCACGCTGGAAATCGCCCACGGCGGCGGCCGACAGCCAATCACCCCCATTTTTACACCACTGCTTCTCCTCCACCTCCTCATCCCAAATCCACACTCCACTCCTCTCAAATCCCACCAGAAAGCCTCAAATTTTAGAAACCCTAGCATCGCCATGATGTTCTCCGGTAGTGGCACCACCCCAAACTGCCCCCAAACTAACACCCCGAAACACCCATAACCCCCTCTTTCCAAATCCCTAACCCATATACCTCAAATCCCTCTCAATTCCTTTGAATCTCGAATCAAAGTTCGAATCCCTAAAAGCCACATCGCTCTGCCTTTGATTTTGTGGCTTGCATGACCACATGCATCCGGGTTTTCAAGATTTTCGAGTCTAATTTGGCATAAGCAGTGTTGATTGTTTGTTCTTAACAAAGAACAAGCGACTAACACTGACTGTGTTAAATCAGGGAGTCCAGCATTGTGGTCGAGGTTAGTCGGTAAGCTTTCCTTGTCCATTTCTTCTATCCACTTTTTATTCACGTCATACTCTTTTTCTTTCCCCTCATCTTTCTTGAAGTAGACTGATTTGAACAGGGTTACGAATGGCGTTAAATTTTATGTTCGTTTTGTCACTTAGTTTTCTTGTCGAGGTTCAAAGGTCCATTTGCTGATTTTTTGTTAACAACGTGCTTAAACCTTTGATTTTGCTTTTTATTTAGTCTCACAAGTTAATATAGTTTGGTCGTCTTACTTTAATAATCTAATTCACTCTTTGCTTGTTTTTGCATTTAGTCAGTCGCATAGTTCAAGTCTAGTTTTTAAATAAGTATTTAGTTTCTGCTATTGCTAAAATCAGAATTTAGCTGGATCAATTGTTGTTTGGGCCCTGGGTTCAATTTCGACCCATGTTCAAAATAACAGCCCATTCATCTTGGGGTTGAAGTAAATAGGGATTTGACCCGTTTGGATACTTGAAAGTAAAAACCAGGGATTTAAGAGGGTATTCTGGGTAATTTGTTCGGGGAATCTCTAAATAACTGAATTAGGAAGCTTCTTGGAAGCTGGGGTGGGGACTTACATGAAATCTGACAGTTAGGCTAGGGATTTCTGAGTAAAAATGAAAATGTAAAAAGGGTTTAATTGCAAAATTTGAATTCTTTGAGGCTGCCCTAATGCCTTGCCTATAAAGGCACTAAGACTTGCTATTCAAGTCAGATTTGGAAGAGATCTCGTGAGACAAAAAATCCAAAAAATCAAAAATGGTTGTTGCTTTGAAGAAATTCTGAAATAACTTATAATTTTGGGATTTTATGAGAAACTACTGAAATTTTGCTTGGGTTTAGGTTATTCTAATCCTAATAGTCAGTTGAAATCACTGAACCTTTGATAGTTTTGCATTCTGGGCTAAAAATGGGTTGAATTTTGGATATTTTAAAGCTGGTCTGGGTTTACTATTTGGAAAACACTATTTTATTGCTGGGTTGAGCTGGTTTCTGTTGCTATTTCTCCTATTGCTCACGCTATTTATTGCTGCTATTGTTTTCTTTTGGATCTCCACTTTGGTTTCCGATTCCATTTTTGCTATATTCAGGTATGTACTAACCCCCTGAGTAGCATGTGAAATGAAAAGATGAAAGTCATGTAGCCGAGCTTGAAGAGAAATGATAATTGCTACGTTTTTCTTTGTCAAATGATGCTAGAGTTCATTACAATTTCTTCATGTGTTCTTCAGTTTAGTTCACCATATATAGTCATCCATGTTCTATTTCATTTTAAGGTTTGGATTTGAGCTTGCTCGAATGTAGTGATTCAAAACTTTTTAGACCTTTTAATGTGTATTGATTGAGGAGTGTGGCTCTTAGCTGATTGGTTGAAACTGTTTATCTGTGGATGTACCTTTCATGGTCATGGTTCAAATGTATTAATTTAGATTTTTGTGTACAACACAATTAATCTATGTTTTTCCTTCCATTTGGTCATTAAAACCTGCTTTCTTATGGTTTGAAGCACAGTTTAGTAACTTCAGATGCATGTTGTTCAACCTTTCCCTTTTGTTCATGTGATGATTTGTTTTCAATGAGGGGTTTCAAATGAAAGGCAAATCTGGTTTTTTTGTTCTGAGAATGTCTCAGCCTAGTACAGTTCTTCACATATTTTTTTTAACAAGTTGGAATCATATGGCTGTTTAGTGGAAATTTCACAAGATTTGCTGAGGTTTACTCCCATGTCAGTACTTAGAGTTAACGTGAGGTTTTGAGATTTAAAGTTGCATATCGTTTAGCTTTCAAAGTTGAACGTTAATTTTGTGTTTAAAGAATTTCATGAATCAGCAGTTTGCCCTTGTTAAAATTTGGTTCCTTCATGGCTTTCCAGATGCAATTTGAGTGCTTCAGGGATTCGAAGTCGAGTCTTTGCTCGTCAATCTCAGGCTCACGGGGTTTTGGGATCATATTGGGCCTAAATCTGAAAAGACTTGCCCAGAATCAGAATTTCTTATTCGGCATCGTTTGGGCCTGCTGGATTTCGTTGGCCCAGTTCCCTTGCTTACTTGTTTGCTGATAGCAAATTTAGTTCAGGCTTTTAGCATAGTGGATATTCTGAACTCCTGGGGTTGCTTCTCTTCCATAAGTAATTAGACTCTCTAAAATGAACTTGAGGTGCGCCGTGCCAAATAAAAATGACAATTGCATGGCCCTCTTTTAATTAATATTCTTTAAAATCCTTAGAAATCAAGGTATGCCGTTTAGCCAATTTCCATGTCCCTCGCGAAGTTGCAAACAAATAGATGCTTTAGGCGTGTCATTTTAATAATTTACTCTCCTAAACTCGGGTGTGCATTTCATGTGACCCAAATCCAAATCTTAACAACGTTAAATAAAATGTGTCTCGGACTGCGGGTGTATTTCATGTGGCGTGGTCCAAAAATGTGTTTTAGATGACGTTAAAATCTTCCTTAAAATGATTAAAAGCGGATTTAAAGTTAAAAAATGCACTTAGGTTTAAAAGTGTTTTAAAATCAGATAATTAAGCCAATAATAACAATTGAGCGACCGTGCTAGAACCACGGAACTCGGGAATGTCTAACACCTTCTCCCGGGTTAACAAAATTCCTTACCCGAATTTCTGTGTTCGCGGACTGTAATACAGAGTCAATCTTTTTCTCGATTCGTGATTTGAAGCGGTGACTTGGGACACCATAAATTATCCCGAGTGGCGACTCTGAATTTTTAATAAATAAAATAATCTCGTTTCGATTGTCACTTTAAGTTGGAAAAAACTCCCTTATATACACCCTATCAGGGTGTAATAAAAAAGGAGGTGTGACAGTTATGATATGTTATTAAACGGAGATGACTTTTTTCGACCTTGTTGTCCCTTGAATGTAGTGAGCCTTGATTGTGACGCCTAGGCTCTACTTTTGACTCATGTATAATTGCCTATTTTGATGTTGCTTAATTTGTTTGACTAGAGAGTCAGGATAGAGCTGGTTCTAAGTGGATTATGTGCCAGTGTGTGTGAGGATTTGGTTGATATTCTATGCATTTCAGTCGATGTCTAGAATTTTCCCTGTGTGTTTGCAAAGCAAAATGGTATTCTTGCCCAGTCTAGGAAGTGATAGAGACATTTCTTTTTCGAGCTAGATATATGTTTTACCCTCTTAGTTAGCCCTACTGAGTCTATAATGCTATTTCTTTGGACACCTCACTACAAGCCTGACTCCTTTGTTTGAATTGACTATCTGTTTGGACCTTTTACTTCTCTTGAGCACTTGAAATTGTTATGAGCTTGTTAAAATCTAAGTGGAGGTATGGTTATCTTTTGAGTGAAACTAAGAATAATGAAGAAAGGTGCACTAGTTGAAAATTTGTGAGAGCCACATGTAAGGAATTGACATAGGCATTTCTTTGTTGAGCGAGATATATTCTTTACCCACCAAATTAATATGTATCTTAGTTGGCCCTGTTGAGCCTGCAATCATGATTCTTTGGTAACCACACTACAAGCATGGCCCCTTTGTTTGAATTGACTATCTGTTTGGACCTTTTACCACTCTTAAGAACTTGAAATTGTTATGAGCTTGTTAAAAGCTAAGTGGAGGTATGGTTAGCTTTTGACTGAAACTCGGAATAATGGAGAAAGGTACACTAGTTGAAAATTTGTGAGAGCCACATGTAATGAATTGAAAAAAAAAAGAAAGAAAAATCAATCAGAACTTTGAAAAAAGAAAAAAGGAGTTGTATGTGTATTAGAAAAGAAAAAAATTCCTTGCCAGTGGTAGTTCTCATCTTGACTTTGGTTAAATAAATTGGGAGATGGATGCTACTATGTGTGAAGGTTGGGATTTAGTTCAATATATGTGATGATCCAAATTTCCACTCTATAGGATGTCGTGATGGCACCTAGTCTTAGGGACTAGGTAAGACTAATATTTACTAAAATAATAACCATATTAAATAATGTCTGAATTAGTGGCAACTTATGGATTCCCGTGCCGACATCTTCCTACGGTGCTGCATTGGGTATAGCTACTACGAAATCGGTCGGCCCTCCTGATCCCATGCTCGTCCACTAGGTGTACAAGTCTGTTCATTCCCCATTGACATCAACTTAAAGTCCGACAATACATTCCAAACTCGAAGCCACGTCGTACCTATAACGAAAATAAAACTTTTACACCTCTCTTCATTCCAAGCCAACTCATTTCTACCCTATTCAATCTTCCTCAGTGTCGTAGTCTCCATACCAAATACGATCCGTAGACCTAGTCACTTTCCACCACGATTCCCAAATCGTTCTAAACTTTTCTCAAGAAATGTGGCTATCCTACCACATAATTAATATGTTAATGTGCTACCCTCACTTCGGTTAAACAACCTCCTATAAGAGACTTCTCGACCTTTGCTTTTTATACTTGGCCTACTAGTTATTCAACCATGGGGAGACACCTCTCGCTATGTCCTTCCTCATACTTTACTGCCTAAATTTTGCCTCAAATCAAATCCCTTTCTGTAGCACCAGAACTAATGAGTTTCTACCAACTCTAATCCCCTTCAAAGATCATTTCTCTCAAGCCATTAGCATTAGAAACGCTGATTCGAGTCTGAAACCACTACACCCCGCCATATCTGACTACTGCTTCTCAGGCACCTTTCCACGACACCCTGCCCCGAAGGCAGATTAAAGAAGACCATAACACCCGCGAACCTTAATACATTCAAACAAGGAAAATGACACAACATCATAGATGAAATTCCACCACGCTTGAAAATACTAAGTCTCGTCACTCCATCAACCCAAACCTTGACATCCATAGTCAGATTGCCTTTCCTTTGCTGGGATTAAACGTTGAACCTCTAAATCATGCGCTGAGAAGCTTTCCTTTCAAGTCACACATAAACAAGAACCCCACCATTACACCAACATCATGCGATAACAACACATGGACATCATAGAAATATGTGGACATCCTCGCAACCATTGGGAATACAGATAACGAGCCAGAACAAAAGAACATATTTCCACAAGGTGACGAAGTGAACATATTTCTGTAGTACCACTGCAACTTCTTGATGTCCAAGTGATAACAAATGCTTCACGTCGCGTAAGATTGAGTCGGAAGGAAATAAATGCATAATACTCAATGGAATCAAATCACACGAAGAGGAATCAATAAGGGAAGTACTACTAACAGTCGTGTAGCCTCACAAACATAAGTACAGATGTCTCCATACCGATACGCAAGACTCTACTATACTTGGTCATGACTCGTAAGATCCAAGTGAATCTAATGCTCTGATACCAAGCTACCACGACCCAAAAACCCTACTATAGGTCGTGATGGCACCTAATGCTGCCATAATACAAGCCAAGATTAAGTCATCAATTTATTACTCATTTTGATACTTTCAGAATCACAATATTTGTTAATTTAATGGTATAAAATAGCATTTCCAAGGTAAAATAATAATAGATGTGTAGGTACAATAACGAACAGCCCGTAGGGACCCCCAAAACTCGGCGTCACAAGTACATGATCATATTCTAAAGAGTACAACATTAATACAACATCTGTACAGAATGTAAATAAGACAAGATAAAATAAATAATACAATGGATACTCGATGGACAGCGGTGCATCGTTTGGAGTGTAGCTCACATAAAGTCTCCTTAATAGATACATCTACGCGCCAAGATGATCACCAAATGACCTGTCAAATCCTACACATTTAGTGCAAAACTGAAGCATGAGTAGGTAAATCAATGTGTACACAGTAAGTATCGAGCCTTACCCCGGAGAATTAGTGATGAGGGGTCGATATTGACACTTAATAGAGGTCAAAATAAATAAATGATAATTCATAACAAGTATGAAGTGTACAATAATAGTGGAGTAAACCTGTGATACCATAATGTTCCAATTATTCCTTTTAAAGCATAAATTTCTCAATCTTGTATTCTACCCTAATATCTCAGAAATAGGCCAAATGTCAATACCTAATAAATAAGAAATACCATAAATGTCGGGCATCGGTGAAAGGTTTATCTCGTGCAAATTCAGACTAATAGCGATATAATGCACGATTCTGCCGAGGTTGTTCGCCCCGATCTAGAATAACGTGTACACTACCGAGGCACGTGTGACATGAACCATAGATGCATCTTCATACTGATGAGGCTTTCAGCCCGCTCCACAAGAAAAAAAGGAAGGAGGTTATCGAATCACGAGGCACGTGCTTACAATACAGTACATGATCACAAAGTGAACATAATCTTTACCGTTTCTCAAATATCTTGCTAATAACTCAAGGTGATAAGGCTTGGTGTAAGATATACATAAATTTCTAAATCAAGTTCAATTATAATTTCAATTAATTAAGCCAGCAGAATAGGTTTAAGTAATTCAATTATTACATGATAAATCCTAAATGTACCCGAACATAAAATGCTTTAGCTACGTAAGGACTCTCATTACCTCGTGCGTATATAGCACCCACAACAAGTAGCACATAACAATTACGTCACCTACGGGTATTTTACCCCTCACAGAGTTAGACAAGAGCGAGCGTGCATGGAGAGGTATAAGGTATCTAAGAAGGAAGCTAAGTTGGCAGTCACAGAGCCTAAGACGGCGGATTATGGTCGTATATATGAGGAACTGGGGGAAAAGGGTGGAGAGAAGAAGTTATTCCGGTTGGCCATATTGATACGGAGGAAGGCTTGAGATTTGGACCAAGTGAGATGCATCAAAGACGAAGATGGTAGAGTTTTGGTTGAAGATGCCCAGATTAAGAGGAGATGTCAGACTTACTTTCATAAACTTCTGAATGAAAAAGGGGATCGGGATATTGTGCTAGGAGAATTGGAGCATTTCGAGTGTCACCATCACTTTGGGTACTGTAGGCATATCGAGGTTGAGGAGGTCGTGGGAGTTATGCGTAAGATGAGTAGGGGTAGAGCGACCAGGCCATACGAGATTCTGATGGAATTTTGGAAGTGTGTGGGGAGAGTAGGTTTGGAGTGGTTGACTAGGTTGTTTAATTATATTTTTAAGGCGAAAAGGATGCCGGATGAGTGGAGGCGGAGTATGGTGGTCCCATTGTATAAGAACAAAGGTGGTATCTAGAGTTGTAACAATTATAGAGGTATCAAATTACTGAGTCATACTATGAAAGTGTGGGAGAGGATGGTTGAAGCGAGGGTGAGGATAATAGTACCTATATCCGATAATCAGTTTGGGTTCATGCGGGGTAGTTCTACTATAAAAGCTATACACCTTGTTAGGAGGTTGGTGGAACTGTACAAAGAGAGGAAGAAGGATTTGCACATGGTGTTTATTGACTTAGAAAAAGTATATGACAAGGTTCCTAGACAAGTTCTCTAGAGATGCTTGGAGTCAAAAGGTGTGCCGGTTTCCTACATTATGGCGATTAAGGACATGTATGATGGGGCTAAAACTCGGGTTAGTACAGTAGGAGGTGACTCTGAGCATTTTCCAGTTGTAATAGGGTTACACCAAGGTTCTGCTCTAAGTCCATTCTTATTCGCCCTGGTGATGGACGCGTTGACACACCATATTCAAGGGGAGGTACCATGGTGCATGCTATTCGTCGATGATATAGTTCTGATTGATGATTCGTGAGCTGGTGTTAACGAGAGGATGGAGGTTTGGAGATAGGATGTTGAGTCTAAGGGTTTCAAGCTGAGCTGGACAAAGACGCAATACCTAGAGTGTATGTTCAGCGTTGAGCCAAGGGAAGTGGGCGTGGATGCGAGGCTTGAATCACAGGTCATCCCAAGTAGAGACATCTTCAAGTACCTTGGTTCAGTTATCTATGGAGGAGGGGAGATCGACGAGGATGTCACCCACCGTATTGGGGTAGGATGGATGAAGTGGAGGTTAGTATCTGGAGACTTGTGTGAAAAGAGAGTGCCACCATTACTCAGAGGTAAGTTCTATAAAGCGGTGGTTAGACCGGCCTTGATATTTGAGGCTGAGTGTTGGCCTGTTAAGAACTCACATATCCAGAAGATGAGAGTAGCAAAAATGAGGATGTTGAGGTGGATGTACGGGCACACTAGGATGGATAAGATTAGGAATGATGATATTCGGGAGAAGGTGCAGGTCGCTCCCATTGATGACAAGATGCGGGAAGAAAGGCTCAGATAGTTCGGGCATGTTCATAGGAAAATCCCACATGCTCCAGTACGGAGGTGTGAGATAGTTGTGGAGGGCGAGAAGAGAGGTAGATGGCGGCCTAAGAAGTATTGGGGAGTGGTGATTAGGCAGGATATGGAGAGGCTTCAGATTTCCGAGGACATGACACTTGATAGGAAGATGTGGAGGTCGAGTATTAGGGTTGTAGGTTAGGATATAGTTGAGCATTGCCTTTCTTCGTACCATTGTAGGACTAGTATGGTAAGGTTTTTGTCTAAGATAGCTAGTGACAATGTTGTCTCTTGCTATTTTTGCTTTCGAGTGTATGACCTATTTACTAGCAATCACTTTCGCTTTTGCTTTGCATCTTTCTTCTGGATTTTATGTTGTTCCTACTTTTCCTACGATTTTTCTAGTGATACTAATATTGTCTCCTTTTGTCCTTTGTCTTGAGCCGAGCATCTTTCGGAAATAGCCTCCCTACTCATGTGGGGTATGGGTAAGGTCTGCATACACACTAGCCTCCCCAGACCCCATTAGTGGGATATTACTGGGTTGTTGTTGTTGTTGTTATTGTAGAGTTAGGCAAGAGACTTACCTCGCTCCGAAGTTCCATAACCGGCTCCAACACTACACTAACACCTCAAATCGATGTTCGTCGCTCCAAAACTAGTCAATCAATGTGCAAATCCATAAATATATGCTCTAATACTCATAATTAATCAATTTATAACAATTTCTAACTCTGCTCGAAAAGTCGATAAAGTCACCCTTGGGCCCACGTGCCCGGATTCAAAAAACATTTGAAGATTATCATTACCCATAACACCAAGAACTCAAATATATAATTTATTCTTAATTTCATGTCCAATTTCGTGGTCTAAATCCAAAAATACTAAATTCTAGGTTTTCTACCAAAAATTTCAATTTCCTACTAATTTCCATGTTAAATCTACCCATGATCCACGTGTTTAGTTAAAGAAGTGATAGGAATCACTTACCTCTTAATGTTGATGAAATCACCCCGCAAATGGTCTCAAAAATAGCCTAACACCAAGTGGGAAATGAGGGGATATGTAGGAATCCTTATGGGTTCGGTCATATCATAATAAAATTTCCATTTTCCCCCAAGATTAGAAACTGGGGCAGAATTTTGAGGAGGGAGCAAGTCCAACCGATGCCATCGCATGCCAGAAAGTTAGAAATTGGTTAAGAAACTGGGGTATTCTCAAAATTCCAAAGAAGGTTCAGTAAGATCGATTATCCGCAAACGGTCAAAAGATCATCTACCAAACTGGGGCAGAATTTTGAGGAGGACCCTCAAAATTCTAATATAAGAGAGTTGCAATACCTTTGAGATATGTTACAGTCACTGGTTCATCAAAAAATACTTGATATATCAATACGTTTCTAAAACAACTCTAATTTTATCAATAATTGCATATTTTCGAAAACTCTATTTCCATAAAAGTCAAGCGTCACCCAGGGGAACTCGAAAAGGCTTTCAGAACGGAGCAAAGCAAAGCCAGCCGACAGAGGCATGAACCAACCTCCCCCAACAAACTTACATTTTTTTTTTGAACGCAAGCATATTTAACGTAGCGATAGCATTCCCAGATATGTATAAACAAAGAAAAATTCACTATCAATCTAGACATCAGACATTGAATATATCTCCAGCTAAGACATACACTACTCCTATTTGCTACTCGCTCTTTGCATGAGGCTAATCCTTGCCTCCCCATTTACATGAGGCTAATCCGTGCCTCCATATTTTCATGAGGCTAATCCTTGCCTCCATATCTGCACGAGGATAATCCCTACCTCCCTACTTGCATGAGGCTAATTCTTGCCTCCCTACTTGCATGAAGCTAATCCTTGCCTCCCTTGTTTACCGTGAAAATGGTAATAACGATTAAATTTGTTGATGGGACTCTAAAAATAAGTGATCTATTTTTATGCTAGTTGTTAAAGCAGTTGATGCTAGATATATGAAAATAAAAGGTGAAATGCGAGCTAAAATAGTGTTACGATCAAACCAAGGAGTTAACTATCCGGGCCTCAGGCTAGCAGATGAGGGACCTTGACGTCGATGCCTGGGCTCGAGCTCGAGCTATCGGAGACAACTGGGAAGGGACTAATAGTCAAAATATAATTAAAGGAGGCTCTTCATGGCCAATAACAAGCAGTAAATGAAGAACAAATACTGCACAATAGCGTCGGGAAAATATGTTAGAGAGAAAAGAGAGAGAGAGAGAGAGTTGTTATTTATCTTGTGTAGAATAGTTGAATCAATAGGGTTTACGAAGTGCCAAGGATTCCCCTTATATAGGAGGGGAAATCCCAACATAGTACAAGATACATTAATGATAAAGAAAGTAGGATGGGACAACTGACTAGCTTTGTGATGTAGGCACAGACCAGCTTTTAGACTAGCCGAATAGACTCATCCATCTCCCGGTGCATTCTTCGGAAACTGCTCATGCCCGTTGAGGTCTCGGCCAACTTTATCCCTAGGCTGGGTGTCGATAGATCTCGAGGGGGTATTCTATCCGTGGTCTTGAACCTTCGAGGTGATCTCCCGGAATGCCTTATTAATGATAAATTTCACATGATTTCACCATACACAGATAGTCCCTGCATTTATTAGAGAGAAGCGACAAGAAACGAATTTACATCCCACTCTGCGGGTTTCCCGTAATGACGTTGTGCTGATGATGCAAGCTTCCATGATTATTGAAACGTTTTGTCGTCTCACTTTTCCAGGAACGTTCAGTGCGTTGTGGTTTCTCATTCTTTAGGGCCATAATGCCGCCATCAATTCAGCTCCCATGGATGCATTGAATGCGCCTGTCGTTACTTTTTTCGAGGGCGATAATAGCGCCATCGGTTACGTTGACCCTCTTTCTAAAAATGGGGGTCTTCGGGGAACAACTTTTCACCCAAGTTTTTTTCCATACCTATCCATTCCTATTTTTTCGCTATCTTTATTCTTTGTTGTTCACCATGTTCGAGGCCCATGGCCTCAAGATTTTATGGCGACATCGGGTATGCAACGGCCTATCTTCCGGACCTTCTCTGGTTGACCGAGATTACGCTATTTTTATGTTATTGTTGTTGTTGTTTTTCTCATATCCGTCAGCTCGGGATGATGAAATAGAGGACCGATTTCCTCTGACCCGAGGAAATATTTAGATTATACACTGTTGCTCAAGAGGGGGCTCGGATTATACACCGTTGTTTACCCTCTTCTGCCGGCTTGGTGCATTACACCCCTTTTGGATTCCTTGGGGTGCGGCGGCACTATCCACTAACTGTTGCCTCCCATGCCGGGGCAACATCTAAAGAAGTGGCTTTACAACAATAGCTTGGCAAAATCCAAGCTAGCCATATTTTTCACCCAGCCACTTCTTCGTTCCTTCCTGCCTTCTCCACGTCACTTTGCTCTTCTCCATCGCTTTCCCCTTCGTCGTCTCTCCTTTTGAAGATGCCATTCTGGAGAATCAAGATAAGACTCCTGAGGGGATTGCACTTGAAAAATATTGTCTTTGAGGACGCGTTCTTGAGGAGATGATATCGAAAATGTTGCTGTTAAGGATGCACCTTTGACAATAGGTTAGGTTCTTAGGCTTTTATTATATGTACACGTTTCTGCTTCTTTGTTCCCATGTAAGGACCCCTCGTGGGCTTTTTTAATCATATGTAAGGACCTTTTTGTGGTATTTTGTAATGGAATATTTCGTCAATACAATGATTTTTTCTTGACTTCTGCCTTTGATATTTGTCATATTCTTGTGCATCTACGGGGATTCTGAATGTATGCCTTTGTCGACGATCATCAATATCCTACTCGGGTGCGAGAATTCTTTTTGGTCTTTGGTTGATAATCATGGCTCCTCCCCGATCCCACCATTGTTCCTTGGACCAAGCCTGAATTGGTCTGATAGATTTGGGCTGTCGAGGCCCTCGAGTTACATGGGAATAGCGCATCGAACCTCAAAAGTTTTGAAGATGGTCTCTAAGTGAAGGTCAGCTTCAGGCACCTAGAGATTTACTTTGAACATGGTGTGGATAACCTATTAAGGCGTTGTAGGTAGGTTCCTGAGGAGGGGTTACCCATATTTAGGCGATGTCCTGAGGTTGAGCCCTCATGAACGGGGCTCGAAATGCTTACTTTTCTTCTTGAGAGGGACCTTCGAAGTCGGATGCCATCTCGGAACTAGAGGCAAAATTGTTGGCCTTTTGAGGCCTAAATTTTCTTTGATGGAGGTCCTCGAGGTCGGGTACCACCTTGGGACTGGAGATGCTGTGGCTGGCTTTTTGAACCCTAACTTCTCTTTGATGGAGGTCCTCAAAGTTGGGTACCTGCTCAGAGCTCGTATTGAAGTCACTATCCTCCTGGGGCCTAACCTGGGTAGGTGGGTCGTGGCTGTTTCCCCATATATATATATGGGGTTTCTCCCTCTTCTTAGGAGATCCCACTTTTTTAGATAGTTATCCTTCCGTTTTGGCGTTGAGTCATTCCTTACCTTAGCACCAAAGAGTTTGTATAGGTTCTCGCTTCAGTCCGCTAGCCCCGCCATAGCCATTACTGCTACTTCAGGGTTTGCTCGGCAGGGAGGGGAAAGTTCTGCTCGCAGTTTTTGGGATCAACGGGAGTTTACTTTGAAGACTATGTCTTCGATTAGAGAGATGCACCTTGAGTTGGTGAGGAGAGACTGCGGATGGGGCGAGGGGATAGTGTAACTGGCGTTTCCCCCGGATGAGGGTATCACAGACCTTGTCGATGGATTCCTAAACGTGTACTTGTATCCTTTCGCACTAGGCCCCCTTGATTGGGTTGTTCTCGATTTCTATTTAAAATATCGGATTACTTTGGAGCAAATACATTTGTCACTTTGGCGAATAGTGCTGATGATGAGGTTCTTTGCGGAGAAGGCAGGGCTTGAATTTACACTCAGTCATCTTGTCAGACTATATCAGCTCTTTTGTCATCGAGGTCTACTATCTTTGCGGTGCCTTTCGTCCATGCCCTTTGTTGTTGATGATGAGGAAGATGGAGATCGAGAGTGGATTAGTCGGTTCGTCTGGGTGCGGATGACTGACATAATACTCGAGGAGCTCGTGCCATTTACTAAGAAATGAAGTTATACTCATAAGTGGTGCATCTCATGCTTTATCAGTTCTATTTTTGGCGAAATCCGATTTCGTAATCATGCCTTTTTCTCTTCATCCACAGCGGTTTCATAGGCACCAGGCGACATTCATGATCTGCTAGACTGGGTCCGAGAATTGCCGACCCACTCGACCCGTGAGGAATGCGAGTGGCGAGTTCTATCCCGTGGCAGGTGGGAAGTAGAATACCATGGTGAGTGTTGTGTTATTCCTTCCTTGCTATCACCTTCCTTTTCCGTTAACGGTATTTCGGGAGATACTAGAGACTCAAGATCTCATATACAGGGTGACCATGCTTCTACCGGAGCAGTCTCTTTCAGTGCTGGAGGGACTGGACTGGTAGGTGTGTGTTCGGCCTTTGAGGAAGCCCAACAGCTTTACTTTGCAGTGAGTTTCGGCATCGGTTTTTCCAGCTTTGCGCCTTCATTTCCTTACTGCATTTTCTTTTACAAGCATCCGACAAGCTCGAGTATAGGCTGCAGAAAGCCCTGGATGAGGAGAGATCCCTGAGGCTCCTTTGTGATGAAAAAGAGGTCGAGTTGGTGCATTTTGTAGTGTGAGGCGAGCCGGAACATAAACTGCGAAAACCACCTGAAGGAGCAGGTAGCTTTCTGTCCCGGATGAATGTGCATTCTGCTTTCTGGCCCCGAGGCTGACACTTAGTTTATTTTAGTTGTAGAAAAAGACGGAGGCCCTGGAATCCCTTGGAGGTGAAGTTTTCGGGGCCAGGTGTGATCGTGATGAGTTGAAAGCTCGGGCGAAGGCTTAGGCCTTTTAGGAGGGATGAATGCTATGGCCAAAGTTCCTGCTTTTGAAGCTCAACATTGCCTAGATCGTGATAGTGCTTTGTCCTAGACATACATGTTTTAAGAGTTTGAGTCCGAGCTTTCAGAATTCGGGGCTCATTGATGCCTGGGCAGAAGCTGCGATAAGCCGGACTTAGGCTGACCAGGAGATGGCGATCTATTCAAAGAATGCTGTCGATGCTCAAGCCGAGCTGAAAAGGATCCTTGGTCATGAAGGGAGGATTGAGGAATATGCTCGTTGCAAGTCTTGAAGAAAGATCCTCGAGGAGACCCTTGATAGGGGTTTCACCCCCCCCCCTAGAGGAGCTGGCGCTAGCTAAGGCGGATGAGCGCGATGCTCTATTGAATTTTCCTGATGTCGAGGAAAGTGAGGACGAAGCCGGCATGTTGTAGCCCCTAGTAGAAGGGCATATATTTTTTCATCTGTATATAACATTTCCAAAGCATGTTTGTTGTTGGAGGTTGTATCTCTTGCATGTGTATGGAAGAAAACTTGAGGTTTTATTTCTTTTATACCCTTTTCTTCTTTGCTTCTGACCGGGCAGACTGGTTTCATAGTTGGCAAGAATCCTTAGATTCGTGATATGGCTCTAGGGCACATTAGGCAGGCCCGAAGGCTCTTACACGCTCGATCGATGCGACCTTTATATGCATAGCCTTGAGGCTCGTTAAGATGACAACAACGACTCTTAAGCTTTGCCATTAGATATGTATAGTTAATTATTTTGGGTCTGGTCTCCGAATCGGGTTATAACTCGAGCTAATTTTAACCCTCAAGCTTTCAAATTTTAAGCTGGTGATAGTGGCTCTTATGCTTTTGGTCATTGCAACATTTTAGTATGTGGCCCTAAGGCTCGTTAGGCTGGCGATAATGGATCTTACACTTTGCCCTTAGGCATATGTAGGCTTTGTTTTCCTCTCATTAAAGACTTTAATGATTTTGCCTGACCCATCGTCATTTCGGGAAGAACCTCGATCTCAAGTAGTTTCTGGCGATGTTCGAGCACATCGGAAGGTTTAGCTCGTAGGCTGAGTAGCTCGATGCCTTGTGATTTGGAGATAACATGCTCAAAGCTCTTTTGCCCTTCGAGGGTAGCCTGTTTAACCGATTTTTTTCAAAGTAGATTCGAAGTAATGGCTTGTGATTTAGTAGCGACGGTCGGGTGTCCCCGAGTCGCGTTAATTCGGCTGGTATAGCTGTATGCCTGTAGTCATTTATGTTTGGCCGGAGCCTTTTTTGGTCCCCGAGTGTAGTAGTTTGGGCGTCTATATCGAGGGTATGCCTTTTTAGGGGTCTTACAAATTTGATATATAGCCTAAACTTCGGGATCGAGTTTTTGCATGTAGTAAGGTCTTACAAAAAATTTCATGTCGTTGAGGTCTTACAGTTTTTCATGACGTTGAGGTCTTACGGGACCGAGTCTGCCTGCTCGGGGTCTTATGGCCTCGTTTTTTGATGAGTTATTGGAGGTGGTGTTTTGACGGCAATCCCCGAGTCGTCGAGAGTTTATTGATTCGTGATCTGTTTTTCATAATCTTCACATTGCCTCGTCGGGGACTTACGACATTAGAGATACCGACCATGAGGTCAGGTGCTTTTCTTTTGAGATTTTGACGCCAGTCCCGGATTAGTCGAGGTGCTTTTGGCATTAGAGATGTTTAGCGCTTTCCGCGTTGCCTTACCTGAGGGCTTACGATTTCGGACTCCCGACCCGGGGGTCGTTTAAGTGTTGGATTGTTGACGCTAGTTCCCGAGTATTCGGGACATTTCTTGCGGAGGAATTGTTTTTGCGAAGGTGCCGAGTCTCTTTTAGAGCGCAAGATGCCTTGACTGAAGATATTCTACGATTATTTGATACAAGTGTACACGCATTTGCCGTCGGGGGACCGGCTATATGGACATGGTTCGTTTGACCATTTGGCCTGGTATATTACTTTCCTATAGGGACCCCGTTCGGCAATTCTTGGTTTTTTCGAGCGGGTGGCTTCTGGGGGGAATACCCCCAGCATTCGGGGTTGATTGCAAAAGAAGCCTCGAACTTTTGTTGAGTCTCCCTTTGGTAGCATGCAGATGTTGCCTCGTTAAAAACCTTGCCGGTAAAACCCTTTTTCGGGATAAAAACTCGATCGAAGGAAAAGAGTGCAATGGATGCTTCAAAACCTTAAGGTCTTCGAGCTGGGTTAGCGTTCAGACTATTTTTACTGGGCGCCTGCATAAAGGTTAGTCTAAAATACAAAATGAAAAGGGAGATGGTCATACTTTAATATGAGACGCATCGGCGATGTTTCGAGAATCAATATGTTCCAATCACTCGAGGTGAGGACATGTCACAATCCTTTATTTTGATTAATCGGACTTGATCAAAGGTACAACTAATTTACCTTTCAGCTCTTTTGCAGGTGGTGGCGCGAGCGCCGGTGCCACATTGTGCACCGCGAACATTTCCCACGCAGCATGTGTTCCCCGTAGATGGTTTTAATTTCGTCCTTTGTTGGGAACTTCATCATTTGGTGAAGAGTGGATGGTACCGCTCTCATGTAGTGTATCCACGGTCATCCGAATAAGGCATTATACCTCATGTATCCTTTAATGACATGGAATTTGGCGTTTTGGGTCGTGCCGGCCACGGTGACCGGGAGGATGATTTCTCCTTTCGTTGTTTTACTTGCCATATTGAATCTGTTGAGGACCCGAGTTGCAAGCACGATTTGGTCGAGCAGTTCGAGCTGCTCTATCACCCTCGACCTGATAATGTTGGTCGAGCTACCTGAATCCACGAGTACACGTTTAATTTGAAAAGAAATTACAAGGAAAGAGATTACTATTGCGTCATTGTGAGGTTGAGACAAGGTCTCGGTTTCCTCTTCGCTGAATGTGAGGGCATCCTTGGGGATATATCCCCGGGTCCACTTTTCTCTAGTGATGGATATTTTTGTCCTTCTCATTACGGGTTCCTGCGGGGCATCGATGCCTCCCATGATCATGTGGATGACATGTTGTGGCTCGTTTGCCTCGTTCTTCTTGGTCGCCTCTCTTTCCCGGAACCTATTTTTGGCTCGATCGCTAAGGAATTCTCGGAGATGCCCTTTGTTAAGTAGTCGGGCTACCTCTTCTTAGAGTTGATGGCAATCCTCGGTCCTGTGGCCGTGTGTGTTGTGAAACTCGCACACTAAGTTGTGATTCCTTTGTGAGGGATCCGATTGTATAGGCCTGGGCCACTAGGTGTCTCTGAATTTTACTGATGGCGAACACGATCTCCGATACATCGACGTTGAAATTGTATTCCAACAAATGAGGTGGACCTGTTGGCCCTATGTTCCTATCGAATCTGGCTCTATTGATAAGTCCTCGAGGATCCTGTCCTCGATCCATTCTCCGGTCGTTTCAAGGTAGGTTCCACCTTGGGGCATTCCTCCTATCTTTAATGTACGACTGATATCTTTCTTTGTTTGGTTTTGGTTCCTTTGCCAGGAGCCAGCTTGGGTATACTAAGCCCGAGGGGGCTCCCAACTGGTCATCCTCGGCCCTGATTTTCGACAGGTACCGGTTGTGGACGTCCGACCAGGTCACAGCTGGATACTCGATTAAATTCTGTTTCAACTATTTTGAAGCCACCGAGCTTCATTCGTTCAGACCTTGAGTGAAAGCCTACACTGCCCAATCATAGGAGATTGGTGGTACCTCCATCTGTTCCATTTGAAAGTGGGACATGAATTCCCGCACCATCTCATTCTCCCTTTGCTTAATTTTGAAAACGTCGGACTTCCTTGTCGCTACTTTGATGGCACCGACATGTGCCTTTACAAAGGAGTCTGCTAGCATGGCAAAAACATCTATGGAGTTTGGAGCCAAGTTGTGATACCACATCATGACCCCCTTCGAGAGTGTTTCCCCGAACATTTTCCGCAATACGGACTCGATCTCATCGTTCTTTATATCGTTGCCTTTTACCGCGAAGGTGTAGGTAGTAACGTGTTCATTGGCGTCTAAGGTCCCATTGTACTTTGGCAGTTCCAACATTCTAAACTTCTTTGGAATGGGTTTCGGGGCCGCCTCTTTGGGGAACGGTCTTTGAATGAACTTTTTCGAATCCATAACTTTCAGGACCGGGGGTGCGCCAGGAATCTGGTCAACCCTGGAGTTGTAGGTATCGACCTTTTTATCGTTGGCTGCTATCATTTTCTTGCCCGATTCGATCCTCTTGGTGAGGTCTTCGAGCATTTTCATGATGGTAGGGTTGGCTAATGACCCGTTGTTGCTCGATCTCTCAGATATCTGTTCGGCTGGGGGAGCAATCCCCGGTGCTACTGTGCTGGGAGTCTTCAGGTGACTTTGCAGCTGGGCGATAGCCAACTGTTGTGCCTGCAACATTTCAAAAATAACATGAAGTCTAACTTCCTGTTCTTCCCAAGCTAGGTTTTTTTGGGCTTCTTGTTGGTCGCCATGTTATATGCTCCTGTCGGTGTGTGAGGTTTCATCGACCTGCTATGTGTCTAGTGAACCCCCGTCTGCTGGAATTGGTCCAGGTGCATTGTCGGGGTTCTGTGGTGGCGCGCCAATAATGGAACAGCCACACCGTTTTCTCCGTGGTTTTCAAGGTTGTCGTTCTCAACTCTATTTACTGAGCCAAACATTTTGACCTAAAATCGAAGATCTTGGACAAGAAAAAAAGTGAAAGATAACTTGCGTTGTGTGACGAAACCAACAAGAAAATAATCACTATTATTTTTAGCCGCACGGTGGGCGCCAAACTATTTACCATGAAAATGGTAATAACAATTAAATTTGTTGATCGGACTCTAAAAATATGTGATCTATTTTTATGCTAGTTGGTAAAGCAGTTAATGCTAGATATATGAAGATAAAAGGTGAAATGCGAGCTAAACCAGTGTTACAATCAAACCAAGGAGTTAGCTGTCCGGCCCTCAGGCTAACCGATGAAGGACCTCGAGGTCGATGCCTGGGCTCGGGATCGAGCTATTGGGGATAACCGGGAAGGGACTAACAGTCTAAATATAATTAAAGGAGGCTCTTTATGGCTAATAACAAGCAATAAATGAAGAACAAATACTAAACAATAGCGTCAGGAAAATATGTTAGAGAGAAAAGAGAGAGAGAGTTGTTATATATCTTGTGTAGAATAGTTGAAGCAACAAGATTTACACAGTGCCAAGGATTCCCCTTATATAGAAGGAGAAATCCCAACATAGTACAAGATACATTAATGATAAAGAAAGCGGGATGGGACAGCTGACTAGCTTCATGATGCAGGCACAGACCAGCTTTTAGACTAGCCTGATAGACTCATCTGGCCCCCGCTACATTCTTCGGAAACTCCCCATGCCCGTTGGGGCCTCGGCCAACATTATCCCCAGGCTGGGTGTCGATAGATCTCGAGGGGGGTTATTGGATCCGTGGTCTCGAACCTCCGAGGTGACCTCCAAGAACGCCTTATTAATGAGTAATTGGTTCCCCCGATTTCACCATACACATCCCTATTTGCATGAGGCTAATAATTGCCTCCATATTTGCTTGGGGCTAATCCTTGCATCCCCATTTGCTTGAGGCTAATCCTTGCCTCCCTATCTGTATGAGGCTAATCCTTGCCTCCATTTTTGCATGAGGCTAATCCTTGCCTCCCCATTTGCTTGAGGCTAATCCTTGTCTCCCTATCTGCATGAGGCTAATCTTTGCCTCCATATTTGCATGAGGCTAATCCTTGCCTCCATATCTGCACAAGGCTAATCCTTGCCTCCATATTTGTATGAGGCTCATCCTTGCCTTCATATCTAAACGAGGCTAATCTTTGCCTCCATAATTGCATGAGGCTAATCCTTGCCTCCATATCTGCATGAGGCTAATCCTTGCCTCCCTATTTGCATGAGTCTAATCCCTGCCTCCATATTTGCATGAGGCTAATCCATGCCTCCATGTTTGCATGAGGCTAATCCTTGCCTCCCCATTTGCATGAGGCTAATCCTTGCCTCCCTATTTGCATGGGGCTAATCATTGCCTCCATACCTGCATGAGGCTAATACTTTCTTCCATATTTGCATGAGGCTAATCCCTACCTCCCCATTTGCATAAGGCTAATCCCTGCCTCCCTACTTGCATAAGGCTAATCCTTGCCTCCACACCTGCATGAGGCTAATTATTGCCTCCATATTTGCATGGGGTTAATCCTTGCATCCATATCTGCATAAGGCTAATCTCTGCCTCCATCCGCATGGGACAAAGCACTGTCCCTATTTGCACAAATATTGCTCTATTTCTAGTACTATCTACTCGTTTTTCAATCAGGCTAAGCTCTACCCTTCATTTCACAAGACTAAGCCTTGTTTTGTTAACATCATATTACTGCATATCATGGGCAGAAATATTGCCAATCTATCCAAAGGCATCATAGTCTAAATGGCATCATCCTCATAGCCGGAAGACACAATGCCACGGCCTGAGGATCCCTCAAATTTGCATATCATTATTCAAAGGCGTCATAGTTTGGAGGCACCATTGTCATGGCTCGAGAACATCATTTCATGGCCTGTGAATCCCTCACTAAACAATTAATGGCCCGGGACATCATAGTCTAAGGACGTCATCTTTAACCGTCCAAAGACAACCTTCATGGTCCAAAGGGAATCTTCATCATGTTTAAATTTTCGTACAAATACATGTTTGTAGCATCTTTATCTGTAGGTAACCAGTAAGCAGGCCCTGTCCTAGCAGGAGCGATCTCGCTCCAGTTCCTTCAACTGTCACAAACCGTAACTGCTCACCATAGTCGCTTCGACTTCTCGTGTCCATTCTTGCAATGACTTCATCGGTATATTCCACCGATGAATCCAGAACTACCCCAAATTAGCAATACTATTTCCTTAATCATCCGAAGACCCTTTCTCTAATTATCCGAAGCTCATTCCTCTAATTGTCTGAAACGACCCGCTGCCTAAGAGTTTTATGACCTTCCTTTCATAACTGAGTCGTAACCTTACACACGCAATCTCACTCCTCCACAACATACCGCATATGCCATACCATCCTAGGATAACGTGAGAACTCCATATCTCTTCCGAGCCACAAGCCACTATGTACTCAACCAACCAAGAACTTTCCATAGAGCCCAATCTAGAAGAAAATCACTATACATCCCATGCTCCTCACGCCAACAGAAAATATACATCTCTAGCCACGGTAGAATTCGATAAGAACTCTCCGACTCCCCTCTGTACAAACAATCCTGTCAATACTGAATCCTCCTAACTCAACCAACCTACGCAAGCCACTAAAACCCAAGAGCATTGCCGTGAAATACCTGTAGAAACTCATTACCTCGTAGGCATCGAAGATCTAATCATATCCTTACCATACCGACTCGGCTTACTACCAAGTTATCCCATCTGTCCGAGTTCCCTTCTGACTTATCTTTAACTTGATACTCCTTCTTGCTATAACATCACAATTTCTTAACCTAGACTTACCACACGAGATCCAAGCATTAAAACCATACTGGCTGAGACTCATGAGCCGCCGAATGCTCTCTTAATATTCCCAAAAGCACCATATTCAAAATACTTTACTCTGAAGAGACTTCCTGCGAATCTAAATCTGTTACCTTTACCTTCCTGATACCGATACATAGGATCCCATAATTGATATAGAAAATACCACAAGTTTTGACATCTTCCGATGAAAACTCAGTTTCTAGCCACATATACAACTTGAAGATACCCAATTGTTACATGTAAAATCTTGAACCCATTAGAACCATTCCCGAGAGTCATCCACTCTACTCAAACTACAATTAGCCTGATCAAATGAACCGAACAACCCGTGCCTCATTGGCACTCTGACACCGCAGAATGTGACATCATTCCATTACCACCAAACAACTTCCTACTCTATGCACCGAGCATCCTTTACCAATAATGACTCAAGACATCCCGTGATTCTCACACACCTGTGAAGCATCCTATAACCTTTGTTAAGAATTTTCCTTTACTCGAGCCATCCTCGGTCTCAATACCCCTAGGCAATAATTGATCCACCTGAACGCTTCAAACTGGAACTGATATGCACTTAACCGTGCAATCAACTAATCAATAGCAGACTCCCTCACTTGGCTCGAAGCCATAGATCAACACACACTCAATAACTCATAACGCTTATACTCTGTTGATGCTATAATACCATAGTGAGATTAAACTCAAAATCCTTTGTAAGCTTGTGAAAACACATACCATCTAGAATTTTAACTCTTCTGCAAATCTCGCATTCACTCTCGCAATAGTTACACCCATTCTCTTAAGCGGCCCAAATTTAAATTTCAACACATATAATTCACTTGTAGATGAGATCTTCTAACAAACAACATGAGGATCACACAACCTCAAAACACTCCGCAGGGGATAACCCACCTGCTTTACCTCCAACTAATATTCTTGTATACCTTCCACTGTTATAAATATTACGTAGTCACTTAATCTTCCTGAGTCTGAACTCATACCGTGACATGAATTTACTTCAATCCCAGCTAGGAAACATGAAAAGATTCTTTATACCCCCATAACTCGGGGCTATACCACAAATCAGGATGGAAATCGAGCACCTGATAGTTCTTTTATCCTCCAACAGACCCTTCTCATCGCTTCCAAAGCATATAAATACATCTCGCTATCATAACATACTTATCACGTAGCTATCCAGTCATTAGTCCCCTTAATAGGGACATAACAAAAGATAGAGATGCAGAAACACACGCTCACGAAATCAATAGCTCAGGGATCGAGCTATAGGCAAAAATCCGGCCTCAAGTCTTTCAGACTAGCCCAACATCAACACACAGAGATCACATCTCGCCCCTTGATCATGGAATCACAAGCCATCGATGCACATTTGATACCGAGCGCTCATGCGCGCATACGAGCGCGTGGAAGGAATTCAAAGAGTTACATTTCAAGCTGAATCAAGGACGCACGATAAGAATTCAAGAATATGAAGTTTTTCCTAAAGGTTCTCCAGCCTCTCGAGGAAAAATACAGACGTCTCCGTACCTATCCGCGAGACTCTACTAAACCTGCTCATGACTCGTGAGACCTATGTAACCTAGGCTCTGATACCAACTTGTCACGACCCTAAACCCGGACCCGGTCGTGATGGCGCCTCGCGTGAAGACAAGGCCAACCAACTAGTCCCAATTCAATTTTTTAAACAATTAAACATTAATAAACAGTCTAAGCATGAGTAAATAAACCAAAGACCAAGTAAAAGATTTTATAATGTGCAGAATACAGCCCAAACACAGCCCAATACCGGGGTGTCACAAGTCACGAGCATCTACTAGGGTATAAATACAACTGAAAAGTCTGAAATGTACAAAACACAGACTAATGAAATGAAGAGGGAGAAAAGCAGTGCTGCAAATGCCGACATCTACCTTGCTAAACTCTTATGACTCTGCCTCTGATCAGCCAATACCCACTACTGAGTTTAGAAATACCTGAATCTGCCAAAAGGTGAAGGGAGTAAAGTGACTACTCCAATTCAATGAGTAATAATCATAACTAAAGTCTGAATGGTAAGAAATCACGTAAGGCCTATCAAGATGTTGTATAGAAGCAGTTCAAAAACTAGTAAGAAGGCAATGAAGCTGCAAAATCTCTTAAAACATCTTAGCTCAGTTTAAACATTTTGGAAAATGACTTTTTCAACAGTTACGCAAATGAATGCAAAACAATTAGTGCAGATAAGCATAGAAATCCGCCCCTCTGGCACAAATACACAATTAAACAGGTACATGATAGGAAAATAAGAAAGATAAGCACATAAGATTCACCCCTTGGGCACAATGTCAACCAATCCGCCCCTCGGGCAATATCTTAGAATAGTATCAGCCCCTCGGGCACAATTACATGGAACAATACTAGCCTCTCGGGCTATCACTAGACAATATCATCCCCTCGGGCTATATCTCACATCACAATGGGTACCCGCGCTCACTGGGGGTGTGCAGACTCCTAGAGGGGGCCCTTACGGCCCAAGCGCAATATCAAGCCAACTCGTGGCATCATAAACAGGCTCTCGGCCTCATATCAATATCAAGCCACCCCGTGGTGTACAATCTCAAGCCCTCGGCCTCATAATCAATATCAGTGTATCACCACTGCGGCGTGCAGCTCGACCTAGAAGATATCCTCACAACACAGGCCCTCGGCCTTACTCAGTCAAAAATCACATAAGCCTTTCGGGCAACAGTAAAACAGTGTTTCTCAGCCCAAAACATCATTTAAATATCATTTGAGTATTAAAACTCAGTGAACATGGCTGAGTTTTAAAAATAACAGTAGAAAATAACATGACTGAGTTCAAGTATAAAGTCAAAACCGTGAGGCAATATCAATAAAAATCCCCGAAGGATGACATAGTTGGCACTAGGCCCAATTATGGCATTCAACCCAAATAATGATGATAGCAAATAGTTTTCAATCAAATACGCGGTAAAATCATTTATCGAGACGGACCAGGTCACAATCCCCAATAGAGCATGACCCCACGCTCATCGTCAAGCGTGTGCCTCACCTCAATATAGCACTACGATGTGCAATATAGGGTTTCAAATCCTCAGAACATCATTTACAATTATTACTCACCTCGATCCAGTCTAAACTCTAGCCCGCGATACCTTTCCCCCATGATTCGACCTCCGTATTCTCCAAATCAAGCCATAATCAGTACATAATCATTAAATATGCAAAGTAAATAAAGCCCACTCAAAAATATCCTATTTTACATCAAAATCCCAAAATTTCTCAAACCCGGCCCCCTGGGACCACGTCTCGGAATCCGATAAAATTAACATCAATGGAATCCTCATCCTCACACGAGCCTATACATATCAAGAACATCAAAATTGGACCTCAAATCCCCACTCAAAGCTCTCTTAATCTCAAGCCCTAGTTACCCATTTTTGCTACTGATTTTTCCATGGATTACAAGCTTACAATGATAGAATTCATCATTGAAACAAGTTTATGGACCAAACATCTTACCTCCATGAAATCCTCTTGAATTCCCTCTTCAATTAGCTCTCCCAAGCTTCAAAATCGCCCAACAATGGAGGTACTTAGCCTCAAAATTGCGGAATAGCCATTTTAAATCATACTGCCCAAGCATAAAAATCCTTCTTTGTGAAAATAGTCAAAGCCTCGCGTTCGCGAAGCACAAAATTACTTTGACCAAATTTCCTTCACCGCAAACGCGTCCTACCACTCGCGAACGTGAAGACTTGGCTCCCTAACCCAATGCGAATGTAACTCTCTTTCCGTGAATGCGAAGAACAAATAAATCCACAATCCCAGCTGCTCACTTCCCCTACGCGAACACGGAGCCTCCCTCGCTAATGCGATGCACAATGAACTCAGCCCTTCGCGAACGCGGAGCCTCCCTAGCAAACGCGAAGGCTAAAATCTCCACCTCACCAGCTAACCATTCAGGAATGCGAGGGTCTACTCGGGAACGCGAAGTCCAAATGTTTGCAGCACTGAACAGAAATTTTCTGCAACTTTGCAAAACATGAAATGGTCCGATTGACCACCCGAAACTCACCTGAGGCCCTCGGGACCTCAACTAAACATGCCAACATATTCCATAACCTCATTCAAACTTGTTCCAACCTTTCGAACGCTCAAAACAACATCAAAACATCAAATTCGCATCGGATTCAAGCCTAAGAATTCCAAAACCTTCTAAATTACGCTTTCGATCAAAAACCCAACCAAACCACGTCCGAATGACCTAAAATTTTGTACACACATCCCAAATGACACAATGGAACTACTGCACCTTCCGGAAATCCATTCTGACCCATATATCAAAATCTCACCTATCAACCAAAAAACGCAAAAACCTCAATTTTGCCAATTCAAGCCTAAACCTTCCATGGACTTCCAAAATGCATCCTGATCACGCTCCTAAGTCCCAAATCACCCAACAGAGCTAACCAAATCATAAAAATTCTGATCCGAGATCATATACAAATAAGTCAAATCTTGGTCAAACCTTTCAAATTTCAAGCTTCAATTGAGGACTGTTTCTTCAAAATTCATTCCGGTTACCCTGAAAACCAAAACCAACGATTTACATAAGTTATAATATATCGCACGGGGTAGGTCACACTTGAGAACTGATGATCAAAGTGCAAAAGCTCAAAATGACTGGTCGGGTCATTATACGAGGTTACCAACGCCCCTATGCCCAACCCGCTCATCCTATGCGGGCACCCTCCTATGCCCTCCAATGATCCTGGCATGCCTTCTGTGGTATGCCTCCAGGCACCTGCTTCAAGGGTACTACCTCCAATATTCATCTTTCAGGGTCCACAACTTCAACCCGAAATAACATATGTGACCCCGTACTCCTTCACTCAACCTCCGCAATATGATCTCTCGGTGGAGCAAGAAAAGGTGGTTAAAAATATCGAGCATGAGGAAATGGATCGAAAGATGAAGAGCCTGGAACAAAGCCTGAAAAAGATACAAGGTCTGAGTGGTCAAAAGAGTGTCTCATACTCTGACCTCTGTATGTTTCCCCATGTCCTTTTCCCAGCTGGCTTCAAGATTCCAAAATTTGAAAAGTACGACGGGCACGAAGACCTAGTCGCTCATCTGAAATGATACTGTAACTAGTAGAGGAGTGCTGGTGGAAAAGAGGAGCTGCTAATGGCCTATTTTGGGGAAAGCCTCACCGAAATCGCTTCTGAGCGGTATACTAATCAAGAAATTACTCATTGGCACGTGTGGGACAATATGGCCCATGATTTTGTCCACCAGTTCCAGTATAATGTGGACATCGCTCCCGATAGAAACTCCTTGTCCAATTTGAAAATGAAAACCGCGGAAAGCTTCCACGAATATGCTGTCAAATGGCATGAGCAAGCTGCCAGGGTAAGGCCTCCAATGGACGAAATTGAAATGGTCACGATCTTTCTACAGGCCCAAGAGGCGGACTACTTCCAGAACATGATGTCTGCTATGGGAAAGTCGTTTGCTGAGGCTATAAAAATTGGGGAGATTGTAGACGTGGGCCAAAAATGGGTCGAATCTTGAGTCATGCTGCTTTTAAAGCCACATCACCAGATGTTCAAAATGGTTTAGAGGGTTTGATAAATGGAAACGGGAGAGAAGAAGGAGCCATGATGGTTTCCAGCTCGAGGGGGATCGCAGTTCATTCATCCAATCATATATGCTTCCTGAGGTCACTCAACACTATTATCCCCTTCAAGATGTTGCTTATACCGTGGCACCGCATCCCTATGCGGTGATGAACGTGCAACCTTACCCACGGCCACAACATTATCCATAAAACCGAGCTCCACCTCCCAGAAATGCCTATCCTTACCAAGCTCTATATAATCCTCAACCAAATGATCCTCAATACAATCCTCGCCCAAGAGAGCCTTTCAGAAAGAATCAATTCACCACTATTAGTGAATCGTATTCAAGCTTGTTCAAAAAGTTAATCAGGCTAAATCTATTACATCCAGTGGCCCCGAACCGGCGAAACCCCGAGTCTCCCTCGCACTGAGCTGATGCTAGATGTGAATACCACTCTGGAGCAGTGGGACACAGTACGGAGGACTGTTGGACCCTCAAAATGGCAGTTGAAGATTTGATTGAAGCTGAAAGAATTGTTTTTCGGGATGAAGAAGCTCCTGATGTGATGAACAATCTGTTGCCTGCCCACAACATCGGGCCAATAGTCGGAATGATTTGTGAAGATGAGGAATTTGATCCAGCACTGAAGGCCATTGAAGCCATTGCTGAGATAGAAGAAAAACCAAAAAATGGTCGCCAAGCATAAAAGTTCCCCATCAGACGGGAGTCTTAGTAGCCAGTCTTGCTATTCTTTCTGCGTCCAGATTATCTCAGGGTGTGATCCGGATGTTTTACTTTATTGTCTTACTTTCCAATGTAAACCCTTCTATCTTCAAAAAATTCAAAAAAAAAATCAAAATCAAAAATCAAATGAAATTAATAATTCATTGTCCAAGAATGTCACTTTTCTTATTCTCTTTTTAGTTCTGTTAAATACAGATTTCAATAACATGACATGCTTGCGGACTTCATGCCCAGATCCCAAAACGCTGTCATACTTTGAAATAATGAATCAAGAGTCAAAATTCAAAGAAGATAAGTTTGAGGAAATAAAACAAAGAGTTGGAACAACTGAAGGAAAATTGGTTCCAATTTAGAAAAGTCCATACATTGCAATAAGAAAACTGCCAAAAGAGCATGTTGTACTTGGGATACATCGAAGGAAATGTACCTGAAACCACTATCAATGCAAATGTAGTCAAAAGGTACTATGTTGGATCATCTATATAGCATTAATTTTCTCCGATTGGGATGAAGAAGGTTTTCTTTCTCACTATCTAAATATTCAACCCTTTGCAAACCCTTTGAGCTGGCTCCCATTCTTTAATTACCTCCTTGGAACCTGGAAGTTATTATTGAAAAAAATGATGAATGAAAAATGAAAGAAAAATGGAAAGAGAAGAAAAAGAAAAATACAAAAAAAAAGAGGAAGAAAAGACAAAAAAAATTGAAATGAAAAAAAAAATGCAAAATAAAAAGAGAGAAAGAGAGAGAGAGAGAGAGAGAGAGAGAGAGAGAGAGAAACAAAGTTTCCTGAACTACGTTCGACTTGATTTCGAAAGGATACATAGGCAGCCTCTCTCTGGGGTTCATTCACACCAAAATAAAAGTTCAAATTCCCCCCAAAAGTGAAACTGGGGTAGAAGTTATAATGGTTCGGCGATGGTTTGCCTGAAAGGTTCCAATGTCGTAATTCAATCCAAACTGTTTTTACCCCAAATCCTGTTCAAGTCTTTCCGATCAATCGGTGAGAATGTTCAAGGATTAGAGAATACAACTACTTCGATCCGATGCAACAAAAATGAAAGAAATAAAATAAGAGAGTCTTATTGGTGAAAATCCACACGGGCACTGTAAGGCGACAGTAAGGAGAGAAAATAAAACTGAGAGTCTTGTTAGTGAAAACTCGCAAAGAGCACTATAAGGTGACGATGAGAAGAGAAATGAGAGAGGTCAGATGGTGAAAACTCGCAAAGGACGCCCCTGATCGAAAAGAGGATCCTCACAGCCATTGACACGGACAGAGTCCTGGCAAGGTTTCTCGGTTTTGAGGAAAAAGTTATGATGAATATCTAAGAGTTGGAGTGTTTACACAGATCAGGCATCCAGTCCAAAAGGCATGTCGTGTCCATTGAAGTCCGCATGTACTCCAGATAAGTCCTTCTTTCCTTTCCCCGAAAGGGACACTTCTTGTTTTAAACTCATTCTCCATTCCATTGTTTGTTTTCTTTGAATCCTTTTCGGTCTAACTATATTCCGAAATTAAGACAAAGAAAGGATGGTAAGACTGATTTACAGGGTTCTCATTTAATAAAAGCTAATATGCAAAAAGGCACCCAACCTCGTCGGGGGCATCAAGTCGACCTCGATCGGCCATGGCGGCTGATGCTTTGAAATTGAAAAACTCCTGAAAAGAAAGGAAATCAAAGTCAAATGCCCACAAAGGCAAAATGAAGTTGAAAAGTTTAAATCCCATGTGGCTAACCGTCTTGGCAAAGGATTGAAAAGACAAGGTACCCAAATGATCTGAAATTAAAATTGGAAGAAAGAAGCCAGAAATGAAAGGCCTATGAAGGCGAAATAAAGTCGGAAAAGGTTAAGTCCTACGCGACTAGCCGTTGCAGCAAATTTGAGGAGCCAAAAAGTTCCCCAATGCTCCAAAGTTAAAAAATTGAAAAAACACAGAAATGAAAGGCCTACAAAGGCAAAATAAAGTCGAGAAGGTTGAGTTCCACGTGACCAACCGTCATGGCAAAGACTGGAAAAGCTAGAGGTTCTCCAGGGTTAAAAATGAAATCGGCCTTCAGGGAACAAGCAGTTGCAGTTGAAATCTTCATCAAAGAAGCTGGGCCGAGATCAAGTGATTGAAACAGTCAAGGCCACAAAACCAACCACTGTTTCAAACTAACAATTGTTCTTTGTTTGAAAACAGGAAACGGGTGCAATCCAAGAGCGACCTTGCAAGAAGCAGGTGCAACAAAAAGAAACTGTGCAAAGGCTAGAAAATGCTCTGCAGCAATAATCAATCCAAAAGGGAAGTCTCCTCGCAATTCTTTCCTGCATTTTATTCATTTTCTTAAATAATAATAAAAAAAGAAAAAAAAAGAGATGAAATGAAAAGAAAGAAGAAGAAAAATTCAAAATCATGGTAGTATAGGGTCTCCAATCCCTAGATGCGTCTTTTCCAACATAGAGTACCCCTCCCTAGTCGCTTCCAGTACAACCTGGTAGTCTTTTACAACGTAAGGTTCCACTCCCTAGTTGATCCCCAGCATAACCCGAGGACCTTTTCCTTTTTCCGGCATAACCCGATGACTTTTCCGGCATAACCTGTGGACCTCCCTGGCATAACCGCAAGGATCCTTTTCTTTTCCGGCATAACCCGATAACCTTCTCGCCATAACCGTGGACCTCCCCAGCATAACCCGAGGACTTTTTTCTTTTTTCTTTTTTCGGCATAACCCAATGACTTTCCCGGCATAACCCGTGGACTTCCCCGGCATAACCCGATGACCTTTTTCTTTCCGACATAACCCGATGACTTTCCCGGCATAACCCGTGGACCTCCCCGACATAACCCGAGGACCTTTTTTCTTTTCCAGCATAACCGGATGACACCCCGGCATAACTCAAGGACCTTTTCCAGCATAACCCGATAACTTTCCCGGCATAACCCGTGGACCTCCCCGGTATAACCCGATGACTTTCCCGGCATAACCCGTGCACCTCCTCGGCATAACCTGAGGACTTTCCCAGCATAACCCGTGGACCTCCCCGGCATAACCCGAGGACCTTTCTTCTTTTCTAGCATAACCCGATGACACCCCGGCATAACCCGACGACCTTTTCCGACATAACCACGAGGACCTTTTTCTTTTTCGGCATAACCCGATGACTCCCCAGCATAACCCGAGGACCTTTTCCGGCATAACCCGTGGACCTCCTCGGGCCAGCATAATCCGTTGACCTTTCCCGGCATAACTCGACGACCTTTTCCGGCATAACACTAAGGACATTTTTCTTTTCCGGCATAACCCGATAACTCCCCAGCATAACCCGAGGACCTTTTCCGGCATAACCCATGGACCTCCTCGGGCCGGCATAACCCGTTGACCTTCCCCGGCATAACTCGAGGACCTTTCCGGCATAACCGGTCATTTTTCCAGCATAACCTGGTAATCTTCCAAACTTGGGGCCTCCGATCCCCATTTGATTGCATTTTAGATATAGGGTCTCCACTCATTAATCTCTTTTTCTCAGGAATACATAATCCCGATTTTAATGTCTTTCAATAAAGAAATAGTTTAGATTTTGTTACAATAACTCACGAAATTTTCCTAGTGAAAACTGGGGTAAATTTTCGTTTGTTTGTTTGTTTTGGTGCCTGAACAGGTTTTCACCATGAGGCACAAGGTTTGAGATGACTAAAAGAAGAAGTCTCAACCCAAATAAAAGAAAAAGAAAAGAAGTTGAACTCGAAGTATAGAAGCGGAGAAAAGATGCAGACTGCTCAAGATACGATTGAAGTTACGAGCTTTGCATGTCCCACCTTGATCCGAAAAGCTGAAGAAGAACGAACCAGTGTTTGCGGCTAACGAGCATCAAGATTTAGATCGGAGTCTGCAGGAAGAACCAGCCAAGACTCGAGATCAAGCTTTGGAAGGATTATAGATAGGAATCTTGTAACTCGTAGTTGATAGGCTTAGCTAGTTTAGCTTTTTATTTTTCATTTTAGTGTAATAAGGAGCTCAGCAAGCAGAAACAACAGTAACATCAGTGAAATCATAGTTTCTCGGTAGTCCCAGCTACCAAAACTTCTAGAACTACACTAACCAGATTCCTTTATCGCCAAGGATATGTAGGCAACCTTCGAAGCAAGGTTCGGTTAGACTTTTTCAAAAGATGCTTCCCATGGAGTTTTAAACGTGCAAAAATCGTTCGCAATTGCTCATTTTATCTTTGCCCGAAAATCCTTCATGTTCCTGAGCAAAAAGGGACAGCTGTGAGCATGTGATTTTTGCCTATATGAAATACTCCTATAAAATTCAAAGAAATAGATTTTCTCTAATTATTTGCCATTTTGTAGATTTTGTTTTAGGATTTTATTAATTGTTTACATTTTTGCGCACGTTTAATTTTTATTAAAATCATGAAAAATACCAAAAATACCATGCATTGCATTTAGATTTTTGTTTTCATATTTTTAGGATTAATTGCTTTATTAAATTGAAAATCACAAAAATTGGCTCATCTTTTTTACATCTTATCTTTTAATTTTAGATTAGTAATTTTTCTCTTTTAATTTAGGATCAAACTAATTGCTATAAATTTATAATTGGATAATTAGCTTAATATTACAATTTAGATTAATTTAGGAAGTTGATTTAGGATTTTTAAATTAAAGAAAATAAAAAAAAAGGAGAAACAAAAAAAAAATTGAATAAAAGAGAGGGATTAATTTTGGTCTTGGCATGCTGGGCCAAATTTTAAATTGGCCCAATTGATTTTTAAATGAATTTCGCCCAAAAATAAAAGACACAACCCAAGTCCATCTCTTTCCCTTACCCTTATATGATTAAAAACCTACAGATTTTTTGACCTAAAAAAATCAGAGACTCTTCTCCTTTGAAAACGGAGAAACAGCGCATCTACACCCATCCCTTCTTCTTCTTTTTGATATTTCTCCAAACCTAGAAATCCAGAGATCAGATCTTCCCGTTCCCTAAGGCTAACGAGAGATAGCCGCACCTCTAAAAGGGAGCTTTCTTCTTCTTTAAACGAAAAATCACAGCGGCGATTAAAATTTTCAAGACTCTTTTCATTTTGCAAAAGAGACACAAGCACGACTTAGGATAGAGAGACAGGGGACGACCAGGTTCGGGACTCCAAAAAATGAGAGGTTTCTGGAGAAAAATCGGATAGAAAATTGAGAGGAAACTAAGGGTTCTACTGTTGCTGCTTATGCTGTGTTGTTTAAGCTTGGTTGAGCTCCAGATTTTATTATTTTGACCATTATTTGGTCACTTTTCTGCTATTTTCTGCTATAGGAATGTGGAAATTTACCTGTTGTCCTGTACTTTGTTGTTTGTGAATGAAATTTGTGTTGTTCACGTTAAGCGTGTGATGGATCTCCTAGATTTAGTATGTTTAATTTTCAAATCTGCCTGAATTCTCCTTCTCTGATTAATATTTGATGCTATAAGACACGTTTGAATTAAATGTCCAAGCTACTAGGTAATTGTTGATTAAGTTGATACAGTTTGTTGACAGAATTCACTTCCTAAAAGCAATGATTCATGTTTAAAGTGAGCTTAAGGATTAAATTGATTCCAATTGTTTTTTAAGATGTTTGATTATTGATAGTTGTTTCCTTGTAAATTGAGAATCTGCTGGGGGAAATGAAAGCCTGCGGCATAAGGAAATCCATTTTTATGGAAGTTAGTTTAACTAGAGAACCCAACTCTCAAAATTTCAAAAAGCTAAGAGCTCACGGCCGCTAGCTAATAGGATTATTTGTACAGTTAAGAAGGATATTACAAGGTATTATTCTTTGCTTATGACAAATCAAACTCTTGCTGTTTATATTGGGAATTTAGTTGATAGTACTTATACTAGTGTTTACAATGTGAAACTTGTATTCACTTTCATCCCGCTAAAGAAAAACATAGTGATACTGAGCTGAATTCGGATTACTCTTATAAACCATTTGATTCTGGGGCTAATTTTATCTTACCCATTTTAAGAATTTTGCCTTTAAATGATGGTTTGTGGTTTGGGAGGATGAGATATTTTGTTTGGATCTTTTGCAAGTTGGAAATTGAAAAGTTTACCTTTTTGTCTTTCATGAGCTAAAAGACTCATAGGAGTGATGAATGCACTGTTGTCAATTCATGTCAATGCAAAGTTTTATTTGGTGGGCTTCCTTTCTTTATCTTGTACAATCACATTTTATCTATAAATTCGTGACATTTACGATTAATCTCAAATTTAGAAATAATTAATTATGAACACCGTAGTTTGCTTTAGGCACGTAATTAAATCATTATAATTACGGGTACGGTTCCCATGACGTAGTTGTGATACCTAATTTAAAATTAATTTTAAATATGAATATCAATAGTATGTTTTAGTTGAGTAAAACCTTTTAAAAATAAATTCAGGTGTGTCATCCACAAATGAAACCCATGGCCCTCACATTGATATTATAACTTAGTATAGAAAACATTTTTTTAAAACATTCGCAGCTTGCTTTAGGCGTGTTTATAATAAAATCATCATAGCTACATGTACGGTTCCCGTGACGTAGCTGTGATACCTAATTTCCAAATCCGGGGGTATATTTATGTGACCCGACCACAACTTCTAGTAACTTTTATAAATCAAACATGTTGTAGATCGTAGGTATGGTTCCCGTGAAATGATCCGCAATGTGTGTCAAACAAACAAGTGTACGACAGTCGTAACTTGTTCCAGAATAATTCCATAAAATAATTAAAAGCGGTTATAAAGTTAAAAAAGCACAATAGTTTTAAAATGTGTAGTAAATCATATGATAGGCCAAATATTAATAGTTTAAGCGATCGTGCTTGTCATGACCCCGGTTCGCCCTCCGTGAATTATCGTGACGACACCTAGTCTCTACGACTAGGTAAGACTAACAATGCGGAATGTAAACAATAATTGCGGAAGAAATAATTAAAAACCGAAATAGTAAAATGAAACAATGTTTAAGGTGCCGCTCGGCACATACAATAACAACTCTCGAAGTTAACAACAATTCCCAAAACCCAAAATCTCACGAATAACAAGCTAAGAGATGTATAAGAAGCTCTAACTCCGGAAATGTCTAAACAAGGGGAAAATACTGAAGGGCTATACTTATTACAGTAAGATAGAAAGGGACTCGTCGGTCTGCGGATGCGGCAGATATACCTCAAAGTCTCTATAGAAACGCCTCCAATGATGATAGAACTGAGTGGAAGTACCTAGATATGTACAACAAAAATGTGCAGAAGAGTAGCATGAGCACACCACAGCGGTGCCCAGTAAGTATCAAGACTAACCTCGGCGGAGTAGTGATGAGGAACAGTGAAGACACCTACTAGTCCAATAAACTGTACAAATATAGGAACAACGGGGACGTGATGTATATATAAAGACTACACGAAATGGGTAACAATACTACAATCTCAATAAGGAAAGAAAACCGCAAGCAACACGAAATACCAAAATAATGACATAGAAGAGTGAGCAAAAACACAACCCAAATCCTAGAGTCCCAATACAGTAAAGGTAAGCAATAACTCAGATCCTACAATAGTGTTCACATCAGGTCTTATCCAACAATTTCCACGAAATACCGAATCTCGGACAATTACAACTCATGAGTCCTAGTACCTGAAATCTAACACTTGGCATCCTGTGCCCCCATCAGCCTCATGGTCATACTTAACAACTCACTTGATAACCAGGGCCACTCTCACATATGTAATAAGTAAACGAGGGTGTACATCTATACTCAGCAAAATTAGGAGGACTTCACATCCAATAGGAGTGTTCAACTATGTATATGCTTGTGCAAGTGCTCTAACAAAATTTCCTACCAGCTAATAGACGTAAGGAGAAAAGTAGACAGAACATATGATGTTTCCTCACAACTTCCACGAGATAAAGCTCATACAGGTAAGCGTACCACAATCACAATATTAACAAACAGGAATGCCCCTAGGCCATCACAAATCCTCACAATCAATCCCTGATAAAACCTACCTTGTCTCGCCACGTGTGCAAATAATAACATAATAAATGCCCACCTTGTTTCACCACACGTGCATCATAATGTTCCCACCTTATCTCGCCACATGCGCAACCCACATATAAGTATATAAACATATCCCGCCTTGTCACGCCACATGTGCAATATATCAATAGTAACAATAGCACGGCAAAGACCTCGCGCAACCCCTCAACAACAACTGCACGGCAGAGACCTCGTGAACAACTCAACCACAACCGCACAGTAGAGACCTCATGCACCAACAACCACAACCGCACGGCAGAGACCTCGTGTACCAACACAACCACAACTGCACGACAGAGACCGCGTGCACCAACACAACCTGCACAACAATAACAGTGATAGTAATACAAAATATAGCGAGTGAATCCACTCCAAAACTTCAAATCACAAGGAATCGGTTTAACCAGTTCACAAGAATAGCCACAATAAGAAAAATGAAAGGCATAAAGGGGACAATTCAACAAAAGGGGAAATTAACATGTAGTGACAATCCCAAATAAAGAAAATCAGCACAAGGAAGACAACACGAGTTTAGTAGTCCCAAATAAAGGCAAGTCAAAAAAGATGTAGGTCATCTAAACTCCGTTTAAGGTTGGGAAGTTACAAGAACATTCGGTAATTTTAGTTAAGGGAAGGTGATCTTAGTTGCACTTAAGACTAGGCGATTATAGGAGGGATGACAATAACTCTCAGTAACGCAGTCAGTTATGAAAAGGTAGCATGATGATAAGAGAGACGAAATTCTTCAGTTAAATCAAACAGGATGACAATTAGGCAATAAGAGTAAATCATGCAGCAAACAATTCCAACTAAGCATGTAGAGACGAAACTAATAAGCAGGAACTCAGTCATATCAAGAATAACTCCATACATAGTGAATATAAGAACCTAAGAACCCTAAAAGTTCAACTATCCACAATTATGTCCGGGTACGCACTCGTCACCTCGCGTACACGGATTTCAATCAACATAGAAGACTCAATCCTAAGGGGAAGTTCCCCACACAAGGTTAGGTAAGAGATTTACCTCAAAGACGACAACTCGGTACTCTAAAATGGACTTCTCGGGCGAAAAGACCTTCGGATAGCTCAAATCCAACTATAAGAATAAGGAACTATTCCGAATAATAAAGTTTCAATCTTTACAAAAATATAAAAATCGACCCAAAAGTTGACCCCCCGGTCCCGCACCTCGGAACCCATCAAATTTTACAAAAATCCGATCACCCATTCCAAAATGAGTTCAACCATATAAAATTTATACAATTCCGATACCATTTGGTCCCTCAAATCATGATTTTTCACTTTGAAATTTTTCTTCAAAAACCAACTCTTTCCCCAACCTAAAACACAATTTAAATGATAAAAATAAAGATAAATTCATGGAATTATAGTTAATTCTAGTTGAAGAACACTTACCCAATCAAATTTCGTGAAAAACCCAAAATAATTGCCAAAAACCGAGCTTTTGAAGCCAAAATGTGATGAAAATGGTGAAACCCTCGATTTTGGGAAATATTCTGCCTGCCCAGGTTTTTATGCATCGTGAACGCGAAGAGAGGGCCGCATTCACGAATAAGAAAAGTTAAGGCTGCCAAGGTTGCTCATTGCGAACGCGATGATGAGCTCGCGAACGCGGAGAAGAAAAATGCAAGGCTTCGCGAACGCGAAGGGAAGGACGCGAATGCGAAGAAGGAAAATGCAGGGCTTCGTGAACACGAAGAGAAGGACGCGAACACGAAGAAGGATTTCGAGGTGGTCAAAAACAAGGCATCGCGAACGCGAGAGGCTGTTCGCGATCGCGAAGAAGGATATCAGAAGCAGCAAAACAGCAGTTCCAAAAATGGGGAAAAATACCCGTAGCCCACCCGGAACACACCCGAGGCCCACGGGACCCCGTCTAAACTCATAAACAAGTCACATAACCTAACACGGACTCGCTCGAGGTCTAAAATCACATCAAACAATGCTGAAACGTCGAATCATGCCATGAATCAAACTATGAACTTCCAAATCTTCCAAATTCGAAAACTTGTGACGAAACCAATCAAATCAACCCGGAATGACGCCAAATTTTGCAGACAAGTCCAAAATGACATGACAGAGCTGTTCCAACTCTCGAAATCACATTCCAACCCCGATATCACAAAAGTCAGTTATGGGTGAAACTTCTCCATTTCTCAAACTTCAACTTTTCCAACTTTCGCCGAAATGCCTCAATTTACCCTATGGACCTCCAAATCTGAATTCGGACGTGCGCCTAAGTCTAAAATCACCATACGAAGCTGTTGGAATTATCAAAATTTCATTTCGGGGCCGTTTACTCAAAAGTCCAATTCTGGTAAAATTCTCATCGTTCAAACTCCCAAAACTTCATTCCTTCTTCCAATTCGACTCTGAATCATCCATTAACCGAATTCAACCATGCACACAAGTCGATGTTTATATTACGAAATTGTTCAAGACCTTACACTGCTGAATAGAGATTAAATCTCAAAATGACCGGCCGGGTCGTTACATCCTCCCCTCTTAAAACCAATGTTCTTCCTCGAACGTGCCAAGATTCGCCTCGAGTCCTCAAGTCACTGAATACACACTTCCAATATACACTCGCTAGTGATCCCACGTCACCCCAATCCACTTAAGCCTGACGACACCATCTCAACTGAAATTTAGCCTTTCTAGCAATGCCAATAAGCCTTAGAACCAGAATTCTCATCTTCCATCCATTTTCAAAAGACCCGATTCTAAATACATACCCGGTATCAGTCTCAACCAGCTACATCAATTCGTACCAACACCCATATAGTACACCCTTACAACACAACACGACACATCACATATAAGCCCACAATAATATTTTTAATCGCAATATTCGCCTGGAATCAAATTTAGCACCAGCCATAAGGCTCATATCCAATAGGAACCCGTTTCAAACCCCCACCACTCTGGTGATGATACAATAACCACAAAAGCCACATAACTAAACACCCGAATCACCAAATCTCAGCTAATACCAACAGGCACACACCCACAAGCTGAAAGCACAGAACGAAAATGACTGAATATGGGAAGGGAAACACATAAGGGAACTACCAAACAAGCCATACAAGCACAAATTTTCTATCAACACTAATCTACAAAACAATCTAACAAGAAAGAATTAAGGCATATAAAAGAATCACAAGGCTCTCATACTGATATAACTCCCACCGCGATACACAGCTCGGCCTCAACATATCAAAACACATGAAATCACGAGGGTCCCGCCCTCCACCTTAAATCACAAGTAGGGTACACATCAAATCAGCTAGGAACTCTCACTAGATCAATTCCGTCACCAAGATTACAACACGTACTGGCTCCCGCACTGGTGGAGCATAAAATCACAGCTCGTAGCCAAAGATACTCAGAAATTACATCAAACCTACCGTAATGGACAACAAGAATTTACTACTAGTCTCATAACTCCCGACAATGGCTAGAAACAGATGATAGACACGGTTATCACTCATAGAACCTCCCAATAGGGTAATAACATAAACAAAGTGCTAATCATGAAATGCACCCATAAATGGAGCAACAAGTAGGGAAACTCACCCCGATAAGCAAAACTTTAATGAACTACGGATAGTGCTCCTCTATAACAAACAGAAATCATACCTGAATGACATTTAGCTGGCGCGGCGGCCTCAAGCCTACTATATGAAACACATCAATGAGTCGGGCCTCCCCCTCTTGGGTGCCCTCTACTCGAATGAATACCTCACTATGACACATCAGCCCGAAGTCTAGGAAAATCTCTCACCATATGGCTAGTATCTCCACACTCAAAGCAACCTCTCTACTAACGAGGCTGTGGAAACTATGCGGTACGGCACTTCGAGACCCATGAACACCTGAGTCACTATGCAAAGTCTAAAGCGTGAACTGAACTGGCTGACCCACAAAACCTCTACCATGTCGCACCCTGCCTCCAAAATAAGGACCAGCAGATCTCTCGGGTCTACGAGGCTTCCTTGCCTCCTCAAACTCTCTCTCCTGATCCCGTCTTCCCTCTCTCTTATGGCCCCGCCTGTCCTTTTTCTCCCTAGCATTCATACCCTCTATACTCCTAGCAATGCTCACCACCTGCTGATAAGAAATATCTATCTCCAACTCACGAGCCATGCTAGACCTGATGCTAGGATTAAGCCCCTCAATAAACCGGCGAACCCTCTCGCGAACAGTAGAAACCAAGGCTAGGGTATGTCTAGCCAAGCTAGTGTAACAGACAGCATACTTCGAGACAGTCATAGTACCCTGGTGCAAATGCTCAAACTCTGCCCGCCATGCATCCCTGAGGCTCTAAGGGACAAACTCTCTTTGGAACATATCTGAAAATTGGGTCCAAGTTGGTGAAGCTGCCTCATTCAGACTGTCTAACTCATAGGTGCGCCACCACTCATAAGCGGCTCCTCGAAGCTGGAAGGCGGTGAAAGAAACCCCACTCGATTCCGATATACCCATGGTACGGAGAATGCGGTAACACTCATCTAGAAATCCCAGAGCATCCTCTGATGCCAGACCACTGAATATAGGAGGCTTGTACCTCTAGAATCTCTCAAGCCTCAGCTGCTCCTCCTCAGAAGTTGCTGCCCTGCCCTCGGGCTGATCTCAGACTGCAGGCTGTACAAGAATAATCTCAGGGACCTTCTCAACATGCACTTGCTGCTTAGGAGTGCGGGCGATGAGAGTCTGTGCTCCTCCCCTGGATTGAGATGTGGCTGCAGCAAGGGGAAGCAACCCTGCCTAAGCCAAAGTGGTGTACATGCTCATGAACTGCACAAGAGTCTCCTGAAGAGCTGGAGTAGTAGTAGCAATAGGCGTATCAGGTGCCTGGACTCTAGCTGGGACTGCTGGTAGTACCTCAGTGGTAGCTTGTGCGGGTGCTCTAGCTGCACCACGTGCGCGTCCTTGGCCTCTACCCTGGCCCCGACCTCTGACGGCTGCAGTAGGGGGCGCAGGTGCCTGATCATCTCGGGAAGCATGTGTCCTCACCATCTGTGAGAGAATGGAAGATAGAGGTTTAGGATTGTGAAGTCAAAAATCTCGCACGACAAGGAAATCAAATGAAGTGGAAATTTTCCTAACAGTTACATAGCCCCTCGTAGATAAGTACTGACGTCTCCGTACCGATCAGCAAGACTCTAATAAACCGCTTGTGATCCATGACTCCTATGAACCTAGAGCTCTGATACCAACTTGTCACGACCCCAGTTCGCCCTCCGTGAACCATCATGACGGCACCTAGTCTCTATGACTAGGTAAGCCTAACAATGCAGAATGTAAATAGTAATTGCGGAAGAAATAATTAAAAACCAAAATAGTAAAATGAAACAGTATTTAAGGTGCTGCTCGGCACATACAATAACAACTCTCGAAGCTAACAACAATTCCCAAAACTCGGAATCTCACGAATCACAAGCTAAGAGATACATAAGAAGCTCTAACTCCGAAAAAGTCTAAACAAGGGGAAAATACTGAAAGGCTATACTTATTACCGAAAGATAGAAAGGGACTCCTCGGTCTACGGACGTGGCAGATATACCTCAAAGTCTCTACAGAAATGCCTCCTCCCAAGGATGATAGAACTGAGTGGAAGTACCTAGATCTACACAACAAACCATAGCAGTGCCCAGTAAGTATCAAGACTAACCTCGGTGGAGTGGTGATGAGGAACAGTCAAGACACCTACCGATCCAATAAACTATACAAATATAGGAACAACGGGACATGATGTATATATAAAGACTACACGAAATGGCTAACAATACTACAATCTCAATAAGGGAAGAAAACCTCAAGCAACACGAAATACTAAAATAATGACACAGAAGAGCGAGCAAAAACACAACCCAAATCCTAGAGTCACAATACAATAAAGGTAAGCAATAACTCAGATCCTACGACAGTGTTCACATCAGGTCTTATCCAACAATTTCCACGAAATACCGAATCTCGGACAATTACAACTCACAAGTCCCAGTACCTAAAATCTAACACTTGGCATCCTATGCCCCTATCAACCTCATGGTCATACTGACAACTCACTTCCTAACCAGGGCCACTCTCACATATATAATAGGTAAACGAGGGTGTACATCTATACTCAGCAAAATTAGGAGGACTTCACATCCAATAGGAGTGTTCAACTATGTTTATGCTTGTGCAAGTGCTCTAACAAAATAACCTACCAGCTAATAGACGTAAGGAGAAGAGCAAACAACACATACGATGTTTCCTCACAACTTCCACGAGATAAAGCTCATATAGGTAAGCGTACCGCAATCATATAATTAACAAACAAGAATGCACCCAAGCCATCACAAATCCTCACAATCAATCCCTGACATAGCCCACCTTGTCTTGCCATGTGTGCGAATAATAACATAATAAACGCCTGCCTTGTTTTGCCACACATGCATCATAATGTTACCACCTTATCTCGCCACATGCGCAACCCACATATAAGCATATAAACATATCCTGCCTTGTCAAGCCACATGTGCAATATATCAATAGTAACAATAGCACGGCAAAGATCTTGCAACCCCTCAATAACAACTGCACAACAGAGACCTCGTGCAAAATACAACCACAACCGCACGGCAGAGACCTCATGCACCAACAACTACAACCGCCTGGCAAAGACCTCATGCACCAACACAACCACAACCGCACGGTAGAGACCGCGTGCACTAACACTAACTCTCAGTAACGCAAAAAGTTATGAAAAGGTAGCATGATGATAAGAGAGACGAAGTTCTTCAGTTTAATCAAGCAGGATGACAATTAGGCAATAAGAATAAATCATGCAGCAAACAATTCCAACTAAGCATGTAGAGACGAAACTAATAAGCAGGAACTCAGTCATATCAAGAATAACTCCATACATAGTGAATATAAGAACCTAAGAACCCTACAAGGCCAACTATCCACAATTAAGTCCGGGTACGCACTCGTCACCTCGCGTACATGGATTTCAATCAACATAGAAAACTCAATCCTAACGGGAAGTCCCTCACACAAGGTTAGGCAAGATACTTACCTCAAGGACGACAACTCGGTACTCTAAAATGGACTTCTCGGGCGAAAAGACCTCCGGAGAGCTCAAATCCAACTATAACAACTCCAAAACACAAAAATCGAATAAGGAACTATTCCAAATAATAAAGTTTCAATCTTTACAAAAATATAAAAATCGACCCAAAAGTCGACCCCCGGGCATGCACCTCGGAACCCATCAAATATTACAAAAATCCGATCACCCATTCCAAAATGAGTTTAACCATACAAAATTTATCCAATTCCGATACCATTTGGTCCCTCAAATCATGATTTTTCACTTTGAAATTTTTCTTCAAAAACCAACCCTTTCCCCAACCCAAAACACAATTTAAATGATACAAATAAAGACAAATTCATGGAATATATTTAATTCTAGTTGAAGAACACTTACCCAATCGAATTTCTTGAAAACCCCAACAAAAATCGCCAAGAACTGAGCTCTAGAAGTCAAAATGTGATGAAAATGGTGAAACCCTTGATTTTGGGATATATTTTGTCTGCCTAGGTTTTTATTCATCGTGAATGCGAAGAGAGGGCCGCGTTCGCGAAGAAGAAAATTTAAGACTGCCCAGGTTGCTCATCGCGAATGCGATGATGAGCTCGCGAACGCGGAGAAGAAAAATGCAGGGCTTCGCGAACGCGAAGAGAAGGACGTGAACGCGAAGAAGGATTTCGAGGTGGTCAGCAACAAGTCATCGTGAACGCGAGAGGCTGTTCGCGATCACAAAGAAGGATATCAGAAGCAGCAAAACAACAGTTCCAAAAATGGGGAAAATACCCGTAGCCCACCTGGAACACACCCGAGGCCCTCGGGACCCCGTCTAAACTCATAAACAAGTCACATAACCTAACATGGACTCGCTCGAGGTCTCAAATCACATCAAACAAAGCTGAAACGACGAAACACACCATGAATCAAACTATGAACTTCCAAATCTTCCAAATTCGAAAACTTGTGTCGAAACCGATTAAATCAACTCGGAATGACGCCAAATTTTGCAGGCAAGTCCAAAATGACATAACGGAGCTGCTCCAACTCTCATAATCACATTCTGACCCCGATATCACAAAAGTCAACTATGGGTTAAACTTTAACTTTTCCAACTTTCGCCGAAATACCTCAATTTACCCTACGGACCTCCAAATCTGAATCCGGACACGTGCCTAAGTCCAAAATCACAATACGAAGCTGTTGGGATTATCAAAATTTCATTCCAGGTCCATTTACTCAAAAGTCCAATTCTGGTCAAATTTTCACCGTTCAAGCTCCCAAAACTTGATGCCTTCTTCCAATTCGACTCTGAATCATCTATTAACCGAATTCAACCATGCACACAAGTCGATGCTCATATTACAAAGTTGTTCAAGACCTTACACAGCTGAACGGAGATTAAATTCTCAAAACGACTGGCCGGGTCGTTATAGTGCTAGAACCACGAAACCCGGGAATGCCGAAAACCTTCTCTCGAGTTAACAGAATTCCATATCTAGAATTTCTGGTTCGCAGGCTTATAATGCAAAGTCGAAATTTTCTTGATTTGGGATTTTAAAATAAACTGGTGACTTAGGACACCAGATAAACTATTCCTAGTGGCGAATCTAAAAAATAAATTAAATAATCTCATTTCGATTAATGTCACTTAAATGGAAAAACTCCCTTATATACACCCCTCGGGTGGTAAAAAGGAGATGTGACAATTTGTAATTGTGAACCTTTTATGGCAATTGCAAAAACACTGTTCATCCGCAATTGCCAACCATTTATGGCAATGGCAAAAACACTGTTTATACGCAAATGCGAAGTTTTGTTCGCAAATGCGACATCTTCAGCCTGCTAAGTACTGAGAATTCCGAGTTTTTGCTTCATTTTTATATTTTTGAACCCTAGCTTCGCGGTGAGGCGATTTTGAGAGGGGATTTTTAGACCAAAATATTGGTAAGTATCTTTAATCAATTTTCAACTATATTTCATGATTTTATACAAGATTTAACATCAAATTCTTGAGAAATCTATGGAAAAATTTGGAGATTTTGTCAAAGTTTTGAAAAATAAAAAATTTAGGATTTGAGAGTCGAATAGGACTCGGATTTGAAAACAAAACACATATTTGGACTTGTGAGGCTATGGGTAATCAAGACCTAACCTTGTTCCCGGATTTTGACCGGGCGGGCCCTGGGTTTGACTTTTGTTGACTTTTTAGAAATTGAATAAAAATCATAGCTTTATTAATTGAAATTTTTTTCTCTTGCAATGTGTGGTGTATTCAAGTCGTCATTGGCTAGATTGAGTTGGGCGGAGGCGAATTTGTTGAGGAAAAGGCTAAGTTGAGCATTAAGATTAGCTTAATCGAGGTAAGTGTTTTACCTAACTTTGTTGAGGGAAATTTTTCTCCTATTTGTCATTGTTTGCTACATGCAGGGGTGATACATATATGAGGTGAAGAGCATATATGTATGTGCCGAGGTTAATCATGCTCTGGGGTAGATTGTGCTCTAATTGTGTCTTGTAGAATTACGTAACTCCCTTGCTTCATGTTTCAGTTAATTTACCGATATTAAGAACGTAGTATAAAATGTTAGTAATCAAGACTTAGCCTAATATAACTTGATCGAATTTGATAGAATTCTGAAAATACATTGATGTGTCTAGTTTGGTCATCTCTATGCGTAATTATTACTACATTGCTGCAGTCGATATTCTTGAGACACTAGACTCTATAATTGAATTGTGGATCATTTATGAGATCTGTGGAAGAATTTGAATAGTCAGTTCTTGAGGGTTGTTGAATCATTGTTGACTTGGAAGGTTGGGATTGGGAATTGTTTGGAATATCCGTTAAAACACTCTCCTTGATGTCCTTTATGCTTCATGTCTTGTTTGTTATTGTTATATATATGTTTGGTAAGGAAGAGTGTAAAGCACGAAGGGTGATGTCGTGCCATTGTTTATACATTATTTTGTGAGGGAGAGTGTAAACCATGAAGGGTGATGACGCGCCATATTATTGAGAGTAAAAGCACGAAGGGTGATGGAGTGCCACATTATTGAGAGTAAAAGCACGAAGGGTAATGTCGTTCCATATTATTGAGAGTAAAAGCACGAAGGGTGATGTCGTACCATATCATTTGAGAGTAAAAGCACGAAGGGTGATACCGTGCTATTTTATTTATATTGTTATGCTTGTATGTTATTGTGAGGTCATGGCACGAAGGGTGTTTCCGTGCAGGTGAGGACGAGGGATGTGCATTATGATGTGATATTTGTTTCCTGTGTATATGTTTGTGTCCTTACCTTGAGCTGTTATTGTTGTACTTACATATTTTGTGTGACTTGTTGTTATTGTCCTATACTTGACCTTTATCTCAATTGTTGTTGCATTGCCCATGTATTTTACTTGCTTAACTTGCGAATACCAGGCCTAGTTCCTGCTTTTATAATTATACTCATGTTATATCTATTATGTTGCACTTTAGTTTTTGCCTTCCACCATGCTAGTCATTCATGCCCTTACTTGTTAACTTGCAAAGATCAAGTGTTTCTGTCTTAATTGTTATATTTGTACTTAGGCCTCCAATATACTAGTTATTGAAGTTGATATTCCTTGTTTTTCATTTGTTATTATTACTCGCGTGTATTTCGCTTAGTCCTTTACTGTGATCCAACGTGCATCCTTGCCCATCGTCATTACTTGCATATTTCTTACTTAGTAATTCCTATTATTGTGTTCCTGTGATAGGGTTGGCTATGTTATACGATCATTTGGAAAGATGAGTTGAACGCACGAAGGGTGTTGCCATGCTAATTGAATTGTTACATAAATTTACTTATACATGGTGAGGATGAGATAAAAGCACGAAGGGTGTTACCGTGCCATGTGATTTGACATTTAACATTTTGGACATATATCTCATATGAGGAAAGATCGTAAATATTCTACAGGGGTTGTTTTAGTAATTATTGACTGTCTCGCCGAGTTGTATATGATACTTTTATCCGTTATACTTTGAACTGCCTTACTGTTAATCTGTTGTATAGGTTATAACAATAAGCATCTTTTTAACTAAAGGCCTCATCACTACTTCGACGAGGTTAGACAAAATACGTATCAATACATGGGGTCAGTTATACTGATACTACACTTCTGCACGTTTCATGCAGATTTTGGAGCAGAGCTGCTGGTGACATCGGGTGCTGATTCAGAAGATATTCGTGCATTTGGTTATAGCTGCCACTTGTCCTTGGTAGTCTAGATTATTGCTAATCTGTTTAAGTAACCTTCAAATAGAACGTGTATTTATTTGTATCAGTTTTGAAATTCCAAATCTTAGAAGCTCGTGATTCGTACTACCAGGTCTTGGGTAAATTTGTAAATGCTCAGCTATCTATTCTCTTTTCTATTATAACCTCAGTTGAGTTGTGCTTCTTTTAGTTGGCTTACCTAGTGGGTTGAGTTAGGTGTCATTACGATTTGTATTTTTTGGGTCGTGACAGTAAGGCTGCCTACGTATCCCTTTTTTAAGGAATCATGTCAAACTTAGTTCAAACATCTGACCTAACTATGTTTCATTTTCCTTTCTGTTTCTTTTTTTTTTTCAAAACAAATTGTTCCAACTTCTATTTTCTTGGGGCATGGACCTTTGACTGTTCTTTCTAAGAGTTGCCGCAGTTTGTACTCTTGGGGCATGGACTTTTCGTTTCATCATTTTTTTGTTTTCATTTTTTATTATTTTTTTCATTTTTCTTTTGACTTTTAACTCGAAACCTGATTCCAAAAGAGGGTGGTCAAAGAAAATAACACAAGCTCAAAAGGGGTAACAAAGGGTATAAAGTATTTGGATAGCAGAAATAGGGCCTCGAGAACGCCAAACATAGTATCCTTTCACGATTACAACATTGATGAATATGTCTATATTCTTGGTGTATCATGGTCGAAAGACACTTTTCATCATCAATGTCAAACTTTCCAAAAAACTTCAATTGATTTCTCAAATCTGACGTTCACAATGATTTGAAGGTAAAGATCATTAACCTCCACGGTTATGACTATTCTAGTTCCACATGAGTTTTACTCGAGCTTAATTCCAAAGTGTTTCGACTTTGTATTTATGTAACGATCCGGTCGGTCATTTCGAGATTTATAGCCCCATTTCCCCAATTTTTGTTTTTTTGTGTTCTACAACTATATTATGATTTATCGGGTTAGTTAGTTTAGGTCCAGAGTGATTTCAGAATGAATTTGAGATACTTAGTCTTATTTGAAAGCTTAAGATGGAAAAGTTGACCGAATGTCGACTTATGCGTAAACGACCTCAATTTAAATTTTGATGGTTCTGTTAGCTCCGTTAGGTGATTTTGGACTTAGGAACGCGTCCGGATTGTGTTTTGGAGGTCTGTAGTGGAATTATTAGGCTTGAAATGCCGAAAGTTGGAATTTTGGAGAATTTGATCGGGAGTGGACTTTTTTGATATCGAGGTCGGATTGGATTTAAAAAAGTTGGACTAGGTCCTGGTGTCATTTAGGACTTGAGTGTAAAATTTGAGGTCAATTGGACGTGATTTGATATGTTTTGGCATCGTTTGTAGAATTTGGAAATTTCGAAGTTCATTAGGCTTGAACTCGTGTGTAATTGGTGTTTTTGATGTTATTTGAGGTGATTTTAGGATTTGACTAAGTTCGTATGATGTTTTGGGACTTGATGGTATGTTTGGTTGAGGTCCTGAGGGCTTTGGGGTGATTTCGGGTGGCTAACGGCTTGAGTTTGAGTTGAGGAATGCAACTGAAGTGCTGCTGCTTCTAGTGTAACCGCACTTACGGAGTGGGAACCGCAAGTGAGAGCTCGTAGAAGCATGGCAAGGATTGCAGGTGCGATCAAGGACGAGATGGGCAGAGGTCATAGGTGCGAAGACTTTCTTGCACCTGCGGTGGTCGCAGAAGCGGATAGTGGAGCGCAGATGAGAGTATGGGTCCGTAGGTATGATGCGATTTCCGCACCTGCGACTTACGTAGATGCGGGTCAGTGATCACAGAAGCGGAGGAAGATGGGGAAAGTGACTATCGCAGAAGCAGGGATTTTACCGCAGAGGCGGATAGAGGGTCGCAGGTACGAAAAACCTGGGCAGAATGTTTAAAAACAAGGGTTCACGATTTTAGTCTTATTTCAGCATTTTGGACTCGGACATAGGCGATTTTGGAGAGGATTTTTTATGGGATTATTTAATCTTCTTGTACTCATTTTTTATCATAAATCTTGTTTCCCCATTGATTTTCCCACCAAGATTGTGAGTGTTGAGGTGAAATTTGGAGGTTTGAGGCTAGGGATTTGGAGAATGAATTTTGGGGATTTGGGTGACCATTTGATATCAGATTTGGATAAATTTGGTATCGTTAGACTCATGAGTGGATGGGCTTTTGGGTTTTATGACTTTTGTTGGATTTCGAGACGTGGGCCTTGGGGCCAGGTTTGAGCTGATTTTGGGTTTTGGCTATAATTTAGTAGTTTTCTCGTGGAATTGATCCTTTTAGCCTTTATTGATTGTATTGTACTACTTGTAACTAGATTCGGGATGTTTGGAGACCGAGTTGAGGGGCAAAGGCATTGCGGAATAGGATTTTGCCCGGATTGAGGTAAGTAACTATTTCAAACTTGGTTGTGAGGGTTCGAAACCCTAAATTATGTGTTATGTGATTGCTATTGAGGTGACGGACATGCGGGTGTTCACACCGTGAGAATTATGATCTGGTTGATTCCATGTCACTGTATAGTGACACTATCTTGTTGATATCCGTATTTTCACCATGTGACAAAGTAATTGAGTCATCAATCATGCTAGATATCATGTTTAGGCTTTATGTCGGTACTGTTGGGACCCATAGTGGTCACTTCTTGTTGTCATATCAATGATTTCATTGATAGTTTGTACGCAGTCATGTACATGCATTTCATATCATATCTCAGTCTCATTTGTTATTTATTGATACATCATATCATTGTTCGGGCTAGTTTTTCATGACATTGTGAGCCCGTGAGTGAGACTGGAAGGATTGATGACTGAGTGAGGTTGAGGGCCTGATTTTGAGTGACAACTATGGGATCGGGTTGCACGCCGCAACGGTTATATTGATTTGTGATAGTGCTTGGGATGTAGGAGCCCCTCCGGAGTCTATACACACCCCCAGTGAGCGCAGTTGATATTATTAAGGGATGGATCTTCGCTGGACATGGATCTTGTCCGAAGTACCTGATACCTAGAGATGGATCTTCTCCACAGGGCTAGATTGGCCTTCCTCGGTACTGGGTAACTTATAGTCAGTAAGGTATATGTTCCAGGATGGATCTTTCCTAGGCCGTATGGGCTATATACAATACCGAGTGGTTGACCATTTGAGAGTGAGCACATGAGGCTGACAGCATGGTGCATCACATACAGCATATGCATTGGCATGTAGAGATAGCAAAGTTATATTCTTTATATTGTTCAGACCTGCTTTACTTTTATTGTGTTGAGCTGCCTATTTAATTTGAAAGCATGCTTACGTTTCTGCACAATTATTTCTATATTATCTATACCAATTGAGTTTGTCACTACCTTTCAGTCAAAAGTTTGGACTAGTTACATAGTGAGTTGGATGTACTCATGTTACTCCCTGCACCTCGTGTGCAGATCCAGGAGATTACGGTCATGATGGCAGTTGCTGATCGAGGCTTCAGAGTTCGGAGACTATAAAGGTAGCTACACGGTGTTCGCAGGCCTTGACTCTCCTTCTTTATAATTAGTTGTATTTTCAATTATTTCTCTAGACATTGTAGTGGACTGTATTCTAATTTAGATGCTCATGTACTCAGTGACACCCCAGTTTTGGGTTAGATTGTATCATACTTTTGGAATTTATTCTGTTTTCTAAAAGGTTTCTTTAATGTTAACCGCTTCTGTCATTATTTTTTAAAAGTTATTTTTCTATGATGCGTTGTTAAAGGCTGGCCTAGTTCCACGATATGTGCCATCACGACGGTTGGTTTTGGCTTAAAAGCACTTAAAACAAGTCAATCCAAACAGGCACTAAATCAGTTTTTCTAACATCTGGCCAAAAAATTTGCATGCATATCATGTCACTAAAACTAGCGGGAAAAGAAACTAAGCACGGAATGACACAAAGGGATAAACTATATTTTATTGAATAAGGATGGAAGGGTTTGACAACAAGACAAACAACCTAAAATCCAATTTAAAACCCTAAAATAATCCAGATAATAAAAATAACAAGAGAACAAACAGACAAGACTCACACAGACAAAATAGAGGGGTGGAAGGTTTTGACTCAATAAAACATAAAAAATCTAGATCACAACCCTGAAATAAACCAGATAATAGAAAAAGCATCAAAACAAGGTACCAATAATCCTTCTTAGTGAGGAAGGAATGACTTTTCAATTGCGAAGCTTGACATTTAGCCACAAATTTGCTCATCTGAACCACCAGGGTCTTCTCAAATTTCAAACTCATTAACTTCAGTCGATAAGTTCCCGAGAGGATTCTCATACTCTATGTCACCACATATCATCCAAACAAAGTGTGCATCATCATGTGCAGGCAAAGGATTCTCTGCGATATTTTGGGTGTCAATGTCACTCTCTTGGATCACAATCAATTTTTCCTGGATCATCCTTTCTATTTCTCTTTTCAAATCCCGACAACTTTCAACATTGTGCCCCAGGGAATTGGAATGGTATTCACACCATTTAGAAGGGTCAAAGCTTTTTGCACGTAGATCCACATTATTTAGAGGAATGGGTGCAATCATGTCACAATGCGTTAATTTCTCAAACAAGCTTGCATAGGACTCTCCTATTGGTGTAAAATTATCTTTCAACATTTGTTCCCCTCTATACCCTTAGCTTGGATGTGGGTTATAGGGCACTTGAAAATTTTGTGGAGGCCAATGGAGACTTTGCGGTGCTGGTGCTCGCCTTCTAGGATGTCTTGGTAGCTGTATAACATACTGAGGTGGAGCAAAAGAGTATTGTGGGTTCTGAGGTAGATGGTAGTGCTCAGGGGAATCATCGGAAACCTGACGAGGCTGCTCATACCTTCGAGATATTCTCATATAACCTCTTCTTGACTTTGTTGTCATCATGGTTTATTCATCCTTCTCATTCGTGTCACTAAATTAACATATTCAATCTGGACAGCCTGAGTTGCATCTTTGAGAACTGCTTGATTTATAATTCTGCATGTCTTAAGGAGATTCTCAACCATTTCCCCAATTTTGATTGGTTCCGAGAAGGATTTGCCCACTTCGGACATCATGTTTTGAAAATAACCTGGCTCTTGATCCTGAAGGAAGACAGTGATTAGCTCGTGGTCATCCGTGGGTGGCTTAACTCTAGCCACTTGCTCTCTCTATTTATTGGCATATTCCCTGAAATTTTGAGTTGGTTTCTTCTCCAGGTTTGAAAGGGAATTACGGTCTGGGGCGATATCGATGTTGTATTTGAATTGTCTAACAAAGGCCCGGGCCATGTCATCCAAGACATGCCAGTGAGAGGTGTGTTGATCCATGAACCATTCAGAGGCTACTCCTGTAAGGCTTTCCCCAAAATAAGTCATCAGTAATTCCTCATTTCCTCGCGCACCTCTTAGTTGATTGCAATACCTTTTCAGGTGGGCTATGGGGTCTCCATGTATATCATACTTTTCAAATTTGGGAGTCTTGAAACCAAGTGAAAAACGAACATCGGGGAACATATATAGATCTTTGAAGGCAATACTCTTCCGACTTGTCAACCCTTGCATGTTTTTCAATTGTTGTTCTAAGCTTTTCATTCTTTGGGCTATTTCTTCCTGTGAGATCTTACGGGCAGGCTTCTCAATCTTTGCAGGAAGATCAAATAGGTATGAGTGGTACTCAAGAGAGTGGTATTGTTCTTGCTGGGTAGCAAATTGTGACTCATGAGTTTTCTCTGCACCACTGTCGGCTATGGGATAGTGAAGATGGGCATAATAGTAGTGGTTTTCTGATTGGTTTTCAATGGCAAACTTTGGGAGCGCGCAACAGAAGTTCCAGTTGCAGTCATACAATTGAGATAAAGACTGAACCCAGTTGGATAGGTTTGATCAGACAATGAGACCGGAGTGGTAGTAGTCGAGATGGATGTGAACTCTGGGAGACCATGAATAGAAAAGGGCGATCCTTGGCATTGGTCCATGCTTGACACATTTCAGTCATTTGTTATTTTAGTATTCTATTTTCCTCAACCCAGTAGACACTTGTTGAATCTCCCGACCCTGAGTCTTTTGACCACTCGTAACAGTTTCGATGTCAGTTGTCATTGGCATTTTTCTCTTGGATATTGTGAATTCTGGATATGTTGTCAGCTTACAACAAACCGGCCACCTTAAACTTTCTTCACCATTCAAAACAAAGATTAAGTTAGAATGGACTCAGTCGGTCCTTATTATCATCATCATCATTTTTTATTCATTTTTTTAAAATGGTCGATCGAACTTAATGTGAGTTGCCTACGTATCATGTAGAGACATGAATCAGATCTTTGCGTAGTTCGAGAAGATCAGAAATAAAGAAAACAAAATAACTCTTTTTTTAGAGCATGAAGCTCCCAACAAGGAAATTTTTTTTGTTTTTTTTATTTTATTTTGATATATGTTTTTTCTGATATTTTTTTTAATTTACGAAAGAAAGACTTATAAAGAAGAAAGAAAATATTTTTTTTAATAATTTCGAAAGAAAAACTTCTAAAGAAGAAAGGAAATATTTTTGGATTTTTGAACTTTTATTTTGAATTTATGAAAGAAAGACTTCTAAAGAAAAAAGAAAATATTTTTGAATCCTGAATATTTTTGCCTCTAGATTTCGAAAAGAATGACTTCTGAAAAAGAAAAAAAATATTTTGGATTTTGATTTGAAAGTTTTTTTTCTCTTTTTTTTTTTTTTGAATGAAAGACTTCGGAAAAGAGGGAAAATATTTTTGGATTTTTTTATTTATTTTCTAAGGAAATAATTCTAAGAAAGAATTAAGAAAAGGGGAAATATTTTGGACTTTTTTGAAAATTGGGGACCGGAACCGATGAGGTTTGCCTACATATCTCACATCCGGTGAGGTCAGACCCGCATAGTTCAGCCAAAAGCGGGGAATATCTCAAAATCCTAGTCTATTTTTCAACACATTTTGAATGAAATCAGACAGTTTGATTTTTGAACACAAGGATTTGATGAAAACCAGGTGAATTTCACTCTCTTATTTTCTCTCTTGTTGTTTTTTCAATTTTCTTTTTATATTCTAAAAGTCTATCAACATTTGATCGCATCAAATAAATGTACAAGTAGAACGTAAGAAGTATTAGGATGGCCTTTTTAGTTTTGGGTACATCTGTCCTAGACGGACCCAACCCCTGCTTTGAGTCCCCTAAGTCAAATGCACGTGATGCAAACAAACGTACCTACTAGGGATCTGACATGAGGCTATATTAGTCTAGGTTTAAATCCTAGGGGTTTGCTCTAGACATGGCTTTCCCAAGAGGACAGCTTGAGCCGATGTGGGGGCAATATACCGGGAGCACGAAAGTCTACCTGACCCAGTTGTTGATCCAGCCTCGTTCTATTTGGTATGACCTCTAACAAAAAAGTGGGTCACGCGTACGTGTGCACCATATTTTTAGAAGACTCAGAAGGGTGGTGTAAGAAGATAGTTTATACAGTTCAAATAATATCGAAGCGGTAAATAAGCGGCAATTAGCACATTAGGCCCACAAACACATTAATATCAATAAACAATAAAGCCAAGTACATATTACATTACAAACTCGAATTCTAAACCCTGAACTAGAGATTCTGGGTTCGGTCCCAGCAGAGTCACCAGAGCTGTCACGCCTCCTTTTTTCCGAGGGATAAAAAGTTTTTCCAATTAAAGTGATATTAGTCAAAATGGGATTATTTATTAGATTCAGAGTCACCACTTGGGATAATTATTATGGTGCCTCAAGTCATCGGTTTATTTTAAAATCCCAAATCGAGGAAATTTGACTCTGTTTTAAAGTTTGCAAAAATCAGAAGACCGGGTAAGGAATTCTGTTAACCTGGGAGAAGGTGATAGGCATTATCGGATTCCGTAATTTTAGCACGGTCGTTTTTAATCAAACTTGGCTTAATAATTTGTTTAACTACGTATTTTTAGAACCTATGTGTGTTATATCTTTTACCACTTTTAATTATGGCGTTTATGGATAAAAACTTTGATACGGAGTACATGTGTGTAAATCCGTTTTATTTGGGGCGCTAAACTCATGTCACGCGGACGTGTACACGATTAATCGCGCTTTATTAATTTTTAAGATTGCTTGGTCAAAGTCACGCAAACGCGTACTTTGATTTATTTTGGAATCATAATTATATCACGTGAATGTATACATAATCACGATAATTGATTAAAAGAGTGCCTAAAGCATACTAGCGATTAGAATTGTTCTTCCTAAACTATTTTAAGATTTGTTGTGATGTCATGAGGTATGGAATTTATTGTGGAGAAATATGAAATTTATTACTAAGATTATTTATAAAATGAATTACTCTATTGAGTCCCGAAAAGTATTTGCAATTAACTCAAACTCCAATTCCTAATATCACCGACCTTAAACAGCCCGAACCCTCAATGCCAAATTGGCTTAAAGGCCTAATCCTTCTTATTTTATTCTTTATTAACCTTATGATTCAATAAAACTCAACAATCTCTCTACTTAGCATAATGAAGACATCACACTAACATGGAATTTTATCAAGCAAAACAAGAAATAGCTATAAACCACTCAAAATCACATGATGCATATTAACAACATCGTTCAATGCTAAACAAAAAAGATATAACATAAAACATGTGAGATATCACCACAAATCCAACAAGTAACATAGTTCATGCTATTCATTTCAATTGCCGAAGGATAGAGGCGCATAAAAACGGAAGAGATTAACATGAAGCATATGGGTAACTTAATTATGATAACAAAAGGGGAAAGCATGGTAACAATAGATTGAAATAAAATGATTAAGTATTCATCTAAACTAACGAAAATTAGCTGAAATAATTAAAAGGAAGAGTGAACCTTTTATTGCTGAAATTTCCAACATATACAAATGAGCGAGCACCAAAAGAAACAACGATTCAAACGAGCTACTGATCGGAACTTCGAACCGACGACGGAACCTCGAACTGAAAATCACGAGTTGCAACCTCGATCGACCTCGAATCGGCAACCTTTTTTTCTCTCTTTTTCTGTCCCAATGTTTCTTCTCCCGAGTCTATCCAGATCTTATTGCTTTGGGTTTGCTTTTTTTTTTAAATAGTAAGATTCTTTGAGATTGTAACTCATGTTATGTGTATTTGGAGATTTGGACGTATGTGATACTTTACTAGTGTGAGAGCGAGGTTTGGAGATTGTAACTCAGTACACGGTGTGTGATATGGGCTTGTTTGAGTCGGAAGAGGTGGAAAAGAAAGGGGGGAGGTTCAGGGGTTAAGGGTGAGAGAATTCGAGGTCATTGACGGCTGCTGTCTTCTTTTTTGTGAGATTAATGGAGCTTTTTGGATGTGTTTGATTCTTGAGGAGAAGAAGATAAGCAGCGGTTGTTCTCTTTGGAGAGGAAGCCGATTTTTTTTGTGGGGTGGGGTGGGGGGGGGGGGATTTTGCCGTTCTAGAGTCTCAAGGTTTAGGGTTTTTGTTTTTAATTATATTTTTATATTGTGGGTAGATAGGATATGGGCCTAAAAAATCCGAATTCGGCCAAATCTGGGGCTATCCAACTTTTAAAGTCCAACAATGAAGAAAACATAATTCATTTCCTTTAAATAATTTAATAATATACTATTAAATGTAAAACTAATTCCAATTAATTAAAGTAAAACTATATCATTAAAATACTATAAATATAAATATACTAATTGACCTTAAACTAAATATGAAAATATTTTTGTGTTTTTAAATTGTAATTTGAAGTAAAAATTGACTAAAACTCCATAAATTTAAAATTAAGTTTAATAAATATTTTAAACACTAAAAATAGCTCAAAAACGTGACGGGTCAACAATTACGTGCTTACACCTATGATGATTGCCTTCATTGTTGGGGACTAATGAAACCATAACTGTAGGGGAAGTTCACATCTTGTCTAAGTGTTGTATCATGTATGGGCTCGAATCAGTTAATGGTATTAAAACTAGGTTGCAATCTTGAATCGAGGGTGTGATGTTGTTGATCTCATGTTGATTGGACTCTAGCTATTTGCTAAACTTTTTTAGAGTGTTAGAAATGGAAACTTATTCTCTATGCATATACGCTCTAATGATAAATGACATTTATCCCTTTAATTGTTTGGATTGTTGTTACATATAGTTCCATAATGTATTGTGTTGTATTGTATTATATTGTTTGATTAATATAATATTTCGATAGATTGTATCATTTGTCGTCGTTTCATGATGTCACGAATCAATAATATGAAGAATAAACTTACAACATTATTAAGAAAAAATTAGATACAAAGTAGAATCATTATATAAAAAGTAAGGTAAATGATAAAACATGATTATTTAATAATAAGGAAGGCAAGATGATAGAAAAAAGCAAGAAAATGACTGCACTAAATTCTTCGTTCCATAAAGTGACACTTTTCGTCGTTATGAAATAATGAATTTAACGATACGATACAATAAAAATTAAGTACCCATCAAAATAAACATTGTATTTGAAATAATAATACGATACAATAAAATAGGTAACAACTATCCAAACAAGCTGTAAGCTAGTGCTTGTGGTGGCCATAACTCATTTCTATTAGCCGTAACATTTTTAGTAGTGTTGAGGATCATTAATACATGAGTTTATTTCTTTGAATGTTGGTCAACATATTTTCATGTCATGTCTATATTCATCTATCGTATCTGTTAAGGCCTTATTTCTCTAATCCCTCTATTTCTCTTTTATTTTTTGCCTCGCGTGTACAACCTAGAGCACAGAGACAATTTTGGGAGAAATTCAAAAATAGCCAGATTTATAAGTGGTCGTTCAAAAAATAGCTCAGTTTCAAAAGTAATCCAAATTTAGCCATTTTTCATGTAAAGATAAATCTAAACGAAAAGACTGTTCAAAATCCGGAAAAATACTCCAGCATAATATACTGGAGTTCCAGTATAATGTACCGGTCCAGCATAATATACTGGAGTTTGGAGCACCGGTGCTCCAGTCTCCAGTATATTATACTGGAGCCAGCAAAGTATATCGGTCCAACATAATATGCTGGAAGTTTATACACAGGTGCACCGAACTCTAGTATATTATGCTGGACCGGTCTCTGTTGCAGCAAAATAGTGGCTATTTTTGAATGATCATTCCGAACACTGGCTAGACCGTGCTATTTTTACGACAATTTTAGTCCAATTGGATTGGAACTACTGCCGCCTATCCTCAACCCTGTTCAGTCTAATAGGGCCATGCTTATACAGTCTTCAGCACCAAAAATAGGAGTCAAAACCATCCTTTATTTCTACTGTCCTTCCTTATTGCTGTATTTTTATTGTATTGTTATTACTAACATTTTGATGTTATATTTTTTGTAATTCTCACATAAATGTTTAGGTACAAACAATCGACAAAGTTAGGACCACGCTTGTTTCTATTATTAAAATCAGTACATCGACTTAGTTTATCACAAAGTTTGATAATACTAACCTAATGGTAACATGGCTTAGATCATGAATTTTTTTGCGGCGGTTTTTTTTTGTGCAACGTAATCTTGATTTTACATTAAGAAAGCTAATTTTTGATCAAGCATTATCTGCAGAATTCGTTTTCAAAGAAGCGGCACTTCATGCCCAAAATTGATTTTTGGAAAACGCAAAAGGGCTACGAAGTGGGCCTGGCCCAAGAGGTTTGCCAAGATTGGACAAGCAATGACATGGGCGTCTTAGGCCCGACATATTTTCAAAAGACAAATATGATTTCAAAGAAGCAGGTTTTCAGCCTCTTTTGGCCCTTAAGTAATTTAGCTTAGTTGGTTTCCTTCTAAAAAAGATCCACCAGATACAAAATCTTTTGGGGGGATTGGCATCTATACCCGTTTTTTGGGTCACGTTCTAACTTATACCTACTTTGCAAAAAAATTATAAGCATACCCGCTTTTCACGTAAACTTCAGGCATACGGGCCTGAAGTAGCAAGGCAATCATACAAACTTCAGCATTCTAATAGACAGGCCTGAAGTTGTTTGTAATTGCTGAACTTAAGCATTCTACTAGCTGAAGTTTGTTCTCTATTTGTTGAACTTCAGCATGTTTTAGCTGAAGTTTTGTCTTGGATTCAATAGTTTTGTCGTAAAGCTTTCTCAAAAACTTCAGCACAAGATGCTGAAGTTATTTAGTTCATTTGTAAAAACTTCAACAATAAATAAGCTGAGTTTTGTCCTGGATTCATTAGTTTTGTCATAAAATTTTTTCAAAAAACTTCAACAGAAGATGCTGAAGTTATTTAGTTCATTTGTAAAAACTTCAGCACCTAAATAAACTATAGTTTTTATCCTATAGTCGTACTTGCTGGAGTTTTATTCTCTATTTGCTGAACTTCAACATGTTTTAGCTGAAGTTTTTTGCGTAAACTTAGTGTTGGCTGAAGTTTTTGTTTGTAATTGCTGAACTTAAGTATTCTACTAGCTGAAGTTTTGTTCTATATTTACTGAACTTTAGCATGTTTTAGCTGAAGTTTTCTCTATATCTAGACATAAGTCCCAACTCCCAACTATAATCTAATGTAAAGATGCGCAATAGTTCTTTTTCCTCCTATTTCCCTAACAATCTAAACACCTATTGAATACAAAACTATGAACTTAGGGATAGAAATTTAAATTTTGTAGTAGCTTTAACAGTGTTAGCTTCTTGCTTCCTCGACAATGAACTTCTTTGGATGATCAATTTAGTTACTATGAGCAAATCAGCAGTAAAATATACTACAAATTATAAAAAAATAAAGAATAGAATAAAGAGTAGAAAAGAAAGGAGGAAGAAAGGAGCGCACAGGTAGTAGGAAGAAGGAGGCGCCTGAAGTTGTAAAAATTAGAGTATAAGTTAAATAATTTTAAAAATATGGGTATAGGTTAAAAGGGGGCGACCAAATAGGGCGCCCCGTGCAATTTTTACAATCTTTATAAGTAGCTCATTACAAAAATTGGCCAATTCATAAAATATTACTAATATTAGCCAATTAGCTATTTGTAGCAAAAAATGTCAAATTTTAGCTTTCTTTTGAGTGGGTGATATTAGAATAGATTGGGTGCATCTTAAGAAACTTGAATCTCAATTTTGGGATGATTTAGTGAAGTTTTGAGGTAGTTTGAATTGAAAGTTCGAAGTAAAAACTGAACATAAAAAAATGATATGTGTATCACATATGTATCATATTTGTATCAATTGTGTATCACATGTATATCCATGTATACCTCTGTGTGAGACACATGCGTGATACATGTGTCGCAGAAGAATTTTTTGAACTCGATTTAATTACGAATTTTGATACATATCCAGTCTAAACCACCTCCAATCTTTCTCAAAATTTGTATATTGACTTATTTATATGTTTTCAATGAATTTCAACTATACCCATTGAAAAAGTTCCTTTTTTGCTTAGATTTTTGGAATATTGTATATATATTTTTTGTATTTCATCACCTTATTTGCTACCTCATCCATGAAATTTCCTTTCTGTCTTCCAGCTAATGTTGCTAATCACGCTTAAAATATGGAAGGTTATTTTTGCATGTGATTCTTTGAGAGAAAGAACCTTATTTATTTGGTTTTTCAATTTTTATATGTGCTTGGCTAATTTCGATAAGTCTATAACTAATGGCTAAAAATTAGTAAGTTGAAACTTATTTGGGACATTTGTGTAAGTTTCCATCTTAAGAATTCAAGAAGCTTTTTAAAGGCTCAACTCTTTCGACCCAAAATTAGCTATTTTAAAATATGGTATTTTCTCCTACCTTTCACCCGTACTTTCATAAGTTTCAATTAACTTAGATTATTTTATACACTCGTATAGCTTAAACTGTACTTGTTTCATTAACATTTCCCGAGTTATATTTCTAATAAATCATATTACTTTATCGAACACTACTCTGCTTTACTCACAACCTTCAAATAAATTTGCTTCTTATATCAATAAGTGATAACTAACTTACATGTGTACTTTAATCCATAGACCTCCTTAATTTATCTTAGAGTTAGTTTTACTTTAAAATTGATAGAGAAATATTAGAATATAGATAATCTTTCCATTAATAAGACTAAGTTTAAGGAACTATCTCTAGGTAGATGTTAAGGGATGCATTACACATTTCCCTTACACTAACTTGAACCCTTATTTGGAATCTCACTCGTTTAGCAGACTATTAATGTTTAATATTTGCTTGACTTACAGGTACTCTAATACACTTTAAAGTTAGGTCGCGACTCCTCACCTTTATGAACCTTGAAATTTCTATTATGTTAAATTCTATCTTAATTTGGATAAAATATGGCGCAATAGCAGGCACTGAAAGATTTGAAAAAATACTTGTCCAACCCGCCACTAGTTTCAAAGCCCCTAGAAGGAGAATGATTTTTGGTCTATCTGGAGATCTTCAAAATCTCAGTTAGTGCGATCTTAGTGCGGTCTTAGTTCAAGAAGATAAAGGTACACAATCTCTTATATATTATATTAGCAAAACACTTTTAGGCACACAAATTAGGTACCCACATTTAGAAAAATTGGCCTTGGCGATAATAATAGCCACCCGGAAACTCAAGCCTTATTTTCGATATCATTCAATCTACGTAGGCACAATGTTCCTGTTATGAGATATTCTTTATAAATTTGAGCTCTCGAGACAACTCGCTAATGTTTGGCTATAAATGTATTTTTTTAGTGCATTGCTTACCTTATATTTTAGTATTTTAATGACAACGTCTGAGATTAATTGTGTCGTTCTTATGTGTAGGATTGTTGGAGTATGAAACTCTGTGAAGGTTGCACACAAGGATATCAAAGGTAAACATAAAGATCATGAAAAGGTAAAATTTGGACAAGTCCTGGAACCAGGCCAGGAGACGCTTGGTCCTAGGCGAGATCCACCGTGTGACAAAGCAGGTGAGGCGAGCTCCAGAGCGCGCTACAAGCCAGGCCTCATGAGCTCTGAGGCCTGATCCTTTCCTAGTCCGTACATTAAATATTTTTCACTTAGATTTGGGTTTGGGGACTTCGACCCTAACCTATAAATACACCTGAAATGTGATTATTTGAGGTTTGGTCAATTTTGAAGACGGCAAAGGCATAGAAACACAAACAGAGCACGAAATTCATCAATTCTTCCATATTTCATCTAGTATTCATAACATTTTTGTTTAAAAACAATAATGTGATTATTGTCATGAACACAAGTGGCTAAGAGCCTCATTATCCTGGGGTTGCGGGTCGTTATTAACTATTGTAGTTTGACGGTTGATTGTTTTGCTTGAATTATCATATTAATTTGTTTATTCAATCTTATACTTAATTATTCTATTGCGTAGCTAACAACAGAATACTATCTACAAATTTATAGTTGAACACGAAAGTAGGAACTATAAATTGCATGTAAGATTGAATAGAGTAAGTTCTTGAATCCGGGCATCGAAGAATAGATTCGCGATTAGGATAGACATATTCTAGTTGTCTTACTTGGTTATTTTTGCAAGAAATACACATGCATTCTTGTTAATTCTAATTCTATAGACCATATAGTCTTAGGTTGGCTTGAATAGGCGAGCGAAATGTCGAAAGAACTTCGCGAGCATAATAAACCCTACTAATCAATAAATTGGATAAATCAAGTGATTAAATCAACCTGGAGAACGAAATAGGAGAGACATTAATTCCATAACCCCGAAATATTCCCATCTCATCGAATATTTTCTAAGCGTTTGCTTGCTTGCTTGCTTGCTTTGCATCTTTGAATTGTTTGACTATTTAGTAATTTCGTAGTAATTTTAGTAATACAAACACAATCATCTTCTTCACAACCACTCGAGCAATAAATTTATAAATAGTTTAGATTGGACGATAGTTGATCATCTTCTTCTCATTATATTATTATTTTTCGATCACGTATACTTGCATGTGGGTTTGGAACCAACAAGTTTTTGGTGTCGCTGCCGAAAAATTAGAAATTAGCTACTTGTCTGAAATAATCTTTGATTTGTCTTGGTTCGAGATTTAATTTCTTTATTGTTTCCGACTCTACAGAGTTCACATTGAATGCTAAGAAGAAGTAACAGTTTCAATAATCTTTCTCCTTTTGATCATGAACCCGAAAGACTCTTTCACAAGTTAAGGAGGGACGAGGAACCAAGAGCAAGGACTGTAGAGTTGGGCATTATAGGCCAACCACAACCAATCGATATCAGAAAAAATGATGAGAGACTGGTGATTGATGCTGCAAGGCCTTGTCTCGCAAACATGACTCATGTTATCATGAAGCCTGACATAACTAGGCACTTCGAGCTGAAACACTACATGGTACAACTAATTCAATCCACAGGGCAATTTGTGAGTTTATCGCGTGAAGATCCCCAAAAGCATATGCAGAATGTTTTGGAGAATACGGTTACATACAACTATCCAAAGGTCTTTGAGGACTATATCAGAATAACTTTGTTTCTCTTTTCTGTGATGGGGAAAGCAAAGGAATGGTTGAACAAAGAGACAGCAAACTCAATCCACACATAAGACGACCTAGCACGGAACTTCCTCATTAAATTCTTTCCTACAAAGAAAATAAAGTCACCAAGAAGTCAAATTATGGGTTGTTGAGACTCTACGTCAAGCCTGGGATAGATATAAAAAGCTACTCAGAGATTGCACACGTCACTGTCAAGCTGATGAAGTGTTGGGTCATACTTTTGTGGATGGGTTGGACGAGACCTCTAAATTGAGTCTAGACTTAGCTTGTGGAGGAAGTTGCATGCAAAAGCCATACAGTGAGATTTAGACTCTATTGAATAATTTCACTGCAAATGATCATAACTGGCAAAGTGAGGGTGAACCAAGAATAATGATAAGACAGAAAGAAGCAAGTACACTCGAGATGGATGAGATGTCAGCCATGCGGGCAAAATTTTCTAAACTTAGAAACCAAGTGGCTAAGATGACAATGGGTCAAGGGTATCAGATGCAGTAAGTGAACGGGATGGCCAAGTGTGGTGAAATTTATAGAGATGGTCATATAAGCGACCAATGTCAGTGAATCCAGAATCTTTTTATTATGTGGGCGTAGGTTAGAGGTCCAACAAATCAAAATAGACAATATAGGAACACTTATAATTCCAGCTCGAGGAATCACCCGAACATCTCATGGGGTGGAAACCAGGCTACTCAAAATCAATATAGACCCCAAGAAAACTATAATCAGCCCCAAAACTCACCACAATACATAGAAGAAATCACCAATGATATTTTGAAAAATTTGTTAATTGACAACCAGCAACTTCGAACAGACAACCAACAACTGAGGACTGAATTTCGAAATATAGAGAGGCAAATTGAGTGGTTGGCTGCACATCAAAATACCCGACCTGTAGGGGCCCTTCCAAGTGATACAAACAAGAATCATCAAGTAAATATTGTAACTTTGAGGAATGAAAGATAATTGGAAGAGGTACCAAAAATAAAAAAAGAGAAAGTCACTTCTGAAGGAAAACTAGTCCCTAAGGCTATAGGTGAAACTGAGAAAGAAATTGAGGAAAGTGAAAAGACTCCAGTTTCAAGGCCGCCACCTCCTTTTCCACATATATTGAAGAAGAAAAGTGATGATAGTATGTTCAACAAATTTCTTGATATGCTGAGTCCAATCCAATTGAATCTCCCATTGGGTTTTGTTACGTGAAATTCCAAAATATGCTAAGTACATCAAGGATATTGTGGATAATAAAAGAAGATTGACATAATTTGAAACAGTGAGACTTACTGAAGAGTGCACATCATGAATCCAAAGGAAGTTGCCCCAAAAGTTGAAGGACCCTAGGATTTTCACCATCTCTGCTCGAATTTGTGAGGTAGATATGGGACATGCACATTGTGATTTGGGGGCATGCATATATTTGATGCCTTTCTTGGTTTTCAATCAATTGGGGTTGGGGCCCCAAGGCCAACCACTATCATGATGCAACTTGCTGATAGATCTATTGTCCATCCCGAGGGGATGATCGAAGATGTGCTACTACAGATTGGGTAATTTATTCTTCCAGAGGATTTAATTATACTAGACTATGAAGCTAATGAATACATCCACATTATCTTGGGAAGACCTCTCTTAGCCACCACCGATGTTGTGATAAAATTTTGTAAAGGAAAATAATTCTCCGGGTTGATATTGTGGAAGCAATTCTAACGTGTACAAGGCATTTCAGCTTTCAAGTAACTATGAGGATGTTACATATGGTTGAAAAATAAGAAAAATAAAATGATGTGGGTGCATATCTGGATGACTCTCTTGAGAAAGCACTTATGGTGTTCGACAACATTGACATGGATAATGAGGTTAAGGAGATGGTGTGTCATCTGGATGCATGTTCTTACATAAAAGGAATAATCAATTTCGAGCCTCTAGATATACCAATTGTGACACTACCTAAGCTGTCCATCAAAGAACCTCCCACATTAGAGCTCAAGCCCTTGCCCTCTTATCATCATTATACTTATTTGGGTGCTAATAAAACTTTACATGTTGTATCTTCTGAGTTATATGCTTTGCAGGAGGAAAAGCTGCTTCGTGTGCTTAGAGAGCACAAGCATGCGATTGGAAGAACCATGGTTAACATTCGTGGTATTAGCACAACGTTTTGTATGGTTAAAATTATCATGGAGGATGGGAACAAACCAAGTGTAGAACACCAACGCCGCTTGAATCAAGTCATGAAGGAAGTGGTTAGAAAGGAATTTATAAAGTGGCTAGATGCAGGTATTATCTTTCTTATCTCTAACAATAAGTGGGTAAGTGTAGTACAGTGTGTGCCTAAGAAGGGTGAAATGATGGTGGTCATAAATGAGAATAATGAATTAATTCCAACTAGAACTGTCAAAGGTTGGAGAATTTGAATAGACTATCGGAAATTGAATAATGCTACTAGAAAAAACCACTTCCCCTTCCCTTCATTGATCATATGTTACATAGATTGGTCGGACAAGAATATTACAGTTTTCTTGATGGATATTCCGGCTATAATCAAATATTAATTGAACCAGAGGACCAAGAAAAGAGTACCTTCACTTATCCTTATGGCACTTATGCTTTTAAGCAAATTTCATTTGGGTTGTGCAATGCACAACCACTTTTCAAAGGTGCATCATGGCAATCTTTACTGATATGATAGAAAAATTTGTTGAAGTGTTTATGGATAATTTTTTGGTCTTCGGACCATCTTTTGATGAATACTTCACAAATTTGAGTAAAGTACTTGCCAGGTGTGAAGGGACAACCTTAGTGCTTAATTGGGAGAAGTGTTATTTTATGGTACGAGAAGGAATTGTACTCGGGCACAAAGTGTCTAAATGTGGGTTGGAGGTGGACAAGGCAAAAGTGAATGCAACTGACAAACTGCCACCTCTAATCTCTGTTAATGGAGTCAGAAGCTTTCTGGGTCATGCAGGTTTCTGTCACAGATTCATTAAACTCTAAGATTTCTACTCCCTTGTGCAGGTTGCTTGAGAAGAACACGCCTTTCAAGTTTAATGAGCATTGCTGGAAGGCGTATGAGGAGCTTAAAAAGAAATTGACAACTGCACCAATTATCATCGCCCCAGAGGGGGGTGAGCCTTTCAGTTTATGTGTGATGATAGTGACATAGAAATTGGGGCCATAGTGGGTCAGAGGAAAAAAAATGTTTCACTCGATTTACTATGCTAGTAAAATTCTAAATCCAACACAAATAAATTAATAGTTACAAAAAAAGAGTTGCTAGTGGTAATATGGGCATTTGATAAATTTAGGGCTTAATTGGTGGTTGATACATTCAAATTACACTTAAATAAATAATGTAAGGCAGTCGGTGTCAAATATAATAACCCAACAAGGTTGGAGTCGAATCCCACAATGAATATGTGTGAAAAGGTTACTTGAGTAGTGTGAAACTTGACTTAAGTCATAATTCTACTCCGTTAGCTTAAAAAGAGAATGTTGTAATTGTGAATTATCAAGATAACTATTTTATTATGAGAGTGTAATTAATTTGATTAAGAAAACCAAGGTTGTGTCCCCATCAATGGGATATAATACTATCAGTGTTAATATGATATATTTCTAATGGAAGGTCTTTTGATATGCAACTGATTCCTAAATGACTACCAATATTTTCCAATAGTTAGGTAGTATTTTCTCTTTATGATTTTCCCAAATATAAAAGAGTTGCAGTTAAGAACAACCAATTTATGCCAAATAGAACTCACTTATTCCTATCGATTCTATTAAACAAGGTTTAAAGCCTTGAGTTTTTGTTATTCAATTCTACTAAACCCCAACCCACTTTTTCAAGTAAAGATAGAGTGAAATGACATTAGTCAATGTTTGCAACAATCAACATTAAATGAAGTATGAGAAATGAATAAATACCAACCAACCATTATATATATATATATATATATATATATATATATTCAATAGTAAATACCCATTAACATTACACTCATTTAGGGTCCACAACCTTAGTATTTAAAACTAGCTACTCATACTATAATCCAAAAACAAAGCAATATATAAAGTCATAAGGCTTACAAAGATGACAATATTCTCTTCTTCCAAAGCTTCCAAAATAATGGTGTATTTAATGCCTTTTTTCCAGACAAGATGGCCCACAAAACCCTAGTTATTCTATTTATAATGGACTAAAAGTCAGCGTCAAAATATAACAAAAATACCCCTGCAAATCACATCTGCGATTGTAGAACAAGCCGCAAAACACTTTTGCGGCCCGCATAACTACAATTTCATCGCATACTTGAATGTCCAGTTGCCCAGTTTTCCATTGCAGATCCATTATGTGGTCCGCACATTGACTTCCCGGTCTCATTTGATGCCGCAGAATTGTTCTCGCAAAAACACTCTTTGAACTTCTGCGGTCATTATGCGGTCCGCACAAGCGTTATGCGATAACAAAATTTACCGCAAAATTGATTCTAAAAGTTGGGTGTATCCGCTTCACTCTGCGGTTTGTTTTAGGCCCACACATCACTTTTGCAGTCGCTTACCTGCTGCATTTTTGCCCTTCTATAAGTTTTTGTCATCTTTTCCTTGTTCTTGGTTCTTCAAGTCTAGTTTGCTACAAAACACCAAAACTACATAAGAATTGACTTAAAATGCTTTAAAAGATGAGCTCTAGCCTATGTAATTAGTATCAAAAGTGCCGCAATTCTACGACACATCAGTGGGAACTAAAGTCATCGTTTATACAGACCATGCAGCCATCAAGTATTTGTTTGAGAAAAAGGATCCTAAGCCTAGAGTCATTCATTGGGTTCTTCTTTTGTATGAATTTGATGTGAAAATCAGAGATCGAAAAGGGGCCAAAAATTAGGTAGTTGAACACTTGTCGCACTTCGAAACTCGCACACATATGGATGAAGGGGGTGAAATTCAGGAAAGTTTTTGTGATGAGAAATTTCTAGCCGTCACAGCTGGCACAACCCCATGGTATGCTGACTATGCGAACTTCATCGTAAGTGGGGCGACTCCGTCAGAGTTGTCACCAGATGGTAAGAGAAAATTCATGCATGATGTAAGATTTTATCTGTGGGATGAGCCATTTTGTTTAAGCATTATCCAGATCAGTTGGTGTGGCACTGTGTCCCTAAGGAGGAGATGGAAGCAATTTTGCAAGATTGTTATGCATCATCTTATAGAAGGCACCATGGTGGAGACAAAACAACTGCAAAGGTGTTCGAGTCGGGATTTTATTGGCCCAATCTATTCAAGGATGCACATGTTTTTGTGAAGAGATATGATATGTGCCTAAGAAAGGGAACGATTTCAAAGAGGCATGAGACGACATTGAAGGGCATAATGTTGGTCAAAATCTTCGATGTATTGGGAATATACTTCATGGGGTTGTTTCCATCATCAAATGCTCATAGGTACATCTTGGTTGCAGTTGATTATGTGTCGAAGTCGGTTGAGGTTGTGTCTTTTCCTACGAATGATGCTAAGGTTGTGGTGAACTTAATGAAGAAAAACATTTTCACGAGATTTGGAACTCCGCATGCTCTGATTACTGATAGAGGTACTCACTTTTGCAAGAAATTATTGGGCAACCTCTCGGCTAAGTATGGTGTGAAACACAAGGTCACAACTGCCTATCATCCGCAACCAATGGTCAAGTCAAGGTTTCGAATAGGGAGGTGAAGCAAATTTTGGAGAAGTCAGTGAGCGCAACAAGAGGATTGGGATATCAAGCTGGGTGATGCTCTATGGGCATATCTAATTGCGTACAAAACTACAATTGGCACTTCACTGTGTCGGTTGGTTTATGGGAAGGCTTGTCACTTGCACGTTGAGCTTGAACACGAAGCATATTGGGAAATCAAGAATCTCAACTTTGATATGGATCTAACTGGGGAAAAACAAATGTTGAAACTCAATGAGCTTGAAGAGTTTCGATTTCATGCTTATGAGAATGCAGAGCTGTATAAAGAGAAAACAAAGAGATGTCATGACAAATATATTATGCATCGTGAGTTTGAACCAAATCAAGCCATTCTATTGTTCAATTCAAGGTTGAAGCTATTTCCTGGGAAGCTCAAGTCTAGATGGACGCGTCCATTTGAAGTAGTTCAGGCTACAAAGCATGGAGCTATCAAACTACGGGATCCCAAGAGTGATGGCATGTTTTATTCAATAGGAAAAGAGATAAACACTATTGGGGTTGTGGCGTTCATTGTCACAAAACTTCGATAGACTTGTTGGATGCTTGAGGGAATGTCTTGAGCCATGTGCAATGTTAAATCAGGTGCTTCATTGGAGGCAACCCATTATGATGTTGTATTCGTCATGCCATGACGTTAACTAAGGGGCTCGTTGGGAGGAACCTTATTCGTAGTTTAGTTTAGCTTAATTACATTTTCTCTCTCTTTGTTTTACGATACTAACAAGTTTTTAGTTGGATTTTGGTGGTTGAATAGGTACGAGAGCATGTTGAGAGGTCAAAAATTCATGAAGGAGTCCCAAAAAGGGACCTTAGGCACCAAAGCACAGATGACCTCGCGCCAGAGCTAGTGCTTCTTGCCTAGGCATGTGCGTTCCCTCGCGCCAGAGCTGGCGACGTGCGCTCCATTGTGCCCTACTTGTTGCACCTCACCGGGCGCTGCCTGGTCTACTAATCACCCTAGACCTCGCATTTAATGATCTGTCTTGCGGTAGGCCTTACGTCCCAGCTTCTGAGGCCAGATAAGATTTTTCTTCTTCTCTCCTTTTAAAACCTCTAACACCATTTTAAAACACACAAAACAAAGCACACCAACACAAAACAAAAGCACGACCAAATCCTTCAAAACCTCACTGCCCAACTCTCTCCCTTCTCTCATTCCCTCAACTAACTTCCCCAAACTCCCTTCTCACACCTACATCCTCTCATAATCACCATTAATTGAAGGTTCCTGCTCCCTCTACAACATCTAGAATGAATTCTTACTTCTCCTTCCTTTATTTTTAGATTGCTTGAGGTAAAATTGCACCTAGCATAATTTATGAATGTTTTGAATATGAAATTGTGCATGCTTGTCCCAACCCCATGAAACCTATAAGAATATTATTCTTGTTGCTCCTACGAGTGTTTACACTTGAATTCCAAGTTGATTTAGGAGGTGGAGGCAATCACTCACCCACACAATATCTTAAACCACACTAGTGCATATCATGTGTTCAATAAAATGCCTCAAAGGCATGTTGTGTCCCAATTAGAGCCTGAATCTTCGGGATTGATACACTAGTAGGTTGTAAGCATACCGATCATAAGATTTAAGTATGGGTGGCTCACCGGTGTCGGGGTAAAGGTTTCAAGTATGACATTTACATTGTTCTCTTGCATGAACTAGTTGTCTTGCAGCTCCAATTATTGCTTAATTTCAAGAGGTGAAGTATGAGTAGCCTCGACTTAGTTGACAACAATGTGCTAATCTTTTAAATGTGGATGGTACGACCATGTTTCGAATTAATTCAATACCCTCTAAAGTTAACTAACAGTCACTTGTGTAGGTACAAATATGGTATGCCAAAACCAAATTCACCACCAACTGATAAAGGAATGGGCAAAGCTACTACCCCCACCAAAGGGAAGACATCCACTGTACCGCCACCGAAAAAGCGGAAAGAGGGAGACGCCACATCTAGTTAGGATAAGGTACTACGGATAGTTGCAGCTATGGCAGCTTCACGCCCCAGACCTCAAGGGTAGCATGAATATGGAATTAAAACTATACCCCATCTACCAAGGCATGATATAAGATTTGTCGGCCTAAGCATATGCACCTCGATCTAGCCGTTGATGAGCGCCATTTACGTACTAAGTATCCAGCAATATAGAAGTTTGTTCATGAGCTTGGGTAGAGCTATGTGTTTGGGAACCCTAGGGATATTAATATTAACCTCTTTCGCTATATTTATAAAGGATATGATCCAAATGATCCGGAGCAATATGTGCCTATTCGGGGTAGATTGATTGATTTTTCTGCAACCGCTTTATGCAACTACTTGGGAGCTCCAAATGTTCAACATGATCCCCTGGGTAACTTCATTTCCTACCCGATATATCGATAGCTTAGACACATATTATGTGGTATCAATTATGTGGCCGCCTGGGTATATGACAAAAAGACTGGCCGCCATAGGAAATTTCAAAAGAAGAAGATGAAGCTGGAGTCTCAAGTTTGATTGAAATTGATTAACACTCGGTTCTGGAGTTTCAAGTTTGATTGAAATTGATTAACACTCGGTTGCTATCGTGCAATCATGACACTCTGATTTGGCGGGAGAAGTGTGCTTGCTTTACTTCCTAATGAACGGTCAAAAAGTGAAAGTTGGACATTTGATACGCCATCAGATGGCATAGGTAAGAAAGAGCAAGAGTTTGATAGGTTATTCTTTGGCAATGTGTTGACTAATTATCTGAGAAAGGGGGAGGTAGAGGAGGAGATAGAGTTTGATATAATCATCCCAGCACCCTTCGAGGGACTGCCATCACCAGCATCCAGCCTAAGAAAGAGATGATATGATTGCGCCTGCTAGTGACGAGCACAATACTCATGATTATAGCTTTATGGCCTATTTCTATATGATGTTATACTTGCAGCTACAAATTGGAGGAAGGTCAGCTACTCAGGAGGAGAGGACTAACTTATGTTAGCACTTCCCGCTCAATACCATGCACATCATCTGGTGGGGCTTGGTGAGGGCTAGAGATTACCTGAGGACGAAGATTTCAACACGCCCAAATATTGAGAGGCCGAGCCAGAGCAGCTTGAGGATGAAGCTGAGGAGGATGCTAAGCCAGGAGATGATGATGAAGATTGGGCAGCTGCTGATATGGCCTTCTATGATGAGGGCGATGATGAGGAGTGACCAGGAAGATTTTCTTACCACCTCACTTAATTTTCATTATTTTATATTCATTGAGGACACTACATGAGATAAGTATGGGTGGGGGATTATCTGGAGCATATATATAGTAGGTTGGTTGTTAGTTTTTATTTTTATTATAATTTAGTAATTTTTAGATTAGCTTCTTTCTCTTTATTTTTTTAGCATAGCTTAATGAAAAAGGAGAAAAAAAAACATTAGTGTAGTAAATTAGTGGTAGTTTTAAAAAAAATAATTTACTAGTAGTTTATTGATATTGAAAATAAAAATTAAGAAAAAAGCATAAATACACAAAATCGAAAAAAGAATTAGAAAAATTTGGACTTTTCCTGACGATGGATCTCCTAGACAGTTTTCTTGAGGGACTAAGGCCTAAAAAAAATTGAAAAATAGAAAATCCAAATGTCTTTTATTTTTTAGGTAGTATTAATTTCCCCGTGATTTTTCTTTGTGCCTCGATTCTTTTTTATTGGATGTAGTTTGAACCGGATAAAAGTTTTTTTAAAATTTTTTAGAGTAAATTAGAATTTAAAAAAAATAGAGGAAGATAGATGAGATTTCTAGGCGCCCTTGACTTGTTTGATAGAAGCATATTTAGGTTTGGGCATGTGTAATCTTCCGTATGTCTTAAAATTGTCCATGATGCCTTGTTTTTTTGGATAGCATGTTATATGACGCCTACTTCTCATTTTCTTGGCTTATGTTCACTTTGTATTTAATGCTTAATATCTTGTGGCTCCGTGAATACTTACATTAGTTTGAGAGTCGGAATGGGTTCGTCCTTAGTTAGTCATGTGCCATGTGTGAATTGAAATTTTTGTGTAGTCCATGTATTGTACTTGAGTCTAGAACTTGCCCCGTATGTGAGTCAAAGCAAAATTTTAGGTGATGCTCAATTTGAAAATAATGTTAGACTTTCTTTGATCTTTTTTGAGCTCTATTGCTTATCACAAATAAAATTTATCCGTAGTTAACGTTTTTGAGCCTATAGACTATTAATTGGCACTCGTAGAAGTTTGTTCCATTTTGTTCTTAATTGATAGTGTTTGATCCTTTTACCTCTTAAAGTACTTTAATTATAAAATGGACTCTAAAAGAAGTGAGAGAATTTGGAGTGGCTTTTGAGTAAAACCGATAAAAGGAGGAAATGTGCACTTATTTTGTAAAATTACAGACCACTAGCGAAAATTACAAAAGAAAATGAACATGCCAAAAATAAATGAGAAGAAAAAAAGAAGAAAAAGTATAGATGGATAAAGTGATGTCTTGTTCTTGCTGGTGGAGCTTAATTAAGATAGTGCTTAAAGAAAGAATGAATATTTTTGGGTTATGATTTTTGTTGTGAAATTGAAGTGGATTGAAGAATGTGCACTAGGGGGGAGCATCGGTCGGTTCGGTCGGTTATTATGAAAGTACGGTTCGATTTATCGGTTTTCGATTTGTAATATTAATAACCAAATCAAACCAAAGTATTTACGATTTGGTGCGGTTTTTACAAAGCTCGGTTCGGTTATTTTCGGTTTATTTTTTCGGTTTTAAACGGTTTAAAATAATTTTATGCTTCTCTAGAAATGCTGGTTTTAAGAAATGATTGTACACTGATTTTATTGAATTGGTTAGAAGTCTAATCCCAGAAGCCTCCTATAAAAGATTGTACACTGATCGTTCTTATAACAACAGCCTAATTTGTGAAATTTTTAACGAAAGATTTGATAACAACTAGTCTGAGACTTTTAAAAAGTTAACTTACATTTCTACATTTCTAGTCGACTGGATAATATGGAAGACAGATCGTAAGTGGAACAATAAGGGATGAGAAGCCAATTCATAAGTTGCAGTATTAAGGCAAGGAAAAAGAGGTTTTTGAATTTATTGTTCAACTTTGGTCTACTTCATTTGTTTCTCTGACTATGATTTTGAAAGCGTGGAAAAAAGTTGAATGCGTACATTTGCAATTTGATGGTTCAGATGATTTTCAATGTTTGTCTCTGCTTGAAGAGCTGGAAAGAAAGAAACAGTAGTTGTGTTGTGTTATTGCGTATTGGTATGTTTAATAACTTCTTTAAATATATCACAAGTGCATGAAAAAAAGGTTTGGTCAGATGCACCACAACAAATCGAAGAAGTTGTGTTATTGCGTATTGGCATGTTTAATGCCTTAAAGACAAGATAGCATAAAGGAAGAATCGGAAAGAGTTGTGTGGAAGATATAAGACACAGTTTAGTTTTTGATTTCAGAGAGGGACTAATACCTGTGAATTTCGGTTTAACCGAAAACCAAAATACAAAAACCGTAAACCGCACTAAAAAACCAAAAATTAATAATTTTAAAACCATGCACCGACCAAAAAACTGATTAAACCGAAACCGAAAAACCAAAATTCACGGTTCGGCCGGTTTTTCGATTCGGTCGGTATTATGGCCACCCCTAATGTGCAGTGAAAGTTTATTATGTGATGTGTTAAAGTGCTCAGGAGGGTGAACCACTATTCCTAAATATATTCTCCTCGTACCTTAGCCCACACTACAACCATAAAAAAGTCCTAATTTATTTTAGATCGAGCAAGTCTACATTAGTAGAGGTATACATTAAGGGCAAACTTATGGTACCGATTGCATGAATGTGATTCTTTGTGAGAGTGAGGTATTTCCTTTGATATATATGAGTCCTTAAAGTATATTTGAGCATTTGATTTGAATGTGAGCTTAATTGTATCTTTTTATGTGTAGGATAATTGGAGGATGAAAATCCATGAAGGTTGCACACCAGGATATCAAAGAACACAAAAAGAGCGTATAAAGGAAAAATCAAACAAGTCCTAGAACCAGGCACCAGGCCAGGCGATGCCTGGTCCTAGGCAAGATCCACCGTACGAAGAAAAGACCAGGCGAGCTCCAGGGCGTGCTACAAGCCAGACCTCTCGAGCTTTGAGGCCTTATCCTTTTCCAGTCCGTGCATTAAACATTTTTCACTTGAATTTGAGCATGAGAACTCCGACCATAACCTATAAATACCCTTTAAACGTGATTATTTGAGGGTTGGACAATTTTGAAGGTGGAAAACGCATAGAAACACAAACGGACAACGAAATTCATTAATTCTTCCATCTTTCATCTAGTATTTATAACTTTATGTTTAAGAATACTAGTTTGATTGTTGTCATGAACATGAGTGGCTAAGAACCTCATGATTCTGGGGTTATGGGTCGTTATTGTCTATTATAGTTTGATGGTTGATTGTTTTGCTTGAATTATTATATTAATTTGTTTATTCAATCCTGCAATTAATTTTTTCTATTGCATAGCTAACAATAAAATACTATCTACGAGTTTATAGTTGAACTCAAAAGTGGAAATTATAGATTGCATATAAGATTGAATAGAGTAAGTTCTTCAATTCAGACACCGGAGAATAGATTCGCGATTAGGATCGATATATTCTAGTTCCCTTACTTTGTTATTTTCACAAGAAATATGCATACATTCTTGTTAGTTCTGATTCTATAGACATATAGTCTTAGGTTACTTGAATACGCGCGCGAAGCGTTGAAAGAACTTCACGAGCATAATAAGCTCTGCTAATTAACAAATTAGTTAATCAAGTGATTAAATCAACCCATAGAACGCAATTGGAGAGACATTAATCTCATAACACTGGAATATTCCCACCTCATTGAATTCTTTCTAAGTGTTTACTTGATTGCTTTGCATCTTTGAATTGTTTGACTATTTAGTAATTTCGTAGTAACTTTAGTAGTAAAAATCCTTGAGCAAGAAATTTATACATAGTTTAGATTGGAAAATAGTTGATTATTAATTCTCGCGGGACGATACTTTCTCATCATTTTACTATTTGTCGACCACGTACACTTGCGGGTGCGTTTGGAATCAACACTCGAGAGTTGCCTAGGCTTAAGTAGAGAGGTTCATCTGGTAGTACATCCAGTCAGGTTATTTCATTCTTGAAGGCTCGACATATGATCAAGAAGGGTTGTTTGACCTATCTGGACTTTGTTCAAGATATTGTTGTAGAGACTCCCAAGATAGATTTAGTGCATATAGTGCGGGAGTTTTTTGATGTATTTCCTATTGATTTACTAAGCATGTCGCCGGATCGTGATATCGATTTTGGCATTAATTTGGCACAAGGAGCCCAGCCTATCTCTATCCTACCTTATCATATGACTCATGTTAAGTTGAGAAAGCTGAAGGAGCAGCTTTAGGAGTTGCTCGAGAAGGGGTTTATCAGGCCGAGTGTGTTTCCTTAGTGCGCACCGATATTATTTGTGAAGGAAAAGGATGGGATTATGCGTATGTGCATTGATTATCACTAGCTAATAAGGTTACCATCAAGAATAAGTTTTTATTGCTGGACTTAACGATTTATTTGATCAGATTAAGGGTTCTAGAGTGTTCTCGAAGATCGACTTGAGATTTGGGTATCATCAGCAGAGGATTCATAATTCAGATTTTCCGAATACGGCTTTTCGGACTAGATATGGATACTATGAGTTCCTGGTTATGTCCTTTGGCTTGACTAAAGCTCCAACAACATTTATGGATTTGATGAATTGGGTGTTCATGACATATCTTGACTCATTTGTTATTGTCTTCATTGATGGCATATTGATCTACTCGCGTAGCATATAGGAGCATGAGCAACATTTGAGGATAGTACTTTAGACTTTGCGGGAACAAAAATTGTATGCTAAGTTCTCCAAGTATGAGTTCTGGTTAGATTTTGTGCCTTTCTTGGGGCATGCTATATCCGGTGAGGGTATTAAGTTGAGCCCCAAGAAGATCGAGGAAGTTCAGAGTTAGGGTCGTCCTACCACAATGATTGAGATCAAGAGTTTTTGGGGCTAGCAGGTTATTATCGTCGGTTTGTAGAGGAATTCTCATCTACTGTAGCTCCTTTAACTAGATTGACCCATAAGAGCGTTCACTACAAATGGTCCGATGATTGCGAGTCGAGCTTTTAGAAGCTCAAGACTGCATTGACTACCGCATAAGTATTAGTTTTACCTTTCGGTTTTGGGATTACACTGTGTATTGCGATGCTTCATGTGTTGGGTTAGGTTGTGTGTTGATGCAAGAAGAGCGAGTTATTGTGTATGCTTCTCATCAGTTGAGGCCCAATGACAAGAATTACCATGTGCACAATTTGGAGTTGGTTGCGATAGTTCATACTCTTAAGATCTGGAAGCATTATCCTTATGGAGTGTCATGGAGGTTTACATCGATCACTGTAGCTTGCAGCATCTATTTAAGTAGAAGGATATTTATCTAATGTAGTGCAGGTGGCTTGAGTTACTAAAGAACTGTGATATTACCATTCTTTGTCATCAGGGCAAGGCGAATGTGGTCGCGGATGCCTTGAGCAGAAAGGCTAACAGTACGGGTAGTTTGGCATTAATTCCAGCAGAGGAGAGGACATTGGCTTTAGACATTTAGTCCTTAGCTAAACGCAGTGTGAGATTGGATATTTTAGAGCCCAATCGAGTTCTCGCATTGTTGTGGCTCAATATTCATTCGAGCGGATTAAGGCTCGTCAGTATGAGGATCCACACTTGATGGTTCTTAGAGAGTTGGTACTTTGAGGTAATGCCAAGGAGGTTACTATCCGGGATGATGGTGTTCTGTGGCTCCAGGGAGTCGATTCTAGAGGAGGCACATAGTTTGTGTTATTTCATTCATCCAGGTACTACGAAGATGTTTCTGACCTAAGGCAGCATTACTGGTGGGGGTGGATGAAGAAGGACATAGTTGAGTATGTGTCGAGATGTTTTAATTACCAGCAGGTTAAGTACGAGCATTAGAGGCCAGGTGGCTTACTTCAAAAAATGGTTATACTGGAGTGGAAATAGGAGCGCATCATTATGGATTTCATGGTTGGTTTGCAGCAGTCGTTGCGGAAATTTGATATTTTTGGGTCATTGCCGATAGACTGACCTAGTTTGTGCACTTTATTCAGGTGATGACTATTTATACTTCGGAGAGGTTGGCCAATATTTATATCCAGGAGATCGTCCGGTGACATGGCTTGCCTATTTCCATTATTTCAGATCAAGGAACTTAGTTCATTTCGCTTTTTTGGAGAGCATTACAGAGTGAGTTGGGTACCTAGGTAGAGCTCAGCACAGCCTTTCATCCGCAGACCGACGGGCAGTCGGATTAGACAGTTCAGATCCTGGAGGATATGCTTAGAGCATGTATGATTGACTTTGGAGGGCAGTAGGAATGATTCTTACCATTGTCCGAATTTGCTTATACATCAGTTATCTATCCAGTATCGAGATGTCTCCTTTTGAGGTCTTATGTGGCCGACGATGTCGTTCTCCTATCGGTTGGTTCGAGCCTGGGGAGGCTAGGTTATATGGCAGTAATTTGGTAAAGGATGCCTTGGATAAGGTAAAGTTGATTCAATAGCGGCTTCGCATAGCACAGTCCAAGAAGAAGAGCTATGCAGATCAGAATGAGTAATTTGTCATTTATGGTGGGTGAGAAGGTTCTTTTGAAAGTCTTGCCGATGAAGGATATCATGAGATTCAGAATGAGAGACAAGTTGAGTCTGAGATTTATTAGTTCGTTCGAGGTTTGGGAGCGAGTTAGTGAGGTTGCATACAAGTTTGCTTTGCCTCCTAGCCTATTGGGAGTTCATCCGGTATTTCATGTGTCTTGCTCTGGAGGTACCATGCTGATAGGCCCCGTGTGTTGGATTATAGCACAGTTCAAATGGATGAGAACTTGAGTTACGAGGAGGAGCTAGTTTCCATTATTGACAAGCATGTTCGCAAGTTGAGGTCTAAGGAGATTTCAGCTGTGAAAGTTCAATGGAGGGGTCAACCAGTCAATGAGGTGACTTGGGAAACAAAGGAGGACACACGGAGTATATATCCACACATATTTGGCACTTCAACTATGATTTTAAACTCGTTCAAGGATAAATATTTGTTTAAAAGGTGGAAAACAAAATGACCTGATCGGTCGATTTGCTTTCAAAAATACTGTGCCCCTACTTAAGACTTCCCATATGTGTTTTTCCTATTTTATGACTTTCGGGGGAGGTTGGTTTGATTTTGGAAGGGTTCGGGTTGAAGTGCAAATATTTCGTTATATAATAGTGGCCTAATTGGAAAAGTATTACTTAAGTCAACAATTTGAGTAAACGACCTCAAAATCAGGAATTGAAGGTTCCAATAGGTTCATATGACAATTTTGAACTTTCGAATCGAGTTTCAAGTGGACCGAGAGTGTTTCGGTAATTATTGTTAGAAGTTGGTATTTTGAAGGTTTTAGAGTTTTCTATGTTTTACCTAGGGTGGACTTTGGCATTATCGGATCCCGTTTGGTTTTCCAAACCTATGGATAGATTCCTATTATCATATTGAACTTGTTTATGAATTTTGGCATCATTCCGAGTTATCTAAGTATGATTCGTTGCGTTAGGAGTTTGTTGGAAGAAGTTTGATGATTAGAAGTTGATAAGTTTGGTTTGGGGTTAGATTCTTGGTTGTGTGTGATTTTGAGTATTTTGAGACCTTAAGTAGGTCAGATTATGCCTATGGACTTGTTGGTATAATTGAATGGGATCCCGGGTGGTTCGGGTGAGTTTCGGACAACCTTGAGCGATGTTGAAGTTGATAAAAATTTTATGGTGCTAGTGTCCTTCGCGATCGCGAATGTGGTCCCGCAATCGCGAAGAAGGATTTTGGAGGGGTGCAGTGGTTGCTCTTTGTGAACGCGAAGAATGCCCCCTGCGAACGCAATGGATGACCTAGCTCCTCTTTGCGAACGTGAAGAAGCCTATGCGAACACGAAGAAGGAAGAGGAAGGAATGGGATGTCAGGATTTGGCCTTCGCAAACGCGGTTGTGGGCCCAGAAATGTGAAAGGTTGGCTGAGGCATCATTTGGCCTTCACGATCGCGATGAAGGACACTTGCACAGATTAAAAGTTTCAATACGAGACTTAGGCTCATTCGCCCTATTTTTTCTTGGCTTGGGGCGATAGGGGAGCTTTTTGACGGGCCATTTTCATTAATCATCACTAGATAAGTGATTTGTACTTATTGTGAGTTGAATATATGTATTATGTGAGGACTTTAACATGAAACTTAGTAGATTTTTTTGGTCTTGGATAGAAAAATTAGAACTGGAAAAAGTGAGATTTGACCACGAAATTGGTTATGAAATTATGTATAAATTATACATTTAAGTTCGTGATTCCATGGGTGATATTTATCTTCAAAAATTTCTAGAATTCGGGCTTGAGTCCGGGGTGGACTTTTGTTGACTTTCCGAGTGGGGTTGGAAGTTAATTCTAATAGTTATATTATGAGTTCTTAAGCATATATTGATTGGTTTGCACGTCCTTTTGGCTAGTTTCGAGTTGCTCGGCATCAATTTGAGGCGTTAGTGAGGTGTGGGAGCCGAGTAGTGGACTTGGAAGCAAGATACGTCTCTTGTCTAATCTAATAAGAGGAAATTATCCCCATAGGTATTTTTACTTGTTATGTGCTATGTGTTTTGGGTGCTACATACATACGAGGTGACGAGTGCCCGTGCGTAAGCTAGATTCTAGTTTATGCCCAGGTAGAATTATACCTACATCATGCCTTAACTGTTATACTTGAATTAATCTTTCCTTTTTGATTACTTAAATTCATAGCTGAACTTGAGACTAGAATTTACATATTTGACCAAGCCTCTTTACTTTGAGTTTTGGCGGGATATTTGATTGTCGGTAACAATTATGTTTTCTCTTACATTCATATCCTCGTGTGTTCTTATGTGATCGGTAGTTCAGGGACTTCTCGACTCGCACGTACCTTCACATGTGGGGCTAGTGGCCCGATGAAAGTTTCTCTATTCCTACTAGATGGTTATGGCCCGTAAGCACGGGCCCAATATTGTCAGTGTTGAAATTAACAGCTTCAAATAATTTATATTCATTTCTGAACAAAATATGCACTCATGCATGTTGTGTGGCTGCCAAAGAATACATTCTTCACATCCACGAACCTTCATATCATCGATGCATTTAGAAACAAAATCAAGTTGTACACAAGTTACGAAATATTGTAAGTAGCACATTTTTTACTGCCATGAACTTACTATTACTATTTACATATTCAGAAAATTTGATGCTTGATGCATTGATGATGTTGTGGTCAGTCGTGTCCTTTTTGCATCTTTCGCACCTGTAGAATTGCGAAGTGATGAGAATTGTCAGGTGTCAATGTACATATAATATATATGTATAAAAAATTATAGGAAGGAAAGAAAGAACAAGAATAGAATAGGACAATATTGTTGCCCCTCTTCTTTAAATTTCCTTAGACATGTCAGTTCTAAATTCTTGAACTCAGAAGCATACAATATGGGCAATCAAGGAGAAGAGGCTTATTCATTTTGGATCACCATGACAACCTAATACTATATTTGAAACTTATAAACACAACTGCCGCATAGATGGATGCCAAAAAATTGCTTTTCTTGAAAGAAGATGGAATACTGAAGCTACTTGCAATTGAGTTTTGGATAAGATGAGCAGTCCAAAACTATTAGCAAAGTATGCTGCTGGCTTCTAGGCTTTAACTTCAAATATAATATATACTTCCTCAAGTAACGTTGGTTAGCACAAATGCCATATATCTTTTATTGCCAACGTGTACCATGACCATCCCATCACTTTTCCTTGAAAAAATTAGTGGTAAGAAAAATGACATAGCTAACTAAGTTAATGCATCAACTCAATTGACACATAACTCATTCACATGTGCAGATAATATGTTTGCTCACAGCTTAAAAAGGATCTAGCTGATTATGTTAAAGTATCAATTCATTTTGACGCACAAATTATTGGCATTTGCAGATAGCGCGTTTGTTTATAGTTTAAAAGATTATAGAGCATAAACAAAACAATCAATAACAAAAAAAAAAAAGAATGATAGTTTGGCATACCTTTATATATATCCTCAAAAGAGTTTGAAACATCTTTAACATGCAAAAGACAATCTTCATGAGGAATTAAATATACAATCCACCCTCTAATAATAAATCTTTTGATAGATAAAAAAATGTATAAATATCCGAGATATACTAACCTTATATTACCTTTTAAGAATTTCATTTCTAGTATAATGATAAACATTAGAATATTAGTGGCCTTAATTCTCTTTTTCATTTCCTCAAAAGAGAAATAGATAGAGAAATATCGAAGGTAAATTAGTGTACCCAGTAAGTTTGAAGAAATTAATGATAAAGAGAGAACATGCTTCAAAAAGAAAAAAAGCAAATATACAATTTGGTGCACATACATCGACATATTAAAAATAGCGAAAAAGAAATTCTTAAAACAAACTCTAGTTTTCATGACCCTCCAACCGCGACCCCAAAAAAGGCAAACAAAGAAACCAAAAAAATCTCAAAAGTAGAGTAAGAAAAGGAAGCTTTTTGCACCAAATCAATCAGATAGAATGTACTGAGAGAATGTGTTGCAACAACATATAGTAGTTTAACATAGAGCAGGATTGGTGGATCGATTAAAATCCAGAATTCTAGATATTAGTCCACTCTCTTAAAGGAGGTAAATCTAATTGGATTATATGCATAAGTGCTTTATTCAGCTATCCATTAGGAGATGCTGATATTTTAAGCGTAATTTTTTCAACAATTAACATTGATAAATTTTTTCCCAGACTTCGTAACAGTAAAATGCAGGATATGTATTTTAGTGAGTGTACCTACAGTAGAAGAAATGAAGATGAGAAATAATCACAAAATTCATGTAATAGATAAACCTGCTTCAAGTTATCATTAATCTCTATCGTGCAACCTTGAATTTCATAAAAAATCCTCTTAAAGGAAACAAGCGCAACTACAAAATTTAAGCAAAAGACCAAAATAACAAAATCTTAAAATAAAAAGTGACAGTGTCAGTCAGAACGTCAACCTTAGGCTTCTATGTTGTGCAGCCAGCGCTTAGAGCCATCGGACGTGACTGTTCTACTGCAGAGATACAAATTATCCTTTTAACATGCAAAAGTGCTAAAGTCAAAATGGCTAGTCAAAGAATAAAGAGAAACTACATAATACATATGTTGAGGATTTATACATGACAACTTCTTTATTGTTTGTTTTTTTAGTTCGGATTGAAACTGGAATTAGGATACTCCAACGAATCATACCATTTCCGCTAATTATACTCATCTATATAGAGTGTTATTGCGACAATGCAATAGTAACATTGTCACAGAAAAGCCATCTTTTAATTCAGCTTTATTAGCTCATTGTTGTATTAAAAGGGATTTGTTTTTGTCCGCCGACATCAGTCTATATAACGCCTAGCCCTTCTGTCAGTTTTTTTTCATTCCAATTTGATTGTATTTATGATTGCAAGAGAGAATTAGTAAATATGAAGGAACTTTTTCCATCGTACTATCGTCAGTGTGTGATGAGAATGCAAATTGCAAGTATGAGAACATGTCCAATGAATGGAAGTAGAAATAAGTGAGAGAGGCAGGAGTGGCTGAATCTGTCTTCCACTGAAACAACAATACAAGTAACAGTTGAGAAAAGTTTTGAATGTTGAATCTGATTCAGGATCACATGTCCATGGGATCATCTCCAAAATACAGTATGATTTATGTTGATAGGTGTTCTGAAATGCATTTTGATTTCCTATTTTCCTTGAGTTTCTCTGAATAAGAGAACTTATAGTCTGCTTTGGTATTGTATTTTGGTTTGATTTTCTCTATTTTCGACTTCTTTGGCGAAAACGAAAAGTTAGAAGAGAACTTCGAATAAACCATGACGTAGAAAAAATAGAAAGAGAAATCGTATCAAAGCAACAAATTTCAGCCCAAAATTTTTAGTTCTCCTTCCCTCTATAGACATAATAATGTCACCATAGGACAACAACAACAACCAAAAATTCAGCTATGAAATTAAAATTTGTTAAGAGATGTCGAAAAGGCAAAGACAAAAATAGTAGAGAGAGGATTGAGAGACAATCATACCTGAAATTGCAAGAGATGGAAGAAAAATGAAGAGAGATAAAAGTATTCTTGAAAGTCTGAAGATCTGAAAAGAATACTTCTGCTCTGTTGGAATAGAAGAGATGGAAGACGAGATGGTTCTAGAACACTGTAGTGTGTCTAATGGAGCACAAAACTTTATGGCAGAGTGAAATTACATTTATGCCCTTGGTCGACCTCACTTGCCTCTTCTATATAATAGATAATAGAAATGTGATCGGGTCCTACGTCTTGGTAGTGCTATAAAATATTATTATGGATCGGGTCGTCGACCTCGGTAGTATTATGAGATGCATCTATAGATCCGGGCGTACGAATACGGTGATGTTACATAACTCTATTCTTGTGGATCAGGCCGCACGACCTAGGCACAATTCGTGCGTAATATTCGAATATATTTTCAAAGCGCATATGAGTCGATCCCTCATCACTACTTCTCAGAGGTTAGACTAGATACTTACTTGGTACGTATTGATTTACATCCTCATACTACACTTTAGCCCTAATTGTGTAGGTACTGAGACATGTATATCAGATGGTCACTTGGGCTCATAGTGGCATCATCTAGAGACTTAGTGATGAGCTTCTTTCCATGCTTTGACCCGCAACACCCAGAGACTCTTTTCCTATATTTTTATCTTATTCTGTCTATTTTTCATTCCATACAGTAGTTGTAGTGATTTTGTATATCCTACAAGATGCTCATACACTTTTGACACTGGATTTTGGGGATTATTGTAGATGTTCATAGTTGTACCTAATATTCATATCACTTCACTTTATGTTTTGTTCATATTTTGTGACTTAGCAAGATTGAAAGTACTTTGCCACGATTTCGAAACTTAACTCCACTTTATTATTATAATTCTTGATTTTAAAAGTATTAGAATGGTTGTTTGTGTTGATGGTTCATCATTGGCTTGCCTAATAGCAATGTTGGGTGTCATCACGGCCAATAAAGGAAATTGGTTCGTGACATATATGAGCCCAATCACCTACCATATGGACTTTTTACCATTGTATGAGTTTAATAGATGCATCTACAATCACATGTGCATTTTTTATCAACTTCCAATTTGACCTTTGCAAGGTCGCTTGCTGTCACGACCCTCCCCAAACCCGGTCGTGATGTCGCCTCTCATGAAGACAAGGCCAGCCGACACTTCCCATTTCCAAATATTAACAGTTAAACCATAAGAAATAAATCTAAAGTATGATAAGGTAATCCAAAGTTATCAGATAATAGCATAATTCGCGGAAAATAACCCAACACAGCCCGATACCGGGGTGTCACTAGTCATGAGCATCTATAAATCCTACTACAAATCCGATGAATCTATAAACTATTACAATTGTCTGATCAGAAATAGAAATGATAAAGAGGGAGAAACACGGGTCTGCGGACGTCAAACAGCTACCTCGTGAACTCCGAATGTCCGCCGGGAGCACTCAACTCGCACTGGCAGGATCAGCAATGCCTGAATCTGCACACAGGGGTGTAGGGAGTAAAGGGAGTACTCCAGCTTAGTGAGTAACAAATGTAAATAAAGACTGAAAGCAAGAAATCACGTAAGGCACAAAACATTCTATAATGAAGCAGTAAAACCATTTAAATTTAGTAAATCAGTGAAAGATAGGTAAAATCCTTTAACTAAAATGTAATTTCATGAAAAGCTTTTTTTCAATAATTAAGCAGGTAATTGACAGTCAATTATGAAAAGTAAACATATAAAGGCTCGCCCCTCGGGCATAGTATCAACAAATTCGCCCCTCGGGCAACATCTCAGAACAGTACCAGCCCCTCGGGCAATCAAATAGAATAATACCAGCCCCTCTGGCTGAATCTCACAACACAAATAGGTACCCGTTCTCACTGGAGGTGTACAGACTCCTGGAGAGGCCCCTTACGGCCCAAGCGCAATATCAAGCCATCTCGTGGCATCATCACTAGGCCCTCAGCCCCCATATCAATCAAGCCACATCACGGCACACATATCTCAGGCCCTCGGCCTCATAATCAGTATCAAATCCTCACAACATAGGCCCTCGGCCTTACTCAGTCAAAATCCTCACAAGCCACTCGGGCAGTAGTAAAACATGTTTTTCAGCCCCAAAAATATCAATTAAAAGATCATGTAAGTGTTTAAAACAGAGTAAACATGGCTGAGTACGAAAATAGTGAAATATAGGATGACTTAGTTCAAGTATAAAGTCAAAACAGTGAGAAAATACCAGTAAAAATCCCCGAAAGGATTCAAGTAGTTGGCACAAGGCCCAAATATGGAATTTAGCCCAAATCATGAAGATAGAAAATAGATTTCAGTCAAATACGCAGTAAAATAGCCATTCGGAATGGACTAAGTCACAATCCCCAACAGTGCACGATCCCACGCTCGTCATCAAGCATGTATCTCACCTCAATATAGCGCAACGATGTGCAAGTCCGGGGTTTCATACCCTCAGAACATCATTTACAATCATTACTCACCTCGAACCGGTCAAATCCCTAGCTCGCGACGCCTTTGCCCCTTGAATCGGCTTCCACTCGCGTCGAATCTATCCAAAATCAGAACGAGGACGCCAAAATATGCTAAGGGAATGAAACCCAAGCAAAAATAATCAAAATATGACACAAATCCCGAAATTACCAAAACTTGACCCCTGGTCCCACGTCTCGGAATTCAATAATCTTTACATCTTTAGATTCCTTATCTCCCCACGAGTTCATACATATCAAAGTTCTTAAATCCGACCCCAAATGGTCCTTCAAATCCTCAATTAAAGGCCTAAGTTTCCAAGCCCTAGTTTCCCCAATTTTCACCATAAATTTTCATGATTTCTAGCTCTAATCCATGTAGTAATAGCATAGGAACGAGTTTTAAGTCTAAATTCCTTACCTCAATGAAGTTCCCTTGAAATCCCTCTCTCAAATCGTCCAAAAAGCTCCAAAGCCGAGATAAAAATGGTGAAATTAGCTAAAATTCGCGAATGATACAATTTATACTTTCTGCCAGACATTTTCGCATTTGCGGCACAATACCCGCTCTTGCGGTACCGCATTTGCGGTTATTTCTCTGCTTCTGCGGAAATCACTTAACTCACTATTTTCCGCATATGCGATTCCTCATCCGCATATGTGACATCGCAGATGCGGTCCATCTCACCGCTTCTGCGGTCCCTGACTCCATCAGCACTTTTCCGCTTTTGCGACCTCCCTCATCACACCTGTAGTCCCCAATCCACAGGTGCAGAAATACCAGAAGCAGCAAACAGCAGCTGCAACAAAATTCCAACTTCTCCGTTAGCCATCCGAAATCACCCCGAGGCCCCTGGGACCTCAACCAAAAGCACAAACATATCCTAATACCTTATTCAAACTTGTACCAATCTTCAAAATACCTCTAACAACATCAATCAACCAAAACACATTGGATTCAAGCCAAATTTTCTAAAATCTTCCAAATTCCGCTTTTGATAAAAAACCCAATCAAACCACGTCTGAATGACTTGAAATTTTACACACACATCCAAATGACATAACGGAACTACTGCAACTCTTGGAATTCCATTCTGACCCCTATATCAAAATCTCACCTATCAACCGGAAATCGCCAAAATATCAACTTTGCCAATTCAAGCCTAAATCTACTCTAAACCTCCAAAGACCATTCCAATCACACTCCTAAGTCCCAAATCACCTCCCGAAGCTAACCGAACCATCGGAACTCACATCCGAGCCCTCTAACACATAAGTCAACATCCGGTTGACTTTTCCAACTTAAGCTTCCTCAAAAGAGAATAAGTGTCTCAAACCTTACTAAATTTATTCCGGATTCGATCCGACCAACCCGATATCACATAACACGGATAAACAAAGCATAAAGGAGCAGAAAGGGGGAAAACGGAGCGGTAACTCATGAGATGACTGGTCGGGTCGTCACATCCTCCCCAACTTAAACAAACGTTCGTCCTCAAATGTGTCAAGAAACATACCTGAAGCCTCAAACAGGTGAGGATATCTGCTCCGCATTTCCCGCTCGGTCTCCCAGGTAGCCTCCTCCATGGGCCGACCTCTCCACTGCACTTTCACTGACGCTATATCTTTTGACCTCAATTTTCGAACCTGTCGACCCAAAATAGCTACTGGCTCCACATTATAAGTCAAATCATCATCCCACTGAACCGTGCTGAAATCCATAAGATGAGACGTTTCCCCAATATACTTACGGAGCATAGAAACATGAAATACCGGATGCACACTCGACAAGCTGGGTGGAAAAGCAAGCTCACAAGCCACCTCCCCAATCTTTCGAAGCACCTCAAAAGGCCCAATGAACCGAGGACTCAATTTCCCTTTCTTCCCAAATCTCATAACACCCTTCATAGGCGAAACCTTCAACATGACCTTTTTACCAACCATGTAGGAGACATCTCGAACCTTCCTGTCAGCATAACTCTTTTGCCTCAACTGCGCTGTACGAAGCCTCTCCTGATCACCTTCACCTTTTCTAAGGCATCCTGCACCAAGTCTGTCCCCAATAGCCTAGCCTCACCGGGCTCGAACCAACCAACTAGAGATCTACACCGCCTCCCATACAAAGCCTCATATGGAGCCATCTGAATACTCGACTGGTAGCTGTTTTTATAAGCAAACTCTGCAAGCGGTAGAAACTGATCCCATGACCCTCCAAAATCAATGACACAAGCACGCAACATGTCCTCCAATATTTGGATAGTTCGTTCGGACAGCCCGTCCATCTGAGGGTGAAAAGCTGTGCTCAACTCAACCTGAGTACCCAACTCTCACTGCACAGACCTTCAAAACTGCGTTGTAAACTAAGTGCCCCTGTCTGAAATGATGGAAACTAGGACACCATGCAAACGAACAATCTCCTGGATATAGATCTCTGCCAACCGCTCTGAAGAATAGGTAGTACATACAGGAACGAAGTGCGCGAACTTGGTCAGCCGATCCACAATCACCCATATAGCATCGAACTTCCTCAAAGTCCATGGAAGTCGAACTACAAAGTCCATAGTGATCCTCTCCCACTTTCACTCGGGAATATCCATCTGCTGTAGCAAGCCACCCGGTCTCTAATGCTCATATTTCACATGCTGGCAATTGAGACACCGAGCTACAAATCCCACAATGTCTTTCTTCATTCTTCTCCACCAATAGTGCTGCCTCAAATCCTGATACATCTTCGCGGCACCCCGATGAATGGAATACTGCGAGCTATGGACCTCCTCCAGAATCAACTCCCAAAGCCCATCTACATTGGGTACACAAATCCGGCCCTACATCCTCAACATCCCATCATCACCAATGGTCACAACTCTAGCATCATCATGCTGAACTCTGTCCTTAAGGACAAGCAAATGTGGATCATCATACTGGTGCTCTCTGATGCGATCATATAAGGAAGACTGAGAAACCACACAAGCCAATACCCGATTGGGCTCTAAAACATCTAATCTCACGAACCGATTGGCCAAGGCCTGAACATCAACCGCAAGAGGTCTCTCCCCAACTGGAATATATGCCAAACTCCCCATACTCACCACCTTTCAACTCAAGGCATTGGTCACCACATTGGCCTTTTCCGGATGGTACAATATGGTGATATGATAATCCTTAAGCAACTCCAACCAACTCCGCTGCCTCAAATTGAGATCCTTCTGTTTGAAAAGGTGCTGGAGGCTACGATGATTAGTAAACACCTCACAAGACACACCATACAAGTAATACCTCTAAATTTTCAACGCGTGAACTATGACATCCAACTCCAAATCATTAATGGGGTAGTTCTTCTCATAGGGCTTCAACTGATGAGAAGCATAAGCAATAACTTTACCCTCCTGCATCAATACACAACCAATGCCTACTCTCGAAGCATCACAATACACGATATATGAACCTAAAACTGATGGCAAAACTAATACTAGAGCTATGGTCAAAGCTGTCTTGAGCTTTTGAAAGCTCTCCTCACACTCGTTCGACCATACAAATGAAGCACCCTTCTGAGTCAACTTGGTCAAGGGAGATACGATAGATGAGAATCCCTAAACAAACCGACGATAATAACCCGCCAAGCCAAGAAAACTGCGAATCTCTGTGGCCGGGGATGGCTTGGGCCAACTCTGAACCACTTCTATCTTCTTCGGATCAACCTGAATACCCTCACTAGACACCACGTGCCCTAAGAAAGCCACTGAACTGAGCCAAAACTCACACTTGGAGAATTTTGCATAAAGATTCTCCACTCTCAATCTCTGCAACACAACTCTCAAATGCTCTGCATGCTCCTCCTGACTATGCGAATATACTAGAATATAATCAATGAAGACTATGACAAACGAGTCAAGATAAGGCCGGAACACATTGTTCATCAAATGCATGAACGCTACTGGGGCATTGGTCAACCCAAAAGACATCACCAAGAACTCATAATGACCATATTGGGTTCTGAAAGTTGTTTTAAGAATATCCGAGTCCCTGACCTTCAACTGGTGATACCCTGAACGGAGATCAATCTTGGAGAACACTCTCGCTCCCTAAAGCTGGTCAAATAAATCATCAATGCGAGGCAAAGGATACTTGTTATTAATTGTTACCTTGTTCAATTGCCTATAATCAATGCACATCCTCATAATGTCATCATTCTTCTTCACAAATAGGACCGACGCACCCCAAGGTGACACACTAGGCCAAATGAACCCTTTATCAAGAAGTTCCTGAAGCTGCTCCTTTAATTCCTTCAACTCCACTGGTGCCATACGATATGGCGGAATAGAAATGGGCTGAGTGCCCGGCACCAGGTCAATACCAAAATCAATATCCCTGTCTGGTGGCATGCCCGACAGGTCTGCAGGAAACACATCGGGAAAATCCCTCACAATTGGAATAAAATCAATACTGGGAGTCTCAGCACCGACATCCCTCACAAAGGCTAGATACGAAAGAAAACCCTTCCCAACCATACGCTAGGCTTTTAAGAATGAGATCACTCTGCTGGGAATATAATCAGTCACACCTCACCACTCGATCCGTGGCACACCCGGTATAGCCAATGTGACTGTCTTGGCATGATAGTCTAGAATAGCACAACACGGAGATAGCCAATCCATGCCCAAAATGACATCGAAGTCCACCATACACAACAATAAAAGGTCCACACGGGTCTCCAGACCCCCAATAGTCACCATACATGAGCGGTACACACGGTCTACAACAATAGTATCACCCACCAGGGTAGATACATGAACAGTTGAAGCAAGAAACTCACGGGGCGTACCCAAATAACGAGAAAAGTATGATGACACATAAGAAAAGGTGGAACTGAGATCAAATAATACAGAGGCATCTCTGTGGCAGACTGAAACATACCTGTAATAACAACATCTGAAGTAATATCATCGGGTCTGCCTAGAAGTGCATAGAAATGGGCTTGACCGCCACCTGATCGACCTTCCCCTCTAGGGCGACCCCTAGCTGGCTGGGCAGGTGGTGGTGAAGTAACTGGCGCTGAAGCCAATGACTGACCCCTCTGCTGAGATGAGCTCTCAAGACGACGAGGGCACTTCCTCCACATATGACCCATCTCACCACACTCATAACAACTCCCAGGTGCTGGAGAAGGGGACTGAAGGGAACCCCTCGCACCGGAGTGACTAGCAGATGCACTCGGAATAGAAGAGCCCTGAACTAATGGAGCACGAGACAAGCTCTGAGCTGGAAGGGCACTAAGTGATGACTTGCCCTGATGAGAACTGTGAGAACCATAACCCGACGACGTCCCATGATAACCTGGGTGAGATGGCTAGGCATGCCTGAATGGACGACCTCTGCCATATTGAAACTGATCTCTCGAAGGAGCACCACTGAAACTACCAGATACTCGAGGCCTCTTGGACTCCCTCTCCTCTCGCTCCTGGCGACAAACAGACTCAATCTCACGGGAAATATCCACAACCTCCTCGAAAGTAGCACCAATCACCCTCTCCTTGGTCATGAGAATACAAAGCTGATAAGTGAGGCCATCAACAATCCTCCTAATCCTCTCTCTATCTGTTGGAACCATCCGAATAGCATGACGAGCTAACTCGGAGAACCTCATCTTGTATTGTGTCACAGTTATCTCTCCCTGACGCAACCACTCAAACTCCCTATGCATCTCCTCTCTATGGGACTGCGACACATATTTCTCCAAAAAGAGAACGGAGAACTACTATCAGGTAAGGGGTGCTGCACCAACAGGCCTACGTCTCTCAAAAGCCTCCCACCAAGTAAAGGCAGCTCCCGAAAACTGATAAGTAGTGAAAGCGACCCCGTTGGTCTCCAGAATACCCGTTGTACGAAGCATCCTCAAGCACTTATCTAAGAAACCCTGGGCATCCTCGCCTTTTGCACCACTAAAGGTCGGAGGCTGCAGTATACCAAACCTTTCCAACCTACGCTGCTCATCCTCCGACATAGCAGGAACTACATAATCCTGAGCAGCTGCAACCGGCTGGGCTGGATATGCTCTCGGCATCTGAAGTCCCTGCACAACCTGCTCAGGTGTGCGAGCGGCGAAAGTCTGATTACCTCCCCCAGCCTGAGAAGTAGCTGCGGCTGTAGTGGCTGAAACCGCCTGAGCTAGGCCCGTGCAAACTGATAAGATCTGAACCAAGGCCTTCTGAAAACCTAGAATCACAATGGGCATAGCTTGCGCCTGATCTGGTGCTACTGGAGCGTCCATAACTGGGACCTGATCCTGAACTGGGGCTGCTGGTGGATCTGTAGGTGCTGCTCTAGCTGCTCTACCCCTACCACGACCACGACCGCGTCCTCGGCCTCTAGTGGCTATAGCCGGTGGTACTAGTGGGTGTCCATCCTAACCGATAATGCGTGTCCTCACCATCTGTGAGAGAATAGAACAACAGAAGTTTAGTACCCGGATCAACAAATTCGCACGACAAGAATTCCAAGAATATAAAGTTTTTCCTAAAGGTTCTGAAGCCTCTCGAGGATAAATACAGACGTCTTCGTACTGATCCGCGAGACTCTACTAAACCTGCTCATGACTTGTGAGACCTATGTAACCTAGGCTCTGATACCAACTTGTCACAACCCAAAACCCCAAACCCGGTCGTGATGGCACCTCTCGCGAAGACAAGGCCAACCGACACTTCCCATTTCCAAATATTAATAGTTAAACCATAAGAAATAAATCTAAAGTATGATAAGGTAATCCAAAGCTATCAGATAATAGCATAATTCGCGGAAAATAACCCAACACAGCCCGATATCGGGGTGTCACTAGTCATGAGCATCTATAAATCCTACTACAAATCCGATGAGTCTATAAACTATTAGAATTGTCTGATCAGAAATGGAAATGATAAAGAGGGAAAAACACGGGTCTGCGGATGTCAAGCAGCTACCTCGTGAACTTCGAATGTCCAATGGGAGCTCTTAACTCGCACTGGCAGGATCAACAATGCCTGAATCTGCACATAGGGGTGCAGGGAGTAAAGTGAGTACTCCAACTCAGTAAGTAACAAATGTAAATAAAGACTAAAAGCGAGAAATCACGTAAGGCACAAAACATTCTATAATGAAGCAATAAAACCATTTAAAATCAGTAAATCAGTGAAAGATAGGTAAAATCCTTTAACTCAAATGTAGTTTCATGAAAAGCCTTTTTTCAATATTTAAGTAGGTAATTGACAATCAATTATGAAAAGTAAACACATAAACGCTCGCCCCTCGGGTACAGTATCAACAAATACGCCCATCGGGCAACATCTCAAAACAATACCAGCCCCTCGGGCAATCACATAGTACTATACTAGCCCCTCGTACAAAATCTCACATCACAATGGGTACCCGCGCTCACTAGGGGTGTACAGACTCTTGGAGGGGCCCCTTACGGCCCACACGCAATATCAAGATACCTCGTGGTATAATCACTAGGCCCTCGGCCCTATATCAATCAAGCCACCTCGTGGCGCACATATCTCAGGCCCTCGGCTTTATAATCAGTATCAAATCCTCACAACATAGGCCCTCGGCCTTACTCAGTCAAAATCCTCACAAGCCACTCAGGCAGTAGTAAAACATGTTTCTCAGCCTCAAAAATATCATTTAAAAGATCATGTAAGTGTTTAAACAGAGTAAATATGGTTGAGTACGAAAAAAGTGAAATATAGCATGACTAAGTTCAAGTATAAAGTCAAAACAATGAGGAAATACTAGTAAAAATCCCCGAAGGGTTCAAGTAGTTGGCACAAGGCCCAAATATGGCATTCAGCCCAAATCATGATGATAGCAAATAGATTTCAGTCAAATATGCGGTAAAATAGCCATTTGGGATGGATTAAGTCACAATCCCCAATAGTGCACGACCCCACACTCGTCATCAAGCGTGTGCCTCACCTCAATATAGCGCAACGATGTGCAAGTGTAGGGTTTCATACCCTCAGAACATCATTTACCATCATTACTCACCTCGAACCGATCAAATCCCTAGCTCACGATGCCTTTGCCCCTCGAATCGGCCTCCACTCGCGTCGAATCTATCCAAAATCAGAACGAGGACGTCAAAATATGCTATGGGAATGAAACCCAAGAGAAAATAATCAAAATATGACACAAATCCTGAAATTACCAAAACCCGACCCCCGGTCCCACGTCTCAGAATTCAATAATTTTTACATCAATAGATTCCTTATCTCCCCACGAGTTTATACATATCAAAAGTTCTCAAATCCAACCCTAAATGGCCCTTCAAATCCTCAATTAAAGGCCTAAGTTACCAAGCCCTAGTTTCCCCAATTTTCACCCTAAATTTCCATGATTTCTAGCTCTAATCCATGTAATAACATCATAAGAACGAGTTTTAAGTCCAAATTCCTTACCTCAATGAAGTTGTTTTGAAATCCCTCTCTCAAATCGTCCAAAAAGCTCCAAAGCCGAGATAAAAATGGTGAAATTATCTAAAATTCACGAAGGATACAATTTATACTTTCTGCCCAGACATTTTCACACATGCGGCACAATACCCGCTCGGTACCGTATTTGCGATTATTTCTCCGCTTCTACCGGAAATCACTTAACTCACTATTTTCTGCATCTGCGATCCCTCATCCACATCTGCGACATCGCAGATGCGGTCTATCTCACTGCTTCTGCGGTCCCTGACTCCATCAGTACTTTTCCGCTTCTGCGACCTCCCTCATCGCACCTACGGTCCCCAATCCGCAGGTGCGGAAATACCAGAAGCAGCAAATTCAGCAGCTGCAACAAAATTCCAACTTCTCTATTGGCCATCCGAAATCACCCTGAGGCCCCCTGAGACCTCAACCAAAAGTACAAATATATCCTAATACCTTATTCAAACTTGTACCAATCTTTAAAACACCTCAAACAACATCAAATCAACCAAAACACATCGGATTCAAGCCAAATTTTCTAAAATCTTCTAAATTTCGCTTTTGATCAAAAACCCAACCAAACCACATCAGAATGACCTAAAATTTTTTTCACACACATCCCAAATGACATAACGGAACTACTGCAACTCTTAAAATTCCATTTCGACCCCTATATCAAAATCTCGCTTATCAACCGAAAATCGCCAAAATATCAACTTTGCCAATTCAAGCCTAAATCTACTCCGAACCTCCAAGACCTATTCCGATCACACTCCTAAGTCCCAAATCACCTCCCGGAGCTAACCGAACCATCGGAATTCACATCCGAGCCCTCTAATACATAAGTCAATATTCGGTTGACTTTTCCAACTTAAGCTTCCTCAAAAGAGACTAAGTGTCTCAAACCTTACTAAATTCATTCCGTATTCGATCTGACCAACCTGATATCACATAACATGGATAAAAAAGCATAAAGGAGTAGAAAGGGGGAAAACGGAGCGGAAACTCATGAGACAACTGGCCGGGTCGTCACACTTGCTCACATAATAGAGCGTAGTTCCAAATAATAAAATTACGATGGTTTTGATAATGCTGGTTGGTTTAGCAAAAATTATATGCCTATAATTATAACTAAACCATTGTCTATGAGAACAAAACTCACAAAAAGAAATTTGATATGAGATGTATTGTTTAACATACAACAACGCTTGTAGGGATTAAGCCAACAAGGTATGATAAACTATCCCTGTCACAATTGGTTCAGGGTCGGGAACAAAATAATTTTACATCTAGAAATATGGATGTGCTATCTGATTTAATTGTTCCACCACAATACACAGAGATGGGTCCCCAAATAAGGTTAGAGATATGTGCTAGTGATCCCAATATTAGGGGGAGAAAATGGGCAGCTGAAAAAAGTAATACATGGAACGAATTAATATAAGTACATCTAGACCCTTGTACAAGAAAATGTGAACTTCAAGTTCAAGTGATAATTCATTTACAAAATATTGTCACGCACATTTGCTGACCCACAACTAAATATCATATTTCAGTTGCTAATGCTCCAAATAAAATAAAGACCATGATGGACAGAGTCTATGGCACACATAAAGTGTAATAAACTAATCGATTCCAAAGATAAAACTCCTTGAAGAAGGAGAGGAGTAAGTGATCAAGATGGTCATAACAATGAGGCAAGTGTTCTTGAAGAGAACTACGACATAACATATCATAAGGCCTCATCAGGTGAGGCTCAGGTACCTATAAATAATGAGCTAAAGAGATGTCAATAAGTTATGTCTTTATTGAGTAACGATGGAACCGATATAAAATGATCATCAACGATATTGTTGATATAATGTAGCGCTCAATATTATTAATATTGACATCTTAAACTCAAATCTATCATGGAATGTGGATAGATAAATAATTGGCCAAATAAAAAATATGCAATAAAGATGGACTTCACCAGAAAAATGAGAAGTTGGACGGATAGTCCCAACACCTGAAAGTATAAAGCTAGTGGAGGTATAAACGTGTGACGACCCGGCCGGTCGTCTTAAGAATTTATGCCCCAATCCTCCTATTAGCTGCTTTCCCCAAGTTTATTTTTGCTATTTTGATTTTTCGGTATGTTCGATTTTGAGTTTCGGAGAGTTTTGGGACACTAGGTCCCTAAATGAGAGCTTAAGTGTTTGAAATTTGACCGTAGTCGGAACAGTGTGAAGACGGCCTTGGAATTGAAATCTGATGGTTTTGTTAGCTCTGTTGGGTGATTTTAGGGTTAGGAGCGTGTTAGGATTGTATTTTGGAGGTCCGTAGCTAATTTAGGCTTGAAATACTGAAAGTTGAATTTTGGAAGTTTCTGGTTTGATAGTGAGATTATGATCCGAGGGTCAGAATGGAATTCTGAGAGTTGCAGTAGTTCAATTATGGCATTTGGGATGTGTGTGCAAAATTTCACGTCATTTGGAGGTGGTTTGGTGGGGTTTTTGATCAAAACCAGAATTCGGAAGATTTTTAAAACTTAGGCTTGAATCCGATGTGTTTTTGTTGTTTTGATGTTGTTTGGAGTGTTTTGTAGATTGGTACAAGTTTGAATAAGGTTTTAGGATATGTTGATGCCTTTGGTTGAGGTCCCGGGGGCCTCGGGTGTGTTTCGGATGCTCAACGGATCATTTCAAGTTGTTAAAAAGTTGCAGGTTTTTGTTCAGCTGTTGCAGAGGGATTTTACCCTTCGCGTTTGCGAGTGGAACCTCACGTTCGCGAAGAGTCAATGGGGGGTTGATGGAATTTTGCCTTCGCGTTCGCAAAGAGTGGTGATGTTTGAGCATCGAGTTCATGGGAAGGGTATCGCGTTCGCGTAGAAGGAAGTGGTTAGCTGGGTTCGAGGTGGAATTGTGTAACGCGTTCGCGTAGAAGGAAGTGGTCAGCTGGGTTCGAGGTGGAATTGTGTAACATGTTCGCGAAGGGTTGGTCAGCGAAAGCATCGCGTTCGCGAGAGCAGTTTCACGTTCGCGTAAGAGGACTTTTGGTCAACGACTTTATGTGCTTCGCGAATGCGAGGACTTGACCGCGTTCGCGAAGAAGGAATTAAAATACCTGAGCAAAATGTTTAAAAAGGGTTATTTCGCGAATGTTAGCCTAGTTTCCTCCATTATTAGGCAATTTTGAAGCTTTTTGAAGAGGGATTCAAGGGGAATCACTTGGAGGTAATATTTTTGACTTCATAACTCATTTTTATGTGATAAAATACCTGATTAGTGGTGGAAAATTTGGGAGAAATGGGTAATTAAGGTTTGAGTTTAAGAGAAACAAAAAGGGGTATTTGAGGGGTCAATTGAACTCTGATTTTAGTGTTCTTGTTATGCATAGACTCATGAAAGTATGAGGATTCCGAAAATATAAATTTTACCCGATTCCGAGACGTGGGCCCAAGGGGCGTTTTGGTCATTTTTACCTAATTTTGCGTATTAGCTTAGAATTTAATATTGGAATTAGTTACTTAAGGTGTTATTTACAATATGCAATTGAATTGAATGGATTTGAGCCATTTGGAGTCGGATACTCGTGGAAAAAGCGTGGTTTCGGGTTGACTTGAGCTTGTTCGAGGTAAGTGGCTTGTCTAACCTTGTGTGGGGGACCTTACCCTTAGGATTGGTATATTTGGTAACTAAATTGCCTTGTGCGTGAGGTGACGAGCGCGTACTTATGAAAATTGTTGGAAACCTGGTTTTCTTAAAGTATTCATTAGCATGTTTCTTTCCTGCTTTTATTACTTACACTGTTAAGCCTGTTGTTAGCTTCGAAAATCATGACTAAGTGATTTAATTGCTTTAATTGTTCAATCTGTTTGCTTGAACTCTGTGCAGCATGCTAGGCTAGAATTTCTTGTTGCCTTGATATGAAATTTCCATTTTTGAATATCTTCTTGTTGTTCTTGTGTATTTACATTGGGACTACGGATGTGAGATTCTAGTAGTTCCCCCTTGTCTATTTACTTTGGGACTACGGGTTAGATTCCGGTAGATCCTCTTGCACAGTTATATGGAACTACGGGAATGCACCCGGTAGATTCCCCTAGTACTGGGTATTTATATTTGGGACTACGGATTGGGATTCCGGTAGATCCCCGTGCATTGATGGTTGGACTACAGGACGGGATCCTGGGAGATCCTTCGGACGTATATATGATGGACTACGAGACAGTATCCTTGGAGATCCACTGATAGTTATAATTGGGACCACAGGATGGTATCCTAGAAGGTGCCCCGGTTGTTATCTCTGTATTGAGCTGTATTTCTTTTCGTGGTTTGTTTATCTCTATTCTAGTTTTTGTGGGTTCATTCAATTCTATGTTATTTCTTACTATTGCACTTATTTATACTGTGTTATTCCACACCGTTAACTCTTATATTGTATTTAATCTCAGTAGGGCCCTGACCTTCCTCGTCACTACCCGACCGAGGTTAGGCTTGGCACTTACTGAGTACCGCTGTGGTGTACTCATGCCCCTTCTGCGCATGTTTTTCATGTGCAGATCCAGGTACTTCTACTCAGGCCTACCATCCTTGAGGGAGGCGACTACTTAGAGACTTCGAGGTACATCTGCCGCGTTCGCAGACTGAGGAGTCCATTTCTATTCCTGCTTTCTAGTATTTCGCCCTTCTATACTTTCTGTTCTTATTAGACAAATTCCGGAGTTAGAGCTATGTAGTATTTCTTTTTTTTCTTAGCTTGTGATTCGTGGGTTTCCGGGGTCTTGGATTTGGATATTGGTTTCGAGATTTATATATATGGTGTATGCCGAGTGGAACATTTAAATACTGTTATTACCTTATTTCTGCTTTTAATTTGTTTACTTCCGCAAATTTTGGTTTTCTTCCGCAATTTAGGCTTACCTAATCGTAGAGTGAGCTCTAGGTTCATAGGAGTCATGGATCAAAAGCCAGTTTATTAGAGTCTCACTGATCAGTACGGGGATGTCTGTACTTATCTACGAGAGGCTATGTAACTATTAGGAAAATTCCACTTCATTTGATTTCCTTGTCGAGCCGTATTTTTGACATCACAATTCTAAATTTTTGTCTTCTATTCTCTCACAAATGGTGAGGACACGTGCTACCAAAGACGATCAGGCACCTGCACCCCCTACTGCAGCCGTCAAAGTCCGGGGCCGGGGTAGAGGCCGAGGACGCGCATGTGGTACAGCCAGAGCACCTGCGCGATCTGCCGCTGAGGTACCACCAACAGATCCAGCCGGAATTCAGGCACCTAACACGCCTATTGCTACTACTACTCCAACTCTTCAGGAGACTTTGGCACAGTTCATGAGCATGTACACCACTCTAGCTCAGGCAGGGTTGCTTCCCCTTGTTGCAGCTACACCTCAGGCCGGGGGAGGAGTACAAACTCTCGCCGCCCGTACTCCTGAGCAGTGAGTGCATATTAAGCAGGTCCCTGATATTATTCCTGTACCGCCTGCAGTGTCAGTTCAGCCTGAGGATAGGGCAGCGACTTCCGAGGATGAGCAGTTGAGGCTTGAGAGATTCAAGAAGTACAAGCCCCTTGTATTTAGTGGTCTAGCATCGGAGGATGCTCAGGGATTTCTTGATGAGTGTTACCGCATTCTCCGTATTATGGGTATTTCAGGATCGAGCGGGGTTTCTTTCACTACCTTCCAGCTTCGAGGAGCTGCCTGTGAGTGGTGGCGCACCTATGAGCTAGACAGTCCAGATGAGGCTGCTTTACTAACTTGGGCTCAGTTTTCAGATCTGTTCCTGAGGGAGTATGTTCCTCAGAGCCTCTGGTACACATGGCGCACAAAGTTTGAGCATTTTCACCAGTGTGCTATGATTGTTTCAGAGTATGTTGTCCGTTACACCAGCTTGGCTAGACATGCACCAGCCTTGGTTTCTACCATCCGCGAGAGGGGTTCGCCGGTTTATTGAGGGCCTTATTCCCCGCATCAGATCTAGCATGGCTCGTGAGTTGGAGATGGATATTTTTTACCAGCAGGCGGTGAGCATTGCTAGGAGGATTGAGGGTATGCATGCTAGGGAGAAAGAGGAGAGGGAGGCTAAGAGGTCTCGAGAGTTGGGCCGTTATTCTGGTGCCCATACCTCAGCTGCAGGTCGTCATGGTAGGGGTTATATGAGTCGCCCTGTTCATCAGCTCTTCCAGCAGCCAGTGGTATTCCAGCTCCTCCTAGGCCTCAAAAACCTTATTATGCACATCCGGTTTCTAGCGCACCGGTTTCTAGCACGCCTCCGGCGTGGGGTATTTTCAGAGGTCAGCAAACCTGGCCCTAGCCAGTCACAGCCACCACATCCTCCCTGAGCTTGTTTTGAGTGTGGTGACACACATCATATGGTGAGGGATTGCCCCAGACTTGGGAGGGGTGCACCTCCACAGACTTCTCAGCCATAGCGTGCCTCGTAGAGTTCTCAGGCTATGGTTACAACTCCAGTTGCTACCCCACCTGCTCAGCCAGCTAGAGGTGGAGGTCGAGGAGGTAGAGGTCGCCCCAGAGGGGGAGGGTAGGCTAGATACTATGCCTTTCCTGCCCGTACCGAGGTTGTTGCCTCCGATTCTGTCATCACAGGTATTATATTAGTTTGCCACAGAGATGCATCGGTTCTATTCGATCCATGCTCTACTTACTCTTATGTATCTTTTTATTTTGCTCCGCATTTGGGTGCACCTCAGGATTCTTTGAGTTTCCCTGTTTATGTTTCTACTCCTGTGGGAGATTCTCTCATTGTAGACCGCGTTTATCGGTCGTGTTTGGTTGCTCTTAGTGGTATTGAGATTAGAGCCAATTTATTGTTACTCAGTATGGTTGACTTTGATAATATCTTGGGTATGGACAGGTTGTCGCCCCATTAAGCTATTCTTGATTGTCACGCCGAAACTGTGACGCTGGCTATGCCAGGTGTACCGCATATTGAGTGTAGGGGTACTTTAGATCACACTCCCAGTATAGTTATTTCTTTTCTTAAAGCTCAAGCGTATGGTTGAGAAGGGGTGTGATGCGTATTTAGCTTATGTGAGAGATGTCAGTATTTATACCCCTTCAGTTGATTCTATTCTAGTAGTATGGGATTTTCCCGATGTGTTTCCAGCTGACCTTCCAAGCATGCCGCCTGATAGAGATATTGATTTTGGCATTGATCTATTGCCGGGCACTCAGCCCATTTCTATTCCTCCGTATCGTATGGCTCCTCCTGAGTTGAAGGAGTTGAAGGATCAGTTACAGGAATTGCTTGATAAGGGTTTTATTCGACCCAGTGTTTCACCTTGGGGTTCTCCTGTCTTGTTTGTGAATAAAAAGGATGGTTCTATGCATATGTGTATTGATTATCGCCAGTTGAACAAGGTTATAGTGAAGAACCGTTATCCTTTGCCTCGTATTGATGATATGTTTGACCAGCTTCAGGGCACACAGGTGTTTTCTAAGATTAATTTGCGCTCAGGTTACCATCAATTGAAGATTCGGGAGCCAGATATCCCGAAGACTGCTTTTAGGACTCGGTATGGTCATTACGAGTTTCTTGTTATGTCATTTGGGCTGACCAATGCCCCAGTAGCCTTTATGCATTAGATGCACAGTGTGTTCCGGCCGTATCTTGACTTATTCATCATTGTCTTTATTGATGATATTCTGGTGTATTCCCGGAGTCGGGAAGATCATGAGCAACACCTAAGGACTATGCTTCAGACATTGAGAGAGAAGAAGTTATATACTAAGTTCTCGAAATGTGAGTTTTGGTTGGATTCAGTGGCATTATTAGGCCACGTGGTATCGAGTGAGGGTATTTAGGTGGATCCGAAGAAGATAGAGGCCGTGAAGAGTTGGCCCAGACCATCCTCAGCTATAGAGATCCACAGTTTCATTTGGTTTGGCAGGTTACTACCGTCGTTTTGTGGAGGGGTTTTTGTCAATTGCAGCCCCCATGACCAGGTTGACCCAGAAGGGTGTTCTGTTTTAGTGGATGAAGGAGTGTTAGGCGAGCTTTCAGAAGCTCAGGACAGCTTTGACCACAGCCCCAATTTTGATACTACCTATAGGTTCGGGGTCTTATACGGTCTATTGTGATGCCTCGAGGGTTGGCCTTGGAGCGGAATTGATGCAGGACGGTAGGGTGATTGCCTATGCGTCCAGACAGTTGAAGATACATGAGAAGAACTAACTTGTTCATGACCTTGAGTTAGCTGCCATTGTTCACGCCCTAAAGATTTGGCGCCATTATTTATACAGGGTTCCCTATGAGATTTATATTGACCTTCGGAGCTTGCAGCACTTGATCAAGCAAAAGGATCTAAATTTGCGCCAGAAGAGATGGTTGGAGTTGCTAAAGGACTATGATGTCACTATTTTGTATCACCCGGGCAAGGCCAATGTGGTGGCCGATGCTTTGAGTTGCTGGGTAGAGAGTTTGGGGAGTTTGGCTTATTTACCAGCATCGGAAAGGCCTATGAAGATGGATGTTCAGGCCTTAGCCAGCCAGTTTGTGAGATTGGATCTTTCGGAGCCAGTCAGGTTCTAGCTTGCATGGTTTCTTGGTCGTCTTTATTTGATCATATCAGAGAGCGGTAGTATGATGACCCTTATTTGCTTGTCCTTAAGGAAAAGGTTCATCACAGTGATGCTAGAGAGGTGACTATTGGTGATGATGGGGTATTGAGAATGCAGAGTCGGATTTGTGTACCCAATGTTGATGGGCTTCGAGAGTCGATTCTAGAGGAGGCCCATAGCTTGCGGTATTCCATTCATCCGGGTGCCACAAAGATGTATCAGGATTTGAGACAATACTATTGGTGGAGGTGGATGAAGAAAGATATAGTTGGATTCCTAGCTCGGTGTCTCAACTATCAGCAAGTGAAGTATGAGCACCAGAGATCGGGTGGGTTGCTTCAGTAGATAGAGATTCCGAAGTAGAAGTGGGAGCGGATCACCATGAACTTTGTAGTTGGGCTCCCACGGATGTTGAGGAAGTTTGATGCTATTTAGGTGATTGTGGATCGGCTGACCAAGTCCGCTCACTTTATTCCTGTGTGTACTACTTATTCCTTGGAGCGGCTGGCAGATATCTATATCCGGGAGATTGTTCGTCTTCATGGTATTCCGGTTTCCATCACTTCAGATAGAGGTGCCTAGTTCACATCACAGTTCTGGAGAGCTGTTCAGCATGAGTTAGGTACTTGGGTAGAGTTGAGTACAACATTTCACCCTCTGACGGACGAACAGTCCGAGCACACTATTCAGATTCTAGAGGATATGCTCTGTGCATGTGTGATTGAGTTTGGAGGGTCTTGGGATCAGTTTTTTCCATTGGTGGAGTTTGCTTACAACAACAGCTATCAGTCCAACATTTAGATGGCACCGTATGAGGCTTTATATGGTAGGCGGTGTAGATCTCTGGTGGGTTGGTTTGATCCGGGTGAGGCTAGACTATTGGGCACAGATTTGGATCAGGATACTTTGGAGAAGGTTAAGGTGATTCAGGATAGACTCCGTACAGGCCAGTCCAGACAGAAGAGCTATACGGACCGGAAGGTTCATGATGTTTCCTATATGGTTGGAGAGTAGGTTCTGCTTTGGGTTTCGCCTATGAAGGGCGTTATGAGATTCAGGAAGAAAGGGAAGTTGAGTCCGAGGTCTATTAGCCCTTTTAAGATATTGAGGCGTGTTGGGGAGGTTGCTTATGAGCTTGCCTTACCTCCCAGCTTGGCAGGAGTTCATCCGGTATTTCATGTTCCGATGCTCCGGAGGTATCACGGTGATCCGTCACACGTGTTGGATTTCAGTTTAGTCCAGTTGGACAAGGATCTATCTTATATTGAAGAGCCAGTGGCTATATTGGACAGGTAGGTTAGAAAGCTGAGGTCAAAGAACATTGCATCAGTGAAGATCCATTGGCGGGGTCAGTCGGTCGAGGTGGCGACCTAGGAGACCGAGCAAGATATGCGCAGTCGTTACACTCATCTTTTTACTACTTTAGGTATGTCTCTATGCTCGTTCGAGGATGAACGAATGTTTAAGTGTAGGAGGATGTGACAACTTGGCCGGTCGTCTTAAGAATTTATGCCCCAATCCCCTATTAACTGCTTTCCCCAAGTTTATTTCTGCTATTTTGATTTGTCGGGATGTTCAGTTTTGAGTTTCGGAGAGTTTTGGGACACTTAGTCCCTAAATGAGAGCTTAAGTGTTGGAAAGTTGATCGTAGTCGGACTAGTGTGAAGACGGCATCGGAATGGAAATCTAATGGTTTCGTTATCTCCGTTGGTTGATTTTGGGGTTAGGAGCGTGTTCGGATTATGTTTTGGAGGTCCGTAGCTAATTGAGGCTTGAAATGCCGAAAGTTGAATTCTGGAAATTTCTGGTTCAATAGTGAGATTTTGATCAGAAGGACAGAATGGAATTCCGAGAGTTGCAGTAGTTCTATTATGTCATTTCGGATATGTGTGCAAAATTTTATGTCATTCGGAGGTGGTTTGGTGGGGTTTTTGATCAAAAGCGGAATTCGAAAGATTTTTGAAACTTAGGCTTGAATCCGATGTGTTTTGGTTGTTTAAAGTGTTTTGTAGATTGGTACAAGTTTGAATAAGGTTTTAGGATATGTTGATGCCTTTGGTTGAGGTCCCGGGGGCCTCGGGTGTGTTTCGGATGCTCAACGGATCATTTCAAGTTTTTAAAAAGTTACAGGTTTTTGTTCAGCTGTTGTAGAGGGATTTTACCCTTTGCTTTCGCGAGTGGACCCTCGCGTTCGCGAAGAGTCAGTGGGGGGTTGATGTAATTTTTCCTTCGTGTTCGCGAGGAAGTCTCCACGTTCACGAACGGTGGTGATGTTTGAGCATTGCGTTTGCGAGAAGGGTATAGCGTTCGCGTAGAATGAAGTGGTCAGCTGGGTTCGAGGTGGAATTGCTCTTCGCGTTCACGAGAGGTGTAACGCGTTCGCGAAGGGTTAGTCAGCCGAAGCGTCACGTTTGCGAGAGCAGTGTCACATTCGCATAAGAGGACTTTTGGTCAACGACTTTATGTGCTTCACGAACGCGAGGCCTTGACCACGTTCGCGAAGAAGGAATTAAAATACCTGGGCAGAATGTTTAAAAAGGAATATTTCGCAAATTTTAGCCTAGTTTCCTCCCTTATTACGCGATTTTGAACCTTTTTGAAGAGGGTTGAAGAGGGATTCATGAGGAATCACTTGGAGGTAACATTTTTGACTTCATAACTCGTTTTTATGTGATTAAATACCTGATTAGTGGTGGAAAATTTGGGAGAAATGGGTAATTAGGGTTTGAGTTTAAGAAAAAGAAAAAGGGGTATTTGAGGGGTCAATTGAATTACAATTTTAGTGTTCTTGTTATGCATAGACTCGTGAGAGTATGAGGATTCCGAAAATATAAATTTCACCCGATTCCGAGATGTGGGCTCTAGGGGCATTTTGGTCATATTTTACCTAATTTCGCGTATTAGCTTAGAATTTAATTGTGGAATTAGTTACTTGAGGTGTTATTTACAATATGCAATTGAATTGAATAGATTTGAGCCATTTGGAGCCGGATACTCGTGGCAAAAGCGTGGTTTCGGGTTGACTTGAGCTTGTTCAAGGTAAGTAGCTTGTCTAACCTTGTGTGGGAGACCTTCCCCTTAGGATTGGTATATTTGGTAACTAAATTGCCTTGTGCGTGAGGTGACGAGCGCGTACTTGTGCAAGTTGTTGGAAACCCTATTTTCTTAAAGTATTCATTAGCATGTTTCGTTCCTGCTTTTATTACTTGCACTGTTAAGCCTGTTGTTAGCTTCGAAAATCATGACTAAGTGATTTAATTGCTTTAATTGTTCAATATGTTTGCTTGAACTCTGTGCAGCATGCTAGGCTAGAATTACTTGTTGCCTTGATATGAAATTTCCATTTCTGAATATCTTCTTGTTGCTGTTGTGTATTTACATTGGGACTACGGATGTGAGATTTTGGTAGCTCCCCCTTGTCTGTTTGCTTTGGGACTACAGGTTAGATTTCCGGTAGATCCCCCTGCACAGCTATATGGAACTACGGGAATGCACCCGATAGATTCCCCCAGTACTGGGTATTTACATTTGGGACTACAGATCGGGATTCAGGTAGATCCCCGCGCATTAATAGTTGGACTACGGGACGGGATCCCGGGAGATCCTTCGGACATATATATGATGGACTACGGGACGGTATCCCAGGAGATCCACTAGATAGTTGTAATTGGGACCACAAGACGGTATCCTGGAAGGTGCCCCGGTTGTTATCTCTGTATCAAGTTGTATTTCTTTCCGTGGTTTGTTTATCTCTGTTCTAGTTGTTATTGGTTCTTTCAATTCTATGTAATTTCTTACTATTGCACTTATTTATACTGTGTTATTCCACACTATTAACCCTTATATTGTATTTAACCTCAGTAGGGCCCTGACCTTCCTCGTTACTACCCGACCAAGGTTAGGCTTGGCACTTACTGAGTACCGCTGTGGTGTACTCATACCCCTTCTGCGCACGTTTTTCATGTGAAGATCCAGGTACTTCTACTCAGGCCTACCATCCTTGAGGGAGGCGACTACTTAGAGACTTTGAGGTACATATGTCGCGTCGGCAGACCGAGGAGTCCCTTTCTATCCCTGCTTTCTAGTATTTAGGTCTTATGTACGTTCTGTTCTTATTAGACAAATTCCGGAGTTAGAGCTATGTAGTATTTCTTTTTTTTCTTAGCTTGTGATTCATGGGTTTTCGGGTCTTGGATTTGGATATTGGTTTCGAGATTTATATATATGATGTATGTCGAGCGGCACATTTAAACATTGTTATTAGCTTATTTCTGCTTTTAAATTGTTTACTTCCGCAATTTAGACTTACCTAGTCGTAGAGACTAGGTGCCGTCATGATGGTTCACGGAGGGCGAACCGGGGTCGTGACAAAACGTGTTCTTATGCAAAACGTTACATAAAATATCAAGTCAATTGGCATAAAGACGACTTGGGGCACAAGAAGATTTGTAAATATGCAGGCATTGATTATATGGAGACATGTTCTCATGTAGTGGATGCAGTCATTTTAGGCTTTGGTCTGACAATACGTTTGATATGTGTATAATGAAAATCCTTCAAAGATTTAAATTATTCTGAAGCATATAAAGGTTCTCGAAGAAATTTATTAAATAAAGCTTCAGCAAATCATTATATGGATTAGATCAATCATGACATACATAATTTTTTTTTTTTTTGTGTTTAGTGCAATTGGTACACTAATATATCTTGCTAGAACAATGAGATAACAATATGCTAGCGAGATATAGTTTTACTCCTATGTGAAGATATTGTTGTATGATTGGTATTATATGATAGAAGAAATCACTGACAAAAATTTATTTATCCTAACAAATATTGTCAATATTTTGTTGATTATAAAAATGCAAGGCATTCCGAGCTGTTGATTCTTCAAATAATCTATTTGCATATAAAGGAGATGTGTGACTTTTCTTTGAAAATTAGATTTCAATAATATTGAAGACAATTCTGCTTGCTTATTTCAATTGAAAGAAGGATATATTGAAGAACAAAATAAACTACATTTCACTAAAGTTCATTATCAGACACAATATTCAATAGAATGGAGAAACATATATTAAACAAATTTGTTTGCTTGATAATTTGGTGGATCTCTTCAACAAATGTGATAATCCTTTGAGTACTAGCCATTGTTTTTGTGTTTCGATACCTCCGATAGATTCATTTGATGTTAAATGACTTGAATGCATGGTTTGTGTCGTGTTTCGAAAAGCTTTTATGTGAAATTTTTAAGAAAATATGATTTTTTTGCTTTAAAAACAACTAGAGGTGACCATGGTCAACGTTCTTGATAAACAACCTCGGATCAGTATTTTGACGATCCCGATAGGTTCGTATGATATTTTTAGAATTGTAATCATGTTTGGTTAGGGTCACGGGAGACCTAAGGGTGTTTAGGTGCGTTATGTGGCAAGTTGAAAAATGTTGAAAAATCTTGGGTGTTAATGATAGATACTTGATATTTGATGTTTTTTTGACAATTTGAGCGAGCAAATGAGTTTTTATGATGTTATTACATTTGTATGAATGTTCGGATTGGAGCTCGGGGGGCTCAGGTGAGTTTTAGATTGATTTCGGACAATTTTTGGCTTTGTAAATGTTTACATGAAAATGGTAATAACAATCAGATTTGATTTTTTGGTTCTAAAAATATGTGATTTACTTTTATGCTAGTTGTTAGGCAGTAGATGTTGAGTATGAGATTAGAAAAAAAGATAAAAGCTTGAAAAGCATTATGCTGGTCTTGAGTTAGACTATACAGGGCCTCGGGGTCGAGCTAAGCGTTAGGCTGTGGACAGCCGATGAAGAACTTAACAGTTTTGAAAGCTTTAATGAGAGATCTTTATGATCAATGATGAGTAGTAAATAAAGAACAATAAACGAAATGCAATAAATGTATGTAATAAATCTGAGGAAAGACAATAGAGAATGTTAAGGTTAGAGAGCAGAGGATGTTCTTCAATATCATATGTGCAAAAAATAACAAAGGTCCCCTTTATATGGGGGGGGGGGGTCCCAACATAGTACATATGCATTTATTACAAAGATATACGACTGGTACAACCATTTAATTCCACAATACGGACTTGTACTATTCTTATGGACTTGGTCAACTTTAATCATGTGACTTGGGAGTCTTCCACTCGTTCATCATAGCCGCCGATTTGCTCTGCCCCGAGGTCGAGCATAGGGAACCCTCGGGGTCGAGCCTCGAACTGGGCCTCGGGCGTTCTAAAGAACGGCTATAGGATGCAATAACGATCATAAAATCGGGCTCTCCGATTTAAGTCGCATACAGATAGTCCCTGCGTTTCTTATTGTCAAATGATAAGAAATGATTTTGACATCGATCTCCTCGAGCCTCTCATGATGACATCATGCTTATGATGTAAGCTTTTGTGATAACTGAAACGTCCCATTGGTTCATCTTTCCAGAAGCATTCAATGTATCACCAGTTTATTTTCCCAAAAGCGATAATATCACCGCCGATCTGTTTCCAAAAAGCATTGATTGCGCTTGTCAATACGTTTCCCAAAGGTGCTGATTGCGCCATCGGTTACAATACTGCCTTTCTATAAATGGAAGGTTACTTGAACCAAAATTCCACCCAGCCAATCTTCAACAGCCTTTAACCCTTTTCTTCTCTTCATCCTCATCCAAACTCTAACTTCCATGGTTCAAGCCCGTGACCGTAAGGTCACACGGCAGTGGTTTTACCAGTTATACCATGGCTCCTTTCCCCATTGAGTGGGATCGTATTGATTTGTTGTTGTTGTTGTTGTTGTTGACCCTAACTAATGAGAGGGGGGCTTCGAATTATCCATGTATTGGATGATATGTGGACCATGAACTGTTGCTCATCTCCCTTAACATTAACTTGGTGTGGCGCTTCACTCCTTTTGCTTTCCTTAGAGTGAGGTGGTGTCATCTACTAACTTTTGCCTCCCACACCGGTGCAATGTCTCAAGAAGTGGCGTCCCAATAGTAGTGCTGGCGAGACCCATACTCGCCAAATTTTTCACCAAGCCACAATTTTCCCTGCCTGTTAAAAGCTTTTGCTCTTTGATAGGCTACAGCCTCTTCCTCATCTTTTTCTACTTCGGATGATATTCTCGAAAACTTCATTTGGAAGATCGAAATGGGGTCCCCGAGGAAACGGTTCTCGCAGATGTCGCTCCCGAGGTTGTACCTCCGAAAGTACACTAGACATTTGGTCTGTTGTTTTCTGCTTCTTTGTTTCTATGTAAAGATCGCTCGTAGGCTTTTGTAATCATCTTCTATCAATATAAAAACTGCTTTGATTTGCCTTTGGCTTGTCCTGAACTTTTATTTTGCTTTTGATTGGCCCGAACACTGGAACCGGACAACGTAATATTTCTGGTTCCTGATTAGTTAATATGATATTTGTTGAGATTCTTTCTCACCCCTCGGACTAAGTTTGGATTGATCTAGTACATTCTTAAGCCGTCGAGACTTCTGAGTTCGAGTTGAGCTTGAGTAGGGTCCCGATTTTCTTTGAAATAGAGGTTAGCCCTTTTAGGCCTTGTCGCTAATCCTCGATTGAGAGTTTACTCGATCATCTGAAAATAAAGATAGACTTTAGATTTTCACAAACAGTCCCCAAGCGAGAGTCTGCTTGAACTCGAGCGGCCTCGAAAACTCGATTTGAACTTAACATGAAGATAGCCCTAAGGCGTTATTGATGGCCCCTGAGCGAGGATACACTCGAACTTGGATGGCCCCTAGGCCAAATTAACTGAGAAAGCGTTTAAATTGATTTGAAGGCGAATATAGCCATGAGGCTTTATTAATAACTCTCGAGTGAGAACTGGCTCGGCCTCAGGTAGACCGACGGCCAAAGAATCAGGTAAACGACCCGCACTTGTAATAGTAGAGATCCTCGAGATAGGGTACCATCTCGAGGTTAAGTTTATGCGGATAGCTTCTTAGAACCCAATTTCACATTGATAGAGATACTCGAGATCGGGCACTATCTCGAGGCTAGATTGTCATAGATGGCTCCTTAGAGCTCATTGTTATGGCAGTAGAGATCCTCGAGATCGGGCACCATCTTGAGGCTCGGTTGACATGGGAATTTTTGACCCCTCGAATGTTGTATGACAGTATCATTCATATGGCACAGCCATGAAGCAACTCCGGTACACTTCCGTGAAAGTGATAATGCCCTTGTTAGAATTAATTGGCCTTCAAAGTAGGCGGACAGTCGCCGCTTGCTCTATATATGAGTTTGCTCTCCCCTTTTTTGAGGATTCCGCTACTTTGAGCAGCTATCCTTTTTATAGAGTTCTCCTTCCTTGCGTTAGCTCCTTCATCATTTAAATTAAAATCTTTTGCCTAAGTTTTCATTTTCCTTCTCTTGTTTTACCATAGTTATGGTTGCTACGCCAAAACCCGCTCGCTAAGAAGAGGAGATTTTTGCCTATGCTTCCCGCTCGGTTAGTGGTACACCATCGGCGTTCGGCGAGCTCATCTCGAGATGTTTTGTCTCGAGGAGGGACCTTTCGTTAAAGAGACCTCCCAATGTTGGGGGCCATTGGGAGCATGCATCGAGGTTCACTTCATCAATAGTAGAGGGACACCTCGAGACAGTCAGGAGATACTGCAGATGGGGAGAAAAGGTGGTACTGCAGGTATCTTCCCCGGAAGAAAGCATCATGGCTCATGTAGAGGGGTTATTGAACATATACATGTATCTCTTCACGTTGGACCCTCTTGATAGAGTCGTGCTTCACTTCTGTCAAAGATATCGGGCTACCCTGGCATATGTTCACCCGTCGTTCTAGAGGATAGTATTGATGATGAGGTTCTTTGTAGAGGAAGTCGGGCTTGAGTTTACCCTTAGCCATCTCATCAGATTGTATCGGCCCTTTCATTACCAAGGCCTAATAGATTTATGATGTCGATCCACCAAACTTTTTGTTTCTAATAATGAAGAAAATAGGGACCAAGGGTGGATGAATAGATTTGTCCAAGTGCGGACTGTCGATATTATCCCCGTGGAGTCCCTGCCATTTCCTGAGAAATGGAATTTCACCCGTAAATGGTACACTTGCGTTTTTATCATTTTTTTATGGTAGAGGCAGACTCCGTAAAGATGTTTTCCTTTTCCATTTTACAGCAAACCCTTGGATGCCATACGAGGTACCCGACCTAGGGAACGGACTTGGAAGCTGGCAGCTCGCTCGACCTACGATGGGCGTAGGTGGCGAGACCTGTCAAAGGGTAGATGGGAGGCAAAATACCACGTACGTGCCATGTGGTTTTATTCCTTTTGAAAGGTACTTTCCTTTATGCGTATCAACTCTGTCAGTGCAGGTATTGGAGAATTTCCTAATGTGGGACCATGCCCCCTCGGAGAGGAGGAAGGATCGTCGGCTTCGGGGCCGAGGAATAATAACAAACAGAAGGAATCCTTGAAGGGCAAAGGCATTCATAGTGAGTCAAGACATGCCTGGAGGCTCAAAAAGGATGTATCAGCTTAGCATGCAGCACCCAAGGCTTCTAGACTCGGAAAAATGATTCCTCCTTCGTCGTCGTCCTCTTCTCCCGTCGAAGGCACTTCGAGGGATAAAGATTTTCTACCGCCGTCTTCTCCTCCCGTCAAAGTTACTTCGAGGGATGTTTGAGGCCAGTGGCTACCTAAATTAAGCGGGGTCTCGAGCGATCATATCCCTACCAAGAGCGGTTTAAGGAGGCTCAGCGGCTCTGCTCTGTGGTGAGTTTTGGTTGATTATGTCGGATTTTTGGTTTTGCATTTTCATCTTCTCACTGAGCTTCTTTTCAGAGGCCTTTGACAAGATCAAATCCGAGTTGCTCCGTTGTGAAGCCAGGTTGCGGAAGGCCTAGGACGGGGAGAAATCCCTTAGGCTTCTTTACAATAAAAGGGCAAATGAGTTGATACATCTTTGGTATGAGATGAATCGAACCTTGGATTATGAAGGCCGCCTCGAGAGACAGGTAACCTTTATTTCGAGAGGATTCATGTTTTTTCTTCTACCCTCGGAGATTAATATTTTGACATTTCAGTTGCAGAGTAAGACGGAGGACCTGGAACGCCTTTGGGGCGAAGTTGGTCATGCCAAGTATGAGTGTCATGAGCTAAGAGCTCAGATATATGCCCTAGTTGTGGCCAAGAAGAATGCTTTGGCCAAGGCTTTTGCTCTCGACATACAACTCTGAAATGCTTGTAAAAATAGCTCGGTCCAGACGAGCAGGATTGCAAGGCTCAAGTCTGACCTATTGAAGATGAAGTCCGAGGTCGCGGACGCACGGGCTGAAGCTGAAAAGATTCGAGCTAAGGCCGATAAGAGAGTGGCCATCTATTTAAAAGATGTTGCCGATGCTCGGGCTGAGTTAAAGGGGGCTTCTAATCGGGAGAGCAGAAGAAATGAATATGCCCAATGCAAATCTCAGAGGGAAACCCTCGAGGAGATCCATACTAGGGGCTTCAATCTCTCGGAAGAGATAGAGCAGGCCAAGACGGATGAATACGATGCCAAATTCCTCGTATCTTATGCCGAGGATAATGAGGGAGAGGCCGATGGGCCGCGGTACCCTGGGGGAAAGTAGAATAAGCTTTTCTTTTCTAATTCTATGTATAGGGCTCTTAGAGAGCATTGCAAATGGTAATTTGTATTTTCACATATGCATATAAAAAGATGCCTTCTTTTTCTTTCATGAATTTCTCTTTGCTTGTGTGTGTCTTTCTTTGTTTTTCATATCGACGTTTGTCAATGATTAGCCAGATGAATTGGCCTTCGAGTTAAAACCCTTAGGTTCACAAACGGCCCTGAGGCTTGTTATGCTGGTCCGTAAGCCTTTGCACATTTGGTCGGTACGACCTTTAATCTAAGCTGGCGACAATGGCTCTTACGCACTGGGTCAGTATGACTTTTTTATTTAAGCCGGCGACATTGGCTCTTATGCATTGGGTCGGTACGACCTTTTAATTTAAGCTGGCGGCAATGGCTCACTACTAAAAACGGCTAATTTTCGACTGAAATTTGCGACGGAAAATAGTAGTCGGAAATTTCTGACGGAATCGGTCAGAATATTCATATAAATATATTTTTAATTTTTAATAACACTTACGACTAATATTGCGTCTATGCCCGTCGTAAATTTTGGCGGAAAATTCCGCATCATTTTTAACGACCAATTCGGTCGAAAACAATTTAAAAAAAGAAATAAATAAATAAATAATAGCGACCGATTCGGTCGGAAATGTTTAGTAAAACGACGTTGACTACTTTTAACCAAATTACCGACCGAATCGGTGGGAGAGTTTTTTTAAAAAAAAAACCTCAGCAACTTATTTTCCTTTTCCTCTTTTCTTCCTTCTCTCTTCTCTCTCTTAAACTTCTCCCGCTGCTTCCATCAACGAGCAGCACTCGCCGATGCCACTGCAAGTCCGTCGAGATCCTCCACTGCCAGGTAAGTTTCCCCCACCCAAACCCTCCACTGCGTACATATTATTCTTCCTGTCTAGATGAATTTTATACTGTAAAAGGCATTAAGCCTCTTCTAGAATTTTATACGTTTCTTTCCATTAATATATAGTACATTGTTGTGTGTATATATTGATTTGTGTTACTCTTAGAAAGCAAGAAACATATAAAATCAGAAGGACCAACTTTTGAATCGAATGTCTCTATTTTCCCCTTAAAATATTACTACTCCTTTGGTTCGTAACTTGTCCGAGGCCAAGACTTGACAGCTACAGCAAGGATAAATAATTGCTACATCAATTTGAATTAAAACTGAACTTGTAAAGATGTTTAATTTCCTCATTTAAAGTTAATATATTTGAAGAAGATAAAACTACTAGTCTGTAGGCAAAAGGTATTTTCAAGATATTGTTACACATTAATATATGAAAAACTTGCTAAACAACAGTAATGTAATATATAAACTTCTAGAATGAAAACTTACATATGCTACACGTTTTTACATAACTAAAGGCAATTTGATTTACAACTTATAGACCTTAATGGTGATTACTTCCAATTTGTCTAACATAGCACATGTCAATACACTACAAAACATAGTAGCAGTTTGATATTAGACATACAGATGCATAACTTAGATGTTCAGCGACATGTATATGGTGAGAATGTTAATAGGTTTCTTTGTTTAGAGAGTCCTATATTTTGATTTATAAAGAAAATAGACTCAAAATAGATGTAGAAGATGTAGTAAACCAGTTTAAATAAATCAAATTATTTTAAATATCTCATTTATAGATTTCTATTTGTGTAGATGGAATTTGTGCATCGTAGGTGGATGTATAATAGGAATCATCCTAATCGTGCGGGGTTGAGGAATGAATTTATTAAAGGGGTTGCTGAATTTAATGCTAAAGCTCAAACACTTGATGATTTTCTTATTGGAGGAAGGATTAGGTGTCCTTGTGTGAAATGTAAATGTATTAAGTTATTGAAATCAGACGAAGTTAAAGTCCATCTCTACAAGAAAGGGTTTATAGAAAATTATTATATATGGACTGCTCACGGGGAGAACCATGCTGGTTTAGATGATGCTAACTTTCATAATTCTTTTGGTGGTGAGTGTACCCCCATTTCAGAGCATAATGTTGAAAATTTTTGATACAATAAAATGATAGAGGGATGCTTTTGGGATGTTTCTGGGTTCAATCCAAACCAAATGATGAGGCTAAGCGTTTCTATGAACATTTACTAGAAGCTAGTCGTCCATTGTATGAAGGTTCGGTGCATTCCAAGTTATCTGTTGCGGTTAGATTGCTAAGTATTAAATCGGATAGTTCTATTTCCCAAGCGGGCATGGATTCTATTATTGGGATTATGAATGAACTTAATCCGAGTAACATTGACTTACCAAAAGATTTCTACACTGCTAAAAAATTGGTTTCTAAGTTGGGTCTTTCATCAGAGAGAATTGATTGTTGTGAGAAAGGTTGCATGTTATTCTATAAGGATGACGCATCTCTAGAGAACTGTAAATTTTGTAATCAGCCTCGTTTTAAGGAAGTCACAAATGCCAATACAAAAAAGAAAGTTCCAGTTAAAGCGATGCATTACTTACCTCTTATACCTAGGTTAAAGAGGTTATATGCATCAATGAGCTCTGCTCCTCATATGAGATGGCACTACGAACATAGAAGTCCACCTGGTATACTCTGCCATCCGTCAGATGGAGAAGCATGGAAGCATTTTGATAGGGTGTTCCCCGAGTTTGCTAGTGAACCAAGAAACATTAGGTTGGGATTATGCACAGATAGATTTACTCCATTTGATGTCTCTGCTGCACCATATTCATGTTGGCCGGTGTGTGTTAACTTCCGCTAGAGTTGTGTATGACAAGTTCATATCTATTCCTAACTTGTATTGTTTCAAGTCCACGCAATCCGAAAAGTTTGATTGATGTATACTTGCAGCCTTTGATTGATGAGTTACAATTATTATGGAATCAAGGTGTGGAAACATATGATATATCAACCAAACAAAACTTCAGATTGCATGCTGCTTTGATGTGGACTATAAATGATTTTTCTGCTTATGGAATGTTGTCCGGGTGGTCGACTGCTGGAAAGTTAGCTTGCCCTTGTTGTATGGAAGACACTAAAGCATTTACTTTAAAACATGGAGATAAAAATACATGGTTCGACTGCCACCGTAGATTCTTGCCAATGAATCATGAATTTAGGTGAAATACAAGTGCATTTATGAAGAACCGAACTGATTTTAAGAAGCCACCTGCCTGCTTGTGTTCAGAAGAAATTTGGAACAAAGTAAGGGATATACCTAAAGTAACAAAGTCTCCACCATCTAAGATACCAGGTTATGGGGTCACACACAACTGGACTAAACGGAGCATATTTTGGGAATTACCTTATTGGAAGCACAATCTTCTTCGGCATAATCTGGACGTTATGCATATAGAGAAGAATTTTTTTGACAACTTGTTTAACACTATTATGGATGTTACTAACAAGACCAAAGATAACTTGAAGGCCAGGATGGACTTAAAGGAATATTGTAGGCGAAGTGAGTTGTATCTGACATACTTTAACAACAAGATACAGAAGCCCAAAGCCAGTTACACGTTCACCTTGGATGAGACAAGAGAGATTTGTAGTTGAGTTAACAATTTGAGGATGCCTGACGGGTACGCATCAAATTTATCCAGGTGTGTTGACATGAAAGAAGGGAAGTTGGCGTCAATGAAAAGCCATGATTGTCATATTTTCATGGAAGCGTTGATGCCTATTGCTTTCAACGCATTGCCTGATCGAATATGGAAACCGATTACAGAGATAAGTTATTTTTTCAAGGATTTGTGTTCTAGCACATTGAGGGTGGAGAACTTAATTTATATGGAGAGTAACATTATCTTAACTTTAAACAAGCTGGCAAAAATTTTCCCTCTTGGTTTTTTTTTTATGTAATGGAACATCTTCCAATTCACCTTGCACAAGAGGCACGGCTTGGAGGGCCAGTTCAATGTAGATAGATGTATCCCTTCGAGAGGTAATGAAATTTAATCATTTACCTTTCGTATTTTCGTTAAAGATTATTTTGTCTAAAAATAACACTATGCAGGACTATTGGCAAATGTAAACGGACCATAAAAAATAGATCAAGAATTAAAGGTTCGATATGCGAGGCATATGTGGCTAAAGAAACATCTTATTTCTGTTCATACTATTTTGAACATGATGTGCCATGTTTGAGAAATAGACCGAATCGGCATGATGATGGAGGCGACATCGATCCTTTGGCACCACCCTTTTCCATTTTTAATCAACCAGGTAAAGAAGGTCCAAAAAATAGTCCAAAGCGAAGGTTGTCTGAGATGGAGCTAAAGTCAGCTACAACACATGTATTGTTAAATTGCCATGAGGTCCAACCTTATTATAGGTAAATGTATATTTGTATATATTACAGACTTTTATATTAAATATACCACTGATTTAACTAATAAATATTATAATGACAGTTACTTTGTCGGTACATATGGGCAAGATGTTGTTTATCCCAAGTTTTCAGAGTGGTTTAAAGAATTTGTAAGTATTACTTATTATTTAACATGATTTTTATTATATGTAATTAATTATATATATTTTTAAAATTTTAAATTATATATAATTATATATATATATATATATATATATATATATAGGTTCATGATCTAGCTAATGACATTAAAGACCCATTTTTACGTGATATAGCTTGGGGACCTGACCCTAGAGTAAGAATGATGTCTAAATACGTGGTCAATGGGTAAAAGTTTCATACAGAAGAATGGTCTAATGGAAAGAAAACCAATAATAGTGGGGTGTGGGTGAAAGGTGATGGAGATGTTGATTATTATGGTGTGCTTCAAGAGATTTTGGAATTGGAATATGTTGTAGGTTGGCCGAAGAAAAAGTTGGTACTCTTTCGATGTTAATGGTATGATCCAACACCGAATAGAGGTACAAAGGTGCACGCTCAATACAACATAGTTGAAATTAAACACACGGGACAATATAGACTTTATGATCCCTTTATCATTGCACAAAAGGTAAAACAAGTGTATTATGCTCCTTATCCTTTGAGCAAGAATAAGTCTGCATGGCGGGTAATTTTGAAAACAAAACCCGTGGGTAGAGTGGTAGTCGAAGATGCATTATATGTGGCATACCAGAATGACATTTCAAATATTGAATCAATAGTGGATGATGAATTGCAGCATAATGAAGGGATATATGAAGAATTTAATCCTTCTGTCCTTGCTACAAATGAGGACGAAGATAGAGGTATAGAACATGAAACAAGTGATGAGGAAGAATTACAAGATGAAAGTGAAACAGGCGATGATGAAGACTTAGATGATTACTATGAAGATAGAGATGGAGATTAACTTGTTATTCTTAGATGATTACAAATGAGGACGAAGATAGAGGTGTCTGTATTTTGGAGTTGCAAATTTATGGTCTTTAATATCTTCATTTGTTTTTACTTCATTAACTTCAGAATAAGAATTACTACTACTTTCTCTTACCTCAATTTATGCAAGATCTGATTGTTCTAAATTTAGGTCAAGTACTATCCTTTAGTATAACGTATTTTGTTAGATAAATCCCCTTATCTTTATTTCTAAGATTTTTTTATATGAGATGTCAAATATTTTGATTGAGTTTCTAGCTTCATATATACTTTTGAAGATCTGCATCTTTTGTTTTCCCTTTTTTCCATTTATGAAAGAATTGATCTGATTTATCTTCAAGTTGAAAAAAAAAATCTGATTTATCTTTTATTGTTTTCTGCATTTTTTAGTAAATATTACTAGCTCCTGTTCCGAAATAGCCATTGTTCCTTTATGCTCCTTTTGTTTTCAGGTTACTCCTTTCTACCTCCAACTTGCATTGTTTGCTCACTCTTGAGTACTTACAGGTAAGCATTTCTTATTCTTTTGAAATAATTTCTTGCTGGATCTAGATTTTAAATCATGTCAAAAATATATTTTTAGAATTTATAATTTTTGCATATGCAATGAAATTTTTATGATAATACAAACATTTTAGATGTGTAAATATAAACAAAATTTACATAACTAAAAGTAAACATTTGAAGTGCTCCATCTTCTAGCAGAAGTATATGTATTATTCAAGTATGTGGTCCTTATGGAATTATCAAAGTGGACAATATTCTGGCATCTTCTCCCATTTATCAGTTATGTTAGTTGTAAAACTTTTCACTCAATGGTGAAAGATTTTTCTTTACACATAGGGTTGATTGAGCTCTTAATTTTTGAAGAAATAGTTGCCTCAAGCCTTTTGGACTGGTTTGTAGTATTTAGTTGAACTAAATTCAATGTAGGAATTTTACCACAAGCAATGTTGGAACTGCGGATTAGCACGTCTTTGGAGTTCTGTAAATGGATTCCATCTATATTAGGACTATCACTAGGGGATGAGACATTGAGATTGTATATTGTTACCCCTATGCAGTTGTCAAATTTGAGATGGCATTGAATTGTGATGCTTGTTACAGTAACATTAAAACTCCTGTAGAATCGAAGTGCCTGCATTTTCAATGTTTGCCAAAATAATGTCACTATTCAAGACAGTTCCTTAGGCATCTTTACTTTTGCCGCATAGCGATTTAGATTTATTTACAAGTAGACTATATCAGTATGTCCTTATAATTATGTGTTAATCACGTGATTGTTAGGTTTTTTTAAGTCGTTTAATTATTTTATATTTACTGTCACTTGTTGTATTTTTTGTTTTGTATTTTATTATGATTATATTACAGATATAACATCTAAGGGGAAGGAAAAAAATGAAATCTAAGAAGAAAAAACAATCTGTTCCAACTTCCTCAACTATGCCAAATATGAGTCATCCTCTTCCTCATCCTCCTCAGTCGACTTCATTGCCATCTACCATGTTCACTATCCCCCCTCCATCTAATAATTCAGTTCAGTATTATTCTATGCTTGTTAAAGGCAGTCAAAGTAACACCGTTTTTAACTTTGTACCCACACCTTCTATACCATTATCTTCACCGGGCTTTCATGGTAGTCAACATGGTGGCTCACCAACTGTTGCACCCTCGGTCTTTTATGGTAGTCAACATATTGACTCACCAGCTACTGCACCCCCGGGCTTTCATGGTAGTCAGCATACTAGCTCACCAGCTGCTGCACCCCCGAGCTTTCATGGTAGTCAGCATACTGGCTCACCAGCTGCTGCACCCCCGAGCTTTCATGGTAGTCAGCATGATGGTGCATCTTTTGTTGCTCCATCATCTTCCAGTCCATCATCATCATCCATTCACAGCATATCTAGGTTGGATATTGGAGGCTCTTGCCCAGCTACATCTAGTACTGCTTCTCCACCATCTCGTAGACACAGACAGAATCTTGGAGGTGATGTACAATTTTATAGTTATAATCGATTGATAATCGTCCCCCACAAGGATGGTTAAGAAGGTTCTTATACAAATTTTTATGTTTTGAATGTACATTTAGATATGTTAACATTAAAGAGTATTTATTCGCAATTAAAAGGTATTTATTCATTATATATATGTTAACTTAATGCAGGTTTTTGCCATCCTTTCAAGCTACACATTTAGTTACAGATTCTATGAAGCTATTTTATCATGAGCCGTGGACTTCTTGGAGAAAGATACCGTACAGCATCAGAGAGGAAATGTGGAATCAATTTAAGGTAAACATTAATTATATTTATTTAATAATTATCGTCTTCATCTAATGTTACTTTTTTATATTGCAGACAAGGTGTACATGGCATCCTCAACATCAAAATGCAATAAATAGTATTTTCGAGAAAAAAAGCTGCTATAAGGATTAAAGATACTATGTGCGCTGCTCGGAATTCCGGTAATATGCCGGAATGGTTAAGAGAAGATGTTAGGGATAAACTTCTTGAGAAATGGAATACCCCAGAATGAAAGGCAAAGAGTGAACAAGCAAAGGCAAACCGTGCGTCTAAAAAAGGTGACTCGTTGCACACAGGAGGTTCGATTACTTTTGAGGCCCATAAACTAAGAATGGTAATTATTTATAAAAAATTTCTTAGTTTTACATATAGAATTTTACGTTTGAAAAGTCTAACTCATACTTTTTTTATGAAGGAAAAGGAAAAAAGGGCGAGATGTGAGTTATGCTGAGGTCTTCGAGGAGTTGCATAAGAAAAAGAAAAAGGATGGTACAAGAGAACACTGGGTGGAAACGCGTGCGTCAGACACATATGTAAAATTCTAACTTCATAATTATTTATGGTTTATTAATATTAGCTTGTTTACATAATAGTTATGTTTTTCATTTCAGGAAGATTATCATAAAAGGTTGGAAGAATGGAAACAAACTCAGCCTCCTTCAACTCAACCAACACCTGATGATATGGCTTCATTGTGGACAAAGGCAGCGGGTGGAGCAAACAAAGGCAGAGTCTACGGACTAGGAGTACATCAACCCACAGGTCATCCAAACCCACTCTTAGCCAATTCTTCTCCTCAAAATCAAGAACAGATGGAAGATATGAGAAATCAAATTCGTGAATTGAAGCAACAATTGGACTCCCAATACGGAACATTTGTTAAGATGCAAAAATTCATGCGTAAACATGGGCATGATTTATCTGATGATGAGGATGAACAAACTGAATCTGATGTGTAGTAGTTTAGTTGTGATGTTTTGGTTGATTGGTAAACTTGATTGTGAAAGACAACTTTATGTATTGCTTTTAAACTTGAATATGGGCTGCTATTTGGATGTCTTTATGCCCAAAATTGTTAGGTTTAAATGTTAGTATTGTTGGTTTAAGTTGTGTTAATGGTTGGTATTGTTGGTTTAGAATTTGTTAATGTATTGTTAATTTAGATAGTGTTAATGTATTGTTGGTTCGTATTATTGTATTAATGTATCGTTGGTTTAGATTGTTGGTTGGTATTTTTTTGTTTGTGATAGTTTGATAGGTGGGGTAGCTCAAAATTGGCCAGAATTCTGCCCAGTTTGTACAAAATTCCAACTGAAACGGTCGGAAAGCTCCCCAGATTTAACAATAAATTGTCAGATTTCTGACTGATTCGGTCGAAAATGTTTTTAAAAAAAATAATATCCATAATTTTTCGACGGATTCCGTCGGAAATGAAATAAAATTTAATTTTTAATTAGTAATTTCCGACAGATTCGGTCGGAAATTTCAAAATAAATAAATTAATATTCAATAGTTTTCGACGGATTCCGTCGGAAAATAAATAAAATTTAATTTTTAATTATTAATTTTCCGTGTATTATTACGACCGATTCAGTCGGTAAATTCCGACCACTTTATTCGGAAAAGTGAATTATTTGGTAGTCTGACCTTTTCGAAATTTGCGACCACTTTAGTCGGAAATCACCGACAGATTCGGTCGGAAATTGTTTTCCGACCAACTTTTTTCCGACCGACCAAATTCGGTCGGAAAGTAGTCGAAAATATGTGATTTCCGACCGAATTCCGACAGTTTTGGCCGTCGGAAATTTACCATTTTCTAGTAGTAGCTCTTATGTGTTGGGTCGGTACAACCCTTAATTTAAGCTAGCAGCAGTGGCTCTTACACGTTGGGTCAGTACGACCCTTAATTTAAGTTGGCGGCAGTGGCTCTTATGCGTAGGGTTGGTACGACCTCTAGTATACGCTTTATTTTTCCCTCGTTGAAGTTTTTGTGTTCGTCCGACTCTTCGACGGTTCGGTAAGAACCTCGATTGTGAGTCGTTATGTGACGATAAAGGAGCATCTCGGGAGGTTCCTCTCGATGGCTGAATTGTTTCTAAGCCTTTTTGTTGTTTGGAGCTGATATGATCGAAGCTCTTTTGCTTATGCCGATGGTAGCCTAGATAACCGGTTCTTTTCAAAGTATTTCGAAGTAATTGAAGGCCTGTGATTTTATGGCAACGGCTGGGCATCCCCGAGTCGCGTTAGTTTGGCTGGTACAGCCTTGTGACCGGAGTCATTGTATTTGGCCGTAGCCTTTTAGTCCCCGAAAGAAGTAGCTTCGGCGTCTATATCGAGGGTATGCCTTTTTAGGGGTCTTACAAGTTCGAATATATAGCTTTAACTTTAAGATCAGGATTATGCCTTTTGTAAGGTCTTATAAATTTGAACCTACCTTGCTTGAGGTCTTACAGACAGGTTACTTGGTACAAGTATAGTTTATGCCTGGCTTGAGGTCTTATAGATTTGGGCACGCCCGTAGGTCTTATAGCATTGAAGATGCCTTATGGAGGTCTTATGAGCTCGAGGTTGCCCGCATGGAGTCTTATGGCCTCGAATTTTTGATAGCTCGATGGGGAGGCAGTCCACGAGACATCGAAAGTTCTTGGCTCTGGAGCCGTTTTTTATGTTGCCTCATTGAGGGCTTATGAGCTCGAGGTTTTCCAGCCTGGAGGTCTTACGGCTTTGATTGGCTCTAGGGCCGTTTCTTGTAAAAATAGCAAACTTCTTTGAAGCGCAGAGTGTTTTGATGGTAAAAATAAAAAATATTCCTTGATTACTTGGTACAAGTATACATAGTCTTCGCCGTTGAGGGTTCGATTGTTCTATGCGAACACGGTTCTTTCGACTGTTTGACCCGATACATCTTTTTTCTATTGAGACCCTCTTTGACTTGTCTTTATTTCTCCGCGGAGATGACCTCCCGGGGGAATGCCCCACAGTATTCGAGGTTGATTGAAGAGGAGCCTTGAATACTTTTTGTGTTCTCCTTGGGTAGCATATAGATGTTGCCTCGTTAAAAACCTTGCCGGTAAAACCCTTCTTGGGATAAATCCAATCGAAGGAAAAGAGTGCAATGCGTGCTTTAAAATCTAAGGTCTTCAAGCTGGAAGGTGCTTCAATTCTTCTTAACCGGACGCTTGTGCAAAGGTTAGTATAATACGTAAATAAAAAAGGTGACGGTTATACCTTAGCTGTGATGGGGCTCGAGCCTCGATATGCTTCAACCGCTCTCTTCAGGGACGTAGTACGGTCCCTTGTTCGTTCACTCGAGTGCAGCCAATGATGTAGCTTGTGATTGCTACTTTGCTGTCTTCCTATCCTTTGGCTCCTTCGATATTGAAGGTGTCGATGTTTGTGCCATATCGTGCACTACGAACATCTCTTGCAGCATGTTGGTCCCCGTATACCATTTTTATTTCGTCCTTTGTTGGAAACTTCATCATTTGATAAAGGGTTGGTGGTACTACTCTCATGCAGTGTATCCATGGCCTTCCAAGTAAGGCATTGTATCTCATGTCTCCTTCGATGACATGAAACTTGGCATTTTGGGTTGTTCTGGCCACGTTGACCGGGAGGGTGATTTCCCCTTTAGTTGTCTCGCTTGCCATGTTGAATCCGTTGAGGACTCGGGAGGCAGGCATGATCTAGTCGAGCAGTCCGAGCTGCTCCACCACCCTCGACCTGATAATGTTGGCTAAGCTACCTGGATCCACAAGCACATGTTTAATTTGAAATGTATTCACAAGAAAAGAAATTACCAATGCGTCGTTATGAGGCTGAGACAGGGTCTCGATGTCCCCGTCGTTGCATGTGAGAGCATCCTCAGGTGTGTAACCTCGAGTTTTCTTTTCCTATTCTCCACTCTTTCTCGAAAGTGATTTTTGGCTCGGTCCCTGAGGAACTCTCAGAGGTGCCCTTTGCTAAGTAGTCGGGCTACTTCTTCTCAAGGCTATCTACAATCTTTGGTCCTATGACCATGTGTGCCGTGGAATTCGCACACCAGGTTAGGGTTCCTCTACGATGGATCTAATTGTACGGGCCTTGGCCACCTAGTGTCTCTGATTTTGCCGATGGCAGATACGATGTCCGAAACATCGACGTTAAAATTATACTCAAATGACTGGGGTGCCTCTGTCAGCCCTATGTATCTTTCGAACCCGACTCAGCTCATGAGTCCTCAAGGGTTCTGATCTCGGTCTCCCCTTTAGTCATTTCGTGGTACGTTACGCCTTGGGACGTTTCTTCGATCTTCGGTGTACGGTTAGTACCTTTCCTTGTTTCGTTTAGCCTCCTTTGCCAGGAGCCTGCTAGGATATACTAAGCCCGAGGGGCTCCCAGTTGGTCATCCTCGACCCTAATCTTTGATTTATATCGGTTGTGGACATCCGACCAAGTCACAGCGGGATATTCAACTAAGTTCTGGTTCAGTTGCTTCGAAGCTACCGAGCATCGTTCATTCAAACCTTGGGTGAAAGCCTGCGCTGCCCAGTCGTCGGAGACTGGTGGTAACTCTATTCGCTTCAATTGAAAGCGAGATACAAATTCCCGCAACATCTCGTTTTCTCTCTTTTTAATTTTGAAGACGTCGGACTTCATTGTAGCAACTTTGATGGCACCAGCATGTGCCTTTATAAAAGAATCTGCCACCATGGTGAATGAATCTATCGAAGTCGGGGATAGGTTGTGATACCACATCATGGCCCCCTTTGAAAGCGTTTCCCCGAATTTCTTCAACATGATGGATTCAATTTTGTCGTTCTTCGGGTCATTTCCCTTTATGGCACAAGTGTAAGCGGTGACGTGCTCATTGGGGTCCGAGGTCCCGTTGTACTTCTGGAGATCGAGCATTCTGAATTTCTTCGGGATGGGCTTCAGAGCCGCACTCAATGGGAATGGCTTTTGTACGAATTTCTTTGAATCAACACCCTTCAGGACTGGGGGTGCGCCCGGGATCTGGTCGACCTTTGAATTGTAGGTCTCCACCTTTTTGTCATAAGTTTCTATCATCTTTTTGCCCGATTCAATCCTCTTTGTGAGGTCCTCGAGCATCTTCATAATAGCGGGGTTGGCTGCTGACCCATTGTTACTCGATCTTTTCGGTACCTGTTCGGCTCGAGAAGTTGTTCCGGTGCTACTGTGATCGGAGTTTTTTGGTGGCTTTACAGTTGAGCTATCACCAGCTGTTGTGCTTGTAACATCTCAAAAATAACGTGAAGGCTAACCTCTTTTTCCCCTCGTGCTGGGATTTCCTGAGCTTCTTGTTGGTTTTCTTGGTGTATACTCATATCAGTGTGGGAGGTTACATCAACGTGTTGGGCGTTGCGTGAGACCATATCCATGAGAATCGGTTCTGGTGCATCCTCAGGGTTTCGTGGTGGCACACCAATACCTGGAATAGCTACACCATTCTCTCCATGGTCCTCAGGACCGTTGTTTTCGTGTGCATTCACTGAGTTAGACATTTTTGACATGAAATCAAAGACTCTTGGACAAGAAAAAGTGTGAAAAATAACTTGCTTTATCTAGTAAACCAGAACAAAAACAATCACTATTATATTTAGCCCCACGGTGGGCTTTGTAAATGTTTACCCCGAAAATGGTAATAAATATTAGATTTGATTTGTGGTTCTAAAAATACATGATTTACTTTTATGCTAGTTGTTAGGCAGTAGATGCTGAGTATGAGACTAGAAAATAAGATAAGAGCTTGAAAAGTAGTATGCTATGCAAACCGAGTGGCCGAGAGTCGGGTCTCGAGCTAGACTATACAGGGTCCTAGGGTCGAGCTAAGCGTTAGGCTGTGGACAACCGATGAAGAATTTAACAGTTTTGAAAGCTTTAATCAGAGCTCTTTATGATCAATGATGAGTAGTAAATAAAGAACAATAAATGAAACGCAATAAATGTAAGTAATAAATCTGAGGAAAGACAATAGAGAATGTTAAGGTTAGAGAGCAGAGGATGTTCTTCAATATCATGTGTGCTAAAAATAACAAAGGTCCCCTTTATATGGGGTGGGGGAGGAATCCCAACATAGTACATATGCATTTATTACAAAGATATACGACTGGTACAGGTTACAAAGATAGTATATAGTACATATGCATGGGCCTAGGGCAGGTTTCAATAGGTGTTCCATGTATGCGAAGAGTACCTGACACCAAGTTAAATAAAAAGCTGATATCGGGGTTTCATTATCTTTCAACTAGTTTTGATGTATTTCATAAACACCCATTGATTTTTAACCTTAAATTTAGTAGTTTCATGAAGAAGTTGAAGGTTTAGGGTAGAATTTAGGAATTGGGTAACATTGAGATTTAGACCTTACATTAAGGTCGAATTTCGAAACAAATCATGTATCTGGGCTTGTGAGTGAATGGGTAATAGGGATTTGGTCCGAATCTTATATTTTGAACAAGCGGGTCCAAGGTTGAATTTTGTTGACTTTTTAAAATTCATTAAATTTTGAACTTTCTTCATTCGTGGGTAATTTCTTAATCGTATTTTTGATTGTTTGATTGATAATTTGCTAGATTCAGTTTGTTTGGAAGCTTGTTCTATGGGAAACGTCGTGGTTTATTTTTGATTTGATTACAGAAAAGAGGTAAATGTCGTAGTTAACCTTGATTTGAGGGTATTAGGACTTGATTGGTCGATTTACAATGTGATTCATGTGTGGAAACGACATATATTCAAGGTGACGAGTGTACATGTGTTGTCATGAGTTAAGCATGCGGGGGTGGGCTATTAACTGTGTATTTTAACTATATCATGCCTTCTTTTACTCCATGTTACTATTCATGTTATGCTTTAACTTCTATTTGTCTTTTCTTGTTAAATACACGTCTTCCTTGCTACATGTTCCATACATCCATGTTTTTACATGTTCCATACATCCATGTTTTTACTTGTTGTCCGTTTTTACTTGTTCTATGCCTTTAATTGTCTATTGCCTTCACTTGCTTCTATTTCACTTTGTTTTGTTATATTGGTTTGCCTCAGAGTATTTACTTGTTTGGGTTCCTTTATCGTATGTTGTGAGCTACGCCATAGTTATTTGTAGTATTGCTATATATTTTTGATCGGATTTCATGCCGCAATGGATATTGATATTTTATTTGGGACCGGATTGTACGTCGTAACAAATATTGATATTGTATTTGGGATCAAACTGCACGTTGCAATGGATATTTATATTGAATTTGGGATTGAGTTGCACGCCGCAACGGATATTGCTACTGTATTTGACATTGTGTTGCACATTGCAATGGATATTGATATTGCATAAGGGATTGGGCTACACGCTGCAATAGTATTGGTATATAGAAATGTGTGGATCGCGTTGCGCCACAACAGATAAGATATATTATATGATTATTCTTAGCTATTAATTTCGTATCCGTGTTGTGATGTGAACTTGAGCTTAGGGGATATTATAGGTCCCTCTGTTATGTAATTTTTGTTCTGGTTTTCACCTTATCTGTTGGTTCTCTATTGTGTTATTGTTTTACTTATACTCGTACAAGTTTATAGTGAGTGCCTTGTTATAGCATCGTCACTACCTCGTTAAATTTAGACTCGATACTTACGAAGTATATGGGGTCAGTTGTACTCATACTATACATTTATACTTCTTGTATAGATACTGGTATTGCTCCCAACAGCACTTAGCAGAGGTTTTTCTTGGACTATCATTAACCGGAGACTTGAGGTAGAGATGCACGGTATTGGCAGAGCCTAAAGTCCCCTACTTGTCTTTCATACTATTTGTTTCATTCGGGCAGTTGTATTTCATTTCAAACCTTTTTTTGTAGTACTTTTAGCAACTCTTGCACTTGTGACACCCATTTCTGGGTTAGACTAGACATTGTGTATGGAGTTTATTATATATATTTTAAAGTTCTACAGCTTTACCTTCTTATTAATCTACTTTGAAAATTGGTAAATTAAATATTTATGTAGCTAATATTGGCTTGCCTAGCAAGTGGGTATTAGGCGTCATCACGGTCCCATGGTTGGGATTTCGGGTCACAAGTTGGTATCTGAGCACTAGGTTGCCTAGGTCTCACGAGTCATAAGCAAGCTTAGTAGAGTTTGGAGGATCGGTAGACGTCTGTACTTATCTTCTAGTGGCTATAAAGCTTTAGGAAATATCACTTTCATTCTTTCTCTATCACGCGATTTTATTCTATTTTTTAGTTTGAATCATTTTATTCTTATTCTTTCATAGATGGTGTAGACACGTACTACATCAGTAGCTGATAAAAAATTGGAGCCCCAAGTTGCAGCCACTACCAGGGCCAATGCAGAGGTAGAGCCCGCAAAACAACACCTATTGTTGAACCCCAAATCGAGTAGGATGAGGAGATACCTATTTTGGCCATGCCAGTTGGACCAGCTCAGGTCCCAGAGGGGTTCATTGCTACCCTAGTATGTTAGGACTCCCTAGTCCACCCAGTTTGCCTTATAGAGAGTGTGGCCCAGACCGGTGTGTTCCCTATGGCACAAGCCATCTCTCAGACCAGGGGAGGAACCCAGACTTTCTAGATCATATGGCTCATGGATATCAGACCCTGGTTGTTCTACTAGTTGGAGCAGTTTAGCCTATTATTGCTACACAGTCCACGGAGGGACCTGTGATGTTAGCCGAGGGGCTGAAGAGGTTTGACAAGTTTACCAAGTTGTTTCCCACTTACTTTGGTGGTACACCTTATGAGGACCCCAATATTTGTTGGACTATTTCCATGAGGTATTACGTAACATGGGTATTGTGGAATCCAATAGAGTGGATTTCGCAGTGTTTCAGATGAATGGCTCTGCCAAGAGGTGGTGACAGGAATATGTTCAGGGTAGACCAGCAGGTTCACCTTCTCTCTCTTAAGCTCAATTTCCACAACCATTCTTGGAGAAGTTTATCCCCTTCACTTAGAAAGAGGACTTTCGCAGTCAATTTGAGCGCCTACGGTAGGGTAGCATGACTATTATCTACTATAAGACCATATTCGTAGATTTATCCCACTATGCAATTATTGATCCATACAGAAAGGAAGAGGGATTAGAGCTTTATATATGGCCTTACTTACGGCATCAGGATAAGGATGGACATAGAGACTAAGGACAATATTTCTTTCACTCGAATTGCGGAGATCGCTAGGAAGATCTAGAGGATTCGTGGTCAGGGTAGAGAGGCGACATCTAATAAGATGGCTTGTTATTTATATGGTTTTAGTTGTGCCTCGTCAAGAGGCAAAAGTTCATTTGGTAGAGGCCATTTTATTAGGTCAGTTTAGTTTGTGCTTCAGGTATCACAGGGTGCTTCAAGTAATCATGGTTCTTATGGGTCTCATTCCAAGCAGCTAGCCTGTAGTGAACCTTCAACTCCCATCAGTGCACCACTGATTCAGAGCTATCACAGTGATTATTTGGACCATCGGGTTCAATCCCAGAGTCAACAGGCACGTCAGTAGAGAGAGTGCTTTGAGTGTGGAGGTATGGGTAATATTAGGAGGTATTGTCGCAGACTTCATAGCACTATCAGTTGCTTCATCTCCCACTCAACCAGCTAGAGGCGGGGATCAGGCAGCCATAGGTGGAGGTCAGGTAGCTAGAGGTGAAGGTCGGTCAGTTAGAGGCTAACCGAGAGGTAGAGGTCAGATTGGTAGGGCTTGGCCCCATTGCTATGCTTTCCCTGCTAGACTTGAGGCAGAGTCATCTGATGCGGTCATCACAGGTATTATTCTGGTTTTCCATAGAGATGCATCTATGTTATTTGATCCAGGCTCTACGTATTCGTATGTGTCATTCTAGTTTGCTTCGTATTTTGATATGTCTCGTGATTCTTTGAGTACTCATGTTTATATGTCTATGCCTATTTGGGATTCTATTGTGGTGGACTAGGTCTATCTTTCTTGTTTGGTCACTATCGGGAGCTATGAGACTACGACTGACATTCTATTACTTAGTATGATAGATTTTGATATAATTTTGGGCATGGATTGGTTGTCACCTTATCACGCTCTATTGTATTGTCATTCCAAGACTATGATATTAGCCATGTCGGGGTAGCCTCTATTGGAGTAGAGGGGGACTCCTGGTCACTGCACTAGCAGGGTCATTTCATATGTGAAGGCACGGTGTATGGTCGAGAAGGGGTGTTTGGCATGTTTGGGTTATATCCATGACTCTAGTGCCAAGGTGCATTCTATGGATGTTGTTCTAGTGGCAAGAGAGTTTCTAGAGGTGTTTCCTGCAGACTTGCCGGGTATGCCACCCGACAGAGATATCGGCTTTTGCACTTACCTTGTTCCGGGCACTCAGCCTATTTCTATTCCACCATACCGCATATCCCCAGTTGAGTTGAAAGGGTTGAATGGACAGTTGCAGGATTTTCTTAGAAGAGATTCATTAAACTTAGTGGCTTGCCTTGGGGTGCATCGGTGTTGTTTGAGAATAAGAAGGATGGATTGATGAGGATGTGCATAGACTATTGGCAGCTGAACAAGGTCACTATCAAGAACAAGTATTTGTTGCCGATGATTATTGACTTATTTGATGTCACGACCCTAAAACCGATTCGGTCGTGATGGCGCCTACCGTGAAACTAGGCTAGCCGACACAACTCCCGAATTAACCATTTAATAAATAACAATCATTTTTAAGCCTTTAATTGATCAAATATCTTATAATGTAAGTCTAAATGAACAGTGCGGAATAAATACACAAGCCCAGCATTGGGGTGTCACAAGTCATGAGCATCTACTAAGTTCTGAATACAACGAAGAGTCTAAAAATGTACTAAATACAGTCTAAGGAAGACAAGAGGGAGAAAAGCAGTGTTGCGAATATCGGGCAGCTACCTTGCCAATTTCGATGACTCTGCCACTGAGCAATCAACACCTGCTACCGGATTCAGAATAACCTAAATCTGCACACAAGGTGCAGGGAAAAATGTGAGTACGCCAACTCAACAAGTAATATAAGTAAATGAAAGCTCAGCAGTAAGAAAATACGTAAAGCACGTCAAATCGCTACAACAAATGCAGGACATTTCCAACATAGTACAGAAATCGTTTACTTCAAAAATCATGCTCAATTTCAGTAAAACCTTTTAAAACAACTTTCAATAGTTTCAAACGAGTGATAAAACAGTGAGTCAAAATGATAGGAAAAATAGCCCCTCGGGCAAAACATGTACATAAAGCGCCCCTTGGGCATAATATGAACAGAACTAGCCCCTCGGGCTACCTCACAATCACTCGTAATCAGCCCCTCGGGCATAACATGAAACAAGAACCGCCCCTCGGGCAACAATATAAATCAACTATAGCCCTTCGATCAATATTATGAATCAACAACACCCTCTCGGGATACATCACATCACTCACACTGGGTACCCGCGCTCACTGGGGTGTACAGACTCCGACAAGGGCATTTTATGGCTCAAGCACAATAACAAGCCATCTCGTGGCATAATCAAACAGGCTCTTGGCCTCATATCAAGCCACCTCGTGGCGTAACAAATCAGGCCCTTGGCCTCATAATCATAAATCAGTACCACACTGCTGCGGCGCGCAGCCCAATCCTATAATATCGTCACAACACAGGCCCTCGGCCTCACTTAGTCAGAAATCTCTCATGTCACTCAGGCAACAGTAAACATGATGCTCAGCCAATAATATCATTTAAAATATCAAAACGGAGTAAATATGGCTGGGTTATGAAAATAGTAGAATACAACATGACTGTGTACAAATATGAAGTCAAAATAGTGCGGAATAGTAGTAAAAAGAAATCCCCTAAGGGTCCAAAACAGTTGGTACGAGGCCCAAATATGGCATTCAGCCCAAAACATGATAATACTTTCCAAAACACAATGATATCAAACAGTTTTCAATCAAATACACGGTTTAACAGTCATACGGATGGACTAAATCACAATCTCCAACGGTGCATGACCCCACGCTCGTCATCTAGCGTGTGTGTCACCTCAAAATAGCACAACGATGTGAAATCTGGGGTTTCATACCCTCAGGACAAACATTTACAATCAATACTTACCTCAATCCGGTCCAAACTCTAGTCGCGATACGTTTGCCTCTCGACCCAGCCTCCGAATGCTCCAATCTAGCCAAAAGAAAATTCATACCATCAAAATATGCTAAGGGAACAAAGCCCACTCGAAAATACCCAATTTATACCAAAACTCCCGAAATTGGCCAAACCCGGCCCCCGGGCCCACATCTCGGAATCCGATAAAAATTACATCAATAGAATCCTTACACTCTCACGAGTTCGTATATATCAAGAACATCAAAATTAGACCTCAACTGACACCTCAAATCCCCAAAAGAAATTCTCAAACTTTTCCTCCATTTTCCCCAATTTCCACTCTAATTTCTCAAATTAAATGATGAAATTCAAGACTAAATCATGGAATTAAACCAAATATGAGTGAAGAATACTTAGCCCAATTGCTCCACTGAAAATATCCTCAAATTTCACCTTCCCCCGAGCTCTCTAATGGTTTTTCTAATATTGGACTTAAACCCTCGATTTTGAACTTAAACATTCTGCCCAGTTATTTTCTTCATCGTGAACGCGGAAATTGCCTCGCGATCGCGAAGCACAAATGATGACTAACCCCAATAAACCTTACGCGATCGCAGAAACACAATCGCGATCGCGGATAACAAGCTCATTAAACAATGCGAACGCGACACACACTACGCGATCGCGTAGAGAAATTTCCTTCACCTCACGACTGCCCCAAATCCTTCTTCTCGAACGCGACCTTAGTAACGCACTCGCGATAGCCAACTCGACAGACCCTCGAGATTGCAGACCCTAGTTGGAGATCGCATAAGACAAATTTCCCAGCTACCCTCAATAGACCTAGCAATCACGGACCCTTCTACGCGATCGCAGAGAACAAAAGTCTGCAACATGACTGAAGCCAAATCTACAATTTCTCAAACATGCAATTGGTCCGTTTAACCACTCAAAACTCACCCGAGGCCCTCAGAACCTCAACCAAACATGCCAACATAACCCATAACATCATTCAAACTTGTTCCAACCTTCAAAATTCTCAAAACAACATCAAATCACCAAATTTACATCGGATTCAAGCTTATAAATTCCAAAAACTTCCAAATTCCGCTTTCGATCAAAAAATCTATCAAACCTCGTCTGAATGCCCTGAAATTTTGTACACACGTCACAAATGACGCAAAGACTTACTCCAACTTCCGTAATTCCATTCCAATCCCTATATCAAAATCTCACCTATCAACCGGAAAACGCCAAAATTCCAATTTCACCAATTCAAGCCTAAACCTTCCACGGACCTCCAAAATACATTCCGATCATGCTCCTAGGTCCCAAATCACCTAACGGAGCTAACCAAATCATAAAAATTCCAATCTGAGATCATATATTAACAAGTCAAAACTTGGTCAAACCTTTCAAATTTTAAGCTTCAAACTGAGAACTATTCTTCCAAATTCATTCTGATTACCTTGAAAACCAAAACCGACGATTTACATAAGTCATAATACATCACACGGGTCTAGTCATGCCCGAGAATTTGTGAGCCAAGTGCAAAAGCTCAAAATGACCGGTCGGGTCGTTACATCTTCCCCCACTTATACATATGTTCGTCCTCGAACGTGCCTAGAGTTGTTCCGAAAGCCATCAAATCGCTGTGAAACCTTACCATGCACATACCCGGGGGTGATCCCACGTCACCCTACCTCATATAGGCCTGATAACACAATGTAACTAAAATTTCGCAATCCAACCTAGCCCATAAGCCTTAAAACCACATTTCCACTTCTGAAATCATCTACAAGATTAGAATCTCACATTTATACTCAGAATAAGCCCGAACAAGCTGTAATAACCCATACCTACAACCTCAGGTGCAATTACATGATATACCACATAACTCAAGCACTTGTAGCGATAACTTCTGATCACAGCAATTACTCAAAACATCTGAATTTCAATAATAAGCCTTTTATCAAATAAAGCCTCATTCCAACACTTCCATATACTACCAATGATAAATGAAACACGTAGAAAGTCATAACCACTCCTCAGATCAACCATTCATGAAGCCACTTCTCTTTTGGCAAGGACCATAGCAAATTTCTAAGTCGAACATCGATATTATCCTTCCAACATGCTGAAATTGAATCCGTTTGTATTCATTATAGATCCCAACGATGTCATCTAATCTAATACAACTACTCTAGTGACATGACACATCAATAAAAACTAAAGCCACAACTCGTGCAATCCGCGTACCAATAAGAAACAATCTGAACATACTCAAATCATGAAAATGACTCAAATGAGAGAGTTGTACCGCAAGCTCACCAGTACCACCACACACAATACTGAGAACCCATCACAGATTGTAGAACCAGAATACACGAATCTAATCCGAAGGATCATACCTCCACATAACTTGTTGCAATGCGCGACCCTATCCTAACACCGGTCCACATGAAACACCTCATTTCACTATGCTCAAAATCGACAACCACACGCAATTTGATGTCTAGAACCAAAGAAAATCATCATAACCACGGTAAAGCAATTGACATAACATTACACAAACCCAAAAGGACACAACCGATACGCCATCCGCCGAGCAATACCCAATACTCTTCCCGCTCGAATTCCACTGAGAGGCCCCAATAAAACCGCACCACATGTGCCTATAACCAACAAATCCTAATGTCTCGCAACACAGAAGGATAACTCATAGATATCCCCATATCACTAATAAGCTCAATAACAATCAAATCAACACATCCCTCAACAATACAACTCGGAGTCAACCAAGCCGACTCGAGTTAGAACACACATCCATATTGGCCTACCAATGAACCCCTTGTCAAGGACTTCCTGAAGCTGCTCCTTCAACTCCTTTAACTCCGCTGGCGCCATACAATATGGTTCCCAACACCAAATCAATACCGAAATCAACAACCCTGTCTAGCAATATGCCTGGCAGTAGGAAACACATCCCAAAAATCCCTCACCACCGGAACTGAATCAATGGTAGAAGTCTCTCTACTGACATCCATCACGAAGGCCAAATGAGAAAGACAACCCTTCCCAGCCATCCACTGGGTTTTCAAAAAAATGAAACCACCCTACTGGGTACATAATCCGTCGAACCTCGCCACTTAATCCGTGGCATTCCCGGCTTAACTAACGTCGCCGCCTTAGCGCAATAGCCCAGAATAACACGACACGGAGACAACCAGTCCATACCAAATATCACACCAAAATCTAGCATACTAAGAAATAAGGATCGACTCGGGTCTCCAAACCTCCAGTAGTTACCACACAAAACCGATATACGCGGTTCACAACCACGACCTAACCTGTTTATGAGAACTCCTAGTCTCCAAATCTGTCACGACCCAAACCGATGGGCCACGACGGGCACCCGATACCTTACTCAACCGAGTACCAATGTAACGTATCTTTCATATTACATCATCATATACACGTGACATACGGGCCTAATAGGCCAACATTATCATTTACAAACTCAAAACAAAGGACGACAAGGCTGCACAATCTTTTATATACACGACATATGTCTACAAGCCTCTAAGAGTACATAAATGTCATAAAGGTCGGGACAGAGTCCCGCCTTACCAAACAAATACACGTCTAAAGCATACTAACCAAACGAGCAACTCCGAAGTAAATGGAGCGCACCAACATCTTTCGTTGAGCTGATAGCCTACTTGGATGGATCTTGACCTATCTATCGGGACCTACGAGCATGAAATGCAGCGTCCCCAAGCAAAAGGAACGTTAGTACGAATAATGTACCGAGTATGTAAGGCACATAAATAAATACATAAGAGGCATGAAAGACATATAGAGTACATGACTTAACCTATAAGTCTGAATAACTTTGTAAATCATAAATTACTTTTAGCGTTGTGCATATGCGTATGAATGCCATGTCATGCATAGGTACATATTTCATAACATCATCAGCCTCTGAGGGCATATCATATCAGCCACTGTGGGCAAAATCATCATCGTATACCAGCTGATTAGGTGGTGGTGCGTATATAACGCCATAACCTTTCCCATATCCCATATACATATATACATACATATATACGTGTATATAACGCCGTTTGAATCATACTTACATATAAATGCTTATATAACGCCGTTTGAATCATATTTCAGCCACTGTGGGCAATATCATCATCATATACCAGCTGATCAGGTGGTGGTGCGTATATAACGCCGTAACCTTTTCCCATTCCATATACATATATTACATATATACGCGTATATAACTCCATCTGGTCATGGGTCAATGCACATGAATGCAATGCATGAAAAGTACGTCAATAAAATCATTCGGAAGGTCATAAGACCACTTTGCCTTTTGAGCAATATCATAAAGTAACATCTTTTCAACTTTCGTATTTTTCTGAGACCCATGAACAGATGATAAAATATTATGACACATGAGAATTAAAGAACATAGATATTTCTATTACTTCTATGAGTAGAGTCACTTATGGAATTTGTGCATTTGCACGTTTCGTTCATATTGTATGGATCATGCCAAAAGAAAGAAGGGATAGCCTTAACATACCTGTTCCTTAAATTATTTGATCGAAGTGAAGCTTCTGCTTCTGAAATTGGATGAAACTTTGCTTAAATTTAATAAAGTTGGACGAATTGATTCTGCTTTTACGTTTTGAACAAGATGTTGGCTTTAAGGATCGAATTGTTCAAATCCTGAAAACCAAGGAATTGTTGAAATTATTAAAACGTTTTGAAATCTGTTTCTCACGTTTTGGTTTTAAAACCAAGAAATAAAAGTGTTTTGTTTGATTTTCCATAATGGGAAAATGTTTCTGATATCTTTTGAAGATAAAGATTTTAAATCTTTTAGGTTAGTCAAATTTGTGATTTGGCCATAAATAGCCACATGGCATAGTTGGATCATGAGTCATCCTAGCCTTGTGGCATTTGGGCTACATTTTTTTGAGTAAGTTTTTGTTAATTTTTATCCATTTATTATTTAATCGGGTAATATCTCGTTACCGGGTAATTAATCAATTACCCGCATAATTTAAAAATTATCACAAATTACTTAATATTCTATTTATTTTTAAAATACTTCATATATACTTTATATATTATACTACCGTGGTCATATGGTACCTTGCATGGTACTAGTTCATAATTATCGGATATTATCGCTCGACCCCGTATTTTATTCCAAATTGGCCACTTTCAACGAAACTCATTTTCTTTAATCTGTGTACCCCTTTATCCTTCATAACACTTATTTATCGCTTGTTATAAATAGCGTAAGTACGTTAACGTCAAGATGATCTCATCCCCTACGACGGTTAACTAAAAACGAAATTTTAATGTACAATATTTCAGGGTGCAACGTCGTCGTAATGAAATACCGCAGGACATAATATTGATGTAATATTGCGGGGCGTAACAAAATCCATAAAGCACACGAATCACCATATTCGATCATAATTCCACCATCCGAATATACAATACACCTCTAATACCCAATCATCCCACGAGAGGTACTCCTAAAATTCTTCTGTGCCACCAAACAAACTTGAATATCAGCAGTCGATCTAACAAGAGAGTGCTGAAATACTAATGAAGTATCATCAACTCAATCACATTGCCCGTGCTAAAATGTATACCCTCATCAAGCCACACCAATCAGTGATCTCATTTATCTATTCATCTGAACTGTCCATGCTACCTAATAATTTGTGACCTTCCTTTCAAAACTGAATCGTGACCTTACACATGGAAATCTCAATCCTACACAACACACTGCATGTACCATACCATCCTAGGATAAACATGAGAACTTCATGTCCCTTCCGAGCCACAGGAAACTACATCCTCACTAGCCAAGAACTTTCCATTGATCCTATCTAGAAGAAAATCACTACACATCTCACACTCCTCACGCTCGTATAAAATGTACATCTCTAACCGTGGTAGAAACTATCAAGAAAAATTGCCGCGAAACACCTATAGAAACTCATTACCTCGTAAGCACCCAAAGAACTAGTCATATCCTTACCATGTCGATCCGGGATACTACCAAGCTATCCCATCTATCCAAGTTCCTTCTGATTTAACTTCAACTTTGTACTTCTTCTTTCTATAACACCACAATTCCTCAATCCAGACTCACCATACGAGAGCCAAGCATAAAACCACATCGTATAAGGCTCATAAGCTGTCGGATACTCTCTTAAATATTCCCAAACGCACCACATTCAAAATACCTACCCTGAAGTAACTCCCTGCAAACCCCAAAGTCATTACCTTTACCTTCATAATGTTGATATATAGAATCCCATAATGATATAGAAATACCACGAGTCTTGACACCTTCCAATGCAAACCTTAGTTTTTAGCCAAATATACAACATGAAAATCTCCAATTATTACATGTAAAATCTTGAACCCATTAGAACCATTCTTGAGAGTCATTCACTCTACTCAAACCGGAATTAGATCGATCAAACGGATCGGATGACCTATGCTCCAATAGCACTACAACACCGCGGAGTGTAACCTCACCTTAATGCATCCAAGCAACTTCCTGTTCTATGTACCGTACATCCTTTACCAATAACAACTCAAGTCATTCCGTGATTCTCATACACTCATAAAGCATAGCATACCTTTATTGAAATTTCCTTTACTCGAGCCATCTCGGTCTCAACCTCCATAAGCCATAACCGATTCACCAGTACGCCTCAAACTGGAACCAACATAGCATATAACTGTGCAATCAACTAATCAATAGCATACTCCCCCACTTGGTTCAATGCCATAGATCAAAACACACAATAACTCACAATGCATATGCTCTATTACTGCCATAATACCATAGTGAGATTAAACTCAATCCTTCATAAGCTCGTGCAACACACACCATCTAGTACTTCAAATCTTTTGCAAATCTCACATTCACCCTCATAATAGTCAAGCCCACTCTCTTAAGTGACCAAATTCAAATTGCAACACATATTTTTCACTGGTTAACAAAGATCTTCCAATAAACAGAATAAGGATCACACAAACTTCAGAACACTCCGCAGGATATAACCCACCTGTTTCGCATCAAACTAACATCTCCTTATACCCTTCCGTTGTCATAAACATTACACAGTCACTTAATCTTCCTGAGTCTAAACTGATATCACAACATGAAATCTACTTCACTTCCCAACTAGGTAACATAAAAAGGTCCTTCAACATGCCCACAACTCGGGCTAAACATCAAATCACGATTGAAATCAAGCATCGGATAGTTCTTACTACCCCCAAGAAGACCCTTCTTGTGTCGTTCAAATCATGTGTACACACCTCGCAGTCACATCATACTCATCACATAGATACCCAGTCATCAGTCCCACTAATAGGGACACTATCAGACATACAAATCAAAAAGCACGTGCTCACATAATCAACGCCTCAGTGCTCAAGCTATAGGCAAAATTCGACCTCAAGTCCTCTAGACTGGCCCAACATCAACACACAGAGATCACATCTCGCCCCTCGATCAGGTAATCACAAGTCATCAATGCATATCTGATACGGAGCGCTCATGCGTGCATACAAATGCGTGGAAGGAATTCAAGGAGTTACATTTCAAGCTGAATCAAGGACGCACAATAAGAATTCAAGAATGTGAAGTTTTTCCTAAAGGTTCTGCAGCCTCCCAAGGATAAGTACAGACGTCTCCGTACCGATTCGCGAGACTCTACTAAACTTGCTCATGACTTGTGAGACCTATGTAACCTAGGCTCTGATACCAACTTGTCACGACCCTAAAACCGACTCGGTCGTGATAGCATCTGTCGTGAAACTAGGCCAGCCGACACAACTCCCGAATTAGCCATTTAATCAATAACAATCATTTTTAAGCCTTTAATTGATCAGATATCTCATAATGTAAGTCTAAATGAATAGTGTAGAATAAATACACAAGCCCGACATCGAGGTGTCACAAGTCACGAGCATTTACTAAGGTCTGAATAAAGCAAAGAGTCTAAAAATGTACTAAATACAGTCTAAGGAAGACAAGAGGGAGAAAAGCAATGTTGCAAACGTCGGACAGCTACCTTGCCAATTCCAATAACTCTGCCACTAAGCAATCAAAACCCGCTACCGAGTTCAGAAACACCTAAATCTATACACAAGGTGCATGGAGTAATGTGAGTACGCCAACTCAGTAAGTAACAAAAGTAAATGAAAGATGAGCAGTAAGAAAACACGTAAACCATGTCAAATCGCTATAACAAATGCAGGACATTTCCAAAACAGTACAGAAATCGTTTACTTCAAAAATTATGCTCAGTTTCGGTAAAACCTTTTAAAACAACTTTCAATAGTTTCAAACGAATGATAAAACAGTGAGTACAAATGATAGCAAAAACAGTCCCTTGGGCAAAACATGTATCATAAACTGCCCCTTGGGCATAATATGAACAAAACTAGCCCCTCGTGCTACCTTACAGTCACTCGTAATCATCCCCTCGGGCATAACATGAAACAAGAACCGCCCCTCGAGCAATAATATAAATCAACAATAGCCCACTCGATCAATATTATGAATCAACAACAGCCCCTCGGGATACATCACATCACTCACACTGGGTACCCGTGCTCACTGGGGGTATACAGACTCCGGGAGGGGCCTCTTACGGCCCAAGCACAATAACAAGCCATCTCGTGGCATAATCAAATAGGCTCTCGGCCTCATATCAAGCCACCTCGTGGCGTAACAAATCAGGTCCTCAACCTCATAATCATAAATCAGTACCACACTACTGCGGCACGTAGCCCGATCCCATAATATCCTCACAACACAGGCCCTCGGCCTCACTCAGTCAGAAATCTCTCATGCCACTCGGGCAACAGTAAAACATGATGCTCAGCCCAAAATATCATTTAAAATATCAAAACGGAGTAAATATCGTTGAGTTATGAAAATAGTAGAATACAGCATGACTGAGTACAAATATGAAGTCAAAACAGTGAGGAATAGTAGTAACAAATCCCCTAAGGGTCCAAAATAGTTGTCACGAGGCCCAAATATGACATTCAGCCCAAAACATGATAATACTTTCCAAAACACAATGATATCAAACAGTTTTCAATCAAATACGTGGTTTAACAGTCATACGGGACGAACTAAGTCACAATCCTCAATGGTGCACGATCCCACGCTCGTCATCTAGCATGTGTGTCACCTCAAAGTAGCATAACGATGTGAAATCCGGGGTTTTATACCCTCAGGACAAATATTTACAATCATTACTTACCTCAATCCGGTCCAAACTCTAGCCCGCGATGCCTTTGCCTCTCGACTCAGCCTCCGAATGCTCCAAATATAGCAAAAGCAGATTCATACCATCAAAATATGCTAAGAGAACAAAGCCACTCGAAAATATCCAATTCATACAAAAAATAAAAAATTGGCCAAACCTGGCCCCTGTGCCCACATTTTAGAATCCGATAAAAATTACATCAATAGAATCCTTACACTCTCACAAGTTCGTACATACCAAGAACATCAAAATCGGACCTCAAATGACCCCTCAAACCCCCAAAAGAAATTCTCAAACTTTTCCTCTATTTTCCCCCAATTTTCACTCTAATTTCTCGAATTAAATGATGAAATTCAAGACTAAATCATGGAATTAAACCAAATATGAGTGAAAAATACTTACCCCATTTGCTTCACTAAAAATCTCCTCAAAGTTCACCTTCTCCCAATAAAACTTACGCGATCGCAAAAACACACTCGCGATTACGGATAACAAGCTCACTAAACAATGCGAACGCGACACACACTACGCGATCGTGTAGAGAAATTTCCTTCACCTCACGACTGCCCTAAATCCTTCTTCGCGAATGCGGCCTTAGTCACACGTTCGCAATAGCCAACTCGACAGACCCTCGCGATCGCAGACCCTAGTTGGCGATCGTATAAGACAAATTTCCCAGCTGCCCTTAACAAACCTACGCGATCATGGACCCTTCTACGCAATGGCAGAGAACAAAAGTCTGCAACAGAACTGAAGCCAAATCTGTAACTTCTCAAACATGCAATTGGTCTGTTTAACCACTCAAAACTCACCTGAGGCCCTCAGAACCTCAACCAAACATGCCAACATAATCCATAACATCATTCAAACTTGTCCCAACCTTCAAAACACCCAAAACAACATCAAAACACCAAATTTACATCGGATTCAAGCCTAAGAATTCCAAAAACTTCCAAATTCCGCTTTCGATCAAAAAGTCTACCAAACCTCGTCCGAATGACCTGAAATTTTTTACACATGACACAAATGACAGAACGGGCCTGCTCCAACTTCCAGAATTTCATTCCGACCCGTATATCAAAATCTCACATATCAACCGAAAAATGCCAAAATTCCAATTTCGCCAATTCAAGGCTAAACCTTCCACGAACCTCCAAAATACATTTCGATCACGCTCCTAAGTCCCAAATCACCTAATGGAGCTAACCAAATCATAAAAATTCTAATCTGAGATCATATACTAACAAGTCAAAACTTGGTCAAACCTTTCAAATTTTAAGCTTCAAACTGAGAACTGTTCTTTCAAATTCATTCCGATTACCCTGAAAACCAAAACCAACAATTTACATAATTCATAATACATCACACGGGGCTTGTCATTCCCGAGAACTGGTGAGCGAAGTGCAAAAGCTCAAAACAACCGGTCGGGTCGTTACATCTGACTAGCTTCAGGGTGCAAGATATTTTCCAAGATTGATTTGACTTCTGGCTACCATCATGTGAAGATTATGGCATCATATGTCCCTAAGACAACTTTTTAGACTTGGCATGGTCACTACAAGTTCTTGGTGATATCATTTGGCTTGACTAATACCCCAGCAGCCTTTATGGATCTGATGAACCGGGTGTTCAAGCCTTATCTGGATTCCTTTGTGATCATATTCATTGATGATATTTTTGATAATCTCGCAGTAGATAGGAGCATGATCAACATCTACAAAGCGTACTTCAAACTTTGAGGGATCGTCAGTAATATGCCAAGTTTTCAAAATGTGAGTTCTAGTTAGACTTAGTTGCCTTTAAGAGGCATGTTGTATCTTCCAAGGGTATCAAGGTAGATCCTAAGAAGATTGAGGTAGTTCAGAACTGGCCTAGACCTACTTCAGCTACAGATATTTGGAGCTTCTTGGTTTGGCAGGTTATTATCGCCGGTTCATGGAAGGGTTTTCTTCTATCTCAGCCCCATTGACCAAGTTGACCCAGAAAGGTGCTATTTTCAGATGGTCTGACATGTGTGAGGTGAGCTTTCAGAAGCTTAGGACTGCATTGAAAGCAGCCCAGTGTTGTCGTTGCCTATAGGTTCAGGATCTTACACTATATATTATGATGCATCGTGTATTGGGCTTGGCACATATCGATGCAGGATTGTAGGGTGATTGCCTACGCGTCTCAACAGTTGGATATTCATGAGAAGAATTACCCTGTGCATGATTTAGATTTGGTACCCATTGTTCATGCACTGAAAATTTGGAGGCACAATCTATATAGCATCCCATGTGAGGTCTATACCGGCCATCAGAGTCTCCAGCACCTTTTCAAGTATAAGGACCTTAATTTCCGGCAGCGGAGATGGTTAGAGTTGTTGAAAGACTATGATACCACCATATTATATCATCCGGGGAAGGCCAATATAGTGGTCGATACATTTAGTAGGAAGGCTGAGAGCATGGGCAGTTTGGCATATATACCGGCAGTAGAGAGGCCACTAGCCATGGATGTTTAGGCTTTGGCAAATCGGTTTGTGAGGTTGGATGTTTCGGAGTTTAGACAGGTACTTGCTTGTGTTGTGAAACACTCATCATTATTGAAGCGTATCTTCACTTGTTGGTGTTGAGGGAGACAGTGCAACGGGGTGGTTCCAAATAGGTTGTGATTTGAGATGATGGTGTTACACAACTTCAAGGCCAAATTTGTGTTCCAAATATTGATGGGTTGAGAGAGTTGATTCTTGAAGAGGCTCATAGTTTGTGTTATTCCATTCACCTAGTTGTCACAAAGATGTACCGTGACTTGAAATAACATTATTTGTGGCGGAGGATAAAGAAGATATAGCCAGTCATGTCTCTCGATGTCTAAGCTGTCAATGGGTGAAGTACGAACATCAAAAATCGAGTGGGTTGAATCAGAGATTGGCGATACCGGAGTGGAAGTGAGAGCATATCACTATAGATTTTGTGGTAGGTTTACCACAGACTTGAGGAAATATGATGTAGTTTGGGTTATTGTTGACCGGTTGACTAAGTCCTCACACTTCATTCCGGTGATGACATCCTGTTCTTTAAAGCAGTTGGCTCAGATTTACATCTGGGAGATTATCCGCCTGCACGGTGTGCATATTTCAATCATTTCTGATCGGGGCACGTGGTTTACATCAAATTTTTGAAGTGTTGTACAGTTTGAGTTGGGCACGCGAGTTGAGCTGAGTATCATGTTTCATCCTTAGACGGACAGACAGTTCGAGCGCACTATTTAAATATTCAAGAAAATATTGGAGGAATGCTCTATGGATTTCGGAGGTTAGTGGGACCAGTTCTTACCTCTAGTGGAGTTTGCCTACAACAACAGCTATCAGTCGAGCATCCAGATGGCTTCGTACAAGGTCTTATATGGGAGGCAATGTCATTCGTCTGTTGGTTGATTTGAGCTTGGCGAAGCTAGATTATTGAGTATTGATTTGGTTCGTGATTCTTTGGAAAATTTTATGGTGATTCAGGAGCAACTTCGTATAGCTCAGTCTAGAAGAAAGAGTTATGTGGACCGGAAGGTTCGAGATGTGGCTTACATGGCAGGTGAGAAGGTTCTTCTCTAAGTGTCATTTATGAAGGGCATGATGCGGTTTGGGAAGAAGAGCAAGTTGAGCCCGGGATTTATTGGACCGTTTGAGATCTCTCTCCGAGAGTTGGGGAGGTTGCTTATAGGCTTGCATTGCCTCCTAGCCTAGCAGGGGTACATCGTGAACGCGACAAGTGCTTCGCAAATGCGAAGAGCACCTAATGCCTAGTTAAATAAAAAACTGAAATCATAATTTCATTATCTTTCACCATTTTTGAGACCTAGATCTCGTATTGGAGAGAGTATTGAAGAGATTTTCATCCCAACTTCATTGGTTAGTGATTTTCAACTAGTTTTAATGTATTTCTATAAACACCCATTGATTTTTAACCTTAAATTTAGAAGTCTCAAGTAGAAATGGGGGGTTTTGGTAGAATTTAGGAATTATATAAAATTGAGATTTAGACCTTGAATTGAGGTCAGATTTCTAAATAAATCACGCATCCGGGCTCGGGGGTGAATGGTTCATTGGGATTTGGTCCAAATCTAAGATTTTGACCAAGTGGGCCCAGGATTAAATTTTGTTGACTTTTTTTATTTCATTAAAGATTGAACCTTTTTTATTAGTGGGTAGTTTCTAAAGCTTATTTTGGATTGATTGGTTGATAATTGGCTAGATTCGGTTGGTTTGGAGGCTTGTTCTAAGGGAAAATCGTGGTTGATTGTTGATTTGATTCTGGAAATAGATAAGTGTCGTGGTTAACCTTGACTCGAGGAAATTAGTACTTTATATTTTTATTTGATACGTGAATTCATGTGTGAGAACAACATATATGCAAGATAAAGAGTGTATATGCGCTGTCACAGGTTAAGCATACGGGTGGGCTATTAACTGTTTATTTTAAATATATCAAGCCTTCTTTTACTCCGTGTTACTATTCATGTCATGTCTTCATTGCCACTTGTTTTTGCTTATTAAATACATGTCTTCCTTGCTACATGTCTTCTTTTGCTTATTAAAGGAAAAACAGTCTTGTTTGACTGTGGCATTCATCCAGCTTACTCAGGCATGGCTGCTTTGCCGAATTTTGATGAAATTGATCCTTCAACTATTGATGTTCTTCTAATAACCCAGTAAGTTTTCTCATTTCTGGCCTTAGTTCTATAATGTTCATTTTATTGTTTGAAAGATTGTGTCTCAATACAGCACCTCAGCACAAGTTTTTTTTGTTGTTGATATTTTAGCCTAACTCATTGATTAAGAATTTAGGTACTTAGTGAATTTAGTTAGTACCAAAAGCCCCTCTTGGCGAAAAGTCAAGAAATCCACAAAAAGTAAATTGAATCTAATTAGGCAAATTTAAGGATAGAGAATACGAGATAGGGAATATAGATTCTTTTGCATTTTTTTTGTCTTTCTATTTTTCTTTTTCCAGCTTTATTCCATGACTGGTTTCTTAAACTTTTTTCTTTTGTTTATTGTTTTTTCTCTTGGTGGATGATTTTGAATGTTGAGTGTTAATTCTTTATGGAAAACAGCACTTATGGTCCTTGTGTTATTGCTTAATTTCAGTTTTAGTCCTTGTAATATTAAACAAAGCACATTTAACCTTTAATTAAATAATGTGAGGTTTTTTGGTCCCTTCACTAATGGAATTTAAAAACAAACTGACAGCTAAATATTAAGAAGGGGCATTCAGACATTTAATTTTTTTATTTATTTAAGTTTTTAATCCATGCCTCCATTTAGGTTAGTAGTGGGTTAGTCATATTGATATTAAGTGGCAGTAAATTGAATAGGTATTGCAGTACAGGTACTTCTTCTCCCAAAGTGTTCTTTTGCTTAAACGGATGCAAAGCTCATCTGAGCTAAATTCATGGTGGAGCCTATTTGACTGTATATTGGTTTGATTCTTTATCAAGTGCATGTTGCTAAAGGCTCCAGAAGAGGAGTGGTTAAGTTTCAATGCAAGAAGAGAAACAAATTATAAAGACCGAAAGAAGATGCACGACTAAGTAGAATTAATATTATCGGCTCTTATGTTTGGGTGGTTCTATGTGTTCTTGGTAGAGCTTTTCTCGGATCTTCTTATACAAGAGGAGTCAGGAAAAAAGGCACTGCCATTAACCAAATAAAGAAACTAATCTTTCGTTGAATCCAAACGGAAGATGGGAAGAAAAGGGTTTCTTTGCTGGGAGACAATGCAAATTAAAATGTTAAAATTAGGTTATTCTTTTGTGAGGTTTTGTTGCTGAAAATTGTACCTATAATATCCAAATTGCGCCTCTTAGTAGCTACTATTAGTTGTTTTTTTTAAGTTCCTTTGGTGAAGGGAACAAAACCACTCATATTGTTTAATTAAAGGTTAAATGTGTTTCATCTAATATCACAAGGACTAAAATTGGAATTAAGTGATAACATAAGGACCAAAGGTGCTATTTTCCAATTCTTTATTGTTCTGCTCATTTAAGGTTCAAACATAATATGGGACAGAGGAGATAATTTTTTAAATCGTTCTCTGCGCGGACTTTCATATTTTTATTATTATCGTGATTACATACTTAGCAGATGAAAAAGAAAGATTTCCATTTTGTGATTATACTCTCACATGTTTGGAAGTGCACAAACTTCCAATTGGTTTGAAGTCGTCAATGGACTAGCTCATCATTGTTTGAAATTATTTTTGTTATCATTGATAGAATGGTCCAGATAGGGGACCAATGCTTCAAAGAGCCATTGACGAGTTATTAGAAGCAAAGCAGCCAATGTTCCGAGAAAAAAAAAGCTTTACTAGATAATCTGTGTTACCTTTCACCCGCACAGGCATTAGGTAACATTGTTCACCAAAGCTTGGATAGATGGTGAGAAATCACCTAGTATTTTGCCTCCACTGGGATTAGGGGAGTGGACTAATCTAGTTCATCTTATTATCTATTCTATGTGGTTCTGATTTTGAGTGAACTAGTTAGTGTACGTGCATTGTGCATGTACTCCTCCGCAATGATTAATTTTCTTAAAAAATCACATAAGTATTATTTTATAAAATAAAAGCATAAGCTTCTGAAATTGATGAATGCTAATCCTATGTAGCCTCTCTACCTTCTTAAGATAGGGGTAAGGTCTGCGTACGCTCTACCCTCCCAGACCCCACTAGTGGGATTACACTGGGGTGGTTGTTGTTGTAATAAAAGAAAAAATCATGTCTCATAGAAGTTCTCCATCATCATTTAATATATTTATCTGAAATTTTGTTCTAGTTTTACAATTTTATTAGCTTAATTTTACTGTTTATCATACTTCCTTTTTAGTTTTAGCAAGACATAATCCTTGAACATTTAAGAGTTGTGATGAAATTTTTCTTAAAAGGCTATTTTAAAATTTATTCGAGAAGATAAAAATAGGGTTGCTATACTGTTATTACGATTCTTAAAAAAATTGTCAAGTAACATAAATTGAAAAATTGAATTTTATGCCTTCTCAATTTATTTTCCCTCAAAGGTTTCAATATTATCTCTGTAGTAAGCTTTTAGTTTTATACATTTTATCTTTCACTATTTCATCCTCATTTCTTCAAGTTTGCAAATTTTAACCAAGATAACTCTTAATGCTTTATTATATATAACCGATTTGTTCATATTGAAACAAATTTATGGTCTCTAAGATTTGGGTCAAACTTGAAAAATGAATTTACTTTTATGAATTTAGGAAAGAATAGTATTGGATTCTTTTGCTAATTAGTTAATTCAAATACTTAATTATTTTTTTCAATGTTAAAAAAATTTATTTTTTATTGATTCAAATTCTTAATATTAGCTCAAATCAAATTTTAAATATTCAATTTTAACTTATATATATTTAATAAAGAATTCTTTTCTCAAATGATTAAAAAAATCGTGTTTTGCACTTTGTGTTTGTTGAAGCATTAGCGCTATTAACTTTTGCAATCATTTTCTTTCTCTTTATTTCTCTTTTATATTATAAATGTTTCTTAGTTGTTTTTGTTGAGTGTAATTTTTAAATATATAATTATAATTTTATGTTATTAATACTTATACACAAGGAAAAAAACATGAAAAATAGTTTTGTAAATGATTATTAATTATTTTGTTGTTAATAATTGGCCCAAGTAGCTTTTGACTTCGAGTAGAATAAAATCTATAGTACATTGTTCTTATAAGATTAATATAACTATTTTCCATTTTTTTCTTCTTTATGGAATTGTTCGTATCATGCATCCTATATTTTAGTAGAAGTAAATTCAAGATGATGATAATTTATTACAGGCAAAATCTTAATAATTTTAAAGGTCTAAATATTAGAAGTTCTTATCTAGTTCTGATGGTAAGCAACTTCCACTTCCAACCAAGAGGTTGTGAGTTCGAGTCTCCCCAAGAGCAAAGGTGGGAAGTTCTTGGAGGGAAGGATGTCGGGGGTCTATTTGGAAACAGCCTCTCTACCTCAGGGTAGGGGTAAGGTTGTTGTTGTTGTTGTTGTTGTTGTTGTTGTTGTTGTTGTCCGTTTTTACTTGTTTTATGCCTTTAATTCTCAATTGCATTCACTTGCCTCTGGTTCATTTTGTTTTGTTATATTGGTTTCCCTTAAAGTATTTACTTGTTTGGGTTCCTTTCGCATGTATTGTGAGCTATGTCGTAGTTTTTTGTAGTATTACTATATATAGGGGATCGGGTTACATGCTGTAATAGATATTGATATTGTATTCGGGATCGGTTTGCACGCCAATAAATATTAATATTGTATTTGGGATTAGGTTGCACGCTGCAATGGATATTGATATTGTATTTGGGATCGGGTTGCACGCCGCAACGAATATTAATATTGTATATGCAATTGGATTGCACGCTACAATGGTATTGGTATATGTAAATATCTGAATCGGGTTGTGTGCCACAACAAAGAAGATATATATTATGATTATTCTTGGTTGTTGGTGCCGTATCCGTTTTGCGATGTGAATTTGAGCATATGATGTTTTGGGGCCCTCTGTTATGTAATTTTTTTTTTCGATTTTCATGTTAGTCATTGCTTCTCTATTCTGTTATTGTTTTACTTATACTCGTACAGGTTTATAGTGAGTGCCTTGTTATAGCCTCATCACTACATTATCGAGGTTAGACTCGATACTTACAGAGTACATGGGGTCGGTTGTACTCATACTAAACTTCTTCACGTCTTGTGTAGATACTGGTGTTGGTCCCAACAGTACGTAGTGGAGGTTTTTCTCGAAATATCATTATCCGGAGACTTGAGGTAGAGCTGCTGGACGTTCGCAGACCGTGAAGTCCCCTTCTTATCTTCCATACTATTTGTTTCATTCGGGCAGTTGTATTTTCATTTTAGACATTATTTGTAGTACTTTTAGCAGCTCATATACTTGTGACACCAGGTTCTGGATTAGACTAGACAGCGTGTATGGAGTTAATTATATATAATCTGAAGTTCTACGGCCTTACCTTTATTAATCTGTTTTGAAAACTGTTAAAATAAATATCTGTGTAGCTAATATTGACTTGCCTACCAAGCGGATGTTAGGCGATATCACGGCCTCGTGGTTGTGATTTTGGGTCATGAGAAGTATCGCCAACCTTAATATTTGAGAAGTAGAGATACAACATTGGAACGCATCTTTTGTGAGAAATAAGTGATATTTTCATCAGGAGGAGGCAAATACGCGGTGTACTCTTTTTTTCTTAGCTAAGATTTTATCCCACTAGATCTTCCTGCCAAGATTTTTAATAAGGTAGCAAGTAATGCGTATCACATGATATGTGTGATATTCCTTCACTATGATTTTTTTTCCCACATGGTATTACCCTCGTAAGGTTTTAACGAGGCACATTTTCTTTGGACATCCAAGGAGGAGTGTTATGAAATATATTATTTATATGAATGTCCACTCCATAAATATAACTCTCACTACTCTTCTCTATTATATAAATTATCTCCCCACAATTCTTCACCATTATGGTTGTAGATCCCACACCTCTATAACCTCATCCATGATCTTCTGTCATGATCTCAACAGTTAAAATATCATGTTCATGACATTTCTTTATATTATCTTATTGTCATCCGATAAATAAAGGGTTTGGACATCTCATTGTACACGCTTAAAAACACTTAGAAAAACTAAGAAAGTTCTCTCTTCCTCTCTACTTCTCTTATCTATTTTCTTGTTTTATATTATTACTTTGAGCTTAATTTCGTAATATCCACCATTATATAATATTTTAAAAGCTTAATCAAACTTAATGAAATTTACAATGTCTAATGTTGTCTTATTCATGACACAACTATCTGAAACCTATAGTTTTCTATATGCATTTTTAATCTTGCAAAAGAGGTGATTTAACTTTCTCGCACCTTCCATTTCTTTTGAAGTTTAAACATGGCATATAATAAATGATTAATATAAGATTGAGCCAGAGCTTCTAAATTTCATCTCAAAGATGAAGAATTCAATTATTACCTAACTCTCCTCTTTGAACCATCCTCTTTGCCTCCCCCCCCCCCCCCCAAACAAAAAAAAGACACCTAATATATTGTGTAGGAATAAAAAGTTACATAGTGTATAATTAAGTGAATCTTTCTTGCAATCACATGAATGTTTTTTTTTTCATTTTCTTCTATTTGTTCAAAAGGCGTGTACGGTGGTGGAACCACCTTTGTTTAAGGGGTGTTAATAAAGAATTAATATTGTCACAGTTATATTTTCAGCTTGCTAGAAGGAAGTTAAATTTTCTTTACTTCATGAATTTACACAAAAATGCACATAATAATAGTGTGGGCTAGTCATTTTTCAGCATTGTAATTGAAAAATAGCTACTATCACGGAGTTTCAAGTTCCACATATTCAACTCTAGAATTTTATGATGAAGTTTTACCTGAAATTTAAAAATTTATGATGTTGGCTATTTTAATTACATAAGCTGAAAATTGCTTTTGTGAATTTTATCCAAAAAGACACTAGATGGTAAAACTTCAATATTAAGCCAAAATTTGGTGCGTGTGGGTTGGTTGGTGGATTAGGATGGAGAATAAAGAGCTAGGGTACGTAGGAGGAACAATACGGGCTGGCATGTCTCTCTTTCAATCATTGAAGTGGTTGTAACAAACCCATAACCTCTATTTATATTACGCAATTTTCATTTTGTGTATGATTTATTTCGATTTTTTGGAATGCTTGTGTCATGATTACGTTGTATTCTATTTTTATATTTTTGGGGAGGGAGGTTTGAGCAAATAAAATTATTGGGGGGACAAAGCATGCATAGGTTGACGTTGACAAAAGAATTATGCAGACCTATAGATTAAAAAGTTATTGTCCTCTGCTGAAAATCAATCAAGTTATGGCTTAAATAATGTGTATTATTTGTAGGTTTTAAGAGAATGAATGACTATATTATGTTAATTTCAACAAAGAAAAACCAGTGGAAAATAAAACAATGAATTAATACCAAGTTTGGTATATAGAAGATAACATGAATGGATTCTCCTAACACTTGGAAAGAAAATGGTTTATCCAATCTTGCAGTTGGATATTCACATTGAACAAGTTAAACTTTAAAGTGACATTTGTTATAGAGTAAAAATTAATCAGAAATTTTAAATATTTTGTTGAACTTTCGTTGATTTATTTTATTATTGAAGATAATGTATATATCAATTACTCAATTTGTTTGATGATTCAAGAAGTGTGTGTTAATTCTGCAAATACTAATGATAGAAAAAAGGAAATACATTTGATGGTACTACTTCAAAAAAGAAAGAATTTGAAAAACCGAATTCTCATATGTCAAAATATATTTCAGACTTCATTTAGGAATATACCTTGTAAATACGTAGGTTTATAAGTCATGATATAGCAATACTTTGGGTTGATAAGTTCGATGAAAATTTATTTGAATCATTTATTATGTCAAAACAAAACGACAATTTAATGGACTTATACACTTTTTCAGCATCAATCACAAATAAATAGTTTCTAGCACGTATTAAAATTGATAATACCTATACAAATAATTAGGTCAAAATGATCTTCTTTCGTTTTCATTTATAGTGTTTGGGCTTGACTGGATCCGAATTTATGCCGAGACGTTCCATATCGATGATAGTGACATATCTAGAATTTAAACTGCACAATTTCAACTTTTAATATTTTAGTATTGAAATTATTATACTTTTAAATTATGAATAATTTTAGTAAATTTTTACATATAAATTTATGTTCTACACTAAATATACTAAGTTCATATGAAATTGGTACTATTTGTTGTATCGGTCCCAGAGGCGGAGCCAGGATTTCATTTCAAGAGTCTAAAATTTTTAAGTTATTGAATTCCAAATTAATAATTTGTACATATAAAAAACCTTTTAAGATAAATACATAATTTAAATTAGGATTATTGGATTAGACCGAACCCGTAATCGACACTTTGGCTCTGCCTCTGATTCACCCTGTTTGGGAGAAAAGCGGAAGGATTAAGTGCGACTTATCAAAGATAACTCCGTGCGACTTATCATATTTCACGAACGTTAATTTTAATTTTAATTTCTACGGTTCTTTTCTTGTTGCCGTTGGTATCTTTTGGGCTGGCATCGTCCCTTTGGTGCCTTAGAACGTCTTGTTTCCTGAAGATTTATTCACATAGGAATTATCAAGAAGAATTCTTTGAGCCCGTTTGGTGAAGTTGTTAAAACTTGCTTATCTGAGAAGTAGTTTTTGTAATATTTAATTATCAAATTTAATCTGACTAATCTTTTCAGAAAAGTATTTTTGAGTGTAAAATTACGAAAAAGAACAGTGTCGAGGTTCAACTTATGATTATTATTATTTATATAAAGAATTTAATTATATTTTAATTTATTTAAGTAAAATATAAAACTTAAAGTAGAGTATGCATATTAAATATTTTAAGTAAAGTAAAATATAGTTATAATAATTAATAATATGAGTATCAGGTATAACTATTTATTGTATGATAATTTAAATACATTAAAATATATTATTCAATATAAATTAAAAATCTACACCATAAATTATTCTTTATCAAAAATGGATCATGAAATAATAAGCAAGGTTACTCACACATAGTAACATTTCTCAAAGAAGAATAGGCGATAAAAAGTACAAAGACAAAAGAGGAAACAAAAACGAAAGAAAAAATATGCTTTTACTTATTGGAGAAAGCTAGATTTTATAAGTTCTTCTCAAAAGAAAAAAAATGCTTATATTTTTGTGCAAAAGTATAGTTTGTCTTGGCCAAACACCTTAAATATAGAACGAAAAAATAAATTGACAAAAAGATTTGCATTTGACTTCGCAAAAGCAAGGCGAAAAATTCTTTTAAACTGATTTGTTTATACCATTAGAAAGCAACATAATAAAATATCTAAAAGAACCCAAGAAAAAATATATATCAAAGAACTCTGAAGGAGAATTTCGAGGAATGATTATCATGTAATATTAATAGATAATTGGATGTAGCAAAGACCATGACTTTCGTCCGATAGATCTTATCTTATTTAATGACATATAAAAATGATAACAGAGTCTTTATCTCCTATACTTTCTACCAATCTTTTAGCCATATTACAAAATATTATATCAGTAGAAAATATTTAAGAAAAAAAATTATTTTTTTGGGACAAAGTTGATTTTAGATTAATTTAAATTGAAAAATATGATATGCAAGAATTTATAGAGTCGATTCAACTTATTTAGAATTTAAATATACTTTTAGTGAGCGTTTGGACATAAGAATTGTAATCCAAAATAGGGAGAAAAAAATTTTCAAGGGAAAATGATGTTTGAAATTAGAGTTATGTTTGGACATCAATATAATTTTGGGTTATTTTTTAAGTTTTGTGAGTGAAAATTTTGAAAAATAACTTTTTGGAGTTTTTCAAATTTTTAAAAATTTTCAAAATACATCTTCAAGTAAAAATTGAAAATTTTATGAACAAATACTGATTTTAAAAAAAAAATTTGAAAAAAAGAAAATAATTTCTTGTGTCTAAAGACTCTAAACGAGCTCTTAGTATATCATTTTCCTTTTGAATTTTGACCAGATCGAAGAGAGGAGAAAAGCTTATCCAATGAAACAGTAACAGAGGTTGTCTAAAGTAATTTTAAAGATAGGGATTAGACATTTTCCTGACATCCAAGCTTGACACGGACTTAACTTCCACATCTCATATCAATCACTCTATTATTGCACTTTCACTACAGTCTACACATCCTAATCTCTCTTCTTTTAATAGGTTTATATCACAAACAAAAAAATAGATACGACAGTAATGTTTTCTAATAAGTAAAGAAAAAAAACGAGAAAAGGAAGAAAATGCTAAAGACGGAACATTATTAGAACATGTCACTGAGTCCATATAAAAGATATTTAAAGGGACCATCAAGTGATGCAATGGATGAGGCTGCTCCTGCCTTAACCACAGGTCTCGAGTTCGAGCCCTAATTATGAAAAAATTCTTGGTAGAAAGCGCTACTTTCCATATGGGACCTTACCCGGCACGAATCTGAATATGTTAAATAACGCTTTGACCTACTCATCCATTATTTTAGATTTTGAATAAGATGGGAGCATCTTATTCATACCCAATGACAACGAATTTTTCTAAGATCGTTTTCGATGCTTGTGTCTTGGAAAAAGTTTAGTCAAACGCAATATCTACGTATGCACTTATATACGGGTAAAATCAGCGAATTTTTCTAAGATCGTTTTCGATGCTTGTGTCTTGGAAAAAGTTTATCCAAACGCAATATCTATGTATGCACTTATATACGGGTAAAATCAAGGGCAATGTCTACCCCGATTCCCCGATGAGAGAACGAAGGGGGAGCACAAGCCCGATTTTTGAAGTCGAGGTCAAAGGCCCTTCGTATCAAGACCCAAGAAAGATAAACGGTATATCCGACATAGGGCTTGGAAAAACAACGCGTCCGGGCCGAGTGTAAGTTCTAAACCTCGGGAGACACATTGAACGATTATGCATGATGAATAGAGGGCCGTAATACCCGCCCTCGATCGAATATCACAGCGCTAATCCTGCTCGATGTCGATTATAGATCAATAATTATCGGGAAAAAAAGATTCTTACCTTTTCTAGACTTTTACTAGGACTGAAACTCTCTTATTATATAAGACGGGCAATTCAAGGCAATAAAGTTACTTTTACCTCCTAGCTACTATTGAGAACTTTGCTTACTTGTTCTATTCTTCATTCACTACTGAACTCGAACCGAGGGTCCAATTAAGGACGAAATTACAGTTCAATCTAAGAATAGGCTTGTTCATAACATCATGATCGGTTTGACCGTTTATTTCATCTTTAATTTATTTATCTTCTATACTTAATTATTCGTGTCGAATTAAACTACGTATCCTTAAAGTGGTATAAATTCAATTGTTTCCCAATTTTGGGGTAAACAACACTAAATCATGTTAAGTTAATGTGTTTAATCATATTATATTATAAGTATGAACACTTTTAGGTGAAGTTAGTTTACTAAATCATATCATACTATATTATAAGCATGAAAATCTTAAGTTAAAGTTACTTTACAATAATATCCTTCAAAAAATTGAGTGACGTTTTTACCCTTTATAACTTATTATTCTTTCCAATTCTTCTAAAGTTTGCCTTTTTATTTTAGTACTTACAGTGGCATTTAGTGAATTTATTAGTTCATTATATGCACCTAAATTTACACGTTTTCTAGATTAATATTTTAGAATTTCTATGGACTTTCATGTCTTTAATAGTGCAATTCCCTACCGTTTATCTTTTATTGTTGCTCTCTCAATGATAACTTTTTAAATTCTAACTCAATAGAAGCTGTTTTATTTCTTTGGACCCTTATCTAGATTTGCACATAATGAGAATGGAAGACTTTTTGAGAGCTGATCAAAATACTTTTTGTTTAGATACTGTATAAAGAACAAAGACGTCCACACACAACAATCCAGATGATTTTTGCAAAAGTAATCATGTATAGTTTGCTTCTTAGTTTGTCATCAATATTTCATACCCAAGTTTATTTCTGCTTCTTTTATGGTTGTCTCTTCACCACTTTATCAAAATTTCTATCTTCTTATCAGGTAAATCAACCAATTTTTTTTTTTAAATTTAATTGCACAAATCGCTCTTAGTTTCTTTATTTTTAAAAATTATTCATTTTGAGTATATATTTTGCGTGTTTTTCTTTTACGCCTGATTAGATGGTATCTTTTTATTGACCTTATTCACGTATACTTTGTTTTTTTTTTTTAAATCTTAAAGAAAATTGATCGAAAAGGAAATCTTAATGAATGATGAACGTAGAGGTAAAGCTCATGTGGGTGCACCCAAGGTATGTTATGTAGGAAAAAAATCAATTTTGTAGTTAATTACAATAGTTATACAAATTTTGTGACCTTTTTCACATGATAAATTTATTTTTAATAAAAAAAACACATAATATCAATAAACAAATCAAAGTCGTGGTATCACAACCACGGTCATTAATCTTTATAAAAATGCATATATTTTTGTTGTCAGGTGAAGCTTATTAAGAAGGCATGTATTAAGTAATAAAATCTTTTTCTCTGATAAACATTATATACAAAAAATTGGTACGCATAACTTGTATTATTAAATTTAAAGTCTTATAAATTATGTTATTGGTTTGTGAGCTCTCATCCAGTTAATGGAACTTCACTATTAAAGTTCACTGACAAGTTTATTCTTTTACAGAGAATTTATTTTACCAAGTGGAATTAGATGGTAAAGTTTATTATATATTTCTTTTTAATACTCATGTGTTTGAAGCGAAAAAAAAATCATATAACTTATGGCTGAAGCAGTGGGTTGATCATGATTCATGAAGGTATCGAAAGTATATTTAATTTGGTTTCTATTTTTCAAGCATAATTGTTAATTTATAAGGCAGATGTTTTAATTATATGTGTATTTTGTAAATGTATGAGTATATGTATTTGTCTTAATATTATATTAAGGTACTATGGCAGTAAAAGTAGAGTTAACATTTATAAAATTTTCTAACTTCAAATAAGTTATTACTTCGTATTCTTTAATTTTTATTTTATAGCTCAATGAAAGTTCTAAAATATGTATACAGTTAATATTTTAGCATTTTACGATTCAAATCTCATGTAAAATATTTTGGAATAACGTGCAACGCACGTTCCTAGAGACTAGTTATATTATAAGTATGAACACTCTTAAGTGAAGTTAGTTTACTAAAAGGTCCTTTAAAAGCTGAAAGACCAATTTACCCTTCCTATAAACACTACATATCCTATAATAATTTCGTACCAAAAAGTAAATATACATTCCAATAAATGATAAATATCTATAGAAGTAAATTAAATTATTCTTTCAAAAATTATATAAGATTTACACCTTATTGAATTCAAAATGTGATGTGCTCATAGCAAACCGTTACTCCAAATTTGAAGTGTTTATTCATCCTTTTTTTTCCCCTTGTATTTGATGCATAATATATACAATACTCACTTCTACTGCTTAAATAGTTTTTATTTATAATGTATATGGTAATTAACAAAGTAGATGGTATAGGATGAGCAAGAAATTCGATTTGAAGCAAGATATATCAGTAAAATAGAAATCTTTATTTATCTTAGACTTGAATGCATATTATATTTTATCTTTTTCTAATTTATTTTTCCTTTTTTCCACATTTTTTCATTAACGGGCTACCTTAAAACAACCAATTATGACTTTTCAGATTCTCTTTATTACACCCTACTCTCTTCCTCTTCAAATGAATAATATTATAAAATTAAATATCAAAACAATAATATTGTAATAATTGTTGGGAATAAACCTCCTACAAAAATAATATTCACGGTAATAAAAGCGGAATGATAACGTAGCACTGAGATACGGTAATTAACAAGAATAAAAGAGTAACAACAACCCGAAGATTTTTACGTGAAAAACCCTTTTGAATAAGGGAAAAAACCACGGCCCTGATAAGAGCAACTGATATCATTATAGCAAGGAATTTTACATTTTGTAGTCCCGAGTAAAATACTCAAAAGACCACTACAACACTCAAAAGAAATAACCCTCTTTTGATATTCACACCTCACACAATATCCCCCACTCTCTATTTTTCTTACATACTATTTTCTTATACCCTATTTGTGAAACCTCACTCTTTCTTTCTAACTCTCAAATATATTTTTTCTCTGACGTTGGTGTATAAAATGAGAGCCGAAGCTCTCCTTTTATAGGTAGAGTCTCTCCTACTACATTTGACATTTCCTTCCGTACGCCTACTGAATTTGACACAAAAAAGAAAGAAACGTGGGATGCTAATCAAGGAAGAAAGTTTTCTTCCTTAATTTATGGGATGGACCCCACAAACTTTCCCCTCCAGTCCCATTCACCTGAAGGAGGTAACACCGGAGGTTCTAGTTTGAGTGTATGCTGACAAGTTCTTTGCATAGCTCAAACTTGTTTCTTGGTACCACTTTGGTCAGTAAATCCGAAGGATTCTCACTTGTATGGATCTTCTTTACCAGCATAGACTCATCCTCTATCCTTTCTCGAATCCAATGATATCTCACGTCGATATGCTTCATCCTTGCATGATACATGGTGTTTTTGCTCAGGTCTATTGCACTTTGACTGTCATAATAGACGACATACTCCTTCTGATGCAATCCAAGCTCTTGAAGGAACCGTTTGAGCTATACCCTCTCTTTGCCAGCTTCAGTAGTGGCAATATACTCCGCTTCAGTTGTAGAGAGTGCGACACTTCTACAACCTCGACTACCATGATATTGCTCCCCCTGAAAACGTAAACAATTATCTAGTAGTGGATTTTCTGTTATCAATATCACTTGCCATATCAGCATCTGTATAGCCCTTTAAGATTGGATTTGATACTCCAAAGCACAAACAATCTCCTGTGGTATCTCTTAGGTACCTGAGTATCCATTTGACTGCTTCCCAATGTTCCTTTCCAGGATTTTCAAGAAACCTGCTGACAACACTAACTGCGTGAGCAATATCAGGTCTAGTGCATACCATTGCATATATCAAGCTTCCGACTATTGAAGAATAAGGAACTCTAGCCATGTTCCCTCTCTCCTCCTCTGTTGTAGGACACATCCTTTTGATCAACTTTAGATGACTAGCAAGAGGTGTGCTGACTGGCTTAGCATTCTTCATGTTGAAGCGTTCTAGTACACGTTCAATGTACTTCTCCTGAGATAGCCACAACTTTCTACTTGTTCTTTCTCGAACTATCTTCATCCCTAGAATTTGTTATGCTGGGCCCAAGTCCTTCATATCAAATGACTTGGACAAATCTCCTTTCAACTTTGCTATCAACCCCTTGTCTTTTCCTACAATTAACATGTCATCCACATACAACAACAATATAATAAAGTTATTCTCAGAAAATCTTTTGAAGTATACACATGGATCAGAATAGGTCTTTAGGTATGTTTGACTTTTCATGAATGAGTCAAACTTCATGTACCACTGCCTTGGTGCCTGCTTCAATCCATAAAGACTCTTATTCAATTTGCACACCATGTGTTTCTTTCCAGCTACTTCAAATCCTTCTGGCTGCTCCATATAAATCTCCTCTTCCAAATCTCCATGAAGAAATGCAGTTTTCACATCCAACTGCTCCACTTCAAGATCTAGGCTAGCTGCTAAGCTCAAAATTGTTCGAATAGAAGTCATTTTGACAACAGGTGAGAAAATTTCGTCAAAATCAATACCTTTCTTTTGTTCGAAGCCTTTAACCACCAATCGAGCTTTGTATCTGACCAGCTTGCCATTTCCATCTTTCTTGAGTTTAAAGACCCATTTGCATTTGAGTGGTCTTTTACCCTTTGGAAGTTCAACCAGCTTGTATGTGCCATTTTTCTGTAGAGATTCCATCTCTTCTTGCATAGCTTTCATCCACTGGTTCTTTTCTGGATGGGACAACACCTCCTTAAGACTTTCTGGCTCCCCCTCATCACTGATGAGGACATACTCTGTGGAAGGGTACCTGCATGACTCTACCCTTGGCCTCTCTGATCTCCTCAGAGGTTGAGGTTGTTCTTCTCCCTGAGTGGGGTGCTCCACTTCCTCGACACCTTCATCAAGTTGCTCCCCCTGCTCAATAACCTCACCAGGTTGCTCCCCCTGCTCGGCAACCTCGTCGGTCGTACTTTCTGCACTTGTGGGATTGTTAGAAGTAGAAGGAATAGTAACAAAGTTAGGAATTATACCATTCTTCGCCTTTTCTGACATATCAGCAGCAGTTCCAACTTCACTTTCTCGGAAGACTACATCTCTGCTTCTGATGACCTTCTTCTTTACAGGATCCCACAGTCTGTACCCGAACTCTTCATCTCCATATCCGATAAATATGCAGGGAACAGATTTATCATCCAGCTTTGTTCTCTGCTCTTTTGGTACATGTGCAAAAGCTCTGCAACCGAACACCTTCAGATGCGAGTAGGACACCTCCTTGTTGGTCCAAACTCTCTCTGGGATGTCAAACGCCAATGGAACTGATGGACTCCTATTAATCAGTTAACATGCTGTCTAAACTGCTTCACCCCAAAATGACTTAGGCAGTTTAGGCATTCTGAGCATGCTTCTCACCTTCTCAACAATGATGCAGTTCATCCTCTCGGCTACGCCATTGTGTTGTGGGGTTCTAAGAACGGTCTTTTCATGTCTGATCCCATGACTTGAACAGTACTCTTCAAATTCCCTTGAAGTGTACTCACCTCCATTGTCACTTCGGAGACGATTTAGCTTTCGACCCATCTCCCTTTCTACTAGAGCATGAAACTTATGAAAAACTTGAAACATCTGATCTTTGGTTTTCAAAATATAAACCCATAATTTTCATGAAGCACTATCAATAAAAGTAACAAAATATTTGTTACCGCCCATTAATTCAATTTTCATGGGGCCACAAACATCAAAATATACTAAATCAAGTATATTCAATTTTCTTTCAGATGATGTCTGAAATGAGACTCTATGCTACTTACAAAATAAACAGTAGTCACAAGGTTTTACCGTTGTACCTTTGGCATAAGAAATAAGTGATTTCTTGGCAAGAATCTGCAATCCCTTCTCGCTCATATGACCCATTCTTTTGTGCCACAAATCTGCAGAAATCTCATCTTGTGCTGCGTTTAATTCACCTTGGCATATTTCTGCATTTGTCCTGTACAACGTGCCACGGGCAACTCCCTTTGCAATCACCAATGATCTCTTAGTGAGTCTCCACTTTTGATTTGCAAAATAGTTCTCGTATCCATCTCAGTCTAAAGCAATTCCCGAGATCAAGTTCATCCGCAAATCAGGTACATGCCGCATAACCTTTAGAACCAATGTGCATCCGACATTTGTCTTGATACAAATATCACCAATCCCCGCAATCTTTGAGTAACTTGTGGTACCCATTCTCACTGAGCCGAAATCACCTGCTACATATCTGCAAAAAAGATCTCTTACCGATGTGGCATGGTAAGATGCCACTGTGTCAACCACTCATTCTGACTCTGGACCTGACAGGTGCATGCATTTCTCTTCCTCATTTATAAAGAGGACAACAATATCATTGTTTTGTACCATGACGGCTATGTTGCCATCATTCTTCTGGCCACTAGTTTCACCTTTGCCCTTCCTTGGATTTGGGCAATCTCTTTTGAAGTGACCTGGTTGATCACAGTTGTAGCAATTTCTGGCTCTTGATTTGGATCGGTTCTTTGACTTCCCACGAGCTCCGGATCTACCATAGTTGTTCGAACTCCTTTGATAACTCCTGCCTCTACCTTGTGTGATGAGAGCATGTCCTTGATTTTCAGGCTTCTTTCTCATCTTCTCATTGAGTAGAAGAGCCGATGTGACATCTTTCAACTCAATAGTAGTCTTACCGTGCAGGATGGTTGTTGCCAAATTATCGTACGAAGATGGCAACGAGTTCAATAGCAAGATGGCTTTATCTTCTTCCTCGATTTTCACTCCGAGGTTGGCAAGCTGTGTGATTAGTCCGTTAAACACATTTAAATGTGACAAAAAATTCGTACCTTCACTCATGTGTAGGGCGTATAACTGCTTCTTCAGGTACAATTTATTTGTCAGCGTTTTGGACATGTATAGGCTTTCCAACCTTGTCCAAATTCCACGTGCAGTGTCTTCATCAATGATGTTATTTACCACATCATCTGATAAGTGCAACCTGATTGCACTAGCAGCTCTTTCATCCAAGTCAGCCCAATCCTCAGCTTTCATGGTATCAGGCTTTTTGGAATCAACATCTAGAACCTTGTGTAATCCTTGTTGGATGAGCAGATCTCTCATCCTTCTTTGCCATGTTGAGAAACCGTTATCTCCGTTGAATTTTGCTACCTCGTACTTTACTCCGGACATTTTTATTTTTCACCGAGTATAGTACTACCGACAGTGAATAGTATTTGAGTGAACAAGCAGAACCTGTGCTCTGATACCAGTTGTTGGGACTAAACCCCCTACAAAAATAATATTCACGGTAATAAAAGCGGAATAATAACGTAGCACCGAGATACGGTAATTAACAAGAATAAAAGAGTAACAACGACACCAAGAGTTTTACGTGGAAAACCCTTTTGAATAAGGGAAAAAACCACAGCCCTGAGAAGAGCAACTGATATCACTATAGCAAGGAATTTTACACTTTGTAGGTCCGAGTAAAATACTCAAAAGACCACTACAACACTCAAAGAAATAACCCTCTTTTGATATTCCTACCTCACTACAATATCATTCACTATCTATTTTTCTCACAGACTATTTTCTTATACCCTATTTGTGAAACCTCACTCTTTCTTTCTAACTCTTAAATATATTTTTCCTCTAAGATTAGTGTATAAAATGAGAGCCGAAGCTCTCCTTTTATAGGTAGAACCTCGCCTACTACATTTGACATTGTCTTTTGCACGCCTACCGAATTTGACAAAAAAAAAAAAAGAAACGTGGGCTACTAATCAAGGAAGAATATTTTCTTCCTTGATTTATGGGATGGACCCCTCAATAATTATCTTATTAACGTTGCAAACCTCTTCCATTACTCTTGATTAGTTTTGCTGACTCTTGGTCTTTCTTTTTCCTATACCTCCACACTACATAAAGCATAGATTCTTGTTTAAAACCAATGCTGTGTCACTCTGTAACAACAACATATAGAATGGAGAGGAGTAGTCATATAAACAGTAATATAAATCAAGAAATGGTATCATGCCTTATCTTTTATATTTCGATTTACGTCCTGTGATTTTCTTCTTTTCTTTTCCAATGCAAAATTTGATCTTCATGGTAAGGGTTCATTATCGCAACATAATTCTCCTCTTCTTGCACATGTGCTCGCTTCAGCAAATACACGTTTCAGAATGACATCTCTCTAACTTTTAAATTTCAAGCATATCTATGTTCTAACATAATTTAACTTTTATTTTTATATTTCAAAGATATTTTCTAATAATATTTATGTGATTCTTAAAAGTTTATGCTCATGGTTATGGAGTACACGCGATACTAGTTGATTAAAAAGTAAGAGTATAAAATGTATTAATTAACGGTACTTAAATGATAAGACTTTATGCAAACAACACGTGTTATACACTTACGTAAATTTCCGATCAAACCCACCTACAAATGTGAATCAAAACTTAGATTATACGCCATTAAAGGAGTGAAGATCACCCTGGGTTACTGAATGTCACGACCCAGAATTTCCATCAACGGGATCGTGATGGCGCCTAACATTAAATTCGCTAGGCAAGCCAATGTTAGATTTATTAACCATTTTTCTTTACAATTCATTGAATAAAAAAAATAAAAGAGTTAAAACAAGTGATCATAACTACGAAAGTAAGTAAACACTGCTTTATTTATAAACTATTGCCAGAACTATTACTACTACTAATACTACCTAGAAACTGGTATCACAATCCACGAACATACTATGAATTACTACAAATATTTGTCAGAAAGAAATTACAGCTGTTTGAAACGAAAGAAAAACAGAAATGTAGAAATGTTGAAGGGGACGCTAGGGCCAGCGGACGCCAACAGGACTACCTTGGGTCTCCAAACTATAAACCCGCAGCCAATCTCTCAATCAGCTATTGCCTGCTCTAAAATCTGTACAGAAAGTGCAGAGTGCAGTATTAGTACAACCGACCCCATGCACTGGTAAGTATCGAGCCTAGCCTCGACGAGGTAGTGACGAGGCTATGGCAGGGCAATTACAATATATCCTGCATACAATTTGTAATAAAGCGAAAAAGAAGTATGGTACATAATGAAACAATAACTTGCAACAACAATAAATACGGAACTCAAATATCTTATCAGTACCAACTATAACCAATTCTTACGTGCGATACAACACTATAGAATAACTTTGCAGCAGAAGAAGGGTACATAAATAATAAACTGATGCGGCGCGCATCCCGATCCGAACATATAATCAGTAACAGTATGAACATTCACCCTTATTACTCCTTATCAATCCACTCTTATTCCTCCTGTTATGGTGTGCAACCCGATCCCACCGTACAATGGTAATTCACCCTTTTTACTCCTAAATATATCACCCTTATTCCTCCTGTTGCGGTGCGCAATCCGATACTACCATATAATAACATTTCACCCTTATTCCTCCTCAATATATCACCCTTATTCCTCTTGTTTCGGCATGCAACCCGATCGCACCATATCAGTAACAATCACACAATAAAAATAGAAATTTCACAAGTTGGCTCAAAACTCCCCATAATAATTAAGCCTTAAACCAAAATAAATATAAAGCTACGCAATTGTGAAACTTCACTCAATTGATACTACACAGCGAAACCAACCCAAAATGTACGATAAAGCACCGATAAACTAATTTAAACCAATAATATAATACAATGAACTACGAAATAGTTAATACCTTCAATAAGAAAAATACCATCTAACAAGTAGCAATTAAACATGAAAACACCAATAAGCATGTAGCAATTAAGATAGGAAGACAATATAATAAGAACGGGGAAAGAAATAGGCTAAACGAATAATTTGGCGGCGTATAGGTACTCGTCACCTCACCTATACGGCACACACATGGATTTTCACATGACAATTAAGTCGGGGATCCCTAATCCCTCAAGTCAAAGTTAGACACAATATTTACCTCAATCCAACGGCTAACTAAATGCTCAATTACCATTTTTCCTCTAGTTTCCACCTGCGAACCACTCGTATCTAGTCATAATTGACTTAATAACATCAATTATCACTAAAGAAATCAATTCCAATACATAATTATTAGTTTCCCAATATTTCTCCCAAAAAGTCAAAAATCGACCCCGGGCCCACTTGGTCAAAACTCGAAATTCGGATTAAATTCCGTTTACCCATACACCCCGAGCCCGGATATATAATTGGTTTTGGAATCTGACCTCAATTTGAGGTCTAAATTCCCAAATTTTGAAATCCCTAATTTCTACCTAAAAATCCCCAATTCCACCATGAAAATCCTAGATTCTAGGTTGAAATATTATTAAAAGAAGTGAAAGATTAAAAGAAATGAGTTACGATCACTTACCTTTGATTTGGGGAAGAAAAAGTCTTTGGAAAATCGTCTATTGTCTTCTAAGTTTTGAAAAATGGGAGAATGAATGAAAAATCCCATCTAAGTCCCTTTTACACAGTTGCAGATGTCGCATTTGCGACCAGAGCTTCGCAATTACGAAGCTCGCAAATGCGAGAAAGGTATCGCAAATGTGAACCTGTTGCATTTCTGCTTCTGTCGCAATTGCGAACTAATTGTTCGCAATTGCGAAGGACCCCTTCCCCAGACCAACTTGGCAAATGCGAAGGGTTGTTCGTATTTGCGAACATAGCCTGGCTCAGCTTCTCTTCGCATTTGCGATGAGAAGCTCGCAAATGCGACCTCAACAGTAATCGCAAATGCGAACCTTGACCCCGCATTTGCGAGGTCTAAGGCCTGCAACACAGCTGAAGAACACCAACAACTTTTCTAAGTTCCAAATCATTCCGTAGCCTATCCGAAATTCACCCGAGCCCTCGGGCCCCAAACCAAACATGCACACAAGTGTTAAAACATAATACGAACTTGTTCGTGCGACTAAATTGCCAAAATAACATCTAAAACTATGGATCTAACACCAAAACATATGAAATTCTTAAGCACATTTGAAATCCTTCTTTTCTCAACCGGATGCTTGAATCACGTCAAATAAATTCCGTTTTTCATCAAATTTAACAGACATAACTTAAATATTATATTAAACTTGTACCGGGCTCCGAAACTAAAATACGGGACCGATACCAATGAGATCAATCATTAATCAGATTCTTTAAATCATTAAATTTTCGGACTTACAATTTTCATCAAAAATTCATTTCTCGGGCAAGGGACCTCGGAATTTAATTTCGTGCATACGCCTAGGTCCCATATTTTTCTATGAATCCATCAGGACCGTCAAAATACGGGTCCAGGTCCGTTTACCCAAAACGTTGACCGAAGTCAACTAAAATCAACTTTTAGGCCAAAAATTATTATTTTATCAATTTTTCACATAAAAGCTTTTCGGAAACACATCCGGACCGTGCATGCAAATCGAGGAGAGATAAAATAAGGTTTTTAAGGCCTCATAATACATAATTGAGTTCTAAAACATAAGGTGTCCCTTTGGATCATCACATTCTCCACCTCTAAAACAATCGTTCGTCCTCGAACGAACATAAAAAAGTACTTGAGCCGGTGAATAAGTGGGGATATCTACTACGCATATCGGACTCGGACTCCCAGGTAGTTGCCTCAACAGGCTGACCTCTCCACTGCACTCGAGCCAAAGGATAACTCTTCCATCTCAACTAACAAACCTGCTGGTCTAAAATGGCTACCAGCTCCTCCTCGTCGGTCAAACCCTGGTTCAACTGGATAGTGTTGAAATCTAACACATAGGATGGATTGCCGTGATACTTCCGAAGCATGGACACATGAAACACTGGATGTACCGCTGATAAACCTGGTGGCAACTCAAGCTTGTAGGCCACCTCTCCTACTCGCTCAAGGATGAATGGCCCGATGTACCTGGGGCTTAACTTTCCCTTCTTTCCAAACTTCATTACGCCCTTTATAGGCGATACCCGAAGCACCATTCTCCCTCCAACCATGAATACCATATCACGAACCTTACAGTCGGCATAACTCTTCTACCTGGACTAAGGTGTACGAAGTCTATCCTGAGTGATCTTAACCTTATCCAAGGCATCCTGTTCCAAATTTGTACCCAATAACCGAGCCTCCCCCGGCTCAAACCACCCAACCGGCGATCGACATCGTCTACCATATAATGCCTCATAGGGAGTCATCTGGATGCTCGACTGATAACTGTTGTCGTAGGCAAACTCTGCTATTGGAAAGAACTAATCCCAAGAACCTCCAAAGTCAATAACACAGGCGTGAAGCATATCCTCAAAGATTTGAATAGTACGCTCGGACTGTCCGTCCGTATGAGGATAAAATGATGTGGTCAACTCGACCCGCATACCCAACTCACACTATACTGCCCTTCAAAAGTGCGAGGTAAACTGTGTACCTCGATCTTAAATGATAGACACGGGCACACCATGAAGACGAATGATCTCACATATATAAATCTCTGCCAACCACTCCGAAGAATAGGAATCTGCCATAGGAATAAAATGCGCTGACTTGGTCAGTCTATCCACAATCACTGAAACTGCATCGAACTTCCTCTAAGTTTGTGGGAGTCCAAAAACAAAATACATAGTGATACGCTCCCACTTCCACTCAGGAATCTCTATCTTTTGAAGTAAAACCCCAGGTCTCTGATGCTCGTACTTTACTTGCTGACAATTTAGACACCGAGCTACATGCGCAACTATATCCTTCTTCATCCTCATCCACCAATAATTCTGTCGCAAGTAGTGATACATCTTAGTGGCGCCTGGATGAATAAAATACCGGGATCTGTAAGCCTCATCTAGAATCAACTCACTAAGCCCATCCACATTAGGCACACAAACACGACCCTGCATCCTCAAAACTCCATCATCTCCGACCGTAACCTGCTTGGCATCACCGTACTGCACTGTGTTCCTAAGGACAAGCAAATGTAGGTCATCATACTGGCTATCTCTGATGCGCTCAAATAATGAAGACCGAGCAACTGTGCAAGCTAAGACACGAATGGGCTCAGAAACACCCAACCTCACAAACCAATTGGCCAAGGCCTGAACATATAATGCAAGCGGTCTCTCGCCGACTGGAATGTATGCAAGGCTGCCCATACTGGATGACTTCCTACTCAATGCATCAGCCACAATATTGGCCTTCCCGAGATAATACAAGATGGTGATATCATAGTCTTTCAATAGCTCCAACCCTCTCCTTTGCCTCAAATTAGCTCCTTCTGCTTGAACAAACACTACAAACTCTTATGATTCCTGAACACCTCACACTACACACCATATAGATAGTGCTTCCAAATCTTCGGTGCGTGAACAATGGTTGCAAGATCCAAGTCATGAACTGGATAATTCTTCTTGTGAACCTTTAACTGCCGCGAAGCATATGCTATAACCTTGCCACCCTGCATCAATAACGCACCAAGTCCAATATGAGATGCATCACAATATACTGTATAAGGCCCTGATCCCGTGGGCAACACCAATACTAGGGCCATAGTCAAAGCTGTCTTGAGCTTCTGAAAGATCGCCTCACACTCGTCTGACCATCTGAACGAGGCACCCTTCTAAGTCAACCTGGTCAACGGGGCTACTATAAATGAAAACCCCTCCAAAAATTTAACGGTAATAACCCGCCAAACCCAAGAAACTACGGATCTCCGTGGCTAAAGTAGGCTAGGCCAATTCCGAATGGCCTCAATCTTCTTAGGATCCACTTGAATACCCTCTGGTGATACAACGTGGCCCAAGAAAGCAAATGAACTCAACCAAAACTCACATTTTGAAAACTTAGCATATAACTAGCTGTCTCTCAGAGTTTGAAGTATGATCCGAAGATGCCGCTCGTGCTTGTCTCGACTGCGGGAGTAAATCAAGATATCATCAATAAAAACTATCATAATGGAATACAGGTAAGGCTTGAACACTCGGTTCATCAAATCCATAAATACTGCTGGGGAATTTGTCAGCCCAAATGATATCACTAGAAACTCGTAATGCCCATACCGAGTTCGAAAAGCTTTCTTAGGGACATTGGACGCCCTAATCCTCAACTGATGGTAGCCAGACCTTAAATCGATCTTTGAAAATACCTTGGCACCCTGAAGCTGATCAAATAAGTCATCAATCCTCGGCAACGGATACTTGTTCTTGATGGTGACTTTGTTCAACTGCTGATAGTCTATGCACATCCTCATCGATCCATCCTTTTTCTTTACAAACAACACCGTTGCACCCCAAGGCGAGACACTAGATCCATCCTTCAATTCTTTCAACTCTGGCGGGGCCATGCAGTATGGCGGAATAAAAATGGGCTGAGTCCCCGGAACCAAATCAATACAAAAGTTAATATACCTGTCGGGTGGCATCCCGGTAGGTCTACAGGAAATACCTCAGGAAACTCTTGAACAACTGGTACAGAATCCATGGAAGGAACCTCTGCACTAGAATCACGAACACAAGCCAAATAAGCCAAACACCCATTCTCGAACATATATCGAGCCTTCATATAAGATATAACCCTGCTTGTAGAATGACTAGGAGTCCCTCTCCACTCTAATCGAGGCAACCCCGGCAATGTTAAGGTCACAGTCTTGGTGTGACAGTCCAATATAGCATGATAAGGTGATAGCTAATCCATCCCCAAAATGACATCGAAAACAACCATATCGAGAAGTAGGAGATCTACACTAGTATTATGACCCCCAATAATAACCACACACGAATGATAGACACGATCTACAACAATAGAATCCCACACCGGTGTGGACACATACACGAGATCGCTGAAAGAATTACTAGGCACAACCAAATATGAAGCAAAATAAGATGACACACAGGAGTATGTAGACCCTGGATCAAATAAAATTGAAGCATCTGTACCGCAAACTGAAACAATACCTATGATAACAACATCAGATAACTCAGCCTCAGACTTGGCTGGGAAAGCATAACATCGGGCTGGGCCCCACCACTCTAAACCATATCCCTAGGACGGCCTCCTACTGGCTGGCCTCCACCTCTAGCAGCCTGACCTTCACCTCTAACGGCCTGACCACCACCTCTAATGGACTGACCTCTACCTCTAGCTCCCTGACCCCTACCTCTAGCTGGATGAGCGGGCGGTTCCGAAATCATGGCACGAGAACCCTGCTGCTGTGACTGAACACCCACTAATCTTGGACAGGTATTCCAGATGTGCCTATACTCACCACACTCGAAACATTCATCCTGATACTGCGGCTAAGGGAACTAAGACTGACCCTGGCGGGCTGACTGACCGCGATAATAACTCTAAAGAGGAGGTGCTCTAATAGGAGGTGGTGGTGCACTATAAGCTGGCTGCCCTAAAGGAGGTACATAAGGACCACGACTCCTTAAAGCTCCATGGGATATCTGAAGTACTGAATGAAACAGCCTGGGAGGATGGCCCCTACCAAAAGTACCTCGACCTCCAGATGAGGCCCCACTGAATCCACCCGAAGTGACATGGCCTCTTATCAAACCCCTGACCACTCCATTGAGCTAGGACCATCTCAACTCGTCTGGCCACATTGCCTGCATCCTGGAAAGAAATCGCACTCCCTGTCTCCTTAGCCACCTGCAATCTGATAGGCTGAGCAAGTCCCTCAATAAACCTCCTCACCCTCTCTCTCTAGGTAGGAAGTATAAGAATAGCATGACGGGCCAAATCAACAAATCTAGTCTTGTACTGAGTGACTGTCATAGAACCCCACTGAAGGCACTCCAACTGCCTCCGATAGTCCTATCTCTGAGTGACAGGAAGATACTTCTCCAGAAATATCTGAGAGAACTGGTCCCAAGTAAGAGATGGCGACCTATCTGGTCTGGCCAAACAAAAACCCCTCCACTATTTCTTGGCGGAACTTGAGAGACGAAAGGCAGCAAAGTCGACCCCATTAGTCTCCATTATCCCCATGTTCCGTAATACCTCGTGACAATTGTCTAGATAGTCCTGGGGATCCTCTGAAGGTTTACCACCATACTGAGTGGTAAAACACTTGGTAAACCTATCCAATCTCTACAAAGCCTCAGAAGACATAGCTAATCCATCGCCGGTCAGTACTGTAACACCCGACGAAACTACCCTAACTGGCTGAGCTGCTGGAGTCTAAAACTGGGGAGCCATCTACTCCGAAGTGTGAGTAACGGGAGTCTAGGCTCCTCCCCCATCCTGAGAGATGACTGGTGCTACAAGAAATGTGCTGGACTGAGAAACGCTCTCCATAAGGCCTACTAGATGGACAAAAGCATCGTGAAGTATCGGGGTAAGCGATGAATCCCTCTGGAACCTGAGGTGGCCCTGCTAGAACGGTCTACGCTGGATCCTCCTCATCAAACTCTACTTGAGGCTCCGCCTCTAGTGCTGCTACTCAAGCTCTGGGCTGGGCCTTGCCCCTACCTCGGCCTCTGCCCCTCGTAGGAGCTGCCACTAGGGCTACTGCTCAACTAAAGAAGCGGTACATGTTCTCGCCATCTGTGAAAGAGCAAGAGTAGAGAGTTCAATTAGCATTGAGAGAACAAATTGCATGACAGAGATGAATAGAAGTGAAATTTTTCCTAAACTCTGTTGCCTTTGGGGGATAAGCACAGACGTCTTAGTACCGATCCCTCAGACTCTACTAAGCTTGTCCGTAAATTGTGAGAACTAGGCAACCTAATGCTCTGATACTGACTTGTCACGACCAGAAATTTCCACCAACAGTACTGTGATGGCGCTTAACATCACACTCACTAGGCATGCCAATGTTAGAGGTTTATTAACCATTTTTCTTTACAGTTCATTGAATAAAAAAATAAATACGAGTTAAAACAAGTGATCATAGCTGCAGAAATAAATAAACACTGCTTTATTTATAAACTATTACTACTACTACTACACAGAAACTGGTGTCACAATCCACGAACATACTATGAATTACTACAAATATTGATTTGAAAGAAATTACATCTATTTCAAACGAAAGAAAAATATAAATATAGAAATGTAAAAGGGGACACCAGGGCCTGCGAACGCCAACAAGACTACCTTGGGTCTCCAAACTGTGAACCTGCAGCCAACCTCTCAATCAGCCACTGCCTTCTCCAAAATCTACACTGAAAGTGCAGAGTGCAGTATCAGTACAACCGACCCCATGTACTAGTAAGTGTCGAGCCTAACCTCGACAAGGTAGTGATGAGGCTATGGCAGGGCAATTATAATATATCCTACATACAGTTTGTAATAAAGCGAAAAAGAAGCACAATACATAATGAAACAGTAACTCGCAACAAAAATGAATACGAAACTCAAATATCTTATCAGTACCAGCTATAGCCAATCCTTAAGTGCGATACAACACTACAGAATAACTTCAAAGTAGAAGAAGGGTACATAAATAATAAACTAACGTGGCACACATCCCGATCCCACCATATAATCAGTAACAGTATGAACATTCACCCTTATTACTCCTTATCTATCCACCCATATTCCTCCTGTTGTGGAATGTAATCTGATCCCATCGTACAATGGTAATTCACCCTTATTACTCCTCAATATATTACCCATATACCTCCTGTTGCGGCGGGCAACCCGATCCCACCATATAATAACATTTCACCCTTATTCCTCCTGAATATATCACCCTTATTCCTCCTGTTGCGGTGTGCAACCCGATCCCACCATATCAGTACCAGTCATATAATAAAAATAGAAATTTCACAATTTAGCTCAAAACTCCCCATAATAATTAAGCCTCAAACCAAAACAAACAGAAAGCTACGCAATTATGAACTTCACTCAATTGATACTACACAGCGAGACCAACCCAAAATGTACGATAAAGCACCGATAAACCAACTTAAACCAATAATGTAATACAATGAACTACGGAATAGTTAAAACCTTCAATAAAGAAAAACAACATCTAACAAGTAGCAATTAAACATGGAAACACCAATAAGCAAATAGCAGTTAAGGCAGGAAGACAATATAATAAGAACTAGGAAAGAAATAGGCTAAACGGATAATTTGGCGGCGTATAGGTACTCGTCACCTTACCTAGACACCACACACATGGATTTTCACATAGCAATTAAGTCGGGGATCCCTAATCCCTCAAGTCAAAGTTAGACACAACATTTATCTCAATCCAACGGTCAACTCAATGCTCAATTACCGCTTTTGCTCTAGTTTCCACCTCCAAACCACTCGTACATAGTCATAATTAACTTAATAACATCAATTATCGCTAAAGAAATCAATTCCAATACATAATTATAAGTTTCCCAACATTTCCCCCCAAAAGTTAAAAATCGACCTCAGGCCTGCTTGGTCAAAACCCAAAATTCGGACCAAAACCCGTTTACCCATTTACCCCCGAGCCCGGATATACAATTGATTTTGGAATCCGACCTCAATTTGAGGTCTAAACCCCCAAATTTCGAAATCCCTAGTTTCTACCCAAAAATCCCCAATTCCACCATGAAAATCCTAGATTCTAAGTTGAAATCTTGTTAAAAGAAGTGAAAGATTAAAATAAATGAGTTAAGAATCACTTACCTATGATTTGGGGAATAAAAAGTATTTGAAAAATTGCCTCTTGTCTTCTAGGTTTAGAAAAATGGGAGAATGAATCAAAAATCCCATCTAAGTCCCTTTTACACAGTTGCAGATGTCGCATTTGCGACCAAAGCTTCACAATTATGAAGCTCGCAAATGCGAGAAAGGCATCACAAATTCGAACTGTCACATTTCTACTTTTATCGCAAATGTGAACAATTGTTCGCAATTGCGAAGGACCCCTTCCCCACACCAACTTCGCAAATGCGAATGGTTGTTCGCATTTGCAAACATAGGTTGGCCCAACTTTTCTTCGCATTTGTGATGAGAAGCTCGCAAGTGCGACCTCAACAGTAATCGCAAATGCGAACCTTGACCTCACATTTGCGAAGTTCGAGGCCTGCAACACAGCTGAAGAGCACCAGCAACTTTTCTAAGTTCCAAATCACTCTGTAACCTATCCGAAACTCACCTGAGCCCTTGGGGCTCCAAACCAAACATGCACACAAGTCTTAAAACATCATACAAACTTGTTCGTGTAATCAAATCGCCAAAATAACATCTAAAACTATGGATCTAACACCAAAACATATGAAATTCTTAAGAACATTTGAAATCCCTCTTTTCACAACCGGATGCCCGAATCACGTCAAATAAATTCCGTTTATCACAAAATTTCACAAACATGACTTAAATTTTATATTAAACTTGTACCGGGCTCTGGAACCAAAATACGGGCCCGATACCAATGAGATCAATCATGAATCAAATTCTTTAAATCATTAAATTTTTAGACTTATAATTTTCATCAAAAATTTATTTCTCGGGCTAGGGACCTCGAAATTCGATTCCGGGCATACGCCCAGGTCCCATATTTAACTACGGACCCAGCGGGACTGTCAAAATATGGGTCCGAGTTCGTTTACCTAAAATATTTACCGACGTCAACTAAAATAATATTTTTAGGCTAAAAATTATTATTTCATTAATTTTCCACATAAAAGCTTTCCAGAAATACGCCTGGACCGCACATGAAAATCGAGGAGAGATAAAATAAGATTTTAAATCCTCGAAATACGGAATCGAGTTCTAAAATATAAGATGACCCTTTGGGTCATCACACTGAATCATCCAACTTTTTAGTGACCAAGTGAGAGAGATTCTTACTGCTTTCACCTTTTATATTTATAGCACACATACTTATTATCTTATTCCAACGAAGAAGCTTAATTTTTTTTTATGTATCTGGCAGATTGAAGATTTATTTTATTTTGGGTGAAAATTGTGAGAAAAACTATTTTCATTAACAGAAACTATAGAATCAAAACGTTAGTTAACACCAAACAAAAAAAGCAAAAATAATCCGAGCCCACAATTCTTGTGTTTAAATTCCCCTCTTTGTAGACCAAGGTATTTGGATGATAAAACGTAAAACTATTCTATAATAGTGGCAATAACAATTAAAGAACATCGGCAAACTCAAATGGTGGAGCATGTCGCACACAAAACACTTGTGTTTGGCTTTTGAAAATTATAAAGAAATGCAAAAAAAGAGAGGAGAAATTTTTAGATTTTTGCTGGTAAAAATAAGGCCAAGCCTCTGAAGTTATAGTCAACGAGTTGGAGCCTCAACGGGTGACAAGATGCATGTTCATGAAAAAAGTGTCTTTTCGGCAGAAAAATTTCATATTTTTCTAAAGTACTGTTTGGACGCTAAAGGAAAATTCCGTGTGAAAAAAAATCGAAAAAAGGATAAATAAATTTTCCCTCAGAAATATATCAATCAATCAAATCATTTGATAAAATTCAAATGTAAAGACCGATCGATCGTTTTGAGTTCTAGCATTTTATTCTGTAATTTGAGACTTCGAGCAACTTCATATGGTGTATTATGACTTGCGTGCATGGTTGGTTTTGATTTTCGAGTAGTTTGGGATAGATTTGATAGAATGATTCTCAATTTGGAAACTTTATGTTGGAAGAGTTTGCTAATATTTAACTTTTGAGTAAACACCCTTGGATTAGTAGTTTGATGATTCCAATAGGTTCGTATGCCGATTTTGGACTTGGGCGTATGTCCGAATTTGAATTTGGATGTTCCTAGAAGCTTTTGGCTCTATTTGTCGAAAATTGACAATTCTAAGAATTGAAGAGTTCATAGGTTTGACCGGGAGTCAACTTCGATATTAATTAGACTCCTATTATGATTTTGACACCTTGGTTAAGTTCACTTAGTTGTTAGAACTTATATGAAAAGTTTAGTTATGATCTGAAATGTATGTTTAAGTATGATTCGGACGCGGTCGGTGAAGCTTGAAGGTTTGAAAGTTAAGAGAAGGATTTTGATCTTTGATTCTTGGTCTGGATGTTATTTGCAAAATTTCGAGCCTTTGGATAAGTATGGATAATGTATTTGGGCTTGTTGGTATAATTGGACAGGGTCTCAAGGGGCGCAAGGGTGATTCGAGTTAGTTTTGAACCATTTTGGTGATGTTTGCAGTTGCTTGTTTATAGCAGTTGTGAATGTGATTCGCATTTGCGATCGCAGTGATGCGTTAGCAAAAGGATTTTTTGGTGATGGGTCTTCTTCTCTTAGCGTTCACGGGGAAGGGTCACGTTCAAATAATGTTGGCTCCATGAGTGTCACGTTCGCAAATGGTTGTTACATCCGCATGGAGTTAAAGCTGATAGGGTAGAATTTTGCCTTCACGTTCTTGAAGGTGTAGCTCACGTTCTTGAAGAAGAGGTACTGTTGGATAACACAATCGCGAGGTTGAGGCCGCGATCGCGATGCATTTGGTCAGTAGATTTGGTTTGTACTTCGTGAACGCGAAGCAATTTTACATTCGCATTGGGTACTGTAGGGCAGTGTATTTATAATGTTATTTCGGGGGTTTGGAGCATATTTTCATATTTTGAGCCCTAGACTTGGAGAGGCGCAAGTTTCTTAGAGATTTTCACACAAGGCTTTGGGGTAGGTGATTTCTACTCATTTTTTATTTTATTTCAAGAATTTACATGAATTATTAACACCCAAAATATAGAATTTTGAGATAGAACTTGGGGGTTTGGCTACATTTTAAGAGAATGTATTTTGAGGAATTTGAGTATCAATTAGGACTCGTCTAATTATATATTTGGACTCTACAGGTTATGAGTCATTAGATTTTGGTATTGGTTCTGGATTTCGGGCACGTGGACCCGGGTTGACTTTGTTAACTTTTTGAGAATTCATCAAAGATCAAAGCTTTATGGATTGAGATCGAATCCTATAGCATTGGTTGAGTTTCTTGGATGAAGTTTGGCTAGATTTGAGTCGGTTAGAGGTGATTTATCAAGGAATGAGATTTTTGAGCTTTGGAGGTAAGTATCTTACCTAATTTTGTTGAGGGAATAACTCTTGGGTTATGAATATGTTTGCCTACTTGAAATGTGTGAGAGCGATGTATATGCAAAGTGACGAGCGTATATACGAATGCTATATATGGGTCATGATAGGAGTAGTCTTTACGTTGTACTATGACTCAATTTGGATATTGTGCTTCTTGCTAACATTCTTTATATGCTTGTACGACTACGTGAACTCCGTGAATCATGTTAAATATCATGTGTAGGTGTTGATTCCCTGTTCGAGCATGACATTCGTTATTATATGGCATATCCACCTAACTTGATTTGTAATTGTACACTTCGTACATGCATACACCTTAGCATGCTATTTCTTAATCCATGAGTATGTGATTTGATATTTGTTAATTGTATACAGGCATTCTTATATGCTTCCTATGTGATGGATTGGATTGACACCACGTGAGTAGTCTGTGCGGGTTGAGTTATTATGGCATATAAAGTGTCTGTCCGATGGTTATGATTATGCACATGATTTGTCTGTGTAACATGTAGATAAAGATCCACCCCTCTAGGATTGTCCTCTCATATTTCTCCTTGATGACGTACACGCGAATTATGAAAACCATGTGGTTGGATTTTGTGTACCTTCTTTATATGCAAATTCCTTGGATGTATACATGATTTCTACTGCGTATTTTCTTTATATGCTAGCCCATGAATGTATACTTATCTTTTATGCATATCTTCTCTACATGATGCTTTACTTGATGAAATGAATCTCGATGTGTATCTTCTCTATATATCAACCTGTGTAATTTGACTTGTCTATTCATGCATATCTTATCTATATACAAGTGCTGATGAATAATCGAAGCTTCATGTCTATCTTCTCTATATGCAAACTATTGATTGTATTCTATATTTCATTCATATCTTCTCTATATGAAAATGTTGCTAAGTTATCTAATATGGCATGACTCCATATGCTGCACTGTTAGTGGGTTAAGATATTTGTGCATATTTTCTCTATGTGCACTGATGGCCTTATCTAGACTTAAGGATTAGATTTCGATAGTGTTTCTGGGCATGTGTATATGTTATTGAGCTGCAAAGGTTATGTAGTGTGAGTATCCTTGACCTGAAACCTGCTCACTAATTCACTGAGGTTGGTTAGGATACTTACTGAGTGCATGGGGTTGGTTGTACTCATACTACACTTCTGCACCTTGCTTGCAGATCTTGGAGCTAAGCTGCCGTGGATGAAAGAGGGTAACATTGAAGATGTACCACGTTCCAGATATAAGCTACCACTTATTCTTGGTAGTTTAGGATGTCTACTATGTTTATGTATACTCAAATAAATGTTGTATTTATTCTTTGTACCGGAGTTATATTCTAAATCTTAGTGCCATGACTCAAACTACCAATCCTTGAGGTATTTTATATGGATATTCATTTTCTTATTATTGTTATTGATGATTTTTTATTTGAGTTACATTATTCATAGTTTGTCTTACCTGGCATGTTGGGTTGAGGCGTCATCACGACTAGGTAGGATTTTGGTCGTGACACCAAATCCAAAATTCAACGATTCTCCATATGAATGGAAATGGCTATATGATGAAAAATATACATGAAAAACTGTGTGATTCATAAGTAAGGATTAGTCGCATTTGGCTAAGTATATTTTCTTTTAAACTTTTCGTACTGAACATATATTGGATAAATCCGTAGATTTGATATCTTTAAATCATCGATATTTGGTTTATATCTACAACATAAGTTACATAGTCAATTATTATCATATTTGGTTCTCATTATTATGTTAGTTTCAGCGATGAACACCGCTTGATTTAATAAGTGCACGGAGAACTAGCCAGAGAATTCTCCTTGAAGTGGCTTACACTTCACTTACATAGGTGATTCTTAAATGTATAATCTCATATATACATTGTTTGATAATCTCATACCAAACATAGAAACTATTAAAAAGCCTTAAATTTTTATGGAAAAATGACACTGTATAATCGCTATCAAAATAATAGTCAAAAAATATATATTTTGTATGTGTGTGTGCGCGCTTATATATATATATTGTAAATTATATACAAAAATTATACAAATATTATATATTATTTTGGCTACCGAATGTAAATAGTTTCTGACGCGGGCTACAAGTGATAAAGCCCTATTTTTCACCATTATATGTGTTTTTTGTGTGTGTGTGTCTGTGTCTCTGTGTCTATCTCTATGTGTGTGTTTTAAGTTATATATAAAATTATACAAATATTATATATTTTTGTCTACCGAATATAAATAGTTTCTAACGTAGGCTAAAAGTGATAAAGCCCTATTTTTATCCTTGTTACTAAACACTATCTTCATCACGTGAATGGACCAATTTTTTGTTTTAAAATATTGAACCATCAATCATAACTTTGTTTGATCTTTTTGAACCTAGATTTTGGATCTCCGATCTTCTAAGTTGAGTTACTGCCATGATGGCTTGCCTCGGCCATAGTCTCATTCCCTTCGATGATTTCTCAACCGATTCTCTAGTTAGGACTTTTATAAGTGAATCCGACATATTATATTTTGACTTTACATAATCAATTGTTATAATTTCATTAGACTGTAGTTGTCTAATGGTATTATCTCTTCGTTGTATGTGACGAGATTATTTTGTTATACATAATGATTGCAGCTCTTCCTATGGCCGCTTGACTATCACAATGTACGCATATAAGGACAATTGGCTTTGGGCCAAAATAGAATATATTATAAGAGATTCTGAAGTCATTCAGCTTCTTTACCGACTTTTTCTAAAGGGATAAATTTAAAACACCATAGTATAGTGTCCAATGCATGTCTGCTTAGATGACTTTCAAGATACTACTCCTCTACCAATGGTACAAACGTATCCATTTGTGAATTTAGTTTCCACTGATTCGATGATCCAATTTGCATCATCGTTACCCCTCAATAACTTTGGGATACTTGTTGTCATGAAAACCGTAATTTTGGGTATATTTCAAAGGGAAGCGTTAATGCCCCTACCATGTCCAAAAGCGGTCAAATATACCCCCTCGATTAATAGTGCTATTTCTTAGTATGTTTTAAATTTAAATAATTTTTTACCCTAACTAAAATTTCACCTATCCTAAATTAATCCCCTTTCCCCTTCTTTTTACTCGACCCCCAAATCCCCTTCCCTAACCTTTACCTTTATCGGAACTCTTACCCATAACTCCACCTTATTCGGCTATTCCGCCATATTCATTAATTTTGCACTCCCTTCCTATATAGTCTTTTCGATCCTCTGTCACAACCCCACTTTCCCTTTATAGGATGTCATGATGGCACCTAGTCTCTACGACTAGATAAGCCTAACAGATAATAATAACTTGGCCGAAACAATTATCAAAATACTAAAGCAAAGTTGAATAACTGATATAACCTTTCAATACAAAATATAATCTCATTAATACACCCACAAAAACCGGTGGAATTGAGCCATAAGCTCTACAGAGTAGGACTAGAATATCTAATACATCACTGTTTGAGGAAATACAACAAGAAGAAAAATAGGGAAGGTGACTCCAAGTCCTGCGGGCTTGGAGTAGGTATACCTTGAAGTCTCCAAGCGGCAGCTCAAATCAACTCTAGCATCTGGCAGGGGAAGACATCACCGGATCTGCACAAAAATTATACAAAAGTGTAGTATGCGTACACCACAATGATAACCAGTAAGTATCAATCCTAATCTCGGTAGAGTAGTGACGAGGCCAGGTCAAGACACCTACTAAGATACAAATAAACGGTATGAAATTTAGTAAGGGCAAATAATAGAAAGCGAAGAAATAATGGTACAAAAAGATAATAACATTAACTAATACCGGAAATTAAACATGAGAATATGTAAAAGAAGAAACTGAAGAAAACCAAAATGATCATATACGAACAACAACTGCTAGAACAAAGAAGAATGAAACAATAAGAATATTTCCGTCAAAAGCTCTTTGAAACATGAGATAAACAACAAAATAATCCAACGAGGTGCCACCTTATGTACAATGAGAATCACCACCGAGGTACTGCCTCATATAAATCAAGAATCACAACTGTCACGACCCTAACCCCGAACCTGGTCGTGATGGCGCCTCTCGTGAAGACAAGGCCAACCAGTTCAACCCAACTCAACTTTTAAAGCAGTTAATCAACATAAAAATAGTCTAAACATGATTTAACAATACTGAATAGCGGAAATATTGATAACAAAGCGGAAAATCCAACCCGACATAGCCCTAACCGGGGTGTCACAAGTCACGAGCATCTACTAGGGTATAAATACAACAAAAAGTCTGAAGTGTACAAATACAGACTAATGAAATGAAGAGAGAGAAAAGCGGTGCTGCGAACGTCGGCAACTACCCTGCTAAACTCCGATGATTCTACCTCCGACCAGCCAATACCCGCTACCGGGTTCAGAAATACCTTAATCTACACACAAAGTGCAGGGAGTAAAGTGAGTACTCCAACTCAGTGAGTAATAATCATAACTAAAGTCTGAATGGTAAGAAATCACGTAAAACATATCAGGATGTTGTATAGAAGCAGTTCAAATCCAGTAAGAAAGCAGTGAAGCTATAAAATCTCTTAAACATCTTAGCTCAGTTTGAAATTTCTTTGAAAATGACTTTTTCAACAGTTATGCAAATGAAATGCAAAACAATTAGTGTAGATAAGCACAGAAATTTGCCCCTCGGGCACAAATACACAATTTAAACAGGTAAATGGCAGGCAAGTAAGAAAAGATAAGCACATAAGGTTCGCCCCTCGGGCACAATGTCATCAAATCCTCCCCTCGGGCAATGTCTCAAAACAGTACCAGCCCCTCGGGCTCAATCTCAGAACAATACCATCCCCTCGGGCTCAATCTCACATCACAATGGGTACCCTCGCTCACTAGGGGTGTACAGACTCCGGAGGGACCCCTCATGGCCCAAGCGCAATATCAATCCATCTCGTGGCATCAAATCTAGGCCCTCGGCATCATATCAATCAATAAGCCACCTCGTGGCATACATATATCAGGCCCTCGGCCTCATAATCAAATCAGTATCTCACTGCTGCGGCGTGCAGCCCGATCCAAAAAGTATCCTCACAATACAGGCCCTCGGCCTTACTCAGTCAAAAATCACATAAGCCACTCGGGCAACAGTAAAACATGATGCTCAACCCAAAATGTTATTTGAAATATCATTTCAAGTGTTAAAGCAAAATAAACTTGGCTGAGTTCTGAAAACAGTGGAAAATAACATGACTGAGTTCAAGTATAAAATCAAAAACAGTGAGGAAATATCAACAACAATCCCCGAAGGGTTCAACTACCTGGCACTAGGACCAAATATGGCATTCAGCCCAAATAATAATGATAGCAATTAGTTTTCAGTCAAATACATGATAAAATCATCAATCGGGACGGACCAAGTCGCAATCCCCAATAGTACACGACCCCACGCTCGACGTCAAGCGTGTGCCTCACCTCAATATAGCACTACGATGTGCAATCCGGGGTTTCAAACTCTCAGAGCATCATTTACAATCATTACTCACCTCGAAACAGCTAAATCTCTAGCTCGCGATGCCTTTGCCCCTCGAATCAGCCTCCACGTGTGTCGAATCTATCCAAAATCAGAACGAGTACGTCAAAATATGCTAAGGGAACAAAGCCCAAGCGAAAACAATCAACAAAGGGCACAAATCCCGAAATTATCAAAACCCGAGCCCCAGGCCCACTTCTCGAAACTCAATTTTTTTTACATCAATAGATTCCTTATCTTCCCACGAGTCTATGCATATTAAGAATACCAAAATCGGAGTTCAAATGACCCCTCAATTCCTCAATTTAAGCCCTCTTAACTCAAGCCCTGATCCTCCATTTTTAGCCCTTTTAATTCATTTAATTTCAGCCTTAATCCATGAAATACTACCATAGAAATGTGTTTTATGCCCAAAATCCTTACCTTAACGAGGTTCCCTTGAAATCCCTCTTCCAAATCTTCCAAAAGCTGTCAAGTCGAAGTCAAAAATGGTGGAATAACTCAAACTCGCGAAATAAAATGACTTATATGTTCTGCCCAGGCCTTTCCGCATCTGCGGCATTTTAACTGCATCAGCGGTCTACCCTCCGCATCTGCGAAAATCACTTAAGGGACCAGAATCCGCATCTGCGACTTCGCAGATGCGGCTATACCGACCGCTTCTGCGGTCCCTGCCAAATTCCTCTTCATTCTCTTCTGCGGCTATTCCAACGCATATGCAGCGCCGCACCTGCGGTCCCCAAACCGCAGGTGCGAAAATACAAGAAGTAGCAATATCAGCTGCTGCAACACAATTTCAATTCCTCCGCTAACCATCCAAAATCACCCCGAGGCCCTCGGGACCTCAACCAAACATGCCAACATATCCCATAACATCATTCAAACTTGTTCCAACCTTCAGAACACACCAAACAACATCAAAATGCCAAATTTGCATCGGATTCAAGCCTAAGAATCCCAAAATCTTCTAGATTACACTTTTGATCAAAAACCCAACCAAACCACATCCGAATGACCTGAAATTTTACACACACATCCCAAATGACCAAACGAAGCTACTTCAACTCTCGGAATTCATTCCGACCTCTATATCAAAATCTCCCCTATCAACCGGAAAACACCGAAATCTCAATTTCGCCAATTCAAACCTAAACCTTCCACGGACTTCCAAAATGCATTCCGAGCACGCTCCTAAGTCCCAAATCACCTAACAGAGCTAACCAAATCATAAAAATTCCAATCCGAGATCATATACAAACAAGTCAAATATTGGTCAACCCTTTCAAATTTTAAGCTTCAAACTGGGAACTGTTCTTCCAAGTTTATTCCGATTATCCTCAAAACCGAAACCAACGATTTACATAAGTCATATTACATCACACGGGGAAAGTCATTCCCGAAAACTGGCGAGCGAAATGCAAAAGCTCAAAACGACCGGTCGGGTCGTTGCATCCTCCCCCACTTAAACATACGTTCGTCCTCGAACGTGCCCAGAGTTGTTCCAAAAGCCAACCAATTACTGAATAACCTCACGATGCACATACCCGGGGGTGATCCCACGTCACCCTATCTCACATAGGTTCGATAACACAATGTAACTGAAATTTCATAATCCATCCTAGTCCATAAACCATAGAACCACATTTCCACTTCTAAAATCATCAACACGGTTAGAATCTCACATTTGTACTGTGAATAAGTCCAAACAAGCTGTAACAAACCATATATGCTATCTCTGGTGCAATCACATGATATACCACATAACTCTACACTTGTAGTGATAACTTCTAACCACAGCAGCTGCACACAACATCTGCATACCGACAGAAAAAATCTTATCAACTAAAGTCTCATACCAACACTTTCAAATACTGCCAATGATCACTAAGACACGCGGTAAGCCATAACCATTTCCCAGATCAACCATTCATGAAGCCACTTCTTCCTTGGCAAATACCACAACAAATTTCTGAACCGAAGCTCGATATTATCCTTCCAACATGCTGAAATCGAATCCGTTCGTATCCCTTAATGATCCCCAACGATCTCCTCTAATCCAACACATTACTCTGGTGACATGACACATCCATACAGGCCTAAGTCACAACTTTCACAATACACGCACCAATACGCAACAGTCCGAACATACTTAAATCATGAAAATGACTCAAATGAAAGAGCTATACCTCAAGTTCACCAGTACTACCACAACACAAGGCTGAGAACTCATGTCGCATCATAGGAACAGAACACACGAATCTAACCCGCAAGGTCATACCTCCACATAACTTTGCTGCGATGTGCGATCCTATCCAACACTGCTCCACATGAACCACCGTAAGTCACTATGCTCGAAATCGACAACCACGCACAATTCGATATCTGGAACAAAAGCAAATCATCATACCCACAGTGAAGCAAATAACATACACCACACTAACCCGAAAGGACATAACCGATACGCCATTCACCGAGCTACACCCAATCACTCTTCCCGCTCGGCTTCCACTATGAAACCCCAATAGAACCGCACCATATGTGCCCATAACTAACAAATCATAACATCTCGCAACACAGAAAGGTAACTCATAGATCTCCCCATATTACTAATAAGCTCAATAACAATCGAATCAACACATCCCTCAACAGTACAATTCAGAGCCAACCAAGCTGGCTCAAATTAGAACACGCATCCACATTGGCCTGCCAACAAACTCCTTATCATGAAAATCCTGGAGCTGCTCTTCAACTCCTTTAACTCTGCCGGTGCCATACAATACGGTGCCCGACATTAAATCAATACCGAAATCAACAACCTTGCGCGACGACATGCCCGACCACAAGAAACATATCCAAAAAGTCCCTCACCACCGAAACTAAATCAATGGTAGGAGCCTCTGTACTGGCATCTATCACGAAAACCCAACTAAGAAAAATAATCCTTCCCAATTGTCCGCTGGGTCTTCGAAATATAAAACCACTCCACTAGGATATAATCCATCGAACCTCGCCACTCAATCTGTGACATTTCTGGCATAGCCAATAATGTCGCCTTAGCGCAATAATCCAGAATGACACCACACAGAGACAAACAATCTGAACCCAATATCACATCCAAAATCTAACATACTAAGCAACAAAAGATCTGCTCGGGTCTCCAAATCCCGATAGTCACTAAACAGTGCCAATACACACGACTCACAACCACCACATAGCCTGAATATGAGAACTTCCCATCTCCAACTCTATATGGCCCATGAATCAATATATCTGGTCCCAATTCTGCCGTCCGAATGCATACCACACCTCAAATACCCAATCATTCCACGAGAGATAATCTAGAATTCCTCTGTGCCACCAAGCAAACTCAAATATCAGCAGTCGATCTAACAATAAAATGCCGCAATACTACCGAAGTATCATCAACTTAATCACATTGCCCTTTCTGAAACATATGCCCTCGTCAAATCACCCCAAATTAGCAATACCATTTCCTTAATCATCTGAAGACCCTTTCTCTAATTATTTGAAGCTCGTTCCTCTAATTGTCTGAAACTGCCCGCCGCCTAAGAGTTCGTGACCTTCCTTTTAGAACCGAACCGCAACCTTACACATATGATTCTCAATCCTTAACAACATATCGCATAACCCGTACCATCCTAGGATAACCATGAGAACATCATATCCCTTCCGAACCACAAGCAACTATGTATTCCACTAGCCAAGGACTTCCCATTGATCCCATTTAGAAGAGAACCACTATACATCCCATGCTCCTCACGCCAATAGGAAAAATATACCTTTCTAACTATGGTGAAAACTATCTAGAACTCCCCGAATTCCTTTTGAACAACACTAACTCATCAGGACTGAATCCTTCTAACTCAACCGAGCTATGCATGTTACTAAAACCCAAAAGAATTGCCGCAAAATAGCAGAGACTCGTTACCTCGTAAGCACCCAAGGAACTAATCCTATCATTACCATACCGATCTGGCCTACTACCACGCGATCCCATCTATCCGAGTTTCTTTCTAATCTACCGTCAGCTTGACACTTCTTCTTGCTACAACGCCACAATCCCTCAACCCAGACTCACCACGCAAGACCCAAGCACAAAACCACACCATCCAAGACTCATAAGCCGCTGAATACTCTCTTAAATATTCCCAAAAGCACCACATTCAAAATACTTTACTCTGAGAAAACTTCCTGCGAATCTAAATTCGTTACCTTTACCTTCCTGATATTGATACATAGAATCCCATAAATATAGAAAAATATCAGAAGTCTTGACATCTTCCAATGAAAAATTAGTTCCTAACCACATATGCAACCTTAAAATTCCCCATTTTACATGTAGAATCCTGAACACATTAGAACCATTCTCGAGAGTCATTCACTCTATTCAAACTACAATTAGCCTGACCAAACAAACAGAATCACCCGTGCCTCAATAGCACTCCGACACCGCTGAGTGTAACCTCATCCTAGAACAACCAAGCCTTTTCCTGCTCTATGCGCCGAGCATCCATTACCAACAACTCAAGACATTCCGTGATTCTCATACCCTATGAAGCATAATATAACCTCTGTCAAAATTTTCCTTTACTCGAGCTATCCTCGGTCTCAATTTCCGCAAGCCATAACTAATTCACCAGCACACCTCAAACTGGAACCAACATAGCACCTAACCGTGCAATTGCCTAATCAATAGCAGACTCCCCCACTTGGCTTGAAGCCATAGATCAACACACACTTAGTAACTCATAACGATTATACTCTATTGATGCCATGATACCATAGTGAGATTAAACTCAAATCTTTTATAAGCTTGTGAAAACACAGATCATCTAGAATTTTAACTCTTCTGCAAATCTCGCATTCCACTCTCGCAACAGTTACACCCACTCTCTAAGTGACCCAATTTAAATTGCAACATATATCTTCCACTCGCAAATGAGATCTTCTAACAGACACATAAGGATTGCACAACCTCAGAACACTTCGCAGGAGACAACCCACCTGCTTTGCCTCTAACTAACATTTCTGTATACCTTCCACCATCATAAACTATACGCAGTCACTTAGTCTTCCTGAGTCTGAACTCATACCGCAACATAAAATTTACTTCACTCATAACTGGGAAACATGAAAAGATCCTTCACACGCCGATAACTCGGGGCTATATCTCGAATCAAGATAGAATTCAAGCACCTAATAGTTCTTCTATCCTCCAGCAGACCCTTCTCGTCGCCTCCAAATCATATGGATATGTCTCGCAGTACCAACATACTCATCACATAGTTATCCAATCGTCACTCCCACTAGTAGGGACACTACCAAACATATGAGTTCAAAAACACTTGTTCACACAATCAACACCTCAGTGCTTAAGCTATAGGCAAAGATCCGGCCTCAAGTCCTTCAGACTGGCCCAACATCAACTCACAGAGATCACATCTCGCCCCTCGATCAAGGAATCACTAGCCATCGAGGCACATCTGATACTGAGCGCTCATGCGCGTATACGAACGCGTGGAAGGAATTCAAGAGTTACTTTTCAAGCTGAATCAAGGACGCACAATTAGAATTCAAGAATGTGAAGTTTTCCTAAAGGTTCTGCAGCCTCTTGAGGATAAATACAAACATCTCCGTACCAATCTGCGAGACTATACTAAACCTGCTCATGACTCGTGAGACCAATGTAACCTAGGCTTTGATACCAACTTGTCACGACCCTAACCCCGAACCCGGTCATGATGGAGCCTCTCGTGAAGACAAGGCCATCCAGTTCAACCCAACTCAACTTTTAAAGCAGTTAATCAACATAAAAATAGTCTAAACATGATTTAACAATACTGAATAGCGTAAATATCGATAACCATGCGGAAACTCCAACCCGACACAACCCTAACTAGGGTGTCACAAGTCACGAGCATCTACTAGGGTATAAATACAACTGAAAGTCTGAAGTGTACAAATACAGACTAATGAAATGAAGAGAGAGAAAAGCGGTGCTGTGAACGTCGGCAACTACCCTGCTAAACTCCGATGATTCTGCCTCCGACAAGCCAATATCCGCTACTGGGTTTAGAAATACTTAAATCTACACATAAGGTGAAGGGAGTAAAGTGAGTACTCCAACTCAGTGAGTAATAATCATAACTAAAGTCAGAATGGTAAGAAATCACGTAAAGCATATCAGGATGCTGTATAGAAGCGGTTCAAATCCAGTAAGAAAGCAGTGAAGCTGTAATATCTCTTAAAAAATCTTAGCTCAGTTTGAAACTTCTTTGAAAATCACTTTTTCAACAGTTATGCAAATGAATGCAAAATAATTAGTGCAGATAGGCACAGAAATCTGCCCCTCGGGCACAAATACACAATTTAAACAGGTAAATGGCAGGAAAATAAGAAAAGATAAGCACATAAGGTTCGCCCCTCGGGCACAATGTCATCAAATCCTCTCCTAGGGCAATGTCTCAGAATAGTACCAGCCCCTCAGGCTCAATCTCAGAACAATACCAGCCCTCGGGCTCAATCTCACATCACAATGGGTACCCGCGCTCACTAGGGGTTTACAGACTCCGGAGGGGCCCCTTACAGCCCAAGCACAATTCAAGCCATCTCGTGGCATCAAATCTAGGCCCTTGGCCTCATGTCAATCAACAAGCCACCTCGTGACGTACATATCTCAGGCCCTCAGCCTCATAATCAAATCAGTATCTCACAACTGTAGCGTGCAGCCCGATCCAAAAGTATCCTCACAATACAGGCCCTCGGCCTTACTCAGTCAAAAATCACATAAGCCACTCGGGCAACAGTAAAACATGATGCTCAGCCCAAAATGTTATTTGAAATATCATTTCAAGTGTTAAAGCAAAATAAACTGGGCTGAGTTTTGAAAACAGTGGAAAATAATATGACTGAGTTCAAGTATAAAATCAAAACAGTGAGGAAATATCAACAACAATCCCCGAAGGGTTCAAATAGCCGGCACTAGGCCCAAATATGGCATTCAGCCCAAATAATGATGATAGTAATTAGTTTTCAGTCAAATACGCAGTAAAATCATCAATAAGGTTATACCAAGTCGCTATCCCCAATAGTACATGACCCCACGCTCGTCGTCAAGCATGTGCCTCACCTCAATATAGCACTACGATGTGCAATCCGAGGTTTCAAACCCTTAGAGCATCATTTACAATCATTACTCACCTCGAACCAGCTAAATCTCTAGCTCGCAACGCCTTTGCCCCTCGAATCGGCCTCCTGCACATCGAATCTATCCAAAATCAGAGCGAGTACGTCAAAATATGCTAAGGGAACAAAGCCCAAGCGAAAACAATCAACAAAGGGCACAAATCCCGAAATTATCAATATCCGAGCCCCAGGCCCAGTTCTCGAAACTCAAAATTTTTACATCAATAGATTCCTCATCTTCCCACGAGTCTATGCATATCAAGAATACCAAAATCGGAGTTCAAATGACCCCTCAATTCCTCAATTTAAGGCCTCTTAACTCAAGCCCTAATCCTCCATTTTTAGACCTTTTAATTCATTTAATTTCAGCCTTAATCCATGAAATACTACCATAGAAATGTGTTTTAGGCCCAAAATCCTTACCTTAACGAGGTTCTCTTGAAATCCCTCTTCCAAATCGTCCAAAAGCTCTTAAGCCGAAGTCAAAAATGGTGGAATAACTAAAACTCGCAAAATCAAATGACTTATATGTTCTGCCCAGGCCTTTTCGCATCTACGGCATTTTAACCGCATCTACGGTATACCCTCCGCATCTGCGGAAATCACTTAAGGGACCAGAATCCGCATATGCAATACCAACTCCGCATCTGCGACTCCATAGATGCGGCTATCCCGACCGCTTCTGCGGTCCCTGCCAAATTCCTCTTCATCCGCTTCTGCGGCTATTCCAACGCATATGCAGCGCCGCACTTGCGGTCCCCAAACTGCAGATGCAAAAATACCAGAAGCAGCAATATCAGTTGCTGCAACACAATTTCAATTCCTCCGCTAACCATCCGAAATTACCGCGAGGCCCTCGGGACCTTAACCAAACAAGCCAACATGTCCCATAACATTATTCAAACTTGTTCCAACCTTCGAAACATACCAAACAACATCAAAATGCCAAATTTGCATCGGATTTAAACCTAAGAATCCCAAAATCTTCTAGATTACACTTTTGATCAAAAACCAAACCAAACCACGTCCAAATGACCTAAAATTTTACACACACATCCCAAATGAAACAACGAATCTACTGCAACTCTCAAAATTCCATTCCGACCTCTATATCAAAATCTCCCCTATCAACCAAAAAACGCCAAAATCTCACTTTCGCCAATTCAAGCCTAAACCTTCCACGGACTTCCAAAATGCATTCCGATCACGCTCCTAAGTCCCAAATCACCTAACAGAGCTAACCAAATCATAAAAATTCCAATCCGAGATCATATACAAACAAGTCAAATATTGGTCAACCCTTTCAAATTTCAAGCTTCAAACTGGGAACTGTTCTTCTGAGTTTATTCCGATTATCTTGAAAACCAAAACCAACGATTTACATAAGTCATATTACATCACATGGGGCAAGTCATGCCCAAGATTTGGCGAGCGAAATGCAAAAACTCAAAATAATCGGTCGGGTCGTTACAATAACTATAGTACCGCCTCGTATTCACAATACATAATCTTTCCTTATACGGCCGTGTGAGCCTTACATTTGAAATAGGTTTTGAAAAAAAAATATTTTTCCCTAAATAGCTACATGCACTTTAGCCCACCTTATGATACCGCATGGATTCACGTAGTTTCCCTACAAGCAACACGCGCATACGTCCTACCTTACACCGCCGCATGCACATTAACCCCAAGCCTTATACCGCCACATGCGTGTCAATATCACATTAGAATAACAACTCTCACAACAAGTGCCCATATATCACAATTTGCCAACAATCAACAATATCAATATTTTCATAACAATAGCCCATGGCTCCACCACAACGAGTACAAGAATATCAACAACAACATCAAATGTAACATGCTCAACAAGGAAGAAGTTCAACAATAACAATTTCTCTTCAACGTGATAACGACTTTCACAACTTCAATACCAAGAACTCAACAATGAGATAGATAATATATAACCACGATAATAGATAAGAATGACTCACAACGGAAGAGATAACGTGTAAAAATGACTTCAAATAATAGAAATCAACAATGAAAGAGATAACGTGAACAATAACTTCAAATAATGGTAATCAACAATGAAAGAGGTAACATGAACAATAACTTCAAATAATGGTAATTAACAACAAAAGAGGTAACATGAATGATAACATCAATTAATGATAATCAACAATGAAAAGATAGCATGTAACAATAATAGAGGCGACAAGTCCAACTAAAGCATGAGAGCAATTTATCAATTAGGAGATAGAACAAGTGTTAGGGAAATCATTTAAGGCACGTAAGGATAGACTAACACAAGTAATAATAGATTGACTAGGAGAATTCAAAACATGATACGACATTTCCATTAAAGCATGAAAATAGTCTAGGTAGCCTAAACCGGTCAAATACCACATACAACCCGTGTACCCACTCCTCACCTTGCATACACGGATTTCACTTAGCACAATTGAATCAAACAATACCAATCCTACGGGTAGTTCCCCTACACAAAGTTAGGAAAGGAACATACCTTAACTAGGCAAATTCAACACTCCAAAATAGAGTTTCCCTTAAAATTTGCCTCCACATGGCTCAAATCTAGCAAAAATTGACCTAATATCATCACACAATGCTAGGGAAATGAATTATAATATATAAAGCTAAGATCTTTACACTTTTTCCAAAAATTCAACAAGCATCAACCAGAGCTCGTCAGTCATAAATCAGGTCAAATAGTAGATTCCAACTACCTATGGCCCCACGAGTTTATATATGTGATTAGTTTAAAAATTCAAGTCCAAATCGACTCTCAAAACTCAATTTCTTATTTTTCAAAAACTTGACAAAGTTTTACAAATTTTTACTTTCATTCACATGATTTTGAAGTTAAACTCTAAGATATATTGATGGAATATGATTAGAAATAAATTAGAATCACTTGCCCAAGGTTTGTAGATAAAAATTCCCTCTTTAAACCGCCTCCTACTAAGTCTAGGGTTCAAAAATGAGAGAATGAGAGATAATTCCCGACTCCTAACCCTTTTGACTAGTGCAGATGTGGCAATTGCGACATGGTTTCACAATTGCAAACCCTAGCAATTGCAATGTGTTTCTCGCAAATACAGCCACTGTCTGTCATATGAGGAGGTCGCAATTATGACTCTGGCTTCACATTTGTGAAGCCTATCTCCATCGCAAATGTGACTATTTTGTCGCAAATGCAAACTACCCTCTACATGAAGCTTTTTTGCAATTGCGAGCCAGGCATCACAATTGTGATACCTGAGGACCTCTGTCAAGCTCGGAATTGAGAGCCTGGTGTTCACAATTGCAACATAAGAGGCGGCTACACCAGATTTTCATTTTCAGTTCAAAACCTTTCAAAACTTGCTCGGAATTCATTGGAGCCCTCGAGGCTCCAAACCAAACATCTAAACAAGTCTAAAAACATCATACAAACTCAGTTGCATGATCAAAACACAAAAATAACATTTAAAACTACGAATCGAACACTAAAACGCATGAATTTCAAAATAAAGTTCAAGAATTTCTAGAGTTGCAACAAAACGTCCGGATCTTATAAAATCAACTCCAAATGACACCAAATTCTGCAAACATGTTCTAAATACCATAACTGACCTATTCCAAGTCCCAAAATCAAATTCTGATCTCGATAGCTAAAATCCAATCTACGATCAAACCTTTTAATTTCAAATTGCCAATTTTCGACAAATCAACATAAATCATCCTACGAACTTCCAAAATCAATTCCACGCATACGAACTAGTACAAAATCACGATACGGAGCTATCAGAGTAATAAAAATGCAGCTCCGAAGTCATTTTCAAAAAATTCAAAGTTTAGTCAACATTTCTAATTCAAAATTCTACGTCAAGAATTAAATGGTCCAAATCAACCAGAAAGCTTCCTAGAACGAAACTAACCAACCCTGCAAGTCATAAAGACATAAACACACATGTGTGAAAGAAGGAGTAACAGGGTGTAGTTACATAAAATGACCGGTCAGGTTGTTACATTCTCCCCCTCTTAAAACAAGCATTTGTCCTAGGACATGCATAAGGACATACCTGAAGTGGTGAATAGATGAGGATAACAACTTTGCATGTCGTGCTCGGTCTCCCAGGTCGCCTCCTCGACCGGGTGACCCCTCCATTGGACCTTCATAGAAGCAATATTCTTCAATCTCAACTTTTGGACCTGTCAGTCTAAGATAGCCACATGCTCCTCAATATAAGTTGAATCCTTGTCCAATTGGACTGTGCTAAAGTCTAGAACATGAGATGGATCACGGTAATACTTCCAGAGCATAGAGACATGGAACACCAAATGAACTACAGATAAACTAGGTGGCAAAGCAAGCTTGTAGGACACCCCTCTATTCCTTTGAAGGATCTCAAAAGGTCTGATGTACATAGGGCTCAACTTGCCCTTCTTCCCGAACCTCATCACACCCTGCATGGGTGAAACCCGGAGCAAGACTCTCTCTCTCTCTCTCCAACCATGAATATAACATCGCTAACCTTCCAATCCATATAACATTTTTGTCTAGATTAGGCTGTAAGAAGCCGATCCTGGATCATCTTGACCTTCTCCAAGGCATCTCAAACAAAATCTGTGCCTAATACCATAGACTCTCGCAGATCAAACCACCCAACTGGAGAATGACACCGTCTCCCATATAAAGCCTCATAAGAAGCCATCTGAATGCTCGATTGGTTGATGTTGTAGGCAAACTCTGCAAGATGCAAAACTGATCCCAAGCACCCCTGGAATCCATAACACATGCACGAAGCATATCCTCCAATATCTAAATAGTGCACTCAAATTGTCCGTCCGTCTAAGGGTGAAATGTCGCACTAAACTCAACTTGTGTGCCTAGCTCATTCTGTACAGCTCTCCACAAACGCAATGTGAACTGCATACCCTGGTCAAAGACGATGGATACCAGTACACCATGAAGTTGGACAATCTCGCGAATATAAACCTGATTCAGCTACTCTTAAGAATAGGTGGTCACTATCGGGATAAAATGAGCCAACTTGGTCAACCTGTCCACAATCACTCATATCACGTCAAATGTTTTCTAAGTCTGTGGGAGCCCGACAACGAAGTCCATAGTAACATGCTCCCATTTCCATTCGGGAATCTCAAGTCCCTAAAGCAGACCACCCGACTACTAATGCTTATACTTCACCCACTGACTATTTAGGCATCGAGCTACATACTCCACTATGTCTTTCTTTATTCTCCTCCACCAATAGTGCTGCCTCAAGTCTTGATACATCTTAGCGGCACCTGGATGAATGGATTACTAAGAATTGTGGGCCTCTTGAAGAATCAACTCACGCCATGAACGTTAGGCACACATAACCGGTCCTGCATCTGTAGCACAACGTCATATTTATAGTTACCTCCTTGGCATCACCGTGCTGAACCGTGTCCTTAAGTATAAGCAAATGAGGGTCATCATACTGACGCTCTCTAATACGATAATATTGAGAATATTGAGAAACCACCTAGGTAAGAACTAGGCTGGGTTCTGAAATATCCAATCTAACAAACTGGTTGGCTAAGGCCTAAACATCCAATACTAATGGCCTCTCTGCTATCGGTTGATATGCTAAACTACCCAAACTCTCTGCCTTTCGACTTAGGGCATCGACCACCATGTTATCCTTTCCGAGATGATATAGAATGGTGATATCATAGTCCTTAAGCAACTTCAACCGCCTCTGTTACCGCAAGTTAAGATCTTTCTATTTGAATAGATGTTGTAGACTCCGGTGGTCGGTAAATACCTCACAAGGAACACCATACAAATAATGCCGCTAGATCTTCAATGCATGAACAATGGTTGCCAACTCCAAATCATGGACTGGATAAGTGTTCTCCTGAGTCTTCAACTACTAAGACGCGTATGTAATCACCCTACCATCTTTCATCAACACCACGCTAAGGCCAACACGTGATGCATCACAATACACAATATAAGACCCTAAGCCCGTAGGCAACACCAACACTGGGGTTGTAGTCAATGCAGTCTTGAGCTTTTAAAAGCTTGCCTCACACTCCTTGGTCTATTTGAAAGGAGCACCTTTCTGGGTCAATCTTGTCATAGGTGCAGATATAGATGAGAAACCCTCTATAAAACAAATACCCAACCAAACCATGAAATCCGGATCTCAGTAGCTGAAAACGATTTGGGCCAACTCTGCACTACTTCAATCTTTTTTGGATCTACCTTGATCCCCTCGCTTGATACCACATGACCCAAAAATGCCACTGAATCAAGCCAGTATTCACACTTTGAGAATACTCTACCACCTTGTAGCTGATCAAATAAGTCATCAATGTGTGGCAATGGATACTCGCTCTTCACTATAACCTTATTCAACTGTGATAATCAATACACATGCGCATGGAACAATCCTTCTTCTTCACAAACAAGATCGGAGCACTCTAAAGCGATACACTAGGCTAAATGAAACCCTTATCAAGCAACTCTTGCAATCGCTTATTTAATTCCTTCAAATTTGTTGGGCCATACAATATGGTGGAATGAAAATGGGATGAGTACCCGGCAACAAGTCAATACCAAAATCAATATCCCTATCAGGCGGCATGCCTAGAAGATCTGTCGGAAATACATCTAGAAAGTCTCTCACTACTGGAAATGACTCAACGGTTGGAGTATCAGAACTGACATCTCTCACAAAGTCTAGATAAGCATTCCACCCCTTCTCAACCATTTGGTGAGCCTTTAGAAATAATACAACCCTGCTAGGAACATAGTTTAATGCACCCCTCAACTCTAACCATGGTAAACCTAGCATAGCCAGCATCGCACTCTTAGCGTGATAATCTAGAATAGCATGAAAGGGCAACAACCAGTCCATGCCCAAGATAACATCAAAGTCTACCATACTAACTGTTTACCCTCAAAATCGGATAACAATTGAATTTGTAAGTGGTTTTAAGAATACCTGGATTAAATTGACACAAAGCGATAAATTAAATTGCAATAGAAATAAACATGATAAAGTGAATTCAAATCACATGAATTGAACAGTTACAGCCTTGGAGGGTGATCCACCCTCGAACAGAATGCACTTGGATCAGTTGAATAAGAACTTAAAGAGAAAATAATAGTGTATTGATTCTGAATGAGTGTTGCCATGCTTTTGACAAGTAATCAGACCCCCTTTATATAGTAGGGGAGTCCTACTCTAGGTACAATTCTATAAAAGGAAAAAATCTCTTGATTCACTGATTTGCCGGTTACTTATTGATACATGCTGAGTTTCCTGCCATAATATCCGACCGGTCATGGATATTTCGGCATTCTGTTATTTCGATCTTCTGTTGGTTACACTAGCAACGTTTTATTGAGCTCGTTTGGGTTTAGCGTTGATTTCGAGATCACAAATTCAATGTGCTCCAGGACAGACATTCTGATCTCGTGCTCTGGCCCTGTGGGACTTACAATCGATCTTCAGTCCCTCACGTTCCATGCCCAATATACCATGTTCTATATGAGCCTGATTTCTACCGTATATAGATAGTCCTCTCATTTTTTGGAGAGTAGAGGACAAGAAACTACATGAGCTCCCGATTCTCACCTCGATACCATGCAATAGAAAGGATAAAATAAACAAAATGTCGCGTCAGTCAAGTCTTAATGACATTAAATGCTTGTCAGTTCCTGGTCGACCACTCCTGGAGCGAACTGTCATTTGAAAACTATAAATATCCCTTCTTCATTCATTCAAACTTTACATCTAAACCTTCTACCCTTGTTCTTTAGAAATCTCTATATTTTCTGGCATTTTCTACTCTGGTTTTTTGAGATCTTTATGAGAACCATCAAGCGTACTAGTTTAACTTCCTCTCTTTCCACTTTTACCCTTCATTTAAAAGAAAATAGCGAAGACTTCAAAAATAGTTCCCCAAAAAGTGACTCCTTCTACATCGTGGCTGGCTGCCGAGGAGAACATTCCGCGTATTACTGTCAAGGATCTAGTAGCGGACCCCCTGAACACGTTCATCCCTAGCGGATGCTCGATAATCGCCGATTTCAAGGTTGAAAAACCTCCCTCCATACCAAGCCGGTGGGAGCAGGTCTCGAAATATGTATGCTCGATCACCAAAGAAATCCTCCCTACGATCAAAAAGGATTGCAACTGGGTTGACAAGCATGAGGTGGTTCGAGGATACTTAAGTGTTTACACTTATCCTTTTATGTTGGGCCCATTGGATCTGGTTGTCATCCACTTATACAAAAGATATGAGGTATGCCTTAGTCAAATTCACCCTTCATTCTAGAGGATCATGATCCTCTTTTGGTTCTTTGTAAGCAAGATCAATTGATGCTCGTTCACCGTCGACCACCTCCTGCACTTATACAGTCCCCTACTCTTTCAAGGGGGAGGGGGTTTGATCAAGCTTGCGCATCGGGCTAGTAAAGCCTCATTCTCCAGCATCGATGAAGATTGGGATCGAGGCTGGCTAGGCTACTTTGTCCGAGTGAGGACCTCAGACCTGATCCCAACAGAGTGCATGTCATTCCCCTAGAGGTAGAACACAAAACGTAAGAAAAATTTTGTTTTTCCAAAATTTTGTTTTACTCTCTTTTCCTTCTTTCTTATCGGTGCTTGGTGTTGCAGCTATTGCTCGGGTTCTGAATGTAGTCCCTCGACTAAAGGAGTGGGTCAAGGGCATTGCATCATAAAAGCCATATTCCGAGCGAGCATGGCACAAACCTTTGAAGGGTCGGTGGGAGGCCTATTTTCATGGTGAGATTTCCTTTCCTGAGTGAGTAATACCTAGGTTTCTTTTGTGTTGCTAAGTTCTTACTTGTTTCGTTTCCCTTTACAGGTTTATCCAAGGACGTCATACTAAGGTGAGATTGCCCTGCCGAGTCTCCTACTCTGAGATAGGGTGATAAGAACAAAAGAAAGAGGGCTCCAGGTTCTCCCAGCTCAGAGAAGAAGAAACAAAAAAAAAGCTGGTGTGCAAGCCAAAAGAAAATACCAGCACTTGATTCCCACCTACAGATTCACTCTACCAGCTGAGGGACAAATCCAAAGATGAAGAAGAAGAAGCCTCTGAACTGGTGGCCCACGTATGGTCGCAGTTCGAGGGATGAGGAGTTTTCGAATAAGAAAGAGGTGAGGCCGATCTAACTTGATCCAGGAAGGCCGATGAGGAGGTCATGGTCGGGACAAATGTGGAGGCCGTGGCCGAGGCCTCCCGAGATGTGGATAATACCTCAAAAGATGTACTCAGTGTGATAGACATCACCGAGTTGCCTTCGTTCACTAAGTCTATGATCAACAAGGCTAAGGCGGTGAAAGAACGCCCCATTGAGAGGGCCCAAGGAATGGAAGACCCCCTCCGAGACTTTTTCGATGGCATGGATCCTACCACCACGGAGGACATTATCGAATTGGGTGACTTGGAGGTGCCGAGGAAGACTCCATCCTTGGGAATAAGCGGGCCTTCCTCAAGTTTGAAACTGATCAACTAGTTCCCAACTCCTAGCATGGATCCTGACCGGAAGTGATTGATCGTTATCTCCATTCTAGAGGATGCTCGGGTCCTCTCTGCCCCCGTAGGGGTGGACAGTTACCTTCAGTGCTTGGTGATTGAGGAAGACCTATCCAAGATGAACAAGGTGGAAGCACCCTGCCTATTCAATGAAGCTTAACAAGCGTTAAACCGGGTAACTTCAGATACCTCTTGATGACTTCTACGTTATTATGGCACGAGGTTTCTGCTGTCCGGAGTGTTAATTGGTACAAGGGTTCTGCCGTGCGGAGTGTTAATTGGCACAAGGTTTCTTCCGTGCGGGTTATTATTGTGGCACGAGGTTTTTACCGTGCGGATTGTTGTTGTGGCATGAGGTTTCTGCTATGCAGTTATTGTTTTCCTCTATTTGATGTATTATTTATTGTTGTTGTTGTTCCTTAACATGTAAGATGTTCGTTCCCTTATGTAATGTAATTGTCTTCTTGTTTTCCCGTGTTGTTGCTTTTCCGTACATTCTTATTGTTTCATTAACCTACCATTTATTTTTATCATTTCACCTTCTGCCTTATTTCTTATATTCTAGTAGGGCCCTGACCTGACCTCGTCACTACTCTACCGAGGTTAGGCTTTGCACTTACTGAGTACTGTTGTGGTGTACTCATATTATGCTTTTGCACATGTTTTTGTGCAGACCTAGGTACATCTTATCATCCTCGATAGTAGTGCATTGTGCTGCTACTTGGAGACTTCAAGGTATATCTTCCGGCGTCCGCATACCTGAAAGTCCCCCTCCATCTTTATTATGTTATTTTCCTTATTCTCTTTGGACTCTAATGTATGAGATATTTAGTACTTCCTTTAGAGCTTGTGGCTTATAACAACCGGGTTTTGTGAGTTGTTCTTACTCTGAGTTGCAATATATATATATATATATATATATATATGTTGAAGTTGAGCTTTTAGTCGTTATTTTAGTTCTTTCCGCATAATTATTAGGCTTACCTAGTCGTAGAGACTAGGTGTCGTCATGACATCCTACAGAGGGAAACTTGAGTCGTGACAGATTGGGGTCCTAGATGACCCAAGGCCGTTTTGACGCTTTATGTAGAAATTTGAAATTTTGAGTTTGAACTTTGAAATTCTTGGGTTTTGATGATCGATTCTTGATTTTAGATGTTATTTTGATGATTTGAGCTTGCGAACAAGTTTGTTGGATGTTATACACTTGTGTGAATGATTGAATTGGAGCCTGAGGAGCTCGGGTGAGTTTCAGATAGTTGCGGACTGATTTTGGCATGACTAAAGGTTGTTGGTGTAACTAGCCTACATATCTCGCATTTGCAAGGTTCTGTTCGTAAATGTGAGCATCACTTTTGCGAGAACCTTCTCGCATTTACAATACTTGGAAAGTAAATGGCAGCTGAACATTTAGTTCGCATTTGCGAGTGTACAACCTTCACATTTGTGAAGCACCAGTCGCATTTGCGACTTTGGGGGAGTAGAGGGATACTTGGAAAATACAAAGATATTCCGCATTTACGATGGTCCCTTAGTTCGCATTTGCAATCAATGTGTCACATTTTCTTTGAGGCACTAATCGCATTTGCGACTGCAATTGCAAACAAGAGTTCGTAATTGTGATACTGCATCTGGGTAAAAGTTGGAAATTTCAAAACTTAGCTCATTTATACCATTTTGAGACCTAGACTTCACAGAGGCGATATCTAGAGAGTAATTTTATCCCAACCTCATATATTATTAGGTTTAGCTTGTTTTTATTTAATTTTCATTACTTGTTTTTATGAATTTTCACTGTCAAATCTAATATTTCAAAGAATGAAATTGGGGTTTTGGATAGAATCTAGGAATTCTATAGAATTGAGATTTAGACATCAAATTGATATTTTTGAAACAAATCACTTGGGCTCGGGGGTGAATGAGTAATCGAGATTTGATCTTAATTTTGAATTTTGCCCACGAGGGCACGGGTTGACTTTTTGTTGACTTATTCAATTATGTTAAAGATCGAACCTTTTTCATTCGGGTGGTTTGGAGGCTTATTCCAAAGGGAGTGTCGTGTTGGATTGTTGATATTGTCTCGAAAAGAGGTAAGTGCCTTGGTTAACCTTGTTTTGAGGAAAATAGGGTATAATATCTATGTGTTAAGAGAGACGTGTATGCAAGGTGACGAATGTATATGCGTTGACCATAAGATAAGAAAGTGGTAAGGGTTAGCTTTATTTGTGCCATGTTAATTTATGTATTATTTATTTCATGATTTGAATAGATTGTGAAATTCTTTGATTTTTTGTATTTTTATTATTTCCTATGTTGATCTTATTGAAATATCGGGGCATTGCGATCATTGGATTGTTGATTTGGTTGTTGGTGCAAAATTATTGGTAAATTCTCATATGACGAGTTATGTTCAAATACTACTAATGATGTTGAACATGCTTCCCTCTTTGCTTGGTATTGTGTTATATGTGTTGCTTGGTGAGGACAAGTGGAATGCACGAAAGGTATATCCGTTCTTGTGAGATAGAGTGATTGTGCACGAAGGGTGTTTCTGTGCTTTATTCATATATTGGTATCATTGCATGTCGGGTGTTTCAGTGCTTGAGTGAAAGTGAGGATATGCACGGAAGGTGTTATTGTTCTTGCTATTACATTATAATGTAAGGATGAGAGTAAAAGCACGAAAAGTGATGTCATATCATTTGTTGATTTCATTATTCCTTACCTTGTTATTCAAATTGTAGACTTGACTTGTGGTTTTGTGATTTATTTTTCAAAGGTGGTTTTGAGTTGTGGAAAAAACATGAGTTGTGGTTTACTCAGTAACACCTTCCTTTACTTTCCCGTTATATGATCCTTAACTTATGTATTTATTATTTCTCACACATGTTTATATCATGGTATTGTATTTTATACTTTGCTTGTCATCTCATTATTTCTTTATATATATAACTACACGGGTTTATTTATAGGTATCTTGTCTTAGCTTTGTCACTGCCTCGTCGGGTTTAGACTCGACATTTATGGAGCATATTGGATAGGTTGTGCTCATACTACACTTCCTCACTTCTTGTGCAAATTTGGACATTGATACCAGTAGAGTCCCGAGAGGTATTTGTTAGATACCACATACACGACTTGAGGTAGAGTTTCCCTCTATTCGTAGGCTTTAAAGTCATCTTTCCCTTTCTATTGTATTATTTCTACTTTTTAGACAGTATTGTATTTCTTTGAAGACTTTGTATTTAGTAAACTCTAGTAGCTTATGTAACTTGTGACTCTACATCTTGGGATAGTTGAACATTACTATTGATCTAATATTTATCATGTATACTTTTGAGTTGCTTTTACATTTTCTATTATCTTGTTGTTAGTCGTTAATTCCAGTTCTTTCATATTTTTAATGTTGTGTGTTGGCTTGCCTAGAAAGCAGTATTAGGCACCGTTACGATGCTGATTTGTTAGGATTTTGGGTCGTGACAGGTTGCCACAACTGGGTACTCATGTCAGAATTCTGGCACTAGTGGCTCCACCACACGCTCAACTAACTAGAGGCAGGAGTGAGGTAGCTTGAGGTGGAGGTCAGTTAGTTAGATGATGAGGTAGAGGTCGTCCTAAAGGTAGAGGATGGGTTAACGGGTCCCCGCCTCATTGTTATGCATTTCCGAGTCGTCCCAAGGCGGAGTGTTCTGATGTAGTTATTAAGGATATTATCTTAGTTTGTCATAGAGATGCTTCTTGTTGTTTGATCCATGCCCTACATATTCTTATGTGTCTTCATATTTGAGTATGCCTCGTGATTCTCTTGATGTTTATATTTCTGTGTCTATACCGGTTGGAGATTCCATAGTAGTTGATCAGGTGTACCAATCTTGTGTTGTTACTATTAATGGTTTTGATAAAATGGTTTATCTTTTGTTGTAAACTATGGTAGATTTTGAGGTTATTCTTGGTATGGATTGGTTGTCCCCGTCACACTATCTTGGATTGTTATGCCAAGACTGTGACTTTAGCTATGTCGGGGTTGCATAGATTAGAGTGGAAAGGGACCCTTGGTCATTCCCTTAGCAAATTCATTTCAAATTTGAAGGCTCAGAGTATGATTGAGAAGGGGGTTTAGAATATTTTGCTGATATTCGAGAAATTAGTGTAGAGGTTCCTCCTATGTATTTGATACCGGTTGTAAGGGAGTTTTCTGAGGTGTTTCCTATACATTTGCTGGGTACACCACCCGATATGGATATTGCCTTTTGCATTGATTTGGTCTCGGGCACTCAGCCTATTTCAGTTTCATCGTATTGTATGCCTTTAGATGAGTTGAAGTTTGCTTCATAAGGAATTCATTAGACCGAGTGTTTCACCTTATAGTGTGCCATAGTTATTTATTAAGAAAAAAGATGGATCGATAAGGATGTGCATTGACTAAAGACAGTTTAACAAGGACACTATCAGGAACAAGTATCCATTACCTAGGACTGATGATTGATTTGATTAGCTTTAGGGTGCCAAGTATTTTCCAAGATTAATTTGAGATCTGTTTATCACCAGGTGAAGATTTGGGCACCAGATATCCTTAAGATAGTTTTTAGAACTTACTATGGTCATTGCGAGTGCTTGGTGATGTCATTTGGCTAGACTAATGCTCCTACAACCTTCATGGATCTGTTGAACGAGTTTTCAAGCATTGTTTAGATTTCTTCATGATTGTCTTCATTGATGATATTCCAGTTTACTCTCGTAGTTGAGGAGAGCATGAGCATCACCTATGGATTGTACTTCAAACTTTGAAGGATCATCAGCTATATGCCAAGTTTTCTAAGTGTGAGTTCTGGTTGGACTCGGTCACCTTCTTGGGTCATGTTGCGTCTTCCAAGGGAATCAAAATGGATCCCAAGAAGAAAAAGGTATTTTAGAATTGGCCTAGACCTATTTTAGAGATAGAAATTCAGAGCTTTTTGGGTTTGGCGGGCTACTACCGCCATTTCAGGGAGGGGTTTTCATCTATCTCGACCCCAGTGCCTAAGTTGACTCAGAAGGGTGATCTTTTTAGATGGTCAAATGAGTGTGAGGAGAGATTTCAGAAGCTCAATACTGCCTTGACTACAACCCCAGTATTGGTATTGCCTATAGGTTCAGGGTCTTATACTGTGTATTGTATTGCATCGTGTATTGGGCTTTGCACGATATTGATGCACGATGTATGGTGATTGCCTATGCATCTCTTCAGTTGAAAGTACATGAGAAGAACTACCTTGTGCACGATTTGGAGTTAGCAGTTATACTTCACGCGCTCAAAATTTGGAGGCATGACTTATATAGCGTGCCATACGAGGCCTGCACCGATTATTGAAGTCTCCAGCATCTATTCAAGCAAAAGGATCTTGAGGTAGTGGAGATGGTTAGAGTTATTTAAAGACTATGATATCACAATATTATATCATTCGGGTAAGGTCTATATGGTGGCCGATGCCTTGAGTAGTAAGGCAGGGAGTATGGGCAGTTTGGCATTTATATCGATGGTGGAGAGGTCATTAGCCATGGATGTTCAGGATTTGGCTAACAAGTCCATAAGTTGGATGTTTCGGAGCCTAGCAGGGTTCTCGTTTGTGTTGTGTTGCAGTCATATTTGTTGGAGCGCATTAAGGCTAACCATTTTGATTATCCTCACTTGTTGATATTGAAAGACACGGTGCTACGGAGTGGTGCGAGGAAGGTCGTCATTGGGGATGATGGCATTGTATGACTTCAAGGATGGATTTGTGTTTCGAATTTTGATGGAATGCGAAAGTTGATCTTTGAGGAGGCTCATAGTTCACGGTATTCAATACACCCAAATGTTACGAAGATGTACCGTGGCTTGAAACGACATTATTGTTGGTGGAAGATGAAGAAAGACATTGTTGGACATGTCTCTCGGTGTTTGAATTGTCAATAGGTAAAGTATGAATATCAAAAATCGGGTGGGTTGACTCAGAAGTTAGTGATACTGGAGTGAAAATGGGAGCACATCACTATGGACTTTGTGGCAGGCCTATAATGGACCTTGAGAAAGTATGATGCTATTTGGGTCATTGTGGATCGGTTGACTATGTCCACACACTTCATTCTGGTGATGACTTCCTACTCTTTCACAGTGGTTGGCTCGATTTACATTTGGGAGATTATTCGTTTGCACAGTGTGCCCATTTCTATCATTTCAGACTGTGGCACGCAGTTCGCATCACACTTTTGGAGAGTTGTGCAGCATGAGTTGGGCATGCGGTTTGAGCTGAGACGGACAGATAATCCAAACAGGCCATTCAAATTTTGGAAGATATGTTGAGGACATGCTCTATTAATTTTAGGGGTCAGTCGGTCCAATTTCTACCTCTGGCGGATTTTGCCTGTAATAATAGTTACCAGTCGAGCATGCAGATGGCTTCGTAGGAGGATTTATATAGGAGGTGATGTTGTTCTCCAATTGGATGGTTTGAGCCTGATGAGGCTAGATTGTTGGGTACAGACTTGGCTCATAATGCTCTAGATAAGGTGAAAGTGATTAAGGAATGACTCCATACATCATAGTCCAGGCAAAAGAGTCATGCAGATAGGAATGTTCAGGATGTGGGTTACATGGAGGGTAAGAAGGTTCTTCTCCGAGTGTCACCTATGAAGAGCGTGATGCGATTCGGGAAGAAGGGCAAGTTGAGCCCGAGGTTTACTGGCCCATTTGAGATCTTGGAGAGAGATGGAGAGGTTGTTTATAGGCTTGCATTGCCTCCAAGCCTAGCAGGGGGTACATCTAGTGTTTCACGTATCATACTTTGAAATAACCATGAAGATCGGTCATATGTTTTTTACTTCAGCACAGTATAGCTTGATAAGAACTTGACCTATGAGGAAGAGCAGTGGCAATGTTAGACCTGTAGGTTTGAAAGTTGAGATCTAAAGATATTTCTTCTGTAAAGTGTATTGGAGAGGTCAACCGATTGAGGAGGCTACTTGAGAGTCCGGTCCGACACGAGGAGTAGATATCCTCACTTTTTTACCATCCCATGTATATTCTTATGTTCGTTCGACGACAAAGGTTTTGTTCTAGAGGTAGAGAATGTGACAACCCGATAGATCGTTTTGATTACTATCTCCCCATTTTATATTTCGAGACCTTCCATAGCTTTATTTTATAATTTATGACTTGCGTGAATTGTCCTTGTTGATTTTCAGGTAGTCTAAATGTGAATTTTTAAAGAAAATGAGATTTTGACTTTAAAAAATGGCTAGAGTTGACCATGGTCAACATTTTTAATAAATAACCTCGGATCGACATTTTGACAATTTTAGTATGTTCATATGATGATTTTGGACTTGTAAGCACATTTGGTTGTGGTCTCGGGTGACCTAAGGCCGTTGCAGCGCTTTATGTAGAAAGTTGGAAATTTGAGTTTGACTTTTGAAAATCTTGGGTTTTGATGATCGATTCTTGATTTTAATGCTATTTTGATGATTTGAGCTTGCGATCGAGTATGTTTGATATTATTATATTTGTGTGAATATTCGTATTGGAGCTCGAGGGGCTTGAGTGAGTTTCGGATAGATTGCGACTAATTTTGGCATGACTGAAGGTTTCTGGTGAAACTAGGGTGCAAATCTCGAATTTGCGAGGTTCTATTTGCAAATGCGAGCCTTGAATTTTGCAAGAATTTGCTTGCATTTGTGATACTGGGAAGACGGATGGTAGCTATACATTTAGTTTGCATTTTCAAGGTGTACAACCTTCGCATTTGCGAAGTACCATCCGCATTTGTGACTTTGGCGGAGTAGGAGGGCTTTTTCGCAATTATGAAGATTACTCCACATTTCTGATGATCCCTTAGTTGCATTTGCAATCACTGACACATTTGTGACATTTGAGGTGCTCAGGAACTGATCACATTTGTGATTAGTGATTCGCTTTTGCGAACATTGCAGTTGAAAATAAGAGTTTGCAATTGTGACATCTGCAGCTGAGTAATAGCTGGGGATTTCGGGACTTAGCTTATTTTAGACCATTTTTGAGATGTAGACTCCATAGAATTGATTTTTGGAGAGCAGTTTCTTTCCAACTTCATAGGTTAGTAACGTTAACTTTTTTCACTTAAATTCTTTACCTTTTCATAAATTTTCATTATCAAATCAAAGATTTCATAGACTAGAAATTTGGGTTTTGGGTGGAAACTAGGAAATTTATAAAATTGAGAATTAGACCTCAAATTGAGGTTAGATTTTGAAACAAATTGTACATTCGAGCTTGGGGTGAATGGGTAATCGGAATTTGGTCTTATTTTTGAATTTCGACCACGTGGGCCCAGGTTGACCTTTTTTTTTACCTTTTTAATTATGTTAAAATCGAACCTTTTTCATTGGAGGGTAGTTTCTAAAGCTTTGTTTTACCTATTTGTGTAATAATTGACTAGATTCGGGTAATTTGGAGGCTTGTTCCAAAGGGAAAGCCATGATGGATGTTGATTTTGTATGAAAAGGAGGTGAGTATCTTGGTTAACATTAATTTGAGGGAAATATGGTAAAATCGAGTCTAATTGCTAAGTGATCTATGTATTGGGGCAGCGTATATGTGTGATGACCTAATAGGTCAATTTGAGTTTTAACCTTTATTCTGCGTTTCGAGACCTCAACTAGTTCTGTTTAGTATTTTTCGATTTGCAGGTGCAGTCTGTATCATTTTTTGGGGAAAAAATGTATGTGAAAAATTGAAGAAAATATGAATTTTATCATTAAAGATGATTTGAGTTTATTATTGTCAATATTTTGTATAAACGGATCCGGAATGGTATTTTGACGATCCTGGTGGGTCCATATCGTGATTTTGGACTTGGGCATTTGCTCGGATTGAATTTGGAAGTCCCTAACTAAGTTTGGATGTAGGTTGACTTTGTTGCTACCGGGTTCGGATTTTGGTTAAGAAACTTTGTATAGGTTCATTTTACCATTTACAACTTATCTGCAAAATTTGGTGAAAACGGAATTGATTTGGTATGATTTGGGCCCTCGGTTGTGAATTTGAAAGTTCTTCAGTTTCTTTAAAATGTTTACACATTTTGATGTCCGATTCATAGTTATACGTGTTATTTTGGTGTTTTTATCATGCGAGTGAGTTCGTATAAAGTTATTAGACTTATGTGTATGTTTTGTTTGGAGCTCGAGGGGTTCAGTTAGTTTTGGATAGGCTACATGCCATTTTTGGACTTAAAAGATTGCTTGTTTTAGGGGTTTCTGGTGTCTGGTGTGATATACTTTCCGATCCTAAGATGCTCTCGCGATTGCGAAAGGGAAGTTGGGCTGGGGCAAATTCTTTCTATGCTAATCCGAGGATGAGGTCGCGAACGCGAAGAAGTGGTGGGATTAGCCTTTGCGAAAAAGACCCAAACTACGCGAACGCGATGGGTTAATGGGTCTGTTTGATGTTCTATGCGAACGTGAACCATGGATCGCGAACACGAATGCCAGGAGGAGAGGACATCATGAACATGTACAATGTCTCATGAACGTGGAGGCCACTGGGCCACTATGCTTCGCGATCGCGTCAGGTCATTCGCGAAAGCGAAGAAGACCTGACGCGCAGTCTTTAAAACTTCTAAAAGTCGGAATTTAACCCATTTTTCACCATTTTCAAGTTTGAGCTCGGCCTAGAGGCAATTTGAAAAGGTTTTTCATCCCAATTTCATAGCTAGTACGTTTTAACTTGTTTTCTTCCATTTCCATAAACACCTATTGATTCTAACCTTTAATCTATATGCTTTTCCATGATAGAAATTAGGGATTTAGGTAGAAATGGAGAATTTTAAGAAATTGAGATTTAGACTTCAAATTGAGGTCAATTTCGAAACTAATCACATAACTGGGCTCGGGGGTGAATGGGTCGTTGGGTTTTAGTACGAATCTTGGGTTTTGACCAAGCGAGCCCGGTTGACATTTGTTGACTTTTTTCAGAATTATTAAAAATTGAATCTTTTTCACTCATAGGTAGTTTCTAAAGCCAATTTTGAATTAGTTGAACTAAATTTTCTAGATTTGGGTGGTTTGGAAAGTTATTAAAAAGGCAAGGTCATGGTTAGCTGATTGCTTTAGTTTGTGGAGCGAGGTAAGTGTCAGATCTAACCTTGACTTGAGGAAATTAGGAATTTTTGAACTCTGTGTTGTGTGGATTGTTTGAGAAAATGGCATATATGCGAGGTGACGAGTGTATACACGTAGTCAAGATATTTGTTTCCATGTTTCTCGTTATTTCATGAATTTTCTTATTCCATGCCTTATTTAACTTCTATGCCCTAATTGTTATTTATCATTTAATTGTTTTTGTACTAAGTTATTTGTCCTTTCCATGACTCTGTGCTTATTTGCTAATTTCATTAATTTTTTTACTTGCACACCTTGATTGTCACATGCTTTAATTGTCCTATTATTTTTGTAATATTTGTTGCATTCTAAGAAGTAGTTTCATTTGCATGAATCGTTGAGTTTGTTAGACACCGATAAATTTGTAAACTAGAAACTTCAAATTTTAAAGATTCATTGATTATTATGTGATCCTTTATTGCCATGTACTTTTACTCTTTTGATGTAGAAATTCTTGTAAATTAAGTTATTGGATTGTTTATGTTAATCAAAATGTTTGGAGATCAGGTTGCACACTGCAACGGAAATTGAAAGATAATGAATTGAAATGGTGGAATAAGGACAGATACTAGATTTTGATAAATGAAGATATGGTGGGATCGGGTTGCACACCGCAACGGATTGTATACGTGGTACTTGATGTTGACAAATGATATTATGGTGGGATCTGATTTCTCGCCGCAATGAATTGTATATGTGGTACTTGATATTGATAAAGGATGTTACGGTGCGATCGGGTTACGCGTTGCAACGCATTATGTGTGTTGTACTTGTTATTATTATTGTGTTGGCTTCAACATTTTTATATGAGATTACAAGACTTGTTATTATGGGCTCTCTGATAGTGATATTTTAGTTCATTTTCATGAATTAATTACATTGCTTCCATTTTATGTCCTTCCTTTCCTGTTGTTGTTATTATTATTATTATTATTATTATTATTATTATTATTATTATTATTATTATTATTATCATCATCATCATCATCATCATCATCATTATTATTATTATTATTATTATTATCATCATTATAATTATTATTATTATTATCATTATTATCATCATCATCATCATTATCATCATCATCATTTCATCATCATCATCATTATTATTATTATTATTATTATTATTATTATTATTATTATTATTATTACTACTACTACTACTACTATTATTATTATTATTATTGCATACAGGTTATTGTAGTGACCCACTTTAGCCTCGTCACTTCATTTAGGTTAGCATCGGCTCTTACAGAGTACATGGGGTCGGTTTTACTCATACTACACTCTGCATTTCTTGTGAAGATACTGGAGTTTGTCCAAGCGGCGTTCAATAGATTTTGCTCGGATTTTGTAGGTGGCGGATACCTGAGGTATAGATGCACAACGTTCGTAACCCTGAAGTCCCCTTCCCTTTTCTGTCACTATTACTATTTATTTGTGTTATATTAAGACAATCATCTGTAGTATTCTAGACGTTCATGTACTCGTGACTCCGGGTTCTAGGTTATGTTTAGACTTCAATATTTGGTATTATTTTACTCTACTTCGGACTTATACCGTTATCATTGTTAATATATAGTTATAAATTGTTAAAATTAGTTAAAAAAATTCATTTCAGCTTGCTTAGCAAGTAGATGTTGGGCACCATCACGACCCTATGTTGGAATTCTGGATTGTGACAAGATGGTATCAGAGCACTAGGTTGCTTAGGTCTCACGAGTCATGAGAAAGCTTAGTAGAGTCTGAAGGATCGATACAGAGACATTTTTACTTATCTTCCAAAGGCTATGGAGTTTTAGGAAACATTTCACTTCTTTATTTCCTTATCATTCGATTTTTTTCTATCATTAATGTTTGAATCATTCCATTCTTGCCCTGTCATAGATGGTGAGAACACGCACATCATATACATCTGGATAGGAGTCAGGGCCCCCAGTTGCAGTTACTACCATGGGGTAGAGGCCGAGGCCGGGGTCGAGGCAGAGTAGAGGCAGAGCTCAGCATAGAGCTCGAGCAGCAGAACCTATGGTGGAACCTCAAATTGATTATGAGGAGGTGATCCCAACTCAAACCGTACTTGTTGGACCAGCTCAGGTCCCGGAGGGATTCATAGCCACTCTGATGTTTTAGGACGCTCTAGTCCGCTTGGTAGGACTTCTGGAGAGTGTGGCCCATACTGGTGCATTTTCGGTGGCACCGGCTGTCTCTCAAGATCGAGAGGAACACAGACTCCTGCTACTCACACTTTGGAGCAAATGTCTCCCCTATATAAGACTCAAGCAGGGCAGCCAATTGGGGTTGTTACGCAGGTTGTTGCGGCATAGGCCGGGGATAGGCCGCTATGTCTTATGAGGCCTTGATGAGGCTGGATAAGGTTACCAAGATCTTCTATGTTCATTTTAGTGGTGCATCTTCTAAGGACCCATATGATTACTTGGACCGTTGCCACGAGGTGTTGCACAATATTGGTATTGCTGAGACTAATGGGGTCGACTTTGTAGTGTTCCAAATGACCGAATCTGCCAAGAGATAATAAAGAGATTATGTGTTGCCCAGACCAATTGGTTTGCCTTCACTTACCTTGGATCAGTTTTCAAAGTTTTTCTGGAGAAGTTTATTCCTTTTGTTGTAAGAGAGGATTATCACAGGAAAATTGAGCGCCTTCATTAGGGTGGCATGACCGTCACCCAATATGAGACTCGATTTGTGGACCTAGTGTTACAACCCATATCCACATGTGTTAGTTCATGCCATATATTAGTTAACATAAATCCAAGAAGGAATTATCTTTGAGATGATAAGAAGTCAATCCTATTGGTCTTAAGTGATACAAGAGTGTATAAGGGTGATTAACAAGTATTAGAAGTTAAATGAATCAAGGATGTTGTAACTCGTATTTTCAAGTAATCTAGCGGTGCTTAATACACTCAAGAGTTCATTTATTAAGGTATTTTAATCATATAATATCCGTATCATAAGTCTTGAAGTCAAACGAGTTATGAAACAAAAGTCGACAAAAGTTGTCGCAACTTAGGTTCATAATTTTACTTAAACATTAGGTCAAATGTTTCTAATCTTTTCTCCTAATTTACAAGGAATTACGGGGTGATCTACTAATAAAATTACAGATCTATGAGTCTAGTTTCCAACGCATTAAACCGTTCATCGATACGATCTCAGAGTAGAGATATATTCGCGTTTTCGCGAGACTGCGCCAAGCACCTCTCTATGGGGCCCACTAAGGCGGTTTAAGATATTTGGACCTATATAGGATGCCTCCAACCCGTTTTAAGTCATTTCTTCTCACTATTTTCAGACCTTAGAACCCTAGGAACATCCTCTCAAGGTTCTCTCAAGATTCAAGACCCAAAAAAGGGGCAAACAACACAAATCAAGTGTCGGGAATTCCGTGGCGCTAGTAAGTCTCTTGTTCTTCTTGTTGTTGCTCATTTTTGTGTCGTTCCAGCTCGTGTGGGAGGTTGTTTTAAAGGGTTTATGTTCTGTAAATACTACCTCATGTTCTTAATATCAATCCTAGGTGATTTCAAGCCTTCTAAAGTGATTCTAGTGCCGAAAAACACTAATTGATCGCTAGTTTCGCTTTTTTGTTGTTGTGGCAGCATTGGAGGGATATTTCATGGAAATTTAAGGTCAAATTGGAGTTTTTCTTTCTGTATAAAGGTAAGGAACCTCTTACTCTATATGTATTTAAGATTATCCAAGTTGCGGCTAAGCCATTGAAGCTAGAACTTGTGAAATATATATCGAAAGGCTTGGGAGTAATGTTATTGTTTTGTGGACTGTTTTGCGTTGTTGTTGGGCTGCGTATTTTACTACTGTTTTGTGGAGCTTTGGAGGAGGAAGGGTGTGGAGAAACACCATATATATGTAGGGTTATGGGCTGATATTTATTCATAACATTTCCAGGTTGTTTGACACGACTACGGTGGTCGTCGTATGTATGGAGTGATTAGGCTGTGTGTGGACTATTTTGGGAGGCTCAATATGTTTATTATTGATGTTGTTTGGGATGTTTGGTGACTGTTTTGAATGGTGTGAGGTCATATATATAGGGGAGGTGTTGTCTGTTTCATCGTAAAATAGGTTGTGGTCGATACATAATAGTTATGACGCTTAAATGATAACGATAGTATCGTTTCTCTTATTGTAGACTAAGGAGTTTTGACAATTGCATAGCTTGAGATTGGGGCAGTATATACAAGGTATGTGAGGCTATCCCTTTCCTTCTTTTTCACGACTCCGATTGTACATAATGTAATGAACGAGCTTCCAAGATACTCTACTCTTAGAAGCTAGCAGTACTTACATTGTTTTCCCTCTTATGGAACGATTGATGTTAATGTTGCTTCTCTTATTCTTATGTTATCAATGTTGTTGGTACTTCCTGATTCTTATAAGGTTCATAGTGAAGAGTTAGTCCTAATAACGTGTACAGAGGATACCGACCTTACGTCACTCCGAAAGGTTTAGAATGTGATTCCATGAGTCGAGCATGCATTATATATATGTATCTATTTTACTCTACCGAGCCACGCTATAGTTGGCCGGGTACGACACCTATTGTGCAACCACTGATCAGTTGGGTTTTACCGAGCTCCACGTGGCCGGGTACGATTCTACCGAGCCTATTATGGCCGGGTACGATATGATGATGATGATGCCCACAGAGGCGAATGCTTTAAAGGTTTATGTATTTATACATATGTATCATGCATTTCATGTAAGTAGCCCTCAGAGGTACTAAGATGTTACAGGTTGTATATTCTCTATCCTTGCTTACATTACTGATCGTATTTATGGTTCCTTGCCTTACATACTCAGTACTTTATTCGTACTGACGTCCTTTTATTTGTGGACGCTGCATGTCGTGCTGCAGGTCCTGATAGACAGGCAGGTGCAGCTCCCCCACCACAGTAGACTGTCCAGTTCAGCGGTGATTGGCGAGATCCCTTCTCCGGACTTGCCTTGGTCTTGGTATGCAATTTTTGTTATAGACATTATGGGTATGTCGGGGCCCTGTTCCGGCTATGTTGCAACACTTATGTTCTTTTAGAGGCTCATAGACAGGTGTCGGCTCATGTATAGTTTGGTATGCCTTGTCGGCTAGTTTTTGTTGTATAGTCTTTCATAGTAGCGTGGTAGCTCATACCTTATATGTAGTTTCTTGATTGTCTGGTCATCCCCTGCTATGTATGTTCATGCCGTCATATTTTATTGCTGGTTGTCCATGATCTAGGTCTACCATTTATATTGATCTCGTCAGCCCTAAAAGATAATAATGAAGGTTAGATGAAATGTACGTTGGTGCTCGGCAAGTGTGGTCGGGTGCTAGTCATGGCCCTCCAGTTTGGGTCGTGACAAACTTGGTATCAGAGCAAGTCTGTCCTAGGGGTTGTCTATGAGTCGTGTGTAGTAGAGTCTTGATTATGGATGTGTAGCGCGCCACATTTATAATCAGGAGGCTACCTGACATCTAGGGTTGTTACCTTCTTCCTGAATCTAGATCGTGCGTAGAGTTGAGTTGTAAGTGTTCGTCTCTAATATTCACCTTGTTTTTTTCCAGTGATGCCTTCGACTAGGAAACAAACGATTAGTAGACGACTTGATACAGTAGCGGGAGAGGGTACCAGTCAGGTGCCCCAAGTCAGAGCAGGACAAAGTGAGGCTCAGAGTGAGATGCCCTCTCATACCTCATCTACTCCATCTCCTCCAGAGGATATTAGAAGGCACCCAGCGCCTCCAGTTCCTTCGTCTGACACTCCAGACCAGGATATGCGGAGTGCTTTGCAGTTATTGACTAGCTTGGTAGCTGCTCAGGCTCAGAGGCAGAATACAGGTGCTGCTGAGAAACCAGTTAGTACAAGAGTTCGTGATTTTATTAATTTAGACCCTCCAGTGTTTACCGGATCAGACCCCAAGGAGGACCCACAGACTTTTATTGACCAGGTTCATCGTACACTTCGGGTTATGCATGTTAGTGATACAGAGGCAGTAGAGTTGGCTTCTTATCGGCTACGGGATTTAGCGGTTCTCTGGTATGATAGTTGGGAGAGATCCAGGGGTCCGAACCCTCCTCCAGCTGTGTGGAAGGAATTTTCTGAGGCCTTTCTTCGTCACTACTTGCCAGTTGAGATACGACGAGCTAGAGCTGATAAGTTCTTGAACCTTAGACAAGGTAATATGAGTGTACGAGAGTACAGTATGCAGTTTGATTCTTTGGCAAGGTATGCTCCCCATATGGTGGCCGAGATGAGTGATAGGGTGCATATGTTCGTGAATGGGTTGGGACCACATCTGATAAATGAGTGTACAACAGCCTCCTTGGTGGAGGGCATGGATATTTCCCATATTCAAGCTTATGCCCAGACCCTAGAAGATCGTAAGCGCCAGCAGAGGGCAGTTAGGGAGCAGGATAGGGGCCAGCATAAGAGGGCGAGATTTGCAGGGTATTCTGATGACTTTAGAGGCAGCATCAGGCCATGGTTTTCGAGGGGTTCGGCGCCACCTGTAGCTAGTGCTCCTCCACAGTTTCAGAGGCCTCGATATGATCGATCCTATTCTGGTCCAGGTCAGAGTTCGCGGACATCTGGCTCGCAACATCACAGGGATACTAGTCAGATGAGACCCCCAACACCATATTGTGATCAGTGCGGCAAGGCCCACTTTGGACTGTGTCATCGAGGTTCTAATGCGTGCTATTCGTGCGGACAGCCTGACCATATGATGCGGGATTGTCCTAATAGAGGAGGTGATGGTATGGCTCAGCCGACTGGATCTGTGTCTGGTTCTTCCTCATCAGTTCGACCTCCAGCACGGGGTTTTCAGCAGTCGACAGGTCGTGGTAGGGGTAGAGGTGCAGTGCCGAGTTCGAGTGGTGCTCAAAATCGAACCTATGCTCTAGTAGGTCGACAGGATCTCGAGTCGTCTCCAGATGTTGTTACAGGTATTATATCTGTGTTTTCTTATGATGTATATGCGTTGATTGATCCGGGATCTACATTATCATATGTTACACCCTTTGTGGCTAATAAGTTTGGCATTGAACCTGAATTGATAAGTAAACCCCTCGCGGTATCTACTCCGATAGGAGATTCTGTGATTGCTAGAAGGGTATATAGAGGTTGCACTGTGATGATTTGTAGTCGTCAAACCTCGGCAAATTTATTTGAGTTAGAAATGGTTGATTTTGATGTGATAATGGGAATGGACTGGTTGGCCTCATGCTATGCAAATGTTGACTGTCGTACGAAGATGGTTAGGTTCCAATTTCCGGGTGAACCCGTCATTGAATGGAAAGGGAACATTGCTACACCGAAAGGTAGGTTTATTTCCTATCTTAAGGCAAGGAAAATGATCTCAAAAGGTTACATTTATCATCTCGTTCGTGTTAGGGATGCGGAGGCGAAACCGCCTACTTTACAATCAATCCCTGTGGTCAACGAATTCCCAGATGTTTTCCCAGATGAACTCCCAGGCCTTCCTCCTGAAAGGGAGATTGAGTTTAGCATTGATGTGTTGCCTGACACTCAACCGATCTCTATTCCTCCATACAGAATGGCCCCGGCAGAGTTGCGAGAGTTGAAGGTGCAGTTGAAGGACTTGCTGGATAAGGGCTTTATTAGGCCTAGCACTTCACCTTGGGGTGCACCAGTCCTATTCGTGCGGAAGAAAGATGGGTCGTTACGGATGTGTATCGACTATCGACAGTTGAATAAGTCTACTATAAAGAACAAGTATCCACTTCCAAGAATTGATGACCTGTTTGACCAACTCCAGGGTGCCAAGTATTTCTCCAAGATTGATTTACGTTCAGGGTATCATCAGGTGAGGGTTAGGGAGAAGGATATTCCAAAGACGGCCTTCCGGACAAGATATGGGCACTTTGAGTTCTTGGTGATGTCGTTCGGGCTAACAAATGCCCCAGCAGCTTTTATGGATCTCATGAATACTATATTCAGGCCCTATCTTGATGTGTTCGTGATTGTATTCATTGATGACATTCTAGTGTATTCTCGTTCGGAGGCGGAACATGCGGGCCACTTGCGGATAGTATTACAGACGCTTCAGGATCGTAAGTTATATGCTAAGCTCTCCAAATGTGAATTCTGGCTGAACTCAGTAGCATTCCTTGGCCATGTGATATCTGATGAGGGTATTAGTGTCGACACTCAGAAGATCGATGCAGTAAAGAATTGGCCGAGACCTACAACACCATCAGAAGTCCGCAGCTTCCTAGGGCTAGCAGGATATTATAGGCGGTTTGTAGAAGGATTTTCCTCTATATCATCACCATTGACTAAGTTAACACAAAAAGCTACCAAATTCCAGTGGTCTGACACTTGTGAACGTAGTTTTCAGGAGTTGAAGAATCGATTGACATCTGCACCAGTGCTCACTCTTCCTGAAGGAACAGAAGGTTATGTGGTATATTGTGATGCCTCAGGTATAGGTTTGGGGTGCGTATTGATGCAGCGTGGGAATGTGATTGCTTATGCATCAAGACAATTGAAGAAGCATGAAAAGAATTATCCAACCCATGATTTGGAATTGGCTGCAGTAATATATGCTTTGAAGATATGGCGGCACTACTTATACGGCATCCATGTTGACATCTACACAGATCACAAGAGTTTACAATACATCTTCAAGCAGAAAGAGTTGAATTTGAGGCAGCGTAGGTGGCTTGAATTATTGAAAGACTACGACGTCGAGATATTGTATCATCCCGGTAAAGCCAATGTTGTGGCAGACGCTCTCAGCCGTAAATCAATGGGAAGCTTAGTACATATTGAGGCAGGTAGATGGGGGTTGATTAAAGAGCTTCATCAGCTAGCCAATATGAGAATCAGATTGTTAGACTCTGATGACGGAGGTGTTACTGTACAGAATACATCAGAATCATCTTTGGTAGCCGAGGTAAAAGCACGACAATATGAAGATCCTATCTTAGTACGATTAAGAGAAAGCATTCAACAGTGTAAAAGTATGGCTTTTGGGATCGGAAAAGACGGGGCACTGAGATACCAGAGCCGATTGTGTGTGCCTAATGTGGCAGGGTTGCGAGAGAAGATTATGAATGAGATTCATCAATCCCGATATTCCATCCATCCCGGCTCGACAAAGATGTATCATGATGTCAAGGAGCAGTATTGGTGGGATAATATGAAGAAGTCTATTGCAGAATTTGTAGCCCAGTGTCCCAATTGTCAACAAGTAAAGATAGAACATCAGAAACCCGGTGGATTGCTTCAAAATATAGAGATTCCGACCTGGAAGTGGGAGGTGATTAATATGGACTTCATTATTGGATTACCTCGCTCTTATCATAAGTTTGACTCCATCTGGGTGATAATTGATCGACTTACAAAATGTGCCCATTTTCTGCCAGTGAAGACAACTTACACGGCTGAAGATTATGCGAAGTTGTATATCAAGGAGATTGTTAGGCTTCATGGTGTGCCCGTATCTATTATATCAGACCGAGGAGCTCAATTTACGGCTAACTTTTGGAGGTCTTTCCAGAAGGGTTTAGGCACACAAGTAAATCTCAGCACTGCATTTCATCCGCAGACTAACGGACAGGCTGAACGTACCATTCAGACACTGGAAGATATGCTACGAGCATGTGTTCTAGATTTTAAGGGGAATTGGGATGATCATCTTCCACTCATAGAATTCGCCTACAATAATAGCTACCATTCCAGTATTAAAATGGCCCCATACGAGGCACTATACGGGAGGAGATGTAGATCACCAGTTGGATGGTTCGAAGTCGGTGAAACAGAATTATATGGGCCAGATTTGATTCACCAAGCTATTAAGAAGGTGAAAGTGATACAGGAGCGATTGAGGACGGCACAAAGCAGGCAAAAATCTTATTCTGATGTCCGATGTCGTGATCTAGAGTTTGAGGTTGGTGATTGGGTTTTCCTGAGGATCTCACCAATGAAGGGTATTATGCGTTTTGGGAAGAAAGGTAAGCTGAGTCCAAGGTATATCGGGCCGTATAAAATTCTTCGACGGATTGGACAGGTTGCTTATGAGTTAGAATTGCCATCCGAATTGGAATTTGTCCACCCGGTATTCCATGTATCTATGTTGAGAAAATGTATTGGAGACCCTTCTCGAGTCATCCCTATCAAAGATGTACAAGTTACAGAGGACCTATCATATGAAGAAGTGCCAGTGGCGATATTAGATCGGCAAGTCCGCAAGCTGAGAACAAAAGATGTAGCTTCCGTCAAAGTATTGTGGAGGAACAAAAATATGGAAGAAATGACATGGGAAGCAGAAGAGGAGATGAAGTCTAAATACCCTTACTTATTCCAGAATGAAGATAACAAGGATGCTGGTGGAAGACAGGATACATTAGAAGGTGAAACGGCTCTATGAGGTAAGCAATAATTTGAGAATACTCCTCCTTAATACAAAATGGTGATATGTAGATAATGTAAATACGCATAATGCTTTGTGTAGCCTTGTGAAGCCATATGTTGGGCTTAATTACTTGCAAGTTTTGCTAGTGACCATTTTATAGGGGAAAATTGATCGGAAATTTCCATTGGAATCCACGATGATTTAAACTCCCCATGAACCCTTACATTCGAGGACGAATGTTCCTAAGGGGGGGGGTGTTACAACCCATATCCACATGTGTTAGTTCATGCCATATATTAGTTAACATAAATCCAAGAAGGAATTATCTTTGAGATGATAAGAAGTCAATCCTATTGTTCTTAAGTGATACAAGAGTGTATAAGGGTGATTAACAAGTATTAGAAGTTAAATGAATTAAGGTTGTTGTAACTCGTATTTTCAGGTAATCTAGCGGTGCTTAATACATTCAAGAGTTCATTTATTAAGGTATTTTAACCATATAATATCCGTATCATAAGTCTTGAAGTCAAACGAGTTATGAAACAAAAGTCGACAAAAGTTGTCGCAACTTAGGTTCATAATTTTACTTAAACATTAGGTCAAATGTTTCTAATCTTTTCTCCTAATTTACAAGGAATTATGGGTTATCTACCAACAAAATTAAATATCTATGAGTCTAGTTTCCAACGCATTAAACCGTTCATCTATACGATCTCGGAGTAGAGAGATATTTACGTTTTCGCGAGACTGCGCCAAGCACCTCTCTATGGGGCCCACTAAGGCGGTTTAAGATATTTGGACCTATATAGGATGCCTCCAACCCGTTTTAAGTCATTTATTCTCACTATTTTCAGACCTTAGAACCCTAGGAACATCCTCTCAAGGTTCTCTCAAGATTCAAGACCCAAAAAAGGGCAAACAACACAAATCAAGTGTCGGGAATTCCGTGGCGCTAGTAAGTCTCTTGTTCTTCTTGTTGTTGCTCATTTTTGTGTCATTCCAGCTCGTGTGGGAGGTTGTTTTAAAGGGTTTATGTTCTGTAAATACTCCCTCATGTTCTTAATATCAATCCTAGGTGATTTCAAGCCTTCTAAAGTGATTCTAGTGCCGAAAAACACTAATTGATCGCTAGTTTCGCTTTTTTGTTGTTGTGGCAGCATTGGAGGGATATTTCATGGAAATTTAAGGTCAAATTGGAGTTTTTATTTCTGTATAAAGGTAATGAAACTCTTACTCTATATGTATTTAAGATTATCCAAGTTGCGGCTAAGCCATTGAAGCTACAACTTGTGAAATATATATCGAAAGGCTTGGTAGTAATGTTATTGTGTTGTGGACTGTTTTGTGTTACTGTTGGGCTGCATATTTTACTAATGTTTTGTGGAGTTTTGAAGGAGGAAGGGTGTCGAGAAACACCATATATATGTAGGGTTATGAGCTGATATTTATTCGTAACATTTCCAGGTTGTTTGACACGACTACGGTGGTCGTCGTATGTATGGAGTGATTAGGTTGTGTGTGGACTATTTTGGGAGGCTCAATATGTTTATTATTGATGTTGTTTGGGCTGTTTGGTGACTGTTTTGAATGGTGTGAGGTCATATATATAGGGGAGGTGTTGTCCGTTTCATCGTAAAATAGGTTGTGGTCGATACATAATAGTTATGACGCTTAAATGATAACGATAGTATCGTTTCTCTTATTGTAGACTAAGGAGTTTTGACAATTGCATAGCTTGAGATTGGGGCAGTATATACAAGGTATGTGAGGCTATCCCTTTCCTTCTTTTGCACGACTCCGATTGTACATAATGTAATGAACGAGCTTCCAAGATACTCTACTCTTAGAAGCTAGCAGTACTTACATTGTTTTCCCTCTTATGGAACGATTGATGTTAATGTTGCTTCTCTTATTCTTATGTTATCAATGTTGTTGGTACTTCCTGATTCTTATAAGGTTCATAGTGAAGAGTTAGTCCTAATAATGTGTACAGAGGATACCGACCTTACGTCACTCCGAAAGGTTTAGAATGTGATTCCATGAGTCGAGCATGCATTATATATATGTATCTATTTTACTCTACCGAGCCACGCTATAGTTGGCCGGGTACGGCACCTATTGTGCAACCACTGATCAGTTGGGTTTTACCGAGCTCCACGTGGCCGGGTACGATTCTACCGAGCCTATTATGGCCGGGTACGATATGATGATGATGATGCCCACAGAGGCGAATGCTTTAAAGGTTTATGTATTTATACATATGTATCATGCATTTCATGTAAGTAGCCCTCAGAGGTACTAAGATGTTACAGGTTGTATATTCTCTATCCTTGCTTACATTACTGATCGTATTTATGGTTCCTTGCCTTACATACTCAGTACTTTATTCGTACTGACGTCCTTTTATTTGTGGACACTGCATGTCGTGCTGCAGGTCCTGATAGACAGGCAGGTGCAGCTCCCCCACCACAGTAGGCTGTCCAGTTCAGTGGTGATTGGCGAGATCCCTTCCGGCTATGTTGCAGCACTTACGTTCCTTTAGAGGCTCATAGACAGGTGTCGACTCATGTATAGTTTGGTATGCCTTGTCGGCTAGTTTTTGTTGTATAGTCTTTCATAGTAGCGTGGTAGCTCATACCTTATATGTAGTTTCTTGATTGTCTGGTCATCCCCTGCTATGTATGTTCATGCCGTCATATTTTATTGTTGGTTGTCCATGATCCAGGTCTACCATTTATATTGATCTCGTCAGCCCTAAAAGATAATAATGAAGGTTAGATGAAATGTACGTTGGTGCTCGGCAAGTGTGGTCGGGTGCTAGTCATGGCCCTCCAGTTTGGGTCGTGACACCTAGCTCGCCATGCCATTATCTTTCTCCCTACTAACACGGAGTACTCGGATGGGCAAAAATCGCTCGCTTTATCTTTGCACGAAAACCCTTCGTGTCTTCGGGCAAAGAGGGGCAGCTGTAAGCACGTGATTTTTGCCCTATATGAGAATTACTCCCAAAAAATTCAAAAATAAAATAATTTTTCTTGGTGTGCAATTTTTGTGATATTTTGTGTAACTATTTGTATGTTTGTCTATGCATGTTTATTTGTTAAATTAATAAAAAATACAAAAATAGGCATCTTTTGCATTTTTAGCATTTAATGTCCAAATGAACAATTTTATGCTTAATTATTACTTAATTGTGTGTTAATTGTTATTGGAAGTTAATTTGCGCTTTTATAACTTAATTTAGTTCTTAATAATAATTTAAGTACTTTTATAATTTAGTTTTAGAAAAATAAAAGAAGAAAAGAGAACAAAAATACAAAGAAAAATCGGATTGGGCCACTTCTTCAATTTCAAACCACAGGCCCAAATAATTGCCCAACTTTCCCCATGACCCGGTCCGTTTCAAACCGGGTCGATCCGGTCCGCTCCATTAACCCAACACCCCTTCTTCATTTTTGTCCAACACAAAACAAAACCAAAAAAATAAAAAATAAAAAGTGAATTATCACTATTAATAGTTTTATTTTTTGTTTTTTTTATATATAAAAAAATCCGAAAATATTTTATTTTATTTATTATTTTTATTTTAATATATATATATATATATAGTAATTTCGGAAATGATTTTAAAAAAATAAAAAATAAAAAAATAAAAAAAGTAAAAGAATGTAGAAAATTTAAAAAAAGTAAAAAGTTTTAAAAAATTTAAAAGTAAAATAAGGTTGGAATTAAAAAATAAATATAAAGGTATCTGAAAATTTAAAAAATTTAAAGTAATTGAAAGTAGCATTTTTAAAAGAAAAAGAAAAGATAGTGGTTTGTTTTTTAAAGAAAAGTTAAATAAAGTGAGATTCTCTTTTAAAAAAAATAAAAAGTGGGATTTTAAATAAGATAAAGTAATTAAAGTTGGAATTTTAAAAATAAAAGTAAATAAAGGTGGGATTTCTTTTTCTAAAAAATAAAAGCAATTTGTAAGTGGGATTTCTTTTAATTAAAAAATAATAAAATAATAAAAAAACAAATCTGAAAATTTCGAAAATTTTGCTATAAATAGAAGAGAAAATTTAGGAAGAAGGGGTGGAAAAAAAAGAGGAAAAACTAGATAGAGAGAAGAAAAAAAGAGGGGGCGGAGTGAGAAGTATACACCCGATATACATTCTGGATACACTGAATATACAGGGGCAGAATTCATTTTGGAGAGTTTTGAAGTTGAAAAAGAATAGTTACTGTTTCATTGCCTCGCTTAAGATCTGAAATAGTCAGAACCTTCCTGCCTTTTACTTCTTCTCTATACTTGGAGTCGTTTATAGTCTCCTGGGTTTTCTACTATTCCTACTGTTACTGGTCTATTCCTGTGTTGCTGGACTGTCGTTGTTGTGCTACATTGTTACTACTGTTGCTGCTTCTCAGCTTCATCTTCTCTTGTTTTCCAATACCAGGTACACGAATGTAATACTAGTTATTGCAAGCTAAAAATGTGGAAGCATGAATACATATGAAGAATCGAATTTTGAAGTTTTAATTTCGCTTTTTCTCTGTTCCTTTTATTGATTGTATTTAGGCTATTTTATGTATTATTGAATAATAATTGGAATAAGAGAAAATAACATAAGTTAGTCTTTAATGAATCGGCTTGGCAAAACGGGTTAATTCACTAGCTATGAAGGTTCTAAGATTATCAACAGTAGGTTAATTGTGAACAAGTACTTAAATTTAGCTAAGGCATGAATTTGAACTAAATTTCGTGAATTAGGTATTAAGGCATGATTTGAGTTCAAACAAAATTAGAAGAACGTTTAAGTCTAATAAACTTTCTATTAAGCTTTAGTAATTATGGTTAAATCCAGTTTCAAATGGTTGTGAATAATTAATTCCAATAGTTTTTTTTATATATATAACAATGCGAGCTTCAATCTAACTATATTTGATTCTTTTGAATATTAGTTGTCAAATTTTTATTTTATTTATAATTTCGAATTTTTTTAGTAAAATTCTTGTTCATCAATATTTGTATTAATATAGCAATTAGTATGCCATGCTTTCTTAAATAAATAAAAAAAAGCTCGTAATTAATTAGGATTTTCTTTATTTATTTTAGAGACTAATTTTAATAGAAAAGATGTAGTCGCTTTAGGATTTGTCCATTTAAAATAAATGAGATGAGCCTCGCCTAGTAAAATATATAGATTGCGGGGCCCTCACAAATGTATGTGTTAATTACTTAGAACTCGGGATCGGCCGCTTAGCGAACTTCACGGCCTTTTCTCAAAATAACCCTGCGCTAGTCGCTTTAGGCGCGTATTTAATAATGTTATCTCCTTAAACTCGGGTGCACATTTATGTGACCCAAATCCAAATCTCAACGAAATCGAAATGTGTCTCTAATCACGGGTACATTGATTGTGACGTGGTCTGAGATGTATTTCCATGACATTGCAAATTCTTTTTAATAATGAATGAGACGAGCCTCGACAAACAAAAAATGCACAAGCTGCGGGGCCCTCTAAATGTATATATTAAAATACTTAGAATTCGAGGACAGGCCGTTTAGCGAATTTTACGGCCTTCCCCAAAATAACAAGACGCTAGTTGCTTTAGGCGCGCCTTTAATAATTTATTTTCCTTAACTCGGGTGCACATTTATGTGACCCAAATCCAAATCTCAACCGAGTCGAGATATGCCAAACAACTACGGGTGCATTGATGTAACGTGGTTCGAGATATGTTTCCACGACGTTGCAATTCTCGTAAAATAATAACAATAAGTAAGAAAGCGGTAAAAAGATAAAATTTTGCACATAAGTTCATATTTGTATAAAATCAGATAATCAAGCCGAATATAACAGTTGAGCGACCGTGCTAGAACCACGGAACTCGGGAATGCCTAACACCTTCTCCCGGGTTAACAGAATTCCTTATCCGGATTTCTGGTGCGCAGACTGTAATATGGAGTCATTCTTTTCCTCGATTCGGGATTAAAATTGGTGACTTGGGACACCCTAAATCTCCCAAGTGGCGACTCTGAAATAAATAAACGAATCCCGTTTCGATTGTCCTTTAATTGGAAAAAACTCCCTTGCACCCCATCGGGTGCGGAAAAAGGAGGTGTGACAAATATTACTGGACGGATCGAGATATTCGTGATCAAGAGAGTGGGCCTCATCATTTTGGAGGTTTTAGTAGTGCCTCATCTAAAGGTAGGGGTACTTCTGGTACAGGCCATCCTACTAGGCCGTTTTAGTCAGCACTTCAGGTATCCCACAGTGATTCGGGTAGTCATGGTCCTTATATATCCCATCTTAGGTAGCTAGCCTACAATGCTCCATCAGCTCCTATTAGTGCGCCTTCGATCTAGAGCTACCATAGTGGTTATCGGCCCGTTCAGGCCAGTCTCAGCTTCAACATCCAGAGTAGTCAGGACGGTGTTTTGAGTGTGGGGGTATATGTCACTTCTGGAGGTACTTCCCTAGATTGTTGAGCACTATGCCATATCAGAGTTCTCGTGCCATGGTTGTGGAACAAGTTGCTTCACCTCCCGCTTAGCCAGCTAGATACAGGGCTCGGGCTGCCAGAGGTGGAGGTTAGGCCATTAGAGGTGGAGGTCAGGCCATTAGAGGTAGAGGCCAGCCTCTAGACAAGAGGCAGAGGTCAAGGTGGTGGGGCCCAACCCTATTTTATGCATTTCCCAGCTAGACCTGAGGCTGGGTCATCTGACACCGTTATCACGTGTATCGTTTCAGTTTGCCATAGAGATGCTTCAGTTTTATTTGGTCCAGGGTTTACTTATTTCTATGTTTCATCCTATTCTACTTCATATCTGGTTGTGCCTCGTGATTCTTTGAGTGCTCCTATGCATGTGTTCACGCTTGTGGGAGATTCTATTATTGTAGACCGTGTCTATCGCTCATGTGTGATTACTATTGGGAGTCTTCATACTAATGTAGATCTCCTACTCCTTTATATGATAGACTTTGATGTTATTTTGGGTATGGATTGACTTTCACCGTATCATGCTATATTGGACTATCATGCCAAGACAGTAACCTTAACCATGCCAGGGTTGCCTCGATTAGAATGGAGAAGGACTCCTGGCCATTCTACCAACATGGTTATTTCTTATGTAAAGGCTCGTATTCGGCCTATATTCATAATACTAGTGCGGAGGTTCCTTCCACGGATTCGGTACCAGTAGTGTGAGTTTTCAGAGGTATTTCTTGTAGATCTGTCGAGAATGCCATCCGATAGAGATATCGACTTCTGCATTGATTTGGTTTCATAAATTCAGCCCATTTCCATCCTACCATAATGTATGGCATTGCCTGAGTTGAATGAACTGAAGGATCAGTTGCAAGATTTACTTGATAAGGGATTCATTCGACCTAGTGTCTCCCCTTGGGTGCACCCGTGTTGTTCATGAAGAAGAAGGATGGTTCGATGGATTTGATAAACATTATTTTGTGATCGTATTCATTGATGATATCTTGATCCACTCCCGCAGTCGAGAGGAGCATGAGCAACATCTTCAGATTGTACTTCAGACTTTAAGAGATAGTCAGTTATATGCCAAGTTTTCAAAGTGTGAGTTCTGGTTGGACTCGGTTGCCTTTTTTGGGGCATGTTGTATCTGCGAGGGCATTAAAGTGGACCCTAAGAAGATTGAGGCATTTAGGAACTGACTTAGAACTACTTTAGCTATAGAGATTCGGAGTTTTATAGGTTTGGCGGGTTACAATCGCCGGTTTGTGGAGGGATTTTCATCCATAGCAGCCTCATTGACTAGATTGAACCAGAAGGGTGCTCCATTCGGGTGGTCCGATGAGTTTCAGTCGAGCTTTCAAAATCTCCCTATTGTTGGTATTTCCCATACATTCATGATCCTACATAGTGTATTGTGATGCATCACATATTGGGCTCAGTGCAGTATTGATGCAGAATGGTAGGGTGATTACATATGCGTCGCGGTAGTTGAAGGTTCATGAGAAGAATTACCATGTTCACAACTTAGGGTTGGAATCCATTGTTCATGCACTGAAGATTTGGAGGCATTATCTCTACGGCGTGTGATGGGAGGCTATAATTACTAGTTTTAATGACTTGTTGCACTCTAATTTACTGCACTTTAATTGATTTTGAGCTTTAATCGTTAGTATTTTTCACTAATTATGTGTTTTATACCTTGTAGGAGTGATTCCGAGTGATGTAGATATTACGGATCTAATTCAAGCTATTGGAGATTTGAAGTGTGAGTAAAAGCCCAATGGAATAAGTTGAGATCGCGTTCAGGAGTCAAGAACAACATCTGGATATCAAAAAGTCAAGAAAAAGCCTGACTTTGAGAATCTTCCACAACCGCGGCGAGTGGAGTGGCACGTTGGGCGCCACGGCTTTCCATTTTTGCTATCTTGAAAAATTACACACTCTCTGATAAATCCCACAAGCACCCCGCGTGGTGCGTCGCTTGTGCATTTTTTACAGAGTCACAATCCTATTTCGGCTAGAAGAAGATGGTTTTGTTTGGGCCCAACCCTAAATTGTATAAATAGATGTAAAAATATTATTTTGTGAACTTTTGACACATCTTATACCTAAGGAAACTAAGGAGGAGATGGAGAAGCAAAAGCACAAGGATTTCATCATTCAATCCTCACTCAAGACAAGAGTTTGGATCATTTTATATTTTCCTTTATCTTAAACAAATTTGTGATGAATTACTCCATATCTATGGAGTATTTCTCTTTAGGGTTTGATTGATTTGGTGTATTGATATTTGTTTGTGGATATTAACTCTAGTTTTATGTATTAAATCGTTTTGGATGTTTTAATCGTTGCATCTATATTCACTTATTCATGTAATCGAGAGAGGCATAACTTGTGATATTTTTTCATTCTTGTTGGATGAATTCATTAATTCTTCTTAGTAATCAAAAGAGGCTAGTTGAATTATTGATTAAACCTAGTTAGGAGGATAATCGAGAGAGGTTCTCCTAAAGACCAATCCACTACGAATTCTTGGATGTCTTTACAAAGCTTAAATTGGTTCATCTTGTGTGGTTGAGACTTAAATCGAGAGAGGAGTATCTACTAAACATTTCAACTAATAATCAAGTGAATTCGAGAGACTTACTTGAACATTATACGTGAATTACCTAGAGTTAGATCTCAACAATTATCATGCACCTATCCTATCAAAACCCTATCTTTTCCCAATTAATAACCTTCTTTGCTCATTACTTGTGTCACTTGTCATTAGCCAATAGTTTTGACTCTTAGTTAATTTTAGTCTTAATCATAAAAATCTCAATTGTTGATAATCTTGGATAGCAATCTAGCTACAAACTACGATAATATTGTTTAACTCCAATCCATGTGGATACGATATTATATTTTACTATATTCAACTAGTGAGCATATTTAAGTGTGTATTTTGCACTCCTCAAATTTTGGCGCCATTGCCGGGGATTGACAATCAAGCATTGGCTTCAAAGCTTGCTTAATGGATCCATTAGGATATGGGACGAGATAACCAGAAAATTTCTCGATAAATATTTCTCATCAGCTAAAATGGGCAAGTTTAGAAGATAAATCCGTAACTTTTGCCAGAACGAGATTGAAACTGTGTTTGAATCATGGGAGAGGTTTAAGGAGTTAGTTCAAAAGTGTCAACATAGTGGAATTGAACCCTGGATGCAACTCCGGAATTTTTGGGATGGATTGATACCGATCTCATACAGAACATTGAGCAATGCAGCTAGAGGCCCGTTGATGAAAAAGACTTTAGAGGAGATAGTCACAATTCTAGATAAGTTGATTGAAGATTCAAATCAGTGGCCCTCTAAGATTGCTGAAAGAAGAAGATCAACTGGTGTTCACCAAGTTGATACTAATACATCTGTGCAGGTTCAACTTGATGCCATGGCCAAAGAAATAAGAAAGCTGACCTTAGCCTCAATTCATAATGATCCTCACACAGCTTATGATATATGTCGAAGAGGATACCCCACTCATGAATGTCAAGCCTCAATTGGTGAAGTAAATGCCATGGGAAATTACAACTTCAATGTAATGGGTCAGAAGCACCCCGATTTTTCATGGAGTTTGCTTGGGTGTACCGCAAGTGCATTGCAATAAAACAATCCCAGATTTTAGGGACAAGGAGCTCCAGGCTTCCAAAATCAGTAGAGGTAGCGGTTTCAACCTCAACAATCCAATCAGCCTGGGCTACAAGATATGATAAAGTCCTTTATTATCTAAATTGATGAGAGACTTGATACTCATAGCTCAGCTATACGGGAACATGGTGCAGCTATCAAGGAACTTGGCACAGGTTTGTAAAACTTGAAGAGACAAGTGGGAGAAATTGAAAATATATTATTTGAGAGAATCCTAGGTACTGTGCCTACTGTTACTGAAAAGAATCCCAAAGAAACGGTGAAATGATATGACCTTGAGAAGAGGGCAAGTGTTGAAAGATCCCACTCCAAGCCAAAAATAGGTGGTACCTGAAAATGAAAGTGGGGATCAATTGAAAATTGATGTTCAAAAGAATAAGAAAGGCAAGAAGGGATCTGACAAAAAGAAGAACGAGGAAACTTCGAGAAGGGAGGAACATGAAGTGAGCAAGCATATGCCTGCTCTACCTTTTCCCTAGAAGCTCTATCGAGAAAAGCTTGACAAGAAGTTCGAGAAATTTTTAGATATGCTGAGACAGGTTAATGTAAATTTTCCATTTACAGAAGTTCTCTCACAAATGCTAGCTTATGCCAAATTCTTGAAGGAGATCCTTACAAAGAAGAAGAACATAAAAGAGACCTCAGTGGTCAAGTTCACAAATCATTGCAGTGCAATCTTGCAAAACAAACTCCCACAAAAGCGTGGAGATCTAGAGAGTTTACGATACCTTGCTTTTTAGGAACTCATAACTTTGATAAATCTTTATATGATTCTGGTGCCTCAATTAATCTAATGCCTTTGTCTATTTACAGGAAACTGGATAATGAACTTGGAGATATAAAGTCTGCACCAATATCTTTGCAGCTGGAAGAACAAACTACTGTGATACCCGAGGGGATTGTGGAAGATGTCTTAGTTGGGGTAGATAAGTTTGTATTTCCTGTGGATTTCATAGTGGTGAAGATGGAAGAGAACAAGGAGATACCCCTAATCTTAGGAAGACCATTCTTAGCAACGGGTAAAGAAATATTAGATATACACGAGAGGAAGCTCATGCTTAGACTGGGTGAGGAGACAGTGACTTTCAAGATGGATCAAGAAACGGGGGTGAGAAAGGAGAAGCTAGCTGCAAGTGTTGAGTGGAAAGTTGTGACGACTTGGCCGATAGTCTTAAGAATTAATGCCTCGATTCCCTATTAAATGTTTTCCCCACGTTTATGCTATTTTGATTTGCCAGGATGTTCCGTTTTGAGTTTCGGAGAGTTTTGGGATACTTAGTCCCTAAATGAGAGCTTAAGTGTTGGAGAGTTGACCGTAGTTAGAACAGTGTGAAGACAAACTCAAAATGGAAATCCGATGGTTCCTTTAGCTCTGTTGGGTGATTTTGGGCTTAGGGGTGTGTTCGGATTGTGTTTTGGAGGTCTGTAGCTAATTTAGGCTTGAAATGTCGAAGTTGAATTTTTGAAGTTTCCGGTTCGACAGCGAGATTTTGATACGAGGGTTGGAATGGAATTTTGGAAGTTGGATTAGCTCCATAGTGTTGAATGTGACGTGTGTGCGAAATTGCAAGTCTATCGGACGAGGTTTGATAGATTTTTTGATCGAAAGCGTATTTTTAGAGTTTTTGGAATTCTTAAGCTTGAATCCGATGAGAAATAGGTGCTTTGATGTTGTTTTGTGCATTCCAAAGGTTGGAACAAGTTCGAATGAGATTTTAGGATATGTTGGTATGTTTGGTTGAGGTCCCGGGGGCCTCGGGTGAGTTTCGGGTGGTCAATCGGACCATTTCATAAAGTTTGGAGTTGCAGAATTGCAGGTTCAGCTGTTGCAGATATTTACTCTTCGCGTTCGCGAGTGGACCCTCGAGTACGCGAAGAGTCAGTGGAAGATGGTGGAATTTTATACTTTGCGTTCGCGAGGAAGGCTCCGCATTCGCGAAGGGCTGGATGTTTGTGTATCGCGTTCGCGAGAAGCGTAGCGCGTTCGCGTAGAGTAATTGGTTATCTGGGTCTGAGGTCGAGTTTGTTCATCGCGTTCGTGAGAGAGGGAGTGCGTTCGTGAAGGGTAAGTCTGAGGAATCATCACGTTCGCGAGTGTCTTTGTCGCGTTCGCGTAAGAGGATTTTGGTCAAAGTCATTTTTGTGCTTCGCGAACGCGAGGCGTTGACCGCGTTCGCGAAGAAAGGAATCCATGGGCAGATTTTTAAAACTCAAAATCGAGGGTTTGAGTCATAATTCATATTTTGGACTTGGGAGCTCGGGAGATTGCAATTTTTGAAGATATTTTCACCTGGGCGATTTGGGTAAGTAATTCCTACTCGGTTTAGACTAATTTCATCGAATCTACACTTAAATCCATCCTTTAATTTTGAAATTTTGGTGGAAATTGGGGGAAAAGTTCTTAGACCAAGAAATTGAGTTTTGATTGGAGATTTGACATCGGATTGGGATAATTTTGATATGGTTAGACTCGTGAGAGTGTGGGTATTCTGAAAATATAAAATTAACCCGATTCCGAGACGTGGGCCCGAGGGGCGTTTTGGTTATTTTATATAATTTTGCGTATTAGCTTAGACTTTAATTGTAGAATCAGTTACTTGAAGTGTTATTCACATTATGAAATTGAATTGAATAAATTTGGGCCATTTGGAGTCGAGTACTCGTGGCAAGAGTGTGGTTTCAGATTGATTATTGAGCTGGTTCGAGGTAAGTGGCTTGTCTAACCTTGTGTGGGGGATCTTCCCCTTAGGATTGGTATATTTGGTAATTGAAATGCCTTGTACGTGAGGTGACGAGTGCGTACTTGTGTTGATTGTTGTAAATCCGGTTTTCTTTAAGTAATTACTAGTATGTTTCCTTTCCTGTTTCTATTACTTGCACTATTAAGCATGTTGTTAGCTTAGGAAAGCATGTCTAAGTGACTTAATTGCTTTATTTGCTCAACCTGCCTTACCTGAATTCTGTGCAGCATGCTAGGCTAGAATCACTTGTTGCCTTAATATGAAGTTTGCCATTTCTGTATATTTTCCTGTTGCTGTTGTGTATTTATTTTTGGGACTACTAATCTGGGATTCCGGTAGCTCCCCTTTATCTGTTTATTTTGGGACTACGGATGTGGGATTCCGGTAGCTCCCCTTATCTGTTTATTTTGGGACTACGAATGTGGGATTCCGGTAGATCCCCCTGCACAGTTATATGGAACTACATGAATGCACCTGGTAGATTCCCCCAGTACTGGGTATTTATATTTGGGACTACTGAACGGGATTTCTGGTAGATCCCTGCGCACTATGAGTTGGACTACGGGACGAGATCCCTGGATATTCATTGGATATGTATATATGAGACTACAGGACGGTATCTTGGGAGATTCCTGATTGTTATTATTGGTGCTGAGCTATACTTCCTTTCCGTGTTTACCTTGTTTCTGTATAGTTGTTGTTGTCATGTACATCCTGTGATATTTTACTGATGTATTTATTCATATTGTTCTGTTCTATACAGTTGATCTTTATATTTTATTTAACCTCAGTAGGGCCCTGACCTTCCTCGTCACTACCCAACCGAGATTAGGCTTGACACTTACTGAGTACTGCTGTGATGTACTCATGCCCCTTCTACGCATGTTTTTCATGTGCAGATCCAGGTACCGCTACTCAGGCCTACCATCCTTGAGGGAGGCGACTGCTCTAGAGACTTCGAGGTACATCTGCCGCATCCGCAAACCGAGGAGTCCCTTTTTATTCTAGCTGTTAAACATTGCCCTTCTGTATTTTCTTTATTGTTAGATATTCTGGAGTTAGACTGTTAGATATTCCAAAGGCTTGTGTTTCCGTGAGTTTTCAGGTTTTGGGATAGTGTACTTGGTTTAGAGAATATTGTGTTGTATATGCCGAGCGGCATTATAGCTATTGTTTCCATTCCGCTATTTGGTTTTTGATTATTTCTTCTGCAAGTTTTGTTTATGTTCCGCATTTGTTAGGCTTACCTAGTCATAGAGACTAGGTGCCGTCACGATAGTTCACGGAGGGCGAACTGGGGTCGTGAAAAAAGGGAAGGGCATGAAAGAGAAGGCTGCATTAAGTGAAAAATATAAGTGTGGGGTGTACCTCAAGAAAGCTGAGAAGAAGATGTATGCACTAGTTCAGGTGCAAAAAATGGAGGTTGATTTTTACTCAGACCCCGACTAGATATTCAGGAAAGTTTCCTTTACCTTATGTTATTTAATTGTGTGTCATGGGGACATGCCAAAACTTAAAGTATGGGTGGGGGATATGTCGTATGTATGTATGTATATTAGTTTTATTTGTGCTTTTTAGTAGTTAGAGATAGAAAGTTTTTTGAAAAATATAAAAAATTTAAATTTATTGATTTTTTCCGACGATGGATATCATATCGACAAGTTTCTTGAGGGATTAAAGTCGAAAGAAAAAGGACAAAAAGATTTTATTTTGGTAGGTAGTGTAATAATTCCCCCTTGGTTTTTCTTTGTGCCATGTTTTTTTCCAAGTCTTTTGTTTGAACCGGGTGTAGTTAGTTTTTATTTTGTTAGAAGTAGGAAACCTTGTGCTATGATTAGAATTGAAGCAATATCTTTTGATTTCGTTATGCTTTGAGAATAGTGAGTGCTTTAGTTGTGACGCTTAGGCTTAGTTTTTGACTCCTGTATAACTACCTTAAATTGGATGATCTTAGCTTTGTTTAACTGTTTTGTCTAGAGTGTCTTGATTAGTCCAATACTGAGTGAGTTATGTGCCAGGTGTGTGTGAGGTTTTGTGTTATTCTGTGCATTGCATTTGATGTCTATAACTTGCCCTATGTATTTGCAAAGCGAAATAGTAGTTGTATTCAGTCTTGGAAGTGATGTAGGCATTTCTTTGTTGAGTCAGTTATATGCTTTTACTCACCTAATTGTTATGTATTTTAGTTAACCCATTTGAGCATGTATTCCCGTTTCTTTGGCAACCACATCACAAGCTTAATCCATTTGTTTGAATTGACCATCTACTTGAACCTTTTCACCTCTTATGAGCACTGAATTTGTTATGAGCTTTGAAAAAGCTGAAGTGTGGGCTGTTGGTTTAGCTTTTGAGTGGAACTATTGAGATAAGGAGAAAGGTGCACTGTTTTGCAAAAGTAAGAGCTGCTTGGATTGAAAAACAAAGAAAGAAATATTTGAATATGTTGTGAAAAATATTCATTGATAATTGGTGAAAAAGTAAGAGCCGCTCGAATTGAGAAAGAAAGAAAAAAATATTTGTATTGTTGTGAAAAATCTTCATTGATAATTGGTGACTCTCGATGTAATTGTGCTTAAAGAAGTATGGAGTTAATGTATATTGATGTGAAGGTGTAGTATGGTTTGACATGCGTGTGGTGTTTTGAATGTTAATTGTATGTATTAAAGTGCTTAGGGAGGTATAGTCACTCTTATATCAAAATGCATCCTACCCGTCCCGCAGCCTACATTACAACCAATTAAATTCCTGCTTGATCTTTGACTGAATGAGCTCAAATAGTAGAGTAATACACTATAGGCAAGCCTATGGTATATCTTTTGTGGCATATGGATGCTATTTCTGAGAGTGAGTGAATTCTTTCTATCTTGAGTTCCTAATTGTTCTTAAATTTTATTGTGTGTGGAACTACTCTCTATTGTTGTGTGAGGACACTTGATTCCTGAAGGAAAGGTAATATTGTTGACCTCTATGTTATAGTAAGTGAGCGGATTGTGAAAAATGCGTGGTGCTTGTGAGTCAAATCTTGAGGCAAGAATGTTACACTATTGTGCTTAATCTATTTTAAATATTCTTGGTGTGATGAACTAGGAGAGTTGTTTAAAAAGGTCGTGTCTTTATAAAGTGTGGTATGATTGCTCAAGGACATGAAATGGTTTAAGTGTGGGGTGTTGATGGTAGGCTATAATTACGTATTTTAGTCGTTTGTTGCACTCTAATTTACTGTACTTTAATTGAATTTGAGCTTTAATTGTTAGTGTTTTGCACTAATTATGTGTTTTATGCCTTGCAGGAGTAATTCCGAGTGATGTAGATGGTACGGAGCTAATTCGAGCTATTTGGAGCTTTGAAGTTTGAGTAAAATCCCAAGGGATTAAGTCGGGATCGCGTTCGAGGGTTGAGAACCATACCCGGAATCAAAAAGTCAAGAAAAAGCCTGACTCTGAGAATCTTCCACAGCCGCGGCGCGTGGGGCGCCACAACTGTCCATTTTTGCTACCTTGACAAATAACACACTCTCTGATAAGTCTGACAAGCACCCCGCATGGCGCATTGCCCCATGCGGCGCGCATGTGCATTTTTTTTCAGAGTCACAATCCTATTTCGGCTAGAAGAATGTGGTTTCATTTGGGCCCGACCCTACTTGGTATAAATACATGTAAAAACATTATTTCTGAACATTTGACACATCTTAGACCTAAGGAAGCTAAGGAGGAGGTAGAGAAGAAAAAGTACAAGAATTTCATCATTCAATCCTCACTCAAGATAAGAGTTTGGATCATTTTATGTTTTCCTTTAACTTAAACATATTTGTGATGAATTACTCCATTATGGAGTAGTTCTCTTTTGGGTTTGATGGATTTGGTGTATTGATATTTATTTTTGGATATTAACTCTAGTTTTATGTATTGAATTGGTTTGGTTATTTTAATCGTTACATATATATTCACTTGTTCATGTAATCAAGAGAGGCATAACTTGTGATATTTTTTCATTCTAATTTGTTGGTTAAATTCATTAATTCTTCTTAGTAATCGAAAGAGGCTAGTTGATTTTTTAATTAAACCTAGTTAGGCGGATAATCGAGAGATGTTCTTCTAAAGACTAATCCACTAAGAATTCTTACATCTCTTCACAACGATTAAATTGGTTCATCTTGTGAGGTTGAGACTTAATTGACATAGGAGTTAATATTAAACATTTGAACTAATAATCAAGTGAATTCGAGAAACTTACTTGAACAATAGACGTGAATTACCAAAAGTTAGATCCCAACAATTATCATGCATCTATCCTATCAAAACCCTATCTTTTCCTTATTGATAACCTTATTTGCTCATTACTTGTGTCGATTGTCATTAGCCAATAGTTTAGACTCTTAATTAATATTAGTCTTAATCATATAACTCTTAATTGTTAATCATCTTGGATATCAATCTAGCTACAAACTACGATAATACTATTTAACTCCAATCTCTATGGATACAATATTATATTTTATTATATTCGACTAGCGAGCATATTAAAGTGTGTGTTTTGCGCCCGTCAGCGTGTCGGTGAGGTATTCTCGGATCATCAGAGTCTACAATATTTGTTCAAGCAAAAAGAACTCAACTTGAGGCAGCGGAGGTGGTTGGAACTGTTGAAAGACTATGATATCACTATTTTGTACCATTCTGAGAAGGACAATATGGTGTACGGTGCCTTGAGTAGAAAGGTTGTGAGTATGGGTAGCCTTTCTTATATTCTAGTTGGTGAGAGACCGCTAGTATCAGATTTTTAGGCATTGGCCAATCAGTTCATTAGGTTAGATGTTTCAGAGCCTATTCGGGTTCTAGCTTGCATGATCTCTAGGTCTTCTTTGTATGAGCATATTAGAGAGAGTCAGTATGACGACCCCCCATTTTCTTGTCCTTTAGGACACGATATAGCACGATGATGCCAAGTGGGTTTCTATTGGAAATGGTGGGGTGTTTCGGATGCAGGGTCGGATTTGTGTGCCCAATGTTGATAAGCTTTGTGATTTGATTCATGAGGAGGCCCACAGTTTGTGGTATTCCATTCATCCGGGTACTGTCAAGATGTATCAAGATTTGAGGCAACATTATTGGTGGAGAAGAATGAAGAAGGATATAGTTGCATATATGGATCGGTATTTGAATTGCCAATAGGTAAAGCATGAGCATCAGAGACCTGGAGGTTTGCTTCAGAGGCTTGAGATTTCCGAGTGGAAGTGGGAGCATATTACCATGGATTTTGTTGTTGGGATCACATGGACATCGAAGAAATTTGATGCATTATGGGTCATTGTGGACAGGTTGGCCAAGTCGGCACATTTCATTCCAATATAAATTACCTAGTCTTCATAGCAGTTGGCTGAGATCTATATCTGCGAGATCATTCATCTTCACGGTATGCCGGTATCCATTATTTCTGATTAGGGTACGTAGTTCACATATCACTTATGGAGGTCCGTACAATGTGAGTTAGGCACACAACTTGAGTTGAGTACAACATCTCACCCCCAGGCGGATAGATAGTCCAAGTGCTCAATTCAGATATTATAGGTGGCCTACAAGCTTGCACTGCCACCTAGCTCATCAGTAGTTCACTCGGTGTTCCATGTCTCCATGCTCCGAAAGTATCACGACGATCTGTCCTGTGTATTAAATTTATCTTAATCCCATTGGATAAGGATTTGACTTACAATAGGAGCCGATGGCCATTCTAGCACCGCAGGTCCGAAAGTTGAGTTCCAACAATTATCCTTCTATTAGAGTGCAGTGGAGAGGTCAGCCAATCGAGGTAGCCAGGTAGGAGTCTCAGTCCGATATGCAGAGTAGATACCCTCATCTTTTCACTAGTCCAGGTACCTTTCTATGTCCGTTCGAGTACGAACGTTTGTTTTAGAGGTGGAGAATGTGATGACCCGATAGGTCATTTTGAGTTTTATCCTTTATTTCCGTATTTTGAGACCTCGAGTAGCTCTATTTAGTGTTTCTCCATTTTCATGCATAGCATGTGTCTTTTTCCGGGAATTTTTTTTATGTGAAAACGGAAGAAAATTTGAATTTTAGCCTTAAAATGATTTGAGTTGACTACATTCTTTATGTGAACGAACCCGAATCGGTATATTGACAAACCCGGGGGTTCATTTTGTGATTTTGGACTTGAGCATATGCCTGAATTGATTTCGAAAGTCCTAGCTTGATTTAATGTGATTTCTTAAAAACTAGTAACTTGAAGGTTTAAAGAATTCTCTAGTTTGACTGTATGTTGACTTTTTTGTTACATGTTTAGATTTTGGTTCTGGAACTTGGTACAGGTTCATTTTATCATTTACAACATGTCTGCAAAATTTGGTAAAAATGAAATTGATTTGGTATGATTTGGACGCTCGGTTGTGAATATAAAGTTTTTAAGTTTCTTTGAAAATTTCGTACATTTTGATGTCTGATTCGTAGTTCTAGGTGTTATTTTGGTGTTTTGATCTCGCGAGCGAGTTCTTATTATGTTATTACATTTGTTTGCATGTTTGGTTTGGAGCCCAAGGGGCTCCCTGCCATTTTTGGACTTAAAAGATTGCTTGTTTAAGGGTTTCCTGATGTCTGGTGTGATAACTTAGAGATCGCGAAGGGGAAGTTGGGCTAGGGGCGGATTCCTTCTATGTGAATGCGAGGATGAGGTCGCGAACGTGAAGCAGTGGTGGGATTACCCGTCACGAACGCGACCTAAACCACTCGAACATGATGGGTTAATGGGTTTGGGAAGGGGTCTATTTGATATTTTATGCGAAAGTGAAGGCCAGGGGAGAGGCCATCACCAACGCATATAGAGTCTAGTGAACGAGATGCCAATAGGCCATTGTACTTAGCGATCGCGTCAGGTCTTTCGCTAACGCGAAGTACACCTGACACCCAGTCTTAAAAACTTCTAAAAGTCGGGATTTAACCCATTTTCTACCATTTTCAAGTTTGAGCTTGGTCGAGAGACAATTTTATAGAGGTTTTTCATCCCAACTTCATAGGTTAGTAGATTTTAACTTGTTTTCTTCCATTTTCATAAACACATATTGATGATAACATTTAATCTATGTTTTTTCATGGTAAAAATTCGGGATTTAGGTAGAAATTGAGAAATTTGAGAAATTGGGATTTAGAACTCAAATTGAGGTCAGATTTGGAAAGTAATCACATAACCGGGCTAGGGGATGAATGTGTAACTGGATTTTGGTCTGAATCTCGGATTTTCATCAAGCGGGCCCGGGGTTGTCTTTTGCTGACTTTTTTCAAAATTATTAAAGATTGAATCTTTTTCACTCATGGATAGTTTCTAAAGCCTATTTTGAATTATTTGAACTATATTTGCTAGATTTGTTTGGCTTGGAGAGTTGTTCAAAAGGCATGGTCGTGGTTAGTTGATTGCTTTGGTTCGTGGAGTGAGGTAAGTGTTGGATCTTACCTTGACTTGAGGGAATTGGGAATTTTTGAACTATATGTTGTGTGGATTATGTGAGAAAATGGTGTATATGAGAGATGATGAGAGTATATACGCCGTCAAAATATTTGTTTCCATTTTTTTCTCGTTATTTTATGAATTTTCTTATTTCATGCCTTAATTGTTACATGCTTTATTTTACTTTCTATGCAGTAATTGTTATTTGTCATTTAATTATTTTGTATCAAGTTATTTTTCCCTTACATGACTCCGTATTTATTTGCTACTTGCCTTAATTGTTTAACTTGCACACCTTGATTGTCACATGCTTTACTTGTCCTATTATTTTTGTAATATTTATTGCATTCTAATAAGTAGCTTCATTTGCGTGAGTCGTTGAGTTTGTTAGACACCGATAATCATGTAAAGTAGAAACTTTGGATTTTAAAGATTCATTGATTATTATGTGGTCCTTTATTTCCTTGTACATTTAATCTTTTGATGTAGAAATTCTTGTAAATTGAGTTATTGGATTGTTTATGTTAATTAAATTTTTTGGGATCGGGTTTCACGCTGTAATGGAAATTGAAAGATATTGAATTGAAATGGTAGAATAAGGGCGGATATTTGATGTTGATAGATGATGATATGGTGGATCGGGTTGCGCGCTACAACGGATTGTATACGTGGTGCTTGATATTGATAAAGGATGTTACGGTGGGATCGTATTGCGCGCTTGTTGTGAGCACGTGATTTTTGCCCTATGTGAATTAATCCAATAAAATACAAGAAAAATAATTTTTTTACCATTTTTTACAATTATATAGGATTTTGTAGAAATTTGTGTTAATTATTTGCATTGTTGTGCATGTTTATTAAAAAATCATGAAAAAAAAAATACCATTCATTGCATTTAGGTTATTTTTTATATTATTAAGGTTAATTAGTCAATTATTTGCTTTATTAAAATTAAAAATCAAAAATTGGTTTATCTTTTGCATTTTTAGCCTTTTAATTCTAAATTAGTAATTTTTCCTTTTTAATTTAAGAGTGATTAATTTTTGCAAATATTATATCAAATAATTAGTTTAACTTTGTAAATTACTTTAGTTTAAGAGTCAAATCTGGGTTTTAGAAAAATTGAAAAGGAAAAGAAATAATTATAAAAGGAAATAAAAGAGAAGGGAAATTGGGTATTTGATTCAAAGACCCAAAATTGGGCCAGGTCAGTAAAAGAAAAACCCTAAACCAACTGTTCTACCCGCCCAGGCCCATTCCAGGACGCGGTCCAGCCCTACCCCAACCCAAAACGACGTCGTTTTCCCCTCTTAGAATCCCAGCCGTTGATCTGCATTGATCCAACGGCTGGGAACTAAGGATCCCTAAATATAAAATTGTCCGAACCCAGGTCGCCCCCCCCCCCAATCCAAACACCCCTCAGTCTCTCTCGTCTCTAACCCTAAAACCCTGACACCACCCTGAGGTTCCCAAGCCCCTACCGGCCGGCGGTGGGCTCCAAACCACCCCAAATTCATACCACGCGACCCCCACGCCTTCCTAAATCCTATCCCCACACCTATTTCCCAAAAATCCCAACAAAACTTCCCCAATTCCAAATCTTGGAAGTTCAAACCCTAATTTTTTCTAAATTCTGCACAAGTTTTGGGTCGTGTTGACCTATAATCTTCATTAGTCGATTGTTCTTAACGAGAGGAATCGATTAGCATTGATTTTAGTTCATTCCGAGGATGCCGGATTTTGACAAACACATCGGATTCCAGCCAAATGTTTACTCCCGTCTTCGTTCGTCGATTTGTTTCATTTTGTCAAGACATTCCGGCGTAATTTGGTATTTTCCCCTCTTTTTTTCTCACGATCTTGTTCATTGTAGTATTTTCTATTTTTTTATTATTATTTATTTTTATCTGCTTCATTGTTTTGTCTTGTTTTCTTTAGTAGTCGAATACATCTTAATTTGGTAGTTAAATTAGGTTTAATTGTAAAGTCTGAATTTTTTGGTTTGTTTTCTATTTTTTTGGATTTGATTTTTGTTGTGTGTTTAATCATTTCTGATTGTTTGGTTTTTTTTACATTGACTGTGGTCGTCCCTAACCCGGTTGAGAGACCCATTTAGTTAGGCTGGGTCTTGGGTTAATTTGACCCAGCTTTTGGACTGTCTAAGGGTAAATACAGAAGGTGTCAAGGGTGTTTTGGGCATTTGGGGTTTGAGGGAATTATTTTCTGTTAACATAGAAGCTTCTAGAGGATAAGGTTGGGCTAGTTGGTTAAGAAGGGGGAATTTTCAGATATTTTGAGGGGTTAAAAGGGTAAAATGACCATGAATTGGGAGGGTAAAAGAGGAAATAGTTATTCAGGCTAGGACTGCTTTAGGCTGCCTATATAAAGACTTTTCATTCACTTCAGGGGTAGCCTTTGATACTCTAAAAATACTAAAAATTTCCTGCATTTTTTGTTAGACTTGCTTTGATTATGCTCCTGATTCTTCATAGTTAATCAGAATTTTTCCAAACTTGTAAAGAATTTATGTTGCATGGGTTACAAATGGTCTAAGGAAACTAAGATTATATGTGCTGAATCGTTGGTTTACAGTTTCCTGTTGCTTTTAATTTTTCATTTTTCTTTTGCTCTAAACTCTGTCCCAGGTATATCTTTGACCTTATCAAATGTGAAGCTCAACTTGAAGCATGTTAATTGAATGTGGAGACCTAGCATTAATATCAGCTGATGATATTTGGAATCTACCTTTGTTTTATGATTTTCAGGAGTTGATTCTGTAATTTGTTCTTGTATTTACTCATTCTGTTGATAATATGTTTCATGCTAGTTTTGTATTTGGACTTTAACCCATCATGATATTGGTTTGGCTAAAACTTTCCTTGTTAAGCATACAATGACTGGGTTGTTATAGTAGGGGTTTGGGGACTTCTTTTATTGGGTTTGTTTTGTTCAAGTTAGTAGTAAAGTTCAGCTCGATTTCAACTCTTATCTGGACTCTATTGCTTTGGGATTTTGATTTTAGTACTTGAATAAATTTAGGAACTAATGATGCATTGTAATACTTGGTTCAATAGCTTGAGTATTTCATTATACATTATACGCACGAATTCAATAGTAACTTAGTAGTAGTTCCAAGTCTAAAATGCATGTAGTCTGCAGCTATTTTCAGCAAATGTCTCCATGTTTAGTATTGTGCGTAAGTGCCTAAGGCAATAAGTTTAGCTTTGGGCTTGTTAAGTTAGTTTGCCTAATACGAGGCCCAAAGCTGCCAGATCCAGTTCTCTTTGGGTCTTGGACTTAATCTCAGGCCCAATGGCCTTTAGCTTTGGCATATCATGTGGTCCGTCTGGATTCGTATACTAGACTGCATTTTTGTCGTTCACTTTTGGTTTTATCTAGGTTCGAACCCAGCCCCAAGTTGTTAAGTTTTATATGTGGATAATGGGAGGTGCCTTCCTTCACTGGAAATTCCCTATGGAAAGGCAGGCCTACGGTTGGCCCTTATCCGGCAAACCAGTTGGGTTTTTGCTATTCCAGTCCCTCATTTGGCTTGTCTAAGCCCAAGCCCACTAGCCCTATTTGTTTTTTTGTTAATTCTGCAGTAATTTAGGTTTTTAACTGGCCCATTGTTACTCCAAAAGTAGTTCAAGGACTAGCATGTATCTCAAGTTATTTTTGCCAGTTCAAACTCGTCCCTCTCTTTAAAAAATAAGAATGCTTTAGGCTTTAGTCAAACGTTTCTTAACTAATATATTGAGGTGTGCCATTTGAATCATATAATCCTTGGCCCTCATATTTTAACTTAGATACTAAAAATAAATCTCGTAGTTTGCTTTAGGCACGTAATTGAATTATTACAACTACGGGTACGGTTCCTGTGACGTAGTTATGATGCTTAATTTCTAAAATTGGGTACATTTATGTGACCCGACCACAATTTAATCTTTTAAATGTGTTGTAGATTGTGGGTACAGTTCCCGTTACATGATTCGCAACGTGTAATCACATAATTATTAGTAAAATAATTGGATTATTAAAAGCAGTTTAGAGGGAATAAAAATGCACATAGGTTTCAAAGATGTTTTAAAATCAAATAAATAGGCCAATAATAATAGTTGAGCGACCGTTCTAAAACCACGGAATCCAAAAATACCTAACACCTTCTCCCGGGTTAATAGAATTCCTTACCCGAATTTTTGTGTTTCGAGGACTGTAAAACAGAGTCAATCTTTCCTCGATTCGGGATTTAACTGGTGACTTGGGACACCATAAATTATCTCAAGTGGTGACTCTGAATTTTTAAATAAAAATAATCCCGTTTTGATTGACACTTAAATTGGAAAAAACTCCCTTATACCCTCCAGGGGTAGTAAAAAGGAGGTGTGACAGCTCTGACGACTCTGCTGGGGATTAGAACCCAGAATCTCTGGATTAGGGTTCAAGAATTCGGACTTAGAATAATTGTTATATTTGGCTTTTATTTATTATCTGGTTTTAATTGCATGTTTGGGCCTAATGTGCTAAATGTTGCTTTTTACTGCTTTGATATTATCTAAACTGTATATAAACTTCTATGAAACCCTTCTCTTCTCTTCTCCGGGGATGTGCACAATGGCATGACTCCTCTTCTGTTAGTGGCATACCTTAAATTAGGAAGAGGCTCGAACAAGTTACAAAGCCGGATGGCCTTTTGGTTCCCGGTACATAGCCCCTCCTCGGCTCGAGTTGTCCGCTCGGGTACACAAGTCTAGAACAACATACCCAGGTTTTGAACTTAGAATAACTCAGCCTCATGCCGGATCCCTAGTAGGAACGCTTGTTTGCATCACATGCATTTGACTTTGGGGACTCAACACAGGGGTTGGGTCCGTCTAGGACAGGCGTACCCTAAAATAAAAGACCAACCTGATGCATTTTTATGTGCTACTTGTGCATTTAATTTGTTTCGGACTGCATGTTGACCAGCTTCTAGATTAAGTGAGAAAAACCAAAAATATTTGTTAGAGAAAAAGAAAAAAAGAGACCAAGTACGGAGAATGATAGAAAATTTCATCCATTGCCCAAAATCCGGTATCCAAAACATCCCGAAACTCAGACGAAAATTTTTGAAAAAAAAGAAGAAAAAGAGTAGAAAAATCATTTCAAAGTGTTTTTATTTTTTTTAGTTTTGTCAAAATTGGCCGAACTACACGGGTTTGATTCTCACCGGATGTGGGATATGTAGGCAACCCTCATCGGGTCCAGCCTCGCTTTTTGAAAAAAATTGAAAAAATATATGAGGCGTCGTCATTTTTGTCGTAAATAAAGTGGGTCATATCGTTCTTGTCTAAATATCCGAATGTCCCGACGGGACGCCGGAGGGCTATTTTTGTAAGAATAACCGCTGTGTTTTTTTCAATTTTGGCCACTTAACAAGCACAGCCCTAAAAACTTCCATTTCAAAGTGTTGAAGGGCCGTATTTTCAAAGGTAGCCCTGATTTCTTAATTTTTTGCAAAAATAACCCCTTTTGTCAGTTTTTCAAATGAGATTCACTTTGTGTGTAAACCAAATACCCTAATCTAAATGTGCAGAATGAGCACGAGTCAAAACTTGCCAATGAAGGTTATGACCAAGCTTCCTTTGGAACTGTACATGTGGTGGGAAGATCTGGGAGAATCAGGACAAGATGTGGTCAACCAGTACTTCGGGGGTCTCACCGGGTTATTGAAGATCAGGCCTAGAGGAGACATAATAAAAGTATTGGTTACATTTTAGGATCCAGCACACAACGTGTTTCATTTCTTGGATTTTGAACTCACACCCACTTTAGAAGAGATAGTTGGTTATGTTGGGAGTACCGAAGCTTTGAGACATAAATATCTGGTTTCCCCGAGAGCCGTCACCCCTCACAAGTTTCTTGATTTGCTAAAAATAAGTAGGGGGTCGAATATGCAGATTTGGCGGTTAGGTTTTCTACTCCACAGTTCATATATCAGCGGTACAGAGTCTACTCCATAATTCATATATCAGCGGTACAGACACATAGGGGGGATTCGAAAACCCAGAGAGTAAAATTTACAGCAAAGGGAATCGACTAAAATGGGAAGAGCATAGATGTTTCGCCTTCATGGTAGTATTTTTGGGTCTTTTAGTGTTTCCCAGGAAGGACGAAAATATCGATGTACGTGTAGCCGGGGTCCTCAACACTTTGCTTACCCAAGCCAAAAGCACCCTCGCACCCATTATAGTGTCCAAAATATTCCAAGTTCTCACAGCCTACAAAGCCGGAGCAGACTTTTTCGAAGGGTGTAACTTGTTGTTACAAATATGGATGACTGAGCATCTATGTCATCGCCCCCAGTACATGAACCATGGGTCAATGGGAAAAAGCTGCATAGAGAAGTTTTATACAAGGGTCGATAGGTTCAACATGCCAGAAGGGGTCGCATAATGGATATCTTGCCTCCGCTCCGTCACTGCCAATCAAATAAAATGGAAGTTATGTTGGCTTCCTGCTGATGAAATCATATACATGCCTGCCACTGGTCCTCACTTCCTCTTGATGGGTCTCAGAAGTACACAGCCTTATGCTCCATACCAAGTTTTGAGATAGCTGAGGAGATGTCAAATAGTTCCAAAGGACGAAGACCTTAGCACTCAGGTAGTCGAGATCAGTTTTGATAGTCAGTTTCATGAAGCGGCAGTTCGCCAGATCTGGAGCGAGTGTCAGTACTTGACAGCAAACACCCAAGTGCGTGATCTATCCAAGGGTGAAGTCTCGCCTGGTTACTTCGCTTGGTACAAAAGAAGTGTTGAGTTTGGAAGACCAGCCAAAAGAACCCATCTTCAAGAATTTTTTGAGGAATCACAGGAACAATGGGATTGGTTGGCCAAAGAAAATGAGTATAAGGATACCATAAGCAAGCTGGAAAAGCAAGTTAGAGATCTTCAACTTGATAACGGTTTGCAAGTCATTGCGGATGAGGGTGAAAAGAAAAAGCTAGCCAAAGAAAATGACGCCCTCCGAGCCCAAATTCAGGAAATGAAAATAGTAGCCGATAACCCCGCTAGAAGTGCAAAAGATGAAAAGCTTATAAGTAACCTTAGGCAGAAAGTGAGTGAATATGGTTTTGATTTGAACAAGGCCGAAGGCGAACTGGCAAGAGCTCAAACAAAATTGGCTAAAAATGCGGAGGAATGAGCACGCTTGGTCAAACAGTTAAAAGAAAAATATGACAATGGAATCGTGGGGTTGAAGAAAAGGATCACCGTCCTTGAGAATGAAATGACTAAGCAGGCAAGGGATTTCAAAGCAGAAAGAGAACACGGTTATGCACTGATGATGCAGTTAGAAAAAGACCTGTAGCAGCTTTAAGAACAAAATAATATAGCTGAACAAGTTTTGGGGGCCAGGTCTCAGCAGATTGGACGGTTGCTACAAAAAAAAGTTATTATCAGGGAGAGGGTTAGATCAATTGCTGACTACATCGTCATGAAGTGCCATGAATGTGAAGACATTACTAGAACCACCTTCTTTGTTGTGGTAATAACCTTTGTTCGCCAAATAATAAGTGACCTAGAGCGACTTCAAGGGGATCTTGCGCATAGGCCCGTGGCAAGACCGACTGACGTCCCACGGGCCCCTGGAGCAGTTGAGGCATTGATGTATTCATGATTTTCATTAGAGTCTGTATTTTCATTTTCTTTGTTGGAGTCTGTTAGTCTATTTTCGAGTCTATATTTTCATCTTTCTGTTGGAGTCTTTTAGTCCCCCTTTTCGAGTCTGTTAGTTTTTATGATTAAATTCTGTAGGATGAGTCATTGTAATCAAGACGTTTTTATTTTATGAAAAATTTGAAAACCCCAAAATGTATTTTATTTATTTTACACTTATTCCCATAACTACGCTTGATCTGATTCATACGGCGTCATGATACGTAGGCAATCCCCATAGGATTTGATCATAACCTTGAAATCAAAAGAAAAAAAGGGAAAGGAAAAAGAGAAAGAAAAACAAGAAAAGTTGTAGGAAAGAAATAATGGTATAACCAGAGAGGAAAATAAGGGGATAAAGGATAAAAACAAGAGTCAAGCAAGGAAAAATGGGAATGAAAAAAAAGAGAGAAAGAAATTGCAAAATAGAAATTAGTAAAAGTTGGGATGATGCAGGCAGCCATTCAAATGCATAGTAGAAATGGTTAACTACTTAGGTGCATTGCATCCCCAATGTGCGGTTGTCTAATCTATTAAGTCCTAATCGCTAACAAGTTTGTTGTTGTCATCAAGTTCAGGCAGGTGGTTAGTTTGTTTGGCATTTTGGCAACTCACCCGTACAATACCAGGTCCAAAGACAAGTTGATCATGGCTAACCAAGAACTGGATGCAAGTGTTATTGACCCGTCAAGAGAGGGGGAAGAGTCTGATGTTAAGCTGAAAGAAGAGTTGTATAAGCTGAAACACCATATAGAAGAGATGTACCAAGCATGGGTAAAAGGGCATCCACCACCATCCTACCCCGCCAACCCTGCTTTCGTCCCGCCGCTGGCTCAATCCCAAGAACCTCCCACTGTTGCATATCCAGGCTTTCCCATTTACCACCACTACCAAGGCACCACTTCCCAAACCCCACAAGCACCACCACCCAAACCAGTACCATACCCTCCTCCACCAGCCACCCCTATCTTCGTGGCACCCCCACCCACTACACTCCATCGATCCTCCAATGAGCCCTTATTCCAGGCGCAGGATAACCAATACTACCCCCTAGAGCCTACTTTCAAGGCCCCAGAGCCTTACTCTTATACTTCTCATTTTGACCTCCCTGTTGAGCTGAGAAACCACCTAAAAACCCAGAGCATGAGGAGATGTTTAGGAAGGTTAGAAGCCTGGAGCAGTTATTCAGAAACATACAGGGATTGGGAGGCCAGGTGAGCGTAGCCTACAAGGATTTGTGTCTATTTCCCGATGTTCAGTTGCCAGTGGGATTTAAGATGTCAAAGTTTGATTTGTATGACGGGCACAGAGACCCGGTGGCCCACTTGAGGGGATTCTGCAGTAAAATGAGAGGAGCCAGTGGGAAAGATGAGATATTGATGGCATACTTTAGCCACAGTTTGAGTGGTTCGGCATTGGAGTTTTACACTCATCAGGATCATAACAAATGGTATACCTAGGATGATTTGGTCCAAGCATTCGCTCGTCATTTCCAATACAACACCGAGATTGTTCCAGATAATTTGTCTTTGACTAAAATTTAGAAGAAGCCTAGTGAAAGTTTTAGAGAATATGGTTTTCCGTGGAGAGAACAAGCGGCAAGAGTTAACCCCCGATGGAGGAGAGCGAAATGGTGGAGTACTTTCTGCAGGCTCTAGAGCCCACTTACTTTGGCCATCTGATATCGGCCATAGGCAAATCGTTCAATGAGGTACTGAAGATGGTGGCATGGTCGAAGAAGGGCTTAAATCTAGTAAAATCATGAGTTACTCGGCTTTCAAAGAAACTACCCAAGCCATTCAGAACGGTACTGGGGGAGTGATTGGAAAGAAGAAGAAAGAAGATGTGGCAACAATTGATTCAGGATCATGGTTTAGACCCAGGGGCCCGTCATACCAATATACCCAACCTCGACCCCATCACCAAACCTACTCTCAAACCTCATATAATCCACTCCAACACTACTTCCCATCACCAGACCCTCATATTTCTGTCCACCACGCCCAAACATATACTCAACCTCCTGCCTACGCACAATGGTGTGCCCCATCCCCACAAAACACCTACCCAGCTCCACAAAATGCTTACCCACCCCCACGAGCCTACCAAAACCCTGTCGGTCCAGGTTTTCGACCCAATCCAGCATTCAAAAGTGAGAGGTTACAGCGGAAGAAAACCTTCACCCCATTGGGGGAGTCTTATACCAGTTTGTTCAACAGATTGAGGCAGTTGGATATTCCGAGGCCAATTGAGTCGAAATTGCCAAACCCTCCCCCAAAAATTTTTTATTACTCTGTGAGCTGTGAATATTGTTCTGATACTCCGGGACATGATATGGAGAAGTGCTGGCACTTGCAAAATGCCATTCAGAAGCTCATTGACACAAATCGGATTGAAGTCCAAACTCTAGAGGCACCCAACATCAGCCAGAACCCATTACCAACCCATCAGGAAACAAACATGATTGAGATAGTACATAAGGGAGGGGAACCCAAGAAGCCTTCACAGACCATCATGATGATTCGGGCCAGTGAGGTCAAGCTAGTTAAAAAACCAATAGTTGAAGGATCAGTGAACAAGTTGAGCGGGACAAACGGTGAACTATCTATGGTAGTCAAGAAAGGATCCCCAAGTAATGTCGCGGCAAAGCAAGAAAAGTAAAAAGTGGTTGTGCCAGGAGTGGCAAACAAGCCTATCATAATTGTAGAGGGTGCCCGTATGGATCTTGTCATCATTAAGCCTATAACCCAATTGCCGGTAATCAGCACCAAGGTCATCCCATGGAACTATGAACGGGTGATAGTGACCTATAAGGGAAAGAAAGTGAAAGAAAAGTCAATGAGGCCCAGGGATTAACTCGTTCGGGGAGATTCTTTGCCCCGGAAGAGTTGAGGAAAGCTAAAACATCCAAAGATAATCCAGTCCTAGTAAAGAAAGCAGTGACCGAAGAATAGGCGGAGGAGTTTCTGAGAAAAATGAAGGTACAAGATTATTCCATTATGGAGCAGTTGATAAAGACGCATGCTCAGATATCCTTGCTTTCATTGTTGATCCACTTAGATGAGCATCCTCGGGCCCTGATGAAAATTCTGAATGAAGCTCATGTCCCCGACAAAGTTTCAGTGAACCATCTGGAAAAGATCGCCAACAAAATATTTGTGGTGAACAGGGTCACCTTCTCTGATGATGAGTTGCCGGTGGAAGGTACTGAACATAACAAAGCTCTCTACATTACGGTAAAATGTAAAGATTCTGTGGTCACCAGGGTGTTAGTCGACAATGGTTCCAGTTCAAACATTTGTCTTCTCTCTACTCTGAACAAGTTGAAAGTTGATGATGAGAGGATTCATAAGAACAGCATCTGTGTTCGAGGTTTTGATGGTGGAGAGAAAGATTCAGTTGGTGATATAGTGCTTGAGTTGACAATAGGACCAGTGGAATTCACCATGGAGTTCCAGGTACTGGACGTGGCCATCTCCTACAATTTGCTATTAGGTAGACCTTGGATTCATGCCGTCAAAGAAGTCCCATCCACTCTGCATCAGATGGTCAAGTTCGAATGGGATAGACAGGAGATCGTTGTGCATGGTGAGGATAATTTATGTGCTCACAGTGATGCCTCTGTCTTGTTCATTGAGGCTGAAGATGACAAAGGGCCTTGGGTCTATCAAGTTTTTGAAACAGTGCTGGTCGAGAAGGTTCCAGAAGGTAAATGTGTTCCAACTCCAAAGGTAGCCTCTGCATCAGTCATGGTGGCTTTTGAAATGCTGAAAAATGGCTTTATGCCCGGTAAAAGTTTGGGTGCATCTCTGCAGGGTATCATACAGCCAGTGTCCCTTCCTAAAAATTTGGGTACTTTCGGTCTTGGATTCAAACCTACAGCGGCAGATGTGAAAAGGGCTAAAAGGATGAAACAGAAGGAATGGGTACTTCCAAAGCTTGTTCCGCGTCTCTCCAGGTCTTTTGTCAAGCCCGGTGCCAGGAGACGCCCAGTAACGACAGCCCCAAGTGCTTTGGTTGACATTGATGAGGAGTTAATTGAAAGGTTCCAGAGGTTGTTTGATGATGTGAACATGGTAGAAGTTGAAGAAGGTTCTAGCAAAGCGGACGTGCAGTTCGTCGGGCCGAATGTAAAGCTTAACTATTGGAAGGCTACTCCTCTCCCTACTCGGAAGGAGTCTTGGTAGTTTGTTTTATTTTCCTTTCTATCTGGGTCATTCCAGGATTGTGACCCAGACTTTTATTTTCCGCTTGTTGATGTACAAACCATGTTATCCTTTATTTTAATGAAATGCAATTTCCCTTTTCCATCATTCTTGATAGTTTCATTTTTTGTTTTTCTTTTCTTCTTTGTACAGTTCTTTTTATGCTGATTTCAGTGACATAACATGCATGAGGAATCTTCGGCTCAGTCTTAAAAGTCAATCTAATTCTAAAATAATAATCCAAGAAATAGAGCATGATGATGAATCAGGATATGATGAGGATCAGGCCTTTGAAGATATTAGTAAGGAACTAAGTCATTTTGAAGAAAAACCCAAGCCTAATCTGAATGATACGGAAGCAATCAATCTAATAGACCCAGATAACGTCAGAGAAACTAAGATAAATGTCCATCTTGAACCGCAAATCAGGGAAGAAATAATTAAAGCATTATTTGAATATAAGGATATTTTTGCATGGTCGTATGATGACATGCCAGGCTTGAGTGCCGATTTGGTGGTCAAATTGCCAATTGATCCAGCATTCCCGCCCGTTAAGCAAAAGTTGAGAAAGTTCAAAACTGACATGAGTGTGAAGATTAACAAAGAAGTCACAAAGCAGCTTGATGCAAAGGCCATTCGAGTCACGCGGTATCCCACATGGTTAGCCAATGTTGTGCATGTGCCAAAGAAAGATGGTAAGACCAGAGAGTGTGTTGATTACCATGGCCTCAATAAGGCAAGTCCAAAGGACAATTTCCCACTACCAAATATCCACATTTTGATTGATAACTGTGCCAAGCATAAGATTGGGTCTTTTGTGGACTGGTATGTGGGGTATCATCAGATTTTAATGGATGAGGAAGATGCAGAGAATACGGCATTCATCACGCCGTGGGGAACATACTGCTACCAGGTCATGCCTTTTGGTTTGAAAAACACTAGGGCAACTTACATGAGGGCAATGACAACCATATTCCATGACATAATACACAAGGAGATCGAGGTTTACGTGGATGATGTGATCATAAAGTCCAGGAAGCAGTCTGACCACGTCAAAGATTTGAGATAGTTTTTCCAAAGGATCCGCAGGTACAATCTTAAGCTCAATCCTGCAAAGTGCATGTTTGGTGTTCCATCAGGGAAACTATTGGGATTCATAGTCAGTCGGTGGGGCATTGAATTGGATCCGTCAAAGATCAAACCAATCCAATAATTGCCACCGCCGAAGAACAAAACCGAGGTGATAAGTCTGCTAGGGAGGCTGAATTACATTAGCAGGTTTATTGCTCAGGTCACGATAACTTGTGAGCCCATCTTTAAGCTGCTAAAGAAGGATGTTGCGGTCAAATGGACTGAAAAGTGCCAGGAAGCATTTGATAAGATCAAAGAGTATTTGTCGAACCCACCTGTGTTGGTCCCGTCGGAGCCTGGGAGCCTTTGATTCTTTATTTGACAATCTTGGATAATTCATTTAGTTGCATGTTGGGTCATCATGACATCACTGGAAGGAAAGATGAAGCCATCAACTATCTCAGCAAGAAATTCACATCTTATGAGGTTAAGTATACGCCCCTTGAAAGGACATGTTGCTCCCTGACTTGGGTAGCGTAGAAGTTAAAGCATTATTTGTCGTCCTACACCACTTACCTCATTTCTCGCGTGGATCCTTTAAAGTATATCTTTCAGAAGCCTATGCCCACAGGAAAACATGTAAAGTGGCAGATTTTGCTCATAGAATTTGAAATTATCTATGTGAATCGGACCACGATGAAAGCCCAAGCATTGGCCAATCATTTGGCCGAGAACCCGGTCGATAAAGAGTATGAACCATTGAGAACTTACTTTCCCAATGAAGAGGTGATGCATATTGATGAGGTGGATCAGGTTGAAAAACCAGGTTGGAAACCTTTCTTTGATGGAGCCGCTAACATAAAAGATGTCGGGATAGGGGCAGTACTTATTTTTGAAACAGGGCATCACTGCCCTGTTACAGCCCAACTTCATTTCTACTGTACCAACAACATGGCTGAGTACGAGGCATGCATTATGGGATTAAGGTTAGCTGTGGACATGGGAGTCCAGGAAGTACTAGTTTTGGGAGATTCAGATTTGTTAGTGCATCAGATTCAGGGAGAATGGGAGACCCGAGATTTGAAGCTCATACCGTATCGACAATGTCTGTAGGATCTCTGTTAACAGTTCAGATCAGTGGAGTTCAGGCATATCCCTAGGATCCACAATGAGGTTGCTGACGCTTTGGCTACTTTGGCGTCGATGTTACATCACCTAGACAAGGCTTATGTTGACCCTTTCATATTCAGGTCCGCGATCAGCATGCTCACTGTAACATGGTGGAAGAAGAACTTGATAGTGAACCTTGATTCCACGATATCAGGGAGTACATCAGAATGGGGGTATATCCGGTACAAGCCACAAGGGATCAAAAGAAAACAATTCGACGTTTGGCGAGTGGGTTTTTCTTCAGTGGAGGAGTTTTGTACAAAAGAACTCCAGATCTTGGATTGTTAAGATGCATAGATGCTAGACAAGCATCGACTATCATGACAGAGGTGCATTCCGGAGTCTGCATACCGCATATGAGTGGGTATGTTCTGGCAAAGAAAATTCTCTGAGTAGGTTATTATTGGCTCACCATGGAGCGAGATTGCATCAGCTTTGTGTGCAAGTGTCATCAATGCCATGTACATGGAGATTTGATTCATTCTCCGCCATCTGAATTGCACACAATGTCTGCACCATGGCCCTTTGCTGCTTGGGGTATGGATGTCATCGGACCAATTAAGCCAACAGCATCCAATGGACACAGGTTCATTCTGGTGGCCATTGACTATTTCACTAAGTGGGTTGAAGTTAAAACTTTCAAGTCTGTGACCAAGAAAGCAGTGGTTGATTTTTTTCATTCGAATATCATTTGTCGGTTTGGGATCCCAAAGGTGATCATCACAGATAATAGTGCCAATCTTAACAGTCATCTGATGAAAGAATTATGCCAACAATTTAAGATTACACATTGAAATTCCACCCCATACCCCCCAAGGCAAATGGAGCAGTCGAGACAGCCAACAAGAATATAAAGAAAATACTTCGGAAAATGGTACAAGGGTCCAGGCAATGGCATGAGAAGTTGCATTTTGCTTTGCTAGGTTATCATACTACTGTTCGCACTTCAGTAGGTGCAACTCCTTATTTGTTGGTATATGGCACTAAGGTAGTGATACCCACAGAAGTTGAAATTCCATCCCTTCGGATTGTTGCTGAAGTCGAGATTGATAATGATGAGTGGGTCAAGACCCGTCTGGAGTAATTAAGTTTGATTGATAAGAAGAGATTGGCAGCAGTGTGTCATGGACAGTTGTATCAAAAGAGAATGGCAAGGGCATACAACAAGACGGTGCATCCGCAGAAATTTGAAGTGGGTCAGCAAGTATTGAAACACATTCTGCCACACCAGGCTAAAGCGAAAGGCAAGTTCGCCCCAAATTGGCAAGGGTCGTTCATCGTAACGAGAGTGTTGTCCAATGGTGCTTTGTATTTAACAGATGTAGAAGGCAAATGTGTAGATATGGCTATCAATTCTGATGTAGTCAAAAGATATTATGTATGATTTCTTTGTTTTAAATTGTGTTTATTTGTAATTGGCATGTTTTGTAGATTGGAATGACGAAGGCGTTTTATTCTGCTATCTAAATACTTTATCCTTTGTTACCCCTTTGAGCCTTACTTATTTCCTTTCATACCCCTCTTTTGGAATCAGTAGCGAAATTCAGAAACACGAACGCAAAAGGTAAGTAAAGAAGGAAAAAAGAGAGAGAAAAGAAAAGGAAAAATGGAAAAAGAATGAAAAGAAAGAAAGAAAGAAAGAGAAATAAAAGAATGGAAAAGAGTGAAAAAGAAAGAAAAGAAAAGAAAAGGAAAAGACTGAAAGAAAAAGAAAAGAGAAAATCACAACAACAAAGTAATTCCTATGACATGAACTATGTTCGATCTGATTCCTTTTAAGGATACGTAGGCAACCTCACGGTTCGGTCACATCAAAATAAAAATTCAAAAGTCCCCAAGCAAAGAAACGGGGGCAGAGAGTTGTGGTTGTTGTAAGAAATCTGATTCCAATAGTTGTAATTTTGAACCCTTTCAAATTGTTTTGAGCCTTTTGATATCCTTTATTTCTAACCCTATCCAAAAGCCCACATTACGGTCCTAAGAAAGACCTTCTGATTAGTCTTCGAGAGATGCCAACTCTAGCAAGTAGAGGTGATTCGTATCAGGGGCAACACTCCGTTCTGAGCAGGGAAATGAAAAATGAGAAAGTCTTATTGGTGAAAACCCTCACGGGCACCGTAAGGCGACGGTGAGTTGAGAGATAAATAAATGAGAGAGATTTGCTGGTGAAAACCCTCCAAGCACTGCAAGCCGAACAAGGTAGTTGACTCGGCAAAGGAGTCAGATTATGGGAACCCCAAAATAAAAGTGTGAAGATTAAAAGAAGATTGGTTGAATAGGCTGGGCTGATTAATCCGAAATGCATGTCATGATCATTGATGCCAGCAGCTTCACTCAGACAAGTCCCTTTTTCCTTTTTCTTCCTCAAATAGTCCTTCCGTTTTGATTTTTCCCTTCATAACTCTCGAAGTCATTGTATCTCATTTCTTTTTGGGTTTATCCCTCTAGAGCCCTTTCAATGTTAACTTGCTAAGCAAAAGAAAGGATTGCAAAGCTTACTACCAACTTCCAAAATTACACAAAGCAAAGTGCAGCCAAAGCATGCCAGAATAGCATGATGCAAAAATAAAGGCATGGCGTTAATGAAAGTTCAAGCGGTCGAGGGGTTTGTACATTTCGGGGAATATACAGAGGTTCAAATTGGAAGGATAGAAATAGGGGCAGAAAATTTCATTTGTTTCGGAGAAACCCTTCGTAAGGAAAGCAAGTACCGGACAGGTTCGATCGTAAATTTTCAGGACCCTCCTGGACAATGGGACTTAGTTAAAATTCAAAACATTCATGAGTAACAGGATCTAGCATAAGCTCTACTTTGAGGAAATATAAGTTGGTTTTGAAATTTTCATTCTTAGGATGAGTTTTAATTGGAAATTCTTAGGACCCTCCTGAATAATAGGACTTAGTTTTAAAACCTCCATTTGATAATGAGATTCAGCATATGTCCCACTTTTAGGAAATATAATTTAGCTTTAAAACTGTCATTTTACTTGGAGTTTTCAGGACCCTCCTGAATAATGGGATCTAGCTTTCATATTCTTAGGGATATTTGGTAACATGGTTCAATTAACACTTACCGATGTGCCTAGCTACCCAAACTGGGGCAGGAAATTTTCTTTGTTTTGCCTGTTTTGTTGAAATCATACGCCCACCTGGAGAGCAAGGGAATACAACTAAAGTTTTGGTAACCAGGCGCCCACCTGGAGAGCAAGGGAATACAAATAAAGTTTTGGTAATCAGGCGCCCACCAGGAGAGCAAGGGAATACAGTTAAGTTTTGATAATCAGACGCCCACCTAGAGAGCAAGGGAATACAGATAAAGTTTTGGAAATCAGGCGCCCACCTGGAGAGCAAGGGAATACAGTTAAGTTTTGGCAATCAGGCGCCCACCTGGAGAGCAAGGGAATGTAGTTAAAGTTTTGGAAATCAGGCACCCACCTGGAGAGCAAGGGAATACAGTTAAAGTTTTGGCAATCAGGCGCCCACCTGGAGAGAAAGGGAATACATTTGAAGTTTTGGCAATCAGGCTCCCACCTAGAGAACAAAGGGAAAGCAAGTCAAGTGTTGGTAATCAAGAGCCCACCTGGAGAACGAAGGGAAAGCAATTCAAGTGTTGGTAATCAGGATCCCACTTGGAGAACAAAGGGAAAAGCAATTCAAGTGTTGGTAATGAGGAGCCCACTTGGAGAACAAAGGGAAAGCAATTCAAGTGTTGGTAATCAGGAGCCCACCTGGAGAACAAAGGGAAAAACAATTCAAGTGTTGGTAATCAGGAGCCCACCTGGAGAACAAAGGGAAGGAGTTCATGTTTCGAGGAAAAACCGTGTAAATGTTGGTAATCAGGAGCCCACCTGGAGAACAAAGGGAAAGCAACAATGTTCAAAGCAAGACGGTGCAAGTTCGGCAATCAGGAACCCACCTGGAAAACAAAGGGAAAACAAGTCGAGTGTCGGAGAAAAGGAAGATAATTCAAATGTTGGTAATCAGGCGCCCACCTGGAAGAACAAAGTGAAAGCAGCAATGTTCAAAGGAAGACCGTTCAAATGTTGGAAATCAGGCGCCACCTGAACAATAAGGGAAAGCACCTCAGAATACAATTCAAGTCAGCAACAAAGGAATTTCACCTAGAGAGTATAAGACAATAGAGCAATAGAAACTACAAGATCAAGTTTGAAGATATAGATAGGATTCTTCTAATTCATAGATCATAGTTTACTCTAGCTTCTTTTATTTTTGCTTGGTGTAATAAGGAGTTCAGCAAGCAGTAGTAGCAGCAGCGACAGTGAAATCACAGCTTTCTGGTAGTCCTAGCTACTAAAACTTCCCGAACTACACTGACCTGATTCATTTATAGCCTAGGATATGTAGGCAACCTCGGAAGTAGGGTGCAGTCAAACCATTTCAAAATGCTTCCCACTAAGTATTCAAAGGGACAAAAATCGTTTGTATCCGCTCACTTTATCTTTGCGCGAAAACTCTTTGTGTTTCCGAGCAAATAGGAGCAGCTGTGAGCACGTGATTTTTACCCAATGTGAATTACTCCCATAAAATAAAAGAAAAACAATTTTTTCCATTTTTTACAATTTTATAGGATTTTGTGTTAATTATTTGCATTGTTGTGTGTTTATTAAAAAATCAAGAAAAAATCAAAAATACCATGCATTGCATTTAGGTCATTTTTTTATATTTTTAAGGTTAATTAGTCAATTATTTGCTTTATTAAAATTGAAAATCAAAAATTGATTTATCTTTTGCATTTTTAGCGTTTTAATTCTAAATTAGTAATTTTTCCTTTTTAATTTAGGAGTGATTAAGTTTTTGCAAATATTATGTTAGATAATTAGTTTAACTTTGTAAATTACTTTAGGTTAAGAGTCCAATCTAGGTTTTAGAAGAATTGAAAAGGAAAAGAAATAATTATAAAAGGAAGTAAAAGAGAAGGAAAATTGGGTATTTGATTCAAAGACCCAAAATTGGGCCAGGTCAGTAAAAGAAAAACCCCAAACCAACCTTTCTACCCACCTAGGCCCATTCCAGGACCTGGTCCAGCCTCACCCCAACCCAAAACGACGTTGTTTTCCCCTTTTAGAATCCCAGCCGTTGATCTCCATTGATCCAACGGCTGGGAACTAAGGATCCCTAAATATAAAATTGTCCGAACCCAGGTCCCCCCCCCCAGTCCAAACACTTCTCAGTCTCTCTCGTCGCTAACCTTAAAACTCTAGCGCCTCCCTGAGGTTCCCAAGCTCCTACCACCCCAAATTCATACCACGCGACCCCCAGGCCTTCCTAAATCCTATCCCCACACCTATTTCCCAAAAATCTCAACTAAATTTCCCCAATTCCAAATCTAGGAAGTTCAAACCCTAATTTTCTCTCTTTTTCTAAATTCCGCGCAAGTTCTGGTTCGTTTTGACCTATAATCTACGTTAGTCGATTGCTCTTAACGAGAGCAACCGATTAGCATTGGTTTTAGCTCATTCCAAGGATGCCAGATTTTGACGAACTCATCAGATTCTGGCCAAATGTTTACTTCTGTCTTCATTCGTCGATTTGTTTCATGTTGTCAAGACATTCCGGCGTGATTTGGTATTTTCCCCTCTTTTTTTCTCACGATCTTGTTCATTATAGTATTTTCTATTTTTTTATTATTATTTACTTTTATCTGCTTCATTGTTTTGTCTTTTTTTTTGTAGTCGAATACATCTTAAATTGGTAGTTAAATTAGGTTTAATCGTAAAGTCTGAATTGTTTGGTTTCTATTTTTTTGGATTTGATTTTTTTGTGTGTTTAATCATTTCTGATTGTTTGGTTTTTTTGCATTGACTGTGGTTGTCCCTAACCCGGCTGAGAGACCCGTTTAGTTGGGCTGGGTCTTGGGTTAATTTGACCCAGTTTTTGGACTGTCTGAGGGTAAATACAGAAGGTGTCAAGGGTATTTTGGGCATTTGGGGTTTGAGGGATTCATTTTCTGTTAGCATAGAAGCTTCTAGAGGATAAGGTTGGGTTGCTTGGTTAAGAGGAGGGAATTTTTAGATATTTTGAGGGGTTAAAAGGTGTAAAATGGCCATGAATTGGGAGGGTAAAAGAGGAAATAGTTATTCAGGCTAGGGCTGCTTTAGGCTGCCTATATAAAAACTTCTTTCATTCACTTCAGGGGCATCCTTTGATACTCTAAAAATACTAAAAATTTCCTGCATTTTTGGTTAGACTTGCTTTGGTTCTGCTCCTGATTCTTCAAGTTAATCAGAATTTTTCCAAATTTTCAAAGAAATTTGTTGCCTGGGTTACAAATGGTCTAAGGAAACTGAGATTATATGTGCTGAATCGTTGGTTTACAGTCTCCTATTGCTGCTAATTTCTTCATTTTTCTTTTGCTCTAAACTCTGTCCCAGGTATATCTTTGACCTTGTCAAATGTGAAGCTCAACTTGAAGCATGTTAATTGAATGTGGAGGCCTAGCATTAATATCAGCTGATGAAATTTGGAATCTACCTTTGTTTTATGCTTTTCAGTAGTTGATTCTGTAATTTGTTCTTGTATTCACTCAATCTGTTGATAATATGTTTCATGTTAGTTTTGTATTTGGACTTTAACCCATCATGATATTGGTTTGGCTAAAACTTTCCATGTTAAACATACAATGACTGGGCTGTTATAGCAGGGGTTTGGGGACTTCTTTTGTTGGGTTTGTTTTGTTCAAGTTAGTAGTGAAGTTCAGCTCGAGTTCAACTCTTATCTGGACTCTATTGCTTTGGGATCTTGACTTTAGTACTTGAATAAATTTAGGAACTAAAGATGTATTGTAATACCTGGTTCAATATCTAGAGTATTTCATTATACATTATACACATGACTTCAGTAGTAACTTAGTAGTAGTTTCAAGTCTCAAATGCATGTAGTGTGCAGCTATTTTCAGCAAATGTCTTCATGTTTAGTATTGTACGTAAGTACCTAAGGCAATAACTTCAGCTTTGGGCCTGTTAAGTTAGTTTGCCTAATACGAGGTCCAAAGCTGCCAGATCCAGTTCTCTTTGGGTCTTGGACTTAATCTCAGGCACAATGGCCTTTAGCTTTGGCATATCATGTGGTCCGTCTGGATTCGTATACTAGACTGCATTTTTGTTGTTCACTTTTGGATTTATCTAGGTTCGAACCCATCCCCAAGTCATTAAGTTTTATATGTGGATAATGGGAGGTGCCTTCCTTCGCTGGAAATTCCCTATGAAAAGGTAGGCCTAAGGTTGGCCTTTATCCGGCCAAACCAGTTGGGTTTTTGCTATTCTAGTCCCTCGTTTAGATTGTCTAAGACCAAGCCCATTAGCCCTATTTGTTTTTTTTGTTAATTCTGCAATAATTTAGGCTTGTAACTGGCCCATTGTTACTCTAAAAGTAGTTCAAGGACTAGCATGTATCTTAAGTTATTTTTGCCAGTTCAAACTCGTCCCTCTCTTCAAAAAATAAGAATGCTTTAGGCTTTAGTCAAACGCTTCTTAACTAATATATTGAGGTGTGCCATTTGAATCATATAACCCATGGCCCTCATATTTTAACTTAGATACTAAAAATGAATCTCGTAGTTTGCTTTAGGCACATAATTGAATTATTACAACTACGGGTACAGTTCTCGTGACGTAGCTGTGATGCTTAATTTCTAAAATCCGGGGATACATTTATGTGACCCGGCCACAATCTTTTAAATGTGTTGCAGATCGTGGGTACGGTTCCTGTGACATGATTCGCAACGTGTAATCACATAATTATTAGTATAATAATTGGATTATTAAAAGCGGTTTAGAGGGAATAAAAATTCACATAGGTTTCAAAGATATTTTAAAATCAAATAAATAGGCCAATAATAACAGTTGAGCGACCGTGCTAAAACCACGAAACCCGAAAATGCCTAACACCTTCTCCCGGGTTAACAGAATTCTTTACCCGAATTTTTGTATTTTGTGGACTGTAAAATAGAGTCAATCTTTCCTCGATTCGGGATTTTACCGGTGATTTGGGACACCATAAATTATCCCAAGTGGCGAATCTGAATTTTTAAATAAAAATAATCCCGTTTTGATTGTCACTTAAATTGGAAAAATCTCCCTTATACCCCTCCGGGGTAGTAAAAAGGAGGTGTGGCGCTTGTGTGTGTTGTACTTTTTGTTATTGTTGTGTTGGCTTCAGCATTTTTATATGAGATTTCAAGACTTGTTATCTCTCTGATAGTGAGGTTTCAGTTTATTTTCACAAGTTAATTGCTTTACTTACATTTCCTATCTTTCCTTTCCTGTTATTATTATTATTATTATTATTATTATTATTATTATTATTATTATTATTATTATTATTGCGTATAGCTTATTGTAAGTGGCCCACTTTAGCCTCGTCACTACTTCGTCGAGATTAGGCTCGGCACTTACAAAGTGCATGGAGCCGGTTGTACTCATACTACACTCCGCATTTTTTGTGCAGATACCGGAGTTGGTCCTAGTAGCATTCAGTAGCTTTTGGTCGGATTCAGCCACTGACGGAGACTTGAGATATAGCTGCACGGCGTTCGTAGCCCTGAAGTCCCCTTCCTTTTTATTTCACCATTACTGTTTATTTTGATTCAAACATTTATGTTTATTCAGTCTATTATCTGTTGTGTTCTAGACGTTCATGTACTCGTGACTCCAGGTTCTAGGTTATGTTTAGACTTCCCTATTCGATATTATTTTACTCTACTTCGAACTTATATCATCATCATTGTTAATATCTTGTTAAAAATTGTTAGAATTAATTAATTTGTTTTTTCACATCGGCTTGCCTAGCAAGTAGATGTTAGGCTCCATCATAACCCCCGAGATTGGGATTCTGTGTCATGACAATATGCAAGGTGACTAGTGTATATGCGTTGACTATGGGATAAGCATGCAGGTAGGGTTAACTTTATTTGTACCGTGTTATTTTGTATATTATGTCTTTCATTCTTTAAATAGATTTTGAAAATGTTTGATTTCTCGTATTTATGTTATTTCCTATGTTGAGATTATTGAAATATTTTGTGTTGAGATCATTGAATTGTTGATTTAGTCGTTGGTGCAAAATTGTTGGTATATAATCATATGACAAATTATATTAAAATATTACTAATGATGTTGAATATGCTTCTCACCTTGCTTGGTATTGTATTATATGTGATGCTTGGTGAGGAAGAGTGGAATGAACGAAGGGTATTGCCGTGCTTGTTAGGTGGAGTGGGTGTGCATAAAGGGTATTTCGGTGCTTTATTCATATATTGACATAATTGAATGAAGGGTGTTTCCATATGTGATTGAAAGTTAGGAATGCACAAAGGGTGTTTTTGTACTTGCTATTATATTATAACGTGAGGATGAGAGTAAAAGCACGAAGGATGATGTCATGCCGTTGTTGATTTCATTGTTCCTTACGTTGTTATTCGGATTATGGACTTGACTTGTGGTTTCATAATTTATGTTTGAAAGGTTGATTTGAGTTTTTGTAAAAGCATGAGTTGTGGACCTTGTGGTTTACTCAGTAACACCTTCTTTTGCTTTTTTATTTTATGTTCCTTTACTTATGTATTTATTATTTCTCACACATGTTGATATTTTATCAATGTGTTTGATACTTTACTTGTCATCTCATTATTTCATGATATATGTAAATGCACAAGTTTATTTGTAGGTATCTTGTCTTAGTCTCGTCACTGCCTCGTCGGGGTTAGGCTCGACACTTATGGAGTACATAAGGTCGGTTGCACTCATACTACACTTCTGCACTTCTTGTGCAGATTCGAACATTGGTACTAGCGGAGTCCCAAGAGATGCTTAGTGGATACCATACAGACAACTCGAGATAGAGTTGCACTCTGTTCGCAGGCCTTAGAGTCATCCTTCCTTTTCTGTTGTACTATTTTAACTTTCCAGATATTATTGTATTTTTTTGAAGACCTTGTATTTAGTAAACTCTATTAGCTTATGTATACTTCTGAGTTGTTGTTACATTTCTTATTATCTTGTTTTTAGTCTTTAATTGAAATTCGTTTGTATTTTTTCTATTGTGTGTTGGCTTGTCTAGCAAGTGGTGTCAGGCGCCATCACCACCCGGATAGGTTGGGATTTTAGATCATGATATTGTTTCACGACCCAATATCCCTCCGTAGGATGTCGTGATGGCACCTAGTCTCTAATACTAGGTAAGCCTAACATACATGAAGAATCAACAGATTTAATAATAAAACTTCCAATTAAGCCAATACATTAATATAGTGACGAGCCACAATACAAGTGATATAACACCCAAAATCTGGTGAGACCGAGTCACAAGCTCTACACGAGTATACTAAAACATCCCTAATACATTAATACCTATAATAGGAATAAGCAATAGAAACAAAGATAGAGAGTGACTCCGAGGCCTATGAATGCCGGCATGTATACCTTAAAGTCTGCGATCCAAGCTCAACTCACGGATGCCTAGGCTGATATGACCTAGATCTGCAAAAAAAGATGTGCAGAAACGTAGTATGCAAACACCATAACGGTACCCATTAAGTATCAAGCCTAACCTCAATATAGTAGTGACGGGTTAGGTTAAGACACCTACTTGAATAAATAAAGAAGATGAACATGTATGGTACAATATAATAATGGAAACAAGGAATGAAACAATGAAGAATTACAACAAGATAAGCTACACCAAAAGTTAAGGCAGTAAAGACATCAAGGGAGGAAACCACAAGACCCAAAAATGTCATCGAATCAGCGGAATTCACACATTGAAAATTTTGCATACAATTTCTTTTCTCTCAAGGTCTGGAGCACAATCCTCAAATGCTACTCATGATCCTCCAGGCTGCGGGAGTATACCAAGATATCGTCAATAAATACAATGATGAATGAATCAAGATAGGGCTGGAATACAATAGTGCATGAATGCTGCTGGGGCGTTGGTCATCCAAAACATCACAAGGAACTCGTAGTGACCATATCGAGTCATGAAAGCATTCTTCGGAATATCCGAATCACGAATCTTCAGCTGACGATACCCTGATCACAAATCAATCTTTAAGAACACTCTAGCACCCTATAGTTGATCAAATAAGTCATCAATGTGTGGCAATGGATACCTGTTCTTCACTGTAACCTTGTTCAATTGTCGATAGTCAATACACATGTGCATAGAACCATCCTTCTACTTCACAAATAAAATTGGAGCGGCCCAAGGTGACACACTAGGCCGAATGAAACCCTTGTCAAGCAACTCTTGCAACTGCTCCTTTAACTCCTTCAACTCCACTGGGGCCATACGATATGCTGGAATAACATCAAAGTTTACCATACTGAGCAACAATAGATCAACTGTGGTCGCAAAACCACCAATAACAACTAAACACGACTGATACACACGGTCAATAATAATAAAATATCCCACATGCGTGGACATATAAATAGGAGAACTCAAAGAATCATAAGATATACCCAAATACGGAGCAACATAAGATGATACATATAAATAAGCGGAGCTTAGATCAAATAAGACTGATCAATCTTTATGACAAACTGAAACTATACATGTGATAACTACGTCTGATGCAACCGCCTCCGTCCTACCTGAAAAAGCATAACATCTAGCTTAGACTCCCCCTCTAGGGTGACCCCTACCCACCTAACCTCCACTCCTAGCTGGCTGTGCAGGTAGAGCAGAAACTGGAGCGGTAACCACGGCCTGAGAAGTCTGGGGACCTTATGAAATACGTGGAGCCTTTGTAGTTAGTGAAGGTGCAACCTTCCTGAATCTAGGGCAGCCCTCACTATGGGACAAGTATCACCATACTCAAAACAATCTCTCGAGGAATGTGGCTGATAAAACTAGCTTGGGCCTGGGTGACTAGACTGACCTCTGAAAGCACCCCGTGCTGAAGGTGCACTAGACAGTGACAGTGCATAATGGGCAACCTCAGGCCTGGAAGTAGCCGAAGTACCACTGGAAATTGGAAGTGCTGAATAAGCTGGACGACTCACATAGCCTCTACCATGATGGTCTACAACTGAGGCATGGCCACCACTATATTTGGTAGAATCTCGAGGCCTCTTGGCCTACTTGTCCTCTCCCTCCCATCCCTGTATACCCTTCAATCTCCATGTGATCTCTACTACTTGTTGATATGGGGTATTTGCCTCCAACTATCGAGCCATGCTAAATCTAATACCATAGTTGAGCCCCTCGATAAATCGACGAACTCGCTCTTTGACTATGGAAACCAAGACAGGTGCATGTCTGGACAACTTATTAAATCTAATATCATACTCTGACACGGCCATAGTACCATGATGCAGCTGCTCAAACTCCGCGCGCCATGCATCCCGAAGGCTCTGGGGAACAAGATCTCTCAACAACATCTCTGAAAACTAAGCCCATGTAAGTAAAGCTGCCTCGGATGGGATACCTTCCTCGTAAGCCCGCCAACACTGGTACACTGGTCCCGATAGATGGAATGTAGTAAAGCAACCCCACTCGTCTCCACAATACCCATGGTGCGGAGAATACTGTGGCACTTCTCTAGAAAACCATGTGTATCCTCTGTAGCTAAGCCGTTGAAAGTAGGAGGGTGGTACTTTTTGTACCTCTCAAGTCTAAGTTGCTCCTCCTCAGAAGTTGTTGCCCTAACCTCAGGCTAAACTAGGTCAATTGACTACACTAGCTGGTCAAAATGGACCTGCTGCTTTGGGGTACGGGCCGCGAGAGTCTGAGATCCTCCCCCAGCCTTGAGATATGGATGGTGCAAGTGGAATCAACCCACTTGAGCTAGAGTACCAAACTAGCTCAAGAATTGTATGAGGGTCTCCTGAAGTGCAGGGGTGGAAACAGGCGCCTCAGGTGCTTGCCCCTCAACTAGAGCTACTGGTGGCTCCTCTATCGCAGCTCGGGCAGGAGCTCTGGCTGCACCACATGCCCCTCCTTGGCCTCTGCCCCAGATTCTCGTGGCTCTAGCAGGGGGTACGGATGTCTGATCATCGCATCCATCGGTGCGTGTCCTCACCATATGTGAGAGAATAGAAAGACAAAGATTCAAAATTTTGAAGTTAACAAATTCGCACGATAAGAAATCAAAGAAGTGAATTTTCCTGACAGTTCTATAGCCTCTCGAAGAGATGTACAGACACATTTGTACCGATCAGCGAGACTCTACTAAACTTGCTTATGACTGGTAACACCTACGAACCTAAAGCTCTAATACCAACTTGTCACGACCCCAATCTCCCTCCGTAGGATGCCGTGATGGCACCTAGTCTATACGACTAGGTAAGCGTAACATACATGAAGAATCAACGAAAATAATAATAAAACTTCCAATTAAGCTAATAGTTATCATAAGAAGGACTCCACAATATAATTGAATATAAAACCTAAAATCTGGTGAGACCGAGTCATAACCTCTACATTAGTATACTGAAACATACCTAATACATCAATACCTATAATAGGAATAAGCAATATAAACCAAGATAGAAGGTGACTCGGAGACCTGTGAACGCTAACAGGTATACCTTGAAGTTTCTAAACCAAGCTCAACTCACGGATTCCTATGCTGGTATGAAGTACCTGGATCTGCATAAATGTGATGACCTTTTAGGTCATCACTCATTTTGAAAGTAAATTCTATGTTCTGAAGCCTTAAAAGCCTTTTTTTGTCTCACCTCAATTTTCGTGCGCAGTTTGGGCGCGCTTCCGGAAAATTTTTATGTGAAAACTAAGTAAAATAAGGCAATTGGCTTTTAAAATTAATTAAAATTGACTTTGGTCAACATTCTTGATAAACAGACTCAGACATATGATCTAACGGTCTCATAGAGTCCGACATAAAATATGGAACTTGGGCCTATGCCCGAAATCAAATTCCGAGGTTCCAAGCCCGAGAAATGAATTTTTGAAAAAAATTGTTAAACTGAAATTATAAGAGTTTTTAGAAATGAAAAGAGGTTTGAAATTGATGGTATCGGGCCTGTATTTTAGTTCTGGACCCCAGTACAGGTTTTATATAATAATTAAGTTGAATCGGTGAAGTTTGGTAAGAATCAGAGTTCGTTTAGTATAAATCAGACATTTAATTGAGAAAATAGAAATTTTGATGTTCTTGAGTAATTATATGAATTTGAGGTTTAATTCATGGTTGTTGATGTTATTTTGATGATTTGATCGCACGATCAAATCTGTATGATGTTTTTGGACTTGCGCGCATGTTTGGTTTGGAGCCCCGAGGGCTCGGGTGAGTTTTGGATAGGCCACAGAGTGAATTTGGACTTAGAGAAATGGTTGTTGCAGATTCAGCAGTGTTGCAGGCTCTGATCTTGCAATTGCGAGGTCAGGCTTCGTAATTGATATATGAATTTGAGGTTTAATTCATGGTTGTTGATGTTATTTTGATGATTTGATCGCACGATCAAATCTGTATGATGTTTTTGGACTTGCGCGCATGTTTGGTTTGGAGCCCCGAGGGCTCGGGTGAGTTTTGGATAGGCCACAGAGTGAATTTGGACTTAGAGAAATGGTTGTTGCAGATTCAGCAGTGTTGCAGGCTCTGATCTTGCAATTGCGAGGTCAGGCTTCGTAATTGCGAGACCAACAGGCTTGGCAATTGCGAGGGCTTGATCGCATTTGCAAAGAAAGCCCAGTCTGCCAGTGTTCGCAATTGCGAACACCCTTTTGCAAATGTGAAGTCATCAGGGGAGGGCCAGTATCGCAATTGCGACAACTTGTTCGCAATTTCAAGGTTAGCAGACAATGCCCAGGTTCACCGATGCGAGGCCTTGTTCGCATTTATGAGCTTCGCAATTGCGAAGCTTCTGTTGCAATTGCGACATCTACGACCAGTTAATTGAGACTTAGACGAAAATTTCTTCATTTTTCAAACTCCCTCAAACCCTAAGCTCTCTTGGGCGATTTTCTAAAGAAACGTACTTCTCCAAATCGATTGTAAGTCATTTTTAACTCATTTTCTTCAATCTATAACATCTTTTCACATGATTTCAATTCAAAATCAAGGGTTTTCATGGGGGAGATTGGGTGTTTTGGGTAGAACTTAGGATTTTTAATTTTTGGGGATTTGAACCTCGATTTGAGGTTCGATTTTAAAACAAATTATATATTTGAGTTCGTTGGTGAATGGGTGATCGGGTTTTGGTTCGATCCTCGGGTTTTGACCATGTGGGCACGAGGTCGATTTTTTACTTTTTGGGAAAATCATTAGAAAACCTATTTTCATGCATTAGAATTGATTCATTTAGCATTTATTGATATTGTTAAGTAAATTGTGGCTAGATACAAGCGAATTGGTGGTGTAAACAAGAGGTAAAGCGGTAGTTGAGGCTTGAATTGTGTTCGTGGCTTTGAGGTAAGTGTTTGGTCTAACCTTAGTTTGAGGGATTAGGAGTTGTGTCTTATTTGCTATGTGTTAAATGTTGAGTACGACGTATAGGCATGGTGACGAGTATCTATACGTCGGTGTCAAGCATGCCCATGAGTCTTGTACTATGATTAACGTGACTCCGTTTCGTATTGTTCATGCTTTATATGATGATTTCTATTGTTGAACAAGGCTTGTGGAAGTATTATTGGTAACTGAACATTGTAGAGCGTTGGCTCAAGTTGAGAATTGAGTTGTGAAGTAATTATGGAAAAAAGAGAAGAGGTTTATGATATTGTCTCCCTTGCCGGGATGTTATTGCTTTTGATACTATCTCCCTTGCCAGGATGTTATTACTCCTGATATTGTTTCCCTTGCCGGGATATTGTTGTTATGCTATTGTTCCCTTGCCGGGATTTTATTGTGATATTATTGATTCCTTTGCCCAAATTGCTTTGTGATTGTTGCTTGGGTGAGGAAGAGTGTAAAGCACGAAGGGTGATGTCGTGCATGATTTTGAGAGTGTTAATGCACGAAGGGTGATGTCGTACCGATATTGAGGTAAAAGCACGAAGGGTGATGCTGTGCCGCACTATGTACAATGTCGTGCCATGATATGAGTGATAATGCACGAAGGATAATTTCGTGTCATGATTATGTGAGGTAAAAGCACGAAGGGTGATGTCGTGCCGATTCTTTTAATTTTTATGGTGAGGATGAGAGTAAAAGCACGAAGAGTGATGTTGTGCACGTGTTATTGAGTTCTTGATTCTTGCTGATAATTGAATTATGGATTTCTTTACATTCTTCTATTGATTTTCTATTGTTACTTGATATTCCCCGCAGCATGTTTTCTCCCTCCTATCTTTAACTATAAATTTCTGCCTTTATTTTTTCCGTTGTATATGATTTAACTGCACAGATTTATTTGGTATTCTTGTCCTAGCCTCGTCACTACTTCGCCGAGGTTAGGCTAGGCACTTACCAGCACATGGAGTCGGTTGTGCTGATACTACACTCTGCACTGTGTGCAGATCCCGGTGCTGCAGCTTTTGGACCACAGTGAGGTTGCTGCCTCCAGTCCATCAGGTGATCCGAGGTAGTCCTGCAGGCGTCCGCATGCCTTGGCGTCCCCTTCCTATCTAGTTTTTCTTCAATTCTTTACTCTTTCAGAGACAGACATGTATCTATTTTGTTCGGACCCTATTTGTAGTATTCTTAGATAGTCTGTGAGACTGTGACACCAGTTCTAGGTAACTTGTGTTTATGGATTTGTATCGGTATTATTTTAAATTATTGCATTTCATTCTTCTGCTTTATTATTTCCGTTGTATATATAATGTTAATTCACAATTGTTAAGGGATTAAAAATGAAAAGGGTTGAATAATTGGAATAATTGGCTTGCATAGCTTTCACTAGTAGGTGCCATCATGACTCCCGGGGGTGAGAAATCTGGGTCGTGACAATAAAAATATGTGCAGAAGCATAATATGAGTACACCACAATGGTATCCAGTAAGTATCAAGCCTAACCTCGGTAGAGTAGTGACGAGGTCAGGTCAAGACACCTACTAGAATAAATAAAGAAGATGAAAATGTATGGTACACTATAATAATGGAAACTAGGAATGCAACAATAAAGAATTACAACAAGATAAGCTAAACTGAAAGTTAAGGCAATAAAGGCATCAAGGAAGGAAACACATAATAATAACACCAAGGAAACTATGCAAAGAAAACACAAGTAATGTAAATGAAAGATAGCAACAAGAATCATGTCCGAGGTACCGCCTCGTATCTCATTTCACAATAACAATAAAATTCTTTCCTTCTGTGTGAGCCTTACATTTAATTTTCAAAAATTATTTTCTCGAAATAGCTAACTACGTATTAACCCACCTTATCACACCGCGTGGCTTTAAGTAGTTTCTCAACTAGAAACATGTGTATCAAGCCCAACTTATCTCACCGTATGTGTATCAACCCCTATCCTTATACAAGCGCATGCGTATCGATATCACAACATATCACAAATCGCACCTCAAGTGCCCAATACCGCAACTTGCCGAGGAAGTTAACAATAACAATTTTTCCACAATAAATAACTCATGGCTCAACCACAATATATACATTATTCTCAACAACAACAACCAAAAGTGAATACACAACAGGAATGGTACTTCAAAATTTACAACTTTGCCTTGATGTGATCACGACTTATACAACTTCAACACCAAACTCAATAATAAGATATTCCAAGAAATAACAACTTCAGGTAAGGTAACCCACGGTTAAATATTTAACAAGACAATGAGAAAATAATAACTTCAACTAAGCATGTAAGGGAAAATAACAAGTAAGAGATGAGACAAGTATTTATAATGTCAAGTAAATCATGTAAGGATAGATTAACGATGATGAAGATAACATGTTATGGTAATTCAATTAAAGGCATGAAAGAATCTACATAACTTTAACTGGTCAATTACCATATTTAGCCCATGTACCCACTCGTCACCTTGCGTACATGACCTTCATGTACCACAATCAACATAAAACAACACCAATCCTAAGGGGAAATTTTTCCATACAAAGTTAGGTAGGACACTTACCTCAAAATACGCTAACTCAATCACTAGTAAGCCTTTCCCGCGATTATCCAACTCCAAGGGCTCGAATCTAGCAAAAATAACTTCATATCATAAATATAAACCATAGGAAACTATTTCGAACAATAAAGTTGTAATCTTTAAAGAAAAATAAAAAGTCAACTCAAAAAGTCAAACCCAGGCTCGTGTTTTGGAACCCGACCAAACTTATAAAATCCGAACATCCATTTAATAACGAGTCCAACCATACTAAAATTATTTAAATCTGACCTCAAATCACATTTCAAATCCTCAAAATATAGTCTATGAAGTTTTCATAAATTTCCCTAATTTTTCCAACTCAAAACATTATCTAAATGGTAAAAACAATGATGGATTCATCTATAATAGCCAAATCCAAGTTAAAATCACTTAACCCAATCATCTCCTTGAAAATCTCTTCAAAAATCGCCGAAAAACAAGGTCTCTAGCTCAAAAGATGAAAAATGAAACAAAACCCTCAATTTGAAAATTAAATGATGCTGCCCAGTTATTGCCTTTCGCGATCGCGGAAACACACCCGCGATTGCGGAGAACAAATTCTCCCTGCCCATAGAACCTCCTTCACGATTGTTTGAACTCAATCGTGAACGCATAGAACAACCTTCCTAAGCTATGCGATCGCGTCCCAGGCCACGCGAACGCGAAGAACATCGTGTACCTCAGCTCAGTCTCTCCTTCCTTATATGCGAACACGGTCTCACGCATGCGTTCGCGAATCACAAGCTATTCCACCTTCGTGGTCGCATATCTGACTTTGCATACACAAAGAGTAAAAATTTGTCAGTCCCTAAGGACTCTACGCGATCGCGGGAGAATCTTCGCAAACACATGGAAGGAAACCAGAACAGAAAAACCAGCAGTCCCATTTCAAGAACAAATGGTGCGAACTCGATCCGAAATGCCCGGGGCCCTCGAGACACCGTTCGAACATATCGACAAGTCCTAAAATATGATAAGAACTCGCTCAAAGCCTAAAAATACATCAAACAGCACTAAAACTACGAATCACACATCGATTCAAAGCCTAATGAACTTATGAACTTCTAACTTCTAAAACTAATGCCGAAACATACCAAACCAACTCCGATTGACCTCAAATTTTGTAAACTAGTCATAATTGACACAATGGACCTGTTCTAATTTTCGAAACTGATATCCGCACCAGACATCAATAAAGTCAACTTCCGGTCAAACTTCTCAACCTTCCAAACCTTCAACTTTCTAACTTTCGCCAATTCAAGCCAAAATAACCTACGGACCTCCAAATCAATATCCGGACACACTCCTAAGTCCAAGATCACTATACTGAGCTATCAGAACTATCAAAATTTCATTCCGAAATTGTCTACAAACAAGTCAAACTCCGGTCAACCCTTTCAACTTAAGCCTCCAACTTAGGGACTAAGTGTCTCATTTCACTCTGAAACTCACCCGAAATCAAAACCAAACACTCCGACAAGTTACATAACTACAATATAAAATATAGGAGAAAATAAATAGGGGAACGAGGCTCAAATACTCAAAACGACCGGCCGAGTCGTTACACATCGCTAATAAAAATATATCACATATATGAATTAAGTCTAAAGAATTTTGAATTTCTTTCAACTGACTTATAAGGATTTAACATGCTTGACCTCCATGCATATTTGACATTTCGATTCATTTTATTCAAACTTAGGCAATATTTTATAGTTAATTATTTTTCGTATAGTTTTAAAATTGACATGGTCTAAGCATACATGCCATAAATTATTTGACTCAAGCAAATAAAAAAAGGCTTCAGATTTATTAATTTCAATAGCAATTGTATTCAGCTTGAAAAAGGCCCTTGGGTAATATTTTCTTACATACATATCATTTTTTATTTATTACAATTTGATCAGAAATAAACACGCACTTACATTCATTCTTGACAAGAAGTACGATAGAAATTAAGTTCTTGCAAATTTCAAGGATACGAAGAACATTATATAGGGTCACAACTTTACTCGAAGTCATCTTCAAAGACATCTTGCCAACTCCTAAAATTTTCGTAGTAGTAGAATTTCATACGAAGATAGTCTCGTCAGGTCATCAGAAGCATAAGAATCAAATAATCCTTTGTTATCAAAAACATGACGGGTGGCTCCAGGGTCATTCTATCATTCCTTAGAATTTTTCATCAAGTTGTATTCAGACAATATAGCATATAAGTTCAACATCTCCTCATTCTTTTCAAAAATGTTGGCTTGATCCTTTTTCTTCTCCTTCTTTGGAGCACGACAGTCCTTAGCATTATGTTTAACTTTTTCACAGTTAAGGCAGTTGCCTTTGAACTTCTTTTTAAATGGATAATTCTTTGGACCAGAAAGCAAATAATTCGTTTTAAATAGATAATCTCTTTTTGCTAATTTATGGTGTCTCTGCAATAATATTTTCTTTCAGTTATTGTTAAACTCACATGAGCTTTATTTTCAGCAACTTTCTTGTCCACCCTTAGACGAATGATAAGATTTTCAAGTGTCATCTCCTTGCACTTATATTTCAAGTAATCTTAAAGTCTCTCCATAAAGGAGGTAACTTTTTAATTTGAATTATACATTCAGCAAAGAGATCATGAATGATGACTTGCAACTAGAGACATGATAGACATGTTGTCAACCATTTTGAATTAAAAAAATTGGCACCACAATTTTTCTTATTTCGGCGTATTTAGTCTTGTATTTATTTTTCAAGAGCATCTACAACCCATTTGAAGTTTCCAAGATTCTATACAAGTTATCCTCAAAACAACTAGTATATAATTCTTGCAAAAGAAATTGGAATACTTCTAAGTTTCAGTGACCATAAAACGCTCATTGTCTGGAGTTTCTTCTGCGAAAACTGGAACATCCTCTTTGATAAGTCGCTGCAAACTGAGAGTAGTTAGATAGAAGAACATCTTCTGCTGCCACCACTTGAAGTCGGTAGCCGAAATTTTTTTTGGCTTTCTACTGGTGAATGTACAACTTGACAATGCAGTAACCATCACAGCGGTAGCTTTCACAACAGAATCATTTTTTTGTTCAGTACTTGTTGTTAGTTTTTGTAAAAATTAACACAAATAAATTTAGTAAATCGGTGAAGCTTTTACTCTTCAAATCAAATACAAACAACCAAGTAAAAAAATCACAAGAATTTTAATCTTGAATTTGAGTAAATAATCACAAAGATTTTAATCTCAAAGAATGAGTTGAAAGTCAAGAAAATTTTAATCTCAATAAATGACTAAAAATTCAAAAATTGTATTCTCCAAAATGGGAGTAAAAATTACTAAAATTTAATCTCCCACAGGTAGAATATAAAATGAACACAAAAATATAATTAAATTTTAAGCTTGTGAAAAAAACGGTGTTCATAAATAATAATCCAGAGAATAAACACATTTATTAACACAATGTATAAAATACAAAATATTTCAATCCCATAATTTTCTTGTGTGTCTTTAAGAAATTTAATCCCCTCAATGTTGTTCGAGATATTTGGATTAGTTTCTCCCAAAATAGAGCGGAAAATTATTCTATAATAGCGGTAATGCAAATTATAAAACTTCTGAGAACTTAAATGGCTGAGCAAATCACACACTGGCACTTATATTTTGCTTTTGAAAACTATGCAGAAATACAAAGAAGAGAGGAAAGTGTTTTCTAATTTTCGATACTAAAAATGGGCAAAGCCTCTGATTTTATAGCCAACGTGTTGGAGCCTCAACAGGTGCAAAGATGCTTGTTCATGGAAAAGGTGTCTCTTACATGGAAGAAATAATTGAATTCCGTTAAATGCTATTTGGTCGCAAATTATGGTTGGAAAAAGAAATCGAAATTTTTTAAGTTAAAATTCTGCGAGAAAAAATATCAGAAAAAAACTAATAACGAAAAAAGGATAAATAAATTTGGTCCAAGAAATATGTTAACCAATCAATCAAATCCATATCCAAAGTCGAGCGAGCTACGACGATAACGACGTAAGACTTGCTTCCTTCTCAACTCTTTTGAAACTTGAAAAAGTAATTCTATATATAAGCACAACAATGTTCCTATTCCTTTCCAATAAGGAACAAAGTTTCTTTGTAAAAGGAATCATTTCAAATATTTTATTTTCCTTCATATTTCATCCACACCTCAAATAAAAACCCAAAAAAATAGGCAAAAAAGGAACGAAAAGTTTGTACGACAAGCGATAGAGTGCGAGTTCTAATCAAATAAGGTTCCCGATTACCTCTTGGTGGGAGAATATTGAATTAAAGGATTAACAAAGGTTTTGCCTACTCCACATCATGTATTTTTTTTAAGTTATTAGATGCTCATATGTCTTCACGCCTAATTATATGTGAAATTGATTTTGTTCTAAACCACCAACCTATATTTTTTCATTAAGGAAATGAAGAAGATGGATGATAGAGTATCTTTAAGGATTGTAGTGAATGAAATAGGATCTCTCTACTTTTAAGTTTGAGGTTTCAGTTTCGAGTTGAGAATAAAAAAGTTTTTTAATAATAAATATTTTTTTTAATATACCTTATGCGATGCAAAATAGTTGAGGTGTAAAACGAACACGAATGAAAAACTAAAAAATTGATGGGTAGGAGTTTGGCGGTTGTGAATTATGAAGTAATGGCACCGTCAGAAAGCGTATAAGAGATGCATTTGCTCCTACCACGAAATGGTCCAATACTAGAAAAGAACAAAAAGAGAAGCTTAAAGAAAGGGAAAGAGGATATAATTAACAAATACAAAAAAGGTCACACGCAAAGATGTACAAGAAGACCAGGTTGTCTTTTACCTTTATTTTATACATATCCTAATAATTCATATCCTATCGTCACCAAGCTTTAATTTTATTTTATTTTATTTTTGTATTAAAGGTGGCAAAAAGAAAAATATAAAAGCAAGTCGTTAGCTACTTATGCCCAACAGCTCATCATCTATTTATTTTGTATCAACTTCTTAATTTTCTATAAATTAAATTGTGATTCAGTACGCCAATAACAAAATTTCCATTTAGAAAATTAAATTATTGACCGATAAAATACATTTTATCAATTTGATTCTCTCACCCTCCTCCTCAATTTCTTCTCTTTTTCCTGGAGAGGGTATGGAGCAAAATGCACTCATGATGTAAGATCCATCCAATTTTGTCTAAAATTTAAGTAATTTTTGTATTGAAATAATACCACGAAACAATCATTTTAGTGTATCTAAATTTAGAGTAAATATAGCACGGGCTAGCCAGTTTTCGGACTGGTCATTCAAAAATAGCCAGCGTTTGCAAAATCATTGAAAAATAGCCATTATTTTGCTGCAACACGGAAAGTTCCAGCATAATATACTGGAGATTGGTGCACCTATGTATAAACTTCGTTGGAACTCCAACACATCCAGTATAATATACTGGAGTATTTTTTCGGGTTTTGAACAGTGTTTTCGTTCAAAATTATCTTTACATGAAAAGTGGCTAAATTTTGATTACTTTTGAAACTGTGACTATTTTTGAATGTACACTTGTAAATCTAGCTATTTTTTAATTTCTCCCAAATTTCCACTATTTAATAAGTCAAATGCTTACCACCAAAGGATGTGGTGCAGTGGATGTGACTGCTCCTCCCTTAATCAGAGATCTCGAGTTCGAGCCGTGAGTATGGAAAAAATTCTTGGTAGGGAGCGTTTCCCTCCAAATGGGGCTCTACGCGGCGCGAATCCAAATATAGTCGGACTCTGATGCGGATACCGGATACCGGGTGGGAAACCAAAAAAAGTCAAATGCTTGGGAAAGCGAGGAAACCAAAATTGTCTAATGCTTCCAACTTGAGTTTTCACCCAAAAATTTCCAAGTAAAAAAGTGCATTTATGAAGTATTAATTTCACTAAGCTTAAAGGCTTCTAAAAAAATTCGCGTTAAATTGAAGGGCCAAAAAAAAATAAAAAAATGACAATGGCAAATTGAAGATATGAAAGCGAATAACGCCTCAAAAAGAAAAAAGGAAAAAAAAAGAACATGAAAAATGTAAGAACTGAAATTTCACCTGTCAAACTTGTTAAGTAACATTTAAGCGGTGAAACTAAACTTCTTCCCCAATCAAAGAAAAGCCAAGTTGCACATATCAAGCATGGAGAATCCTGAGGAACATTTGATTTTAATTTAAATATTAATTGGACTTTTGAACAAACATATATATATATGCATACAAGTTGATGCCTATCTCCTAACCAACCAAAATTTTGATATTAGAGTAGTTGAGTTTTTATCTTTGTATCTATTAACTAATGTAGTATTAAATTTCTCGTACTAACGATATTTTTTTTTATTCATCAAATTTTAACACACCAACTTTAATCGTTCCAAAATTATTAACCATTTGTTAGTTTAGATGCTTGCATATGTATTTAATTTGTGTACACTAAACGGAATTTGATAACCTAGAAAAAGGATAGTATTTAACGTGTCACAACTAAATTCCTATAATTTTAAACTAGTTCTTTTCATTCTTGGACTATATACTTATGGATTAAATTTATACACTAAATGTGAGATGATAACCTAGAAAGATGATGTGGTAATTAACTTATCACAACTGAATTCTTATAATCTAAAACTCTCCTTATTCCTATACTATGGATCATTCTTTAGTATACTTGCTTATGAATTCAAACATGAATACACTAAGGGGGGTTTGGTTTGAATACGGTTTATACTGGATAAGTTATAATGTGATTAGTTATGCTGGTATTAGTTATTCTGATATTATTTTTTATATACTGTTTAGTATGTTGTATTAAAAATGACAATTGCATAATTTTTAAGAATGAGGTATAAGTTGTCACGGAACTAATTACCCCACCCTCTACAAGGTATAAGTTATTCCAATACTAATTTTAATCTAGGGATAACTTATACCAGGTTCACTAATCAAACAAAGTATTAAGGTGCTATTAAATTTTTAACCAGAACTATATTTACTTATACCTCATATCAAACGACCCCTAAATATGAGTTGATAACCTAGAAAATATGATAGTACTCCCTCTGTTCCAGTTTATGTGAACCTATTAAAAAAAATGACCCATTTCTAAATTTGGTAACAATTTAGCTTAAACTTACAATTTTATCCTTAATGAGAAACTTTTATAACCACACAAATACTCTGGGCCCTTTTGACTTGTTTAGGACCACAATTTCTAAAAGTCTTCATTTTTTCTTAAACTTCGTGCACAGTCAAATATGTTTACATAAATTGGAACGAAGGGAGTAATAATTAAAGGGTTACAACCAAATTATACAATTTCAACTTCTTAAGTATGTTTAACTTACACTTCGGGGGTTGCCCAGTTGGTTTGGAGGGTAGTAATCCATACGGATGGCCTAGGATCCAATTCCCCCTCAATGTCTTCTGGGTAGAGCTTGTTGTACAGGGCTTGTCTAGTGCAGTTTACATCCCCGTATGGTTTGCAGGCTATTACACAGAGAAAGGTTTACCTAGTGCACACAAAGTGCTCACGACAGAGTGCTCCCCCAAAAGACAGAGGATGTGGCAGAGATAGTAGCGGTTGAGGTTTCCCCTCTTGCCAAAAAAAAAGTATGATTAACTTTAAACAAAGTTAATTATCTAATTATAGTAGTTTATAGGTATCAACCCATACAACTAAAACGTATTAATATAAGTAAATAAAATATGTTAGACGTAAGAATTGAAATGCCTAGAAAAGGCAGAGCAAGTTGGACGAAACAGTCGGTCCCCATTACAACTCATCCAATGCCTTATCACTATTCCAAGAAAAAGTCTTCTCTTCCCATTAACAAAATTCTTCATTCATTCTTTGATTTGTTCAACTTTTGATTTCATCTAATATACGATTCAATTCAACATTTTATTCGTTCAGAATTCAGGTACAAAAATCAATAGAATATGGCAGTTTCACCTGAAGAATCTTTCCCGCCAAGAAAACGGCGGCCGTCGGCGAACTCCTTCGTCGCCCCGAATCTCTCCGATCACAATCTCCTCCGATCACTTCTCCTCTTATCATCAGAAATCTCAACTCTACAACCTTTACTATTTCTCTTGAAAAAAAACACTTCCTCTATAATCAGGAAATCAAAGCTTTTATCAATTTTATTCGAGGAAATAAGCGGTAGAGATTGTAGCAGTTCAAACGATCCCACTACATCACGATATGTAACCGGATTTCCACCGTCGGCGGCGTTATGCTTCGACGAATTGTATATAGTTTTACAGCGAATCAAAACTCTGCTTGAAGATTGCCGTAATTGTAGTAAGATGTGGCTACTTATGCAAATTGAGGTGTTTTCTAATGCTTTTCATGAACTTACGCTTGAGCTCGCCATTTTACTGGATATTCTTCCTGCTAAAAAGCTGAAACTGAACGACGACGTTCAGGAATTACTGATTCTAATTACGAAGCAGTGCTCGGACAATTCTGCTTATGTTGATCCAAAGGATCAAGATTTGCGATCTCAAATTGTTGAAATGCTCGACAGGATAGAACGAGAAATCGTTCCTGATCAATCTAAATTGGCGGAGATTTTCGATAAATTGACTTTGCGTGATTCTATGAGTTGCAGGGATGAAATTGAGTTATTGGAAGAGGAAATTCAAAGCCAAACGGACGAAAAGTCCAAATCTGATATCATCGCGTTGATCGGATTTGTACGCTACGCTAAATGCGTGTTGTACGGTGGTTCCACGCCGAGAACCAATTCCCGCCGGCGGCGGGCGGCGGCGGATGTTAGTGTTCCGGCGGATTTCCGGTGTCCGATTTCGCTTGACTTGATGAGAGACCCTGTGGTGGTCTCCACGGGACAAACATACGACCGCAGTTCAATAACCCTTTGGTTCGAATCGGGTCATACCACGTGTCCTAAAACGGGTCAAACACTGACCCACACGGAATTAACACCAAATTCAGCGTTGAAGAATTTGATAGCTATGTGGTGCAGAGAACAGAAAATTCCGTTTGAGTCAACGGAATTGAACGTTAAATCTACCGGTATTGTTACCAACAAAACGGCATTGGAAGCCACGAAGATGACAGTGTCATTTTTGATCAACAAGCTGAAGACGTCGCAATCTGTTGAAACGGCTAATCGGCTTGTTCATGAGCTTCGCGTCTTAGCCAAGGCGGACTCGGATAGCCGGGCCTGCATTGCGGAAGCTTCAGCTTTGCCGTTATTGGTTAAGCTCTTAGGTTTGGAGCATCCGAGCCTACAAGTTAACGCCGTTACAACAATCCTCAATCTGTCAATTCTTGAAGCGAACAAGACGAGGATAATGGAAACGGACGGAGTTTTAAACGGAGTTATTGAAGTGTTACGATCAGGTGGCACGTGGGAGGCAAAGGGAAACGCGGCAGCAACCATATTTAGCTTGACAGGTGTACCTGCTTACAAGAAGAGATTGGCTCGGAAGACACGTGTCGTGAAGGGACTGATGGATTTGGCACGTGGGGGGCCCACGAATTCAAAGAGGGACGCCTTAGTGGCAATTTTGAACTTGGCGGGAGATAGGGAGGCAGTTGGAAAGTTGATTGAAGGCGGGGTGGTGGAAATGGTGGCAGAGATTATGGATGGACTAATGGAAGAGGCAGTGGCGATTCTTGAAGTGGTGGTGAAGAAGGGTGGGTTGGTGGCTGTAGCGGCCGCGTATCCGTTGATTAAAAAACTGGCCATAGTATTAAGGGATGGCACGGATAGAGCTAGAGAAAGCGCAGCCGCGACACTAGTGAACATGTGCCGGAAAGGGGGATCGGATATGGTGGCAGAGCTGGCGGCGGTTCAAGGGATTGAGAGGGTGATTTGGGAAATAATGGGAATGGGAACAGGAAGGGCTAGAAGAAAAGCAGCAACTTTGTTGCGAGTTCTAAGGAGATGGGCTGCTGGATTGGATGCAGAAGTGGCATCAGGGGCTTATTCAGATGTGAATATGAATACTACTTCAACCAGAATAGTATTGCCAGGTTAATGTTTTTTTTTTCTATTTTTTCTTCAAATATGGAAAAATTTGTTCTTTTTTTTTTAAAAAAATTTTGATTCAGAAAATCTGAACATGAAACTGTAACATTTGAGTCAACGTCCTTTGTGGATTGTACAATTGTTTATACCTTTGTCAAGTTGAAGAAAAAGAGAAAGTTTCTACCTTTATTGACAAATTTTGGCTGTGAATAATTTTGTTCAACACATTTTAGTGTGATCATTTTATATTTTATAGAGGGGTTGCTATAGCACTGAGAGCACTGAGATCTTTAAGGATCTTGAACTTTAGTGTGCCAATTCATATTGAAAGCTGATTACTCTATAGTTAAGTGTAGTAGATGAGTATTTTCTTAGAGCATTTTAAGGAACACACTAATGATCTTAGCAGAGGACTTACCTTTTGATATGATTAAAATGACATGAATCACAAAATAAACTATGAACGCCATTATCTTACATTATGAACTACTAATCCTAAATGGGAGCAACATAGCTAGCATATAATATTATAAAGGGCTGCCTGGTACAAGAAGCACTCCGCGCCGTTATAAAGAAAATGTTGGGTAGCTAGCTTCTCTTTGTTTGGATGTCACCATCTCTGCAGCAATGGTTGTACTGTTGAGACTCAAGATTGTGTTTCCAAAAATACTATTGCTTCATTGAGGATCTTCCATACCTTCCAAAATAATATAGCAATCCTGACTGTATTTGACAACAAGGAGAAGCATACCAAAGAGCAGGAAGCTGTACTTCGTTGGACACCCTTGCTTTGCTAATCCAGATGAGAAGACTTTGGATCTCTTGAATTCTTCATTTACCATCTTCTACAATACTTATTAAACAGATCCAGTTCATACACAATAGAGATGTAGAATGCTGTCCATCATGTAACACTTTATCAACCATTCCCTTGGGATGTAGAAAGTACATTATTGTGCATAAGAAATTCCAGAAATGCAGATGATAACAAGAGTTCAAAGGAGAGTCAAACAATATGGGGGACCTTACAAGTCTTGGTACTGGTCTTTTTTTGTGTTTCTGGGCTGGTTCTTGATGGGCCAACTTCAACATATATAGCTGACATCATATTCACTTGCAGAATGGATTACTAAAGAAAGCCGTTTGATAATAAAAAATTAAGTTTTCAGTAATCAGCAAAGTCTTCTCGAACGTAATCTAGTGCAAATATGTTTTGCACCATTAGTGTATACATTTAAAACTTCAGATAGGATTTCTGATAGTGTAAAAAGTTTTTACACATCATTATATTCGACGTACTGTATCTTTCACACTTGTTAGTACATAGGACATAAACTTTTGTAGATAATCATCAGTGAAGATAAATTATGTATATCAGTAGCGGATCCACCCTTTAAGGTGGGGGTGGTATGTGATGGATTATTATATGCAGCGGAAGCAATTTCAGTAGCAAAATCACATGTAATCTAGACAACTAGCATAAACGGGATTTCACGGGTTATCTCTTGAAGCGTGAACAAAGCTTCTTTATCACGTGAGCCTCTAATTCCACAGCAATTCGATGAAATCTCCATCACCCGCATGATCACGATCTCCGAACGTTCCACGGTCTTCTACTGTGTTACCCAAATAATACCCGGAAATAGTAATTTCGTGAGGGCGAAATTTTCTTGGAAAAAGGGCTGAAAAATTCGGCCACTATGACTTCCCCCTCTAGGGTGAAAACCTTATGTATTTATAGCACAAGTTTTAAGGGTTAGGTTTTCTTTTCCATCAGAAAAATGATTCCTTTATTTCCTATTATTTAGGCACAACATGGACCACCGAATTTAATTAACAAGGCTCCAATTATGGAATTAATTTCTATTTTTCGAAATTAATATCTACCATAATTAATTACGAAATATTCCACTAAAAATTCGTAATTGCACTCCTTATTCTATTTCGAAATTCATCCATTAGATCTTATTTAACTCCCCACGTTAAGATTCAGATACTAATCAATTAAATTAAATTACTGACGATTTAATTTATTGATTATTTCCTTTACACTTTCGCTTAACTTATTTCATGTGTCGGATACAAAATCCACCGGCCGGGTTTACACATGAAAACTTATAAGCTTTCATAAAGGTGTATCATAAATCTCTAAACCAAGACATGGATTCCATCAACTAACTATTACTTCGCCAATGTACATTATTATTATCCAATTTATCAGTCATATTGACCCACGAAAGAATCTCGCCTCTTAATAAATCAAAACAATAATTCTGTAAACATCTAATAATAATTATATCAAGATTAAGAGTATAAGTACATTTAATGTCTATCCTTTTAAAATCAAAAACTTGGGTCTTGATAGGAATTTTGGATTGAGAACAAATTTAATTTTTATATATTTTTAATTATAACATAAAAAATCATGCTATTCTATAATTGTTAAATACAACTTAAATCTCTTTACTATTAAATTATGATGAATATGTTGCAAGTATTGTCTAGAAAAATATGAGATTTATCATTTTAATTTTTGGGATTTTGTAGTTTATTTAATTCTGCATCTATTGGAGATATACATTTTTTATTTTTCTTATTCTGATTGGTGAAATTCCCTTTTGAAGATGTTATTTTATTTGTGCAAATTTATTTTTAACACACAAAAAGATATAGTTCCCAAGTGAAAATATTAATTGTACTTGTATTGTTAATAGTAAAGGTGCGATTTCTTTTTTAAAATGCTAATTACATTTGTTTCTTGACGCCTGAGATGTAATTTTCATATAATAATAAAATATCTAGTGAAATCTCACAAGTAGAGTAAGAGATAGAGATATTATTTTCATATTTGCAAATAAAAAATGCCTATTAAATTATCCGGATATGAATTCACAGTGAAACTGAAAACATAGAAGTAATAAATCGGGGTGAAGAGATGGGACACTTTTAAACCTGCTACCTGGTGTCATTTCCACAATAAATCACATGTCTTGATATAAATCTTTTTGGGCTCCGAGGTGAGATTCTGCACATACTATTGGATCAAATAGATTGTTGAAAAAGTGTGATATCTCAGAAATATCAGATTGGGCCAATGACTCAGCGAGCTCCAAACATTTCTTTGGAACAGACTCTGTTCCACAGAGCTACGAATTACTTTAGTCCTTGACTGACGAAACATTTCATATTCATGAAAAATGTTTGTATGCGCTGAAAATCGGGGCTACCCGATTTCGTTCTCTGATGGAAAAGGTGGTACCACGTCGAGAGGCCAAGACGCGGAGCTCGAGGTCGAAGCTCCATTCCAATATTGAGGTCGAGGTCGAAATCAGTTGCCAAGGTGGAAGGAGGCATACCTCGAGATAATACGGTTATAATTCGGTATCAGAAAGAGTGAGATACCCGCAACGACCTAAAGATCACGGCTTAAATTGCAGAATGGAGTGACCCTTGGCGGTTAGACAGCTGTCAAATATGATTTCCTATTGTAATTAGAAATGTACCTTATTTAGAACTCCCCTATTATATAAAAGGGAGCCCATTCATTTGTACGACACGTTTTGATTGTTAGTAAAATACATGCACTTTATTCTCTAGCTATTCTACTTGTTGTTCATCAGAGTTGCTTTGTAACTTGCTATTCCCACTGTTCCACCTCGAGACTGTCATATCTCGAGGTCGAGACTTGACTTGCACACTGGTTTGACTTATTTTATTCTCCAATTTATATATTTAATTCCTAGTTTACCAATTGGTATTGGATTAAATCACATATCCTTAAAATCACAATATAAATTTAATTGCTACTCGGATTTTAGGGTAAACAGTTTGGCGCCCACCGTGGGACTAAGAATAATAGTGATTGTTTCAGTGTTGATTCTGATAACACGTGTTATTTTGACACTTGTTCTTGTCAAGAATTTTTGTTCTCAGGTTAAAACATGTCAAACTCACAAAATGCACCCGTGCATGGTGATGATGGTCTTGGATTTCACGGGGAAAACGATAACGTAATTGCTCTAGGAGCCGGGGTGCCACCGGCTAATCTCGGGGGAGTACCGATCGTCGATATCAGTTCGCACATGCTTTGAATGCGGATTTAGGTGCGGACCCCGAAGGGAATATGCGCCGGGGAAGGCCTGGTGGCCAAGGAACACAGGGCGTAGGAGACGGGGGAGTTAGTCTCCAGGTAATATTCGAGATGCTACAGACTCAGTAGGCCGCTATTGCTCACCTTCAGAGACAACATAGAACTCAGAGTGTGGTCGAGGCAGAAATCACTCGCCGTACCGAGCCAGTGCTGGAAAGGTCGACTGGTAATGGATCAGGAACTGATCCTATAATTATAAAAATGCTCAAGGAGCTCCCCAAAAGAATTGAGTCGAGAGAAAAGAAAATCGAAGATAATGACAAAAAAGTAGAAACATACAACTCCCGAGTCGATCAAATACCGGGGGCACCCCCGATCTTAAAGGGTTTGGATTCATAAAAGTTCGTGTAGAAGCCTTTTCCTCAGAGTGCGGCTCTGAAGCCTAATTCTAAGAAATTTCATATGCTGTATATACCTAAATACAACGGGACCACCGATCCTAATGAACATATACTTCGTACACATGCGGGATAAAGGGAAATGACTTAGAAAACGATGAGATCGAGTCTGTTTTGTTGAAAACATTTGGGGAAACTCTATCAAATGGAGCAATGATTTGGTATCACAAATTGCCACCGAATTCCATCGACTCATTTGGCATGTTAGCAGATTATTTTGTGAAGGCACACGCCGGGGCCATAAAGGTCGCAACAAGAAAATCAGACGTTTTCAAGATATGACAAAGGAATAACGAAATATTGAGGGAGTTCATATCCCGATTTCAAATGGAACGCATGGAGTTATCATCGGTCACAGATGATTGGGCCGTTCAAGCATTCACCCAAGGGTTGAACGAGCGGAGTTCGATAGCATCACGATAGTTGAAGCAAAATTTGGTCGAGTATCCAGCTGTCACTTGGGCAGATGTGCACAATCGATATCAATCGAAGATCGGGGTCGATGACGACCAATTAGGAGCCCCTTCCAGTTCAGTACATCCAAACAGGTTGGCAGTTAAAGCCCCGAGGGACATCCATAGGGATACAAGGCCGAACAGAGAACGGTATCAGCCATATATAACATATCGAAGAAACGGTGGCTAGGGGAACAATCCCTCTTGGAATGATCGAAGAAACTATTGAGGACAAAATTCTCGGGGACTTATGAGCAAAAGTGGTTTTGATAAACATGCTGATCCCATAGAGATGCCTCGGTTATCGGTATATAACTTTAGTATCGATGCATCAGGCATTGTCTCAGCAATCGGAAGGATCAAAGATACTAAGTGGCCCAGACCCATACAAACCGATCCTTCCCAAAGAAACCCAAATTTGATGTGCAATTATCATGGCACACATAGACACAAGACCGAGGATTGCAGGCAATTAAGGGAGGAGGTAGCCCGTCTATTCAACGAGGGCCACCATCAAGAGTTCCTTAGCGATCGAGCCAAGAATTATTTCAGAGACAGAGACGCCAACAGGAAAAATGAATAGGAGGAACCACAGGATGTCATTCATATGATCGTCGGCGGGGTCGATATTCCACAAAGGCATGTATTCAAACACACTAAGGTTTCAATTACTAGGGAGGAGTGGACCCGAGATTATGTGCCCAAGGCTCCTTATCATTCAATGATGAAGAAGTAGAAGACATTTCTCAACCACACAATGATGCTCTGGTAATTTCTATCTTATTAAATAAAGTTCAAGTTAAGCGTGTTTTAGTGGATCCAGGTAGTTCGGCGAATATCATCCGATCGAGGGTCGTGGAGCAACTCGGCCTACAAGATCAAATTGTGCCCCCAGCTCGAGTCTTAAATGGCTTCAACATGGCCAGTGAAACTACTACAAGTGATATCACTCTGCTAGTGAACGTGTCCAGAACCATTCAAGATACCAAGTTCCACGTGATCGAGGGCGACATGAGGTACAATTCCCTACTCGGGAGGCATTGGATCCACAATATGAGGGCAGTTCCTTCAACTCTTCACCAAATGATGGAATTCCCAACGCTGGACGACGTGAAAATAGTGTATGGGGGAGTAACATGTTGCAAAGGAAATGTTTGCAGTTGACGAGGTAATACCGGTATTAATGTTATCAACCTCGAAAAGGTCGAGCATCGAAGGTAAACAGGAAACCAAATAGCAATCATAGCCACAAGCCTCGATTGAATCAAGAAAGCAGGAGATAGAAGAAAAAGAGGAGGATTTTCTGACCCCTCAAACCTTTATTGTACCCGAAGACTCCGACGCCACCAAATCAACGGTCGAGGAGCTGGAACAGGTTATATTGATTAAGTACCTGCCGAGCGAAAGGCATACTTGGGAATGGGGTTAACCCCCAAACTCAGGAAAAAGCTTATTCAATTTTTTATCGATAACATGGCATGTTTTGCTTGGTCCCATTTAGACATGACAGGGATCCCACCGGAGATAACAATGCATCGACTAAGCCTTGACCCCAAGTTCAAACTGGTGAAACAAAAGAGAAGGCCCCAGTCCGAGGTAAAGCATGCATTCATAAAGGACGAGGTAACTAACCTTCTCAAAATAGGGTCCATTCGGGAGGTAAAATACCCCGAATAGTTAGCCAATGTAGTGGTAGTCCCTAAAAAAGGGAACGAACTTAAAATGTGTGTAGACTACAAGGATTTGAACAAGGCATGCCCTAAAGACTCTTTTCCACTGCCTAACATCGATCACATGATCGATGCCACGACTGGCCACGAGATTCTTACCTTTCTCGATGTCTATTCCGGGTACAATCAAATTCAGATGAATCCGAAAGACCAGGAGAAGACCTAATTTATCACCAGGTATGGAACATATTGTTACAATGTAATGCCATTCAGGCTAAAAATCTGCAGGAGCTACTTACCAATGCCTAGTAAATAAGATGTTCGAAGAGCAAATAGGTAAGTCGATGGAAGTTTATATTGATGGCATGCTAGTTCAGTCCCTGTGCATAGAGGACCATTTGGCTCATTTGCAGGAAACGTTCGAGATTTTGAGGAAATATAACATGAAACTCAACCCCGAGAAATGTGCTTTTGGGGTCGGCTCGGGCAAGTTCCTAGTCTTCATGGTGTCAAATCGGGGGATCAAGATCAACCCTGATAAAATCAAGTCCATCGAAGACATCACCATCGTGGACAATGTAAAAGTCATGCAGAGGCTAACTGGGTGGATATATGCTTTAGGCCGATTTATCTCGAGGTCATCGGATTGAAGCCACAAATATTTCTCTTTACTCAAGAAGAAGAATGATTTCACCTGGACCCCGGAGTGTCAACAAGCATTAGAGGAATTAAAGCGATACCTATCGAGCCCACTATTGCTTCACACCCCGAATGCATATGAGAAACTTTAGTTATACTTGGTGGTGTCGGAAATCGCGATAAGTGATGTCCTAGTTCGAGAAGACCAAGTTACACAATATCCCGTTTACTATGTAAGTCGGAACCTTAGGGGAAGCAGAAACAAGATATCCACACTTAGAACAATTAGCGCTTGCACTAATAAGTGCTTCTAGAAAGTTGAAACCATACTTTCAGTGTCACCCCATATGTGTGTTAAACACTTACCCACTTCGTAATATTTTGCACAAAACGGAACTTTCGGGTCGATTGGCCAAATAGGCTGTCGAACTCAGTGGGTACGATATCAAGTATCCACCCCGAACGACCATCAGGTCTCAAATTTTAGTGGACTTTGTGACTAATTTCACGCCAACCCTCGTACCCAAAGTTGAAAAGGAACTCTTGTTAAAATCATTTACATCATCGGGGGTATAGACCATTTTAACGAACGACGCTTCTAATATGAAGGGGTCTGAGCTAGGCATCATTTTGAAACTACCCACAGGTAGTACTATTAGGCAGTCTATCAAAACTTCTAGGTTTACTAACAATGAGGTTGAGTACGAGGCCATGATTGCAGTTCTCAAGCTAAAAGCTTGGGGGCAGAAGTCATTGAAGCCAAGTGCGACTCTTTATTGGTGGTGAACCAAGTAAACAAAAGCTTTGAAGTTCGAGAGGATAGGATGCAAAGGTATTTGGACAAACTACATGTAACATTGCATCGCTTCAAGGAGTGGACTCTAGATCACGTGCCTCGAGAACAAAATAGTGAGGCCGATGCACTTACAAATTTTGGATCATCAGTCGAGGAAGACAATATTATCCCGGGGACCAATTATCGAGATATGTGGTCGAGGAGGGTCATGCCGAGATAAACTCTACAAGCTTGACCTGGGATTGGGGGAATAAATATATTGAATATCTAAAGAATGGAAAGCTCCCATCGGACTCTGAAGAGTCAAGGGCCCTATGAACCAAAGCTGCCCGATTCACATTGGATGAAGATGGAACATTATACAGAAGGACGTTTGATGGACCATTGATGGTATGTTTAGAGCTAGGGGACACCGATTATGTTTTACAAAAGATCCATGAAGGCACTTGTGGGAACCACTCTGACGCCGAATCTTTGATTCACAAAATCATTAGAGTAAGGTACTACTGGGATAGCATGGAAAAAGACACTAAGGAGTTTGTTAGAAAATGTGATAAATGTCAAAGGTTTGCATCGATGATCCATCAGCCCGAAGAGGAACTTCATTCAGTCTTATACCCATGGCCATTCATGAAATGGGGAATGGATATCATCGGCCCTCTACCAACGGCCCCAGGTAAAGCTAAATTCATTTTGTTTATGACTGACTACTTTTCTAAATGGGTGGAAGCATATGCCTCCGAGAAGGTCAGAGAAAAAGAAGTTATAGACTTCATCTAGGACCACATCGTGTGTAGATTCAGGATACCTGTTGAAATTGTATGCGACAATGGAAAGCAATTCATCAACAGCAAGGTAACGCAGTTCCTCGAAGAGCAAAAAATAAAAAGGATCTTATCGATGCCGTATCACCCAAGCGGAAACAGACAGGCTGAATCGACGAACAAGACTATTATTCAAAACTTAAAGAAAAAGTTGAGCGACTCTAAGGGGAAATGGAGAGAAGTTCTACCCGAAGTTCTTTGGGCGTATCAAACGACATCCAAGTCCAGCACGGGGGCATCCCCGTTCTCCTTAGTATATGGCTCCAAGGCCATAATTCTAGTCGATGTCGGGGAACCTAGCGCTAGATTTTGACATGCAATAGAGCAATCAAATCACGAGGCTATGAATACTAGCCTCAAACTATGGGATGAAAAATGAAAAGCTCCGCTTGTTCGGATGACTGCACAGAAGCAAAGAATTGATATATATTAAATAGAAGAGCAAACATTCGCCACTTCGGAATCGGGGACTTAGTTCTAAGGAAAGTCACCCTCAATACTCGAGACCCAAACGAAGGGAAACTAGGCCTGAATTCGGAAGGACCATATCGAGTCATCGGTGTCATCGAAAAAGGATCTTACAAACTTGGCACGATGGAGGGCGAACAATTGCCAAACAATTGGAATGTATCACTACTCAAATGATATTATTGCTGAGGTATGACTTTCTCCCTTTTTCATTTGTATTTAATACCAACTTATTATAGGTGTTCGATCGAGGCTTCAAGAAAACTCTTCAACATGAAGATCTTAGGTTTTAAAGCACGCGTTGCACTCTTTTTCCCTCAGATCAATTTTTATCCCGAATGGATTTTTTCGGCGAGGTTTTTAACGAGGCAACAATTATGTGCTACCTAAGGAAAATTCAATAGTATCCAAGGCTTCTTTTCAATTAACATTGAAAACTGGGGGGCATCACCCTCGGAGGTTATATTTTCGAGAAAAATACTTCATGTCAAAGGGTCTTGATAGGAAAACGTTGTAATGGGCCAAACGGTCGAGTGAACCATGTACATATAGATTAGTCAAGCCCCGGTGGCAAAACATATACGCATGTATAAATTATTCAAAGAAGCACTCTTTCTATATCAAACACTTTGTGTCTCAAAGAAAATTTGCCACTATACGAGCTCCATACTTATGATTTTGTGAGAAATGGATCAAGGTCCAAGCACAAATATACCTTGAACACTCGGGGACTATCACCAACAATCAACATATTCGAGTTATCTAAACTCGAATTCATAAGACCTCAAAGAGGCACCCCTTGATCTATAGGCCACAACCATCTTTCTCAAGGATTAACACCTCGAACAAGTTCAAAGTGTTATTGGGGAATAAGCCCAAGAGACATACCTAAAGGCTATGGCCAAAGTAATACGGCTCAGAGACCCGTCTGAACCCTTCAATCAAAATAGGCCCTCAAGTTCTTTGAAAATATCGATTAAAATAGGCTACCCTCAGCAAATAATAAAAGGGCTTCGATAAAATTAGCCCTCAAAATACCTTAAGAGGTATCAAAATTATCTTAACGCAAATGTGCTAAGGCACAAAAAACAGAAGGGTTTCAATCAACATCGAACCTTCAAAAAACCCAATGGGTAAAAAATACATGCTAAGACATAAAGAAAATTTCACTAAGTATTTTAAACCAAAAAAGGGGAATAATAGACATCTTTTAGAGGCCATAATGGCCGATCTAAAAGATCCTAAGGGCCAATACCCAATGGTTCGATTATCCAGAGCCAAAATAGATAATAACTTGATTATGGCTTGGGGACTCACTGTTATTTGACACAAACCCTTAAGGATCTATGCCTCAAAGTTCGAACCTTATTCGAACTCGTCCATGGTAACTTCAAGGAAGCCACCCGAGACAAAGTCTCGAACACACCGTTCAAAGCATGAGACTATGATAAAATTTTGCAATGCAAAAAATATGTTCATAAAAATCGAGAAGACATTCAAGAGAAATTTTCTTTTATATATTTGAAAAAGATATGTACAAGAGACCGACAAAGGTCTTACAAAAAGAAAAAGAAAAAATCCTAACTATGCCCGGGGCTGGTCGTTCTCTCGGGAGCAACTTCCCCTTCGAGCCCCTTGTTATTGTCAGATCTGCCTTGGCTGCCTTCGTCATCATCATCATCGTCGGAGGAGATGAAAAATCTGGCATTAGCTTCAGGCGCCTTTGCTTGAGCTATCTCTTCATAGAGGTCATAACCTCGAGCGTGGATTTCTTCGAGGGTCTCCCTCCGGGATTGGCACTTGGCCAAATCATTTCTCCGTCACTCTCGGTCGGAGGCTTCCCTTAGCTGCATTTGAGCAGCCTCAGTATCGACCAAGTATACAACAATGATTTTGTCAGCCGCGATCTTCGTCTTCCTAACCTCTGCCTTGGCCTCAGCAAGCTTGACCTCGAGCTCATCAATCCTTCTGGCCTGGGCTGAACTTTTCTCTTTAGATCCTCGAAGTTGGGCCTCGACCGATGTCGGTTTGGCCAAAGCAGCCTCTTTCTCCACAGCAAGGCGGTCCATGTTCTCTTTCCATCGATCGCAGTCGGCTTTGATCTGATCGACCTCTCATCGAAGCAGCTCAATTCTCTCCAGTTTTTGCTACAGCTGAGACACTGAAGTATTAGCCTCCACAGTTGGGTCGAGTAGGCTATACTCTTTCAAAATGACAGTTACCTGCTTGTCTAGCTCGGCCTCATCCTTACGAGCCTTGGCCAAGTCTGCCCGATGGTCCCTAAGCTCCTTCTCATTTTGACTGCAAAGGAGCTATAAAACGTTCCTTTCATCCGAGGTCTTCTGGAGCTCGGCCTCGCATTGGCTCAGGTCGGCCCTAAACTTGGTGAAAACCTACATAGAAAGAAGGATACAAGTTAGGGTAAAGAGAGAAGAAGGAAAACAAAATTGAAACGTTAGGAATTAATGATTACTTGAGATAAAAGGCGTTGAGCCTCTTCAAAAAGGGTAGATGCGCCATTGAGATCGGTGGCTTCATTGACCCCAGTAAAGCAACCCCGGAAGGGATCCTCTTCGCTGGGGACTCCATCTAAGTCACACATCTGCAGAGCCCAAGCCTCCCTTATGGCCTCTTCAGAATAAGCCAGTAGAGAGGGAGAGTGACCTATTATCATGGCCCCGAGCGAATCACTCGTGGCGTTCTATTCAATACTGGAGATCTCGGAACACGCCCCCTCTAGTGTGCTTGTTGATGGCTGAGGAAAAATCTTGACCTCGGGCGATTCAAGGGTTTTGCCCACATATTTCTTTGAAGCCTCCTCATGAGGCAAGGTCTCCGACTCAGATGGCTTGGCAGCTTCAACCAGCTTCCTGGCTCGAACCAGCAGCATCGAGTCTTCACCCTCGTCTTCTTCTTCTTCATTTAGCTGGTGGATCGATTCTATATCCATAGGAATGAGATTTCTCCTGCGTCTTCGAGCTGGAGCCTTTTTATCTTGGGGGTCTTCGGGCTTTGAGACCCTTTTTCTCTTATTATCTTTCCCAGATTTTGGAATCGGGGACTCGGTCTCTTCCCCAAGTGGGGCCGGACTCATTTCAAAAATATCTCCAATGCATGCATGAAGGAGAATCAAGTATGAGTAAAGTGACATCTCCGATAAAGAGGAAAGCATCAAAGGCTTACAAGATGAACTTATCATGATGGTTGGCTTCCCATTTGCCCCTTGCCAAGTCACGCCAGTGGCGCTCGTTATAAGAGAAGGTCGAGGCTAGTCTTCAGACCTAGTTTTTGTGGTCGGTGACCGCATGGGAAATCCAAGCAACCGCTGCGAAATAGATGAAGGCATCACACAATGCAAAAATGGAGTACGAAGGATAATGGGTAAAGACTTCACTTACGTTCGGGGTTCCACTTCTCTTGGAACGACATTTTCTCCTCTGGGATGATGTCGTAGGTCATCACTCGCATGAATCGGCTCATCCAACCCCAATCTTTATCCTCGTCGTTGCTAATAAAAAAGGCCTTGGTCGCCCGGCATTGGAGCTTGATCAACCCTCGAAAAAGCTGAGGTTGATATAATCGAATAAGATGGTTTAGGGTGAACTCTAGCCCCTCGTCCTTGCTGGAGAAGAAATGGAGCATGATCACTATGCCCTAGAAAGAAGGGTGGATCTGGCCGAGGGTGACCTGGTACCTCTTGCAGAAATCGATGACAATTGGGTCAATGGGACCCAGTCTGAAGGGGTATGTGTAGACAATAAGGAACACCTCCACATGAGTGGTGATACTTTCCTCGGGGGCGGGGATCTGTACCATGATCTCGTCCCCCCACCCACAATCTCTCTTCATGGACTCGAGGTGTTTCTCCATTATCGAGCAAATATATATCGATATGTGCTCACATCGGCCAGGGATCGACAGGGAATTTTGACTTTGAAGTCATTCTCTATGACACAGGGGTAGGGAACAATATCATGAAGAGCCGACGCTTTATCACCGGCCAGTCAGGAAGAAAAGGAGGAAGCTTTCTCCTTTTGAGGAACGGTTTTGGAGGTTTTCGCCATTAATTTAGGTTGGAGGAAGCGGAAAGAGGTGAAGTTTTATATTTTTTGGTGCTAAAATTGGTGGATCAACAGGTAGTTAAAGAGAAAGATGAAGAGAGGAAGAGATCAAGAAAGTTTGACAATGGAAGCAAAGTTTTTGATTCAAATAGAAGCCCTGTATTTATAGGCACATGGTGACGGTTCGGCGGCGCTAGTGGTCGATCGCCTCTAGCAAGCATTTAATGTTTTGGAAAAACGAACCGACGGGATGTTTTGGTCATCTCGATCGCTTACGTCACGGGGATAACGTCATCATCAGGGCCTATGGAAAATCGAGGTTCAAGTCATTTCTTAACATTTTATTCTAAGAAATGAGGGGACTATTTGTATGAAGTGGAAATCGAGGCTACCCAATTTCGTTCTCCGATGGAAAAGGTAGTACTACGTCGAGAGGCCAGGACGCCGAGCCTTGGGTCGAGGATCCTTTCCAATATCGAGATCGAGGTCGAAATCATTTGCCGAGGTCGGAAGGAGGCATACCTCGAGATAATACCGTCATGATTCAGTAACAGAAAGAGCGAGATACCCGTCCAAAAATCATGGCGTAAATTACGGAATGGATTGACCCTTGGTGGTTAGACAGCTATCAAATATGATTTTGTACTGTAATTAGAAGTGTACCTTATTTAGGACTCCCCTATTATATAAAAGGGAACCCATTCATTTGTGAGACATGTTTTGACTAATAGTAAAATACATGCACTTTATTCTCTAGCTATTCTACTTAACGTTCATCAGAGTTTCTTTGTAACTAGCTATTCCCACTATTCCACCTCGAGACTGTCATAGCTCGAGGTTGAGATTTGGCTTGCACACTGGTTTTACATATTATTCTCCAATTTATATATTTACTTTCTCGTTTATCAATTGGTATTGAATTAAATCACATATTCTTAAAACCACAATATAAACTTAATTTTTACTCGGAATTTAGGGCAAACAATATTAAGGTTATATATTTTTGAATCCTCCAAATTGATAGTTTCTGTAAGAATAAATCTTCCTATAAAGTATCTTTCGTGAGCTAGGGAACTCGCAAGTCATTTTTCATGAAAAATGTCTTCCTTAAAATATTCTTCGCAGAAAAATGTTTTGTGATGTTTGGTTGATGAGTAAAAAATATGTTTGAAAAAATACATATTCAAGATTAATAATAGTAGTATTTGCAAATCAGTGCCAAGTGTTTTGGTAAAATCTTCGTGTAGTAAAGATTAATGATATAGTCTAAGTTTTAGAGCAAGTTAGAAGAAATTAAAAGTAAAAATCTTAGATAATTGCGCAAGAAAAATGAATTCCGTCTATAATTGTAAGAAGTTATTTTCCCATGAAAAATATTTTCTAGTAACCACACTCCATAAATGAATGTTCTCATGAAATTTTTTTCCCTAAAGAATGAATTCCGTCATGTCACACACCTAAGGGTAGCAAAACGGACGGGTCGTGTCTGATATTGGGCGGGTAAAGAACGAGTAATATAAAAATGGATAAATTATCTGACCCGACCCATATTTAATACAGATAGAAAATGGGTTAACCGGTGGATAATATGGATATCCATATTATCCATGGTTTCTTGATTATATCACTTTTGGGAGAATTCTCAGCCTCTCAAACTTGAGGAACACTCAATTTGAATCCTTGCAGATGTAAAAGTTAAACCCATTGATTATCCATTGGTTTATCCATTCTTTAAGTGAATAATATGATTCTTATCCATATTTGACCCATTTTTAAAAAGTTCATTCGCCAACCTATTATTTTAGTAGATAATATCAACGGCTAAAATCGGAGAGTCCGATTCTGGGATCATCATGGCATTCCATAGCTCGTTGCCAGAAGGCTCGACGTACAACTCAAGGTTTGATGAACCAGAAGGATCGAGGCACAGCTCGACCTCGAGGCAGTACAAATCGGTAGCTATGATGAACGAGTGGGAGATTCCCAAGGTGAGTGGTTAGAGCTGACCAAGTTCATAAGAATAGTACAAGCTCGTACCGTGGCATTAAATAGATGTGCCAACCGCATATCTTTGTAATAAATACATATGTACTATGTTGGAATTCCCCCTCCTATATAAATGGGACCCTTATTATTTTTTGCACACATGATATTCAATACAAGAACAACAACATTCTCTGCTCTCTAACTTAAACATTATCTATTGTCTTTCCTTTAATTTATTACTTACATTTATTGTGTTTCATTGATTGTTCTTCATTTATTACTCATCATTTATCATAAAGAGCCATCATCAAGGCTCCCAGAACTGTTAGTTCTTCATCAATTGGCCCCAGTCCAGTGCTTTAGCTCGACCTCGAGGCCCGGCGCAGGCTAGCTCGAGGCCCCGATTCCATCCGTTCGGTTTGTGCAACATATTAACTTCAAAGCTCTTATCTCTTTTTCTTAGCTCAAACTTAGCATCTACTGCCTAACAACTAGCATAAAAATAAATCACATATTTTTAGAACCACAAAAGCAAATCTAATTGTAATTACCATTTTCAAGGTATGTAGTTTGGCGCCCACCGTGGGGCTAAAAATAATAGTGATTGTTTTCGTGCTGGTTTACTAAAAACACAAGTTATTCTTTACATTTTTTCTTGCCCAAGAATCTTTGATTTCAGGTCAAAATGTCTAACTCAGTGAATGCACATGAAAACAACGGTCTTGAAGACCATGGAGAGAATGGTGTAGCTGTTCCAGGCATCGGTGTACCACTACAAAACCCTAAGGACTCACCGAAACCAATTCCTGTGGACGTGGTTTCGCGCAACGCCCAACACGTCAATATAAGCTCCCACACTAACAGGAGTATACGCCAAGAAAACCAACAAGAAGCTTAGAAAATCCCAGCCCGGGAGGGACGAGAAGTTAGCCTTCATGTTATTTTTGAGATGTTATAGGCACAACAACTGGCAATTTCTCAACTGCAAAGCCACAAAAAAACTCCAAGCACAGCAGCACCGGAAACGGCTCCTCGAGCCGAGCAGGTACCGGAAAGATCAAGCAACAATGGGTTAGCAGCCGACCCTGCTATTATGAAGATGCTCGAGGACCTCACAAAGAGTATTGAACTGGGCGAAAAGAAAATAGAAGCCAATGACAAACAGGTAGAGACCTACAATTCAAGGGTCGATCAGATCCCGGGCGCACCCCCGATCTTGAAGGGTGTTGATTCAAAAAAATTCGTACAAAAGCCATTTCCGCCGAGTGCGGCTCCGAGGCCCATCCCGAAGAAATTCAGAATGCCAGATCTCCCAAAGTACAACGGAACCTCGGATCCCAACGAGCACGTCACTGCTTACACTTGTGCCGTAAAGGGAAATGACCTGAAGGACGACGAAATTAAATCCGTCCTATTGAAGAAATTCGGGGAAACACTTTTAAAAGGGGCCATGATATGGTATCACAACCTATCCCCCAATGCGATAAACTCATTCGCCATACTGGCAGATTCTTTTATGAAGGCACATGCCGGTGCCATCAAGGTTGCTACAAGAAAATCTAACATCTTCAAAATCAAACAAAGAGAAAATGAGATGTTGTGGGAGTTTATATCTCGCTTTCAAATGGAGAGAATGGAATTACCGCCAGTCTTCGATGACTGGGAAGTGCAGGCCTTCACCCAAGGTTTGAACGAACGAAGCTCGATGGCTTCGAAGCAGCTGAAGCAGAACTTGGTTGAATATCCCACTGTGACTTGGTCGGATGTCCACAATCGATATCAATCGAAGATTAGGGTAGAAGACGACCAACTATGAGCCCCCTCGGGCTCAGTATATCCTAGCAGGCTCCTGGCGAAGGAACCAAATCCAAACAAGGAAAGGTACCAACAATATACTGAAGATTGAAGAAACACCCTAAGGCATAACATACCCAAAACGACTGAAGGGCAAACCGAGGTCAAAACCCTCGGGGACTCGTGATCAGAGCCGGGTTCGACAGATACACATGGCCGACTGAGGTAACCCGGTTATCCATGTACAACTTCAACGTCTATGTTTTGGACATCGTATCAGCCATAGGTAAAATCAAAGACACTAGGTGGCCAAGGCCCATGCAATCAGATCCGTCGTAGAGGAACCCTAACCTAGTGTGTGAATTCCACAGCACACATGGTCATAGGACCGAAGATTGCAGACAGATTCGAGAAGAAATAGGTTGACTAATAAACAAAGGGCACCTCCGAGAGTTCCTCAGCGACTGAGCCAAAAATCAATTTTGGGAAAGAGAGGCGAATAGGAAAAATGAAACAGAAGAACCGCAACATGTCATCCACATGATTGTTGGGGGAGTCGACATCTCACAGGAACCCATTATCAAACGAACAAAAAAATCCATCACCAGGAAAAAGCGAACTCGAGGTTACATACCCAAGGACGCTCTCACATTCAGTGACGAGGACATCGAGACCCTGTCTCAGCCTCATAACGACGCATTGGTAATTTCTTTTCTTGTGAATACATTTCAAATTAAACGTGTACTTGCGGATCCAGGTAGCTCGGCTAACATTATTAGGTCGAGGGTGGTAGAGCATCTCGGACTACTCGACCAGATCGTACCCGCTTCTCAAGTCCTAAATGGATTCAACATGGTGAGCGAAACAGCTAAAGGGGAAATCACCCTCCCAGTCAACGAGGCCGGAACAACCCAAAATGCCAAGTTTCATGTTATCGAATGAGATATGAGATACAATGCCTTGCTCGGAAGGCAATAGATACACTGCATGAGAGCAGTGCCATCAACCCTTCATCAAATGATGAAGTTTCCAATAAAAGATGGAATAAAAATGGTATACGGGGAGCAACATGCTGCAAGAGAGATGTTCACAGTGCACGATGTGGCACCAACATCGACACCTTCAATATCGATGAAGCCAAAGGATAAGCAAACAGCGAAGTAGCAATCACAAGCTACATCCTCGGCTGCACCCGAGTGAACGAACAAAGTACCGTACCGCATCCCCGGAGCAAGCAGTTGAAGCATATCGAGGCTCAAAACGCCATCAAAACTAAGGTACAACCACCCCCTTTTTATTTACGTCTTACACTAACCTGTGTGTAGGCATCCAGTCAGAAGAATAAAAGTACCTTCCAGCTTGAAGACCTTAGGTTTTAAAGCATGTGTTGCGCTCTTTTCCTTCGATCAGATTTTATCCTTAGAAGGGTTTTACCGGTAAGGTTTTTAATGAGGCAACATCTATATGCTGCCTAAGGGGTACTTAACAAGTATTCAAGTCTCCTCTTCAATCAACCTCGAATAATGGGGGGCATCCCCCCGGGAGGTCATCTCCCCGGAGAAATCAAGACGAGCCAAAGAGGGTCTCAATAGAAAATGATGTATCGGGCCAAACGGTCGAAAGAACCGTGTCCGCATAGAACAATCGAACCCTCAGCGGCGAAGAATATGTATACTTTTACCAAGTAATCAAGGAATATTTTTTGATTTTTAACCATAAGACACTCTGCACTTCAAAGAAGTTTTCTATTTTTAAAAGAAACGGCCCCAGAGCCGCTCGAAGCCGTAAGACCTCTGGGTTGGAAAACTTCGAGCTCAGAAGCCCTCAATAAGGCAACATCAAAGAACGGATCCAGATCCAAGAACTCTTGATGTCTCAGGGACTGTCGCCCCATCGAGCTATCAAAAATTCGAGGCCATAAGACCCCAAATGGGCAACCTTAAGCCCAAAAGCCCTCCATGTTGCATTGCCTAAATCTGTAAGACCTCAAGCCAGGTATGAATTATACTTGTGCCAAGTAAGATATCTGTAAGACCTCAATCAAGGCATGCTCAAAGTTATAAGACCTTACAAAAGGCATAATCCCGATCTTAAAGTCAAGCCTAGATATTCGAGCTTGTAAGACCCCTAAAAAAGGCATACCCTTGATATAGACGCCGAGACCACCTCACTTGGGGACTAAAAGGCTACGGCCAAACATAAATGACTCCGGTTACAAGGCTCCGGCCAAACTAACGCGACTCGGGGACGCCCATCGCCATAATATCACATGCCTTCAATTACTTCAAAAAAATTTCGAAAAGAACCGGTTAATCAGGCTACCCTCGGCATAAGCAAAAGAGCTTTGATCATATCAGCTACAAATAATGAAAAGGCTTCGAAACAATTCAGCCATTGAGCGAAACCTCCTGAGGTGCTCATTTATCATCACATAACGACTCACAATTGAGGTCTTTATCGAACCGTCGAAGAGTCAGACGAACACAAAAATTTCAAAAAGTCTTTAACGAGGGAAAAATAAAGCCAACGCATAAAAGCAACTATTGCCAACTTAAATCAAAGGGTCGTACCGAGCTAACGTGTAAGAGCCACTATCGCCAGCTTAAATCAAAGGGTCGTACCGACCCAACACGTAAGAGCCACTACCGCCAGCTTAAATTAAGGGTCATACTGACCCAACGTGTAAGAGCCACTATCGCTAGCTTAAATAAAAAGGTCATACCGACCCAATGCGTAAGAGCCACTGTCACTAGCTTAAATCAAAAGGTCGTACCGACCTAATGCATAGGAGCCGTCATCGCTAGCTTATATTAGAGGTCGTGCCGACCAAATGCGCAAAGGCCTACGGGCTAACCTGACAAGCCTCGGGGCCGATTTATAAACCTAAGGGTTTTTACTCGAAGGCCAAATCATCGGGCTAATCATTGACAAACATCAAAACTCAAGACAAAAAAAGGACATACACGAGCAAATGGAAATCCATGAAGGGAGAAAACCGAAAGGTTTCTTTATATATGTATATGTGAAATAATGCAAGGCTACATTTGCAATGCTCTCTAAGAGCCCTATATAGAAAATCAGAAAAGAATAGCCTATTCTACTTTCTCCTCGAGGACTGCGGCCTCGTCGGCCTCTCCCTTTTTATCTTCTGCATCAGATACGAGGAACTTGGAGTCGTATTCATCCGCCTTGGCCTGCTCAATCTCTTCTGAGAGATCGAATCCCCTAGCATGGATTTCCTCAAGGGTTTCCCTCCGGGACTTGCACCAGGCATACTCATTGTTTTTGCTCTCCCGATCGGAAGTCCCTCTCAACTCAGCTAGAGCATCGGCAACATCTTTTCAATAAATGGCCACTTTCTTATCAACCTTATCTCGAATCTCTTCAGTATCAGCCCGGGCGTCCACGACCTCAGCCTTTGTCTTCAAAAGGTCAGACTCGAGACTTGCGATCCTGCTCGTCTGGACCAACCTGTTTTTACGAGCGTTCCGGAGTTGCACTTAGAGGGTAGAAGCCTTCACCAAAGCATTCTTCTTGGCCACAACTTGGGTACATATTTGGGCCTTTAGCTTAGCACACTCATACCTTGCCTGGCCAACATTGCCCCAAAGGCATTCTAGGTCCTCCGTTTTTCTCTGCAACTGAAATATTAAAATGTTAATCTCCGAAGATAGGAGAAGAAGCACGCATCCCCTCGAAACAAAGGTTACCTATTTCTCGAGGTGTGATCGGTGCCAACCCCACACCAGTAAAAAATGGCGAGAGCGATCGAAGCAGCTTTTACCCGACATGGTTGGGATCGAATCCACTGGGAGCTAGAAATGGGAATTGGGTTCCTATCTAAACTAGTAGTGCGTAGTGCTCTTAATTACTTTTCCAATCATCTTTTGGTTGGTTGTTACTACTAATATTTATGCTAATGATAAGCTAAATTAAACTAATAATGATTTCTTGTAAGGTTTTCTAAATAGTTAAAGAGGTACTAGGGAAGTGACTTTCTCCTAGGGGAATAGTTGACGGGATCTAAAGCCTAAGGCAAAGACGTTATGCTGGGGATTGTGATATAGCCAATGCAAGGAATTACTCACTCTATACCTCTCGGTAGCTTGAGTGACTTTGCCCTAATTGACTTTTTCAAGACCAATTGGGTGTCAAAATTGTGCAAATAATATAGGCTTAAGTCGGGTATTACTATCTCTAGGTTTAACCCTTTAATTAGGGCTATCAATCTCTTGATTACACCCCAACTCCTTGTTGGACTGATTTTCCTAGACTCGAGCTCTCTTTCTCAAGAAGAGTCCAAGTCAAATAGGCACAAATTAGTATTTGCAACTACTAATTCAACATGGAAAACACAAATCAGTACAAATATCAACCACCCAAAAACATCTAAGCCTTAAATCGCAAGACCCATCAAATACTCACACTAGGGTTGAGCCACAACCCTAGCTAATGGGTCTAGCTACTTATAAATGGAAGAAAATAGAGAAATAGATGAAGAATAACCCATATGATTTAATTATAAACTAAGATAAAGAAGATTCAGTGTTAATCTAGCTACAAATTACTCAAAATGGACATAAAATGCCGTTCACATGCTCTGGTCTCTTACAGATTACAAAAGATGACCTAAAAGTGTGAAAATAAAGTATTTATACTGGGCCAAATTTTCTGGACAAAAATATCCCTGACGAGGTATTGCGGTTCGCATAAAATGCACTGCGGACCGCAATGAAGCCTTTTGGTTTGATTAAACATTCTCTGAATCTGACCATAGTGGGACACATAAAATGCATTGTGGGTGCAGTGGCTTCAACTGCGGTCCGCACAAAAAGGATTGCGGACCATATTGGATTCTATTCTCCAAACTCCTAACTCTCTGAATCTCATCTCCACGGACTGCATAAACTCGATTGCGGTCACGGTGAGGCTGCTATAGTCCACACAAAATGGTTTGTGGCCGCAATGCTTGAGTTTCCAAAATCTGCACCTCTTTGAATCTCCTCACTGCGGATTGCACTAAATAGAATGCGGCCGCAGTGGATCTGTTGCAACTATGCTTGGTCTTGTTCTTGGTACTTGTGCATGTTTCACTCCTTTTTGAGCTGTTTTTGACTAATTGTCACCTTTTTGACCAAACCCTACAAACAAGTACAACATGTAAGCCTTTGGGACTGTTTTGTATATATTTTTAATCAAAATTCAAGTAAAAACGTGTGTAAAATGAAGTATAATCCCTAGTTATCAAGGTGCCTCTCGTAGTTCAGGCTTTGATTCATCTCGTACCGAAGATGTCTCAAATCCTTTGCCCTTTTATCACAAAGAAGCCTGAGGGATTTCTCCTCGTCCAAGGCTTTCCGCAGCCTGGCTTCACGGCGGAGCAACTCGGACTTGAGATTGTCAAAGGCCTATGAAAAATAAGCTCAATGAGAAAATGAAAATGTAAAATCAAAAAACCAGCAAAGTCAACCAAAGCTCACCACAGAACAAAGCCGCTGAGACTCCTCAAAGGTTGAGAGTGCATCTACTGGCCTGGTCTCACCGGCCCCAGTTAAATCGAGCTCAGTGGGGACATGGTCATTCGAGACCCGTCTTGATTCAGGCGGCCCCTAGCCTCGAACATCCTTCGAAGTACCTTCGACAGGAGGTGAAGACGGCGGCAAAAAACCTGTATCCCTCGAAGTACCTTCGATGGGGGGACGAAGAAGACGATAGATAACCCGTATCTCTCGAAGTACCTTCGACGTGAAAAGAAGAAGGTGGCAAAGGAGGATCCATTCTTTCGAGGTTAAAAGCCTCAGGTGCTGCAAACTCAGCCGGTACATCTCTTTTGAGCCTCCGAGCAGGGCTTGCCTCTCTTTGAGAATCTTCGTCATTCGAAGATTCCTTCCGTTTGTTATCATTCCTCGGTCCCAATGCCGACGATCCTTCCTCATCTCCAAGGGGGCACAGTCTTATCTCAGAAATTTCTCCAATACCTGCGGTGACGGAGTTAATACACATAAAAGAAAGTAACATTCAAAGAAAATAGGCCACACATCACGTACCGTGGTGTTTGGCCTCCCATATACATTTAGACAGATCTCGCCACTTACACTCATCGTAAGTTAAGTAAGATGCTAGTTTTCAAGTTCAATCTGCCAGATCGGGGACCTCGTATAGCAACCATGGGATCGCTGCAGAAAAGGAAGGAGGGCATCTTTAGGGAGTTTGCCTCCACCATGAACAAAATGATAAAAACACAAGTGTACCACTTATGTGTGAAATTCCATTCCTCGGGAAATGGCAGGAACTCTGCAGGGATAATATCGATAGTCTGCATTCGGACAAATCGACTCATCCACCCTCGGTCACCATCTTCTTCATTACTGGCAATAAAGGGTTGGGTGGATCGATGTTGTAGAGCAATCAGGCCTCGATAATGTAAGAGCCGGTACAATCTAATGAGGTGGCCGAGGGTAAACTCGTGCTTGGCTTTGTCTGCAAAGTACCTTATCATCAACACTATCCTTTAGAATAATGGGTGAACCTGTACCATGGTAACCCGATATCTTCTGCAAAACTCGAGCACTACTCTATCAAGAGGACCCAACGTAAAGGGGTACGTGTATACGTTCAAAAACCCTTCTACATGAGTCATGATGCTCTCTTCCATGGAAGGTGCCTGTAATACCACCTTTTCTCCCCATCCGCAGTCTCTCCTAACCGCCTCGAGGTGTTCCTCTCCTATTGATGAGATAAACCTCGATGCATGTTCCCGATGGCCCTGGACATTGGGCGGTCTCTCTAATGAAAAGTCCCTCCTCGAGACAAAGCACCTCGAGGTTAGCTCACCGGATGCCGACGGTGTACTATCGACCGAGCGGGAAGCAGAGGCGGAACTATCCTCTTCTTGCTGGACAAATTTGGGCATAACAGCCATAGCTACAGTGAAACAAGAAGAAGGAGATGAAAACTTAAATGAAAGCTTTGAACTAAAACGATGGAAGCACTGATGCAAGGAGGAAAAGCTCTACAAAAATAGCAAAGTCCTCAAATAAGAGGAAAGTAAGCTCATCTATAGAGCAAGCGGTGACTGCTCGCCTACCCTAAAGGCCAATTAGTTCTAACTAGGCCATTATCACTTTTGGGGAAGTGTACTAGCGGGGCCACCTCGGCCACTTCATGACCATGTCATACGAACGACGTTGTCATATGGCGTTCGAGGGGTCAAGATTCCCATATCAATCTAGCCTCGAGATGGTGCCCGATCTAGAGGAGCTCTGTCGCTATAACTATAGGCTCTGAGGAGCCATTAATATCAATCTAAGCCTCGAGATGGTGCCCGATCTCGAGGATCTTTGTCAAAATGAAAATAAACTCTAGGGAGCTGTTGACATCAATCTAGCCTCGAGATGGTGTCCGATCTCGAGGACCTTTGATAGTACAAAAGGGGCTCTAAAATGGGGATCAACCTAGCCCCAGGATGGTGCCTGATCTCGAGGGACCCTATTATACCAAGTATGGGCTCTACAGAGCCGAACATCAAAATTTAAAAGACTAGCTCTGCATATGCACTAAAAAATAAAAGACTTGAAACAATTTGTACTTCCAAAAATATGTTTACAGCTTGTACCTTTACAAAACTCCCCCGAGGAGCCCATACACAAAAGGAAGGAAAGAAGCAGCAGAAAGGACGGTGTGAGACTACTCCTCACCCTCGCTACCATCTGAATTACTTCCAGAGTCCTCATCCAAAGTAGTCGAAGGTGATGATCTTTCCTCCAAAGTTCTGGCTTTCTCGATCACAACAAAGAGATCGACACCTTCGGCGTTTGCTTCCTCGAAGGCCTGCCTCCGAGCTTGCAGATGATCATAAGCAACGGCCAGAGCCAACTTCTGCTCGGCCTTTTAAGATATCTCCATGGCTCGAGCGTTGGCAGTAGCGGCATCCTTCTTGTATGAGGACGCATCTTCAACGGCCTCAACCTTGGCCATAGTTATTGCAGCAACCTCTTTCTGAGCATTTTGAAGAAGTTCCTAGGTCGAGGCAAACTCTCCCCTCAAAAGGTCTTTTTTCGAGGTCACAACCCCATTCTGCCTCTTTAGCTCGAGGATCTCTGCATCCTTGCATGCGACCTTTTCCCGAAGTTGCCCCACCAGGGCATCCTTTTGCCCAATCTGTGAAGGCAAAATAAGATCATGAACATCAAGTTATAAGAATAAAAAATGAGCACATGAATGATGCGTTACCTGCTCGGCAAAGTTTGTCCTTTCTTGGTGCACCCCCTCCAGGCTTGCCCGAAGCTCACCCAACTCCTCTTCCTTTCGGGCGGAGGAAGCCTCTAACTTATTTAGCACCGAGGTGAGTTCCTTGAGTTCCTTCCCATGGCATGAGAGCTCGTCTTGGAGCTTAGAGAAAGCATGGTCATACAACTTCTTGCTACAACAAAAGCAGAAAAGTTGAAAAGACAAGGGAAAAACTTGAAGCGTAAAAGATACGTCTAGAATATTACTTGTTATTAAAGCTTCTCGGCCTCCTCTAGAGCGATGGGGGTGTCGAGGTCTCTGTCCACGTCGATGCCGACGAAGTAGTCCTCGAGCATATCTTCCTCTCCATAAGAACCCTCCAAATCGGCTGTACCTGTATCCTGGGCATCCCTAATTTCCCTCGGTGAAAATGAAAGGCCCAATTTAAAGCCACCTAGGGCATCAATTTCTGTAAGGGCTTCGTCTCAACCCCAAGAAACTTTGGGTTCAGACACTCCAGAATCACCAACCGAGGTTTCATCGGTACGGACTGTATCATGTCCGACTTGAGGCTTGGGGACTGCACCCAAACCCTCATCGAGGGTCTCTCTAGTACGAGTTTGGCCCGCATCGACCATTCCCGACCCAACAACCTTCTGACCAACAAATTGTGGAGCATCAGCACTCTATCTTGCCCTTGTACCAAAGGGAGATCATCACCATCATCATCATCCTCATCCTCACAAAGACTTGCCGCCGTAGTCGAAGTCGAGACAGTGGCATCGGTCTTAGTTGGAGGCTCGATCGATGCCTCCTTCTTCCTCTTCTTACCCTTTCTGGGTTTCGAGGTTCCTTCTTCACCAGGAGGAGGCGGTCTCATCAACACACCTTCCTCGAGGGCTACACAAGCATGACATATTAAGCTTACCGACACAAAGAATACTCATAAGAAATTTGGCAACGACAATAAGTAGTGCTTATCGTGGTTCTTGGCCTGCCACTGCGTCTTGGCCAAATCACGCCAAGCACGCTCGTTGTAAGGGAAAGCAGAGTCTAACTGTCTGATCCATCTCGGGAGGTCCTGAACCGCACCAGGGTACCAAACGCTGGCTGTATAATCAAGGAAAACCCGTTTCAGAAGGGGAAGAAGGGGCAATAAAGTGTGTTGGATATAGGAACACTTACGCTTCATGTTCTACTCCTCTGGGAATGGCATCCTATCGGCAGGAATAATATTCGAGGTTCTAACTCTAACGAACCAGCTCATCCATCCCCGGTCCTTGTCCTCATTGATGCTCGCAAAGAATGTCTTGGCAGATAGAGGATGGAGCTTGATCAAACCTCGGAAGAGACAGGGGCTATACAATCTAACCAGATGATTGAGAGTGAAGGTCATTCCCGCTACCCGGTTGGAGAAATATCGGAGCAAGTAAAATATCCTCCAGAAAGAAGGATAAATCTGAACGAGTGTCACTCGGTACTCACAGCAAAAATCAAGAATCACCGAATCTCTCTTCGGGGAAGAAGGATCTACGGGACCTAGAGTAAATAGGTATGTATATACGCTGAGGAAGCCCGTTTTGTGGTCTAATATGCTTTCCTCAGGTTTAGGGATCTCTACTTGCATTGCCTCCCCCCATCGACAGTCTTCCTTTACCCTTTTTGTGTTGGTCACTATGCTGATGTACCGAGATACGGGCTCGCATCGACCCGATATAGAAGGGGGGTTTTCTATGGTGAAATCAGACACAATATTGAAGTCGCCAGGGGTACATTGTTCGATGCTCGGAGGTACTTATGGTTTTCCCCTAGACGGGCATGATGAAGAAGCGACTCCCTCTTTCTGAGGTACCGTTCTGGAGGTTCTAGCCATAATTATAAAAAAAGTTTATAAGAAAGAGGATGAAAAGGCAAGCATAGAAAGGAGATGAATGCAGAAGATGGTGAACTTAGCCCTAAAAACTTGATGTTGTAAAAGTGTGAATGGCAAAACAAATTAAAGTATTTATAGAAGCCATTTGGGCGATGTTTGAGGAGCGGAAAGGTCGAATCAATAACGGTTCGTGGGCTTTTCGATAATCGAACTGACAGCGACCTCTACGCAGCCTTTGAGTCATGGCATTTAATGCTCAAATGGGCTAACGTTATAGTGGGAATATCGAAGAGGCAAGAATTCAAGACCGTTTCTTATCGTTTCACTCTAAGAAACGCGGGGACTATCTGTATATGGCTAAAATTGGAGATGTAAATGGCTAATTTTTGCCTTATATATATATATATATATATATGTGTGTGTGTGTGTGTGTGTGTGTATGTGTATTTGTTCTTATTTGTGAATGTATAGGTTTTAAGAGTTGAGTAATTGTTTGATAAATGGGGTAGGGATTGGGCTAGTGTAATTTAATTAAAATTGTGCCAAAATTGGCCCAAAATATGAGCCCAAAGAGCCCAAATCCGGTCCAAAGTGGGGCTGCCAAGAAGAGCTTAAAACGACGTAGTTTTGTCTTGAAATAACGTTGTTTTGGTTAAGTAACAAGATTCAATCTCATCCACCCATCTTGATTTAATCCAACGGTCCTAGTTTGATCTTCATCCTAGGTATTTAAAGCCCAAAATCCAGAAAAATTTGCCTCATTTCCCCCTTATTTCCTCTCTCTTCTTTCCCTCTCCTTCTTCTCTCTTCTCTTTCTCTTCACTCTCTTTACGCCGCCCCATCTCCGCCTACAGCCGCCGGTCGGAAATCGCCACCGCCGGTGGACCACCTCCAAATACCCCAAATTCACACAATGTAATCTCCACAACTTCCTCTTTCCATATCTCCAAACCAAATCCTTCAAAAATCCCTCAAACTCCTTGAATCTTAGATCTTGGAAACTTTTCCGTCACTTTTTTGCCCAAATCCTTGAAGCTCCAACCACTACCACCCCACAATACCTACATCAATGGATATAGCTCCTCAAGACCTAACTATTGATGCCAATTTCACCCTGAAAATCCGGCGACCAAAATCCGGCCAAATTTCGGCGACCTCCCCGAACAACCTCTTTTGGCATACCACCATTTTTTCGGCCACTTGAATTGTAAAATGGTAAAAATCCTATTCTTTTTCATGGCTGATTTTTTATTTTTATTTTTAATTTTCAGATTTTATTTTGGTCTATTATTAATTATTTTAGCATTAGTTTTTGAAGTTTGAAATGTTCAATTTTCTGTTTTTGCACTTGTTGAAGTAGTAAAATAGTTTTGTATTAATAAAAGTGAGGTAGTGCAGAATACTTAAGAGTATATGGTACTTGTTTGGTTGTTTATTTACTGCTTCAAGACTCTTTGAGTACAATACTCAAAAGTCAAATTGTTTGGTAAGAAAATGTAGACTTTTGGACAGTGTTTGAATAAAAGTCTGTCTTTGAATAGTGAAGAACAGATTTTGTTTGAAATACTTGACAAGATTTGAACCAGAAAGTCTGGCCTTTTGAATTTATGTCAAAAAGATTGATTTTTAATTTTTTGAAATAGCTGGTTGTTTTGATATATAAGGGGGACTCAATCACACTTCCAGGGAGAGGGAATAATTGCTTTGAACACACAAAAACATAAAAAAAAATCAGCAGTTGAACACATGAAAAGTGAGCTGAAATGGTGAGCTTTGGGAGTGAATCTTAGAGAGCAAACTTTTAGAAAAGTATAAGTCCTCTTTAGAGTTCGTTTCTGAGTTTCCTCTCTAAGTTTTCGGGTTGTTTTAACACGAATTTGATGCTGGTTTTGCTGCTGTTTTGCTGCTATTTTTATGCTGCTTTAGTTGCTGAACTACTGTTTATTCTTTTGCTATCCAGGTAATCCTTTAAGACTCATAACGTACGTATTTTCAGCAATGGGAACAACTTGAACATGCTGCACCATTTAAATGATGAATAATTTGACAACAAAAGAACTTGTATGTTATTGTTATGTATCAAGCATGTGATAATGTGAATATAGTCCTTCATAATACTTGAATATTGAGTTGCAAGTTTTTTGAATGTGATATCTAAGTATGCCATGAATGACTTTAGATGTATAACACATAGCATGAGTTCGTTTTAGTTGCTAAAATTTCACTGCCAACATATGCTTCTAGGAATGTTATGATATTTTTTTTTAATCTGGCCATTTTTCTAGATTTGCAAAAGAGGGTATTTTTGTAAAGTGTGCGTTTATACAATTGTGACTATGTAGTTAATGGTCATAAATGCAAAATAAGTAAAGAACCAAAATTGTATCAACTTTGGGCCTTTTTGAACCAAAAAATAAAAGCTGGCCCATTTACCTTTAAACAACAAAATTACCCCATTTCTTCTATATAGCATTGGGCCAATTAAAATCCATTTCTTGGCCCATTTTAATAATAAATTCCAGCAGCCCAAGAGCTCTTTACAAGCTGGCCCAATTTTGTTTTAACAAGAAGTTGGCTCATTTCTTTTAAAATAGATTAAGTTGGTCCAACTTTTATTTGCTTAATTTTTTCCAACTATAAAGCTAGAAAAATAGTAATAATATCAGATTTTTCTACTATTTTTAATTAACTCATTTCCTTTTTAAATGCTAGGCAATTAGTAGGCGCGCTTTAACTCACAGAATCACTTGTGTAGCGTGATGTTTGAATATTCGATAAATTAATTTAATAATCTCATACCATGCCCATTAATTTTAGTTAATTCTTAATTTAGTATATTTTTTTGTTAAGATCGCGAATTCTCTTGCGTAGCGCGTTAGTTGATTTTTTATTTTATTTTCAAAACTAATCTCTTCGAATGTAGTAATTTTTCCAGACGTAAATAACATGCTAACAATCGTTTGTCATGACTGCGGATTCGCTTGCGTAACGCCGTTATGACTAAATAATAAATTTCGTCGATCATGCACTCGCTTGCGTAGTGTGGTTATGACATCTTCTTATTAAAAAATATTCTTTAATTTTTCTAATAATCAAGAGGTAAAAGCGGATAGGTAAAAATATGAAAAATAATATAAATCACAGTTTATCCAAAATTAATTTAAGCCAAATGTAGTCAATAAAGCGACCGTGCTAGAACCACGGGACTCGGGGAATGCCTTACACCTTCTCCTCGGTCAATAGAATTCCTTATCCGGACTTTGTTTTCGCAGACCAATAATAAAAGAGTCAAACCTTCCTTTGACTAGGGATTCAAATAAAAGGTGACTTGGAACACCAACAAATCAATTCCAAGTGGCGACTCTGAATAACAAAAATAATCCCTATTTCAAAATTGTCACTTTAATTGGAAAAACTCTTTAACCCACAAATTCATAGCATAACACGTTACATTTTGTACATATATTTTAGAGGGGTAAAAAAGAAGTGTGACAGGAGAGTCCAATTTTGGGATCATCATGGAATTCCATAGCTCGTTGCTAGAAGGCTCGAGGCACAACTCGAGGTGTGATAAACAAGAAGGCTCGAGGCACAGCTTGACCTCGGGGCAATACATATCAGTGGCTATGATGAACGAGTGGGAGATTCACAAGGCGAGTGGTAGGAGCTGACCAAGTCCCTAAGAATAGTGCAAGCCCGTACCGTGGCATTAAAGGACTGTACCAGCCGCATATCTTTGTAATAAATGCATATGTACTATGTTGGGATTCCCTCTCATATATAAATGGGACCCTTGTTATTTTTTGCACACATGATATTCAATACAAGAACAAGAACACTCTTTGTTCTCTAACTTAAACATTCTCTATTGTCTTTCCTTTAATTTATTGCTTATATTTATTGTGTTTCATTGATTGTTCTTCATTTATTACTCATCATTGATTATAAAGAGCCATCATCAAGGCTCCCAGAACTGTTAGTTCTTCATCCATCGGCCCCAGTCCAACGCTTTAGCTCGACCTCGAGGCCCGACACAGGCTAGCTCGAGGCCCCGATTCCAACCAGTCGGTTTGCGCAACATATTATCTTCTAAGCTCTTATCTCTTTTTCTTAGCTCACACTTAGCATCTACTGTCTTACAACTAGCATAAAAATAAATCACGTATTTTTAGAACCATAAAATCAAATCTAATTGTAATTACCATTTTCAAGGTAAACACACCCGAAGTTAATAATTAATCAAACAAATCGTGGCCATATAATTTTAACCAGGTGCTAAAACAAGACGTAGCACAGAAAGAGGCGAGTTAATGATCATTCATGAGACTGACCTGCCAATGTGTTTACGTGTATGAATAGACCAAACATACAACAAAAGAAAGGAAAGCATGTATTGGAGTAAAGGTATCTTTCAAAGTAAGGTAAGATGAAATTCTAAAACCCTGTCATTTCAGGCTTACAACCGAATTGTATGGTTAAGACAAACATTCAATGAAAATGGTACGTGTCCACGAACTATTTTAACTTATATGCTACTCCTAATAAATTTAATATGACAACCAAACAATTTCTTTGGTCCCCTCAACTCCTGAATTGAAAATGTTCTTCAGAAAAACTAAAACAAACTCTTGCTTGATGGTAGTATTACAAAAAGAGTAAAATTCAGAATATAATTTTAAGTCAAGTGGATGCACATTAGTACTGTTGCGCCCGCTAATCTTTTTGTAACAATGAGTTTAAACATAATTTTCAAGTATATAGTATATATAGTTTGAGTTGAAGATAGTAAATGCGGTATTCAATATTACCTATCCGCGCGCCCGGCCGCGCCGTTGGTTGAACGTGCACAGGCTCATTGAGGAGATTGGAAGACTGTGTATGTAGGGGACCAATCGATTGGAAAAACAAGTTGAATATTTGTCTTGTGACTACGTGCATGCAACACATTCTATTTATTAGGCTCTCCTAGTGGGACTGATCTGATGCCCTTTTAATTTGTGGTTTTCTTGATATGACCTGTCAACTAATTACACATTCTAGCTGCTAAGCACATTGACTATATATGAACTTGCTCAAGTTTAGATTAGCTTCCAATAATCAGAATTTTTCTTCTAATTAGAGTGCAAATCATGGCAACGAAAATCAGAAGATATAGTTTTTAATATGTTCTGTAATACAAGAAATTAAGCGGTTAATGCATATTCGGGCGGATTTAGGGGGCGAAGGGGTTCACCCTAACCCCCTTCGCCGAAAAATTACACTGTATATAATAAGGCAAAATCTATTTTTTACCTCTATATATATTAAGTTTTGAACCCCCTTAATACAGTCCAAAAGTGTAGCTTAGTGGTCAAGGGAATTCAAAATCTTTATAAGATCATAGGTTCAATTCCCTCCATCTACAATCATTTTTAACTTTTTTGTTGAACCCCCTTCGTGGAGATCCAGCCTCCGCCAGTGAATGCATGACGATAGGATCTGCACGAACAAGAGCAGATCTAGCATACATCTTATGGGTTCATCTGAACCTAGTAGTTTAATTTGGCCCGAACTGTGTAGATGTGTTTAAAAAAATCTACCAAAATAAGTACAAATTATGAATTTCGAATCTAGTAAATCAAATCAATTGTTAAAATCCCGAACTCGAAACCATAATGTTTAAATTCCGAATTCACCTTTGTTCACGAAGAAACTTTTCGGAAGCACGCGCAAAAGCTATGTGTTGCTTTTTCATCATATATAATGCAACATGTTGCAGAACGAAGAAAATGTTGGACTATTGATGATTGCATCAGATAAGAAAATGAAAGGAACGAAACGTTTTAACTTAGCTTTGTGGGAGTAATTTGTATAGTGGTATTTGATTCACTCAAAAGCATACGATATTGATGCACCAAATAAGCTAAAGAAAAACCATACATTAGGAATTTCACCTTTATTCATAGAGTTAGGCATCAATCGCTGCCAGATCCATAATTTTAATTTTATCTTTTTGTGCCTTGACAAGTGGAGATTTAACAATGTGTTAGTCTAAGTCTTATTTCGGTACATCATGAAAACAAACTTATCACAAATATGACAACAGCTTTTGCAAATCGAGCATAAACGGTTTTTGGATTATTAAATATTCACTTGTAGAATACCTCTTGCATGAATTACCAAAAAGAGGGAAAGAAAAGTTGCACGAACAATTATTCAAAAGGGTTAATTTACAGAAAACATGTTTAATCCCAGGTTTAAGATATCAAGTTCATATGTAGTTTCGTTGGTGTCCAGCCTTTCATTTCTATATTCTCAATATCCTTTATTTTGTAAATTTCTGCTGCTGTCAATGTATTGAAAAAGATAGGGAGTAAAGAATTTTAGGCATTTATCAAATACTAGAAATTATATATTTTCCTTGTAGGCGTGTTACAGTTTTCTTAATGGGAAGTGGATGGTGTTTACCCAAAAATGGGTAAACGTGGCTTAAAGGATACGTTATTTAATTCAATACAAATTAATAAGAATAACAAATAAATGAATTAAAGACAAATAAACGATCAAACCAATTGCAATATAATGACCAATTCTGTTCTTAGATTAGACAATGGAGTTTGTCCTCGGTCGGACCCTCGGTACAAGCTAGATCGTGAGTAAAGAACAGAACAAACAAGCGATGCTTTGAACAGTAGCTAGAGGACAAAAGAAAATTTTGTATTGCCTTGAATTGCGTGTTATAGTGAGTCACAGTAAAGAAAAATTTCCCTTTTATATAGTAGGAGAATTTCAACCCTAATACAAGTCTAAAAAAGTAAAAATCTGGTTTTCCAGTCAACTGTTGATCCATGATTGATACCGACAGGATTCACACCGTAAAATCCAGTTGAAAGAGAATATTAAGGGATCCTATCCGTCATGCATAACCGTCTATCTCATCTCCCGAGGTCCAGGAGCCGTACTTGATCCGGGGTACATTGTCCGATCCTAGATACATCGTTCGTTTTTCCTTGAGTCTCGGCATATGGAGTTCCCGAGGTCAAGAAGTCATGCTCGGTCCGTGCTTCCCCTTCGTTCTTTCATAGGAAAATCATGGAAGACATTGCCTCCGATTTTACTCGTACACAGATAGTTTGCTACCCTCTAAGCGTCCCAAAATGATGTATAATGAATATGATACTTGTTAATTATAATTTAAATGAGTTTAAAGTCATAATATGACTATATATTATGTTTTGATAGAAATATAAAGTTTAGGAAAAATAGGATTTAAGTTGCAGAAAAACCTACTATGGATTTTTCTTATAACGTAGCTTTTTGAGCAAGAAATGTCGTGTGTTATGTGGGGTCTTTTTGGGACATATTAAATAACAAATTGAAGGTCTTGGAATGTAGTTTCCAACGCTCTTAACCGTTCGTTCATATGACATCCGGGTAAAAAGATATAAGCGCCGGAAGATGGACCAATGTTAGGGTGCCAAGCTAGCACCTCTTTGACTTTTGAAAAGTTGATATATAGGTCTTAAGTCGTCTCTCTTCGTTTTAACATAGAACCCGATTAGAGAACACCCATAAAACCTATCCTTGAGCTCTCTAATAGGGTTTCAAAGAATATTAACCTCCCGGGTACGAAATCGAGAAATAATAACATCAGAACAATACCTACGACATAAGTATCATTATACCGCCTCACTTTTTCTTTATAGTTTGACTTTTAGAAGGTACTTCATAGTTAAGAAAACGTCTAATTTTTATATTTAAGTATTTAAATATCAAGTAAGGTTGATAAATTTGTTTCCTAATAGTTAGAACTCACTGGACGGTGATCGAAAGCCGTGAGTTTGATGTATTCCACTTTTAGTGGACTGTTTTGTAATCCACTTGTGTTGGCCTATTTGTGCTTCTGATATATGGAGTTCGGAAGGATAAAAGGGCGTGGAGAAAAGCCACATGTGGTAGGGTGGTAGGTTGATCACTCATCATTGCAGTTTCAAGCTAATTGATAACTTGTTGATTGGGTGTGTTATGGCATATTTGGGGGTTTTTGTTGTAATGAAGGTCCCGAATTGTAATTAGGTTGGTTTTGAGTTGCTGATTATATTGTGTTTGTATCTCGCCTATAGTTGGCTTGAGGGAGCAGTAAAATCAGGGAAATGCTGCCCGTTTATTTTAGAATCGATTTATCGTCTGAGATACGTGATATACTAGCGCCATCTAAATTGTACATGTATTTCTTTGTTATATGGTTGGCGAGCTAGTTGTCATAAGCTTGATGTTGAGTTTCATTGACGACTTGAGGTATGTTAAGGTTATTCCTTATTTCCTTTTGGCATGATCCATATGATACAACAAAACGAGCAGACACACAGCTTTCAGAAATGATTCTATTCTTAGAAGTACTAGGGTTGCCTATGTTCCGGATTCCCTATATGTCCTACTATCATATCATCTATTCATGTGTCTCATGACATTTTGAGAGATCTTATTGACTTACTTCATTAAGCATTGCATCCATTTATACATGTATATTGACCCATGACCAGATGACGTTATATACGCGTATAGTATATGTATATGGGATATGAGGAAAGGTTATGGCGTTATATACGCACCACCACCAGATCCGCTGGTATACGTTTAAGATTTCTGCCATAGAGGCTGAGACGATATGATGAGATGCCCTCAGAGGCTTGATGATGTTATGTCACATATACATATGCATGATATGATATTTATATGCATAAGCATGATATTATAAAAGTTTCATGATTCACTGAGCTATTCAGGCTTATAGGTTGAGTCATTTACTCCATGTTTCTTTCATGTTTGTTATATACTAATTTTCATACCTTACATACTCGGTACATTATTCGTACTGACACCCCTATTGCCTGGGGGCCTGCGTTTCATGCCCGCAGGTGCAGGTAGATAGGATGACGATCCCCCATCTTAGGATCCCTGCTCAGTGAGAGTTGGTGCGCTCCATTTGATCTGGAGCTGCTATTGAGTTTTGGTATGATACTTTTGTATACATATATGTATGACGTGGCCCAATCCCGTCTTTTCTACAGTTGAACACTCTATTAGAGGTTTGTAGACAATCATGTATAGTTGGATAGTATGTGTGTATATATATATATATATATATATATATATATATATATATATATATATATATATATATATATATATATATATATATATATATATATATGTGTGTGTGTGTGTGTGTGTGTGTGTGTGTGTGTGTGTGTGTGTATGTGTGTTTGGGCATGTTTTCCCACATATGTTGTTCATATGAATCCGTAGTTTATTTCCAAACATTATACATGACCTACACTTATTTGATGTTTATATCTTAGATGTATGCTTAGGGGTGTTCGACAGGTAGAACTCAGACACTCGTCACAGCCCATCGGTTTGGGTCGTGACAAAAGTGGTATCAGAGCAGTTCCATCCTAGGGTTGTCTACAGACCGTGTCTAGTACAGTCTTATTTATAAGTGTGTTGTGCACCACACTTATAAATAGGAGGTTGCATGACATATAGGATATTATCCTCCATTCTTATCTTAGATCGTGCAATATGAGAATTCATATTCCTAATGACATGTTATGTTTTAAGCGATACTCAAGAAGGCTACAGCCACCCAGAAAGGCAAGTCTGTGGCTGATGAGACTACAAGTCGAGCCCCACGAGTTACCAAAGCTCGGGGAGAGTCGCACAGTGAGACTTTATCTCAGACTTCACATACTCTGCACTCTCTAGAGGAGATCCGGGGGGCACCAGCTCCAGTGATCGCTCCAATACTGTCAGCTCCTCAACTAGATGTATCGGGTCAAGAGATGAGAGATGTTATTCATCTATTGACTCAATTACTGGCCGCACATGCTTGGCACTAGAGGTAGGTATTGGTCATGCATATAGGGCCATCAGTGCGAGGGTTTGTGAATTAATTAATTTGGACCCTCCGATATTCACTGGAGAAGATCCAAACGAGTACCATCAAGTATTTATCGATAGGATGCAGAGCACTTTGAGGGTAATGAAGGCCACTGCGATTGATTTAGTTGAGCTAGCTTCCTATAGACTTCGGGATGTTGCAATTAATTGGTACGAGTCTTGGGAGTTGTCCAGAGGTGAGGATACCCTTCCAGCAGTATGGCAGGAGTTTGTAGAAACTTTTCTTCGTCATTATTTGCCACCACAGCTTAGACATGCCATAGTTGATAGGTTTTTGACACTTCGGCAGGGTAATATGAGTGTTTGAGAGTGCATCCTTCAGTTTGATTCTTTGGCTAGGTATGTTCCCACTATTGTAGATAAGATAGAGGATCGAATTCATCGGTTTGTGATGGGGTTGGAGCCGCACCTGCTTAATGACTATATGTCTGTCTCACTTCATCCAGGCATTGATATTTCTCATATTCAGGCATACGCTCAGGGTGTAGAGGAGCATAAGCAGAAGCAGAGGGCCGATTGTGAGCATGATAGGGGCCAGAGTAAGAGAACGAGATCTTTAGGCCCTTCTAGTGAGTTTTGAGGTGGTTAGAGACAGTAGTACCTGAGGTATACAACCCAGTCATCGGCTAGTGCACCCCTCAGTTTGACGGCAGGAGATTTGATCATTCAACCTATCCAGGGCCTAGTTAGAGTTCCAGGGCCTCTAGTTCTCAGTATAGGGGTGAGTCAAGTTAGATAAGGCCACCCTTGCCACGATGTGCTCAGTGTTATAAGCAGCATGTTGGGCAGTGCCTCATGAAGTTGGGTGTTTGTTATACTTGTGGTTATCCAGGCCACGTTATGAGAGATTGTCCAACGAAAGGTGGTGCAGGTATAGTTCACCCAGCAGGATATATAGTTGGTTCGCCATCATCAGTGCACCCCCCTCGGTAAGGTTTGCAGGCACCATCAGGTCATGGTAGAGGTAGAAGTAGAGAATATAGCTCGGGCGCTCCTTAGACCTGCGTTTATACATTAGCGGGTTGACAGGATCAAGAGTCGTCGCCTGATATTGTTACAGGTATATTATCAGTCTTCTCGTATGATGTATATGCATTGATTAATCCAGGTTCCACTTTATCGTATGTCACTCCGTTGGTTGCTAGCAAGTTTGGGATAAAACCTGAGTTGATTTAACCTTTTGAGGTGTCTGCACCTGTTGGGGATCCATTGACAGCTAAACTGGTATATAGAGATTCTATATTAGTAGTTCATAGTCGTTCTACAGTAGCAGGCCTAATTGAGCTAGATATGGTAGAATTTGATGTTATAATGGGTATGAATTGGTTGACTTATTGTTATGCTAACGTTGATTGTAGATCAAAGATGGTTCAGTTCCAGCTTCCAGAGAAGCTAGTTCTAGAGTGGAAAGGCAATACTACATTACCGAGAAGTATGTTTATTTCCTATCTCAAGGCAAGGACGATGATCAGAAAGGGCTATATTTATCACTTAGTTCAGGTACAGGATGTGAAAGCAGAGTTGTATACGGTAAAATTGGAGGGTCCAATTTTCTGTCATCATGATGCCTCGTAAGCATGTTTTCAAAGGCTCGAGGCTATGGTCGAGATTCACCCCCGAGGGGCTATCAACTTCCGACCTCGGGCATTGTAAATCAGTGGCATCGGTGGATTGGTGCGAGGTTCCCAAGGCATGTGACTGGAGCTGACAAAGTCTATTAGGCTAGTCCAAACCCCATACCATAGTATTAAAAGGCTGTACCAGCCCTATATCATTGTAATAAATGCATTTGTACAATGTTGGGATTCCCCCTCATATATAATGGGGATCCTTGTCATTTTTTAGACATCTGATGCTCAATATTGAATACATAAGAACATTCTCTCTGCTCTCTAACATATTCTATTGATCTCATTACTTCCATTTATTGCTTATATTCATTGTGATCTATTTATCGTTATTCATTTATTGCTTATCATTGATCATAAAGAGCCATCATTTTAGCTCTCATAAATCTTAGTCCTCCCTCAATTGCCCTAAGTCGTCCTCCAGACTCGACCTCGAGGCCTCATATACGACAGCTCGAAGCCCTTACCTCCAACCATTTGGTTTGACTATTACCTCGTTTTTAAGCTATAATCTTGCCTTCTAATATTTTATTTAGCATCCATTGTCTAACAACTAGCATAAAAATAGATCACATATTTATAGAACCATAAAATCAAATTTAATTATTATTACCATTTTCACGGTAAACAGTTTGACGCCCACTGTGGGGCTAAAAATAATAGTGATTATTTTCTTGGTGGTCTACTACATAACGCAAGTTAACTTTCACACTTTTTCTTATCCAAGAACTTTGATTTCTGGTCAAAATGTCTAACTCAGTAAACAACAATCTTGAGGAGCATGGAGAGAATGGTGTGGATGTTCCAAGTGTTGGTGTACCACCACGAAACCCTGAGAGCGCACCAGAACCAATTCCCATGGACGTAGTCTCACGCGACGCCCAATACGTCGATATAAGCTCCCCCACTAATAGGAGAGTGCACCAAGGAGACCAACAAGAAACTCAGAAAATCCCAACTAGGGAAGAATTGGAGGTTAGCCTTGTATACAATGAAATTGGAGGAGTCTATTTCCCACCATTAAGATGCATTCGAGGGGTCATATAAGTATCTCGAGGCTGCAAGACTACGATCAAGCTCCCTCCCCGAGGTTCACCCGTGACCCAACAAAGGTTTCAAGGATGGGGATTTCCCGAGGCAAGCAGCCAGCATCAGCAGGGTCTAGAATCGTGCCTAGCCGTTCCATCCCGTATCTTTACATTTAATACACTTTGTACTATATCTTATTCCCTCTCCTATATAAAGGGAATCCATTCCATTTTGTAAAGGGCTAATATTGCTCCATCCATTTTCCCCACAAGATCAATAATATCTCTCTCCCTTTCTTCTCTCTAACTTACTCCTTCTCACTAGCTCGAGGCAGTTCTTAGCATTTATTAGTTTCATACTTGTTCTTCATTTATTGCTTGGTGTTGGCCATAAAGAGCCTTGTTTGATCATATCTCAATTGTTATCCCATCCCCGACTACCCCAGACGGCTCGAGCTCGAGCCAGATATCGACCTCAAGGTCTTTCATCGATCAGTTCGAGGCTCGAGCTGCAGGCATCTCAGTTTGATCTCTGCCCCGTTTTAGCTTATGTTTTATCATGAAACTTCATATTCTTAGCATCGACTGCTCTAAAAACTAGCATAAAAATAGATCACGTATTTTTAGAATTCGATTTACAAATTTAATTGTCGTTACCATTTTAACGGTAAACAATTTGGCACCCACCATGGGGCTAAAAATAATTGTGATTATTTTCTTGCTGGTTTCATTCCACAAACGCGAGTTATCTTTCACACTTTTTCTTGCCCATGATCTTATGATTTCAGGTCAAAATGTCTGGCTCGGTAAATAGAGTCGAGAATGACAACCTCCAAAACCATGGAGAAAACGGCATGGTTATTCTGGCTGCCTGATCGAGGTCAACCCTGCACTACTATTGAGGAGCGAGAGAGGTCGAAGCAACTTTTACCTGATTAAGGTCGGGATCGATTTCCTCAAGTAGCTAGATATTGGAGTTGAGTTTCTATCTATCACACCTCCTTTTTCACTACACCCGCAATGGCGTAAAGGAGTTTTTCCATTTAAAGGACAATCAGAGCGGGATTTAATTATTAATTATTCAGAGTCGCCACTTGTAAGATTAATAGTGTCCCAAGTCACCGGTTGAATCCTGAACCGAGGAAATTTATGACTCTGTTAACAGTCCGCGAACCAGAAATCTGAGTAAGGAATTCTGTTAACCCGGGAGAAGGTGTTAGGCATTCCCAGATTCCGTGGTTCTAGCACGGTCGCTTAACTGTTGTATTTGATTTTATCTGATTTTAATTCCGGCTAGCTTATGTGCCTTTTATTCGTAAACCGCTTTTATTATTATTTATTTTAAAGAATTACGATGTCGTGAAAGTGCGTTTCGAACCCCGTCGCAATCAATGCGCCCGTGATTGTCAACACATTTCGACTTCATCGAGATTTAGATTTGGGTCGCATCAATGCGCACCCGAGTTTAGGAATGTAATTTTATTAAGAGCGCATCTAAAGCAACTACGAGTTTGCACTTTGCGAGGGCCATGGAATTTCAACTAAATGACATGCCTCGATTTCTAAAGGAATAAAATTAATTAAGTGGGAGCCACACAATTGAGATTTTGTTTGGCGAGATTCGTCTTAACACTTATTAAAAGGCCCATTTGAGAGTGACTACAATTTTCTAGTGATCAAATATCCCTAAAAAAAGAACTTAATCACGTGTAGGCTGAATAAAATTCAGTAGTCCAACCTCAACAATGAGCTGGACCCCTGATGGGCTTAAGAAACAGCCCAAAATTTGGTCAGGCAGGAGAAAGGGAAGCCTAGGTGACAGATAACAGCACCTGGGATCAAATCCTTTAGGAGGCCCAAACTTATGAAGGCCGCTCGTGTGACAGCCTGAGATGGCTTATTGTTGGGCCCAGCAAGGCCTTGATTTCAACTTAACCAGACGCCCCCTGAAATTACATCTAAACTATTTTATGTGTTCAATAATTAACAAAGGGGAAACAATACGCATTTACTCGAATTAGAAGGAAACTAGTCAATTGAATTCCAGTTTTACATACAGACTAATTTATCCACTGATATTCCGGTGAGTTCTTAGACATCATCAAGGTGAAAACCAAGCTGTAAACATGATCTCAATAACATAAAGCAGACTAACTATTTCTGAATTAATTCATGCTAACATTACTATCAACCTATCATGTAATCAACTAACACTCGTGTTCACTTCATAGTAATCACATGACTCCGAAATATAACAGTTTATATAGCCCATTTAGCACAAAAGCAAGCAAAACTTAAACAATATCCATGATTTAAACATTGAATACGTAGATCTGGGAATTAGCTAAATCAGAACTCAATTCTGCAAGTAAATTCATTCTTCTCATAATTCATTTCTGCCCACTTGAGCTCACAGTCATCAGGGGTACAATTGTGTACCTGGATAGGGGAAAATATGAGAAGGAGAGAAGTCAGCTACTTTGAACAGCAACAGCAACAAATTCAATAATATACCATCACAGAACAGGCCAGGAACTGCATTTGAAAAGTCAGAAATATAAGCAAACTCAACAGATCAGTCCAACACACACTCGGAATACACTCTTAGCCTTCACAGCTGAGCTTAGATGCTCTCAAATCCTGCTGGACCCAAATCTCTACTGAAGTCCAAACTAATAGGCCCCAAATTCACCTAAATCAGTTGTTAATCACTTTTGAACACTTTTTTAAAAATAAAACCTTGAGCTGGAATGAAGAATGCCCAAGGAATGACTGAGGATCACTAACACTAGTAATGAAACAGTAAAACTGTTTTTGATTTCTTCATTTTTTGATGTTTTATTTTTTGAGTACTGGAATTGAAATGTTAGCTGAAATTGAAAGCAAGGAGGAGAGCTTTTGGTGGGGATTTTTTTTGGCTGAAAGTTCCAGTCCCCTTCTCAAGGCATTTGATGCCCTTTTATAGGTGATACAAGAGGGTTAATCAGATTTTGGGTTTTCTTTTTAGTCCCTCCCCTATTTGCAGTTTAGTCCTCTTATTTCTAACTTGTTACTCAAGTAAGCACCTTTATTGTGCTGAAATGTGCACTAAAATCCTATTCTAGAAGGCCCTAGGGTATTCTTCTACCCATGCAATACCTATACTGCCCTTTCATTACTTTGCAATTACTATTCCTATCAGAATTATCATTTTCCATGCCCAAATTACCCCTGAAAGCTTCTCAAAGTTACTGATTCTACCCACATTCTCAATAGCTATAACCAATCCCCTAAATTAATCCAAAACTAACTAAGACTGATTAATTAGAACTCAGAAATTAACTAATCAAACTACCCAATCCCAATTGTTCAATCACACCAACTCAATCAAACTAGGAAAACCCAGAAACCAGGATCAATCAAAGCAAAGCTTAAGCTACTGATCAACATTAAATGAAATTAAACTAATTCTTAACCAATATGCTCACAATCGACCATTCAAACATCAAACTCAGAACTAACAGAAATTGACAGAACTATACTAATACACAAAAATAAATCGTAAAATTAACAGAACACTTAATGAAACCAAGACTGTAACTAAAACTTCAACCATGCAAGTAAAAGAAACAGGAAAACTCACGGAAGCACGAGAAACTCCGGCCAGTCACTGACGTCCGAATCCTTTCAGATTTTTGACATGCAACATCCCTAACCATGTGTTCTTAGAGAACACATGGTTAAGGATATTACGTTTCGAAATCATAAAGATTTTGGTTTAGGGTTTTGGCCAGAAATTCTTAGATCTGAAATTCGAGCCGCTTCACAGAGATTTGAAGGAAAATAATCATGGATTAGGGTTGAGGGAAGACCGGGGATTGTGTGGTGTGATTTTGGGCTGGTTTGGATAAACCTACGATCTAACCGGAAACTTCAATCGAAGATTCGATGAGCTCCGGCAACATTCGAGGAAAACTAATAACGGGAGTGGAAAGAGGGATTCATGGGGGATCTATGGTGTTAATCTGGGTTTGAACGGTGTAAGTAGTGTTCACCGCCGGCGAGGGATTTAGGGGCGGCGCGGATTAGGGTTTGAGAGGATAGGTGGGGTGAGGAAGACGAGGGACTGGGGGCTCTCCGACCATTTTAAATCAGAATCCTCGTTAGTTCCGGACCATTGGATTGATGAGATCCAACGGTCCTGATTCAGAGACCACGAAACGACATCGTTTCGATTAGAAGGGGAAACGGACCGGGTTGCTAGTACTTGGGCTGGTTTGGATGAGTGAAAAAGGGGCATTGGGCTAGGCGAATTTAGCAAAGAAGTGGCCCAAATTTTGGGTCTTTTTAAGACCACCTATTCCACTCTTATTTTCTTTTCTCTTTTATTTCCTTTTTCTCATTTTTAAATTTTTTTTATAATTTTTCTAATTTTTATAAAGATGTAAAACTAACATGAAATCCTGATTGTTTCAAAACCAAGACTAATTAATTCCTAAAATTGTTTAAAAACTATTTCATGACGAATTACCAATAAAAATCATTAAAATGCAAAAGTGAACTAATTTTGTGATTTTCATGTTTTGTTCTAAGCAAATTAAACCTTAATTGATACTAAAAAAATATAAAACTAAAACCTAAATGCAAAAATGCATATTTTTGTATTTTATAAAAATTAACATGCGCAAATAGAATGCAACAATTATCAGAAAATGACACCAAAATGCACAAAAATTGTAAAAATAAAGAAAAATTATTTTGTTTGGGATTTTGGGAATAATCATATTTAGGGCAAAAATCACGTGCTCACAGCTGCCCCTCTTTGCTTGAAAACATGAAATGTTTTCGGGCAAAGATAAGTGAGCAAATACGAGCGATTTTTGCCCGTTTGAAAATTCCGTGTGAAGCATTTTTGAAAAGTTTGAACGCATCCTGCTTCGGAGGTTGCCTACATATCCTGGGCTAAACAGGAATCAGGTTAGTGTAGTTCGGGAATGTCTGGTAGCTGGGACTACCAGGAACTGTGATTTCACTGCGCTTGCTGCTGTTACTGCTTGCTGACCTCCCTTATTACACCACGTCAAAGATAAAAGAAGCTAAACTAACTATGCTCTATGAATTACAAAAATCCTATCTAAATTCTTCAAACTTGCTTTTGTACTTCCTTGCTGCCTTGTTGTCTTGTGTTTCCTTGTTGCCTCATTGTCTTGTGCTTTCTCGATAAAATTCCCTGTTGCTATTCCCCTGGTGAATTGAGATGTTATTTCCCTCTCTCCAAACTGCTGAACTTGAATAAACTCGAACTCGAATGTATTCCTCTGTTATCCAGGCGGGCTCCTGACTGCTGAACTTAAAATTGAAACTACTCCTCTATTATCCAGGCGAGCTCCTGACTTCGACTACTTAAAATATTTAACACCTCCATTCTCCAGGCGGGCTCCTGACTTCGACTGCTTAAAATATTTAACACCTCCATTCTCCAGGCGGGCTCCTGACTTCGACTGCTTAAAAATTTTTAACACCTCCATTCTCCAGGCGGGCCCCTGACTGCTGATTTTAAAATTGAAATTACTCCTCTATTATCCAGGCGGGCTCCTGACTTCGACTGCTTAAAATATTTAATACCTCCATTCTCCAGGAGGGCTCCTGACTTCGACTGCTTCAAAATTTTTAACACCTCCATTCTCCAGGCGGGCCCCTGACTGCTGAACTTAAAATTGAAATTACTCCTCTATTATCTAGGCGGGCTCCTGACTTCGACTGCTTAAAATATTTAACACCTCCATTCTCCAGGCGGGCTCCTGACTTCGAATACACCAAGAAATTGACTGAAAACTAAAATCTGAATTGTGTGACCTCTATTCTTTAGGTGGGCTCCTGATTGCTAAAATTAAATCGTATGTCTCTATTCTCCAGGCGGACTCCTGATTGCTAAAATTAAATTGTATGTCTCTATTCTCCAGGCGGACTCCTGATTTCTGAATTTTGAATTCTGTACCTCTATTCTTCAGGCGGGTTCCTGACTTCGAAATAAACAAAGAGATTGACGGGAAGCTAAAAACTTGAATTGTATCACCTCTGTTCTTCAGGCGGGCCCCTGATTGCTTAAAATTTGAATGGTATGTCTCTATTCTCCAGGCGGACTCCTGATTTCTGAATTTGAAATTGAATGTATTCCTCTGTTATCCAGGCGGGCTCCTGACTGCTCCAAACAATTATGAACCTAAGGTGTTACTTCTCACTGCACCAAGGTATCTTACCCGGGTATATGAATTACGTCCTATTATCCAGGAAGGTCCTGACAACTTGCACTTATTCTAATCATACAAACTTTGCAACCAAATTATATTCCCCTATGCTATTCAGGATTATCTTGTATTTAATCAAACCGCACTTTGCGATCAAACATGATTACTGCTTATTTTTCCTTCTTGGAGAATTCCTCCTCAACGGCTAACTTTCTGCCCCTGTTTCAATCAAAGAAAATTTCGTCAGTTTAAAACGGTGGTTAGTTGATAGCATTCTTGATGAAAAATCCTTCCACTGCCTTGCTTTGTGTTGACTGCCTTCCATGCACTGACCCTGAACCGCTTGACTTTCTGGCCAACTTTTAAATTTCCCAACATCTGGCGACCTAACTGTTTTACACCCATGCTGTTATTTCACTTTTCTGACCTTTTGTTTAAGCTTTTGCCTTTCCCACGACATTCCCCAATCATTTCACCGATGAAACTTCCGTTAATTCCCTGTATTCCACTTGACATCAAGTTGTTTTTGACATGCTCTGACCACGTTGTGCTTTACAATTCTGGAAGCTGGTAGTGAGCTTTGAAGTCCTTTCTGCTTGCATTGACCAAAACTGGTACTGAAACATCTCAGCTAGATGAAACCCTCAAAAGAAAATGAAATGCGATGATTTTTGAGTTAAGGATAAAAAGAATCCAAAACCAGATGACTGTTTTAAAAAGAGAAGGAGAAGAAACTTATCTGAGCGAGACAGCTGGTGCCAATGGTTATGACATGCATTTTGGATTAACCGGCCCAATCTGTCCAAATAACCAGCTTTCAATTGCCATACTTTGTTGCCCAGAACTTCCATCAATTGTTTGAATTACCCAGACCTTACCCTTGCTTTCCTGCGGTACCTCGAAACATTTTTCCACCCACAGACCTTTTGCCATTTAACCGTTTTTCAACTCACTTTCGCCTCAAGGTGCCCGCGAGGGTTTTCACCAATAAGTCTCTCTCATTTATTTTCTCTCATCTCCCGTCGCCTTACGGTGCCCGTGAGGGTTTTCACCCATAAGATTCTCTCATTTTTATCTTTTGTTCTTCTTGCTTGAACCAGAGTGTTGCCACTGCCATGAATTACCGTTACCTGCTCGATTTGGTGTTTCCTAAAGGTCTTTCTTTGGACCATAATGTAGGCTTTTGGATTGGGTTAGAAAGAAAGGTATGAAATGCTCAAACAATTTAAACGGGCTTAAGTTACAACTTTTGGAATCCAATTTTCACAACAATCACAAATTCTGCCCCAGTTTCTTGCTTGGGGATTTTTGGATTTCTATTTTGGTATGACTGAACCTCGGAGTAAGGCTACCTTTGTACCCTTTCGGGATCAAGTCAAACATAGTTCACTGTATCATAATTAACTTTTGTTGTTTTGTTTTTTTTTTTCTTTCTTTCCTTTTCTTTCTTTTTCTTTTCTTCTTCTTTCTTTTTCTTTTTCTTTTCTTTCTTTTCCTTTTCCTTTGTTTTTCTCTTCTTTCTTTTCTTTTGCTTTTCTTTCTTTTTCTTTTCCTTTGTTTTTCTCTTCTTTCTTTTATGTTCGGCACCTGTGTTCCCTGGTAGTGCCGTTGATTCCGAAAGAGGGGTATGAAAAATAAGTAAGGCTCAAAGGGGATGACAAGGGATACAAGTGTTTGGATAGCAGGACAAAACGCCTTCATCATTTCAATCTTTAAGATATGCCAAATACAAACAGATACATTCAGAAATAAAGAAATCATACATAATATCTCTTGACTACATCGGAATTGATGGCCATTTCTATACATTTTCCTTCCACATCTGTCAAATATAATGCTCCGTTAGACAACACTCTGGTTACTGCAAATGGTCCCTGCCAGTTTGGGGTAAACTTTCCTTTTGCTTCAGCCCAATGAGGCGAAATCCGCCTCAGTACTAACTGTCCGACTTCGAATTTCCTTGGACGCACTTTTTTGTTGTATGCTCTTGCCATTATTCGTTGGTACAGTTGGCCATGACACACTGATGCCAATCTCTTCTCGTCAATCAAAATCAACTGCTCAAGACGGCTTTTCACCCATTCATCATCATCGATCTCAGCCTCTGCAACGATTCGCAGAGACGAGATTTCCACCTCTACGGGTATTACTGCCTCGGTGCCATATACCAATGAATAAGGAGTCGCCCCCACCGAGGTACGAACGGTGGTGCGATATCCTAACAATGCAAAAGGTAATTTCTCATGACACTGTTTAGATCCTTCAACCATCTTCCGGAGTATTTTCTTTATGTTCTTATTGGCCGCTTCAACCGCACCATTTGCCTTGGGACGGTATGGAGTATAATGCCTATGGGTAATCTTAAACTGCTCACATGTCTCCTTCATCAAATGACTACTAAGATTTGCCCCATTATCCGTGATGATTACCTTCGGAATCTCAAACCGACAGATGATATTTGAATGCACGAAGTCGACTACAACTTTCTTAGTCACAGACTTGAACGTCTTAGCTTCCACCCATTTGGTAAAATAGTCTATAGCTACCAGAATAAACCTGTGTCCATTTGATGCTGCTGGATCAATTGGCCCAATAACATCCATGCCCCATGCAACAAAAGGCCATGGTTCGGACATCGTATGTAATTCTGATGGTGGAGAATGAATCAAATCTACATGCACTTGGCACTGATGGCACTTACGCACGAAACTGATACAGTCCCGCTCCATGGTGAGCCAATAATAACCTGCTCGGAGAATCTTTTTTGCTAGAACGTACCCACTCATATGCGGTCCACAAAATCCGGAATGTACCTCAGTCATGATAGATGTGGCATGTCTTGCATCCGTGCATCTCAACAACCCGAGGTCTGGAGTTCTTTTGTACAACACTCCTCCACTAAAGAAAAACCCGCTTTCCAATCGCCGAATTGTTCTTTTCTGATCACCGGTGGCCTGTATCGGATATACTCCCACCCTAATGTACTCTTTGATATCATGGAACCACGGCTCGCCGTCAATTTCCTCTTCTATCACATTACAACAAGCATGCTGATCACGAACTTGAATTTGCAACGGATCAACATAAGCCTTATCTGGATGATGCAACATCGACGCCAAAGTAGCCAAAGTGTCAGCAACCTCATTATGAATCCTTGGAATGTGCCTGAATTCTATGGCCTGAAAATGTTGACAAAGCTCATGCAGACACTGCCGATACGGTATAAGCTTCAAATCACGTGTTTCCCATTCTCTTTGAATCTGGTGTACCAGTAGGTCCGAGTCACCCATGACCAAGACTTCCCGTACACCCATATCCATAGCTAATCTCAATCCCAATATACACGCCTCATATTCTGCCATGTTGTTCGTACAGTAGAAACGAAGCCGAGCTGTAACAGGGTAATGCTGACCTGTTTCAGAAATAAGTACCGCTCCTATTCCCACGCCTTTCATATTTGCAGCCCCATCAAAGAAAAGTTTCCATCCCGACTTCTCAGCTTGCTCCAATTCATCAATGTGCATCACCTCTTCATCAGGGAAATAAGTTTCCAAAGGCTCGTAATCTTCATCGACGGGGTTCTTAGCCAAATGATAGGCTAATGCCTGTGCTTTCATTGCAGTCCGTATCACGTAGATAATGTCAAACTCTGTAAGCAAGATCTGCCACTTTGCAAGCCTCCCTGTGGGCATGGGTTTTTGAAAAATATACTTCAACGGGTCCAAGCGAGATATAAGGTAAGTAGTGTAAGATGACAAATAATGTTTCAACTTCTATGCCACCCAAGTTAGGGCACAACATGTCCTTTCCAGATGAGTATACTTAACCTCGTAAGATGTGAACTTCTTGGTGAGATAGTAGATAACCTGCTCCTTTCTGCCCGTAACATTGTGCTGCCCCAGTACGCAGCCGAATGAACTATCCAAAACTGTCAGATATAGAATCAAAGGCCTCCCTGGTTCTGGCGGGACCAACACGGGTGGGTTCGACAAATACTCCTTTATCTTATCAAAAGCCTCCTAACATTCATCAGTCCATTTGATCGCGGCGTCTTTCTTTAACAACTTGAAAATCTATTCACAAGTTGTCGTGAGCTGAGCAATGAACCTGCTGATATAGTTCAATCTTCCCAACAAACTCATCACCTCGGTTTTGTTTCTTGGAGGCGGTAACTCCTGAATGGCTTTGATCTTCGACGGATCTAATTCAATACCCCGCCAGCTGACTATAAACCCCAACAACTTCCCAGATGGCACCCCGAAAGCACACTTTGCAGGATTGAGCTTAAGATTGTACCTGCGAAGCCTTTGAAAGAACTTTCTCAAATCTCTAACATGGTCAGATTGTTGTCTAGACTTCACGATCACATCATCCACGTACACCTCGATTTCCTTATGTATCATATCATGGAATATGGTTGTCATGGACCTCATATAAGTTGCCCCAGCGTTTTTCAAACCAAATGGCATGACCCGATAACAATATGTTCCCCAAGGTGTGATGAATGCCGTCTTTTTTGCATCTTCCTCGTCCATTAGAATCTGATGATAACCCGCATAACAATCCACAAAAGAGCCAATATCATATTTGGCACAATTGTCAATCAGTATATGGATGTTGGGCAGTGGGAAATTATCTTTTGGACTTGCCTTGTTAAGATCCCGATAATCGACACATACCCTGGTCTTACCATCTTTCTTCGGCACATGCACGACATTAGCTAACCAAGTGGGGTACCGTGTAACCTGAATGACCTTTGCCTCAAACTGCTTGGTAATCTCTTCTTTGATTTTCACACTTATGTCCGTTTTGAACTTTCTCAGCTTCTGCTTGACAGGGAGGAGTGCCGGATCAGTGGGTAATTTATGAACCACCAAATCGGTGCTTAGACCTGGCATATCATCATATGACCATGCAAAAACATATTTGTACTCATACAGTACTTTAATTATCTCCTCCTTGAGTTGTGGCTCCAGATGAACACTTACTTTAGTTTCTCGCACATTGTCTTGGTCCCCTAGATTAACTGCTTCTGTGTCATTTAGGTTAGGTTTGGGTTTTTCTTCAAAATGACTTAATTCTTTACTAATTTCCTCATAAGCTTCATCGTTGTTACAATCCACCCCATCATCACACTCGATTTCTTGTATTATTACTTCCGAGCTAGATTGGCTTTTAAAACTGGGCCGAAGATTCCTCATGCATGTCATATCATTGATATCAGCATAAAAAGAACTGTACAAAAGAAAAGAAAAATGGAGACAAAATTAGGAACGAAGAAAATTGCATTTCATTGAATGTAAAGATAACAAAGTTTTAACTCATCCAAACAGACGGAACATAGCAACTGGATTACAAACCCTGGAATAATCCAGGTGACAAAAGTTAAACAAAACCCACTACCACGACTCCCTCTGAATTGGAAGAGGAGTAGCTTCCCAATTGTTGATGTTAGCATGTGGTCCGATGTACTGTATATCTGCTCTGCTTGACCCTTCCCCGGCCTCAACCATGTTCACTTCAGCAAATACTCTCTCGAACACCTTATCCAAGTTCCCCTCTGCCCTGATCAGTGAACCTGATACCTTTGCCAATGATTGTTTCTTGCTACCCGGCCTGACGAAGGACCTGGACAAGCGTGGAATTGGTTTGGGAAGAACCCAAGCTTTCATTTTCAATTTACGGGCCCTTCTAACATCTGCCGCTGTTGGTTTGAACCCCAATCCGAAGGTGTCCAGATTTTTGGGTAGGGAAACAGGTTGAATAATGCCCTGAAGTTCAGCCCCCAGACCTTTCCCTGGCACGAACCCGTTACTTAGCATCTCTGATACTACCATGACGGTCGCAGCTGCCACCCTGGGACATGGAATGCTTTTACCCTCGGGCACTCTACTCACCGGGACCGTGTCGAAGACCTGATAAACCCATGGTCCTTTATCATCTTCAGTTTCTATAAAGGGCACAATGGCATCCTTCATGGCGCATGTGGGATCTTCCCCATATAACACAATTTCTTGTCTGTCCCACTCAAACTTGACCATTTGGTGCAGCGTGGAAGGCACGGCTTTGGCCGCGTGGATCCATGGTCGACCCAACAAAAGATTGTAGGATACTGCAGCATCCAACACCTGAAATTCCATAGTGAACTCGACTGGGCCAATAGTCAATTCGAGTACAATGTCCCCTACTGTGTTTGTTCCCCCTCCGTCGAACCCTCGAACACAAATGCTATTTTTGCGGATTTTATCATCATCGATCTTCAACTTGTTCAATGTGGACAACGTGCAAATATTAGCACTTGACCCGTTATCGATCAGTGCCCGAGTAACCATTGAACCTTCATACTTGACCGTCAAATAGAGAGCTTTATTGTGTTCTGTGCCTTCCATAGGCAATTCATCATCAGAAAATGCTACCCTGTTCACTTCAAAGATCTTGTTGGCAATTGTCTCCAGATGGTTCACTGAAATTTTGTCGGGCACATGAGCATCATTCAATATCTTCTTCAAAGCTCGGCAATGCTCGTCAGAATGAATCAACAACGACAACAACGAGATTTGGGCCGGTGTTTTTCTCAGTTGTTCAACAATGGACTAATCTTGCACTTTCATCTTTTTCAGAAACTCTACTGCCTCTTCTTCCGTCACAACCTTTTTGACTGGCACTGGATTGTCTTTAGCACCCTTAGCCTTTCTCAACTCTTCGGGAGCAATACAACGTCACGACCGAGTTAGTCCTTGTGCTTCACAACTCTCTTCCTCAATTTCCTTTCCTTTGTATGTCACCACTACCTTGTCATATTTCCACGGTACAACTTTGCTATCAACCATGGGTAACTGGACTACTGGTTTTATGACAACTGGTTCTATGTAGGCCCCTTTCACAACCACCACGGGTCAGATGATGACCCTGGTACCACTAACTTGACTGGCTCTGGCTTTTTTGCAGCCACAAATGGTCCCTTTCCCATTACCAATACTGGCTTGTCTTTTATTGCTTTTAACTGAACCACTGGCCTTGCACTCACTGTCTTTTCTTTGGCTTCCGTAGAACGAATCACCATAACCACCTGTGAGGGTTTTTTAGGCTCTGTCCCCTTATGTATCAGTTCGATCATATTGGCTTCATAATGTGCTGGTAACGGATTTTGATTGATGTTTGGGGCCTCTAGAGCCTGTACTTCAATACGGCGATTATCAATGAGCTCTTGTATCGCGTTTTTCAACTTCCAACATTTTTCAGTATCATGCCCCGGCATCCCTGAGCAATACTCGCAGCTAATAGAATGGTCCAGGTTTCTGGGAAGGGGGTTTGGTGCTTTGGACTCAATTGGGGTCAACATTCCCAATTGTTTCAATCTATGAAAAAGAGCAGTGTAAGATTCTCCCAGTGGAGTAAATGTTTTTCTGTTTGGGGCCTTCTCACTTCTAAAAGCTTGGTTTGGGCGGAAGTTGGTTCCTGGTCTGTTTGCCATGGGAGGTGGATAGGTGTTTTGTGGGGGTGTATGTGTGTTTTGGGGATTCGGTGCACGCCATTGCGAGTGCACCGGAGGCTGAGTGTAGGTCTGGGCGTGGTGGATAGAAAAGTGTGGTTCTGGTGGTGGATGGTAGTGTTGCGGTGGGCCATATGGGGTATATTGGTAGTTTGGGTGGTGGGGTCTGGATCGGTTGTAGTAGAGTGGATGGTTATTGGGCCTGGACCAAGCACTAGCTTCAACCGTAGCAACTTCTTCCTTCTTCTTCTTTCCAAGAACACCACCTGTACCGCTTTGGATGGCCTGGGTGGTTGCTTTCAATGCCGAGTAGCTCAAGATCTTGTTAGATTTCAATCCCTCTTCAATCATGGCTCCCATCTTTACCACTTCATTAAATGACTTTCCGACATATGTCACCAGATGACCAAAATAGGTAGGCTCCAATGTTTGCAAGAAGTAATCTACCATCTCACTCTCCCTCATTGGAGGATCAACCCTTGCTTCTTGTTCCCTCCAGCGGAAACCAAACTCTCTAAAACTTTCCCCAGGCTTCTTTTCCAATTTCAACAATGATAGATGGTCGGGGACTATCTCAAGGTTATATTGAAAATGGCCAATGAATGCCTGTGCTAAATCATCCCATGTATACCATCGGCCGGGGTCCTGCCTCGTGTACCATTCCAGCGCGGACCCGCTCAGGCTTTGATCGAAATATGCTATCAACAATTCAGCCTTTCCCCCAGCACCTCTCATTTTGCTACATAAGCCACGCAGGTGGGCTACTGGGTCATTGTGCCCTTCGTACAAGTCAAACTTCGGCATTTTAAACCCCGCAGGCAACTGAACATCAGGGAAATGGCACAAATCTTTATATGCGACGCTGACTTGGTTACCTAGACCATGCATGTTCCTGAAGGATTGCTCCAGGATTTTGACTTTACGAATCACTTCCTCCTGTTCTGTATTCTTAACCGGTTTCTCAACCTCTCCCGGGATTTCAAAATGGGGAGAATAGATATATGGCTCAGGCGCTTTGAAAGTGGGTTCGGGAGGGTAATATTGGGTGTCGTGAGCTTGGAATAGCGGTTCACTGGATGATCTATGTAGTGGGGCTGGGGGCGGTGCCACAAAGACTGGAACCATGAGTGGTGGAGGGTTCTGTTTGGGGGGTGGAGCTGGGGGAGCATATGAAGTGGTACCATAGCCCTAGGCATGATAGGGGAAGGCTGAAGATGTGTGGGGAGTGGTGGGCTCCTGAGCTTGGGCCAGGTGTAGGATGTAAGATGGATTAGCGGGATATAGTGGTGCCGGATGCCCCTAAGACCATGCCCGATGCATTTCAGCCATTTGTGCTTTTAATTTCCTCATCGCTTCTTTCATAGCACCCACATCTGTTACCTCAACTTCATTCGAAGGGTCTACGATGCTATTTCCGAGTCCTGCCCTGTCATTTTTACTTTATCTTTCGACCGGGTGTTGTACGGGTGAGTTTCCAGAATTGCCAATCAACTAACCACCTGCCTGAACTCACACATTTAGAGAACCACTTTGTTAGCAATTAAGTTTTAACAGATTTAACAACCGCACGTTGGCATGAATGCACTTATACAGTTAATCATTTCTATTATGAATTTGCTCGATTGCATGCGTCATCCCGGCACTTCGCCCCTTCTTTCAAATTTCCTCACCTCATCCCTCTCTTGTGCTCTTCCCTTTCTTTTATTTCTTTCTTTTCTGTGTTCCCGCTCATTTCTCTTTTTGTTTTTCTGCTCTTTTCTTTCTCTCTTTCTTTGGTTTTTCTTTTCCTTTTTTTTCTTCTTACGATTATGGTCGAATCCTATGGAGATTGCCTACGTATCGTGACCCCGCACGAATCAGACCAAGCGTAGTTCATGAAAATAAATGCAAAAATAAAGGGTGGAAACAAGTTTTTTTTTTGAAATTTTCAATTTTCATCACTAAAACAAACTATTACAAACTCAACACTTTTCGGAATGAAACTAACAGACGCAAATTAAAAGCAAATACAGACTCTAAAACTGCATATGTACTTGTCCTGGAAAGATAACGGACATACGACAGACTGACTCAAAATGGTAGAAAATTACAGACACGGACTATGCATATTCTAGTGCTTCAAACTTAGGTGCCCGCGGGGCGTCGTTTGGCCTCGCCGCGAGCCTAGGATCCAAATCCCTTTCAAGCTACTCTAATTCATTCATGGTTCTCTTCACATAGATCATTACTGCTGAGATAAAAGTATTATAGGTCATGTCTTCACAAACCCGGCATCTCCTGAAAATGGCATGAGCAATGGCTCTAATCCTGTCTTTTGTTTGCTTCTTTTCTATGAGCAAGCGTCTTATCTGTTCGCTGCACGTCTTTAAAGCTCGAGAATCATGCAGGTGTTGATCTTGCAACCGCTGCACTTCTACCTCCATTTGGGCCAACAAGTCGTAACAATGTCCACTTTCAATTTCAAAATCTCTAGCCTGCCTAACCGCTTTACCCTCAAGGGCAACCACTTTTCTCTTTAAATTGGCAACAATTTTCTCATGGTCCCTTTTCAACTGATTCAAGTACTGGCGACGCTCCTCTGTTCTTGTAGCCCACTGTGATTTAAGTTCTGCCATGATATTCTCAGATTTTTCTGATTCATCCCGCCATTCCCTGACTTCGTTTTCCAATCTTTTTATCAATTGCTCATCGGACCGGCTCCTCGGTTGCTTATCGACGGTTATCTTCAATTGCCGGATTTGGGCCCTAAGTGCTTCATTTTCTCGAGCCAGTCTATTCTTTTCACCTTGATCCGTGGCAACCTGTACACTGTTCTCGAATTTCAGACTCTCAACTTGCTGCTTCAGTTTACCAATCTCAACTCGATAGCCTTCTTCCTTTGCTAACCAGTCCCACTGCTCTTGGGACGACTTGGCGAAATCTTCGAGATGAGGTCTTTTAGTCGGTCTCCCACATGCCACGTCACCTCTGAACCAATCATGATACCATGGGGCAACTTCCCCTTTAACCCTATCAGACACACAAGTGTTTGCCATCAAATGTTGACACTCACTCCAGATTTGGCAAACCTCTTCCTCGGGGAACCGACCGTCAGGACTAATTTCGACCACTTGGGTACTCAGATCTTCATCTCTCGGTACTACTTGATACCTCCCGAGTTGTCTCAGAACCCGATATGGTGCATAGGGCTGGATGCTTTTGAGTCCCATCAATAAAAAATGCGACCGGGCTGCTGGCATATATAAGACTTCTTCGACAGGCAACCATCCAAGCACCCACTGTATCTGGCTGGCATTGAGGTTCCGAAATAATGATGTCCAGGCCGTGACTCCTTCAGGTAGACTAGCCCCTTTGATTCTTGTGTAAAATTCTTCTATACAAGTTTTCTCAACCGAACCATAACTCAATAGCTGAGAGCGAGAGCACAAATGCTCAGTCATCCACATTTGTAATAACAAGTTACATCCCTCAAAAAATTTGCCCCCAGCTTTGCACGCAGTGAGAGCCCGGAAGATGTCAGCCACGATCATAGGTGCTAACGTGCTTTTCCCCATAGTTTGCAAGGTACTGACGACCCCCGCTACTTTCAAATCAATATTCCCATATTTCCTTGGGAATATTATGAGGCCCAAAAAGGCTATCATAAATGCCACCTGTCTGTGTTCCTCCCATTTTTGTCGGTTACTTCTACTACATAACTTAAAGTCTGGATTGTTGAACCCGCCTACGTGGCCATACCTATCATATATGAAGCGGAAACTGCAGAAACCCTTTGCAAAATCTGGATGATGAACTGTTTGGGGTATTTTCAAGGAATCTAATAACCGGTGTATGGTAATGGCCCTAGGAGCAATCAAGTATTTGAACCTCAATGGAGCTTGATCACTTCCAATATACCCCGCTATTTCTTCCAATGTTGGGGTAAGCTCAAAGTCTGAGAAATGGAATACATTATGTGCCGAATCCCAATAGGCGACCAATGCCCTGATGATATCCCCCCGAGGCTGAATGTTTAATAAATCCGGAAGGTCTTTCAAATATTTTTTCACTTCGTCTTGCCCCTCTTTGCCTAAATCATTCCACCATAATTACAGCTCAAAAAGGATTTTGGTCATTATTGAAAAGGGCTCATTTATCATCGTGCTCATCCTGCACATTTATTAAAGCGTTTAAGCAAAAAGAAAACTTTATTCGACTAAAAACAACTATCTAATACCCAGTTTATTCACGATTCTTACTTCTTTTTTTATTTAAGATAAAAATACCCAGTATTGCAACACGGCCTTTCAACGCCTTGCGCACGAAAACTTGAGGCTGTGAAGGTCAAAAAACAAAAAAACAAAAAAAAAATGAGAACATGAACAAAGGTGGCCATGTATGCAAGGTCAGCCTTCCGGCGTTCCGTTTGGGAACATTTGGCTATTTTTGACAAAACAGCATCACCCAATTTATTTATGACCCAAAAATAAAATTTTTGACATATTTGTTTTTGACTATTTTTGCAAAGGGGAGATTGGGCCCGATGAGGGTTGCCTACGTATCTCACGCCCTGTGAGAATAAAACCATGCGTAGTTCGGGCAAATTAACCGAGCTGTTTTAAAACAATTTTCAATTTTTCAACGAACAATAAACAACCTATTTTCCAAACTAAGAATAAAAGACTCTCTTTTTGTTTTCAACAACCACTTTCCAAAAATAAAAGACTCATCCCCTTTTTTTTGCTTTTAGTAAAACAGATTATTAGAAATAAAGCATTTTCCTTTTTCTCAAAATTTCGGCAGAGTTTCGACAGTGTTTGGGCATTGGGTTTTTAGCTCCCTAACTGTTATCTCTCTCTTCCTTTTTTCTTTTTTTTTTCTTTTTTTTCTATTTTCCAACATTTTCGGGATCCAGAAACCGGTCAACATGCAAGTTTGGAACGAATAAATGCACAGCACAAGAGAATGCATCAGGATGGTCTTTTCATTTCAGGTTGCTAGTCCTAGACGGACCCAACCCTGTGTTGAGTCCCCTAAGTCAAATGCAACGTGATGCAAATAAGCGTTCCTACTAGGGATCCGGCATGAAGTCATGTTATTCTATGTTCAAAACCTGAGTCGGTGTTCTAGACTGTGTACCCGAGCGGACAACTTGAGTCGAGGAGGGGGCAACTTACCGGGAACCAAAAGTCCATCCGGCTTCGTAACTTGTCCGACCTCTTTCTTATTTCAAGGTATGACACTAATAGAATAGGGAATCTCAACCAGTAAGCACATCCCCGGAGGTGGAAAGAGAAGGGTGTCGGCGCAGTTTATATACAGTTCAAATAATATCAAAGCGGTAACATTTAGCACATTCAGCATGAAATATGTAGGAAAATCAAATGCAATGAAATACAACAATTTATCTAAGCTCAAATTTTGAACCCTGAACCAGAGATTCTGGGTTCGATCCCCAGCAGAGTCGCCAGAGCTGTCACACCTCCTTTTTCACTACAACCGCAAGGGCGTAAAGAAGTTTTTCCATTTAAAGGACAATCGGAGCGGGATTTAATTATTAATTATTCAGAGTCTCCACTTGGAAGATTAATGGTGTCCCAAGTCACCGGTTGAATCCCGAGCCGAGGAAATTTATGACTCTGTTAACAGTCCGCGAACCAGAAATCTGAGTAAGGAATTATGTTAACCCGGGAGAAGGTGTTAGGCATTCCCAGGTTCCGTGGTTCTAGCACGGTCGATTAACTGTTGTATTTTATTTTATCTGATTTTAATTCCGGCTAGCTTATGTGCCTTTTATTCGTAAACCGCTTTTATTATTATTTATTTTAAAGAATTACGATGTCGTGAAAGCGCGTTTCGAACCCCGTCGCAATCAATGCACCCGTGATTGTCAACACATTTCGACTTCATCGAGATTTGGATTTGGGTCGCATCAATGCGCACCCGAGTTTAGGAAAGTAATTTTATTAAGAGCGCGTCTAAAGCAACTACGAGTTTTCACTTTGCGAGGGCCATGGAATTTCAACTAAATGGCACGCCTCGATTTCTAAAGGAATAAAATTAATTAAGTGGGAGCCACGCAATTGAGATTTTGTTTGGCGAGATTCGTCTTAACACTTATTAAAAGGCCCATTTGAGAGTGACTACAATTTTCTAGTGATCAAATATCCCTAAAAAAAATGTAATCACGTGTAGGCTGAATAAAATTCAGTAGTCCAACCTCAACAATGAGCTGGACCCCTGATGGGCTTAAGAAACAACCCAAAATTTGGTCAGGCAGGAGAAAGGGAAGCCCAGGTGACAGATAACAACACCTGGGATCAATCCTTTAGGAGGCCCAAACTTATGAAGGCCGCTCGTGTGATAGCCTGAGATGGCTTATTGTTGGGCCCAGCGAGGCCTTGATTTCAACTAAACCTGACGCCCCCTGAAATTACATCTGAACTATTTTAAGTGTTCAACAATTAACAAAGGGGAAACAATATGCATCTACTCGAATTAGAAGGAAACTAGTCAATTGAATTCCAGTTTAATATACAGACTAATTTATCCACTGATATTCCGGTGAGTTCTTAGACATCATCAAGGTGAAAACCAAGCTGTAAACACGATCTCAATAACATAAAGCAGACTAACTATTTCTGAATTAATTCATGCTAACATTACTATCAACCTATCATGTAATCAACTAACACTCGTGTTCACTTCATAGTAATCACATGACTCCGAAATATAACAGTTTATATAGCCCATATAGCACAAAAGCAAGCAAAACTTAAACAATATCCATGAATTAAACATTGAATACGTAGATCTGGGAATTAGCTAAATTAGAACTCAATTCTGCAAGTAAATTCATTCTTCTCATAATTCATTTCTGCCCACTTGAGCTCACAGTCATCAGGGGTACAATTGTGTACCTGGATAGGGGAAAATATGAGAAGGAGAGAAGTCAGCTACTTTGAACAGCAACAACAACAAATTCAACAATATACCATCACAGAACAGGCCAGGAACTGCTTTTGAAAAGTCAGAAATATAAGCAAACTCAACAGATCAGTCCAACACACACTCGGAATACACTCTTAGCCTTCACAGTTGAGCTTAGATGCTCTCAAATCCTGCTGGACCCAAATCTCTACTGAAGTCCAAACTAATAGGCCCCAAATTCACCTAAATCAGTTGTTAATCACTTTTGAACACTTTTTAAAAATAAAACCTTGAGCTGGAATGAAGAATGCCAGGAAGGACTGAGGATCACTAACACTAGTAATGAAACAGTAAAACTGTTTTTGATTTCTTCATTTTTTGATGTTTTATTTTTTGAGTACTGGAATTGAAATGTTAGCTGAAATTGAAAGCAAGGAGGAGAGCTTTTGGTGGGGATTTTTTTTGGCTGAAAGTTCCAGTCGCCTTCTCAAGGCATTTGATGCCCTTTTATAGGTGATACAAGAGGGTTAATCAGATTTTGGGTTTTCTTTTTAGTCCCTCCCCTATTTGCAGTTTAGTGCTCTTATTTCTAACTTGTTACTCAAGTAAGCACCTTTATTGTGCTGAAATGTGCACTAAAATCCTATTCTAGAAGGCCCTAGGGTATTCTTCTACCCATGCAATACCTATACTGCCCTTTCATTACTTTGCAATTACTATTCCTATCAGAATTACCATTTTCCATGCCCAAACTACCCCTGAAAGCTTCTCAAAGTTACTGATTCTACCCACATTCTCAATAGCTATAACCAATCCCCTAAATTAATCCAAAACTAACTAAGACTGATTAATTAGAACTCAGAAATTAACTAATCAAACTACCCAATCCCAATTGTTCAATCACACCAACTCAATCAAACTAGGAAAACCCAGAAACCAGGATCAATCAAAGCAAAGCTTAAGCTACTGATCAACATTAAATGAAATTAAACTAATTCTTAACCAATAAGCTCACAATCGACCATTCAAACATCAAACTCAGAACTAACAAAAATTGACAGAACTATACTAATACACAAAAATAAATCGTAAAATTAACAGAACACTTAATGAAACCAAGACTGTAACTAAAACTTCAACCATGCAAGTAAAAGAAACAGGAAAATCACGGAAGCACGAGAAACTCCGGCCAGTCACTGACGTCCGAATCCTTTCAGATTTTTGACATGCAACATCCCTAACCATGTGTTCTTACAAGAGAACACATGGTTAAGGATATTACGGTTCGAAATCATAAAGATTTTGGTTTAGGGTTTTGGCCAGAAATTCTTAGATCTGAAATTCGAGCCGCTTCATGGAGATTTGAAGGAATATAATCATGGATTAGGGTTGAGGGAAGACCGGGGATTGTGTGGTGTGATTTTGGGCTGGTTTGGATAAACCTGCGATCTGACCGAAAACTTCAATCGAAGATTCGACGAGCTCCGGCAACATTCGAAGAAAACTAATAATGGGAGTGGAAAGAGGGATTCATGGGGGATCTATGGTGTTAATCTGGGTTTGAACGGTGTAAGTGGCATTCACCGCCGGTGAGGGATTTAGGGGCGGCGCGGATTAGGGTTTGAGAGGATAGGTGGGGTGAGGAAGACGAGGGACTGGGGGGGCTCTCCGACCATTTTAAATCAGAATCCTCGTTAGTTCCGGACCATTGGATTGATGAGATCCAGCGGTCCTGATTCAGAGACCACGAAACGACATCGTTTCGATTAGAAGGGGAAACGGACCGGGTTGCTGGTACTTGGGCTGGTTTGGATGAGTGAAAAGGGGGCATTGGGCTAGGCGAATTTAGCAAAGAAGTGGCCCAAATTTTGGGTCTTTTTAAGACCACATATTCCACTCTTATTTTCTTTTCTCTTTTATTTCCTTTTTCTCATTTTAATTTTTTTTATAATTTTTCTAATTTTTATAAAGATGTAAAACTAACATGAAATCCTGATTGTTTCAAAACCAAGACTAATTAATTCCTAAAATTGTTTAAAAACTATTTCATGACGAATTACCAATAAAAATCATTAAAATGCAAAAGTGAACTAGTTTTGTGATTTTCATGTTTTGTTCTAAGCAAATTAAACCTTAATTGATACTAAAAAATATAAAACTAAAACCTAAATGCAAAAATGCATATTTTTGTATTTTATAAAAATTAACATGCGCAAATAGAATGCAACAATTATCAGAAAATGACACCAAAATGCACAAAAATTGTAAAAATAAAGAAAAATTATTTTATTTGGGATTTTGGGAATAATCATATTTAAGGCAAACATCACGTGCTCACACTATCTAAAATGGAGTTGTGTATTTGCTCTTTATTCCACTTCTACACATTTTTTGTTTGATTTATAATTCTAATTTTATAAAACAACAATACTCAATTAAACTAAATAAATTTAAGGTTAAACTATTGCGAGTTGTTCAAATGATTAAAAGGCACTAGGGTAGTGACTTTCACCTAGGTGGTCAATTGACAGATTCTTGAGTCTAAAGCTAGACGGTCACATTTGGGGAGTATGATATAACCATTGCACGATTCTACTCACTCTACACCTCTCGGTAGTTCGAGTTATTTTGCCCGAATTGACTTTCTCAAGACCAATTGGGTATGCAAATTTGTGCAAGCAATCAAGGTTCAAGTCGAGTATTACTATCTCTAGGTTTAACCCTTTAATTGGGGCTATCAATCTCTTGAGTACGCCCCAATTCCTTGTTGGACTAAATCCATGGACTTAGGCTCTCTTTCTCAAGAAGCGCCAAAGTCTACTAGGCATAAACTAGTGTTTGCAACCACTAATTCACAATTAAAACCCTAAATTAGGCCAAATATCAATCACGCATAGACAATCAAACATCAAAACACAAGACTCATCAATTACCCACACTAGGGTTGAGCCACAACCCTAGCTTATGGGTTTAGCTACTCATAATTAAAGAAGAAAACAAAGAAATAGATGAAGAAGAACTCATAATAATTAATTGCTAAATTAAACTTGAAGATTCAATGTTGAAATTAAGCTAAAATTACTCAATATAGCAAAAGGAACGAAGTCACGAGCGCAGCTCTCAGTACAAAACTATCTAATGACCTAAAAATGGGAAAAGAATCTATTTATACTAGGCTGAAAATCTTGGACAAAAATACTCCTGCAGGGGTAGTGTGGACTGCACAAAATCGAGTGCGGCAGCACTGAGGCTCTGGACTTGAATAATTAGCTCTCTGAACTTGGGCAATGCGGACTGCACGAAATTGAGTGCGGCCGCGGTGGCTTCCTTTGTGGTCCGCACAAAAAGGATCGCGGACCGCGTTGAGCTTCAACCTCCAAAACACCACCTCTATAAACCTTGGCTTTGCAGGGCCGCACAAAAATTGAGTGCGGCCGCGGTGAACTCAATGCGGACCGCACAAAACCCTTTGCGACCGTATTGCCTTTTGGCCTGAAAAGCAACCTCTCTGAACTTCACTTGTGCGGACCGCACAAAATGGTGTGCGGCTGCACTGGCCCTGTTTGACTGAGCTTTGTCTGGTCTTGGTACTTGTGCATGTTTCACTCCTTTTTAAGCTAATTTTTTGATACTTTGCCACCTTGTTGATCAAACTTGCAATCAAGCACAACTTGTGAGCCTTTGGGACTATTTTGTACACATTTCTAATCAAAACTTAAGCAAGAAGGAGCGTAAAATGCATCATATTCCCTAGTTATCATCTCGCCCAAACTTAAGCTTTTGCTTGTCCTCAACAAACATAATAAGACCCACCCTTTAAGAGAAAATCCAAGAAAATTCAGTTATCCTAAAGTGACCTCATCTAGCATCAATTGGGACTAATAATTTCCCTCGATACAAAGGAATCATTAACAACATTTACTCTTTTAAACACCACGGATTAAGTGTGACACAAGAGCATCAAGAGTTGATTCAACACATCAACGAACTCTTTCTATTACTTTGGTAATTGTGGAACCCAAACTCACACAATCTCAACTCTCCATAAGCAAACTTCACCTTTAGGATAGTGGCACTCAAAATGAGGTTAATAAAAATACACTCATATCTCTCAAGAAAAAGTCACAAGTCCGACTCTAAGTGCCATATACTTTCCTCTTATGTGAGTCACCACTAATGTAAGCTTCATTCAACTCAAGATCATATATAGCTTTTGTGGAGACATAGTGAAGGTTTATGGTTCAGGGTAGGAAATGTTTGGTCTAAGTTGGTTCCATCTTCCCTTAAGCACTTCTTTTGCTTCATTTTGGCATGCATTCACACTGTCACTCTTTCTTGTCCATTTCAACTCTTTTCTCCTTTCTCAATTTTCCACAACTTTCATTTGTTGCTTTTATTGAATCTCTTTATTCAATTCTACATTCAACATTCTTTTTGTCTTTTTGCTTTTCTTTCTTTTTCATTGCCTCCTTTTCTTCATTTTGTGCCTTTTTACCACTTTGATGCAATCCTCGTCTCTCCCCCAAAACTTATACTTTTGTCATGTGCTACGGAAAGATCGGGTGCCAAGAGAGGATATCTTTTAGAACAGGTAAAGGCTTGTATTATGGTTATTGAAGGAAAAAGGTCTAAAGCTTAAAAGGGTTGACTAGGGATTTTATCATTGGTAGGCTATGGAAGTGTTCAGACTATCATTTGGATCAAGGAGAGCCTATAATCATGTCTCAAGTCAAATTACACTTAGGATTTCGCCTCAACAAACATTCAGGGCAAGTTCTAGACCAATGGCTTGGGACATGGACTTGTAATGCAATTTCTCAACAAGCTATGGGATCTCTAAAGACACAGAGTCGGGGACCCACAACAACCTTAGATAAGATTTGAGCACACAATGGTCCCAAAAAACCACTTGATGATTATCGGCTAACATAAGAGTCTCAAGGTCACAACTTTCATCATCCTATACAAAACGATTTGTTTTTGACCATAAGATCAAAGGTAAATGTGCTAGGCCCAAGTGAAGCTTTGCTTGAGGCACCCTTAACCACTAACTACTAAAAAGCAAAAAGAAAAGAAAAATAGACTCAAACCTTTAAGAAGGTAGTCATGCCATCCATCATCGGGAAGAACCGCCCATTTCACACAAACTCCACCTTTGGAAAGAACCGTGGCATTAAGAAAACCAAAGGCTTATTTCAAAAATCCAAAGCAAGAAGCTACGAACATAAATAAGAAGCTAAGAAAGAAAAATTGCGGAAAGTAAAATGAATATTTACAATAAGGGAGGGTTTAATCGAATATACAATAAGGGAGATGAATATATACAATGTAACATAACTTTTATATACAGACCCAAAGTAAAATAAAAGTACAAAAAAATGTAATAAAATGCTGAAATTATATACATACCAAAGATAAAAAAGAAATAAAGAAATACTAAAAGCTGTCATATATATACAGGCATCCAAATCAAATCAAAGTAGGGCCTACCCCCTCAAATGAAAGCTGGCATTGTCCTCAATGCCAACTAAACAAAATAAGCACCAAAAATACAGAAACTCCCTATGGGCCGTCTGTCTACATGGGGTCCTGAGTGGTCCTTGGGTCCTCAATATGTTCGGGAACCTGAGCCTGGCTTCCTATGACCTATGGCTCTGCTGATGGGACCTGGGCATGGACCTGGAGAGGCTTTTGGGTAACATCCTATGGCTGACTGGAGGAAGTCTCCAGTGGGTCTGCCAACTGGATAACTGCATCATCTGAACTGGGAATCATCTTTTTCCTCTTGGGAGGCCTCTGGGACTGCTCTGGCTGGGGATGGGCTACTGGCACAGGGTCATGTAACAATAAATCCAAAGGCATGTGATCTGCCTTCAACCTGTCAACCTCAACCTGCAACTCCTTTACGGACTCCTTGAAAGCCCGAGTTTTCCTCATATTCTTAGCCTCCCTAGCAAGCTCCTTGAGAGCTTACCCATGAGAATCTACAGCCTCTATAAGCACTTTTTGAGTATCAAAGATCTTCTTATAGTTGTCCTGAAAATATCCTTGAGGGCGTCCTTAATAGACGGTGGGACCTGTGGAGGCGGAGGTGCCGACGGAGCTACCATGGTAGAAGATAACACAGACAGCTTGGAAGTAGTTGTCTGCATCCAGTTGTTGATGCTAGTGAGGGCTTTGCTCAGACAGTGGGCAATTAATGGATAGGCAGTAGTGGAAGGTATCTCTGGCTCTGTGGAGGTGGATGGACCAGGGGCCACATCTGCTGCAGTGGGAGGAGGCTGTTGAGTAGTCACTACCACTACTGGCTCTTCAGACTGGCCAGCTGAAGTAGTGGATTTTCCTTTGGAGCTCTTGCCCTTGGGGTTGTCATCACCCTACAAGCTATACCATGAGAAGGGTGCCTTTGCCTTCACCTTCACATCAAATCCCCGCTTCTCCACACTAAGGTCCTCGAAGTACATTGTCAAGATGTTGGGGAATGGGTAGGACCTGTCACCCTCACTCACCACCCATGAAATAACTCGGTACATCACATTCCCAACATTGATCGGGTACCCTGCCATGATTGATGCAACTAAGACCGCCCGTTGAAGTGGGAGTGAGTTGTTATAGGTGGTAGGATCTAGCCTACTGCACACGAATGTCTCCCACCCCTTTGCCTCAAAATTCAGTGTCCTCCTCAATATTTTTACCCCCGCAATCAGCCAATCGGGAGCCAACCACGGACGGGCCTCTTCACCCAATTTCATCTTGTCAAGGTACAGTGACTCATCCTCCTCTATGAAGCCCAAATAGTCATTGATGGTCTTGCCATCAAACTTCACTGTCATGTTCCAGACTTTGGTGACCGTGGTACCCTTTTTTATGTGGGTCACGTTGGTGTAGAATTCTTTCACCAAATGCTCATTTGTGTTATCCACTTACCTGATAAAGTAGTCCCATCCAGCTCTATCATTGAATTGCCTTAACACATTTGGATTGTGAGGCAAAAGATCCCGGGTAATGATTTTTCTCTCCATAATCAACCTCTTCTCTGGCCACCACTCTCTGAACTTGTGGTAGGCAATCTCAGTGACGAACCGGTCCTCCCATGCCTCCGGGTTCCTACTCCTCTCAACCCCACCAACTTGGGGCTCACCCCCTTGTGCTTCTTCCCCCTCCTCCGGTACTACATCCTCTCCGGATAATGAAGCTGTGGGAGAGGTGGAGTACTCATCTCCACTGCCGTCAGCTAAGCCCTTAGACGACTCAGAAGATACATGAACTGAAGCTTGGGCAATGGGGGATGCTGGGGGTGTATCTCTCAATCTATTTCTCTCCGGCCAGTCAGCAATGTACTCTGGCACGGAGTTTGATGATGCCTTTCGAGAGGGCTCGTACTCACTCCCCGACTGATCAATAGCCCTATCAGTGGCTCTGATGATTTTCCTTGTGTTTTTTATGTTTTGTTGGGCTTGGGGGGTCAACTTTATCATCTTTTGTTTTCCACCCCGGGAGGACTCTCCCCTGTCTGGTTGTTTACCACCTTTGCCTCGTGATTTCACCATTGTCTGCAAACAACATCATTAGACTTGTTAATATCCAAAAAATCATTGTAATTCACAGTTGCAGAAAAAATGTTGTAGACAGTTCACTTTATGCAAAGTGCGGACCGCACAAAATGCAGTATGGCCGCAAGGAGGCCAATACGGACCACATAAAATGGCAACACGGTTTGCACAGAGGTGGGGTTCAGACTACCCACTCTCTGAATAAATGCACCGCGGACCACACAAAGTGCCATTGCGGTCCGCATTGAGGCATCGCGGACCGCACAAAATGCAATGCGGCCACGATCCTCAATGATCAGGTTTCAGAACTTTTAGCTATGCGGTTCGCACAAAATACCATTGCAGACCGCACAAGGGCACAACGGACCGCACAATTTCCACCATGGTTCCCATAGAGTCCACATAGCAACACCCACTTAGGGCTCATGATATGTTGAATTTAAGTCCAATTTTACACCTAATAAAGAGTCTCTAAGTGTTTGCCCAATGTTTTAACTACCTAATCTAACTTTAAACAAGAATTAACTATCCTAAGCGACATTGCTGAAAGAGATACGGAAAGGCTACGAAGACGAACAAAGGAAAACAAAAAAAAAGTAACAGAAAATAACAAAATTAAGTAATTAAGAAGACGTTAAAGTTACCAGATATGAGAAGTACTGAATATAGATGATTCTTAGCAGTTAATTACGAGCAAGAAGGAAGATGAACAATGATTTTTAAGGTCTGAGAGTAAAAGGATCGAAAAATTGAAAAGGAGGGCCTCAGGTCCTATTTATAGAAAAAGGTCCTGGGGCCCATCTCACCTACGCACTGCAGACCGCACTATATGGCACCGCAGTCCGCATTGTACAAAATTATAGGACTCAGACAAGGCACCCACTACGGTCCGCACAAAATGCACTGCGGCCGCAGTGGGCCACTGCAGACCGCACAAAATGCAATGTGGTCGTGGCGGTAAACTTCAAAGAACCTACATTTTTGCCCATTCATCAGTGTGGTCCGCATTGATTTCTTGCCCCTGCACTAAGGTCTTTGTAGCCGCACAAAATGGTAGTGCGATCCGCATTGATAATCTTCAGAGAGTAGTCATTTTCCAACTTTTTCCTACATTGTATCAGCACAATCCTACAACATCTCACAACCAATCAGTCCAAAAATAAATCCTAGACTACAATAAAAATCAAAGGAAAACAAAAACAAAAACACATGGGTTGCCTTCCAAGAAGCGCCTGATTTAACATCGCGGCACGACGCAGGTTACCATTAAATCATTTGAGATGAAGAAGTGTCACTACGTGGCTGTCATCAATTTTTCCCAAGTAGGGCTTGATCCTATGCCCATTTACTCTGAAAACTTCCCCATTTTTGTTCTTCAAATAAAGTACATCGAACGGGGTCACAAATACCACTTCAAAAGGTCCACTCCATTTTGACTTAAGCTTTCTCGGAAATAGACGTAACCGAGAGTTGAACAAGAGAACCAAATCACCCACTTTGAACTCCTTGCTATGAACATATTTATCATGAATGTACTTCATCTTGTCCTTGTACAAGGAAGCTGGGGTAGGCATGGAATCAGAATTCATCAAGTTCATTGAGTTGCTCCACACGAAGATTTTCTGCCATATCCCATTCAAGATTTAACTTCCTCAAAGCCCACATGGCCTTGTGCTCTAACTCAACCGGTAGATGGCAAACTTTCCCAAACACCAACCGATACGGAGACATACCAATCAGAGTCTTGTAAGCAGTCCTATAAGCCCATAGAGCATCATCCAACTTCTTCGACCAATCGGTCCTATTTGCATTGATCGTCTTTGACAATATACTCTTGATTTCCCTGTTTCAGACTTCCACTTGCTTGAGGATGATAGGGAGTAGAAACTTTGTGATTGACACAACACTTTGCAAGCAAAGTGTCAAAAGCTCTATTACAAAAATGAGACCCCATCACTTATGATTGCACGAGGAGTACCAAACCTTGTAAAAATGCTCTCCTTGAGAAATGCAACAACACTCCGGGCCTCATTGTTGGGCAAAGCCACGGCTTCAACCCACTTTTAAACATAGTCCACCGCCATAAGAATGTATGTGTTCCCATACGAGCTAACGAACGGGCCCATAAAATCAATGCCTCATGCATAAAAAATATCAACCTCAAGAATGGTATTGAGAGGCATCTCATCTTTCTTTGAAATTCTACCCGCTCTTTGACATTTGTCACACCTCTTCACTAGTTCACTTGCATCTTTGTACAAAGTTGGCCAATAAAACCCACAACTAAGAACTTTGGAAGCCGTCCTCGCCCCTCCATGATAGCCACCATAGGGAGAGGAATGACAAGCCTCCAAGATACTCAATTGCTCTTCCTCCGGGACACACCTTTGGATCACACCATCCGTGCACATCTTGAACAAGTATGGCTCACCCAACAGAAATCCAAACTATCCCGTTTGAGCTTCTTCCTTTGGTTAGAAAAGAGCTCACAAGGGATTATACCAGTCACAAGGAAATTAGCAACATCCGCAAACCATGGCATACCATTCACCGACACCGAAAGGAGTTGTTCGTTGGGAAATGATTCATTGATCTCTAGGCCATCACGAGGCCTCCCCTCATCCTCCAAGTGGGACAAGTGGTCCACCACTTGGTTTTCACTACCTTTCCAGTCCACAATCTCCAAATCAAACTCTTGAAGTAACAAGACTCATCACATCAGTCTAGCTTTGGAATCTTTCTTTGTCATCAAGTACCAGAGTGTGGCATGATCGGTATGGACTATGACCTTGGCACCCATAAGATAAGACCGAAATTTTTCCATTGCGAACACAATAACTAAAAATTCTTTCTCGATCACCGTGTAGTTCACTTGAGCATCATTCATTATCTTGCTAGCATAGTACACTGGATGAAACATTTTGTTCATTGTTTGACCCAAAATCGCCCCAATCGCAACATCGCTCGCATAACACATGAGCTCAAAGGGCAAGCTCCAATTAGGTGCGGTAATGATAAGAGTGGTGGTCAACTTATGCTTGAGAAGTTCAAAGGCTTGCATACATTTATCATCAAACACGAACTTGGCATCTTTTTCCAATAACTTGCATAAGGGATTCACTACCTTCAAAATGTCTTTGATAAATCTCCGGTAGAACCCCGCATGCCAAGAAAACTTCGAACTCCCTTGACAGAGGTAGGGGAGGGAGCCTTGAAATCACATCAATTTTTGCTTTGTCTACCTCAATACCATGCTTTGAAATTTTATGCCCAAGAACTATGCCCTCTTCCACCATAAAATGGCATTTCTCCCAATTGAGAACAAGATTGGTTTCTTCACAACAGGCCAAAACTCTATCAAGATTCTTCAAGCACTCATCAAATGAATCACCCAGAACACTAAAGTCGTCCATGAACACCTCCAAAATGTCTTCCACTATATCCGTGAAAATGGCTATCATACACCGCTGAAATGTAGCCGGTGCATTACACAACCCAAAAGGCATCCTAGAAAAGGCAAAAGTGCCATATGGACAAGTAAATGTGGTCTTCTCCAAGAAATAGTAGAAGGCACGCCTAGCAAGTCGGTCTAACATCTGATCAAGAAAAGGCAGTAGAAAGTGATCCTTGCGGGTCACTTTATTAAACTTGTGGTAGTCCATGAATACCCTCCAACCGGTGATGGTTCTGGTAGGAATCAACTCATTTTGTGAATTTGCAACCATGTTCATGCCACCCTTCTTTGGTACATATTACACAGGCGAAGTCCAAGAGCTATCAGAGATGGGGTACATAACCCCAACATCCAACCACTTGATTACCTCCTTTTTCACAACTTCTTGCATTGCTTCGTTCAACCTCCTTGCATTCATCTTCTACTGAATGCGGGGCTTATCCCCCGAATATTATCTAAAGTCCATCCAATTGCCTTTTTCCGCTTTTGAAGCACCGCCAATGTGGCATCAACCTGCATGTTAGTAAGACAAGAGGAAAGAATAATTGGAAAAGTAGAACTTGGGCCTAAGATTTCATACCTAAGGTGTGTAGGCAACGGCTTTAACTCCAACACTGGAGGTTCCTTAATTGAAGGCTTTGTTGGCGGAGTCTTCCTATTCTCGAGATCCAAAGAAAGTTTTCTAGGCTCATAAGAGTACGAGCCCATTCCATGTAAAGCATTCACACACTCCACCCGGCTAGCATCCTCATTGACATCAAGATTCAATAATACGGCCTCAAGAGGGTCCTCCACATTGATCATTGCACTGGTATCATCAACTATCACTGCTGTGACAAGATCCACAAAAGAGCACACCTCGGTATTGTTGGGCTGCTTCATTGATTTGCACACATGAAAAACCACCTTTTCATCACCTACCCGGAAGGTGAGTTCCCCTTCTTCCACATCAACTAAGGCCTTTCCCGTAGCAAGGACGGGTCTCCCCAAAATGATAGGAACTTCATAATCTACCTCGCAATCCAAGATCACAAAGTCAGCTGTCAAGATAAACTTGTCCACCCGGACAAGAACATCGTCAATAATACCCAATGGTCTCTTCATCATTCTATCCGCCATTTGCAATCTCATGGAAATCGGCCTTGGTTGCCCAATACCCAAAGACTTAAAACTAAGTAGGGCATCAAGTTGATACCAGCCCCCAAATCACGTAGAGCCTTAGTGAAGTCCGCACTCACAATGGTGCAAGGAATGGTGAAAGCACCGGGATCTTCAAGCTCCGGGGCCATTGAATGCTCTATTGCACTAACTTGGTGAGTCATTTTTATAGTTTCACAATATATAGACTGCTTCTTTGTCACCAAGTCCTTCATGAATTTAGCATAGCCCAGCATTTGCTCAAGAGCCTCCGCCAAAGGCACATTAATGTATAAGTTCTTCATCATGTCAATGAACTTTTTAAACTGATTCTTATTTTTCTGCTTTGCGAGCCTTTGAGGATAAGGTGGAGGTGGCCTTGGCAAAGGAGCCTTGGCTTTAGGCACAACTGGCTTCGGCATGTCTATTACATGTTCTCTAGACGGGTTCACGTCATTTTGAGTTTCCACCTCGGCATCTTAAATATCAATCCTCACTTCTTCATTCACGTTTTCATCAATCATATTTTCAACCACCAAACGAACTTCATCTTCTTGAAACTCAACAACATCACTCAAAATTTGTTTTTGTTTGGAGGCATTCACATCACCGCCTCGTCCACTCCTTGTAGTTACTACCATAACATGATTGTTACCACCTTTCGGGTTCACTACTGTATCACTTGGTAGAGCACCCTTAGGGCGAGTATTCAAGGACTATGAGATTTGGCCCAACTGAACCTCCAAATTCCTAATTGAAGTAATGTGAGAAGACAACTAAGCATCGGAATCCGCACTCTTTTTCATCATTTGTTCGAACATCATTTCAATTCTCCCTATATCATTACTAGAATAACTAGGACCTTGGGATGGAAATGGGGGTGGATTGTTTGGTTGTTGGTACATTAGAGGTCTTTAAAAGCCTTTCCCCAGATTTCCTTGGTTTCCATTATTCTATCCACCTTGATTGTTGTTACCACCCCAATTGTTGTTGTTACCATTCCAATTTCCTTTATTGTTGTTCTGATTACCCCAGTTGTTGTTTTGGTTGTTTAACCCCCAATTACCATTGCCTTGCTATTGTTGATTTCCCCAATTGCCTTGGGGTCTCCATTGTTGTTGGTTGGAAGAATTGCCCCTTTGGCCTTGATATTTGTTCACGTATTACACCTCTTCACTCTATCCATTATAACCATCATCTTGAAATCCACCACAATCAATCATTATCAAATTGCTCCGAATTCCCTTGATTCTGTTGACCTCTTTGTCTTCTTTTGTTGACAAGCATGTTGACACCTTCCATAGCATTCACTTGGCGAGGATTTTGAACTTGTTGAAACTGTGCCTTTGATAGTTGGTTCATAGTAGTTGTCAACTCAGCTATAGCCTGCCCATGATCACGTAACTCCTTGTGCAAATGAGTGACTGTGGGGTCACCCTAGGGCACATTGGCTCTACTTTGCCAAGCAGAATAAGTGTCAGCCATCTCGTCAAGAATGTCACAAGCCTCATCATAAGACAGCTTCATAAATTTGACCCCAGCAAGTTGGTTCACTATGAATTGGTTTGTTGTGTTAATGCCCCAGTAGAAAGTCTATTGGATCATCGCCTCAGTCATATCATTGTTGGGGAATTCCTTCACCATTGTTCTATAACGCTCTCAAATCTCATGCAAAGATTCTGTAGGCTCTTGCTTGAAAGCCAAGATCTCATCTCTCAATGCTGCCATATGCCCTGGTGAGAAAAAATTTGCAATGAACTTGTCTGCCAACTCATCCCAAGTAGTGATGGAATGGTTGGGAAGTCGCTCAAGCCAATCCAATGCCTTCCCTCTAAGTGAGAATGGGAAGAGTCTCAATGGAAGTGCATCTTCGGACACATGAGTTTGCTTGCTCCCCCAACTGGTATCCACGAACCCCTTGAGATGTTTGTAAACATTTTTATTGGTAGCGCCCGTGAAATACCCACGCTGCTCCAGCAATATCAGCATCACATTGGTAATTTAAAAATTGCCCGCCTAAATCCGGGGTGGGACAATTGCACTTGCATAGCCTTGGTTTGGAAGCACTCGAGGAGCCACTCTTGGAGGTGGCGGGGGAGGGTCTAGAATATTATCATTGGCTTGTCGGCCTCTCCTTTATCCTTGAGGCACAATAGGGACCTCATCTTCAACATTGTCATCTACTTCCTCCCCCGGCGGAAGATCTCCAAGAGGTGCATTGTTTAAGTTTGCTGCCATTTTGTGTCTGAAGTTGTAACACAAACAAATTAGTAACACAGAAGGAAAGAAGAACAATACATAAAACTATTTAGATAGATAGCCAAAACCGTTAGCTCCCGGGCAATGGTGCCAAAAAGTGATTGAGACCCACCCTGCACTACTATTGAGTAGTGAGAGAGGTCGAAGCAGCTTTTACCCGATTAAGGTCGGGATAGATATCCTCAGGGAGCTAGATATTGGAGTTGAGTTTCTATCTAAAATGGAGTTGTGTATTTGCTCTTAATTGCACTTCTACACATTTTTGGTTTGATTTATTATTCTAATTTTATAAAACTATAATGCTCAATTAAACTAAATAAAGTTAAGGTTAAACTATTGCGAGTTGTTCAAATGATTAAAAGGCACTAGGGTAGTGACTTTCACCTAGGTGGTCAATTGACGGATTCTTAAGTCTAAAGCTAGACTGTCACATTTGGAGAGTATGATATATTGCATGATTCTACTCACTCTACACCTCTCGGTAGTTCGAGTGATTTTGCCTGAATTGACTTTCTCAAGACCAATTGGGTATGCAAATTTGTGCAAGCAATCAAGGTTCAAGTCGGGTATTACTATCTCTAGGTTTAACCCTTTAATTGAGGCTATCAATCTCTTAAGTACGCCCCAATTCCTTGTTGGACTAATTTCATGGACTTAGGCTCTCTTTCTCAAGAAGAGCCAAAGTCTACTAGGCATAAACTAGTGTTTGCAACCACTAATTCACAATTAAAACCCTAAATTATCCCAAATATCAAACACCCATATATAATCAAGCATCAAAACACAAGACCCATCAATTAACCGCACTAGGGTTGAGCCACAGCCCTAGATTATGGGTCTAGATACTCATAATTAGAGAAGAAAATAAAGAAATAGATGAAGAAGAACTCATAATAATTAATTGCTAAATTAAAATTGAAGATTCAATGTTGAAATTAAGCTAAAATTACTCAAACTAGCAAAAGGAATGAAGTCACGAGCGCAGCTCTCAGTACAAAACTATCTGATGACTTAAAAATGGGAAAAGAATCTATTTATACTAAGCTGAAAATCTTGGACAAAAATACCCTTGATGGGATAGTGTGGACCACACAAAATCGAGTGCGGCCACACTAAGGATTTGGACTTGAATAATTAGCTCTTTGAACTTGGGCAATGCGGACCGCATGAAATCAAGTGCAGCCGTGGTGGCTTCCTTTGCAGTCCGCACAAAAAGGACCGCGGACCGCGTTGAGCTTCAACATCCAAAACACCACCTCTCTGAACCTTGGCTCCACGGACCACATGAAATTAAGTGCAGCCGCGGTGAACTCAATGCAGACCGCACAAAACCCTTTGCGGTCGCATTGCCTTTTGGCCTGAAAAGCAACCTCTCTAAACTTCACTTGTGCGGACCGCACAGAATGGTGTACGGTCGCACTGGCCCTGTTTGACTGAGCTTTGTCTGGTCTTGGTACTTGTGCAAGTTTCACTCCTTTTTGAGTTGGTTGTTTGACACTTTGTCACCTTGTTGATCAAACCTGCAATCAAGCACAACTTGTGAGCCTTTGGGACTATTTTATACACATTTCTAATCAAAACTTAAGCAAGAAGGAGCGTAAAATGCATCATATTCCCTAGTTATCACTGCCAGGATGCAGCCACGGAATCCCGATAACGTGCCCAGACCGATTCTGGTGGACGCGGACTCACAGGACGCACAACAAGTTGACGAAACCTCACATACCGCTGGAAGCATACAACATGGCGACCAACTGGAAGCCCAAAAAATCCTGGCTCGAGAAGCGCAGGAAGTTAGTCTTCACTATATTTTTGAAATGTTGCAGGCACAACAATTGGTTGTCACTCAGTTACAAATCCATGCGAAGACTCCCAGCACAGTAGCGCCGGAAACTACTCCCCCAGCCAAACGGGTACCAGAGAGGCCAAACAACGACGGATCAGTAGCCGATCCCACCATCGTGAAAATGCTGGAGGATCTCACCAAATGGATCGAACGGAGGTGTAACATCAGAAGATAGAAGAAATGCCCTGAGGTGTAACATACCCCAGAATGATCGACGAATGGATCGAGGCCAGAACCCTCGGGGACTTGTCAACATAGCTTGATTTGACATGTATATAAGACCAACGGAGGCACCTCGCTTGTCAGAATACAACTTCAATATCGATATTTCAGATATCGTATTCGCCATCAGTAAAATCAGAGATCCAGGTGGCCTAGGCCTGTACAATCAGATCTTTTGCAAAGAAATAGTAACTTAGTGTGCGAATTTCACAACATGAATGGCCATGGGACCGGGATTGCCACCAGCTCCAGGAAGAAGTAGGCCAACTACTCAACAAAGGTCACCTCCGAGAATTGCTTAGCGACTGGGCCAAAAGTTAGTTCTGGGAAAGAGAGGCGATCAAGAAAAATGAAGCAAATGAGCCACAACACGTCATCCACATGATCTTGGGAGTCATTAATGCCCCACAAGAACCCATGATCAGAAGAAAAAAAATATCCATCACCAAAGAAAAGAAAACTCGGGGTTACATACCCGAGGATGCTCTCACATTTAGTGACGAAAACATCGAGACCTTGTCTCAGCCTCACAATGATGCACTGGTAATCTCTTTCCTTGTAAATACATTTCAAATTAAACATGTACTTGTGGATCCAGGTAGCTCGGCCCACATTATCAGGTCGAGGGTGGTAGAACAGCTTGGACTGCTTGACCAAATCGTTCCTGCCTCTCGAGTCCTCAACGAATTCAACATGGCAAGCGAAACAACGAAAGGGGAAATCATCTTCCCAGTCAACGTGGCCGGCATAACCCAAAATGCTAAATTCCATGTCATTGAAGGAGACATGAGATACAACACCTTGCTCGGAAGGCCATGCATACACTGCATGAGAGCAATACCATCCACCCTCCATCAGATGATGAAATTCCTGACAAAAGATGGGAAAAACTCATCTACGAGGAACAACATGTAGCAAGAGAAATGTATGGCCGACTAATCAAAATGAAGGACCGTACCGAGTCCTCATAACAAACAATTGAATCACATCGAGATCCGAAGCACCGTCAGCACTAAGGTATGGTCGTCCCCCCTTTTTAGTTACATTCTATGCTAACTTGAATGCAGGTATCTGATCAAAAAGGCCAAAGAGCTTTCCAACTCGAAGGCCTTAGGTTCCAAAAGCATGTGTTGCACTCTTTTCCTTCGACCGGGTTTTTATCCCAAGAAGGGTTTTACCGACAAGGTTTTTAATGAGGCAACATCTATATGCTACCTAAGGAAGACCCAACAAGTATTCAAGGCTTCTTTGGCAATCAACCTCAAATACTGGGGGGCATCCCCCTGGAAGGTCACCTACTCGGAGAAGCCAAGATGCACTAAATGGGGTCTCGATAGGAAAATAATATAACAGGCCAAATGGTCAAACGAACCATGTCCGCATAGAACAACCGAGCCTGTAACAACAAAAATGTGTATACTTGTATCAAGTAATCAAAGAACACTTTCCCCTTTATCAAAGCATTTTGAGTTTCAAGGATGCTCGATATCTTTTGCAAAAGCGGCTCCAAAGCCAAAAATGTCCCAAACACTCGGGGACTGGCGTCGAAAACTCATGGCCACATGATCTCTGGGTCGGAAACCCCAAAATCGTAAGCCCTCAATGAGGCAATATCAAGTTTACATATAATGGCTTCCGAACCAAGAAACCCTCGATGACTGCCGCCAATCGCCACCCCCATCGACTTATCAAAACCTGAGGCCATAAGACCACGTGCAGGCGGCCTCAGTCTCGTAAGACCTACATAAGGCAATGACAATATCTTTAAGACCTCAAGCAAGGCATGAACCACACTTGTACCGAGTGACAATATCTGTAAGACCTCAAGCGAGGCATGAACCCTACTTGTACCAAGTAGCCAAAACTGTAAGACCTCAAAGGCATGTAAAACTTGTAAGACCTTACTAAAGGAATAAACCCAATCTTAAAGTTAAGGCTATATATCAAACTTGTAAGACCCCTAAAAAGGCATACCCTCGATATGGATGCTAAAACTACTTCACTCGGGGACTGAAAGGCTCCGGCCAAATACAAATTACTACGGTCACAAGGTTGTACCATCCAAACTAACGCGACTCAAGGACGCCCGACCGTCACTATAAAATTACAGGCCTTCAATTACTTCAAAAATACTTCGAAAAGAACCGGTCAAACAGGCTACCCTCGACATAGAAAAAAAAGCTTCGAACATGTTAGCTCCAAACCATAATGCTTCGAGATACTCAACTGCCGAGACAAACCTCCTGAGGTGCTCGATCATCGCCATATGACAACTCATTATCAAGGTTTTTATCGAACCGTTGAAGAGCGAGGCAAACACAATTCCAAAAAGTCCTTAACGAGGGAAAAATAAGGCCTATATAAAATGTCATACCGACCCAATGCGTAAGAGCCACTGTCGCTAGCCCATACAAAAGGTCATACCGACCCAACGCGTAAAAGCCACTATCTCCAGCCCATACAAAAGGTCGTACCGACCCAACACATAAGAGACTAAGGGCCAGCCTTAAATTCAAAACCTTGAGGGTCGAATGAGCTCGAGTCGATACCTGACTCGGAGACTGAACCCAAAACAGTTAATTAAATATGCCTAAGAGCAAAAGCATATGAGCTCAAACGCCGGCTTATACAAAATGGTCTTACCGACCAAGCATGTAAGAGCCTACGGGCCAGCCCAATGAGCCCCAGGGGCATAACATGAATCTGAGGGTTCCTTTTAACTCGAAGACCAGTTCATCTGACCAAAATCAAAGCAAAAAAGAAATGCATGAAAATTAAAACTGCAAGGCTTCCTTTTATACATGTATGCGAGAAAATACAAGCTACATTTACAAATGTCCTTTGAAAGAACTATACGCAGAAAAGGAAGGCCTAATCTACGCCCCCTCAGGGACTATGGCCCGTCGACCTCTTTCTCGCTATCTTCGGCATCAGACAGAAGGAACTTAGCATCATATTCTTCTGCCTATTTTATCTCTTCCAAGAGCTCAAAGCCCCTGACATGAATTTTCTTGAGGGTTTCCCTCTTAGATTTATACCTCACGTATTCTTTATTCCTACTTTCTCGGTCGAGAGCTCCCCTCAGCTTAGTACGAGCATCGGCAGCCTCCTTCAAATAGACAACCACCTTTTATCAGCCTTAGTTTGGATTGTTTCGGCTTTAGCTCGTGCATCTATGACTTCAGCCTTCATCTTTAGGAGCTCGGACTCGAGCCGAGGAATCATGTCCGTTCGGACCAAACTATTCTCGTGAGCGTTGCAAAGTTGCACTTCGAGGGCAGAAGCCTTGGCCAAAGCACCCTTCTTAGCTGATATCTGGGTGTTCACCCGAGCCTTTAGCCCATCGCGCTCGAACATGGCTTGACCAACTTTGTCCCTAAGGCATTCCAGGTCCTCCGTCTTTTTCTGCAGCTGAAGCAAATGAAACATTAGCCTCGGAAGATAGAAAAAGAAACACGCTCTCCCTTGAAGTAGAAGTTACCTACTGTTTGAGATAGCTTTCATAGTTCAAACTGCAACTCGCCTCATACTGCAAGTGCACCAACTCACCTTCCCTTTCATCGCAAAGACGCTTGAGGGATTTCTCCTCATCTACAGCTTTCCGCAGCCTGGCCTCATGGAGAAGCAGCTCAGATTTGAGCTTGTTAAAAGCCTGTGAAAGAGAAACATGGTAAGAAAGTGAAAATTACAAAACTATAAAACCAGTATGAACGGCCAAAATCTACCTTCGAGTAAAGCCGCTGAGCTTCCTCTAAGGTTGAGCATACATCTACTAGTCTGGCTCTATCTACCATGGTAGAACTACCCCGGTTTGGGACACGGTCACCCAATATACGTGCCCCTTGGCATCGAACATCCCTCGAAGTGCCTTCGACGGGAGAAGAAGCCAGCAGCAAAGAACCCTCGTTCCTCGAAGTACTTTCGACGATAAAGTTAGATGGCAGTGGGGGAGGGACCGTTTTTCTAATACCAGAGACCTCGGGTGCTACAGGTTGGCTGATACGCCCTCTCTGAGCCTCCGGGCCAGACTTGTCTTGCTACCATCATTGTCGTCCTGCAAAGGCCTTTTCTACTTATTGTTATTATTATTATCCCTCGGTCCTAAAACCAACGATCCTCCTCCCTCTACCATAGGGCGTGATCCAGCTTCAAAAAACTCCACAATGCCTATGATGGCAGAGTTAGTACGCAGAAAGAAAAAGCGCCATTCGAAGAAAAAGGGCGGAGGGGGAACAAATCACATAGCACGTACCGTGGTGTTTTGCCTCCCACCTATCCTTAGACAAAGCTTGCCACCTACGCTCATTATAAGTCAAGTGGGTTGCCAACTTCCGAGCCCAATCCGGCAGGTCGGGGACCTCGCACGACATCCATGAAATTGCCGCAGAAAAGGAAATGAAGGCGCATTTATGGAGCCCGCCTTCGCCATAATTAAAAAACTACAAAGGCATGAGTATACCACTTACGTGTAAAATTCCACCACTCAGGAAATGGTAGAAACTCCACAGGGATAATATTGATAGTTCGTACTCGGACGAATTGGCTCATCCACCCCTGATCTCCATCTTCTTCATCATCAACAATGAAAGGCATGGTGGATCGGCATCGTAGGGTTATCAGACCTCAATGGTGAAAAGGCCGATACAGCCTGATGAGATGGCTAATAGTGAATTCAAGCCCTTCTTTCTCCACCAAGAACCTCATCATCAATAATATGTGCCAAAATGTCGGATAAATGTATGCCAAGGTAACCTGGTACTTTCGACAGAAGTCAAACACAACCCTATCATGAGGGGCCAGCCTAAAAGGGTACGTGTACATGTTCAAAAACCCCTCGGCATGGTTCATGATGCTCTATATCGAGGAAGGTACCCGTAATACTACCTTTTCTCCCATCCACAATCTTTTCTCGCCGACTCAAGGTGATCCTTTCCTATTAAAGAAGTAAACTTCGAGGTGTACTCTCAATGACCTCGAACATTGGGAAACTTTTCTGCTGGGAGATTCCCCCCCCCGAAACAAAATGCCTAGAGGATGACTCACCTAGCACAGATGGCACACTACCAACCAGGCGGGAACCAGAGGTAGAACTCCCTTCTCCTTGCCGAGCGGACCCTGATGTAGTAGTCATGACTGAGATAAAACTAGAGAATTGGAGCAGGAATTTGAGAACTCTACAAAAAAGGATAACTACTCGAAATAGCAGAATCTTCAAAAGGGCGAAGACAACCCTATATATGGAAAAAGCAGCGACTATCTGCCTGCCTCAAAGGCCAATTTAAAAAACTGGCTAAAGCTTTTATCGCTTTGGGAAGATGTGTCGGCAGGATCGCCTCGGTCATCTCATAACCATGTCATACACTTGACACCGCCATACGATGTTTTGGGGTCAGAGACCCCCACATCAATCAAGCCACGAGATGGTACCCGATCTCGAAGGCCTCCGCCAAGAAGAAGACATGCCCTAGGAAGCCGATGACATCACTACACATCCCGAGATGGTACTCGATCTCGAGGACCTCCACCAAGAATAGGATATGCTCCAAGGAGCCATTGACATAATCCTAAGTCTCGAGATGGTACCCTATTTCGAGGACCTCTCTCAAAAAGAAGATAAGCTCTAAAAACCTACTCATATGGGCTTGGCCTCGAGGTACCATCTAAACCCAGGTAAGCCCTCATCCGGGATCTATCTACAATGCCTTAAGGCTATCTACACTGAGTTCAAAACAAGTTTCCAGGTAGCCCGAGCTTGAGCAAACCCCCACTCGGGGACTACTCCTAAAAGCCTAAAGGCTATCTATATTCTCAGGCATCCGAGAAAATCCCCCCATCGAGGACTGTCGTAAGGTCTAAAAGGCTAAGTCTCAAACTGAAAGTTCGAAGCCTTACTCTCATTCAACTTGAAGTTGGGGATCCTAACGACCCGAGTTTATCAATCCAATCTGGGCTCGGTCCAAGGAACGGCAAAGGGTTCTACGGGGAATCGTGTCAGTCAATCAAGAGCTAGAAGAAATACTTGTACCTAGGCTCGATATTCACACCAATCGGTGGAGTCATGCATTCAGATTTTTCACAAATGCAGATAAAAGGAAATATAGCATAAATCAGAGACAAATTGAAGAAATATCTTTGTATTCATAAGCACATGATTACAAAAGCCCACGAAGGGTCCTTACATACGATTACAAGAGCCCACGAGGGGTCCTTACACAGAAACAAAGAAGCAAAAAGATACATATATAATAAAAGCCAAGAGTCTAATCTATTCTCGGGGTTGCATCCTTGGCGGCAGTATCTTCGAGCATCACCTCCTTGGGGGCCTCTCCTCGATCTTTCAAAATCGCATCTCTCGGGGAGAAGATAGAGAAGAGGAAAGTGATGTAGAAGAAGCAGAAAGGGATGAAGAAGTGGCTGGGTGAAAAATCTTGCTAGTATAGATTTCGCCAGCACTACTATTGTGAAGCCACTTTTTGAGACGTTGCATCGATGCAGGATGCAACAGTTAGCAGATAGTAACAACTCACATTTGAGATTTCTCTCTCATCACCTCGGTTAACAACAACAACAACAACAACAAATCATTGCAATCTCGCTCGGTAAGGAAAAGCCCTGGAAAAGGGCCATGGCATACCTGATAAGAACGCCGTCATGTAACCTTAAGGCCACGGGCTTGAAACATGGAAATAACAATGGATGAGGATGAAGAAAATAAAGGGGTGAAAGATTGTTGAAGAACATTTAAATGAAGAAGTGGTTCCAGGAGGCTCCCATTTATAGAAAGGGCAGCAGCGTAACCGACGACGCCATCAATGTCTTTAAAAGACGTATCGACAAGCGCAATCAATGCATTTTTGGGAGCTGGACCGACGACGATATTATCGCTTTGAAGAAAAAGAGTCGGTAGTGCATTGAATGATTCTGTAAAGGTGAACCGACGGGACGCCTCAGTTATCAACAAAGGCCTACATCACAAGTATGACATCATCGCAGGAAGTTTGAAGGGATGGATTTCAAAGTCGTTTCTTATCGTTCCACTCTAAGAAACGTGGGGACTATCTACATACGGTAAAATTGGAGGGTCCAATTTTCCATCATCACGATGCCTCTTAAGCGCGTTTTCAAAGGCTCAATGCTATAGTCGAGATTCACCCCCGATGGGCTATCAAAACCCATACCATAGCATTAAAAGGTTGTACCAGCCTCATATCTTTGTAATAAATGCATCTGTACTATGTTGGGATTCTCCCTTATATATAAAGGGGATCTTTGTCATTTTGTAAACATCTGATGCTCAATATTGAATACACAAGAAAATTCTCTCTGCTCTCTAACATATTCTCTTGATCTCATTACTTCCATTTATTGCTTATATTCCTTGTGTTCTATTTATCGTTCTTCATTTATTACTTATCATTGATCATAAAGAGCCATCATTTTAGCTCTCATAACTATTAATCCTCCCTCGATTGCCCTAAGCCGGCCTCCAGACTCGACCTCGATGCCTCATATACGGCAGCATGAGGCCCCGACCTCCAGCCGTTTGGTTTGACTATTTTCTCATTTTTAACCTATAATATTGCCTTCTAATCTTTTGTTTAGCATTCATTGTCTAACAAATAGCATAAAAATAGATCACGTACTTTTAGAACCACAAAATCAAATTTAATTGTTATTACCATTTTCACGGTAAACAAGAGTCGTTGACCCTTTAATCTATCATGGTGGTTAATGAGTTTCCCGATGTTTTCTCGATGAGCTTCCAGGCCTTCCGCCAGAGCAAGAGATTGAGTTTGCTATTGGTATATTACCAGATACTCAGCCAATATCTATCCATCCTTATAGAATGGCACATGCAGAGTTGAGAGAGTTGAAAGAACAACTGAGGGATTTGCTTGAAAAAGGCTTTATCAGACCCAGTACATCACCGTAGGGATCACCTGTGTTATTTGTGAGAAAGAAAGATGGTTCCTTGCAAATGTGTATTGATTATAGATATGTGAATAAGGCGACGATCAACAATAAGTACCTGCTCCCGAGGATTGATGATTTATTTGATCAGTTGCAGGGTGCCAGGTATTTATCAAAGATAGACTTGAGGTTGGGGTATCATCAGGTAAGGGTTAGAGAGAAAGATATTTCGAAGACAACATTCAGTACCAGATACGGGCACTTTGAGTTTTGTGTTATGTCGTTCGGTTTGACCAATGCCCCAGCAATATTCATGGACTTGATGAATCGTATGTTTAGACCCTTTCTAGATATGTTCGTGATTGAATTTATAGATGATAATTTGGTTTATCCTCGTTCAGACGCTGAGCATGCAGATCATTTGCGTACTATGCTCAAAGTTCTACAAGAAAGGAAGTTGTACGCAAAATTCTCTAAATGTGAATTCTATTTGAATTTTGTAGCTTTCCTTGGACATATTATTTCAGATGAGGGTATCCATGTTGATACACAGAAGATTGAGGCAGTGAAGACTTGGCCTAGACCCACGACACCGATAAAGGTTCGTAGCTTCTTGGTTTGGCAGGTTATTACAAGAGATTTGTAGAAGGCTTTTCTTCTCTTTCAGCAGCGTTGACAAAGTTGACTAAGAAGGCAACTATGTTTCAGTGGACTGATGCTTGTGAGCGGAGTTTCCAAGCATTGAAGGACAGATTGACTTCAGCATCGGTTCTGACACTACTAGATGGGACTGATGGTTATGTTATCTATTGTGATGCTTCGAGGATTGGATTGGGTTGTGTACTGATGTAGCATGGTAAGTGTCACACCTCATTTTTCCGCCCCGCGAAGGGTGAAGGGAGTTTTTTCCAATTAAAGGACAATCGAAACGGGATTTGTTTATTTATTTCAGAGTCACCACTTGGGAGATTTAGGGTGTCCCAAGTCACCAATTTTAATCCCGAATCGAGGAAAAGAATGACTCCATATTACAGTCTGCGTACCAGAAATCCGGATAAGGAATTCTGTTAACCCGGGAGAAGGTGTTAGGCATTCCCGAGTTCCGTGGTTCTAGCACGGTCGCTCAACTGTTATATTCGGCTTGATTATCTGATTTTATACAAATATGAACTTATGTGCAAATTTTATCTTTTAACCGCTTTATTATTATTGTTTTTAAAAGAAATATGAACATCGCTTAAAACACGTCTTTGGACTGCGTTACATGAAATGCACCCACAATCCGGAACACGTTTTATTTGATGTTTTGGGATTTGGATTCGGGTCGCATGAAATGCACACCCAGGCTTAAGAAAGTAAAATATTAAACACGCGCCTAAAGAGACTATCGCGTTATTATTTTGGGGAAGACCGTGAAATTCGCTAAACGGTCCTTCCGAATTCTAATTAAACCATACATATACATTTAACGAGGGCCCCGCAGCTTGTGCATTTTTATTTGTCGAGGCTCATCTCATCTTTATTTTTTAGAAGGATATCCTATAACGGCTATGTTTCTTGTTGCATTTGTCTCTACTAATTGAAAGTAAAATGACCCTACTCAATTACATGCTTGCAGGTTATTTATAACGAGATTCTGAATGCCTTTGCAGAATAAGAAAACATGGCTATGCACACAGACAACTGATCGAACATTATGGGCCCAATCCCAACCCACACAATATCGGCTGGGCCTGGGCCACTGCTTTTCCGATGAAAGCCTGCTGGGTTCGTTCGATTTGGGGCTCAACCTTCGTGAGGTTGAGAAGTGCAGACTTGCGCTGTTTGTTTTAAAGCAATGGTTTGCCAATTATAAGGAGGCAATTTATCAAAAGGAAATGAAATTAACTAACAATGGATAGTTTCATACTTGACATGCATTAAAGGACATGCTAATCACAAACATAGCTAACTTCTAAAATATAGCCTACTATACTGTCAATCCTGCTGACTATCAGAATACACGCACAATACGACATCAAGTTACCCCACATTTGCATTCATTATGTAGGAAGGCTAACTCCAGTATCTAGGCAAAACGTAAACTATTATACATCATATGGTATTTAATATAACATGCTATGTATAAAATAACATCTTCAACTCTTCTCTTTTGTATTCATGCTCGACTTTCAAATTACATTAGTAGTGTATTAGTCGTGTACCTAGTAGGAAAACAAAAGAAGAAGGAGAATGATCAACTGAGTAGTATGTAACAAACACAGCAACAGCAGATACACAGCAACAAAACAGCAACAACAACCAGCCCAACAATGATGAAGCTAACAAGTGATCGAGCAACGAACAGACAATCCCAGAAACAGAGTAGAAAAACAGCAGGAAGCCCAGAATATCGAATGGAACAGCACCAACAGTTTAACAATCGCAAACAGCTCAGCAGATAACCAACAGCAAGTGGCCACCAAAAAAAACTCGACCAACTCGAACTCTTGTGTAGTTTTCAGACAATGTTTGGCTACAATATTCTGAAATTTTTCTTTTTTCTTTCTTTCTTTCAGTTTTTCAACTTCAAACCTCTCTGAAGACTAAAAATGTCCAGCCCCCTTTTATGTTCTGAAACAATCCCATTTATAGGCAGAAATGGCAAGCACTAAGCTGCCTTGAACCCTCTTTTCCTCCTTTCTGCCCATAACTTCTTTTTTAAACTAAAGGTATTCCCTCATGCCAATCCATTCGATAGGCCTTTAGCCTTTATTTTCTGCCCAAAAGCATGGGCAGCCCTTTTTTTATTCAATCAGCCCCATGCTAACAAGTTTGGCCCCCCACTATTACATTATTTTAATCCTAATCCAGTACCTTATTTGTCAGCTCATTTAAACTAATCATTTCTGTTCTTTTTTACACCCAAACTACCCTTGTTAAACCCTGATTATTACTGTCCTAAACCATTGCAGCATCAGGGCATTTTGAACTTCTGAAAGTTCAAATTCAAAACTGCCCTAGCCTGAGTCTTTTAGTTGTTTATAATGCAGTTACAAGCTACTTTCAAACAATGTCAAGCAATCAATTAACAATAACAGGTTCATTCACTCATGTGAAGTTGTATGAATTAAAATATTTGAACCTTCAGTTATAGGAGACTAATCGACGACGTTTATCAAATCGACTATACTAATTATAACAAGAAATAACTAGTCGATCACATAAACAACACGTACAGGGTCCCGAATGGCTTCAGACAACTTTGCACAATCACTGGGAGGCCATGCGAACTATCTATTCGACGACTAATCTCATCGAGCATATATATCACAAGACGTATTCACATATACACAGAAGAACAAATGACCAAATAAAAGGTCTTTACAAAGACGGAAGAAAATTGAAAAATATCAGAAACACCAAACAACTACAACAAAACATGCTTAACAAATTCAGACAATACTTAAACGAAACTGAAAAGGAAAAGAAAACTTACTGAATGCTTAACTAAGAACGGGCCAGGTCTGAACCAGTTTTGACCATTTGAGCCCGAACAAACTTTAATCGGGGTGTTCTCAACCGAGAACACCTTGATCAAAGTCTATTAGACCCCAAACCCTCTATGAAACAGGTCGGATTCCCCAGGTTCTTGTGTTCTAGGGTTTGAATCTTTAGATTTGGGATTTGAGGATTTGTGGGTAGATTCGGACCAAACCAGGCTTGGTTTGGTCACGAGGAGGTCAGGGGGTTGTCCAGTGTGAGTTTGGGTTGGTTTGGTGTAGATCGGGGTTTGGTCTCGAATCTTCAAATCAAGATTCGAGACGACGGAGTGTGATTCGAGGTATATAGTTGGTGGATTCGTGTTCAGGGTGGTGAGGTGCATCAGGGGTATTGTTTTGGTGGTCACCGGCGTTGGGGCCGCCGGGTTTAGGGTGAGAGTGTATGGGGGCGGCTAGGGTTTGGAACGGGAAGGGGCTGTGTTTGGGACGATGGTGTACAGTGGGGAAGGGTGGGGTTTGGTTTGGGGGGCGTGCGGTGTGATGGGAGGTTTATATACGTAATGGGGCATTTGATTTGGGCCGTTAGATCAGATGATCTCAACGGCTTGGATCAGCTGGTGATTGACAGGACGGGGTCGTTTGGTATAGAAACGGGGTCGTTTGGTTTAAGTGAGGGGTTGGGTTGAACCGGTTACTGGGTCTGGTTTGAAAACGGGTTGCTGAAAGGGATCCTGAACCGTTGGATTGGCCTGGACGGATGGCTCAGATCAAACGACCTATGCGGCGTCGTTTTTGGGGACGTGCCTGGGCAGGCCTGTTTGGACTGGGTCTTTGCTTTGGCTTTGGGCCTCATTTTGGGGCCCAATCCGATTTTCCCTTTCCCTTTTTTAAAATCAACAAATTAAACTAACAATTCCTAAAAAAATGTAAAAAATTAAAATAAACTTACACACATATTGGTTAACACCTATAACAATTACCACACCATTTTAACATATATTTTTGATTTTCTTTTCTGTTTGGAGTAACTTTCGCGAAGCAAAAATCACGTGCTTACAGCTGCCCCTCTTTGCCCGAAGACACGAAGGGTTTTCGCGCAAAGATAAAGCGGGCGATTTTTGCTCGTCCGAGTACTCCGTGTGAAGCATTTTTTCGAAAAAGATTTGACCGAACCTTTGCTTCAGAGGTTTCCTACATATCCTGGGCTGAACAGGAATCAAGTCAATGTAGTTCGGGAAGTTTTGGTAGCTGGGACTACCGTGTGACTGTAATGTTTGTTGTTGTTGTGTACTGCTTCATGCTGTTGTATGCTGTTATTGCTTACCGATCTTCTTGTTACATTGTTCTAAAAGGAAAAACAAGAAGCTAGGCTAGGCTATGGACCATAAGATCTCATCTATCTTCAACTCGTTATTGTCGCCTTGCTTTTTGTTGGCTTGCGTTTTCCTCCGATGCTTTTATTTTGTGAACTTGAGGGATGGTACTGGCCCTTTGCTCCTCTGAGTACCAGTTTTCATCATTTTGCTCAGCCCGCTGGGGACATGGCCTTCTTCATTAAGCTTTTCAATGGTTCCTTTGGTGGTATGGCCCTCTTCATCGGACTTGTTAGGTTGGGCAAGGTCTAATGTTCGCAAGTCGCTTCTTTCAAAACGCGTCCTTTCTTCCTTCTGCCGCATGCACTTGAGTTTGCAACCTTATGCTTCCCTGTGCTGGGGGTTTTATTGTTTCCTGCTGGGGATGCCTGTTGTAACCTTCCGCCTTCCGATGGGGTTACTGATTTCAAAATCTACAATATAAGACTAAACGTATTCCCGCATTATACTGGTGGGCGACCTAGAACATAAAGCATTCCCGCATTTTACTGGTGGGCGACCTAGAATAGAATGTATTCCCGCATTTTACTGGTGGACGACCTAGAACAGAATGTATTCCCGCATTTTACTGGTGAGCTACCTAGAACAGAAAGTATTCCCGCATTTTACTGGTGGGCGACCTAGAACAGAATGTATTCCCGCATTTTACTGGTGGGCGACCTAGAACAGAAATTATTCCCGCATTTTACTGGTGGGCGACCTAGAACAGAAAGTATCCCCGCATTTTACTGGTGGGCGACCTAGAACAAAAAGTATTCCCGCATTTTACTGGTGGGCGACCTAGAACAGAAAGTATTCCCGCATTTTACTGGTGGGCGACCTAGAACAGAAAGTATTCCCGCATTTTACTGGTGGGCGACCTAGAACAGAAAGTATTCCCGCATTTTACTGGTGGGCGACCTAGAACAGAATGTATTCCCGCATTTTACTGGTGGGCGACCTAGAACAGAAAGTATTCCCGCATTTTACTGGTGGGCGACCTAGAACAGAAAGTATTCCCGCATTTTACTGGTGGGCGACCTAGAACAGAAAGTATTCCCGCATTTTACTGGTGGGAGACCTAGAACAGAAAGTATTAAAATTGTTTCCTCGTTCTTTCGAGAAATTTTTTGACAATGGCAGAAAATTTTCTGCCCCGGTTTTGGTGATTTCCCTGGCATCGCGTCCTGCTGCCATCATCAATCCTTTATTTTCCTGCAGCAGACAAAAGGGATTTAGTTAGTTTTAATCATGGTGGGTAGAGGTGTCTTTCCGGTGGGGGATGATTTTTCCTCTCTCTCTTTTCTTGCTTTGTGCCCCCACAACTGGTTGGTGGACAAAGTTGCTTGCTAGGGATTGGTTTTCCATTTATCCCCTTTTCTGCTTTCTCTTTACAGGACATGCTGTGGGAGTCTGCTTTTACTCCCGAAACCACTCCCTTTAGGAGTTTACTTCCTCCCAGAACTGCAAGGCACGACATTGCATTTCCTGGGGCTAGCCTTTAGGACGGTTGGGGTTATCCTACATCGGATGAATTCCCTTCGGTATCTAGTAGTAAGCTTTGAAAAATCCTTTCTCAAACAAATTTTAGAAAGAAAAATGAAAAAGATAGAAAAGGAGAAAATCTTTCTGAACCAATACTTGGTGAAAAAAAATTCAGAAGAACTTATCTGGATGACCTGACTGGTCCTTGTGATCATCACGTGTACCATAGATTCCCGACCCAGTCTATTTGTATCAATCGATTTGCCCGATGACCTTACTTGCTGGGGATAAATGGTTGTCCATTTCTTTGCGAATGTGGACCTTTTGTTGATCTGTCTTGTCGCCTCATAGTGCCCTTCGAGGGGTTTTCACTAATGAGACTCTCTCTTTTCCCTCAGCTCCCGGCGCCTTATGGTGCCTGCGAAGGTTTTCACCAATAAGACTCTCTCGTTTTATATCTCTCATCTTTCGTCTCCTTGTGGTGCCTGCGAAGGTTTTCACCGCCAAGACTCTCTCATTTTATTTCTTCAATGGAGGATCGGAGTGCTGTCGATATGACCCTCTCTTCTGGAGATTCCTTTGGACTATCAATCCACTTCTAGTTTTATGATCCTCCTCTTTGCCGGGGATCAGTGTATCATTCTTGGCTTTATTCGCCTGACTTGGCACCTCTTAAAGGTTGATCGGGAGGTCTTTTTTGGACATCGATGTTGGTTTTGGTGTGGGGCTAAAAAGAAGGCTAAATGAAATAACTTTGATGGGTGATCCGCTACAACTTTTGGAATCAAACTCTTGTTGGAATTTTAAAACATAACATCTGCCCCAGTTTTCTTGCTTGGGGGATTTATTTTTTACTCTATGTTGAGCTATGTGCATTACGCACACTGTGCCTATTATGCACACTTATGGACATTATGCACACTATGACCGAGCCGTGAGGCGCCTACGTATCCTCTTTGAGGAATCAGGTCAAACGTAGTTCCCACGGTTTTGTATTTCTTGTGATTTTTATCTCTCTCTTTTTCTTCTTTTTCTTTTACAACTTCCCTTTTTTCTTTTTCATATCTTTTCCATTAGTGATTCCAAAAGAGGGATATGAAAGAATAACTTAAGGCTCAAAAGGGGGAAACAAGGGTAAAAAGTGTTTGGATAGAAGAAAGAATTGTCTCCGTCATTTCATTATCAAATAAGTAGCAAGTACAAACAAACGAACCAATAATTGCCATAATCAAAGAAATTACGCATAATATCTCTTGACTGCATCTGAATTGATAGTCATGTCAACACATCTCCCCTCGATATCCGTTAAACACAAAGCACCGTTGGACAACACTCTGGTCACGATATAAGGCCCTTGCCAATTTGGGGCGAACTTGCCTTTTGCTTCGACCTGATGCGGGAGGATCCTCTTCAGTACCTGCTGCCCTACTTCAAACTTCCTGGGGCGTACCTTCTTATTATATGTCCTTGCCATTCTCTTCTGATATAGCTGACCATGGCACACTGCTGCCAATCTTTTCTTGTCTATCAAGCTCAACTGTTCCAATCGAGCTCTGACCCATTCATTATCATCAATCTCGGCTTCAGCGACAATCCGGAGGGATGGAATTTCGACCTCCGCTGGTATTACGGCCTCAGTTCCGTACACCAACAAATAAGGAGTTGCACCTATGGAAGTCCGGACGGTAGTGCGATAACCCAACAGGGCAAAGGGTAATCTCTCGTGCCATTGTCTAGATCCTTCCACCATCTTTCGCAGTATCTTCTTGATGTTTTTATTAGCTGCTTCGACCGCTCCATTCGCCTTGGGGAGATATGGGGTAGAATTGCGGTGTGTAATCTTGAATTGTTGGCATACTTCCTTCATCAAGCTGCTGTTAAGATTTGCACCGTTGTCCGTGATGATCACTCTTGGGATCCCAAATCTGCAGATGATATGGGAGTGAACAAAGTCCACCACTGCCTTTTTAGTTACCGACTTGAAGGTTTTAGCCTCGACCCATTTGGTGAAGTAGTCAATGGTTACTAGAATGAACCTATGACCGTTGGATGCTGCCGGCTCGATAGGTCCAATGACATCCATTCCCCATGCCATAAACGGCCAGGGTGCTGACATCGTATCTAACTCTGTCGGTGGAGAATGAATCAGGTCTCCATATATCTGGCATTGATGGCATTTTCTTACGAAAGAGATACAGTCATGCTCCATGGTAAGCCAATAATACCCTGCTCGAAGGATCTTCCTTGCCAATACATATCCGCTCATATGCGGCCCACAAACTCTAGCATGTACCTCTGCCATAATCGTCGTGTCTTGACCGGCGTCTATACATCTTAACAATCCCAAATCCGGGGTTCTTTTGTACAACACTCCCCCGCTGAGGAAGAAACCATTTGACAGACGCCGAAGGGCTCTTTTTTGGTCTCCAGTGGCCTGTTCCGGATATATCCCCATTCTGAGGTATTCCTTGATATCACGAAACCAGGGCTCGCCATCCGCTTCCTCTTCCACTGCGTTGCAATAAGCGTGTTGATCATGAACCTGGATGTGCAGAGGATCAACATACATTTTGTCAGGTTGGTGCAACATTGATGCTAAAGTGGCCAATGCATCTGCAACCTCGTTGTGAACTCTCGGGATATGTTTGAATTTCACCGATCGAAATCGCTTGCTCAGATCGTGCAAGCATTGTCGATATGGTATGAGTTTCAGGTCCCGTGTTTCCCATTCACCCTGAATCTGATGTACCAAGAGGTCCGAGTCTCCCAAGACCAAGATGTCTTGGACATCCATGTCCACAGCTAATCGCAGACCCAAAATGCAAGCCTCATATTCGGCCATATTATTGGTGCAATAGAAGTGTAGTTGGGCCGTAACAGGATAATGGCGTCCTGTTTCAGAAATGAGTACTGCTCCTATTCCAACCCCTTTCGCGTTTGCAGCTCCATCGAAGAAAAGCTTCCAACCCGTTTCCTCGGATAACTCCAGTTCATTTGTATGCATCACTTCTTCGTCGGGAAAATATGTTCTTAAAGGCTCGTATTTTTCATCAACGGGATTCTCTGCCAAATGGTCGGCCAATGCCTGGGCTTTCATGGCTGTCCTCGTCACATAGACGATATCGAACTCTGTGAGCAGAATTTGCCATTTTGCCAACCTCCCTGTGGGCATAGGTTTCTGAAAGATATACTTCAATGGGTCCAAACGGGATATGAGATAAGTAGTATACGAGGACAGGTAGTGTTTCAACTTCTGAGCTACCCAAGTTAGGGCGCAGCATGTTTTCTCGAGTTGAGTGTACTTGACCTCATATACTGTGAATTTCTTGCTAAGATAGTAAATGGCCGGCTCCT